>NW_026294480.1:42848245-45248245 GCF_007827085.1 Peromyscus californicus insignis | reverse complement strand
CATCTGCTCATTGGATAATGGTAGAAGGAATGGATACTTTATTTATAGGTGTAGGGAAATAGTTGATACTGCAAAAATTAATGGCACTTTTTTCTTTTCAAAAAGAATAGAATTTGACAGCATGTCTTTTAAAAGGAATAAAATACATACATACATATATATATGTATATATATATTTAGTTATTTATGATGGGGTAGAAACTTCTAGCTCTAGTGATTCTGAAATAATGTAAAGATATCTTTGGGAAGCCATTATTAGATATAAATATTAGTTCATGAATATGCTTCATAACTACATAGGAGAATTGGTATAAGATGTTTTTGTCCTCTGTCTTTTTCTCAAAATCATAAAGATAAGTTTTGGAAGTTAACAAAGCAATTGAACATTAGCCTCAGGGAAAATGAATAAAAAGAAACCATAACTGAGTAATTTATTTATATTAATCAAGTTAAATTTGATCCTTTGTTATTTACTCATTAGTTTTTGGCAGTTTGAGGGCTTTCTACATACTAGCCAAACACTCTTACCCTGAGGCACAAGCCCAGCCTCCTCCTCTTTTTATTTGTGATAACTGAGCTCATAGATCTAAGGAATAGGGTAAAGGGTATAGATTTTCATTTTAGCAAAGCAAATGTTCAAGAACTTTATGATATTGCTTTTCTTTATGAAAACATGATCAAAATGTTGGGTGATTAATACATTTTAACTTGGAAGTTATTGGCTGTAAGTAGCTATTTAGTATTAACCAAACACTCCAACTTACTAACTGAGCATGAAATAGTGACTTTTCTTGCCAATAGTTTTTAGTGATATTTTCATAACATTGAAGAAGGTACAGCATATCATGATTTACTAGAAATTGAATAACAGACAAACTTCACCAATTTAAAATCTAATGAGATTTCAGAGTATTGAAAATACTAAAAACAACAAAATGCTAATAATTATAATGTTGGCATGAGTAGATATTATAAAAAACCTAATTATTTGGTTTAATATTACTCTGATATACATAAACTATATAAACATGTTTAAAGAGATAAAAAAAAAAAAGAATATCACCAACTATGTAGTCCTCCAGTCTGGCTTATAAGTAGTTACCTTAAAAATGGCCCAGTGTTCATTTGAACACAGGTTCAATGTAAGTTAGGAGTATAGTTTATCTACTGAAGTAAAAGGAATAAGACCAATTCAAGTGTGTGACCCAAGTCTCATGCCTCATACAAATGTCAGTGGAAAGGAAGAGTACTTCTCCATGCATTATGGAAGTCATCTTTTGTGGTAGGCATTAGTGTACTAGTACACTAATCAAAAGATACAATAAGAATAGATCCAGGGGGTGGTGGTGGTGGTGCACGCCTTTAATCCCAGCACTCGGGAGGTAGAGGCAGGCGGATCTTTGTGAGTTCGAGGCCAGCCTGGGCTACCAAGTGAGTTCCAGGAAAAGGCGCGCAAAGCTACACAGAGAAACCATATCTTGAAAAACCCAAAAAAAAAAAAAAAAATAGAACTCTGGGGAAAGTCTATGATACAAGAAACAGTTAGAGATATGGGTTAAAAACTCATTAAATTTTAAGTAAAATATATTAATTAAAAGCAGACTAATTCTAAATCGGTTAACTCCAAACATCAAATAAATGATACAGAGAAATAATACAGAGAAATGATACAGAGAAAGCCTTTTTTTTAAAAGTTTGAAGCAGTGAATCAAATGCTTGTCACTTCTGAGTGGTGAAGACTGATTCAATAAGTTGAGAGTCAAAATGAATTATGTCAAGTTCCCTTCTTTGAGTCACACTTGTTGATTCTGTGGTTTGAAAATCTACTTCTCAAACAATGTGTTAATTTTAATCCCATTTATTCCTTGGTCAGCTCCCCTCTCTTACACTACAGTTGTGGTATGACAAAGCCAGTGAATCATTTTGAAAACTACCTACATGATGATATTTTTATGTTAGGTACAAAAACAGCTATTACATTCTCATTTTCTTTTGCCTGATTGAATCAGGGGTGTTCTGGTATCAGTTTCTGACAATAAGATACAGAGGGAAAGCATATGAGAGATATATTCCTCCCTAGAAATGATATTGTACAGTTGGAATTGTATCCTTTTTTTTTTCTCCCTCTGAGACAGCAGCTGGTATGATGCCATAATATTACTAGCTGGTCTGCCTTACTATAAACAGCTGGGGATGATTCTTAAGACATCTTGGAAATACTGGAAAGGAGCATCATGGAGTTATGAGTCATATGTAAGACCAAAAAAAAAAAAAAAGGCCTTCCTTTTTCATAACTCCTCCTTGGTACCTATTCATTTATTTGGAAACCTGAGGCCAATTTCACTGTAGCTTTACAAACAAACAAACAAACAAACAAAAAACAGGGCAGACAAACTGTAACCTTCATAGCTGCCCATAGAAGGAGAATGGAAAGGAGGAAAAAAAATCGATGCCATTTTTGTGGTAAGCTGAAATGAAGGTCAGATACATGGTAGTGGGCAGCTAAACGGTGGCGAAGGTGGGTTAGGGAGTTCTGGAGAAAGAGTGAGGAAGACCAACATACCAAAAAGTCACACTTAGGATGTAGTCAGCATCACAAAGAAATAGGGAAGGAGAAAAGGGAAGTTAAGGCTGTCACAGTCAGTCAGAAAGGCAGGCACGGGATCTTGTACGGACTGTACCAAGGGGAAGGAATTCTGGGAAAGAAAAGTACATCACCTCATTAAAGGTATAATTATCCCTCCTATCTCTTTACCATGGCTTAAAGTAAACCTGCCTTCATAGCGGTGGTGCCATCTTCTTAAGGGTAGTCCCTCAACCAGGACATGGACCAATTTAGCTTAAAAGAACAAAATGCATGCTTAATCAAAGTTTACTTAACAGTTTGACTTCTTTCCAAGATCTATCTAAATATTACACAGTAGTAAAAAAACACGAGATTGATATGTTTACCTTCTAGGTGCATAATAATCATTTTTGGAGCCTGTTCTAATGTTAAAGAAATTAAAGGGGATATTGTCATGTCCCTTGAACTCCATGGTAAAATAGGTCGCAGGGGACTATGGTGCCCTTTCAAAATATCTTATAGCTTGACAAGCCTTGTGTTCTCCTAATCAGAAAGGCCATCATGTCTCCACCAAGTGATCTTTAAACTGTGTCCGTTCTACAAAGAGAAGGATCAATACAGAGGTCAATTTTTCTCAATGCTTCCAAGATAAGGCATTGGGTTAAAAAAAAAAAATGGCCTTTGACTTATTCTTTAAAGATGTAACAACTGGTAAAAGAGTGAATAAAGGAGCCAGAATTTTGACTCATGCCCAAATGACCTCTGGACACCAGGCTTTCTATTGGCCTTTATAATCAAAAGGAAAATGGTTAGAGATGGTGAGATGGTTCAGAGGTGAAGAGTGCTTAGTGCTGTTGCACAGAACCTGGGCTCAATTACCAGCACCCACACGTTGCTCACACTGTCTATAATTCTAGTTCTAAGTATCTGACAATCTCTGTAACCTCTACGGACACTTGCTTGCATACAGTGCACATGAAATCACTCAAGCACACACACACACACACACACACACACACACACACACACACACACACACACAAGAATAAACAAATAATCAGTATTTTAAAAACATAGTTATTTGGAGCCAACACATGGTCTTAAATACTCAACAGGAAATGTTGATGAAATAATCAAATGACTGGCATTTTTTAAATAATACAAGGAATTGCACTCTCCTTACATGCTTACGGACATACGAGATGTTATTTAAACAATCAGTACTTAGTAATGATTTTCTTTTTAATAAAAAAAAATCTTCCCAGATATAAAATATCATAGTCTTGACTCACTTGCAATGCTGCAAGCACATATCTGCAACCAAGAGAGACAAATACATTATCATTTAACCTAAAAAAATTAATTGTGGTTAAATTTCTTCTTTCTCACTCTCCCGAACACATCTGGGATGGACCTCAAACTATGATCCTAATCACTCCGGCTGCTCTCCAAATTTCTGAGGACATATCCTGGGTTCATCATTCTTCAGTACATGTTTAGAGGGCAGAAGAAAAAATGAGAAGGAACTCAGAAGATGGATGCTCTTGTGAGCCCATCAAGAGATTCTAATAGATTTTGATTTAAGCATTAAATAATATATCCTCTGGCCTGGGTTCTCCCGAGTCACTGCCTTGAGTTTGAGATGTTAATAACTCTTGCCTTTGATTTTCCATGATGCCTATTCCCAGGTGGAACTCAAGGCTTTTCTTTCCTCCCCGCACCTGACAGTTATATAAATAAAACCACTGATGCACTTTTGAGGTCTCCTAGCTAGGCCCACTAGAGGGATACCCCAGTGTCACACCTGATACTACCATTGATTCAGTTCTGTACTAGAAGTTAGAGATACCTCTTCAGTGTGTGAAATGATAAGAACAAAAGGTAGAATTTGGCTATATAGTCAGGGTAAACAGATCTCAAACGTGTTCTGTTTCTTTCTTGGCTAAAAGCTAGAGATGTCCTTGGTGTTGTCTTAGGTGAACGTGAGAAATGCCAGAAGTATTTGAGAACTCTGGTCCCTGATCTGGTACCCAGATGAATTTATTAATACATTTATAGATGGGGAATGATGAGAGATGGTTGGGGGGGGGTTAAAAAAAACTGGAATGGCAACTAAGAGTAGCAACACTGAGAGGAGAAATTGCATAAATGTCCTTGGTTCTCCAGTGAGAAGAGACAGTAGGGAGTGCTGGCTTCTTACCTCCTCCTAAATGAGAAACCCTGTCTAGAGGCTGAACATGAAGGTGGGGACATTCATCTCTTCAAGTGAACATCTTTCAGACTGGATATCTAGATTTTTCTTCATAGAAAATGGGTTATATTTATTCCTCAATTTCAAGCTATCTCCATGATTTTAGAGTTAGCATTTCAGTTAATGTCTTTTTTAAAAACTATGAAAGATTGGACTGAAATTGTCTGACACTCCACATTTCCATAAACCTATAGGCTCTAGAGTCTAGGGTGTCATTCAATGAGCTTATGCTGAACTGTACAGCTCATCCAATTAGCTCTATTGTACTTCATTGCTTAATTATTCCTTTTTACTTTTTTATATAACTATTTCCTTTCCACATTTCCTTTCCTCCCTGCAAACCTTCCCATATATCCCTCAATGATCTTTTGCAAATCCATGGCCTCTTTTTTCATTAGTTGTTGCATACATTTATGCATATATTTATGTACACACACACACACACACACACACACTCCAACAGAGAGAGAGAGAGAGAGAGAGAGAGAGAGAGAGAGATACCTAAATACATACTGACTAAACATGAGCCAAACAAGGACAACAATAGATATGCTAATATGGATAGGGAAAAATCCCAGGAGGCCTCAACCCTACCCAAAAACATCTACAAGCAAAAGCAACTGAACTTGAGAGCAGGAGAAACAGTCTTCCCCAGGGAAGAACTCACCAGTTGGCCATTCGATATCAAATGGTCAGTCTGGAAAACATATGCAATCCAGTTTTGTATAGCTTAAATTCTTGAGTTCCTTGGCTTGACATTTGAAGATGTAAAGACTATTAATGCTAATGCTATATAGTTTGAATACATTTATGGCGATTAATGTTTTTGTTTACTCCTAATTCAACAAACATCTTATGGATAATGATTTAATTGTGGACAACTACACTATGTTTTATCAAAAGGGATGCAATTTTTCAGAACACTAGATTATTCTTAAATGTGCTACATAATAAGTTATCTTTCTCTGTAGAGAGGAGAAATGGCATTTAATTAACATACGTACATATGACATAAAGGTAGAAATAAATCTGTCTACAGGGACAAAATTGACTGATGAGAAGTTGAGAAGTATGAAAAAGAAGGTAGTATAAGGGGCAATAGAGTCAACATACAATACATACCTGAAAAAATAATTATCTTTAATAAAATATGGAATTTAATGTGCTGATTGTTTAGTACATCTTAAACACTCACAAAGATTTATCAACAGTACATAGTGTTTTTTTAATATGATTATATAGCCGAGGGCCTGAGACATGGCTCAACCTTTAAGAGCTCTGAGTCGAAGAGTGGGAAGAGGGATTCTATGAGCAAGGGGGCTCAAGATCATGATGGGGAAATCTACAGAGACAACTGAACCAAGCTCCTAGGAACTCACAAAATTTAGACAGACATCTGTGGAGCCTGCATGGTACAGGACTAAGTCCTCTGCATATGGGAGATAGTTGTGTAGCTGAGTGTAGTTGTGTGCTTGAGGGGCCCCTGGCAGTGGGATCAGATCTATCCCTGGTGCATGAGCTGGCTTTTTGGAGCCCATTACCTATGGTGGACACCTTGCTCAGCCTTGATGCTGAGCAAGGGGCTTGGTCCTGCCTCAACTGAATGTACTAGTCTTTACTAACTCCCCATGAAAGGCCTTACCCTTTTGAAGGAGGGGATGGAGGGTGGGTTGGTGGCAACAAGGCTGGTGGTGGGAAGCTGGAGGAGGGATGAGAGGGAGATCTGTGGTTGATGTGTAAAATGAATAAAATAAAAAAATAAATAAATAAATGCAATCCAAAAAAAAAAAAAGAGCACATGTTACTGTTTCAAGAGGATCAGAGTTTGATTTCCAGCACCCACCTTGGGTGACTTATAGCAAGCTGTAACCCCAGGTCTAGCTGATCCAACATCTTCTGTCCTCAGCGGATATACAGTTAACAGAAATTTAGGTAAAATGGCTAACTAAATGTGGACAGAACAAGGGCAACAACAATAGATACGCTAATATGGACAGAGGGAAGCCTAGGAGGCCTCAACCCTACACAAAGAACTAGATGCACTAAGGAATCCTGAGAACAGGAAAAATAGTTTTCCCCATGGAAGACCACACCAGTTGGTTATCCAACAACAAATGATTATCTTGGAAACATACATGCAAGTAACATGATACAGAATGAGAAGGTTGTATTTATGTATTTGGTAATATATGAAAGTCCTTGAATTTGAAAGAAAGCAAAGTAGGGTACATGAGAGAGTTTGGAGGGTGGAAAGAAATGTGTGTGTGTGTGTGTGTGTGTGTGTGTGTGTGTGTGTGTGTGTGTGTATCATTATGTATTGTAAATCGAATAACTAAATAAAGGATATAAAACAAAGAAGGAAGAATATTTAAAAGAGACAAATGCATTTGCTCAACATATCTAGTCTAGAAGAATCTGATATTAGCTATTTCTGGTGATAAGTTCATCATTTGGAGCTTGACCATCATTACCATACCTTTTAAAATGTTGTTCACAATAACAAATCATAAGAATTAAACTAATGCCAAAGAGTAAGATTTAAAAACATTATAAGAAGACATATAATTAAATATTGTCAATTATTTGACACAATTAAGAGCAATAAATGCAGATTATGATATTAGTTCTAAAGATATGAATAAATACTATACAGTTTCACTGTTAAGACTAGAGATACATATGTGATCAGTTTCTACCCTTCAGTCACAGTAGAAAAGTAGATGGAAGTCATGTGAAAAAAGACTGGAATCCAAAGACATTTCTAGTGTTTAGCTGCTGTGTTGGAATCGCATGTGCATTTCTTTTCTTTTTTTTTATGATTCCTGCTTTTAAATGTTTTCGTAAACAGCAATAATATGCATAATAAAATGACTTAATATACAAGTTCTAGAGTCAGAATGTGATTCATATTTGCACTACAGTTGGGAGTGATAGCTGAAGTCTACAATCTCAGCACTTGGGAGTCTGAAGAAGGAGGATTATCATGAGTCTGAGTCTAATCCAGGAGTCAATTCAAGACCTTACCTCAAAAACGAAACAAAAGAAAACGCATGCTGCTAACATAGGGGGCTACTTAACTTCTTTTTGTCTCACTTTCTGCCTCCCTGTATGGTCAAGAAGATAATAATCACTAACCTAAAGGTAGTGTGAACTCTCATGTGGTATGTACTAAACACTAAAGGCATTTTATCCTTTGAAATTTTCACACAAATATCCACTGTTGTTTGGTTATGTCTATACCTATTTCTATTCCTCCAATCCCTCCCACCTTCCTCCCATCTCCATCTCAACCTCATAGTCTCTTATTTTTAAGCACTCCGCTTAGTCCATTTAGTGCTGCTGATATGTGGATGGATATGGAGTTACCCACTGAGGTATGGTCACCCCCTTCCCAAAGCAAAGTTACTTTTCCTCAGCTGGTAACAATCAACTGACAATAGCTCCTGAGCCTTGGGTAGGGCTAATAGAATCCCTCCCGACTCTATGTTGGAAATTTAACTGGTCCAGGGGTTTGAGGCTGGTATCCAAAGCATCTGTGTTCATATGTACAACAGCTATTTCAGGTACAGAGCCTAGCAGTAAAGATTTTTAAATCATTAATTCCAGGTTAATACACAAATACTAATCTCATTTTGGAAAAAAAATGTCAACTAAAATAAAGTCTTCTCAATATGTATTGCCCTTTCTACATGCATGATAGATGCACTTTGACTGAACCAGGACAGTAAGTGTGAACATTTCTATGTCACACACACAAACACATGCATATTTAATTAAAAATGTGTTTTATCTGTGTGTTTGACAATATTCTTACATAAAAACACTGATTTTTTTGCAGAAAGTTCTCTGAGGATGTATTTGTACTTAAATGAAAAATGGGTTATGAAACACTAGTATTGATAATTTATACAGTAAGTGAAAATAAAGCCATGGTTGAAAAATATTTTGTCATCACATCACTAGAGACAAAGGTTTAAAGTTCTTATTCATCTTTTAAAAGCACTGATATTTTAAACATGCCATTTTATAATTGTATTTGTACAGGAATACAAACATATAACTCATAAGAAATATTAGGAAACATTATTTTATGTTTACTATTTTTTCATGCATGTTTAATGTTGAATTTACATCTTGTGAAAACAGTATTTTACATTGGATACAAAACTGACCCAGATTATAGATGTAGTTTTATACCCAAATATAATATAGCCTCACCACCATTAACTAACCAAATACAAAACCTTCTAAATATAAACCACACATTAACAGCCTCGAACTTGTTATTCTAGCATTAATGCAGAGACTGAGACTTAATCCCCAACTGACTACATTATATTTAACATATTTTTATGATCTGAAGGGGAAATAATATCTTAAAGAAGAATATTTTTGACATGTAATACCTTTTATGGCTAATTTTGTTTCATAATATTTTATTAATATTTATATAATTTCCTTCAATATATCCTTATTCCTCCTCTTCCTCCTCCCACCTGCTCCTTTTACACCCTGCTTCTCCTACTCACCTGTTTGTTTCCTCTTTGTTGTTGTTAGAGGAGATTATCTCTCAGCACCTGTGCTGGTCCTCTGCCTTCTACACTCTTCCTTCCTCCTCTTCTTCACTGTTTCCTGAGCCTTAAGTTAGAAGTTGTACTGTAAGTTCATTAATTAGGGTGGACACCCCACAATCCGTCAACCTCTGGATTTTGACCAGTTGTGGTTTCTGTAATGATTTCCATCTACTGCGAAAAGGAGCTTCCTTGAGGAGGGAGTGACTAAGATAAGCACCAGTGACAAAATCTTCTCAATCTATGTGATTCTACCTAATTAGTCATGATTATATAAAAAAGTATTTCCCTCTTAATATCTATGAAAGAGTACCCAATATTTGGTCACAGTTTTAGTAGATTAGGTAACTCATTAAAGAAATATTTATTTTGAACTTTTTGCTATGGAGATATTTATGTTTTTATTTTATTACATGGATTTAATAATATAATTATTCAATGAGTATTTATTATTTGGGTATTATTTCTCAGGCACTATTCTAGTAAAAAGAGTGCAACATGAAGCAGAAATATACATTATTTCGTTGTTCCTAATTGCTGTGAAGGAATACAGAAAGTGCATAAAGTAAGCACATGTAATATATAGCGGTCAAAAAATAATAATTGATTTTGCAGAATAATGCATCAAAGAAAGGAGATGGAGAATGAAAGAAAATATTTTTGTTCAAAACTCTTACTAAATATTTTGTAAGTAAAAAAATTCAGTAACTTGGGCCGGGTGGTGGTGGCACACGCCTTTAATCTCAGCACTCGGGAGGCAGAGCCAGGCGGATCTCTGTGAGTTCGAGGCCAGCCTGGGCTACCAAGTGAGTTCCAGGAAAGGCGCAAAGCTACACAGAGAAACCCTGTCTCGAAAAACCAAAAAAAAAAAAAAAAATTCAGTAACTTAATATGGATAAACTGATGTTTTTCAAATAATACACATTCCTGTCTTGGCTAAGAAATTCTTACTGCCTCTATTCCACGGACATTGTATCAGCTGATCATCTCAGGAGGCTAACTACGTAGACTGATCACCCCCACAGCACAGATAAGCACAAATCGAGTATTTCACACAGTGTCCCCCGCTTCCTCGCATGACACATGCCTTAACCTGACTTTTAAAGCATATGTACCAGTAAATTTATGCAGACTAAGCAGGTAATATTTAGGAATATATATGCATGCAATAACAATTGATGAAAAAAGAAGCAATGGATTTGAGAGCAAGGAGTAACCTCTTAAAGGAGGGTCTTGAAGATGGAAAGGGAAGAGTGAAATGTTGTTATTATTATAACCTCTAAACTTTGAAAATACACTGGACATTAGTAAGTACTTCTGAAACAGTTAACATACAAATGTACTTTAAATGTTCAACAGCACTGGTAATGAAATTTAAAACAAAAAGGAATAATCCATACACCTGTTAGAATTGCTACTATTAAGAAAATGAAAGATAACATGTGGGTCAGAATGCAGAGAATGCCAGAAGCCTGCCCATGCACCAGGGACAGATCCCGATCCCCCTGCCTGGGTGCCCCCGAAACAGTTCGAGTCAAACAACCGTCTTGCGTGTCCAGAGTCCCATGGGGGCTCCACAGCCACCAGTCCACAGTTCATGGGCTTCCACTAGTGTGGTCGTCGTCTCTGCACGTCCTCCCATCATGATCTCGAGGTCCCTCGCTTGCAGTATCTCTCCTCTCTCTCATCAATTGGATTCCCGGAACTCAGCCTGGTGCCTGGCCGTGGATCTCTGTATCTGCCTCCATCTGTCACTGGACAAAGGCTCTATGATGACAGCCAGGTTATTTACTAGGCTGGTCACCAGAATAGACCGGTCCAGGCACCCTTGCCTGTGGTGTCACACCTTACACAGCCTTGGTGCAGTGGGAAGGGGCTTGGACCTGCCTAGGCTCAGTGAGCTGGGCTCTGCTGACTCCCCATGGGAGACCTCGATTTGGGGGATGTGGGGATGCGGGGTGGCTTGGGAAAGAGGGCTGGGGGTGGGAGGAGAGAGGAGGGGGGGGTCTGTGGATAGCATGAGGAGTAAGTAGAAAATTTCTTAATAAATAAAAATAAAGTAAAATAAAAAAGAAAGTACATCCAGAAATAAAACCCAAAGTTTATGAGAAATATATTTGTTGTGACAGTGACAAGAGAATTCAAAGCACAAAATGATTATTCCAAGAAATGACTTTTGAATAACTTGAAGGTTAAATAAAAAATTGTAAATTTGGGTTTGTACCTCAGATTATATAATAGTGATTCAAAATGAAGTATAAACCTAAGTATGAACACACGATAATGATAATTTTTCATGAAAATTAATATAATAATTTCATGTATTTGAGTTGGATAAAAATGATCATAGATTTAATTTAAACACAGGCAAGTGTCCTGTAAGACTGTTCCTATTTTAATGTACAATGCTAAGAACAAAATTTAATTTATAACTTCAAGTTTAAGTCTTCTCAACCATAAAACTAATAAAGAACATTAAACAGAGTATGCAAACAATAAAAAAAAAAGAATGCGGAGAATGGGAAACTCCTGCATATTGTTGGTGTGGATACAAATTATTACAGTTATTACAGAAAATGATATGGAAGTTCTTAAAACTTTCTAAATATATGTGTTACTGCGTTTGTGGAACAAGTTGTGACATGTTATGCCCTTTATCTTATAAAATTGTTCAACATCTGTTTTCTCAAATTAATTTGTGTTGCTCTATTTTTATTAGACTGTGACAAGTTACTTTCTTATTTTAGTAATCATGAGAAGTTTAATCTTTGTTTAATTTTGTTTTTTTGAGAATTTCAAACTCTGATTTACATCATTTCCACATCTTCCTCTCTAAGTACCAAATCTTTCTACATCCACCTCTCACTCCTTCTCAAATTCATGAATTTTTGTTGGTGGTTGTTTTATAAATGATGCAAGCTAAATTTGCACATCAACAAAGCTGAGATCATTGAGTTAAAGATTCAGTGCCCTTACTAAAATTATCAAGCTAAATATGTTAGCATAGAGAACAAAAAGTAATCCAACATATTAGTCTTTGTCATCATGTTTTTAATTTCAAAGGACATCTTAAATTTAGTGTGTATTTTCTTCCTTGGCTTGCATCAATACTTCTTGTCAGTAAATCAAAATATAAAGCATGAGAGGTTTTGACGTGTGTTTTATATGTGTCTTTTCTTAATCTTTGTGTATTTATCACTTCCTTTCTTCAGTGAACTATATTGACAAGATTTTACAATGATGATGGATAATACATATAATGCATTTCATTCATATTTTATTTAATATTAAAAAGAATCTTGAACAAGGAAAATACTATCTTAATAGAATATAAGGTATAAATGTGTCGATTCTGCCCCTAGAGTGCTTGGGAGAGACATAAGCTCATACAATTTTGGGTGTTAGCTAGTCTGATAGATATAAGAAAATACTTCTCAAATATTAAGATATAAAAGATTCAATCATTTTATACAATAATCTTAAGTGTATATATAAAAATTAGAACATTCAAAGTGAGACTTCTTAAAATGTCCATGCAATTAATTCTGTTTCCTCAGGAGCGACCAGATGCAATAACCAAGTTTCCCTCTTCTTTTTTTTTTTTTTTTTTTTTTTTGGTTTTTCGAGACAGGGTTTCTCTGTGTAGCTTTGTGCCTTTCCTGGATCTCGCTCTGTAGACCAGTCTGGCCTCAAACTCACAAAGATCCACCTGCCTCTGCCTCCCGAGTGCTGGGATTAAAGGCGTGCACCACCACTGCCCGGCTAAGTTTCCCTCTTCTATTGTGCCATTTATATGATAGTTTTATTTTTCAATTTATATAAAATGTGTGCTTTCTTTATTGCTTTGTAAATTATTTTTAATTTTTTTTTTCCGGAGCTGAGGACCGAACCCAGGGCCTTGTACTTGTTAGGCAAGCGCTCTACCACTGAGCTAAATGCCCAGCCCTTATTTTTAATATTTTTATTACTTGTATATTCTTAAAAACAATTTGTCATGTTCATTTTTATGTTTTTCCTTGTTCAATTTATGTTGGAGTTACTTTTTCTATGATAAAGAATTGAAACTGTTAACCTATTTAGGCCCTGTGTAGCGACTTTTATTACCATAGTTTACAAAGTGCCTCTTGCTTTATTAAAGTTATTAAAATATTTGTCTTAAATGCTTTTATGTAACAAGACATTTACTGTCATTTTAGTGTCTTTTATATTACTCTAGCATTACTGTATTATAAACATATCTGTATATATTCACAGTAGGCTAAAAATTATTTCCATGCAGTTCTTATTACCATTATTTGTTCTTTTATGCTAAACACTACTGAATAATGGTCATTGTGGTATGTTGGGGATGATATGTTAAACTTACCACAGTCTCTCATCAACACAGAGAAGTAGGAAGAAGCAGAAGCTGAGTTGGAAAAGAAATGGGAAAAGATAAGATGATCAAAGACTAAGAATTTTTGGCTAGAATAAAGTAATTGCTTTCATACATGGTATGGTGAAAATAGTTAATGAATTAATTACAGCCTTGTTAATGTTGGATTTTTGTGTGGATATATATATATATATATATATATTATATATTAGTTCTTTCATTGTGTATATTTTTACAATGTGTTTTGATCTTTTTTTATCACTTTCTCAACTTCTCTTAGATTCATATTTGCATGATTGATGTTCTAAGTGCCTCATTGGACAAATTCTCTATTTGGGTCTGCATAAATTAGTGCTTATATAGTAAGTATATAAATAAAATGCATACTATTCAGGTGCAATCTTTTTGTGTAATGGATCTGTGTGTTTAGTTTTTTTCTTTTCTTTTCTTTTTGTTTGTGGATTTGATACAAGGTAGAATCTTCTAAGAACTTGGAATCTAAATTGAAGAATTGCCTCCATCAGACTGGCCTGTAGGCAACTTTGTGAGACATTTTTTGACTAATGATAGACGTGGGAGGGTCCAGCTCACTGTGGGCAGCTCCACCCCAATCTGGTAGTCATAAATTATATAAGAAAACAGGTTGAGCAAGACAATAAGAAGCCTTCTTTCATGGCCTCTGTTTCAGTTCCTGCCTCAGGATTCCTGCTCTGAAGGAGTCTAAGGTGAAATAAACTATCTCCTCCCAAGTTGCTTTTGATCTTGGGGTTTATCATAGCAATATAAAATAATATGACAAAAATGTTTTAGATATGTCCATTCAGGTTACTCCTTTCTTAGTTCTTATTTTATTTTATACCTGTAAAATATTTTCCAAACCTTATATTATTTTTGACTTTATAGATGTAAAAAAGTCATTGAAATATATAGAGAGATCATTATTTTATTTTCTAGTATGTGTACAGACACAGTTGAATACTTCCATTAAAATTTCTCATATTATTTTTGACATCTCTCTCATTCTAAAGAACATTCAGAAATGTGTCCTTATTTACCATAGCAGACAGATATGTATTTTGCTACATTTTGAAATGAATTATTTTGAAAAAAAATATAGCAAGCTATATTTTGAAAAAAACTTGGATTCCTTATTTTAGCTTTCCCATTATCACAGGAAGCTTTTGAATATTCTGAAGAGATTGCTATGAAGGAAGTCAGCCAATTCTGGAACGTTTCTCTTCTATATTTGCTTACATCCATTATGTTCAGAAGTCTCACAGTTGGTCCATTTCATGAAGTAACACAAATTATGTACAATGAGTCATGGCTTAATCAAAATCACGTATTTAAACCAATCATTAAAAGTCATAACACTACAATCAACAACTGATAAATGTCCTATGTAATAACAAAAAAAATCATGTTTGTAAGATGAAAATAGCTTACAGATAGTCTTTGAGAGTGTGTATTTAGTAGTTGTTAATTTATAGTATTACTTTATTATGTAATTTGTCAGTTCTTATAAATAAGATCAGAGAGTGTGTTGAAAAGAAATTAGACTATTAGAAGCATCTACGATATTATCAATTACCTACTAACATTTCTTTCATCAATAAGAATTACAAAGTTACGATTTGCTGTAAACTCCAGGGTAAATTCTTATTCCCTAAGTTTAAGCCCATTGCTTCTTTTTTTCTGTAATTCAATTAGTTGTGCCTAAGGTAAAAGGTCTTTCCAGATCAATCTGAAATTGAGTGATGCTATATTACAGTATGTGACAAGTATTTTCTTTTACCCATGGTACAAATAAACATCTGTAGTAATCAATATGATGTGTAAAATTAGTTTAGCAGCTCAAGGTCAATTCCTTGGACATATTGAATACATGGTAATAGTAATGTAGGATGTAACCTGTTGATTTACTAGACTTGTAGGGAATGGCTTCTTATTGAAAACTAAGCAACACTGGCAAAAAGCTTAACCAAGTAAAGTGGGTGATGAGGAGACCCCTTTGCCATAAAATTAAGGGAGATTTTAATGAGGAGTTTGATTATGCAACCTGTGTTCTATAGGAAAAGACAAACATGACATTAATTCGGGATTGTTTTCTGAATTATTGTGGTATAGAATGAAGAGTACATAGATCACTTTTAAAGGCATATTTGAGTGTTAGGTTAGCACTTTAGGCGTAGATAGAGCATGAAGCTGCAATAAATAATTCTCAAGCCTGATACTTTAAGAAGTCTCCACAGAAGATCAATGCCAAGTGGTGGAATAAAGAACAATGGTCTTGGAAACAATTACAAATGCCACAACTAAGAAATCTTATTAATGATGCTTAGCTACAAAAGAATGGGTGGGTCTGTTATAGTCTTTTCTGGAGCTACTTCTGCTCAGTCAGCTGGTTTCTAATCAGATTAATTTTGTGAGAAGTCTTCAAGCTAAAGTCATTTTTGATGAACATAAAGTTAAATTATGTGAAGGGAATTCAAAATTGATAAGACACTCTACACTCTTATTTACTTGTGATGTGGCCATTCTGTGATGGAGTGATATTCATGTTTTTGGAAGGCAGACTTAAATAATTTATGATATCAAAATACTCTTAAAACATATTCTATGTAGAAAACTAAAACATTCTGTTTTGATGTTTTCTTCATTTACTAAATTTGTGAACATCAATGGACATGCCGCTGTGGATAGAAAACTCTCACAGGACTTTCTTTGCCCCTCGAAGAACTACAGAAGATAGACCATTTCTGAGAGAGGAGAAACAGTGGTCTCCAGAGACTTGCCCTTTGGTGGTAGGTAAGCAAATTCCAAGAAGTCAGACTTAAATATATATGAGCAACATTAAATTAGCTCAGAAATTTTCATTTGTAAACATATATGTATAAACATATGTATGTAATTAAAGAATAAAAAGTCACAAATTTGAGAAGAAACGGGAGGAGTACTGGAGGAGTTGGAAAGTGAAGAGGGTGTGGGATAACGATGTAAATACTGTACTCATAAAATTATCAAAATATTTTTTAATTCTCACTCTTTTGTTCTCCTCCTCCTCCTCTTCCTCTCTTCTCTCCTATCACTGCCTTTCTCCTTCCCTTCCTTCCTCTTTCCCTCCTTCCCTCCAGTGTGTGTGTGTGTGTGTGTGTGTGTGTGTGAGTGTGTGCACACTATGGTATGCAAGTGGAAGTCAAAGCACAGCTTACTGGATTCAGGTCTTTTGCCAGCATTTGGAATCTAGAGATGGCTCAGGTCATTGGCCTTGGGGTCAGTAATCTTTACAGGCCTAATGCTATTTTCTTAAATCAATACTTTAAACTCAAATCTTATGCAGAAAATGGGACATAAGTATTGGTCTAAATGCCCATGTAATTTATGCATATGATAGGATATTTTTTCAGCAATAGATAGAAGGAAATGTACAGCAAGACAGTACTTCATAAATATATTGAAGAAATTATAATTTAATGATAACATATTTCATAACTCCATTTAAATTAAGTTAAAAGTATACCTATAAAACAGAACATAGATTAGGTGTATTCAAGGTCTGAATGTAGGACATGAGCTAATTGTTGAATTAGTGTAAAGAAATGTAAGTGTGTGATTGTGGACTGTTGAAACAATTTATCAATACTATACTGAGTAGACAAGATTTTCAATTTTTTAAAAAGTTTGAAAAGATCTGCATCTTTTAACTAGATACTTTGGAAAGCATCAAAATAATAAAATTATTTAATTACTGTATTATAAAAATCCTGTATTGTAAAAATATGACTAATATTCCATACATAAATATATAATGCCCCTTACTAACTAAAAGATATGAGAGTCTGGGAAAGAGACAGTAGGCCTGAAATTTCCAATTTTTGAGTATTTTAACTCTTGGTTCTTTTACAGAAAAATACTTGAGACTATGTAGTTTATAATATTATGTTTATTTGTCATATTTCTGAAGATTGAATTTATAAAATAAAGATGGTTTTCTGGTGTCTTCTGAGGGAAACTCCCTGCCTTAGAATAGTGCCCTGTTGCTGTATCTTCAAGTGACAGAGTAGTAGGGGCTGGCTGCTTTTCCCTCCTGTGAGGGTCCTAATCCTGACCTCCTGGGAAGCACCTCATGCTTCAATCACTGCCTAAAGGCCTTATCTATTAATTCGGTCACATCTGTGATTTGATTTCAACCCTACATAAGTTTGTGGAACATCTAGACCATATCATTGCACTTGTTTTTATTTGCTACAAATTATTCCCTTAGCATTGAAAAAAAAAATGTCACCCTAGAGACCCCACAGATCCTTTTAAGTTAGTTTGAATCAATAATATCTGAATGATATAATAGCCACCATGCTTCATGGATTTATTGATTATACAAAAAAGCAAGAGTGAATAACATGGATATCAGCTTATTGTCTAGTCGATATTTTGAATTATATTAAAAAGTATACATAATTGTTATGCATATCTTAACTCAATATTTTCCTAGAATTTATAATGTATACTTTCATGCCACTTAAAGTGGCATTGATCATTTATTTATAAACTCTAAGTGTGAGAATAAAGTTTGAATTCTTTTAAATTAAGATGTGTAGTTAGACATTGACTTGGTCATCTTTAAGATAATTAAACTTTAAATTTTTATCTCCTATATTAAATCTGCTGAAAAAACAATGAAATTGATTAATATGGTTCAATGTCTACTTTTTAAATATTTTGTATAGTTAATATGATATATCAGTGATTAAGGAAATTATTATTTTCCTGATTTCTCTTTGAATAAATTCAACACTGTAGTAAACATGTTTGTACAATCAGTAGTTTGAGAAATATCAAATTTCCTCCAGATTATTTATTACTTATTTACTTAATAAGTAAATTTTACTTTATTTTATTTTACTTAAAAATAAAATTTACTTATTTTTCTTCTTTGCATACCTATGTACTATTACTCTACCTATATATTATTCCCATACATATGGCAATAATACATATTATATATGTTATAACTATAGTTTATTTGTGTATAATCTTTAAGAATTCTGTTTTTATAGTGCTGTATGAATAATATGAATAATTAAGTTGAGTCATTATAGCAGCTATCAAGATTCAACTAAAATGAAAAAAATAAGATGATAGTTTTTGTTATGAATACTGTCAGATCAAAGAAGTCTAAAAAGAGCCTTGTGGGAAAAAACTAATGGAGCTTTCAAGAAATTTATTTTCAATAAACAGCAGTTTAGTATATGTTTTCCAGGTACACACTTAGAGTGTCATTAAGTTCTTGAGGAACACTGATATTTGAGAAGAGGAAATCAGGTCGTACTCTTCCCATAATTCCCCAATTTTCTCCATTTTTGATTGCATATCTGTAGTTTAGGGAACTAGATGAACTACACAGTCTCAATAATCAGGTGCATCTGACTTCTTGCTTTGGTCAATTATCAAATATGTAGCTTTTCCCATTAAACAATAAAACAAATTCATGTCTTAGGAAATAACTGTCAGGGCCTTCAGTATAAAATAGAACTACTCTATGATAGAACACTGAAAATGTGTGTGTATATGACATAAATCTGGATATATACTGATATACAATATATATGATATTACAGATTACATAATATGCAGATGTATATGACATATATCATATACATGGTATAGTATACTGATATTATAGGTACATGTGTAATGTATAAAATGAGCTGCTGTTCAGTGCTACAAAGAAGAGTAATTCTGCCATGTGTAACAACCGGAATGAAATTAGAAGTCATTGCTTTAATTGTGACAAGGCACAAACAGGAACACCAATATTGCTTATATAACCTCACTTATGTGTCAGATCTCAAGACCTCAAACTCAGAAAAAGAGAGGGAATGTGCAAAGACGGTTTGTGTTTTAGGGGTTCTGGGGAAAAGTGGAAGTGTTCATAGGATTTTTAACAAAGTTTGCAAATTTTAAAATGAATAAGCTGAATACCCTTCAGCAGAGTGCAAGTTTCTTAGTTTCATTCAGGAAAAGATGCACGCCAAATTAATTCTTTTTTGTTTTTTGTTTGTTTTATCTATCTATCTATCTATCTATCTATCTATTTTTGGTTTTTAGAGACAAAGTTTCTCTGTGTAGTTTGGCTGCCCTGAAACTCTCTTTGTAGACCAGGCTGGCCTTTAACTCACTGAGATCTGCCTGCCTCTCTCTCCCAAGTGCTGGGATTAAAAGGCATGTGCCATCATGCCCAGCTTAAACTAATTCTTAAATCGAATATTATAACTCGTAAATTTCCCAAACTTCAAGGTTATATTAAGAGAGTTAAGGATTAGGGTTTGGGCTAGGGCTAGGATTAGGGTTAGGTCGCACTTAACTTGCTTAATGTAGCTTGGTCCTCTTGTGAGACTCCTAACAGTGGAAACAGGGGCTGTCTCTTTTATTGGCTTTTGGAACTATACTCCTCATCCTGGGTTGCCTTTTTCAGCCTTAATACATGCCGAGGTGCTTAGTCTTACTGCAACTTGATATGCCATGCTTTGTAGATACTCATGGGAACAGAGGGAGGTTGTGGGGGAGGGACTCAGAGGAAAGAAGGGAGGGAAAACTGCAGCCAGGATGTGAAATAAATAAAAAATAAGCTTATTTTAAAAGTTAAATTAGAAAAAAAACAAATACACTAATAAAATATTTAGGTTGACTAAAGAAAACTAAAGGATGCACAAAATGGCAATGCAATTTGACAAAAATGCAAATTATTATAAAAAATCGCTTTGTGTCATTGAATAGCATCCTGTAGTACTCCCCAACAGTAAGATGTAAACCATAGATGTACATTCTCAGGTCCTTCTGACAAAATATTTTCTATTAAATGGAAAATTATATTTTAGTACTTGGAAGTAAAGTTTATTCTAGGAGTAATAAAATAAACTTTTACAACATAAATATGTAAGAACCCCTAATACACTTCATCAGCAATGGGCTCCATATCAGATGAAGTGGAAAAAGTGGCTCATCTCACACACTGTTCTAACTTCCAGTATCCTCTTCTGAAATGTACCTTGATCGCCCTTAATTGACATGGCTGCATTTCCTGGAAGTAAACTTTGCCATGGAAATGTTAGTAATAGAGGAAAACAAAATCTTAGTTTGTAGAGGATGCTGAAGAATTACATTTCTCACTAAGAATGGTTAATCCAGTGCCAACAATCATGTTCTAGTTACTGCAAATATCACTCCAGAAGCTAAAATGCCAACTGAGTTAAATATATTAGAAAATAAGAAAGAAAACATAGACTGCCTCTCAGGGAGCTTTATAAACACTGTAGAGAAATTCTTACAGTTAATAGAATCTTAACATTAAGTTAAAATAAATATAAACCATGGATGGAAAGACATCTCTTTTAAATGCTATCAAAGTTAATTCCATTTCCACACATCTTTACCACAAAGAAAAACACCTTGCATTGTATGCCTGGCAGACGCTGTCAATGCATTTCTTTCTCTGCATCAATGTGCTAGGCAACATCAAAGGGCCATACAAGTTGAGAATCAATATCTTAATGCCAGCAGCAGCTGCGAAACCGCGACCTAGATTGAGACTTCTGATGATCAGGTTACAGCCTTTCCATGCAATCCACTAAGAGTAAGCAGCCAGCAGACCCAGAAACCACTTGGCAAAGCCTTTCTTTCAGCTCTTGCTATTGGATGTATTTCACTTTTATCTCACAATAGGAGTGTGATAGTTAAAGAAACAGAGGTTAAAAATAACATAAAGCAATAGGAAAGGGTTTCTGAGTAGTTCATTAAATGTCACTGTTTGAAAACAACAGAGATTATTGAATTGTACCACTGAGGGGCTGGAGCTATGCAAAAACTGAGGCAGAGAGGTGCACCATGGCAGCATCAGGCTTGTTTAGGCTGTATGGTTGGATGCTGCCAGGTTGCCAGACATACATAATATCAAAATGATAGATGGAAAGGAAATAGAGATATTGTTACAAACTCAACTGTTATCTGATTCAGCTCCAGCCTGTGACGAATGGAATTTCACTGTTTAATGTGGTAAATTCCATATACTAAGGGGCATTATCATTTTTCACAATGATGCTTCATAGCTGATTTTAATTACAAGATTAGAATTGATTATTCCAAGATACTATGCTGTTTCAGCATTATAGAAATTGTAAGAAATTAAATGTATAAAAGGTTTAAATACTTCATCCATTGTGATAATGTAAGTGAAAAAATTTGAATACCAACTTGCTAGTGGACCATATTTCACACAAAATAAATATAAGTATTCTCTAAGTAAAGAAAACATATGAATTTAATAACCGAGATTGCATCTTCAGCAAAGCTCATTGGACATACACTTTGAGGCATAAAATGACATTCTGGGAATTTGTTAGAGGGAAATTTAATTTTTAAGTATTATCATGAAAATGAAATGTTGAAAGACAAAAACAGATGGATGATATTAACATTAATCGCATGACACTTTGTTTATGACATGATAGAAAACAATTTCAGTAAGACACAAAGTTTCCAGCTACACTACAATACATCTTGAAGCTCAGACAGTGGTTTCACCCATCCTTTACTATCCAGCTGTGCTTTCACAACCCTGGGCATGTCTTGGATCCTACCCCATCCCAATTACAAGGTCTTTTTAAATACTCAATTATTTCATAAAATTACATTTTAAATAGTTTATTTAGAACTCTAACCATGATCACAGAAAGCAATTCTGTATTTGCTTTTCAGGAAGTAAAAGCATATGTAATGATTAGGGAAAAGGACATTAGACTCAGTTATTGAGTTCAATTTAAAAATCATGAATCACTTTTGAATCTTCAGTATTTGCTCCAACACTCCAATGCAGTAATATCAATATTTAAAGCTTTTCATTAATGAAATAGGGAAAAAACTGATAGTTATTATCACACAGTTTTCTCTGGTTATTTCTTTTCTAAAAACAATAACAAACAAACTAAATCGTTTCATTTTACACATGTATATGTCACTAGGAAGAGTTATTATAGAAACACGCAATTCATTTAAACAAAAACACTTTTAAAACTAAATTTTCTCTTATTATGCTTGAAATACTTTAATATTTAAATACTTATTGGCAAATATATGTTGAATATTAGACTGTCAGCATCTGTGAGCAAAGACAAGACCCTGACAAACAAAATCAGATGATCTTACCTCACACAGTACAGGAGTGTATTCTAGTTATTGTTTTATTTTAATTTTGAAATACTGATTTTTAACTTTATAACTCACAAAATGTCTACATTCTTTGCAAAGTAATGTAAAGTGAAACATAATTAGCACAACTGAGCTACCAATGCCCTAGTGTGTGCATGTATAGGTGTTTATAATATTGGGTAACATTTTGGGCACGTAACCCCTGAAACTCTCACTTCTTCAAGTTGCTTGTTTTTCTTAGCAGTAGGAAGAGTAACTAATATTCAGCTATTACTAGATGATTGATTTAATGAGAAAATATTGAGGAAATCAAGGCAGTAGAAGTGTGAAAGAGCTGGTCACATGACATCTGGGGTCAGGAATCACAGAGGGATGGATGTTGCTACTCAGGACCTCTTCTCCCTTTTGTTTATCTGATATCCAACCCACGAAGTAGTGTGGCCCGTATTTGGTGTGCTTTTTTTCATCTCAATTAATCTGATCAAGAAAATTCCTTATATATCTGCCCAAAGACTAACCAAATCTAGATAATCCCTTACAGGCATGATCAGGGTGTCTTTCTCTAAGCAACTCTAGGTACTTTCAAGTTGACATTATATACCAGCATAGGCTGACATTGATATTTATTTTATAATTGGACAATTTCAAATTGCTATAGATGTGAATTGCTATCAACCTGTGAATTATCACTTGGTTCCTCCAAATATGAATCCTTCTTCTCTCTTCTACAAAAATTTTGAACCATTTCATATCTTTTGAAGTATGTGTTTTTTCCAACAGCATTAATGTCTACACATTCTTGAACTTGTTTGTAGACACTTAGATCTTCTGTTCAACCTCGAGACATCCATAGTTACTTCTTAGTCTCTCTTGATTGTAAGACAAATTGCTAAATGGTCTTATTAATAAAAAAAAACCTGGAGCCAGATATTGGGGTAAAAACTGAGAGATCATGGAAGCAGAAGGAAACCAGCCACATTTTTACCGCTGGAAATCCTCAGCCAAAGAGAGACATACTTCCTGTATACCCAAGCCTATTTTTCTTTCTGTCTCTGCCCTCTTACTACCTCTCTCCTCCAAGCTACATCACTTTCCTCTCTCTGCCCAGCTCTATCACTTCCTGTCTGTCTGTACAGACCTCCAGACCTCTATGGTTAGTGCTGGAATTAAAGGCATGTGCCTGGCTCTGTTCCCAGTGTGGCCTTGAACTCACAGAGATCTGAATGAATCTCTGCCTCCCTCTGGAATGCTAGTATTAAAGGTGTGTGCTACCACTGTCTGACCTCTATGTTTATTTACTACAGTGGCTGGCTTTTTCCTCTGATCCTCAGAATAGCTTTATTGGCATGCACAAATAAAATATTCCCACATCTGATTGCTTCTAAATCTGTCAGTATGAAAGTGATTATGTATGTAGTGCTTAGATCTCTTTTATTCTCTATGTACTTCTTACTTTAGGTACCCTTTGAGTGTATGACTTCCTATACTATTATAAGCTAATGACTTTCCTTTCAAATTTAAATGTACAATATAGACCTTTCCCATGAATACCAAATATGATGTGATTGACTAACTCCTAAAAGCATTCACTTGGGTGCTATGATAAGCAGAATGATCCTGCCAACAATGTTCACTCCTTTGTCTTTCACATCATGTGGCAAAAAGAACTAGGAAAAATCCTATTGCATTATAGATCTTAATACTGGATCATGGATGATTCAAATGAGCATACTTTAATCACCCAAGATAAAAGATCAAGAAGGTATCAACCCAGAGATGCAAGGATGGTTCATCATACGTAAATCAGTAAATGTAACCCAGCAAATAAAAGACACAAGGATATAAAACTGATCATCTCATTGGATACAGAAATCCTCTTTGACAAAATCCAACATCACTTCATGATAAAATTCCTGCAGCACCCAGGGGTACAAATATATATCCCAGCATAATAATGACAATATGCAATAATCCCACAGCCAACATTAGACAGAATATGGCCTTTCAATTATACAGAAATGTATTTCAAAAATAGTTTGTTGACTTTCATAGTTTTTTTTAATTTAACGTCTTTGTTGGTCTTTGTGAATTTCACATATGCATCTTGATCCTACTTGTCTCCTGTTCCTTCTCATCTGCCCTCTGTCCTTGCAACCTCCCCTCCAAGATAAAACAAAATAAAATTTAAAAGAAAAGAAAAGAGAAGAAAAGAAAAAGGAAAAGAAATATTTCGTCATGGAAGCTGTAATGTGATATAGTGTATCCTTACTTGCAAGTGTTCATTGTAATGAGTCATTGGTCTGGTTCAAGCCTTTGGTTTTTGCTACACCGTAGATATTGGGCTCTCATTGAGGCTCCTCTCAGATATCTTGTTGTTGCCCTGTGTCATGGAGATTCTACAACTTTAGGTCTGCATGGCTGGCCCCTTCATGTGCTCTAGCAGATCATAGAAGGGGTGATGGAATGGGCCAACTCATAACCCTGGTTCTGGGTCTGCATGGTTGCTGGGTTGGTCTGCCTGCCAGCTCTCCGGTATCCTCAACACCGGGGTGAGCTATCCAGCACCATCCTGGCTAGCTTACCCATGCAGTAAGCAACAATGGGCAATGCCAGTTGTCCTGATTTCACGTTCTCAGGGCCAGCTCGCCCATACCCATACCACCAGGGCCAGATTTACTGTGTTGCCCAGGTGAGGTACAGGGCCTGTTCACCCAAGTGCTACAGCTGGCTAAATCTCAGGCCTATTCACTGGTTCTTATGACCGCAGGGCCAGCTCTCCCATCTGCTACAGGTGCTGAGCGGTGGGGGTTGGAGAGGGCATCTCCTCTCTCAACACCATATGGCAGATGAGGGGTGGGGTCAGATCTCTCAGACTCCCACTATTGGGCCTGGCTTACTAGCGCCCAATTATCAGGGTTAGCTCTACTGTGTTGCCCAGTTGAGGTGCAGGGTCTGCTCCCTGGAGTACTGCATCTAGTGAGGGGCAGAGTCAGCTCTCTCATCTGCCCTCAGGTGGCAAGGCGGCAGGCTCACCCCAAACCCCACCTACTGGGTCAGCACTACTGTTATGCCCAGGCAAGGTTTAGGGCCCACACTCCAGAAGACTGCAGCTGATGAGGGGCAAGTCCAGCCGTTCCACTCTCATGACCTGGGAGCCCACTCCTCCAACTGCTTCAGCAGCAAGGGACAAGGGGCAAGGAGTGTGTGGGGGGAGAATCTCTCCACTGCTCACACCCCCACATGACATATGAGTAGTGGGGTTACCCCCCCCACTCACACCCTCTGGGCTAGCTCACCCATGCCATTGCCAACAGGGTCAACTCTACTAAGTTACCCAGGTGAGATGCGGAGTCTGCTCTACAAAGGCTGCATCCAGTTTCTCATGACCTCAGTGCCAGCTCGTCCACCTACCTACCATAGGCTGGGAGTGGGCAATACATCTCCTCCTATAGAGCAGATGAGGGGTGGGGCCAGATCTTTCAGCTCTCATTCTCAGGTCAGTCTCACCTATTCCCCTGTCAACCCCATCTCCTCCACTGTGCTGTCTAGGCAAGGTGTAGGGCCTGCTCTCCCTAGTGCTGAAGTTGGTGAGGGGCTAGGCCAGCTCTCCAGCCACAGGTGGTGAGGAGTGATAGGGGAGGGCATCTTTTCCTTGCCCATGATACCACATGACAGCTGAGGGGAGCAGGACCAGCTCTCCCACTCTCCTACTCTGTGGCTGGTGGGAAATAGAACCGGTTCTCCCTAGTGTTGCAACCAGTGAGGGGTGGGTCTAACTCTGTGCAGCCCCACCTCTCAGCCTTTGGTGGTGACAGGGGCCACAGATTATCAACACTAACCATGGCTGTGGCAGGGCCATGGTTGCAGATATGGCACTTGGCAGCAGCTCAGGCTGGGATATCACCATGGTCCCAGGTGACAAGCAGGCCACCACCCTTAGCCCACTCCTCACTGCCTTTATCTCTTCAGATCTGCCTTTCTTTACAGGACATGAACCATTCTGTCTCTCTACCCCAACATACTATATATTTGCTCATCATAATAGAGTCCATCTGCCCAGCTCCTTGTGGATTTTCATCTCTCATTCAGTCTTACAGGCACTGGGCAGGTTCCTGTCTCATCTTCCGGTCCTGGATTGGCATGTATGACTTTCTTATTTTAAAATTTTAAAACAATTAAAAAGATTTCAAAACAATCAAGCTGGCTTTCTATTACTTAGGATTTTCTTTAGTCTCATTACATATCATTGAAAGCATAGGGGGCTAAACTCAACTATTGATACCAAAATATTTACCACATCATCTTTCTCGGGGACCCATTGAATATAGTATCAATGATGGCTATTAATGTTGCATGATTTCCATTTTCATTTCTTCAACTGATGGAAGAAGTATTGCACTCCAATGGCCTTATCCAACCTTCCAAGGAGACAAAGTGAGCAATCTCTTTCAGCAGCCCCTGTTTTATTCAAGTACCCTCACCTCTGACTAACCTAAACAATGGTGTTTTTTCTTTGCTATGTGCATTAACATATATATATATATCATTCAATTTTTCAACCTTATTCTATATTAATATTTTATTAGAAATACATGAGATGATGCTTCTTTGTCTTTGTTTACTGAAGGGAAGTGAGATATTGAATATTCTTCTCAATGTATTATAGAACATTCATCAGTACGTTTTTGTCTAATCGTAAGGATTATGACAGAAAATAGAATAAGATAATAAGTATGTTGTGCAATGCTTATGCTACTCCTGAAATGTAAATGAATAAATTTGGTTTTTGTTGTTTTATAAATTAAAAGAAATTGGACAATTTCTATCTTGCTGAAACTACAAAATAGGCAATTGGTTTTAAGAGTATTGAACTCCAATGTCCATATCAAGGGACTTCCTTTTCTTTCTCTATTTGCCCTTCTAGAAAAACAACTACTAATACTGAAATTAAGAAGTCAGAAAATGTTATTTGGTCAGGGAAATTCTCTTCTAAGTGATGGCAGGAAAATGAGCTGTAGCTGGTAAGATCTCTGGAAGAACTGCCCCAAACACCAATAGCGACTGACATACACCAGAGAGACAGATGTCTCTTCTCTTGCACGGGACACATGAACATTCCTCTGTAGATAGGACAATGAAAGAAAAGCAGAGTCTGGAGTTAAAGAGCTCAGTATGGAACACAGCTTCAAATTAATTATCGTGATCATGTAGGATAGCATTATGTCACATTGCTGAGCACATGTCTAGCACATGACAGCTACACATACATCCCTTAATTAATCTTCAATGAAATGGAAGCTATTGTGTCTATTTAATTACTATAAAGTTATCTGGGGCCTGGGAGATGGTTTACTATGTAGGAGGGTTTGTTTATTATGCATAAGGCTCTGAGTTTGAATACCCAGCCAGTACATAAAAATCTGGGCATGACATTTATTTTATTTTGGGAGTCATTTGGGCTACTCTGAAAAACCATTTCTGTGTGTGTGTGTGTGTGTGTGTGTATTCGTGGTGTGTGTGTGTGTGTGTGTGTGTGTGTGTGTGTGTGTGTGAGTGTATGTGTGTAAGTGTGCTGTGGATAGCCCTTCAATACATCTCAAATGTTGAGAGCCCTTATTGCTAAAGACATAACACATTCAGGACACCAGACTTAGATAATTGGAGCTGGATATGCACTGAAAGTCTCTTTCCTTCCATCTAGCTTTTATGGTTCCAGAAAATGCTATGTAAGCTGCTAAGGGAGGAAAGCAAATACAGCATCCTACCTAGCTGGAATATTTATGAACCCCACCGATTACCATCATGGGAAGAAATGCACAAAGTTGCCTTAGGTGACACTCACATGTAAGGTCCACGCAATAGGAGGGAAATCATGCTTAATGCTGGAAACCTAGACAGCTTCCTGGGGCTAGGGACATCCGTGATCTTTGAAAAGAACCAACTACTGCCAAACTGCTAGATGAGTATAATCTCGTACTACATTGTAAATTGTATCCTATACTCACAGATAAGTGGAGCTAACCCCCCCCCTCATTAATGAAGCCTTTTTTTTTAAAACAACAAATGGAAGTCATCAGAGAAAACCACAACTGAGATCAACAGACAGTTTGGAGGCCAGCCTGAAGGATGCAGCTATACCATAGTTCTGTCTATGGCCCAGAGAAAAATCTTAAGAGAAGGGTTGGAAAAATTGTAAGAGCCAGAATACTTGGAAGTCTGCTGAATAACAGTCTGTCCTAGAAATGGCTGCATAAACCAGACTATCAACAGCAGTATCAATGGACATGTTAATGTGGAAAGCAGAAAATTCCGCAGGATCCTAGCCCTAGACAAAAAAAAAAAAAGTTAGAGGCAACTAATGACTGCTGAGGGAGGGAGAATTAGCCTCTCTCAGGGCTAAAGATAATTCCCCTTATTCGTTATCAGATGTATGGTGACAAGCTATGAAACCACATACACAAAATATCAAAATTGGACTCAGTAAGTAGTATATGTGCATATATTTGTACAAACAGACATTTTGTACCTAAATCTATTTTTAAATCTTTATCTAAAAGGAAAAAAAAAGGCTATTGACTTAAAAGCAAGGGTGAGCATGGGAGAGATTTGAAGGAGATTACCTGGGAGCAGTTGAGAAGGTAATGGAAGAGGGAAAAATGATATAATTTTATTTCAATTACAAACATGTTTAAAATATTTTAAAGCTGCATATATGGCTGGGCATGACTGTGATATCATCACTGGAGTAAAAAGATAGGCAGATACTTAAGAATTCAGATTCCAGCCAGCCTCATTGAAACTAGGACCTTTGATTGAGAGATAATCTCAAGGAAATAATCTTGGGAGCAATAGAGGAAGATGCTCACTACTCACATGCCCATGCACTGGATCACACATCCACAGACGCGCACACACACACACACACACACACACACACACACACACACACACACACACTATACGTACAACACCCAACACAGCAAAAATTGTTTCTTATCTTCTTAAAGTAGTTTAATATTCAGGGTCTATTTGCATATTGCACGTTTGTGAGTGTCAGCAATTGAGTAGACTCAGCAGTTTAAAATGTCTTAAAGATGTGCTTTGTCGTCATCGCTATAATAGAAATAACATTACTGACGAAGGGACAACTTCAGATATTTAAAGAGACCTCTCCTCTACAGAATATATTTGGTCATCTAGTTCAGTAACTATTCAATCATGCCACGGTGCCACATTTTCTCAATTAACTTAAGGAATTTTCACTCATAGGGGTGTTTATGGCTGGGCTAATTTAAAGCCTTTGACAAGTGCTTCTTAAGCTTGATCCTTCAGATGAGCTAGATACACAAGGAACAGCTCTGCCTGAAGTGTCTCCATTGCGCTGACTGGAGCATATGAAAATTCTAATTAGTGAAAGTTATGCAGTGGATAACTACTATGCATTCTAAATTATATTTATCCGTTACAACTTTGTCATCAAATATTGGATATGGCCTATAGTTAGCGTCACTGTAAATTTGCATTTCAACTGGAGAAAAAGACAACTTCTTTTTGTCTTCACTGATTAACATTTTCAAGCTCTGTAATTTTCTTGCTGCTCACAGAAACAAAGCCAACCAAGCTCATACAGAAAGCCTATTCTCCAAGATATAAATATTTGCTATTCAGAAAATCTCAATGAGGGTTTAGTTATTTTAAACTAAAGAAAGAAAATTGCTAGTAATGATTGGTTTCAGCTAACGAAATGCTTTTATGCAAATATGTGAACCCTAAATATGACCTGGAAACAAAAGACTGCTTAACAGTTACTATTAAGCAATACATTAGTAGATCAATTAAACAGAACTTCTTTCTAATGAGTATGTGGTGCAGGGGTTGCCATAGAAACCTGGAAAGGAAAAGCCATTGAATGCTAATGTATCATTCTAAGACTGTAAAATACTGAAGATCTGTTGCTGGCTAGCTTACTAGAGTTGAAATAGGTCACTTTTGAGGAATGAACATATTTTATTATAAGGGATCCTGCAAAGATACTCTATTAGATTCTAGCTCCTAAGTCTTCTAGAATGTACATATACCACCTGCCTAGGCTACCTTTCTAGTACAGATTTATTCTAAGAAAAGACCTATCATATTTATTTTAAATGTTCCTGGAGGAGAAATATACTAAAACATCAATGTCATAAACTGATTAAATATCTATTTCACTACATGTGAAATATATACACTTCCAAAGTGAACCTGGATTTTGCTATATGCTGAAGATATTGTGCAGGACAGGACACAAGCTCCATTGGGTTGATAAAGAAGTGGTGGAACACAGAATCTAGGACAATCTGGCCAATACCACAAAGAAGAGATCTGAAGATAAATAGTAAGTTACTTTGAGAGAGTAACTATGCAATAAAAATGAGACCTTAACAAACCCATTGATGAGCTTTTGAATGCTTGTTGTCCCATGAATAAATCAGAGGGCAGACAAAGGAATTGCCACAGGACAAGAAGTTCCTTCTGGCTTAATGCAGCATGGAAAGACATTTGGGAGTGAACCTTCGTATGTACTGTCCCATTATTAAATATCACAAGAAATGTCAATCCATATGCCATTCTTGTGTAACAGTGAGAATTGTTTTAATTCAATTTTTAAATTAATGTACCAAACAATTGACTTTGTTATGACATTTCCTAATGTAATCATTAAACTTACTCATCTTTCTCCCTTCTGTGCCCTCAGCAAAGTGAGTAACTTCATTTTGAAACGTTATTTTGGTTAATTAATATTAAAAAGTATTACTAATAACATTAGAGCTAAGATAACATTGTGTAATGATACGAAGTACCAATTTTACATTGGCAAAAAAAGAGTGGATAAAAATTTTCTCAGATGCCCACGGTATTAAAAAGGGAAAAATTTAAATAGGGAAATGCCAGAAAACATTTCCAAATATCATGTGACAAAATTGACTAAAATGATCCTTTTTAAGTAGATGTAGAATGGATTACTATAGTCAGAGGTATACACAGCACTTCCACTTGAGTTAAGTGGGATTATAGCAGGATTCCCAATTCTGATTAATTGGTTATGTACTATTTTTATGGCTGTACTATACTGACTGGGTAGCTATAGCTGTTTAGCATATTTTGAAGACATTTTATTGTAATGTCCTTAGCTTACCTTTTGGTTCAAGATTACTAGAACCTTTCATGTTTCCATCAGACTGTGTTTTCTGTGCCACTAGAGTATAATATAGATATTTTGATGAGGATTACATTAAATGTGAAGATCGCTTTAAGTAGTCTGGGCATTAAAAAAATGCTTCTCACAATGCAAGAAACTGTGACATTTTTCCTTTATTTGTCTCACTGTTAACTTTTCACTCATGTTTCATAATTTTCATTTAAAATTTTTATTGCATCACTGTATATGTTTTTGTGTGTGTTGATAAAGCATATGCTCATAATACATGTATGAAGTTCGGGAGACAACTTGTACGAGTTAGTTCTTTCCTTCGACCACATGAGTTCTGGAAACAGAATTTGTGCTGCCAGGCTTGGTGGCAAAATCCTTACCTGCAGACGCATCTTCCTGGTGTCTTAGATTCCCCTATAATGCTCTTCACACATATGGTAAATTTGTTTCTGGGTATTTCTGCAGCTACTGCAAATGAGACCGCTTTCTTGTTTCTTTCCAAGTGGTTCATTATTATAGAATAGAGAGGTCAGTTCAAACTGCATCAGATTTACATGAAAATCCAAAAACCATGAAGCTAGTTGAGTAAAGCAGTGCTCTATGACATTGATCTTAGTGTTTCTTTTTTTTTTTTCAAAGTCGCAAAAGCACAGGAATCAAAAGGAAAAAAATCACATCGTTTCAGAATAGAGTACTCTAAACAGCAAAGAAAACAGTAAATGCAGTGAGGAAAGAACTGATGGAATTATGGAACAGGAGAAATAACTGTCACATCTTCATCTAACATGGGAATAATATGCACAAATCAAAGCCAAGAAGAGTAACCTCTCATGCCAGCTAGAATGACTACTATCAGAAAGAGAAAGGAGTGTCAAATGCGAATGGAAATGTGCAAAAACTATCTCTTCTTCTATGCTTTTGGTGAAAATGCAAATAAAATAGACATAAAGAGAAAATGTATAAACCTTTGACCTTCTGAAACTATGTGGTGGGAGGAGAGAACCAACTCTCCACAACTGTCCTTCGAGATCCACACTCTGGCTGTGGTGCGTGCTCACAGAAACTTGTGCACATACAAATAAACAAATGCAAAAAAAATAGTATAACTTTTGGTGGTGCATCCCCCAATAATTCTATTTTTTTAGTATATGTCCAAAGAGATCAAAAGCAATATATCAAAGAGATACCTACACAAATGTTTATTGCAGCAGTATTCAAAGAGATCTACATGGATGTTTACTGTAGTATTCTTCCTAGTAGCTGATATTTGGAAACAACCCAACTATCCACAAGTAATGGGAAAAGGAAATATGTAGGACTTATACAGCAAAGTGCCATTTAACCACGAGAATGATGAAATCCTATCATTCAAAATTGAATATGGTAAAGGCATTTTGCACATGAGTCAAGAGTAGAGAAAAGATTGACTACCTTCTGACAAGTCAGAGCTTTTAGGTGGTATAGACCAAGAATATAAATTTGTAAGATCACACACAAGTAAGTGGTACTTTCAAAATAATGCACAGTGGTATCAACCACTTTATTACTCAATTTTATTTGGGAAAAGAAACTGTCATTGTAACCTTTCACCAGGGAGCTTCACATGTACCAGGAAGTGTGAAGTGTAGAAACTGCTGGCAGTGATTCCAAGAAGTAGCTGACTATGGACCTTTCACTTTGAAGGACTAACTGCCTGGGGACATCAACACTAAATTTCACACCATAAGCATACAGTCCAGTTTAACCAGTTATTCTCAGAGAACAAATGTCAGCATATGATTCAGCAATAATACAAATTGAAACATTTAGTCTGTTGTCAAGAATCAAAGAGGTGATAGCATGCCTTATGGTAATAATTAATGTTCATATATGCTTGACAAAAGCTAAAGAAGCAACTGTAAACTTGGGTGTTGCAAGAAACCACATCAAGTGTTTGAAAAACACTCATTGTGGTGGCATTTTTCTTTATGTCTGTGATTATAGTATAATTGCATAATGCATCCCTTCCCTTTCCTCCCTCTAAACCCTCCCATTATATCTCTCATTGCTAGCTTTCAAATTCATGGCCTCTGTTTTCATTAATTATTCTTATGCACATATATATATAAATATACATATATGTATATTTATTGATACCATCTGCTGAGCTTGCTTAGTATGACTTCTTTGTAAGTTTTCAGGGCTGGCCGTTTGGTTTTGGATAACCAGTTGGTGTGCTCTTCCCTGAGGAAGATTATTTCTCCCACTTGTAACATTCTTTAATTGCCTGTTGTTCCTTGTGTAGAGTGCAGGCCTTGTTTTTCACAGTCCACTGTGGCATGGCTTTTGTTGTCGAGCTTGAACATGGAATTACTTTTAAAACATTTCCTGTAAACTCTGATGGCTTCAGATACTAGTTCTACCAAGTAAGTAAAAGTCAAAATCCAGTGTGTTCTGCTTCTTTTTTTTTTTTTTTTTTTTTTTTTTTTTTTTTTTTTTTTTTTTTTTTTTTGATTTTTCGAGACAGGGTTTCTCTGTGTAGCTTTGCGCCTTTCCTGGAACTCACTTGGTAGTCCAGGCTGGCCTCGAACTCACAGAGATCTGCCTGGCTCTGCCTCCCGAGTGCTGGGATTAAAGGCGTGCGCCACCACCGCCCGGCGTGTTCTGCTTCTTTACTCCACTTCCCCTTACTAATTATCTTCAGCAGATGTAAGTAATTAGATATCAGTTTGGGTATATGCAGATGTTGTGTCTGCATATATAATTCTTAGTTTCACAGTTGTGTGAAGGTCTACGATTTTCAGTATTGATTACAAGTCTGACAAACTACCTAATCATCAGGCTTTTGGGGAATGATATGTGATTAAAACCTGTCTACAATGTTTATTTAGGGGTGTGTGTGTGTGTGTGTGTGTGTGTGTGTGTGTGTGTGTGTAGGTATGTATATATGTGCTAGCCAGTTTTTTCTTTTGCTTTGTGTGATAAGTGATGTTAAATCAAATGTAATGAACTATGTGAAGCTTCAAAAAAATCTCAATGAAAAGAAAAGGCCCATCTCTTCTTATTTTATAATCAGCCAATCGTTGTTTTTCTGTATCAAAAATCTGTTATGAAGCTGGCTGGGTTTTGAGAAGTAAAAATATAGTTAAAAGTTGTTGTAAAAGTTTGGGGGAAGCAACTCCAACAGCAGACTCTAAAGGAAGGAAACTCTGAGGTCTGAAATGATCGTTCAGCAAAGGGTAAATAGTTTTCTGGCTAGAACCAAGTAACTTCTGTGTCAAAAGGGTAAAATAATGATTGTGATTGTGGCCAGAACATCATTAAAGTGAACTGTGTTAAAATAATAGCACTGAGACGGAAAGATAACTCATCTGACATTTGATTCAGTTTGAAAAGTTCAAAGACTTCAAATTATTATAGCTAAAGATTGATTTATTTTTGTCCCCTAGCACTAAAAGGTAATTTAGAAGGGAGAATATCTTCATTTTAAGAAAAATGTTAGGGTCTTCTCAAAGGCCTAAATGACTTGAGGCTATGAAGACCTTTACAAGCATGTATCAAAAAAAAAAAGAAATTTTGCTTCTGTTTTCTCTATTTTTTTCCTTTCCTCTCCCAATAGAGTCTTTTCTTAAAAGTTTATTCAGTCATTCATAGTTAGTTTTTAAGATAAATAATTTAATAATATAAAATGATTGTTATAAAACAGTTTAAAAATAAATTCTTAATGACTTGTGTCTACCCAATATTTGTGATTATGCAATTAATTGTGTTGCAGATCAATATTTTTTAAATACCGTGCCATATCCATTTCTTTACCCTTTACAGAAAGAGCCCATGTACAGTAGATCTCTGATTTTACATTGCATGTGAATAGACGGGAAACAACTGAGGACAGTTGACGTGTAAGTGGGTGAAGTGTGCCATAACCCTTTCTTGTCCCTGTGTGTGGCAGGTGTAATTCTGAGGCTCTGCTCAGGAATGAGAAGGAGATGTGGGACAAATACTGTCAAGTGAGCAGGCGAATCACTGTGGTGAGAGATGAGGATCACCTACTTAGCGATTAAACGGAAGTTGTACCAGCCCTCAAAATCATGAGTGACAGCCAAAGCTGAGGCCCAAATGAAGCAAGTGGTTCTATGCGTTTCTGCCACACTATGATAATATACTAGACAGCGTGAGCTTGGGACAGTAATACAAAAGAAACTTGATTTCCTCCTCTACGTCGTGTAAACTACATGTAGCTTTCTAAGACAAACGGGAGATAGGAGGACACACAAGGAAACACTGGAGTAATTAAATCAGCTTGGAGTTACCAAGGAGGAAAATATGTGAATTGGAAAATATTGCAGTGTCTGAAATGTTAGAACTGCAGTTGTATTCATTTGTGTCCCTGTATGTCTGATGTCAATGCCAGTGAGACAGGGAGAGTACAAAGTTAAGGGCAGGGTCACTTTCATGGATTTAAGTTCAATAGAAGAGAATAAACAAAACTCACGTTTTCGTCCTGCTGCTCCATTCACTCCAGTTCAGCTCATGTTAGTTTTCTTCAAACTAGCAGAAGTTAAAAGAACTAGCAAAAAGCTCAAAGTAACTTGGGAATTAACAGAATTATTTTTGGAAGACCAGGAAATCTGGTGTGGTGGTCCATTCTAGTTGAGAACTGGGGCTAAATGGTATAACCTCAGTTTAAGTTCAATGCCTGAGCCAGGCAGTGGTGGTGCATGCCTAGAGGCAGGCGAGAGCAAGTTCTAGGAAAGCAGCAAAGTTACACAGAGAAACCCTGTTTCAATAAACAAAAAAAAAGATGTTCAGTGCCTGAGACCTGTAAAGTTTATGAATAAATTTTACTTTTCATTTCTCAAAAAAATTATTTTTGATAGTTTCAAACCATTATTTTTTATTTTAAAAATAAAATAGACTTTTTAAAATCACATCTTCTGATTATGCTTTCTGTTCCCCCAACTCCTCCCAGATCTCTATCTCCCCACCCACCCAACTCCACACTCTTTTTTGCTCTCTCTCACTAGAAAACAAACAGGGATCTTAGCAAGAAGAAGAAAGAAAAAAATAAAATAAAAACAGACAACCCTGAATAGAACAGAACAACAACAACAAAAAAAAAAAACAGGAAAAAAAAAAACACAGAAAAGACACAAGAAGCATATATACATAGAGAGACACGTGCATTTGCACACACATAAATCCCATGAACATAAAATAGGACACCATAATATATATGGTAAATTAAAATTAGGCCGACTTTCTAGCGCTCTGGTGTCTAGCATAGTAACTGCTGGGGATGTGATAAGTCCCACACCTGGGCACAGCTGTATCCATTGAGGTGCATGAGAAATAGGAAAAATTACACACTGGGCAGCAAAGACTTACTATGAAAAGAGAATAAAAAATACCACGTCCAAAGTATTTTAATTATGGTCAACCTACATCATATACATATTTCCATTTAATAGAGCACCTCTTACAAATTGAATCCACCTACTACTTACCTTTATTAGGTATTAGTCTCCTTTTAAGCTTTAATTACGGGGTGCTTACCGTATTATCAGCCCCTAGCACATGTACCCATTTTTAAGAAACATTTAAAAAGTGATTTACCTCAGAGTACATAATGTGATAAATTAATTCAAAGCTAGTTATTTGTGGTTATAGACTATATGCACGCAATCCCAAAGTGTTTTCAACCACCTTGTTCACGGTCATCATCATCATCATTTTCGTCATTTGGAATTGACCGTCATCTGCGAGCCATTTGGATCTGATCCTTTCACCTTTGTACCTCTTACAATGAGGAAGCAATATAATAACACGTAATATTCTACTTAAATGAGCATTCATGTCAAATTTGGATGATGTAAGCTTCACAGGTATCTAGTTAAAAGATGTTTTGCGCCGGGCCGTGGTGGCGCACGCCTTTAATCCCAGCACTTGGGAGGCAGAACCAGGTGGATCTCTATGAGTTCAAGGCCAGCCTGGGCTACCAAGTGAGTCCCAGGAAAGGCGCAAAGCTACACAGAGAAACCCTGTCTCGAAAAACCAAAAAATGAAATTAAACTAAATTAAAAAAAAAAGATGTTTTGCAAAGTCCTAGTATTAAAGTCTTGGTTGTCAATTTGGAACAAAGACAAGGAGTCTATCATTTTAATCAACACCCCAGAACTTGGCTACAATAGTTTGAATGTTACAGCAGAAGAATGTTGGGAAAGAATCATAAGAAACCAAGTCTTCAGTTCAGATTAGTGATTGCTTGTATACAGTGAATAGAAATGTTCTTATTGTCTTTCTCTCAGGGAATTTGAGATATCATGTGGTGATATTGTGTTCCCCAAAATATCGAGCACCCTAATAAATTTATCTGGGGTCAGAGAACAGAACAGCCACTAGACAGACATAGAGGTCAGAAAATGGTGGCACTCACACCTTTAATCCTATCTCTTAGGAGACAGAGATCCATCTGGATCTCTGTGAGCTCAAGGCCACACTGGAAACAGCCAGGCATGGTAACAAGAGCCTTTAATCCCAGGAAGTGGTGGCAGAAAACAGAAAGGTATATAAGGCGTTAGGACCAGGAACTAGAGGTTGCTTAAGCTTTCAGGCTTTTGAGCAACAGTTCAGCTGAGATTCATTTTGGATGAGGACTGAGAGGCTTCCAGTCTGAGGAAACAGGATCAGCTGAGAAATTGGCAAGGTGAGGTGGCTGTGGCTTGTTTTGCCTCTCTGATCTTCCAGCATTGACCCCAATTACCTGGCTCTGGGTTTGATTTTATTAATAAGAATTTTTAAAATTCAGGCTACAGTATCATACACTGTGCTAGTTAAAGGATTGTTCAGGTTTTACTTGCTGTCCTAGAGGCAAAGCTGAACCTTGAATACATACTCAGATGTAGCTACACTTAAGAGGAGAGATAAAGGTATATACCAGATATTGGATTAGTCGGCCAGGCCTACCATTACACAGAGATGAGCAGCTTCAACAGTACATATAAATCTATTTTCTCATAGTTCTGGAACCTAAAAGTCCAAGACAAATGTAAACACACAGAGGCATTTGAACCACTTGTCCATTTAATGAAATGCTCACAATAGACTATCCACTTGGGTCTGCGACCTTCTCTGCTTTAGGATTTTGATCAGGTTTACATGATAAAGTATGCATTCTCCTCACTTGGGGTGAGCATCAAGTCCAACCAGAAAGTTATTAATTATCCCCAAACCGTCAGGAGAATACTTCACCAGTAGATATATCTTGCCTAATAGGCAAGTTTCTTTTTGTAGTGGGGCAATAGTGGTTAATGCAGAAACTCATAAGTGTTCAATTGCTGAGAACAGGTGACTTCTAAGCAATCAAGTCTGAAATGGACATCTTTATTACCTGCTTTAAAGCCCAGAAAACATTATGGAAGAGGGAGAAAAAAAATTGCGCAAGCCAGAAGATGAGTGTCTTCTAGATGAAGGAAGAGTAGCTAGAAAGAATGATGTCAGCAAGAAAGGGAGAGGGTAAGAGAGGGCAATGGGATACACTGTCAGCATGTGTGAAATTGACAATAAACAGGAAAGGGGCCATATGCCCAGAACCTTCTTTATCAATAAGCCAATGTGAATTCCATTAATAATCTCTACTATAAATAAAAAAAAATACATCAATAAAAATTTTCATGTACAAAACGTCTAATGGGCAGTCCAGCCAAATATGACACATTGGCCAGAAGCCAAGGTGTTAACAGTGTAATGTGTAGCATTGTGTAATTTTGTAATTTTGGACATGTTACAACTCAAGTAGTAACACAAATACCATTTTAAAATCGTGTTTTATTATTTTATATGATGAACGTTTGTTTGCGTGTATATCAGTGCACCACGTGACAACTACCGTGTGTGCGCATGTGCATGAGCGCACGTGTGTTTGTTAAAGGAAAGGAGTCAAGAGATAATGTCGGAAATATTGTCTCTTTGGGGGTCATTCTACTTGGCTCGGAGACAATGTTCCCTTTGCATAGTCACTTCTGTGCATTGTGAGACTCCAAATTTATCAAATCGTTTTACTTTGGTCGTCTCTCCAAAGATCTCCATCACCTCGTACAGGCATTTTGAGCTTCTGGGGATTCGGGTATGGAATTGAGGATGGCGCACTTGTCCCATGACTGACAAGCCAGAGTTAAAAAAAAAACAAAAACTACATGAAGTCTCTTGATATTCATCACTCCAATGCAACTGTATTGTGAGGCATCCACTGGCCACTCTCATTTTCACCAGTGTTTAGCCCTGGGCTGAGAGCCAGCAGACTCATAATAGATACACTAGCAAATGAATGAATAATTGATGACTTACTAACCAGCCAAGGAAATCTCTAGTCTGTAATGTCTGTTATGTGAGCCCTTTATCATATCTAACTTAGTTTAGCTACTTACCGTATTCATGTACACACAGCTACACTCCAGTAACTTTTCAGAGTGTGTGTGTGTGTTTTAAGCAGTTATCACTGAGTCTATGTATTTCATAGTTTCGTTTTATCTGAAAATAGATAATACTCAACAATGAACAGAAATATTATTTGTATTTAATTTTTCTCATTAGTAAATTGGCTTAGTTGCAAATCCAGCACTTGGGACACTCAAATGGGAACTGCAAACATAAGACAGGACTGAGTATATAGCAAATCTCTGTCAAAAGATTAAAAAAAAATTATGTGTCCCACAGAAATGCTTTCTAAAAAGGCTTTTGATTTGCATGATTTTGATGATAATAATGGTGGTGAGGATGATGATAATGCTGAATCAGTAAAGCAGTGCATTGGAGTCAGCATTAACAATGAATCACCTCTAGCTATACATTATACTAAAATATTTCTCCACAATCTCACATACAATATAGCTAAATAAAATTCTACAGAAAACAAAGTAATTTCTTTTAAAAATCCTCAGTTATAGAATCTTATCATTCAAAATAAAGTCTCATAAGTTTAACGTATATTGGCAATTCAAACCAGTAGCCAAACATATTTACATAGTTCACAAATCTCCATTAAAATTACTAAAGATTCATTGGATCATATTACGTACACAAGGTATCTGTGTACGTGAATATAAAACCACCTTGAATTTCATGAGTTTTGATAGTCATACATTCCAGATGACAGCTTTTCTTTACTTTTCGTGAATGCCTTCAGGTCAGTGGGGTCATGTCAGTAGCTGAACTTGATGAAGCCCATGTGTTGGCCAACGACAGAAAGAGGAGGAAGAACTGTCAAAGACGTGTAAACAGCCCGCCTCATCAGAGCTGAGTTCGCATTGCACGTCAGTAAAGCAGAAAAAAAAAAAAAAAAAAAAAAAAAACCAGGGGCAAACAGTCAGGCTGATTTTGAAATGAGCCATTCTTTCTATCTAAAACATAAACAATCCTTCAAATGGAATTCAAAAACAATTGTTTTATATCAAATCATAAGCCTAAGCACTGTCTGTCGCCAATAGCTCACTCAGAACGATGTGATGTTTCATCTCTAAAGCGTTGATTAACTAAAGTAGTAACACCCACACTCCACACAAATAAAATTGTAAAGTGATGTTTAAGTACTTAGTTATAAGCATTCTCTAAAATGTTTTATATACCATAAAGGACATTTCAAAAACTCTAAGCTAGAAAGCATTTTATTGCTTAAATTTCCAGGTGTAATGATGAATCGCGCACATTTTGAGTCAATAAAAGAAGAAATTTCTTCACTAAATGGGTTTCACCACCTAGAACTCAAGTTTTTCTGCTGCAAATTGTCCTAGTTAATGCAAATAGTAACTGTACATTTTATATGAAATATTTATGTATGTCTCAGTCCAGATATAAGCAAGGAATATAATGTGTTCTGTAAGGAACACATTTTTAACTGCTTAATAGACTATTTTGTTATATTGACCAACTATGCAGCACACATATACCTAGCAAATTTTTATGAAGCAGAAGTGTTTTAGACACTAGACCAGGACAGTACAGTGCAAGCTGAAATGACTGGACACCCAATGACAACATACAGGGTAATTCATCATAGGAAATGAAAATCAACCAGCCCCAAGCCAAGGAACAAAGTAGCAATGACAAAAGTCTTCATGGAGCAGTTTTCATCGATTCTTAACACTCAGTTCCTGGAGATAGCCTTTGGAAAGAAGACTCATGTAAGTTTGTGATGGCTAAAATACCGCAACTAGAGAAACTAAAGGTAGATAATAGCCTCAACAACGTGCATTTTAGTCATAGTGCTCAGACAATCCTTTGGAGAATCTTGTGAATTTTGTGAAGCTTTGTCATCTTTTTTTTTCTGCCTTTTCCGTCACTGATTAATGCACATTCTCATTATTATTCATGTATGCGTTTGAAGTTACCTCAAGCTTTATTTGTTTACCTTTCAATTCTTCTATATTAAAGACTGCATGATTCCCCTGCTGATTTTATGGAAGTATGATATATTTGTAATTAGCGAGTTTTCTCTATTTCATCTCAGGCTGTAAATTGAGTGGCAATACATAATCTTCTTGTTATAGGGCATATGTAAAAAATACATAAATGTCTTAATATTCAACACTAAGTAAGCTATTATAACTCAGAGGTGGCATGAATTCAGGTTATGTGTTTGTCCTGTGAGGTCAGTTTTGACTCTGGGTACCTACAAATTCTATTATGAGCAAATATTCATTGTGTAGTAGATATCCTGTACTTTCACTTCCAGAATTTTGCATAACATGGACTTTCAATGACCTATCTCATTATTAAAAGAAACAAAAAAATCATATAATACTTCCATAAGCACCCTGAAAAGAGGATATCAAGAATTGTGATTCACTGACTAAAAAAAAAATCATAAATATTTTAAGATTTGGTTAAACTTTCATCTTCACATGATCAAATGTTGACTAACCAACCAAAGTTTTACTTGCCATGTGTCTTTGTGGTAAATGAAGTATTATGAAATGTTTGAAATATGGAAATTACATTTCTTAAAAGATATGTATTTTATGCATTTACATATATAGTGTTTCACATGTTAACGTACACAATTACCCTCCATGCATAATGTGATATGCTATTAAAACTTTTGCGTTTGAATATACTGTAAGTACAAATGTATTTAATTTTTCCAATCTATTGAGCATTATAATTTTCCGTGGTACATGTGTAGGATTTGTGGTAGTTTGAATGGGAAATATTCTTCATAAGCTCATGTATTTAAACACTTGATGTCCTATTGGTACTACTGTTTAGGGAATGTTTAGGGAATGTGGTGTACCATTGATGAAGGAAGTATGTCACTGGGCATTGAATTTGAGCCTTTAGAGCCTCAGCTCAACCTTCAGCTCCCTCACTGACTTGTGTGTGTGGTTGAAGATGTGATCTCTCAGCTTTCTGTAACAGCAGCCTACTGCCTTATTTCTATGCCATTATGGACTCTCCCACTAAAACTGTAAGCCAAAGCAAACTCTTTCTTCTGTAAGTATCTTTGGTCATGGTGTTTCATCACAACAACAAAAGTAATAAATACTACATTGCTTGTGTTGTCTTAGATTGTGACTTCTTGGAAGCCATGGCCTACTGCTGCTGCCAGCAAATAAGAAAGTATCAGACCACACACCAGATGTCACCTTTTTATTTTTTGTATCTGTGAGGCATATGTTTGTTCCTTGGTGCTTTGACATTCATGAATTCAGAGTAATCATATTGATCATATTGTGCATATTTATTTCTCCCAGGGTGTTGGAGATGTATACTCATGGATGCACATTTTTTAATTCAATTGCATTTATTTGATCTCTCTCTCTCTGTATTTGTGGTGCATGTGTTTCTTGTTGTAGGACACTGTCTTTACAAATATCTAATTTGTCAATAAGATGATATATATATAATATATATATATATATATATATTTTTGATCAAATCTATTCCTCTTTCCCTCCCTTTCAACTCCTCTTCTATCCCCCATCACTTTTCCCTCTCAGCTCCAGCTGACCTTTTATTCCATCTCCTTAAGTACACTTAATGCTGGCTGCATGGGCATGAATGTATGACCATCAACCAAAGCTTCAACTGTAGAATCTCGGGACTGTATCCCTTAAGAAAACTGACCCTCCCACTGTAATCAGTCATTTATCCTTAATCTTGCTCCACATAGCAGTAGAATTTCATGATTCCTTCTCATGATCCATTAGTATTTTGGCTAACTTTATCTTGTTCAGGTCTTGTACAAGAAGTTACATGTTGTCTGATGTTGTCAGAATGGTTTTATCCATTCTGAGAGTTAATTACAAGTAATGCATACATAAACAATTATTTGAATATTTTTAAAACAATTGCACATGCCATTATTTGATAATAATTAATTATTTAACATCTTTTATATAACTATTACCCATCTGCATATCCTAATAGAACACAAAATGTCTTTTTGCCCATTTTATAATATTTATAGAAATTATTGCTCAGTTTTCTAGTGGCTAACATTGCCACAAAAACTGCAGTGGCTTGAGGGGGAAGGCTGGGGGACTGGGGAGTGAGTGGGAGGAGGGAGGAATAGGTGATTTGTTGTTGGTATAAAATGAATAGAAAATTTCTTAATAATAATAAAAAGATTTTGTTTGGTTTTTTTCATTTGTTGTTGTGGTGATATTTTATTTGTGCACCACAATAAAGCTTATCTGAGGTTCAGAGGAAAAAGCCAGCCACTATATCAAACATAGAAGTCAGGCAGTGGTAGCACATGCCTTTAATCCTAGCATTCAGGAGGCAGAGATCCATTTGGATCTCTGTGAGTCCTCAACCAAAAAGAGAACTACTTCCTGTATACCCACGCCTATATGCCTTCCTGTCCCTGCCATCTCACTTCCTCTGTCTGCCCAGCTACTTCATGCTGTTTTAAATATGCTTGTATACCAGCAGTAGGAGAGTTGACATCCTTATTGTGTTGTCTCCTAGACCACAAATAGCATCTTTTTTCATTTCATTTAGTTTGACTTTTTGTAGGAGTTTGAATTTTTTTTTTTAAAGATTTATTTATTTATTATGTATACAGTGTTCTGTCTGCATGTATCCCTGTGGGCCAGAAGAGGGCACCAGATCTCATTACGGATGGTTGTGAGCCACCATGTGGGTGCTGGGAATTGAACTCAGGACCTCTGGAAGAACAGCCAGTGTTCTTAACCTCTGAGCCATCTGTCCAGCCCCAGGAGTTTGAATTTTTAATTAAGTACTTCTGTGGATCTTGGATTAGACAAGAATTTCAGATATTTCAGTAATTATAATCCATAGGATATTTTTATTACTAGGGTTCATGGAAAAGTTTAATATATTGGGCTTATAGGTAAAATTTTATGTGTTTACTGAAAACATACCAAATTCATCTATTAATTCTAGAACTTAAAAAAAAATTTCTTGAGATTTTCTACACAGAATCCATGTTATTCATTAAATTCTGCCATTCTCTTTTGTGTGATTATTGTTTCCCTTCTGTCTTATTAAATAAATTTCTCCTGCTGTATGTGTAGGAATCACGAAAGGAGTTCTGTTTTTTTGTTGTTGTTGTTGTTGTTGTTGTTGTTTTTTACTGACTCTAATCTTAAGCAATCTCTTATTGGGTGATATCATTTTTTGAATTTTCTCCCTAGTTCTCTCTGTCTCTCTGTGTCTCTGTCTCTCTCGCTCTACCTCCCCCCTCTTCCCTCCCCACCCACTGAGACTGGATCTCATTCCTTAGCCCAGGCTGGCCAGGAACACAGTATGTAGTCCAAGCTGCCCTCAAATTCATAACAATACTCCTGCCTCCCAAACACTGGGATTTTAGGTGAAAGCAACCACATTCAGCTTAGTTCCAACTTTTATTATATAATGAGCTTATTTGTCATGTTGGGTTGCCATAACAACAACAGCAACAAAAACAGAGACCATACACACAAGGAATCTCATACAATAGATACTATTTTTTTTTATGGTAAGGGAAGCTGGAAGCCCTGGATCAAGGTCTCATATGATTCAGTTCCTGGTGATGGCTTTTTTCCCCCTGGATTATGGATGGAGCCTTCTTCAGATTCATTCACATGAGGGAGGCTTATAAAGTCATTAATCCTAGCCTGAGCACCCCACACTTATGATCTCCTCCAATTCTAATTAATTCCCAAAGCTCCATGTGAAAATACCTTCATATTTGGTTCAGGACTAAACAGATTCATTTTAATTCTGTAGTAAGGGATACTGAGTTTTTAGTAACTTCTTTTTCTCTACCTGTTGAGATCTTCATGGGTTTTTTTACATTTACTCTGCCATTATATCAGATTAAGTTAAAGATTTGTTCATAGAAACTCTTCCTTGAATTTCATTAAATACAATCCACTTGGTCATAGTTCTTTTTTTTCTTATTGCTTGACCTAAATTGCTTTGCCAATCATTTGCTTATAATTTCTAAATAAATATAAAAAGTATTTAAACAAAAGAAGAAAGTGATAAGTCAATATAATACAAGGTGTTAGCTATAGGTTTTAGGGAGATGTTCCTTATTGACATGAAGTTCTCCATTCTTATTCTCCTAGTTTTCAGTAAAATTGGTATCATTTATCAAATACATAAATTGATGTGCTTCCCTGATTTTTCTTCTTTAGCCTTGAAATTTTGAATTGTAGTAATTGTCTATTGACCATTCGTTGGACATCTTTAGAGGACTTCATGTTCATTATATTAGCTCAATTATTTGTTTTAGTTTTTGTAGCACGAATTTTAAAAGGTCTTATTAATAAAAACAAACCTGGAGCCAGGTATTGGGGTAAACTCTGAAAAATCAGAGAAACAGAACCAGCCACAGCTAACCTCACCTCGCCAATTCCTCAGCTGATCTTGTTTCCTCAAACTGAAAGCCTCTAAGTTCTCATCTGAATGGATCTCAGCTGAACTGCTGCTAAAAGCCTAAAAGTTTTAAAGCCTAAAAAGCCTCTAATTCCTGGATCTCTCACCTTATATACCTTTCTGTTTCCTGCCATCATTCCTGGGATTAAAGGCATGTGTCTTTTCCAAGTCAGACATGAGATCTCAAGTGCTGGGATTAAACCATGCCTGGCTTCTATGTCTATCTAGTGGCTGTTCTGTTCTCTGACCTCAGATAAGTTTATTAGGGTGCACAATATATTGGGGGACACAATATCACCACAAGTTTTGTTTTATTTGTTTGTTTGTCCATGTGGACTGAAGAAGATAATGTATTTAAAATTCACTTTCAGCATTTTTAAGGATGTTCCAGTTACCTGTTGTCTACCCTAACTTTTCATAGCATCCACATTTGAGAATTTGTCCACTTCTTCTAAGCAAACATATCTTCATCCCTTTGTCCTCTCTGGAGAACTCAAGTTTGTGCGCCATATTTATGACCTGTTGTTGTTCATTCATAAGTTCCCATTTGCATTAAATCCTTTGATTTAATTTATTTATTTTTCTATGTTTATGCTGATTGATTTCAATCATTTGATTCATTCCATAATTCAATGATTCATTCAGTAGGACTGATTTCAACCTGATCATTTTTATCATTGTCTTATATTTATTTTCTGTCATTTCTTTTTCATTTCATAATTTCTTGGAATGGTTGGTTTACTGATCTAAGAAACCTATTCTCTCTCCTAATGTTAACATTTAGAAGTTCATCACCCACTTTACTATTCTTCTAGCAGTATCATACATATCTGATACGTAATATATTTTCCCCTTCCAGGCCACTATTTCAAAGAACTGTCATATTGATATTTCCAGTGTTTAAAGATTATTCTTGTACTTTCTGTTATTTTTCTCCATGGTGTTTACACTGTAGTCAGAGAACATGCTCCCTTGAATTAAAGATGGGTCAAATTAACTTTTTCTCAGTTGAATTTTTACTACAATTAAAACTATTAGCCTAGGTTACAGCATTCAAGAGGACACTGCATTCATTTGACTCAGATAATCACACGAACAAACTGAAGCCATATTAAGATAAGACATTTTAATACAACACATTTGAACATTTGAGGCAAACAGGATATTCTAAATTTTCAGGACTATTATCTAGTCACTAGTTAGTAACTGAATCAAATACTCCTTCCAGCTACACAGTTTTCTGTTTTATTAAATTTTACTCATGTTTTAGTAATAATATTTCTCTATAAATCTATGAACAGTTTATTTTATTCCTATAAATAAGACCAATTTTCTTGTTGATGTCTTCTTAAATTTGATAGAAATGTTAAAAGTCACAGAGTTAGTTTTCCTATAGTTAAGAGCAGGAAAAAAACCTCATTTTGTTGTGTTTATGTGTAATGTTGTCTATTTAAATGACAAGAATATTTGGTTTCAGTTTGAAGGACAGATACCAAGGGATTTTTATTTGCATTCTGAAAAATAAATGCATGTGTGTGTGTGTGTGTGTAAATAATCTCTGCACAGATTTTGTCTTTCTTTTGGCTGTGATTTGGATTCATCTAAAGCCTCATGTACTCTACCAGTGAACTGCATCCCCAAATGTCTACTAAGGACTTTTACATAAGCTTTTAATTTTAGGCTGAAGTTTTACATATTTTCTTTATAATATCAAAGGATGTGTTTTGATAATAGTGTCAGAAATCTTTGATTCCATAGTAACCTATTGTAATAATAATAAAAGTGAGAGTAAAAACTGCTTTATATATAAAAAGACCTTGGGTACTTTAATAGCAATGCACTTTTATGAGATTAACTTATAATGGAAATATGATTTGTATGGGTTTGAAACACAATCCATTTTATCATTAAACAAAGGAAAAGTGGAGATATACATATATATATATATATATATATATATATATATATACTTGTTAAATATATTTTAAGCATCATATTTAAATTATCTTGTTATCTTATGAAAATACATTTCCTAAGACTGCTTAGGTGCTACATATATAAACAATTGCTTGCCTGTTTATTCCTTATTTTCTTCATCCTATTAAATTTTCATGGCGTCTTTGAACACCTCACAGTAAACACCACATTATTACTTTTAATAGCTTTGTGCTATTAAACTGGAACTGAAGTTTCTAAAATTATATTGTTATTCAATGTGTTTATATTTGCTCAAATGAAATAGCTGATTTCCTAAAGGTGTTAACATAATCTGCCTTAGCTTCAGACCAATGGCTGCACTGAGAAGAGCTATACAGAGAGAAGGAATTAATTTACCTCCTAGGGTTGCATACTTTGGAAGCTGACTTAATAATTAAGCATGCAATTCCCTGACCTCATAAAACCTTTATAAAACATACAATGAAATGTATAGGTGCTATGTTATTTATAAACTCATTCTAAAAGTATTTAATAATTTGTGTGTACCCTAAAATATGAATATGTGAAAGAGTGAAGCATACTTTAGTATACATATTCAATTTTCTCCTATTTCCTTATACTTCATTTGGAACATATTATTTATAAAATAATTATTTATTTATAATTATTTATAAAATACATTATTTACAAAATAATATTGGAGAGTGAGATCCTATTTCATGGTTGGATGCTTTCATGTTTTTATCAATTGCTTACCCACAAAGCATTTCTTTTCCATCATGTTATCCTTTCTATTCCACTTAATATGTTTTTATTTATTTATTTATTTATTTATTTATTTTTGGTTTTTCGAGACAGGGTTTCTCTGTGTAGCTTTGCGCCTCTCCTGGAACTCACTTGGTAGCCCAGGCTGGCCTCGAACTCACGGAGATCCGCCTGGCTCTGCCTCCCGAGTGCTGGGATTAAAGGCGTGCGCCACCACCGCTCGGCTCCACTTAATATGTTACAATATATGTTCACTTCGTTCTCCACAATATTGCCTTTCATAAGGTTTTTAGTGAAATCATACACATGGAAAACTTAATGGCCAACAAATAAAGGCAGAATGAGACACCCCCAAGTACTAAGCCCATAGGGCAGGAGAAAACTAATTTCAGGCATGTCGGCTTCCATTTAAGCGTTTGTTTCTGCAGGACCTCTGCGTGCATTTCTCATGAACACAGAAGTCACACCAGGCTCCTTGTTGTATGTGTTGTGCCGATTACATCATGCCAACTATGTCGTTGCAGTGGAGTATTTCACACCCCCTGAATTCATCTCACTCTTGAGTCCCACTCAAGAGTAGCTCTCTTACCCTTTCTCCCTCCATCTCTTCTTTCTCTGGGGACCATTTTACCTATGTATTTTAAGATGCACAATTTCGTCCTTAAAGCAGCGCTACCCTTCCCAGACCAATCTAAATTCGTGACAAACAACGGATGTAATCTCACTCCCTAACTCTTGTACCTTTTCTTTCTAACTGTTTTGAAAGCTGTAAAACTCCAGACCACAAGTTCAACATGCCTGAGTCTCTCTCCCAGCAAGTCTCACTAATTCAAACACCTTTTATTTATTAATTATTATTTTGTGTCTCAATTTGTTTTGTGTTATTGTGTGGCACTACTACTGGGGTAACATGAACAAACGTCTTCACCCCAGATAGGGAAACAAAGACCCAAGTAAGGATAAACTCAAAATTCATCTTAGTAGACCAATATTTTATGGGAGTTGTTTGCAGGAATATGGGTGGGAGGTTACTTACCAGAGCAGGAATGACTAAAAGATGTTTAGTAACACCGAAGTCCACAACAGCCTGGGTGGGTGACAAATCAGGATAGCTAGAGACCTGGAGTGAATTGCACAAATGGAAGGTGGTTCATCGAGTGGGCAGTGTCTTTTTCAGTCAGCTCAGTGACTTGAGTCCCTTCCAGGAAGCTCTGTTCATTTCCGCTTCTTCCAGGTGGCTTCTTGGAGTCTCTTCTAGTCAACTGGACTTGTCTGAGAATACCTCTTTACTGCTTATGTAAGCTTGAGGATGGAGAGATCTAATGAAACTGGTCAGGAAGATCACAAGTTTGACTTCCATGCTGGTATAAATAGTGAAACCATGGCTCAAAAATAACAAATTTGTATTATATTTATCAATTTACTTTAATTGATCTTTTAAGATTTATTATGTATAAAAGATAAAAATGTGTTCATGTTTATTAGTTCTGTTCTAACTCACATCACATAATTTTCCATCGATTTAAAGTTTTGAAATTTGAAATTCATCACCTTAAACATTTGAAGGGACAGTAAGAATAAGCGTAAAATCCCTATACCCGTTTTAGAAGCAACATGATTGTTATGCACATTTGCGTGCAGACCTTTTTCCTTCAGTAATAGTTTACTATTTTTAAAATTAAAAATGCATTCAGCATGCAATTTTAGAACATGTCTATGTTGATGGGAAATATCCCACTCGGAAGAAAACAGAACACATGAAGTAATGATACTATCACATTATAATACTAAACACAAATCAAAGTTAGAGATAGTTGACTCATGTGTGCCCCACTTCTCACAGTAGTGTCAGAACCTCATCTGTTGCCATGGTGACTGCATGAAGTGAATAGAAGCTGGCGTGGTGACTTGCTTGTATTAAAGTCTAGTTTATAGAAAGCAACGCTCTTTGGCTGAGAATGTGTCAGGAAATGCATCTCTATAAGATGTTAGAAGTGTTTATTCACAGAGGTACTTTCTTTTAGATTATCCTAGCTTAATTACACACACTCACGTGCACACACACACACACACACACACACACACACAGGGGGGGGGGGAGAGAGAGAGTGCAAACACCACACTTTCAGAAAAGCCAGGTACTTACTATTGAATAAAATAATGTTAAACTTCTGAAAAGTTTGTCTTGTGGACTTTGGTGTTCGGCACCTTGAGTGTGTTGTCTACAAAGACAATGGATTCACAATGGATACTCCTCATGGAAACCCGATGAGAAAGTGCAGAACTAAGCAGTCAATCTTCATTCTTTTCATAAAGAGACTAAAACAAGAAGGAACACGAGGAGGTACTGTAGGGTAAAAGGGTCAAGTGAGGTCTGGGTGAATGTTTCTTTTATGGGAATGGAGCAGAGCAGAGAAGTAGCAACTTTCGCCAAGGTGGAGCAGAGCAGAACAGAGAAGAAGTGTAGCCACTTCCCTGGGGAACCCCTTCTCTGCCTGGGCAGAACTGTTGCCTTGGTGGAACCTTTCCCTGGAGCAGGGCTGTAAGCTGCGCTTAAGGCGACTTTGTGGTATTCCTTGGTCCCCGACTGCCAGGACCCCTTTCCATCTGAGCTTCAGTGTTTCCAAATATTGCTTATGACTGCTTATACTCATGATACTTTCCTTATTCTTTAACAAAATGTTACGTAAAGTTATCCTTTTGGAGTCACTGAAAACATTTCTAAATATAAGCTGGAGAACTTAGTGATAGACTTGAAATTTCTGCCACTCCCACAAAACAAAGCCTGACTTTATTTTTTATCATATTCTTCCATAATTCTAAGATATTGTCTAAAAGAGGTCAAACATCTTACACTCATGACTCACATATAAAATAAGTACAAAGAAAATCGATGTGGTCAGTTTTGTGAGAAGATCTTTGTTTCCCTGGTTATGATATCCCTTTTCAGCCTTTATCAGTTAGCATCTTTGGACATTGACCTCAAGTCTTGCTATGAAGCTCTTTTGCCCTCAGCAGGTGTCCTCTCGACCATGTCTCCTGAGTCTGTTTCCACACCAATCCCTTGCTTGGGAAAAGGCTTCATAGGAAAATAGTTTTTCTTCACTAAGTTCTCTCTCTCTCTCTCTCTCTCTCTCTCTCTCTCTCTCTCTCTCTCTCTCTCTCTCTCTGTGTGTGTGTGTGTGTGTGTGTGTGTGTGTGTGTGTGTGTGTGTGTGTCTGTCGTTTGTCTTTATAAAGGACCAGGAACACAGCAAGATTTGCTGTTAATACTTGTCCTACTAATATAAGAGTCTAATTCTGTGAACTCATGTATAGACTACACAAACACAACCACCATCTTAGGAGGAGTTGTCTACAAGCCTCTTGTTAACTACCAAGACTCAAGTACTGAATTCTTGTTTTATTTCTTCTTGTTCCAAACTCAAGGGCTCAAGGTTCTAATTTCTTTGATTTCTTTGATATTACTTTTACAGCTTAACCTGTGGGAAAATGTGCTGTATTTCTAGCTTCCTTATCATTGCTATTCATTTATTTCAGAGCACCAACCATGTCCTTAGAACAGTACAGCATATAAAGAGAGTAACAATTGCAGACAGAAAAATAAAAACCAATCTCAGACAACCTTACCCATTACTCTGAAACTGACTGCAGAATCTAAGAATCTAGTTAGTCCAACTGAGACCTAACTATCTGAGCTTTCTTACAGGACCCCACAGAGATAGTGTAGCCCCCTGAACAGCAGGAAGCAATTTTAGAACACGATGCCCCTTTTCCCCAAAGGCTTCATGTTTTTCAGGGTTATGGATAATGGTTATAGGATTGGGGGTGGAAGAAAATATTGGACTCAGTATTCATCTTCAGAAAAGAAAAAGGGGAATGGATAGTTATATGATATCAAGGTAGATTATTGTATATACTAGTAAACTAATTTAGTAAAATATCAGTCTTAGATAAATTACACTGTTATGGATTCTTATATATTGACACAAATGTAAACTATTTTTATATTCCTATTTAAGATAATTTGTATATTGTTACAAATACAAAACTATATTTGTTGTATTGTATACATATTCCTACTCTTATTTGAAATATTTTGTATATTGATACAAATGTAATATTATATTTGTCATACTCTACATATGTTATACCTCTGTTTAAGACATTTTTATTTAGGATTATTGTCATATTGCATATTACACCTCTGTTTAAGTTATTTTGTATATTGTCACAATTTTGAGGTCATTGTCCTTTTACTGTACATTTGCTTACTGACTGTTTACCTTGTTTATGTGAAGTCTTAGTCCTTAGGTAATTTAGGTAGATAAGACTTATAGATTTATAGTCATCTATGCTTGTCATCTCTATAGTTATGTTAGTAAGGCTGTCCAGATTTACAGATATATCGGTCAGATGGACAGGTAGTCTTCAAACACTTCATAGACCTAGCAAATATGGCATTTAAATAACTTAGAATTTTGTTGATGTGAGACATGATTGCTCCTGGCAGCACTGATTTGATCCTGAGAGAATGTTGGGTTTCTAAGAAATTTCTGTCTGGAAGTTTGTCTTCTTCTTGGCACAAAATGGCCTACTGGATGAAGAACTGCCCTTGCCTCAACTGCTGACAGTATGAATACTGTCCCTTTGGAATGAGCAGGACACAAGGATAAGTAACTACCAAACTCTGCCAAGACAGGGTAACATAGTATTTCAAAATACCTGCTTCTGAAAATGATCTGTCAGATATGCTAGGCCCATGGGTCAAGGATGCATGCCCCAACATTGCAGAGAAACTTTGGGTGACTGTCCAGACAGCCAGTTGTCTCTGTCATTATAGATTTTTGGAAGTTGCTTACAATGCTCTTCCTGTTTATTTAGGTAATATTATATCCTTCTGAGGTCTTTGATATAGTTGAAGACTAAATAGTTAATTATAATTTTCCTTGATTATGATAAAAGATAAATTAGATATGAAACCTTAGACTCACAAATATAAGATAGATAAAATATTTTTAAAATTTTTCCAAATACAAATAGACTAGGTATTGTAGCTATAATTCTTGCTTGATAACTGTTTGTTATATGTAAGTTTATTATATTAAAGCTAAACCCTTCCTTTTTGATTAGATAGAACAGGGGAAATGCTGGGGGATATCTTTCTGTATGCTGTGAATATACATTGTTCCCATTGGTTAATAAGTAAGCTGATTTGTCCTATGGTAAGGCAGCTTAGAGGCAGGCAGGAAATCTGAGAGTGACAGAAAAGAGAAAGGTAGAGTCTGAGGATAACCTGGGAGCCGCTGTCAGGAGAAGCAAGATGTAAGGGTACCAGTAAGTCACAAAGCTATGTGGCAATGCATAGATTAGTAGAAATGGGTTAAGTTATAAGAGCTAGCTAGCAACAAGCCTGACCCATAGGCCATACAGTTTGTAAATAATATAAGCCTCTGTGTGTTTACTTGGGACTAAGCGGCTGCAGGACATGGGAGGGAGAGATTTGTCCCAACCGCAGGGCCAGGCAGAATGGGAGAAATTTTTTGACTACAGGGTTATTACATGTCTAAGAGGTATATTGCCAGAATGCTGTCACTTGCTTTCACATTTCAATATGATTCTTCTTTTTCCCACTTAATTTTGAAAGGTGCCTTGATAAAATGAAGAAATTCTTTAAGTCAGTCATGAATTTTTTTTCTAGAACACTTTAAATCAATGCTTTGAGGAAGCTGTTGTTACATGTGTTTTATCCTTTCACTTAATCAAAATTACTACTAGATAACATATTCCTGAGTTTAAACAATAAATTTAAATTTTTTGAGGAATGTGATCTTCCTTTGCTACAATAGCAATTGAATACACACATTATCATAATTATAGTTACATGATGATCATGGCATGAAGGATATTATTGAAGTAATAAAAATAGTGTGATGAATAATTATCTATATTTCAAAATGTTGATGTATATTTATAATATACAAGTTTTTCATTACCAGAATTTTTATGTGGAATCCAGGATTTTCATAGATATTGGGCACAGATTATAAAGTTTTAAAATATTTAATAAAGAGAATTTATGATATATTAATAAATTTTAGTTACATTAATTAATTTATGAGTGATTTCTCTGCTAAGATATCATTTTCTTGATTGTTTTTATACAAATAGTTTACAATATTGAGTTTTAAAAAATACATTACACATTTTGGGGAGAAACTGCTTCTATTTAAAATATCTATTTTGCAGAAATATTTATTCTTAAGCACTTTGATGTCATATTTTTATCTGATTTTGTTATTGTTTATTCATTTTTATTTAGCTTCATGGGAAATGAGACGTCTTTCTTAACATTTCTTTCTATGTGGATAAACAATGATCACCCTGACATTCTCGAAGGAAGAACTCTTGGTTATCAAATCCTTCTCCCACCTTAAGAAAGGCTGGTTATGAGTTTGATGAAAATTCAGGGAATTATCACAAAGAAGTCACTGGTTTAATATAGATTTTTTTCAAGGTTCATTATTAGAAATTCACGTCTCCATTACTGTTGTCTCCATACTACACGTTAAGTATTCCATAGAAATTGTGTATCATACAAAATATTTTGAATTATTAACATGATCATATGTCATAATTTATACACTATAATTAAGCTTTGGTGATATTTTATACTCCTGACAGTGCTAAAAATCAGTATCCCTTTTTCCTGCTTAAAATTTATTTTCTGCTTTTATTTTGGTGACTTATCATAGTAAGTAATTGAATAACAATTAAAAATATAAAAATAAAATTAGCCTCTATTTTTCATTTCAAGTTTTCATTTTCCTAGGATAATTCTTGTGAAGTTATGCACAAGAGATTAAAATAAACACCCAAACTCTGAAGAACAATTGTTTCTACAAATGTACATATTTTAGATACTAGTTGTTATGCACACACGTGCATGCACATTCACACACACACACACACACACACACACACACACACACACACACACACACAAATCACTTAAATATCCTTTACCTATATAGTAAACTCTCTCTCTAGGCTCACACAGAGGGGAACAAAAAGAAAAAAATAAACTGTAACAGAGAGCCAGGATCTTGCAAGCATACTACCCAGAGAAGTGACTTGGAGTCTCAGAACTTTGAATGTCTAGGTATCCGCAGACAGGCATTTTATAAACAAATAGAGTGAATCCTGAAAACAGATTGATTATGTTTTAAAATAATGACGAATTTCAGTTGATACTGAGTAAAATATATTATGAGGTTCAGTAGAAGATAAGGAATTGGATAGGAGACAATAATATATTAATCAGAGTCCACGGTGGATTTCTAATTTAGAAAGATACAAGTATTGAAAACCCAACATTGTAAATATCAAAACGACAGCATCACAAAAATTCAGAGGAAGAACTGTTTGTTACTTCCTAATAAGATCTCCATTCAAATTTTGCATGACTAAACCATAACATTTTGCACCTTAAAGAGGAAAAGTATGAGCTACAGAGATGGCTCAGTTCTTCTTTTTTCCTTTTATTACAAACAGATATTTTACTCACATAGTATGTCATGATTATGCTTTCCCTTCCTTCTGCAGCTCCCATTTCCTCCCTACCTCCTCTCCCATCTAGATACAGTCCTTTTCTATCTCTCATTAGAAAATAAACAGGCTTCTAAAGGATAATAATATAAAATATAATATAATATAATGCAATATAATAAATATAATAGAAAAAAAACAAAACTAACATCATAATTGGACCAAAAATAAACAAATAAAAGAAGCAAAAAATAAAACAACAATAACAACAAAAACCAGAAGAAAAAGAGCCCAAGAGAATGCACATTTATCTGAGACTCATTCATTTGCACCCTCGGGAATCCCATAAAAACACTAACTGGAAGCCATAATACATATTCAAAGGATCTGGTGCAGACCCATGCAGGCCCTGGGCATGGTGCTTCAGTCTGTGTGAGTTCATAAGAGCTTTAGTCATTTTTATTTAGAGGATCTTGTTTTCTCAATGTCCTCTGTCCCCTCTGGCTCTTACACTCTTTTCATCTCCTCTTCCTCAAGCTTCCTGAGCCCTGAGGGGAGGCATTTGCTGGAGACATCCTTCTTAGGTCTTTTGTTCCAAAGTCTTTCATTTTCTGTGTAGTGTCTAGCTGTGGGTCTCTGTGTTTATTCCCTTCTGCTGCGGTAGGAAGCTTCTCTGTGGACAATTGAGCAAGGCGCTGATCTATGAATATAGCACAATGTCATTGGGAGTCATTGTATTGCTCCTTTTTTTTTTTTTTTTAGAGCAATAGTATTTGGTTTCCCCCCAAGGTCCCTGGGCTCACTATTCTCAGGTTCATGGTCACCCAGACAGTGTTGGACACATGTTCCGTCTTGTGTAGTGGACCTTAATTCAAATCAGATATTGGTCGGTTACTCCCAAAAGCTTTGTGCCACCATTGCCCTAGCATATCCTCCAGGAGGTTTTGTGGCTGGGTTGATGTTTATATTTCTCTTTTGGTAGCATACAGAGTACCTCCCTGTACCAGAGTTGCCAGAATACGGGGGTGAAGGCTCTATGTAGGCACCAGCTTTACTTCTATATGCTCAGTGAGTTGTGTAGGTGCTGTCTTCAGCAATAGGACCTTGCTGTCAGATTGGGGAGAGCAACCTACAGTTTTGGCAACAGCCTGGATTGTCTGGGGATTCCCATGGGATCTCTTTGGCCAACAACTCCATTAGATGTAAACTGAGTCCATGGACTGGAAGCTTCATGTGGCAACAGGAGAGGACCCATTTGTACTGTTTTCTCCACCGGTATTTGACAATTTCTTTTGGATAGCTTTCATGTTTGTATATATTTTAGGGTATTTTACTATATTAAGTTTCCACGCCATCCTTCAGATGGCCCTTAATTTTAGCTGTCTCTATCCATATTCTCTACCTAGTCTCCATCTCCCTTACCCCTCCTCACTTGATCCTCACATTCCAGCATCTTCATCCATTCACAGCTATTCTATTTCCGTTTCCTGATGAGATCTATCTGCCCCCTCCCCAGGCCCTTACTCTATACCTAACCTCTATGGATCTACAGATTGTAGTTCGATTATCATTGATTTATCTCCAGTGAATATCTATGTATAAGCTAATATATAACATATTTGTCTTTCCAGGTCTGGGACACCTCATCCAGGATGAATTTTCTACTTCAGTCCATTTACCTGCACATTTCATAGTTTCATTTATTTTTAACATCTGAGTAATACTTCCTTGTGTAAATGTACCACATTTTCTTTAGCCATTATTCTTTTGAGGGATATCTAGGTTGTTTCAGATTTCTGGCTATAATGAATAGATATCTGCTGTGAACACGGTTGAGCAAGTGTCTCTGTGGTAGGAAAAAGCATCCTTCAGGTAGATGCCCCAAAGTGGCATGATGAGGAATGTCTTTCTGTACACTCCAAATTTGTGTTGCTCTGATTGGTTGATTAATAAAGCCGTTTGGCCTATGGCAAGGTAGCTTAGAGGCAGGTGGGACACTCAAAGAGAGAGACAGGAAGAAGGCAAGAGAGATGCCAGTGAGCCGCCCAAGGAGTAACATGTAATGGGATACAGGTAAAGCCACAGAACATGTGGCTATATAGAGATCAATAGTTATGGGCTAATTTAAGATATAAGAGCTAACTAGCTAAAAGCTTGAGCCATGGCCATACAGTTATAATTAATATAAGCCTCTGTGTGTTTACTTGGGGGACAAACATGAGTGAGAGAGATTTGTCCCAACTGCGGGCAGGCCAGGACACAGGAAATCTTCCAGCAACAGTGGCATAGCTGGATCTTCAGAAAGACTGATTCCCATCCTCCTGAGAAACTACCACATTGACTTACATAATGACTGTACAAATTTGCACTCCCAGCAGCAATTCCTAAGTGTTCCCCTGACCCACATCCTTGTTACCATGAGCTGCCACTTGTTTTGCTGATCTCAGCCATTCTGACAGGTATAAGATGAAGTCTCAAAGTACTTTTGATTTGCACAGCTAAGAATGTTGAACATTTCTTTAAGTGTTTCCCAGAAGATGGCTCAGTTCTTAACAACACTTGCTGCTATACAGAGTTTGGTTCCCAGCACCTAAAAAGGGCTGCTCACATCTGCCTGTAACTCCAGCTTCTTGAGATATGAGACACTCTTATGATCAATTCTAGCACCCAAACACCTGTACCATGAATGCACACATATACATAAAATATAAATATATCTTTAAAAAATTAATTAAAAAGAGAAAAGTAGCCTGGCGGTGGTGGCACATGCCTTTAATCCCAGCACTCGGGAGGCAGAGGCCAGCCTGGGCTACAGAGTGAGTTCCAGGAAAGTCTCCAAAGCTACACAGAGAAACCTTATCTCAGAGAGAGAGAGAGAGAGAGAGAGAGTAGAAAGAGAGAGAAATAAAAGTTAGAGATGAATTGGGTAAAAAGGTTACCATTTGATTCTATCTTTTTCATAAATTATTATTTTAATTGTTTTGATCCCAAACTTAAATTTATAAAGTTGCATTCTACAACAACAACAATAAAGCATTTCAACAAAAATATGCTGTTATGAATTAACAGCATGCATTTTTCAGGAAATCTCATACTACCCTCATTTTTCTAGTGGAATATATAATTACCTGTGAAATACTAATGACATAAATTAAATGCAACTCAAGGTGCTTTGCTCATTTACTCTCACTCAATTATTAATAATAGCATATTATTATATTAATGTTATAATTAATGTAGGTCCCATTTACAAATTAGGAAACTGAAATAAATAGGCAATTTGCCTGTGTTACCTTTTATTAAATTTTACAAAATATTCAACAATATAACATATTTAGATATTAAGTTAGTTATTTTTCCTAAGTTTATAACTACTACTGAGTATGACACTGGCATTAATGATCTAGGGAAGTCTAAAAATATGACATTTGCTTAAATAATTATGAACAGAGGAAACACTTAGCAAGGTGACTCTTTTCTCTTACCTCAAACAACCTAAAATGTGTAGTAACAATTCAGAGTTAAGCTCCAAATTACTTCATCTTTTAAAACCAAACCAGAACCAAGAACATACATCCTCCACACTCAGAAGGAAGAAGCAGGGGGCTCAAATTCAAGGGAAGCCTGAGCTACAGAAAAAAATAAATAAATAAAGGTAATCACATTGAATAACTTAATCTTATGATTCAAACTGACACAAGACTCTGACCTCAGTTATTTTAAGATGCAGCTATAGAAATCATCATTACACTATGAAGATAAATATTATTGATATTCATTCTAAAGAATGATACAATGTAACTGAAACTATTTTGCTGAAAAAAATTAACACTGAATTAAATATCATATGTTTTAATTGTTGTTTTAGTCAAAGTAGTGTATATGTAGCCAAATAATGTTTCAAATGTAGATCATAAATTTACTAACATGGTAGATTTTGAAAACAATGTAATTCATTAAGTCTGTCAGCATTCCTAATTAACATCTACTTTCACTGGTGAGTGCTCCTTGAGAATGGTTGAAAATAATTCCTCACATTTAAACATACAAAAAACAAATTTGAGGCTTCTATACCTAAAAACAAATAAACAAACAAAAACCCAAACTGAGTGACTATATTTAATTTTTAAATAAGTATTAGGCAAATACTTAACCAATTATAAATGAGTACACAATTCAATAATCATTAGTTTCCAACAAATCAAGACAGGGCACAGGACAGTAAACAAACATGTACGTAAGTAGAAACACAAAATTTAATGAACCACAATAAATAGAATCAAAGTTTCTCAGTGATGGAAACTGTGCTAAAGCTTCCTCTTGGTTCACAGAGAACTGCATTCCGTCTTTCCTGGGGTGGGATTCTATGCCTTCACTTCAGGAGATCTAAACTCCAATTCCTAATAGCTTCTGCATCCTCTCCTTCAAATGTTCTAGAGATTGGGAAGGTAACTTATCTACCCCTATATTTAACAGCAGGCCATTGGAAATCACTGTGACAGTGAATGTTTACTTTTATTTATTTAACTTCTGAGTATCTAACCATTGACTTTGTGCACGCTAATAAAACACTTCAGAGATATATCCATGGCCTGAAATTGAACTTATTAAATGAGTTTTTATATCTGAAGAGTGAGATGCATCATTTTCAACTATTCTGTGTCATAATGATCCACACAAATTTTTCTTGGCTAAAACAGATTCTATTGATGATACAATTTCCGAAATAAGAAAAAAGGAAATTTCCATATTGGTTAAAATGCTATTTTGGTTTACATTTCCATTTATGTACCTTAATATTTATATATTATTAACATTTCTAAAATTAAAAGGAAAATAAAATATTTCCCAGATACTATAAAACAGAATGGTATAAAAATTCAATTACCTTAATGACTAAATTGTAGTTTTCTTCTACCTAAAACTTAATTATTAAGAACATGTAGTGTGTAAATTTAGATGTAGACATTGATACTAAAATTTTGCCATGAGTTCTGGATTTAAAAATATGTCTTAATGAAATGTTTTTGTTTGTAGCAAGTTCTAAATTTATGTGCTGGAGTGCAGAAATGTTTTCATTTATCAAGGTAATTATTTCTTTGCAAATCTGAAAGTTTATTTAGTAAAGCAAATATAGCATGAAAAGAGAATGGAGATGGCTGACCCCAAATAGAAAGCCTGAAATTATATTAGGCAAGGTCTGACTTGGTCAAAAAAAATAGCATCTTTATTTCATTTCAAAAAATAGTATGGTCACATTTTTATTTTAACTTTCTAATACTTATGACAATCTATACACTAGAATTATACTCAATACTAAACACATGGATGGTTTCTTCTCTGGGAGTATTTAAGGACTTTTCAGATACTTGAATTAGTTTTCAGTAAACATATTAATAGCTTCATTGTTTCGGATAATAAACTTTGTAGTAGACAGGCTTTGCTCTGTGTTGGGCATCTCCTGGAGTGTTTGTGTTTCCATACATCAAGAGGTTTAATTAATGCCCCTGCATGGTCAGGTTGCCCAGTGAAACACAGATGTGGTATGCCCTGAGACCCCCAACCACTTCCAGACTAAAAGAATTTTCTGATTACTACATTTCAAAATGCAGATTCCTAAAATAGAACAGCACCATTTAAATCTGCACTGGGATCAGTACTGGTCCAGTTTCTTTCAGGAGCAGGAGGTATAGTCTTCTCCTTATATGTTTAGTAAAAAGGAAAGATAAAAGAAATAAAAGAAAAACAAATATATAAACAAATGGAATTTTGCCTTAAGAAGTCTAAATTACTTACATGTAACCTCAGAGTCATTCAGTTTTTTCAAAGAGGCCTAGGCAGTGTGCAGTGCTGGCCTGGTGGTGCACCTCGAGGCCTCTTCAGGGTTAATTCCCCTCTGCATCTGTGAGATCCTGTGGCCTTGAAGTCACTGGAGTGTCCCATGTACCTTTATTTCTATTTGGTGTGTTTGGATCTCTGCCTGTTTACTACCGCACTCATGCCGCATGAAAAGAAGCAGGCTGGGATGTTTTATCTCTTGTCTGAGCTTGCTACAATTAAATTAATGGAGCCATTCAGCTCACTCTTGCCCATTTCAGAGGTACCCAGATGAATACATTAAAAGATCTTAAGTCTCAAGATGGTACATCATAGTATTAGGCAGGCACTCGCTTCTCTCAGCCTTCTTTTTCTGTAAATCAAATAATTAATGAGATCTCCCCCTCAATAAAGCACTTCATCAATATATTGTGGCAAAGGGAAAGGACCCTCTTCGCTTGGCGTGCAGCTTTTATCTCCATCTGTGTAGGACTTTGTGGGCAAATGTAGTGATATTGAAATGACAAAATATTGACTGATTCTCACAGTCTGTTCTTTAGAGCCGAGAGGGCTTCGTGAAACGCAGTCTGTGATGTTCAGAAAAGGAGCAGTAGCAACCTTGGCAATGGGCAGTAGATAATTTGAATTCAATAAACATCAAGTAGGATGATTTAGTTTTGTTGGAGTTTGCTGTCTCAGGAGGGGTGCACAAGTCTATTATGGAAAGCCAATATGGTTTTACATTTTTAAAAAAATTGGAGTGAGCAGTTGTCTATTTTAGTAATATTTCATAAAATTATGTTTCATCATATTTAAAATGTTTACATTTATTGCATTAAAGCTTTAATTTTAAAATGACAATGTATAAATGACTGTGGTATATGTATTTCACATTGAATCTCCTTTATAACCTAAAATACTCATTTATTAATTTTGATGGTGGAGGAACATGTGGAGATTAGAGGCAACTTGTGGAAATCGGTTCTATCCTTCTACTATGTAGGTCCTATGGCTCAACTTAAGTTGTTAAGCTTCATTGTACTGCTTAATTTTTTCAGGCATGAATTAAATATCCAAATAAAACTATTAAACATTTAAAAAGTTATTAAAAATCATATACATGTGTGGTTTAGGATATGTTATTTAGTATCAACAAAATTTCTGGGTGTAGATTATGTGGAAATGTTAACATTTTAACAATTGCTTAACATGCACATTATGTCCTAAAAGTAGAAGTCTAACAGTCAGCTACTGACCGAAGACAGCAATATCGGTAAATTTTAAAAAGTGGATATGATAGATACGATAAATTTTCATTCTTATAATACAATGGAAGATAGAACCCAAAATTAGTATAACATTTTAAAAAATTAGAAATTCATTAAGCTTGTTTGAAAAAGATGCCAAAAAAAATAGCTACAGCAAACCAAGTGGATCCTACCCTTTGTTTAAAGGTTAATACTGAGTAGTGTATGTGTGTGTGTGTATATAATACACACATACTATATGTACATATATATAGACATATACATATATACATTCACATACATATTGCGAAGAATAACTACAGAGGTGTGGCCCTAGGTCTACTCATAAGTTCTTTAGTTGTTTGTGTCAGGAAAAGATTTCCTTTCTCCTTCAATCATCACTGATCATTTCTCTGAGTATTACTATCCGGGTGACATGGTTGGTATTTCATAACTTGTAGAACACCCATCCAAGCCCTTTTGGTGTTGAAAGCATGCATTGATATGTCAGCTGTCTTGAAAGCTATGGAAAAGTACAAACAGTGAAAGCGAAACTGCTAACCCACATAAATAAGCCTGAGCAAATGCGCATCTGAGGGTTCACATCACATTGCATTGTGACTGAGTCAATTCTGCCCTTCAAAGCAAACTCTCCTGGCTGCAAAGAACCATTTGAAATGGTTTTGTTCTGCAATACCTTTACCACAAACTTTATGTTTTAAAACAAGACAAAAGTATATAAAACCCTTTTAGATATTAGAAGTCTGAAATGGGTCTATACTGTTGGGATATCATTCCCTTTACAGTCCGTCATTAGAGGAAAGTTTGTATCCTGGATGGCGGCAGCCTAAGTCAGTTGACTAATGGTCCCACCGGTGCCTTCAAGCAAACAGCATAGCTTTGCTTCATCTCTGCTGCTTTCTGGCCCCCTCTGATTTCTTTCTATAAGGACTCTTGTGATTATGTTTTCTTCTTGGAAATGCTAGGATAATTTTCCTCATCTCAAACTCCTTTTATTAATTGCATTTTCAATGATTTGCTGATAAATTAAGTAACAGATTTACAGGATCTAAGATGAAGGCATTGACATCCTTGGAAGACAATTATTCAGACCACAACCAGTGCTTTTATGTATCCTGTATCTGAATACACTATAAATAGAACTATCAACAGTGACCCCAAAACTGAAAGTCTAACATGTTCCTTAAAGAGTTTATAAGTGTAAAGCCAACAAAATATAGGTACCTCCAAAACCCATTACTACTGAAATACAATGAGTCTCTCTGCGTGGTGGTATCTTTGAGCCTTTGGAAGAGGACTCTGGTAATAATTCAGATATACTCTCCTCCATACTAATTTACTCAGTTATTGGTTTTATACTAAAAGATGTTACTTTGGTGCGAGGGGAAGATGATTCAGTCAGTAAATTGATTGCCTCACGAACATGAGGATCTGAGTTTGATCCCCGAAACCCAGTAAAAGCCAGGTGTCCTCTGGTCCTCACAGTGTTGGGGAAGCAGAGACAGGGGATTCTTGTGCTTGTTGGCTAGCTCTAGCTGAATTGGCAAGTTCCAGCTACAATAAAAGGCACTGTCTCTACAAATAAAGAGAGAAGACACCTGATATCAGCACATGTACATGTGCACACACACACACACACACACACACACACACACAAACACACACATACAGAAAAATGTGCAATGCACAAGAGAGTGTACATTCTTAAAAAATAGTAAAGATATTACTTCATTTGAGTAGGACACAGTTCATCCACAGATTATCACACTTTTATGTACTACCATGATTTTGGTTTTTTTTGTTTTGGTTTGGTTTGGTTTTGGTTTTTCGAGACAGGGTTTCTCTTTGTAGCTTCACGCCTTTCCTGGAACTCACTTAGTAGTCCAGGCTGGCCTCGAACTCACAGAGCTCCGCCTGGCTCTGCCTCCCTAGTGCTGGGATTAAAGGCGTGTGCCACCACCACCCGGCAATGTTTTCTTTGTTTTTACCTGATACATGTCTATATTTACTTCAGAGTTAGAAAATTTCTCTGTTTAAAAACTGAGGCAAAAGTTTTAGCAAAACTGGAAGGTAAATCATATTTGCCTCAATCTCAGGAAAGTCAGTTGTGTGTCACTAAAACATGTTCTTCCACACTGACCCGAATTTGCAAAGCCCATGTTTCCATTCCTCACTACATAGGCCAGTTTATTGGAAGCTAAATGACGCGTTTTTAAAAACCAAGAGAAATATTACCTCTTTTAGGATGTCAGAAACCAGTTTATCTGATGTATTAATAAAAAAAGCCAAACTGTCTTCCCCTACGTGTTTACCCTTCGAAGAATCAGTCATTTAGCTAAATGTATTATACCAGCTAGGGCTGAACTAGAAGACATTTACTTACGAAACACATAATTATCACAATACATGCTTTAATGGATAATGAAATCTCCCTCATAAACATTGGCATAAATATGGACAATTATAGCAGGAAAGGATGAAATTATGCTAGCTAAATATTTTGTAATTAGATAAAAGGTTTTAGTATTCTACTGAACAAAGACTTTGAAAAACTAGTTATTCAAAAAGTAAACCATAAAATATAAATAGTTGCCGGGGTGAAAGACAGCAGTACCCCACATTGCTGAGCAGTGAGCTCTAGCTGTTTCGTTTATATTGCTACTTTTTCATGAATTAATAAAAATTATTTTGCCCTGGATCATTTGTCAAATGATTCTAAGAATCCCACAGACAGTTCAGTGGACAGTGATAAGGGACTTAAAACTCTGAAAGCTATTTAGAATATGTAATCTCTCCTCGGAGGTGTCTGTATCTTTGTATCTCCAGAATATTCCAAACTAGGTGAGAGAGGTGTGTGATCTATAACTACCACATGTTTAGGACAGAAATGAACAAGAATGCCCACCCTTTGTTCTTAAGTCCGAGAAAGAATGCTCATCAAAGACACAGCTGGGCGAGCCATTTTCTAATCCTTGTCCAGGCCACAGTGAGCTCAGTGGGTAACAGGTCCAGTAGATATCAGGTAAATGGCAGCACCAGGAGATGAACTAGTCCTTAAAAGAAAGCTGGGCCAATGACAGCCCAGGTCCATGTTGGTAACATCATCAAGGGAAACAGCATGAGGTCCTGTCTGTGGTGATGTACTGTGTACCCCAATAAAGTTTGCCAGAGGATCAGAGGACAAAGCTAGCCACTAGCTTAGACATAGAGGCCAGAAAGTGGTGTCACACACTGTTAGTCCTATCATTCAGGAGTCGGAGATCCGTCTGGATCTCTGTGAGTTCAAGGCCACACAGAAACAGAGCCAGGCAGTGTGGTGGCACACACCTTTAATTCCAGTACAGGGAAGCACACAGGCCTTTAATTCCAGGAAGTGAAGGTAGGGTGGAGAAATGAATAGAAGGCATGAGGAATCAGGAACTAAGGCAGTTCAGCTGAGAACCTTTTGGATGAAGACTCAGAGGATTTCAGTCAGAGAATTTGTGGAGTTGGTGAGGTAAGAGGTGGTGGCTGTGGCTTGCTCTGCTTCTCTGATCTTTCAGCTTTTACCCCAAAATCTGGTATTTTTTTTATTATTATAAGAACATTTAGTATTCAAACAACACCTATCCCCACCTACATTGAGGTTACCCCTGCCTAATGTACCCTAGGCCAGAATTTTAACTTTTTTTTTTTTTTTAACTTTTTTTTTTTTTTTGGTTTTTCGAGACAGGGTTTCTCTGTGTAGCTTTGCGCCTTTCCTGGAACTCACTTGGTAGCCCAGGCTGGCCTCGAACTCACAGAGATCCGCCTGGCTCTGCCTCCCGAGTGCTGGGATTAAAGGCGTGCACCACCACCGCCCGGCTGTAGGCCAGAATTTTAAGAAGAGATGTCCCTGAACCCCCAGTATCACTGATTTGTAGGGAACACCAGCAACGACTTGCCCATTGCCTACCATTTCTCCATTGAAATTGTGGTACAAAAATTATGAGTTTGATTTTTGAAAAGTAAAATTAGATAGAATTGGGCATTATGAATTCTGGTAGAGAGAAATTTAATCTTTTAAGACAGAAGAAAACTAGAATGTTTAAATAAAAATGATATTTAAAACTATCATAATATAAGAGCCAGAAGCTGGGAGCAACCTAGATGTCCCTCAACAACAACAACAAAAAAAAATGGATAAAGAAAATTTGGTAAATTTACACAATCGGGTATTACTCAGCTGTTAAAAACAATTACATCATGAAATTTGCAGACAAATGGATGGAACTAGAAAAAAAAATCATCCTGAGTAAGGTAACTCAGACCTAGACAGACAAATATGTTATGTACTCACTTATGAGTGGATATTAGCTGTTAAATAACAGATAACCATGCTACAATCCACAGACCCAGAGATGCTAAGTAACAAGGAAGACTCAAGGGGGACACTTGAATCTCCCTGGGAAGGGGAAATAGAATAGATTTTGCAGGTGGACTTTGGGCCTATGGGGATGGGAACAGAAGGGATGAGGTTGGAGGGATGGAGGGGGAGAGTACTGGAAGAGACAACTAGAAATGGGAGGTACTTTTTGGGGGTGAGGTAGATACCTAGTAGAAGGGAAACTCCCAGGAATCTACAAGGGTGTCCCTAGCTAGCACTCCAAGAAAATAGCCTGAATTGGCCATCTCCTGTAACCAGGCAATGCTTACAGCAGAGGGATTGGGACAGTAACCCAGGCACAAAACCTTCTACCTACAATGATGGATTAAATGTGGCACAGACATTGTGAGAGTGGCCAACCAATGACTGATCCAACCTGAGACCCATGCCATGAAAGGGAGCCCACCCCTAACAATGCCTAGAGTGCCAGCCAGGACCCAGAGGCTAGAGAGCCCAGATAACTAGGATAGAACCAAACACAACTAGCAAAAAAAAAAAAAAATGACAGTGTAATGATGCCTAATGATATTCTGCTATACTCATAGATCGATGCCTATTCCAATTGTCATTGGAGAGGCTTCATCCAGCAACTGACAAAAACAAACTTAAAGACCCACAGTCAAATATTAGGTGGAGTTGGGGAAGAAGGATTGTAGGAGCCACAGAGGTCAAGGACACCACAAGGAAAATCCATAGAATCAACCAACCTGGGCTCATTGCGGCTCACAGAGACTGAATCAACAACCAGGGAGGTTGCATGGGACTGACCTAGGCCCTCTGCACATTTATTGTAGTTGTGTAACTTGGTCTTCTTGTGGGACTCCTAACACTGGGAATAGGGCCTATCTCTGACTCTTTTGACAACTTCTGGGACCCTATTCTATGTACAGGGTTGCCTTGTCCAGCCTTAATATGAGCGGAGGTTGCTTAGTCTTACTCCAACTTGATTTGCCATGTTTTGTTGATATCCATGGAAGGCCTGCCCTTTTCTGAAGAGAAAGAAAGAGGAATGGATTGGGGAAGGGGCAGAGATCCATAGCCAGACATTATACAGAGAATGAGAGACCTTGGAACACTCAGCCCTAAATAGAATGTCTCCACCAAATCCCTCACATAGGGGTGCAGGGAACCCTATGGAAGAGGAGGCAGAAAGAGTATAAGAGCTAGAGGGGATGGAGGACACCAAGAAGGACACAAGGCCCTCTAAACACAGTAAGACCAACACACATATGAACTCACAGAGACTAAGGCAGCATTCACAGGGCCTGTATAAGTTTGCACTGGTCCTTTGCATATGTATAATTGGCTTCTTCTTTAGTGTTTTCATGGTATTCCTGAGTGACCTTGTGAGTAGGTCTCTGTTTCTTATGCCTTCTTTCAGGCTCTTTTCCTTCTGCTTCTTTTGTCCAATTCTGATGTGTTAGCTTTTGTTTGATCTTATTCTATTTAAAAATTATAATCTTTACTTTTCAATGGTAGTAGACTCAAACTATGTTTTAAATTACCCAATGATAGATGAAGAAAGGGTATATATATATGAGAGTTCTTCACATAAAAGGGTTAATCAGTCTTCAGATAGAAGTTAGAATCTCTAAAGTGCAAATAAATAAAGCAGAAGTAATAAAGGTTGGTCGTTCTCTTCATTTTTAGCAGTTGTAGATTTCCAAAATACTCTTCATTTCTGCAGATAAACTGCTCAGATAAGGGTTGAGTGCTACATTTATCTATGGGGATAAGGATAAATTTTTGGAATGAAGTCAGAACTTAAGCTGGTGTAGGGAATTGACCGCAGCAGGATCTTCTCTAATGTCCATAGCCTCTCTAGCCATAGTTTCTAGGCTATATTCACAGCACCAAGCATGGATTTCTTTCTATTTAAGGGGACTTTAAGCTCAGTTATAGACTTTATTGGCATCCAAATATAAGTGACACTACTGTACCATTGGCAATCCTGCTGTCTATTTACTGTTGAGGTTCGTAGGTTTTACAGTTTGGTACAACTACTATTTGCTGCTCTCCCTTGAGAGCATCTCCCTGTGTAGTGAGTACCTTAAGCCAGTCCTCAGCAAGGTTTCCAGGACACACTTCCAGCTCTTTCCCTCAAAGTCTTGTGTCAGACCTGTGGAGAGTCTCTAGCAATAGGATCTTCATTCAAGTTCTGGGAAATAACCAGAGGCAACAGCAATAGCCTATATTATTTAGGGGAGTCTTTTTTACTCCATTGACCAAAAAAAAAAGGTTTCCCATGCCTGGCACTTAGATTTTGTTAGTCTATGGACCTTGGAGGAAGCAATATCACCTGAAGTGGCATAACTTCATTTAATAAATCAATCAATCAATCAGCCTCTCTCTCTCTCTTTCTCTCTCTCTCTCCCTCTTTCTGTTTCCTTGTATATATAGTACATACATGTGCATATATGTATACATATGCATATATCTATGACACATGTATTTTTAGTCATAAAATAATATTCCCCTATGGCTTTTAAAACATCCTCAGTGTAGAAATTCCTTCCATATTTCTGTCTGAATTGTTCTATGTATTGTATTCACATCATTGATTTTCCATAGAGCATTTTTTCAGTCCACTTTTCTAACTTTTTCATAGAAACATTTCCTTGATTTACATCTACTGTGTTTACTTGCTTTGGTTGAGTTTAGTCTTACCATGTTGTCACATGAGTTTTATTATTATTAATCTCCATTTTCTATTTTGTTGGTTCATTATATTTACATTTATATTTACTCTTTACAATTTCATTGGCTACTCAGTTAGTTCTAGGGCCCATTGTTTATATATCTTGATCTAACATAAATCCTTGTCATGCTAACTTGTATAAGAAGATGGTGATCATCTTCACATTACCTCTTGAAATTGCAGGCATATTTTCATTTTCTTTGGTTTAACCCATAATATATCTTTAAATATTTTTAAAAAGAATGTTATGCTTATTTATTCCTATATATAATTGTCTTTCTGCTGTTGTTCAACTTCTGGACCTTAAATTAATCTAAATGATTCCGTTTAACATCAAGATAATCACTTGTGAATTTCTAATAATGTTTTATCTTGTTAATACAGTTCCTCACTTTAAAAATTTTGATATATATTTATTTTATTTTTTTTGAATGATGTTTTTTTGGTCCTAAAATTGTATGTTGGCAGTTTCTCTGTATGCATTTTACAGATATCAAGGTATTACTTCATTTTCTTCTATTTTTTCCATGCCTAATATGACTGAAGTTGACCATCACTTTATATAATTTAGCTTTGTTAATTACTTGGTATTATTATTGAATTTGATTCATTTTGTTCTGTATTATCCAGTCTTCTATTAACTATATCCTTAGAACTTTCCTTAGAATTATTCCAAAATCACTTAAAAACATATTACCATGGACACTATTAGATTTTTTCAGCCTGTACAATCATAGGTGTGACATATCACTTGAAAAAAAATCAACTTCTGAATTCATGAAGAATTCATGAATAATTCTGCTCCATGAATCAAGGGATATAAAAGATACGACTGAATATCTGAAAGAAATACTCTATTTAAATGCTAAAAAAGAAATGGTTCTTGAAGTTTGAAATACTTCAAGAATATGTGAGATTCCACTTCTAGCATTAGTGTACATACTATTTACTTAAATTCCAAGAACCTCTGTTTTAGAGAAGCAAATAAGTCAAGCAGGCTGAATGTGCTTCATGGAGAAGCACAGCTGAAATACTTAGATGGTGTTTCAAATTATATTTCAGGGCAAAATGTATTACTAATTTGTGTAAAATAATGGATTTCACAGTGACATTTTCTACTTGCACATAATGTTCTTTGATCATAATGCCTTGTGTTCCTAAGATGTTTGTATCAGGTCAGCTAAAGTAAAGAGGCACTGGTTTTCTTTATGAAAAAAGCAAAATAATAAAGCACTAAATTCCAAAGAATGCAGTCATGTAAGAGCATTGGCTGCCCACTCATTATTTTGAAGCTTAGAAACCCCCAGAAGTATAAAGGGCTTTTGCATTTCAAATATTACTGGAATAACTAAGAAGACAAATTTGCGCCTTTATGGTTATTCTCAGAAATTGAGGAAGCAGAGTAATTCCTGGACTGGAACTCTTTAAATGCTCATAGAACCAAATGAAAAACAGACCCAGCTCATTCTCTTCAAATATAACATTTGGTCCAAGAACCTATGGCGAGACAGCCATAGGCCCTCAGGGAGAACCTACTACTATTATTCTGTTAAAAGGACAGAGCATTAAATCAATGCCACCTAATGACTTATCATTATACCTGTAGATTAATGCCCCTCTTAGTCTTCATCAGAAAAGCTTTTATTTAAATCAGTGGATTGTCATTACACAGTGTCTCACAACGAGCCAAGGTGCAGAACATAAGAGATGCTGCAATGTTCAGCTCTCAATGGAACAGTGATACTATACTCCCTTCTCCCAAGGCTCAAGGATGACTGTGAAAGATAGGAGAGAAATAGTATAAGAGCCAGAGGTAGTAGGTTATTGCAAAGAAACAGTGTCTCTCCTGGACAGAGAAGGGGAGATGCCATATGAACTCACAGTGTTTATAACAGACTACAGAAGACTTTTACAAGTCCAGGCCAGACTAAGTCTCAGGAAGGAGGGGGAGAATATGGCATGGAGTTTCACCCTCAGCTGAGAAGTACTGACAATTATAAGCTACTGGGAGTGGGAAGGTCATCTTTTCCTAAGAATGTAGTCTGTTAACTCTGCCATGCTCCAGTAGAAGGCTTCACACTCAAGAATATTTGAGCACCACAAATTGCTCTTGATTGTTTCAGAAAAACACATGAAGTTGGGTGAGTAAGGATGGAAGTTGCGGTAGGATCTGGGAGAGCTGATCACAGCTTAATGTACAAAATTCTCAAGGAACCAGTAAAATATAAAGAAATAATAAAAATAAAGCTTAGAATAGACAAGAAACAGTGTCATTTCTCAAAATCAAGCCAAAGATAAAATACATATTCATGGTCTTCCTACTCGTGTGGTCTTTGTGACTTCCACCATGGAGTTCTGGGACCAGGGCCAGAAGGTACAGAAGGGGATGGTGCAACCCATCAACCTCATCTTCAGATACTTGCAAAATAGCTCTCAGATTCAGGTCTGGCTGTATGAGCACGTGAATATGCGGATAGAGGGTTGTATTATTGGCTTTGATGAGTTCATGAACCTCGTATTAGATGATGCAGAAGAAATTCATTCTAAATCAAAGTCAAGGAAACAACTGGGTCGGATCATGCTGAAAGGAGACAATATTACTCCGCTCCAGAGTGTTTCCAACTAGAAACTGGCAAGCGCTCGAGAAGTTGAAAAGGTTGAAGAGCACATGTAGTGTTTTTAAAGGTGTCTGCTGCTGGGAGCACAGTCCAAGATTTATTCATATTGTTTTAGTGGCCCTTATGTTATTATCAGGTGACAGTAAATGCTGAGAGGTTGTTTTTATTAAAAAAATACATATTCAGCCGGGCGGTGGTGGCACATGCCTTTAATCCCAGCACTCGGGAGGCAGAGCCAGGGGGATCTCCGTGAGTTCAAGGCCAGCCTGGTCTACAGAGCGAGATCCAGGACAGGCACCAAAACTACACAAGAGAAACCCTGTCTCGAAAAAACAAAAACAAAACAAAACAAAAAGAGTTGTCATGTGAATTTTGCCGGGCGGTGGTGGTGCACGCCTTTAATCCCAGCACTCGGGAGGCAGAGCCAGGTGGATCTCTGTGAGTTCGAGGCCAGCCTGGACTACCAAGTGAGTTCCAGGAAAGGCGCAAAGCTACACAGAGAAACCCTGTCTCGAAAAACCAAAAAAAAAAAAAAAAAAAAACATATTCATTCAAATTAGAAATTAACCAATCTGTTTTTCTTGCCTAGAGTCAGCATTGCTCATCAATTTCTTATTGGTATGAGATCAACCCATTCTGTTGTGGGGATTCAGCGTATAGAGGATCCACAATAGTTATCTTCTCTATCCTGGTTTCTCTCACTCCACAACATCTCCTCCTGCTATACCCAGGCTTTGACCTCTTTTCAGCAAAGAAGTTTAGAAGCTCCTGATATGCCAAGGACTGTACACTGTACTGGCATAGGGACACAGCAATCATCTTTTGATTTTGGCAGCTGTGAATGGTTTGTGCTCCAAAATACAGACATCATTGTATGTTGTTATACTTAATGTTGACAGGCTTTATGAAAAATTAGTTATTCAATGTTTCTTTGTTGTTGTTGTTCATTTTTTAATTTTATTTTATTATTTTACATACCAACCTCTGTTCCACCTCCATTCCCTTCTCCCATTTTCCCAACCTCCTCTCATCCCACCCCCATTCACTCCTCATAGCGGGTAAGGCTTCCCTTGAGTAGTTAACACAGGCTGTCATACCAAGTTGGGGCAAGACTAATCCACTCCCTCCTGCATCAAGGCTGAGTAAGACATCTCACCATAGGGAATGGCTCAAAAAAAGCCAGTTCATGTAGTCAGGATAGGTCCTGGTCCCATTTGCCAGGGGCCCCACAAACAGATCAAACCACACAACTGTCACCCACATTCAGAAGGCCTAATTCAGTCCCATGCAGGCTCCCCAGCTGTCAGTCCAGAGTCCATGAGTTTCACTAACTCGGGTCAGCTGTCCTGTGGTTTTTCCCATCATGATCTTGACCCCCTTTGTTCCTATAATCCCTCTTCCCTTTCTTCAACTGAACTCCAGGTCAGAGGCTGTGGGTCTCTGCATCTGTTTCCAAGAGTCACTGGATGTAGGTTCTATGATGACAATTAGGGGAGCACCAACCTGAGTACAGAGGAAGGCTAATTCAGATACCCTCTTCACCATTTCTAAGAGTCTTAGCTGGGGACATCCTTGTGGGTTCCTGGGGATATCCCTAGCACCAGGTTTCTCCTTATCCCCATTCTGGCTCACTCTGTTAAGATATCTCTTTCATTGCTCTCTCTTTCTGTCCCTCTCCAAACTCGGTCATCTGGATCCCTCATGTTCTCATCCCTCCATCTCCTCTCCTCTACACCTCCCTCCAAGTTTACCCAGGAGATCGTAACATTTTCCTCTTCCTGGGGCAATCTATGCATATCCCTCTTAGGGTCTTCCTCTTTACCTAGCTTCTCTGAGGTTGTGAACTGTAGCCTGGTTATCCATATTAAATGCAAAGCAAAGGTTATTCAATGTTTCTTAATCTCCCTTAATTTAGTCAATTTCCCAAAAGAAACAATAAATTTTAGACTTGAAAATCAAGGCAATAGAGTAAGGACTTCATGTAGATATTGTTACAACTAAATATGGATTTTGTTATAAAGATTACAATCTTAATCTTATGCTTGGTTTTATCTTAGCAGGTATGAACTGTATCTAACAAAGTATTTAACTGAAATTGAGATAGACAAGCCTTTAGTCACCATTCCAAATCCTAAACACAGCAGACTTACAAGATAACTGTGCTTACTAATTTTTAGTTAAGAGATTTACAGAATTTAGTTGATTTCTGTGAAAACTTACATACAGCGAGCTTGAGAGAAATAAGGCAGGGAAAGCTTAAGAAACCACGTCAGTTGGAAAATCGTATGACATTAACTTCTTGCATAATCATCTGTGAGCAATGAATAGTGTTGCAACCTATTTCAATTTACAGAATCAAAATCACGGCTGGAGGTCACCTGTCCAATCCTTGAGAATAGCAGCTTTAAAAAGAAAGATGTCTGGGTAATAAAATGCCCATTATCTGCTTCTACCCACAGGTAACCTGCTTTTACCCTCCGACCCGCTACTCCACCAGGCTGAAATATATGTGAGAATAAATGCTTCTGAAAATGACAAATTAGTGCCAGTGAATCAGCACATCCAGCAGAGAGATGTCAGTGCAGTATATACTGCATTCGCAGGCAGTGTTCCCAGAAATGCTAATCAGTACAGTGAAGGACAGAAAGTTTTCTCATTAAATAACTTTGGGGGTGAAAAAGGGGCACAGAGTGAAAACGGGGAACTATGCTACCAATGGTGCAAGTATCAAGCAGCTTGTATGAACACCCATATTTCTCTAAAATGCATAAAATTCTAAAATATTCTCCAAATAGAGACTTCTCCTTTCCCTCTTTTAAAATAGGGAATTCTTTCACAAAGAAATAATTTTATTTCTGTCTCCAAACTGTTATCACCCAGGACAACATTTATACCATTCTTCAATAACTTCGTACTTAATTTCATTCATAAATACTGATTCAATCCTTGTTTCATTCTAAGCCCAAAATAGATGGCTGTTTGGAATAACATATTAGTAAATTAGGCAAGGTATTGTATACTGCTGAGCAGTGAAGACCTCAAATTTAAACTAAACTCACAATGACACAGGGGTTGTGTGGTTAGAACTACAGAATGAGACTCTAACACTCCGTTTTCAGTGGATTGGATGGCAATGTAATTTACAAAGTGATTGATGATTTCTGTGCTATCTTGACATCCCACCAAATAAACATTGAGCATCTAAAGAAATTAGTATTCTATGACAACCAATTTAAAGCAATGGTATACTTTAAAACTTTCGCATATTTGAAAAATAGAAGAGGTCATGGTCTTACCCCTTGCTCTGTATCTCAATAAGTCATTAATTTCAAAATAATCTGAAGTTCATTAAGTTCAAGATGAAATAAAACAAAATTAAATGTCCTAAAATTCTACTGATATGTGTCAGCTTTGCAGTTTTGTAACTTGTTTACTATGTTACATTTAAAGATTTTAAATATATGATTGTGGGCTACAATAAGAAAAAAATATTCAGCAAGTAATTTAGGGAGCACTGTGGATCTGGTTCTAAAAGAGATAAAATACAGATGAATGGCCAGCAGTATTTAAAACATGCTTGGCATGATTATAGCAATATTTTACCAATAGACAGAGTGTGTTGAAATTGCTTGGAAGTGTTTGTTAATGTCTCTTTTCATTTCATCAGTGTCTGAGTTTTGAAGTTCAATCATGCAACCATTGGTCAAAATAGAGACACTATGGGAATCAGACTTAGCTATATGCAAGTTACACTTGGCTTTCTTTTTTTAACTATGCTGTGGATTTGGGTGAATAGTACTATCTAAGTTTGCTGTGAGAATAGAATGAGAGTCTTAAAAAAACATCCTCTAAGTCTTCTATGTGCTTAACATTATTGCCGTGTCTTTACAATTGCTAAATGTTCTTGCTGTTATTTAGAAGACTAAAGGCAACCATGTAATGTGTGTGATTAAATGAAAGATTAAAATTTAGGATATCTGTTTTTTTATCTTTCTGTGTATAGGTGTCTTTGCTTGGATGTATGCCTGTGTACCCAGTGGCAGTGAAGCTAGGAGAGGGTGACAGACACCCTGGAACTGGAGCTATGGCAGGTTGAAAGCTACCACATGAATTCTAGATTGGAACCTGAGTCTTCCAGAGAAGCAGCAAGTGCCCAAATCTCGTTTCCATTTGTCTCCTGTGTTAGCCACCCTGTCTTGTTCATCTGTTGGAATGACAAAGACTAGCCCACTGAGTTAGAAGAAACAGCAAGACCATTTTTTTTTTCTGCTTCTAAGAAAGATACTCCAAAGTCAATGACAGATACCATCTTAGGTGGAAAGGGCTGGTAGAAGGTATTCCAAGCCTATGTAACTAAGACTCAAGCAGGCAAAGTTATTCTAATATGTGGCAAAATAGACTTCAAAACAAAATGAGGCAGAAGAGATAAGGAAAGTCACTTGGTACACATTGGAGTAAATACTATCATTCGAAATTATATGTATTAAGGACAAATGTTCCCTAGCTCATAAAAGAAATACTATTAGATGTAAATTTATGGATCAGTTCCAATACAATGAAAGTGGATAGCTTCAATACCTCATTCTCACCAATGGACAGGTCATCGCAACAGAACTAAACAAGAAAAATTAGAGTTAAGTGATGACATAATCAAATGGACCTGGCAGATAGTTACAGAATATTCCACCCAAACACTAAGAACATGTATTCTTCTCAGCAGTTCATGAAAACATATCACATATAAGCACACAAAGCAAGCCACAGCAAATACAGAGAAACTGAAATAGCATCTTGCACTTTATCCAACCACAATGGAATAAAAGCTGAATGTTGATACCAATGTTAATAAGAGAAAGTACACACACTAGTGGACACTCAACAGTACAGTACCAAATGATAATGTGTCCAAGGGAAAAAAAATAAGGAAAATTAAAAATTCCCAGAATTGAATGAAAATGAAAACACAGCATACTAACATCTATACGGGGCACAACGGAGGCAGTCCTAAGAGGAACGTTTGTAGTGATAAGTACCTAAATCCAATATCAAAAGGTCCCAAGTTTATGATTCAATGATACACCTTAAGGACTTAAAAAAATAACAAAACAAACCTAAAATTATAGATGAGTAGAGTTACTAAAGGTTAGGCCTGAAATCAATGAAAATAAAATATAAAGAATTAATGAAACAAAAATCTGCTTATATGAAAAAATAAATAATATTGAAGGATTCTTACTGAAATTAACCTAAAGAATTGAAGATTAAAACTGCTTGAACTATGTTGTATCTCACTCCAGTGAGAATTGTCATCGTTCAGGCATACAAAGAACAAATGCTGGTATGAATGTATGGAAAGGCAAACACTTAAAGACTGTGGGTGAAAATTTATACCACTCCAGACACTCACTCCAAAAATCAATTTGAAAGTTTCTAAGACAAAAAAAATACCAAAACAAACAAACAAACAAACCAACAAGAAACACCAGAAATAGTAATATGAGCCAGCTACACCACTCCTAGGCATGGACCCAAAGGACTTTACATTTTGCTACAGAGGCAGTTGAAAATGCATGTTCATTGCTGCTTTACTCACAATAGCTACAAAACAGAATCAATCTAGATGCCTGTTAAATAACAAATGGATAATGAAAATATGGCACATATATACATAGTGGAATTTTACCCAGTTGTAAGGAAAAATAAAATTTACAGATAAATGGAGGTAACTGAAAAAAATGAGTAATATCACCCAGCATCCAATGAAAAGGCCCTAGATTCACTCTCACATAAGGACCCCAGCTTCAAATCTTCTATTTTTATATGTTTAACATGGAGTACATGTAGAAATTAGGAAACTATGAATGGACTGTTGGCACTGGGGAGTTGCCTTGAGGGATTAGGTAGTAGAATACAGGTTATATGAAAATAGAGGGTACAAGGAGTGAACACAGAAGGTTTAAGCAAGAAGGGAGTGATGGGGATTGGAAAATAAAGGACTAGATGAAAGTTTAAACAAAACAGAGTCCATTACACAGTTCCTTGAGGACCTGTAATCTTGCAATCCAATCAAAAATATACAGTAAGAGGAAACAATTGAACATAGGTGATAGGAAAGAATAGAGAGAGAATATTAGGAACAGAAGGTTTCCATCCTCCCATATATCTTTCCTTGCTTTGTTTCAAATCCATGGCCTCTTTTTAATTTGTGTATATTATATATATATATATATATATATATATATATATATATATATATATATATATATATATCCTGCTCATTATGTATAATGTTACTTGTTTGTATGCTTTCAGGGTTAACCACTTGATACTAGATGAGCAGCTGTTGTGTTCCTCCCTGGAGAAGACTATTTGACCCACTCTCAGTATTCTTCAGTTGACTGTAGTTCTTTGGGTAGGGATGAGGCCTCATAGGCTTTCCCCTGCCCCTTTGTTATGTCTATTGTTTTTGTTCTTGTTCAGTTCATGTTCAGGCAGTCATACTGTATGGGTGTAGCTTCTAACATTACTAGAAGACACAGTCTCACAGCAATCGTCCTGCTCCTCTGGCTCCTACAATCTTCCTTTCTTTTCTTCCTGGAAGTTCTCTGAGCCTTAGATATTGAAGGGCTTTGAAAACAGATGCTTTGGGACTGTGCTCCACAACTCTGCATGTGAATTAGTGGTGGTTTTTCTGCAATGGTCTCTTTCTCTGTCTTCTAGAAGTTTCCTTAATGAGGGGTGAAGAGTACACTTACCTGTGGGTATGAGGACAAATGTTTAGACTGTGATTAGGGATTGTGTTAGTTAACTAAAATGCTGCTTGTACGTACTCCTCCAAGATCTATGACTTCACTTGTCCTGAGTAGCTGGCTCAGTTTCCAGAACCAGGCATCATTTTCCCCTCATTGAGTGGTCCTTAATTCTTGGCAAAGCAAACTAGAAAAAAAAAAAAAAAACAGCCCTCATTACTGAACAGTGATGCTCTCCAAAGACATTTAAATGAGAATCTCAGTGCCAAGCATGGGTTATATCCCCGTGAGTTGTTTGTCAGAGAGGCCCTAAAATCACCCCCCAAAACACACACTACTACCATTGCTCTTGGTCTTGGTCCCCTAACTAATTAGATTGTAAGACCTTATTGCTGCAGAAACCATAGACTCTGGTCTCAGGACATAGACAAGTAAGTCTTGAACTGACAAGGGCTATTTCCCTGCTTAGCTTTCATAGAGCTAGAAGTTGCGAAGGTTGACTGGGAAGAAAATGTGTCGGTGACCTTATCATGTGCTCTATCTAGTTTACTACAATACTGACTTGCCAGGCAAGATGCTCTACCAGTGCATTAGTGGCAAGACTGTTCATGGGGCTAACCAACAACTATTTTGATTGGATGTGAGACCTCTTCCCTTGGAGAGAATTCATACATGCTACCGAAAAGATGGTCAAAATCCACGAGTAGAGAAGCTACAGGCCCTATGGGAAAACATGCTGATGCCATTTTTATAAAAGCTCATGTTGCACAACTGCATCTAAGTATTTATATTTGTAAATATAGATTTAGGCTGTTTCTAACTTTGGTCAGAGTGATTTCTTATTACAATGGCACGAAGACACATTACTGTCCAAGATGCCGGAAATAAGCAACTGTGACTGCTCAACCATAGATGAGACAGTTACACTGACCACCCCACAAGGGCCAGGGAACATCTTGAAAAGGGAGGGGGAAAGAATGTAAAAGCCAGTGGGGAGGCATGGTGAATGCTGTCCTCTGGACTTAATATACATGTCACTCACGTAATCTCACAGATGTCATGGTTACCTACACAAGATCAAGCCAGTCAGAAACTTCAGCTATCATCACATTCATACAGGGACCATCCTAAAAGAGGTCAAGTGAGTGGATAAGTTGTGTTGGTCTTTTGTACAAATAAAAGAGAAGGTCAGTTCCCTGTGGTCAAGTTCAGTGTTCTGTTCACACTTAGTTGGCCATTTAAAATTGTATTTCTGTTGCAGTTTGTAGCTTTTTCACACACACACACACACACACACACACACACACACATCAGAAATGGGGGAAAGTAAAAAGTAAACCACTAACAAATGGTTTATAGCCGGGCGGTGGTGGCACACGCCTTTAATCCCAGCACTTGGGAGGCAGAGCCAGGCGGATCTCTGTGAGTTCGAGGCCAGCCTGGGCTACCAAGTGAGTTCCAGGAAAAGGCACAAAGCTACACAGAGAAACCCTGTCTCGAAAAAAAAAAAAAAACAAAAACAAATGGTTTATAGTCAAAACAGATTAGCACGCTCCTTTATATGTCATAGAAGAAAAGAGGAACCTAAATTTCAAAGCAATAATTTACTAGACTTATTTTTTCAAATGCTTTCAATCTGAGGTTGAAGTAAAATTAATGAATTGAAACTTATTTTTCTAATTTATAAAATAATGCCATTCAATTGAGTACAAGAGACAAAATAGCCTTAACACATAATATTGTGAGTGAAATTTTCTTCCTAATAAATGTTTCTAGACACTCCATAAAGGAATATTGAGAAAATTTGGGATTCGAAAAGAATTGTAGGTGCCAATATGCTTTGAAATGAAGATAGTTTTAAATAAATGTTAACATTATTTATTACAAACTAAATATCAAAACTATGGTTTGAGGTACACATATCGCTTATATGTGGTGTGTGTGTGTGTGTGTGTGTGTGTGTGTGTGTGCAGGTTCCCACTCTAACTATAAAAGACTAAACCTAGGTGTATCTCTATCTGTGTCAAAGCTTCCAGCTACAACTTTACCCCATTTGAAACAAATTGTACCTTAAATTTGAAGGCAATTTTATGTAGTTTGGTGTGCAGTACCGATTTCATCTTTGATTTTTAGTAAGCCTGAGATCTTTCCAAGTTGTGAAGTCTGCATGTCTGCAAACTAGGATGTCTGTGTTTGTGTTTATTACCTTTTTCATGCATGCCTTGAAATGACTAAATTACAGGTATTTTACATGTGTTTTGTGGTACAAGACAGATACAGTCCACTGGTATAATTTATCTTGAAACACCCTGTTTTACAAAATTACAGAAAAGCACTGCAATTTGCTCAATTTTTTTTTATTTCTAAGACTATGGTAAAAATCTTCAAAGCCCCGAAGAAGCCTTCTAGGTAAGAACTTAGCCAGGCAATAAACAATTTTCATCAAAGCGCTGGGTTTGGGAAAATAGAGTACAATTGTAGATTTAAAATCTCGATAATGTTTCTCACTTATTGGTTATTTTATATTTTGTATTTTGACCTAATTTAGCCACCGAAGTCATCAACTCTTATATAAGATTAGATACACATACATGTGAGCACACACACACACACCCACACACACACATACACTCATAACAGTCCAAATCAGATTACCTACAATCATGGTAATTGTGGAGGACAGAATTGTTCATGTGTGCTCTGCAGCTGCCGTTTGGATTTTGTGTTTGATCCCAAGAGATTGCTGAAGTTATGATTATACAAGTGTTCTTCTCCAATTCCAGTGGTACCTTTTCATCTTAAAACATATTTTCTTACCAACCTCAGTGATTTTATTTATCCCAGCAAAATAAAAAGCCCAAAACCCAGTAGAAACTAGTAGACCTCATGACATTTCAATAAGATTCAATATTTTATTCTGATGAAAATCATTTCTGCAGGTCTCCAGCAGCTTTTCTAAATATTTTGTGTTCCCATAACAGTTCCAAATGTTCTTTCCTCCTAACATTTAGCTTAGAACTTCCACATTTTATGAATACATGCAATGTCTCATTAATTAAACTACATTGATTGTGAATATAACAGTACGTTGAAATAAAAATACTATTTTCATTTGTAGAATGTGGACCTTTGGGTATATGTGTGCTGCTCTGTTTGAGGGTTTGAGAATTTATAGTCAGTATGCCTTTGTTTCTTCTGTCTACATAAAATACTAGATAATCTATTGGAGTACATATTGTATATGTGCAGGATTCAATTATTTTAAAGTAAGTTCTGCATCATTATCCACTATTTTAAATAGTTCTTGAGGCCAAATGCATGATTAACAGCAATATTTTGCAGCACATGTTATTAAGGGAGACTCCTGTATGCCTTTGACCAATGACTTCAGCAAAGGTTTCCCACACCTGGAACTAGGGTTTTTATTTGGATGTGCATAGCTCTTATGGGAGACCCATGATATATATAAACACATACACACACACACACACACACACACACACACACACACACACACACACACACACCTATGCACATATATGTTTTCTGTAAGCTTAAAAAATAATTTTCCCCATGCTCTTTCAAACAACCTTGCTGTCTCTCATCTCTCTCCCTCTCTCCAGTATTTCCCTTCCTCCTTGCTCCTTAGTTATGGTCTCTCCCATTATTTCCATTGTCTTCCTCTATAGCATTTGTCTCCTACGGTCCCCCTCCCTAGAGCTCTTCTCCTCAAAGTGGTCTTTTCTAGATTTTACTTCTTTGAAGACTTCAGGTTATATACACTTACATCTAAATACTTCAGAGGTAGACTCTATAAATAAAACAGAAAATGCTGTATTTGTAATTCTGGGTTGAATCACTCAGTACAGTATTTTTTTAGTTCTATCCATTTACTTGCAATTTCCTTTTTACTGCTGAACAGTATTCAGCTGTGTATATGTATCACATTTTCACTATCTGTATACCCACAGATAAATGTATCTCTCACCCTCCATCTAAAAAGGTCCATTTTGCAAGAGATGGGGACTATTTCTAAGAGACACAGCTGATAAAAATGCAGAGAACAAGTGATGGCGAAGGACTCTCCACCCCAACTGATACATCTGTAAGCAAACCCTCTATCTGAGACTTTAGGAAACTAGCAGATGATGGAGCAGAGGATTCTGTGATTCTCTAGAAAATGCACCCATGAAATCTCCTGTCTGAAAAAAAACTTGCATAATGACAATATCAGTTGACATGCCAATGTAGAAAGGAAATTCCACAAGGTCTCACCAGTAGACGAGGAACCACAGTGGCCTGCTAAGAGAAGCAGAATCAGTTTTCTCGGTGATGAGCTCCCTCATAGATTCCTCAATCCTAAGTGGTCAGCTCTGGACACATACATACATACAGACAATGCTAAATGGACTCAATAGCTTGTATATAACACATGTGTGCATACATGTGCTACTTCATATACATGTTACAATAATAATTAAGCAAGAGATAATAAATTTGTGAGGTATGTGAGATTCAGGAGAAGTTGGAATGGAAAAGAGGGACTGAAGTGATGTATATGCAAGTATTTAATAATTTCATGTATGAAGTTCTAGAAAACTAAAATTACACAAGTAAAACAAGTATATTTCTGCATATTTTGTTGAAGGATTTAATAACAGTTACAGCCAACTTCTCTCACAACGACTAAATAGCAGTAATGTTATCAATATTTTAAATGCTGTATCCCATTTTCATATCACAAAAATCTATCCAATATGTATTTATTGCCATTTTTATTCATTCATGGCAAAACTGAAGTTAAAGAGATTATGTGCTCACTGGTGTCATACAGATCTGGCTTTAAACCTACTCATTTTGACACCAGAATCTATATTTTCAATGATTACATTATCTTGAATATTGAGATACTATTTAAAGTATTGTGCCAAAACAAAGTAGTAAGCATTGACAGAGACATAGAGAAATTGGTACCTTTGTATATTAGTGGTACAATATAAAAATGAGATCCTTCATGGAAAACTGTACGATGATTCCTCAAAAATTGAATAAAATTTCTAAAATATCAAACAGCTTAGATTCTATGTTATGCAACAACAAAATGAGAGCAGATACTCTAAGAAACACTTGCAAACATATGTTCATAGTAAGTCTTCTCACAGTAGCTACAAGGTAAAAGTAGCCAACATTATCGTTAGGTAAATGAATAAATATCAGGTAGCATATTCATACAAAGAAATGTTATCTTGCTTTGAGAGGCGAAGGCATTCTGACAAATGGAACAACATTTATGAACTTGGGGGACTTTGTGCTAACAAGAATAAGTCAGTCAAAAGGAAACAAAGTGGTGGTTTCACTTACATTAGGTGCCCGCAAGAGTCAGACATTGAGAAAGAAAGCTGAGGAGTTGTTTGGGGAAGGAAAACTTATTCAACCTGGAGAAAAGAACTTTCTATAGCTGGATGACAAGGAGAGCAGCAAAGTAGTATGAATGTACTCAACATGCTGTCACCCAACAGCACATGGAAAATTCATGCCACATGAATTTTATAGCAATTTTAAAAATGACCAACTTATCTTTTCACATAAAGGAAATGTACGCATTTTGGAAGTGTATGGGGCCTGGTGGAGTTAAAGAAGGTTGTATTTATTCATTTTGGAAAAATATAAAGAGCAGGAAATAGAAGCCACTGACAATATTAACTGAATTTTACCAACCACAGCTTTTGAACATGTTGAATTTTTTGTTTTTGTAATATGTTACAAAAGAAAGAGTAAAAAAAAAAGTAATTCACACTGCAGTTTTTATTGCTACATGAAAAAATATATTTGGTCCAGGCTCTGTGCTGGCTGACATCTTCTAATTAACTAATCATGATTTTGGAAAACCGGTCCATGCTGCTTCATAAATCAGGCATCAAACTGAAAGGCAGGTCAAGAGAAGTTCCTTCTAAAGACTCTATAATGTACAGTTTAATTGCTGAGCTATCTTTCCTGTAAAGTTGTAAGTCCCCAATTTTGGGTATCACAGTAAATTTGACACAAAAGATAGCATCTTAACGCAGCACTACTTAACAAAGATGGCTGTCATTTCTGTCACACGAAAGCCCTGTCAGGAACCACACTTCTGCTTTTCTGTTGCCATAGAGACCACTTTTCCTCTTGTGATCAAAAGTAAAAGATGCAGCTCAGTGTCATGGTTCGAATATAAAGAATTGAAACCTCTTCAGAAATATATACAAAGACTCAGGAGCAAGTCACTTCTCATTGGGATTTCAGTTACACAAAGCGAAATTCTAGAGCATCAATGGTGGGGCAGAAAAGAACTAGAGAAAAATAGAGTATTAGTCATGCAAAAGTGAGTAGCTATAAAAAACATGTGATTGAATCAATGTATTGTTTCTAAATGTATTTCTATTCATTCACAAAACAGTATTGATAACTCACATTCAAATTTTAAGACAAATTTAGTTCGAATTTCACAAAGTCAGTGCAGTTTAACACAATAATAAAAGACAGACAGCAATCCTAATATTAAGTGTTATTGTAGTTGTCTTTTGAATTGTTTTTAATTCTTCTTCTGAAGAATATCCATGAATTTAAGAACATGTTAGTGAATGGTTTATATTTGCAGATCTGAGATGTGTGAAGAACAAAATTATCTAAACTAAAACTAAAATATTTTGGGATTCATTAAATGACTGAAAATTGCAAGTACAATATTGACCTTCAAAGGCTTCTTGCGTAACCTAGGTACTGTGGAATTTTATCAAGACTGGGGTGAGGGTTTATTTAGCTCTCTCAAATGGAAAGTGGCAGGAAATTTTAAGAGCCCATGTTTTAGTAGTAATGTCTAACCATTTGACTTTATTACATAATTGTCATTTATAAAGTTCATAATCAGACACCATACATGGAGTTACCAGAAAATCACAGAGGGAACTCATGAAGTTTTAGATATGTTTACAATTTTGTGTTGGGGTATCATCATAACTATGTTGAGCAGCAAGCAATTCTTCAGCCAAGAGTCAATAACATCTGCTATCCTAGACATTCTGTGCACTATACATTAGAAAGGAAGGTGTATTCCCTTATGCTTTTCATTCAAGATGATTAGACCCAGTCTAACTTTCAAACAAACAAAAAGTAGATGAACCATACAGTGAGCCACTAAAAAATCATTAGAAATTGCTTAAGGAAATATTATTTTCTTGAAGAAAAAAAGAAGTGAGACTGAACCACTAAACCTTTATATATGCTAATGTATTTACTAATGCCATCAACATTATTTTGGCTTATACAACATTTATAAAGCCAGAACACTTTTGAAAATAATTATCTACTATCACTAAGAAGATAGACAATCTGTGGGGATATAGTTCTGTAGAACTGGTCTTGGGATAGTCACTGCATGGACATTGCATGCAGCTAAGCTCTCCAAATCTGCATAGCTCTTGAGATGATAATTGCTACTTGGTGATGTTACGCTAAAGTTTAAAAATGACACTATTAAAGATAATTATTGTAGTGCCTGCCACATAGGAAGGACTTGTAGTGTTGACATTTAAAAAAAATGGCTCTGAGGCCGGGTGGTGGTGGCGGTGGTGGTGGCGGTGGTGGTGGCGGTGGTGGTGGCGGTGGCGGTGGCAGTGGTGGCGGTGGCAGCGCACACCTTTAATCTCAGCACTCAGGAGGCAGAGCCGGGCGGATCTCTGTGAGTTCGAGGCCAGCCTGGGCTACCAAGTGAGTTGCAGGAAAGGCGCAAAGCTACACAGAGAAACCCTGTCTCGAAAAACCAAAAAAAAAAAAAAAAAAGGCTCTGTTTATTTGTCTTTTTGTTTTGTTTTTTAATCTGTAAGTAGTTTGAGGGTCTTTAAAATAAATACTTATTTTATTTTTTGAGATCATACTATAATTGCATTATTTTCTCAAGCAAGAGGAACAGGCAGTTTGCTGTGAGATTGTCTCCTAAAAATGTTACAAGGTATACCCATATTGTCTCACCAACATCACTGCCTAAACATGTCCTTAACAATAACAACTCAAACAGACATGCTAACATGTATATGGAAAGATCCCAAGGTGTCAATCCTCCAAAAAGTCAAATTTCATTTTAACATGTACTTGCTTGATTTCCTAAAGTATATATTTGAAACTATACTATGAACTCTGGACTTTAAGGTTTTGAAGTGCTAACAAAAATCTCAAATTATCTTCAGAGATAAAATTTATTTCTTCCTTTATTTAGGTGAAGAAACTAAGGGAGACAATAATTTGCCTGATATGATAAAATTGAATAAAAATGTGGCACAAAATACTATAAATGCAAATGGCTGTGTTCTGAGAAATTCACTCTTTTTCATCAATACTGAAAAATAGTTAATGAATGTTACTTAGCTTATTGTACTATTAAATGATCTAATTAAGTACATCAAATTTATATGGAATATTTATCTTCAGTTGAACCCGTCACCCCACTGGATTCATTAATTCAAGGTAGAGGCAGGTGTGCTTTTTTATTCAAAGAAAAATAACAAATTGTATTCACTAGGCTTATCTTAGTTTTGTTTTGTGTGTGTGTGTGTGTGTGTGTGTGTGTGTGTGTGTGTGTGTGTGTGTGTACACATATGTGCAGGTGTCTGTGGAGCCCAGAAGAGGTCATCAGAAATTCCTGGAGCTAGAGAGACCCAAACTCTCACTCACTCGAAGAGCAACAAGTCCTCTTAGCTGCCAAGACATCTCTTCAGCCATATCACTGATATTTTTAGATAAGCTGGAAATTAAAATACATAATGATAGAAGGAAGTGGAGAAATGTAGCAAATAAAGCCACATTTCACTCTATTACTGCCCAATTTTTTTTTTATCAATAAATACCTGTTAATTTTTGGCTTCACCTCAAATCTGGCCTACTGACAATAAACAGGGGCATGTGTGGAGCTCTCTTTAATACCATGAAGAACACCATATTTAAACTGGAAGTAACATATTAGGAAGGGATACTATTTCTTACTAATCATTGTAATTGATTCGATAGGATTTACTTCTATAGCGCTCTAGCTTATATTTTAATTTTACACAATTTCTTGCATTAAATTTTTATGAATCAATGGACTACAGTAGCAAAATTAAAAGTTTAAGAAAAAATTTCTAACATCATGATGCCATGTTTTTGCAAATGACATAGAATATAACTTTAACATATGTATTTTGTAAATACATTTAATAAAATACTGATGAAAGGATTTTTAGTGGAAAATTCATAACTAGGAACTCTGCAGAAGTTGTACAGAGCACAGCAAGAATTCTCCCAAGCTGTACATTGAACATTAAGTAGGACAGAGCCACAAAAATCCCTGCCACTCCTTACAGAGGTGTTCCAGTAACGAATGATAAATGAGCTTCTAAATTTCATTTTTTTTTCTATTCCAACATTTCTTCCTAAATGACAAAGATATCTCCCGTTCTTGGAAATTTCAGTTTGCCACATTACAGTGAAGAGAAACAAAGCAAAAGCAAAAATAAAAATAAAAAGCTTTCCAAAATATATGTTGGCATGCTTTAGCATCAATTGTTCTGTATGCGGACTTAATGTGTCATCATTTGACATGCTTTGATTGAATATATGATCATGTGCATGAATAATATTTTTTAAATGTAATTTAGGAACAATGAAAATAACAGCAATAACGACACAGTTTTGGTTAAATTTTTGTGTGTTGGAAGTATCTTGAGATACACACTCAGCAAAATGTGTTTATTTCCTATGTGTGGCTCTGGTATTTTAATAGTACATTCCATTTGAAATCATATCATAATTTAAAATTTGAGCATAAAACTTTCTTTTGCTTTTCAATAAGTTTTAGTGACATAATGTGTTTAAAGTGTTTACAAGTTCTAATAGCACTCATGTTGTATTACCAAATTGGTATTAAAAAAGAACAGTTACTATAAAATTCTTCTGCAATGTATGAGAACCAAAATTGTATCACATTTGTTTAAATATCAAATAATATACATAGTTAAACATACCTATGTATAGATATATGTGATATATATATATAATTTAAAGTACCTTGTAAAATTATAGATATATATTTTCCAATAATTTCATTTCTATTTTACATAACTAAGAGAAAAATGCATATTTATATATATTTTCCAATAATTTCACTTGTAACTATTTTATATAACAACTAAGATTAATAATAAATGCATATTTATGTTCACTTCAGCTTTAAGGGAATTACATGTTAGTCATATTAAAGGAATGCATCGGTACAGTAAACATGCGGCATTGTTTATATTCTAGATTGATAATATAATATTATTGCTAATTTTGTTACTGTGTTTATTATTCCTAGCAACAAAATCAAAGAAACCATTCTCTAAGAGTAGAAGATTCTACCTGCCTAAATGTTTGTGATAGTATGTCTTTAATACATATTGAAAGTGTATTAAAGTGACATGAGAAAAAAGTGACAAATGTAAAGAATAAAAGAGGAAGAGTTCACAACAAAGCAGAGTCAACATCTAAAGGAATGGGAATATAATCTCAGATAAGGATAAACTCCATACACTGTGCTCTATTTCTTAGACAGCCATGGTAGCATTACACTTCATAGTATGCTAATACCTGTTATCATCCCAATACATACTGATCACATGACTCAGGTTATTTTTACTACTATCCCATATTTATTGTCCTGCTAATATTTGAATCGATCCTCATCTTGTGTACATCGTTGGATAGCTGATGAAACATTTTAATGAAAAGTAACAGATTCAAATAATAAAAAGCAGGCTGTGCCATATGTTATTTAATCTTTTTCAATGAAGTCTCATTTGAGAAATGAACAGACCAAAGACAAAGTCATTAATTATACGCATTCTTTGGAGTTAGTTCTTTATGATTTGACAACTTGCACAGCCGCTGTTCCTGTAAATATGACAATCTATTTCTAAATCTCCAGAGAACTGGTAAACACAGGCAGATGCACTTAACTGCTGGTGGGCAACAGAAGTCGGGCTGCAGGAAACTGTGGCAGTAATGTAGCTCTTGATTAATCTCTAATTACAGTTTTGTCATCTTAGCAGGGAGACAGAACTATATCACTTCCTAAATAGGCAAGCAGCATTTTGGCACCTAGCAACGGCTTCTCGGTCCTATTAGCTGCAGTAGGCTCGATGCCGTGGCATGGGAGGTGGTTATGGATCACTGCTCTATTATTTATGGAGCAGCATTTCCACAGGCCTTCATGACAGTAGACAAATTAGCAGCTTAACAGGCCAGCATTAACCAAAAACATAGCAGGAGCTGAAGCAGCGAATATGAAATTAAAATGTGACTTGCCCATAACATCTGCATCAAGCACGAAAAAGAATGGCCACTTTATTTCTGATACACAAGAATAACATGAATATGAGCGTACTCTTGAAAATCAATTTCTCTTCATTTTATGTTATTTTATAAAGCGTCTTATACGTATGTCTTTCAGACATTTCGTTTTTTAGCTCACCAATCACCTCCCGAGGAGACTGTCTTGGTTTCATTCTTCAGCTCAGAGATCGTAGGTGCTGAGCATTAATTAGGACCACTCCAGCTATAAAGAGCCTTAAGTATCTGTGTAAAAGTGCCTTATTAAGCTCAAAATGGGCAAATGAGGACTGTTCCCATCATGCTTCCACTTCTCTTTCCCTTTAGGTGCGATGACAAAGCCTGAGTGAGGAGTGACCTCACACCTCTGGTAGGTATCAGTAATTTGAAAGGAAATGTCAAATTCTTAAGTATTCTTATTTTTTTTCCCCAAAAGACAACCCACAGGCAGGTTTACATAATTAAACTGATGGTGCATCTCCTCTAATCTTGATGGAAGAGATTATTTTATTAATATAATCCTTCCAAGGAAATCTAAAATGTGGTATCAAAATGATGCCGACCTTTCATTTCCTTTACTTTCACGTTAATTGTTATTTATGAAATGGCACCAAACAATAATGTGATCTATACTTCTCAGATAGTCCTATATTCTTAATCACAATGTTACTGTAAATGTTTAATTCAAAATGAACTTACCCAAAGTTGATATCATTATATAAATACTGTTATAACTGTCCTGATGATTTAAGAAGGATACTTTCAAAAGTAAACAACTGCAGCAACCTAGGGGGAGCAAAATGAGATTTCTTCCTATCTGTCAACATTGGACGACAACGGGTGAGAAGCCACTTATTATAGTGTGACACTTGCTGCCCTAATTTGTTTCCTGCTAGACATTTGTCTTTCAGTGTGCCCCTTCTTCGTGTAATTCTGTCTAGAGTCGTTTGAGAAAGTGTTACAGTGTGTTGCTGTGTGCACTCCCACTCACAGGGAACATGGTGCCCCTTCCTCCACAACACCAACACCTGTCACTCCTCTTTATGATAAGAGGTTTGGGGAGAGGAGAAAGGATTGAAGGAGCCAGAGGGGTCAAGGACACCACAAGAAAACCCATAGAATCAACTAACCTGGGCTCATAGGGGCCCACAGAGACTAAACTGACAACCAGGGAGCCTGCATGGGACTAACCTAGGCCCTCTGCATATGTTACAGTTGTACAGCTTGGTCTTCTTGTGGGACTCCTAACAGAGGGAACAGGGCTGTCTCCTACTCGTTTACTGGCTTTTGTGACCCTACTCCTTCACATGGAGTCACCTTGCCCAGACGTAACATGGGGAAGTGCTTAGTCTTACTGCAACTTGATATGCCATGTTTTGTTAATGTTCGTGGAAGATTTGCCCTTTCCTAAACAGAAACTGAGGAGGAGTGGATTGGGGGTGGCAGGGACAACAGTAAGCTAGGGGCGAGTGCTGGGAGGGGAGGAGGGAGGAGAGACTGTGGCCGGGATGTTAAATACATACATACATAAATACATAAATAAATAAATAAATAAATAAATAAATAAATAAATAAATAAATAGATAGATAGATAGATGGATGGATGGATGGATGGATGGATGGATGGATGGATGAATGAATGAATGAATGAATGAATGAATGAATGAATGAATGAATGTGGCTTTAAAGAAGAAGAGTCTATCTGGGCAGCTAGAGGGCTTTGTGGCTGCTGCTGCTTTGTACTAGGAGTCAACAGAGGAATTGAGAATTAGCTGGAAAATAGGTGACTTGCATGAGCAAGACATGAGTGTTTACATAAGATGAGCTATCTTTATTTGTTCTAAGAAATTGCTTATTAGTCCTTTGTCATGATACAGATAGAGAGAGTATGTACAGGAAAGAGATTCTGTGTTACTATACTTGATCTTCCAGAGATTTCCAGGTGAACAGCACTTGAATCTCCCTATACCTTTGACCAGTAGGAAAAAAAAAATCTAGCAATTCTTAGATAAGCCAGGTTCTTCACTTCTACCAGTATATGGCAAGAGGGTAATGGGAAATCACAGTCCTCCTGTGTATCTTTTGCTAGGTGGGTGTTCTGCAGCAAAAATACAACCTATGTTATTTAGCAGTGAGCTTACACCTGAGAGAGGCTAATTCTCTTCTCAGTAGTCATTAGTTGCCTGCAGTTCTTCATTGGAAACATAATATTCCCAGCAGATAGTAGAGAAATGTGTGACATTTTCTTTGATTATTCTATTACCTCATGTTCCACAGACTTGAGCTTTCATACTTGTGCATCCCACTACTTTTTCTCTCATTGCACACTTTCATCCTTAGTATGGAATTCCCTTGAAACCTTCAGGTTTCTTTCCTTTCCCATTATTTTCATTCAACTTTGCTCTACATTTTGTGTGTAACGAAGGAATGTTTACAAGTTAGTCTATATATTTCTGGGGGATTTCCTTTGCTTCTTATAGTTCTAGGCAGGCAACACCATGATCTGTAAGCCCAAAAGTAATGTGAGTGGCAGGTGTAACCATTCTGGCTTCCTAGATTCCTCCTCTATCACAGAGAGTTGGAATTAAATTCACTTGTTTACCTAAAAACCAATCTCCAACTGACCAAGCAACCATGAATATAACTTAATATAATTTAATCAGTAATAGAATTCTGTGTGATTTAAATTGAGCATATGCCATTTTGAGACTGGTGTTCCATAATCAGTATTTGTAAAGAAAAAAAGTGTGCTTTTTCCAGTGTAAGATATCACTTTTCATCAGAGTGTTAACAATACCTGTTTGGAATTTTTTTATTTTGCTCTTCCATACAGAGAAGGATAGGTGTAAAATGAATCTTAAAAGGTCATATTAATAATAATAATTAAACAAACACTTGGAACCAGATATTTGGGTGAAAACTGAAAGATCAGAGAAGCATAAGAAGCCACAGCCAACCTCACCTCACCAACTCCTGAGTCTTCATCCAAAAGTGTCTCTGCTGAACTGCTGCTAAAAAGCCCCTAGTTCCTGGTCCTCACACTGTGTATACCTTTCTGCTTCCTGCCATCTCATCCTGGGATTAAAGGCGTCCTTCCCAAGCAAATACATGAGATCTCAAGTGCTGAGATTAAAGGTATGGGCCACCATGCCTGGTTCTGTTTCCAGTGTGGCCTTGAACTTACAGAGATCCAGAGGGATCTCTGCCTCCTGAGTGATAGGATTAAAGGTGTGTGCTACTACCGCCTGGCCTCTAAGCTTAAGCTAGTGGCTGTTCTGTCCTCTGATCCTCAAGCAAGTTTTATTTGTTGAAGCACAAATAAAATATCACCACAAATAGTTTTCAAACTACCACTTTTAAATTTTCACTTTTTAAATATATGCTTAATTTATATAGAATTAGATTGCTTTCCAAAAGTGACCTCAATACAATCTGCTGCAGACACATGTAGGTCCTGTGCCTGTTGCTTCAGACTCTGTGAGCTCATGTGTCCCTTACTTAGTTGATTCAGAGGGCTTTGTTCTCCTGGTGTCCTCCATCCCCTCTGACTCTTACAATCTCCTTGTGATTTAGGGAAGGAAAGGAGTGGCTTTTGGAAGGGAGGGGAGGAGGGGAGAAACTAGGAGGAAGAAGGGAAAATGGAAACTGTTATCAGGATATAATGTATGAGAATGGAATATGTTTTTAGTGAAAAGGAAAAAGTATATAGATGATAGATGGATGGATAGAGATAGATAGACAGACAGATAAAGACAACCAACTGAGTTTGTTTTCTTGATTTTCATAGCTGCCACTCTGCATTGGACAGCCAATAAGGGAGCCTATATCTGGGAGAGGGTAATTCTCCTCCCAACAGTCATTAGTTACCTATAGATTTTGTCTATGAGGAGACTCCATAAAATTTTCCCTTTCCACATTACCACGTCCGTTGTTATTGCCATTGTTCTGGTTCTGATTCTGAAGCCATTTCCATGAGAAACTATTTCACAGCAGATTTCTTGGTATTCTGACTTTTACAATCTTTCCGACCCCTCTAGTGAGGTCATGGACCTTGAAAAAGACTTGATTCCTGTGACTTTGCTAATCCAGCATCAGTCCTTTCTACATTCTAAGTTTTATGCCACCACTCGTCTTAAGCCCTGAGATTTAGCATGATGGAAATGTTTGCTAGGAAGAGACATAAGCATGGTGCCTAAAATTCCAGGAACTATGGACCCAGTTATTGCATTCTGCTATGCCTTTTTCCCCTCTGTACAAAATATACTCATTTGCGGAGAGGGTTGGATTGGCAGAACTGGAGTTTATGAACACAAAGATGATGTAAAGTAATATTTTGCAGTGTGTGTTGGGAGAGAATGAATGAATTGCAGAGACACAAGGAGTTCTGTGTTGAACTGCAAAGGCCCTGGAGTTTGGTAATCACAGTCCAACTGCAACACTCATCTTTACCAATGTGCAACAATGTATAATTTCATTGCACATTAATTAGCTGCAAGATAATAGACTGGGATCAAGAAGGGTCTTTGCTTGGTTGTTTGTTTTGAAAGAATTGGAAGTTTGCTGTATTGATAATACAAGATAAATAAGCAATATTTGGTGGACCATACTAACCATGTACAGGAGTTTACTCAAAAAGTCCCAGTGAGAATGGTTGAACTATTGATCTATAATATAGGCTATGGGTTTAGAAAATAGCTTTTCAATGATCTGAGGTGGAAATCTCAGTTGGTAATTGCATTCTGCATGCAACTTTATGGGTATAGATAGATTTTTTAAAAAATGAAAAGGAAAGTCAGGAAATTAGAAATGGATAATCCTCTGGAAACTGAGAAATAATAATCTAAAGAAACAAGTATGATTAAAGAGGATAGTAACCAAAATCTTAACCATTAGTTGAAATAAAAATCAGTTAATGCAAGGTGTCTGGGCAAGGCTTATAGTATTAAAAACAAAATTCCAGACATTGCCAAAGAAAACACTAATAACAAAATGATGAGATTTCTTTCTCAAAATTCAAGATATGTGGTACATGTTAAAGGCATACTTGTAGTATTTTCATAATATTTTCCATTTACTAAAAAATGGAAAAATTTTTATGAAGCTTGAGTAAGAGGCAGTGCCTTGAGGTAGTGTGTAAATAAATTGTGGAAACACCAAATAAAACCTTCCTTGAAAATGTACAACCAACTTCTACAGGAAGGCATGGTCAATTAGTTTTAATAGTGTGGGCATACAGGGAGATTTGTTTAATGATGACACCCTCATTTTACTGAATCAATACCCAGGGGTGTTTTACAATGAAATGTCTCTCTCTAGTGAGTAATTTACAATAAATAAATCCATAAATCTATCAAGCCCCTTTAAGACTGGAGATCTATAAGACATGCATGGTTGGATATCAGCAAGAACTTTGACACCAAACTTCTAGGTCAGTGAACGGGTCACTAGAGTTCTAGTTGTAAACACATGGGAAGCTGTTTACAATGATTTGCTCATTAAGTAACGATTTACCCATCATGAAAGCCAGTGCACAAATGACTAAGTTATGAAAAATGGATCACATTTTTTTTTGAGAAATCATCTGCTTGCCTGACGAGTGATCGGTTTATTTTCCTTTTTCTTTGGTGCTGGGTGAGTGCATATGCTGATGTCTGGCTGCTTATATCACTGGTTAGTCCATTAATAGTAGAGTGACTTTGAACTTCTTATTTTCTCTCTCTATGCCTCAGTTTTCTCAGCTATGACATGAAGTAGTAATACCACTTGTTCATATTGTTCATGTTACTCTCCAGAATTTGATGAATTAATCTGTTCACACTAATTACCACTGAAGCTGGGCATGGTGGGCCATACCTTCAATCTCAGTATACAGAAGACAAAAAGTCAGATGGATCTCAATGATCTTAAGGCAAGCCTGGTCTACATAGTAAGTTCCAGGACAGCCAGAGTGACATAGTAAGACCTTGTGTCAAAAAAACCCCCCACATATCCAGCATAAGCTTTTACTTCAGGCATGAGAACACATGTTGGCTCCATCAGTTTATGTGACTTTATTATCTCCATTATAGCAGTAAGATGGCCAGAACAGTATGAAATACAAATTTTCACACAATAAAAGGAAATAAATGATCGTGTTTTAAGGGCTATAACTGGGTCTTTATACACACACATACACACACACACACACACACACACACCACACCACACTAAAGTTGATGACTTTAGAGCAATAATATGAAACTACACACAAAAGAAAGAACTGACTTTTTAAAATTTGTAATTAGGAAGTACTTTACATACCCTTGACCAGATAGACAAGGCACTAATTCACCCTTTCTTAAAAAAAAAAAAAATTAAAAGTAAAATTAAAAGTCAGAAGTTTTCCTGTGTCACACCCATCCCGCAGCCGCTGGGATAAGTAAACACACAAAGGCTTATATCACTTAAAAACTGTGTGGCTTAATGGCTCAGGCTTCTAGCTAGCTAGCTCCTATAACAACCCATTTCTATTCATCTATAAGTTGCCACGTGGCCATGGCTTGCCGATATACTTTCACATCTTGCTTCTCCTGGCAGCGGTTGGCATCTCTTCTCTTTCTCTCTTTTCTTCTTCCTATCTTTCTCTTGGGTTTTCCCGCATGGCTCCACCCTGTCCTGCCATAGGCCAATACAGCTTTATTTGTCAACCAATCAGAGCAACACATATCCACAGCATACAGAAAGACATCCCATAGCAAAGTATATTAATGGTCTGCCACCATAGACTCTTTGGGCTTATACTTGTTGGGAGACAGTTGTCATACTTCTTTATTTTGGTTTTGGTTTTCAAAATCAGCTCCTTATACATGGTTCATTTACCTTTGCAGAAACCGTAATTATATTTTAAGCATCAGAATCATGCTTACTATTTCTTCCATATACATAAATATCACCACATTCATGAGCATAAAAACAAACACTATGTAGCACAAGACCATTCTAAGTAAAGATGAGTGACATCATTAATACCCTACACTAAAGAAAGAGAAGCAAGAGTAGCCTCCAAAACTGATATAGGTTAAAAAAAATCTTTGAGTCTCAGAAGTACTGCTATAACCTAATTTCAGGAAGCCCCAAACATCATTGGCCCCAAAGATCTCAATACATTTTTGGTGAATATGGGGTTTATTTCAAGTATCAGCATCTTCTGATCTAGTTTGTCACTAATCATTAAGACAATTAAAAGGCAACTACAGTGTGACTACTGGCTACCAGATGGAAGGTTCCGCTCTTAGACAGATGGAATGGCTTTCGTGCTGCCTGCTACAATAAATGCTGTACCCGTACCTCTGGTTTCTCTGTTGAAATACAGCCTACTGCTAAAAGGCCCTTCTATGACCCATATGCCATCTTTAGTGCTTGTGTTTTGGAGAACCAGAAGCAATACTATTACGGTTGGAACATTTGCTCTGCTGTGGTCTATAATCTGTTGTACTCTAATCCATGGAGATTGACTATCTAATGCCAGCACTAGTGAGTATGCAGTATTCTAAGTTGCTTGTTTGCTCAAGCATCACATTTAGGATCATAATATTCCTTGCTATCTTCTATAATGTTGATTCCGCAAAGATACAAATTCTACCTGCTACTCATATTGTCTTCCAGGTTTGATTCAACCTTTCCTCAAACTCCTAATTAATTACCTTTGGATCCTCTGTTCAGAGAAAAATGCCACCCACAAACTTATATCACTGGAAATAATTTTTCATGTACCTTCATGTGTATATAATATATAAATTCAAGCATTTTATCTTTTCAATATCTCATATTAACCTATAGTTCATAATAATATAAAAGACACTCAATATATGTATATGTGTTAAGTGAATATATGAGAAAATGAATTAATAAGTAGCTGAAAATCAATTGTTTAGCCTTTGTGGGCATGGAATTCCTGTACACACTTAGGCACACAGACACACTCATATACAAAATTGTAAAACAAAATCTTACAGAGAAAATACAGGACTCTATACTTAAAACAACTTACAAATTCCACATATAAACTCTTAGACCTGATAAGCATTTTCAGTGTTACAACTGATATAAAAATCAGTAGATTTTTATATACTAATTACAAACTTTATGAGAAATCTTTGGAAATCAATATGGCACTTTCTTAGAAAATTGGGAATCAACTTCTCCCAAGATCCAGCTATACCACTTTTGGGCATATACCCAAGGAATGCTCAATCATACCACAAGAGCACTTGTTCAGCTATGTTCATATCAGCATTATTTGTAATAGCCAAAACCTGGAAACAACCTAGATGCCTTTCAACTGAAGAATGGATAAATAAAATGTGGTACATATACACAATGGAAGACTACTCAGCAGAGAAAAACAATGACATCAGGAGGTTTGCAGGAAAATGGATGGATGGATCTAGAAAAAATCATCCTGAGTGAGGTAACCCAGACTCAGAAAGACAAACATGGTATGTACTCACTCAGAGGAGGATACTAGATGTGGAACAAGGATGACTGGACTTCTACTCACATCACCAGGGAGGCTACCTGTAAAACAGGATCCCAAGAAAGACATGGGAATCACCCAATGATGGAGAAATGGATGAGATCTACATGAACAGCCTGGACATGAGTGGGGGTAATGAAGGGCGAGGGTCGAGGGAAAGAGAGCTTGGGGGAGCGGGAGATCCCAGCTGGATCAACAACAGAGAGGGAGAACAAGGAATAGGAGACCATGGTAAATAAGACCACATGAGAATAGGAAGAAGCAAAGTGCTAGAGAGGCCCACAGAAATCCACAAAGATACCCCCACAACAGACTGCTGGCAATGGTCGAGAGACAGCCTGAACTGACCTACTCTGGTGATGGGATGGCCAAACACCCTAATTGTCGTGCTAGAAACTCCATCCAACGACTGAAGGATCTGGATGCAGAGATCCATGGCTAGGCCCCAGGTGGAGCTCTGGGAGTCCAATTAGCGAGAAAGAGGAGGGTTTATATGAGTGAGAATTGTTGAGATCAAAGTTGGATAAAGCACAAGGACAAACAGCCAAACAAATGGAAACACATGAACTATGAACCAATGGCTGAGGGGTCACCAACTGGATCAGGCCCTCTGAATGGGTGAGACAGTTGATTGGCTTGATCTGTTTGGGAGGCACCCAGGCAGTGGGACCGGGTCTTGTGCTCATTGCATGAGTTGGCTGTTTGAAACCTGGGGCTTATGCAGGGTCGCTTGGCTCCGCCTGGGAGGAGGAAACTGGACCTGCCTGGACTGAGTCTACCAGGTTGATCTCAGTCCTCAGGGGAGGCTTTGCCCTTGAGAAGGTGGGAATGGGGTTGGGCTCTGGGGAAGGGGAGAGGGGCGGGAGGGGGGAAAACAGGGGAATCCGTGGCTGATATGTAGAACCGAATTGTATTGTAAAATAAAATAAGAAAAAAAAAATCTTTTTCATAGTTGGACAGTGGTGGTTCATGCCTTTAATCCCAGAACTCAGGAGGCAGAGTCAAATGGATCTTTGTAATTTCCAGGCCAGCCTGGTCTATAGAGCTAGTTTCATGACAGCCAAGGCTACACAAAGAAACCCTGTCTCAGAAACCAAACAAAAAAAAAAAAAAAATTCCTTTTTTACAAAAGGGTTTTTAAAGCCTAAAAATAACCCCAATCAAAAGTTCAAGACCTCTAAACTCAAACCCCCTAAGGAGGAATTGAAGAAACTAAAGATATAAAGCCTTCCCATGCTTATAGATTGGCAGGATCAATATCATAAAAAAAAATCCTGTATTAGTGAAAAAAATAATTAATTAAATTTGGTACCTAATAAAATTCTAGTGGTATTCCTCAGAATTAGGTAAAATGATTCTAAAACCCAAATAGAAGCAAAAAGACTATGTAGTGCTAAAGCATAAGCAAAGGATTGATTTGGAAGCATCACAATAACTAATTTGAAATTATACTACAGAGCCATAGTAGCAAACACTGTCATATTGACAACAGTAGTAGCAGCAGTGGGTGAGGAGCACTTACAGACCAATATAATGGAATAGAGGATTCAGATGTAACTATATTTGATGACATAAATAAACCACAATGAATGCCAACTAATTTTCATCAAAAATGTAAATATATATATATATATACATATATATATATATATGTGTGTGTGTGTGTGTGTGTGTGTGTGTGTGTGTGTGTGTGTGTGTATGGTAGAGTAGCCTCTTCCTAGGCAGGGTGGTACACAAATTTAATCTCATTACTTAAGAGGCAGAAGCAGGCTGATCTCCATGAGTTCCAGGGCAGCCAGGTCTACATCGGGAGTTCTCAGCCAGCAAAAACTACATAGTGAGAATCTGCTCTTAAGAGAGGGCAGCTTCTTCAGTAAACAGTGCTGGGAATGCTGGGTATTCCCATTAGAAGCGTGAAATTAGATCTGTACCTCTTGCCTCCTCAAAAAATAAAAAAAAAAATTCAAAATGGATCAAAGACCCTAATGTAAGATCTGAAGCTTTAAAAATGCTAGAGGAAAACATACACAGAGCACATCAAAATACTGTCAGAGGCAATGACTTTTTGAAAAGCACTCCAAAATCATGGGAAATAATCAAACATACTGAGTACAGGGATTGCCTGAAACTCAAGGTCTTCTACACATCAAAGGAAACAACAATCAGTGTAGAGAGAGATGGTCTGTAGAATTAAAGAAAACAAAGGACCACAGACACTGGTGAAGAGATCAAGAGTTCGGGAATGAGGAACCTTCATACACCATTCATGAAATTGTAAACTGTGCATTCAGTGTGGTAATCAGTATTGAAGTTCTTCAAAAATAAAACTCCCAGAACACAAACTTTTTTTTTTTTTTTTTAATATTTAAATTTTTTTTTTTTTTTTTTTTTAATTTATTTTGCAATACAATTCAGTTCTACATATCAGTCACGGATTCCCTTGTTCTCCCCCCCTCCCGTCCCCCTCACCTTCCCCCCAACGCCCCCCCCCCCCATTCCCATCTCCTCCAGGGCAAAGCCTTCCCCACAGACTGAGGTCAACCTGGTAGACTCAGTCCAGGTAGGTCTAGTCCCCTCCTCCCAGGCCGAGCCAAACAATCCTGCATAGGCCCCAGGTTTCAAACAGCCAACTCATGCAATGAGCACAAGATCTGGTCCCACTGCCTGGATGCCTCCCAAACAGATCAAGCCAATCAACTGTCTCACCCATTCGGAGGGCCTGATCCAGTGTGGACCCCTCAGCCATTGGTTCATAGTTCATGTGTTTCCATTCATTTGGCTATTTGTCCCTGTGCTTTATCCAACCTTGGTCTCAACAATTCTCGCTCATATAAACCCTCCTCATTCTCGTTAATTGGACTCCCAGAGATCCACCCAGGGCCTAGTCATGGATCTCTGCATCCAGATCCCTCAGTAGTTGGATGAGGTTTCTAGCACAACAATTAGGGTGTTTGGCCATCCCATCACCAGAGTAGGTCAGTTCGGGCTGTCTCTCGACCATTGCCGGCAGTCTGTTGTGTGGGTATCTTTGTGGATTTCTGTGGGCCTCTCTAGCACTTTGCTTCTTCCTGTTCTCATGTGGTCTTCATTTACCATGGTCTCCTATTCCTTGTTCTCCCTCTCTGTTGTTGATCCAGCTGGGATCTCCCGCTCCCCCAAGCTCTCTTTCCCTCGACCCTCACCCTTCATTATCCCCACTCATGTCCAGGCTGTTCATGTAGATCTCATTCCATTTCTCTGTCATTGGGCGATCCCTGTGTCTTTCTTGGGGTCCTGTTTTCCGGGTAGCCTCCCTGGTGATGTGAGTAGCAGACAATTCATCCTTGTTTCATGTCTAGTATCCTGCTATGAGTGAGTACATACCATGTTTGTCTTTCTGAGTCTGGGTTACCTCACTCAGGATGATTTTTTCTAGATCCATCCATTTGTCTGCAAACCTCATGATGCCATTGTTTTTTTCTGCTGAGTAGTATTCCATTGTGTATATGTACCACATTTTGTTTATCCATTCTTCAGTTGAAGGGCATCTGGGTTGTTTCCATGTTCTGGCTATTACAAACAATGCTGATATGAACATAGCTGAACAAGTGCTCTTATGGTGTGGTTGAGCATTTCTTGGGTATATGCCCAAGAGTGGTATAGCTGGATCTTGGGGGAGATTGATTCCCAATTTTCTAAGAAAGCGCCATATTGATTTCCAAAGTGGTTGTACAAGCTTGCATTCCCACCAGCAGTGGAGGAGAGTTCCCCTAGCTCCACATCCTCTCCAGCATAAGGTGTCTTCAGTGTTTTTGATCTTAGCCATTCTGACAGGCGTAAGGTGGTATCTCAGAGTTGTTTTGATTTGCATTTCCCTGATGATTAGGGATGTTGAGCAATTCCTTAAATGTCTTTCGGCCATTTGAGTTTCCTCTGTTGAGAATTCTCTGTTTAGTTCTATAGCCCATTTCTTAATTGGACTGTTGGGCATTTTGATGTCTAATTTCTTGAGTTCCTTATATATTCTGGATATCAGTCCTCTGTCAGATGTGGGGTTGGTGAAGATCTTTTCCCATTCTGTAGGCTGTCGCTTTGCCTTGTTGACCGTATCCTTTGCTCTACAAAAGCTTCTCAGTTTCAAAAGGTCCCATTGATTGATTGTTTCTCTCAGAGTCTGTGCTACTGGTGTTCTATTTAGGAAGTAGTCTCCAATGCCAATTCGTTCAAGACTACTTCCTACTTTCTCTTCTAGCAGGTTCAGAGTAGCTGGATTTATGTTGAGGTCCTTGATCCACTTGGACTTAAGTTTTGTGCACGGTGATAGATATGGATCTATTTGCAGCCTTCTACATGTTGATATCCAGTCAGAACACAAACTTTTAAAGGGAACTATTAATACTTATCATTCTTATGTCAATGTTTCTCAAAATGAACAATTGTGTTGGTCTGTGCAAATCAGCTACAAAGCCTTTGGCAACAAGTACAAAAAAAAAACAGATGAATAAATCAAACAATGATATTGATTGTTTCAAAATAGAAGATAGGGCAGACGACTCTGTCCACTACTAATCTAATGCCTTTTCAGGACCATGAGGTCGTGGAGACAATGACCATCTCCTCACCCTGACCCCTATTCAGAGAAGCATGGCCTTTTTAACTAACACTACTTGGGCACCAAATTATATGAGGAAATGTGTGTCTCCCAAGCAGATTTAGCAACATGTGCAACAAGAAGAAAAGGTGCTTCTTTTATTCTATTTTCTCTTTCAAGGGTGAAATCCTTTATTCTGCTTCAATTGTTAATGGAATCAAATAAGTATACTTCTGGCTTTTATCAAACTCATAATCCATATGTACTGATAAACATAGGAGAGATTTATAAGACAATGTGGAAAAAATAGTAGTGGATTTATACAGGTGAAGCTGTGATTGTACTGATAAGCTTCCTAAACTCATTTGCAAATTTATCTGTGCCTAGCTTCTGCACTTAGGCAAGATTCTCATAAGGAGAGAGCACCACAATTCTCAAGGCCTCAAACTTCACCCCTGCTGGACTATGGGATGACAGACTATGTGTCTTGGTTGTTAATTGTAATGTCACTGTGAGGGAAAAGGTATAATTTCATATTTCCCATAGAAGGTTTTATGAAGATTAAATGGTATGATATGCAAAAAAGCATATGAAAAAAAACTTGAAACTCAAAAGGTCTTGCATATTTAATACCACCAATAAATGGTAGCTGTTGATTTTCTGCAATTTGTCATTGGGAATACTTTTATGATCTATGCCAAATAAATGTGCCTTTTGTCAGCCAAAATTTTAGATTATGATATAGCTGTCATTGTCTGTTCATGTGTGAATTAAGCAAAATTTCATGCGTACCTGTTTATTATTTTGTCATCTCAGTTGAGTTTTTTTAACTTGTAGACTACAAACCATTGGCCTTAAAATGGATCCTTGGAACAAATGTCTTCAAAGAGTCAGTTCTATGATATAGAACTGAAACAATATATATATATATACATATATATATATATATATATATATATATGTGTGTGTGTGTGTGTGTGTGTGTGTGTGTGTGTGTGTATTCAAAAAGCCATCATGTTGTTCTATCAAATACATCAGACACATTAAATTCTTTCAGCATAGTTATTCATATTTCCAAATTTGACACTATGACAGTGTCATTCATGCTAGGCTATTGTTTAGTATTTAAGATTTTTATCAAGAAGTTTTAATGACTTGAGGAAAATTTTTATTTTTCACAATAACATGCTGGCTCACCAGTGTGTGTGTGTGTGTGTGTGGTATATGGTGTATATCTGTTCATCTGTTTGTGTGTGTGATTAATCAAGGAAAATTTTAATGGGTTCAAATTCTTGTTAACAAAGAAAATAATATGAATAACTTTACTTAAAATAAGAGAAATGAATAATGTTGCAATTTTTACAGACAAATAACTATTAATTGTATCAACCCAGTCCATGACTTCACACTTAGGTCAGACAGTGTTTTGTAACTTATAAGTCCATAAGTTGAGGGGACAACTGGTAAGATCCAGATTTAACAAGTTTGTCTAGGCTTGTTCATTTTTCTTGGATTTCATTGATCATTTCTGAGTATTTTCCATATTTAATTTATATTGTAAAATTCTGCTTTCTTCTGAGATGGTTTAAAAGAAGTTGACTTGCTTTCACCTGAGACAGCCAATAATTAAAGACATTATTTTGGGAACAATGTTAAAGGACTGTGTAGCAGAGCTTTCCCAGACCACCAGCCCCAAAATCATGACACAAAGACTTATTATTAATTATGAATGCTTGGCATTATCTTATGCATGTTCCACTAGCTCTTATAACTTATTTTAACCTGTTTCTCTTCATTTACATCTTACCTAGGGGCTTTTTGCCTTTCTTTCACTCTGTATGTCCTATTCCGTGGCTGTCTGGCCAGCAGGCGCCTGGCTGGCTACCCCTGAGTGTCTCTCTCTCTTTCTCCCTCCCTCCTCTCACTCTCTCTCTCTTCCTTCTACTTATTCACTCTGACTTCCAGCCACTCCTATCCCTCTGCTGACTAGCTATTGGCTGTTCAGCTTTTTATTAGCTCAATCAAGTGTCATTGGCAGGCAAGGTGAGTCAGCAACACACCTTTATATAGTAAAGCAAATGCCCACATGAACAGGTATAGCACATCTTTGCCTAGTTAAAATAGTATTCCAAAGCAAGACTGGACACTAACACAGCCTAGTGATTCTGGACCTAAAAATGAGAGAAATAAGAAAGAAGAGAACATAAGGAAGCAAACTATTCCACTTAAGGAGATATTAAAGAAGTGAACATATGTCTTGTAAGGTCAAACAACCAAAGTTCCCCCAACAAGAAACAGATGATCTTAACAGCCTAACTTATACTAGTATTTGACTTGACAATTTCTAATTCCTGTCCTTGATACTGTATACTAGATTTATGATTAGAGTTATCAGACTGCAACTTAGGACAAATACAATTGAAGCAATCTGAAATTTTTGAGTTCTCTGAGTTAAATTTTGAGATTTACATATCCATTTATTTGTTAGTTTGACAGTGTCTCTAGCCCATGATGGCTTCAAGCTTGCTGTGTACCCAAGGAAACATGGGGTTTCATTTCTCACAAATTCTGGGAATTCAATTGTTTTCAACAAAGTGGGGTTTGTGAAGCTGTGGGGACAAAACCTGTGACTTTGTACACCTTGGTTAACCATTTTTCCAACTGGTTAGCTGCAAAAGATAAGGGTAAATTTGAAGGGATATTGTCATCATTTTAAATAGTTGTCTTAGTTACAAAACTGTGTGTTTACCAAGAGTACAGAACCAGTGGTTTTGTTTTCTGTTTTTTGTTTTTTTAATCAGACATTGGCCTTAAAAAAAGAGCTTTTAAAATTTTCAGATTCATTTACATTCCAATTTTGCTTCTACATTCATTTTGTTTACTTGTTGGTTGTTTGTTTAAATAGTGGGTGTTATTTGCTGTGAGATGGTTTTTCTGTATACTGTGAATATGTGTTGCAAACATTGGTTAATAAAGAAGCAGGCAGGAAATCCAAGCAAAGATACAAGGAGAAGAATGGTGGAGTCGGAAGAGACACTGCAAGCCAGCAGGGGAACAAGATATAATAGAACACAGGTAGCCACAAGACACATGGAGATATATAGATCAATAGAAATGGATTAATTTAAGATGTAATAACTAGCTGGTAATAAGCATGAGCCACAGACCAAACAGTTTGTAATTAATATTAAGCCTCTGAGTGATTATTTTATAAAACCGGCTGTTGCCCAGGCAGGATCAGGAGTGATAGAGAAACTTCAGTCTACAGTTATTTAACTTTTACTACCTATTTAAAGACAACATGTTTACTTTGTAGACATCCTGGAACTGATTTAAAAAAAAAAACAACACAAGAATTCTCAGATCCATTATGAATTGGTCATGAAGTCTTTTGAGAAAGAGTTCAGCCACACTAAAAATTTATTATGGACTCATGTGATTTAAGTCAAACTGGTTTTCAAAAAGACATGTACAAACTTAATCAAAAAGACAAAAATAAATTCTTATGAGAGTAAGTAGAGAAACTGTTCAATTAAGTAAAGCTAGATCTATTTGTCATAATAAAAAATAAAAATGATAAAGGAAAACGATAAAGTATAGATGACAATAAATGTTTAAGAATCACATATGAAATAGGCTAGTCATTCTATTTCCAGATAAATGTGGCCTAAGAAACAAGCTACGATGTAAGGAAATGAAGTATGGAACATTTCCAGTAGAAAAGACAAGTGTTTGAGAGACATGTAATACACAAGCACAAAGAAATTTCTTGTGGGGATGTCTGTCTGCCTCTCTGTCTTTCTTCTTCTGCCTGACTATCTGCTTAGACACAGGTAAGGCAAGGCAGTGCCAAAGAATGGTTGAAGTGGTAAATAAAACAACTAAGCCAGGCATCAGGTACATCTGCTGGGGTCTATCATCCCCAACTAATTATTTTAAGCACATGTGGGAAAAAAAAATCAAGTCATGCAGTGTTATTGACAAATAGTAGAGGTTAATTTAAAGTTCAGTAAATTTATCACAAGTTGTATCCTCATTTTTCATATGCCAAATGACTGGTTCACAGTTAGTATTTTGTTACATTTGCTTGCCAAGTGATTCTCCATGAGCAGTGAAAATAAAGACAATTTATATAACATAATCTAAGTGATGAGGATGCTAGTTTACTGATATTATACTCCCCTCAAATAACCAACTATTTCCCTGACTCTGAGCTTTCCTTGACCTAACTCTAAGTCTTTTACTCTGAGTTGTAAATTACATGATAAAAAAAAAAATGTTTCCCAGTGTATTTGACACTCAGTCTCAAGTTGATGGCACTAATTTGGGAGGTTATGGGACCTTTATTGCTGGAGAAAGTACACCACTGAGAGTATATACTTTTATCCTTTAGGAGTTTATATCTTTACCCCATGTCCTACTTGTTAACTGTGTGAGGATAAAATATAGTCATCCAGCTTCCTCCTTCTGCTGCCATACCCTACACAAACCATTATGGAATCTAGCCCTCTGCAAGACAAATCCAAACAATCCAAAGCTTCTTCCTTAAATTGCTTTTGAGTATGGTATTATATTTCAGTAACAGAAAAATACAAACAGGTAACATTATATGGACTGAACAGGTTATTTTTAGGAACGTGTAAGTATACACAGAGATGCACGCAGTAACGATTAGTAAAGGGGGAGAGAGGAAGAGAGAGATACCATGAATTGGAAGGAGAGTAGGGAGGGTAATGTGGAAGAGTGGAAAAGGGAGGGAGAAATGTTGGAATTAATTTACAGTCTCAAAAATAAAGTAAAAAAAAATCAAACTAAAATAAATAAAGCTTATTAAAATTAAAACAAACTGATCTGATATCAATTGATTAAACAAATACACAGTTCCCAAAATTCTCCCATTGAAAGAATACCCCTGCCCACACCTCCCAACACTCTCTCATATAAGCAGGCAGGTCACGATGAAGGACGGTTTTGTTGGGGAGTCACACAACTTCTCAAACACACAGATTCATGAATCATCTGTGTGTTTTCAGTATTGTCAGTTCCCGAGAATGGGGAAAGGATAAAAGTGACAGTTCGGCAAACTTGACTGCCTCTGTAGGTGCACAAGGCACTGGTTTTAGGTAAGAGGAAGATAGTATCACAGCAGCTCCAAAACTAAGTTAAATACCAAAAGCTCCTCGTTAAGCTACTTTGAATGTCGTTCCAGTCCCCACACCTGTGCTGCTGGTCATGAAAGTTGCTAAAGATGAGGATTATGTATATTTTTCATTTTTCCCATCTGTCATCAGCCCACATAGGCTACACTTACTTTACGCCTCCTGTCCCACTTGCTTCTGAACTTAGTTTTACCTCTCTTCTATTTGTACATTGAATAACAGAATTTGTATATTGTGGTCTTTGCATATCACTGTGTCCCCATCTAAATGTTTAGATCTATTGCATTCTTTCCCTTTCTTTCTCTGAGTGTTTCTACTGGTTCTGTCATGAGCAGCTAAATTTGATGATCAGTTGGTCCCTGTTCCTGAAAGAAAGCACAGAATCATAATGATTTAAAGTAATGGGAGATATGAGCATTGTTTGGATTGATTTACTCTCTGGAAATTTGGTACAAAGAGAGTTGTAGCCATAAGTTTCCTCAGGTCCCACCCAGCCCTATGGTCCAAATTCCTCTGGGCTTGCCCAGCCCCAAGGTCCCTCTAATCATTCAGAGGCTTGATAGTAATTATCAACTATATGGTCTATGGCAGGCCTCTTGTTTGTAGCATGAATCTTAAAGGTACTTATTAATAAAATCAAACCTGAGGCCAGTTATTGGGGTGAACACTGGAAGATCAGAGAGACAGAACAAGCCACAGCTAACCTCACCTGGCCAACTTCTCAGCTGATCTTGTTTCCTCAGATTGGAAGCCTCTGAGTCCTCATCCAGAATGAATCTCAGCTGAACTGTGCTGCTCGAAAGCCTGAAAGCTTAACCAGCCAAATGCTTAACCAGGCCAAATGCTTCTAGTTTCTGGTCCTCACGCCTTATATATCTTTCTGCTTTCTGCCCCACTCCCTGGGATTAAAGACTCATTTTTCTGGGATTAAAGGCGTGAGTCACCATGCTTGACTGTATCCTTGACCAGATGGATTTCTGCCTCTGAAATGCTAGGATTAAAGGCATGTGCTACCACTGCCTATCCTAAGTATCTAGTGGCTTTTCTGTTCTCTGACCCCAGATATGTTATTAGGGTACACAATATTTTGGGGAACACAATACCACCACACTTGTTAGCTAGCTTTTATAGTTTAATTCAACCCATAACTATTAATCTATGTATCTCCACATATTCCTTGGCTTTACCTATATCCCATTACATGTTGCTCCTAGGACGGTAGTCTAGCATCTCCTCCTCCACCTTTCTCCTTCGTGTCTCTCTGCTTGGATTTCCCACCTGCCTCTAAGCTGCCTTGCCATAAGCCAAAGCTGCTTAGTCATTAACCAATAGGAACAACATCTATTCACAGCGTACAGAAAGACATCCCACAGCACTTCCCCTTGTTGGATGTTTTTCTGTATGCTGTAAATATGTGTTGCTCTGATTGGTTGATAAATAAAGCTGTTTGGGCAATGGTGAGGCAGAATAAGGTTAGGTGGTACATTCGAACTAGATGGACAGGAAGAGGAAAGGTAGAGGCAGGGGAGATGCCAGGAGAAGCAAGATATAAAATTACCCAGAATCCCCGAAGCCATGTGGCAATGCATATATTAATAAAATGGGCTGAATCAAGTTGTAAGAGCTAGCTAGAGAGAAGCCTAAGCCATTAGGCCATACATTTTATAAATAATAAAGCCTCTCTGTGTTTACTTGGGACCAAGCAGCTGCTGGATGCAGATGGGAGAGATTCATCCGACCAGCTACAGATAGTGTTTAAGATTCTGGAAATCATGTGCTGATGTTAAGAAGATGTGAAAAAAATAAATAAATAAAAAGAGATCATTGACGAAGGTGGTTTTGTGTAAAAGGAGTTTGTGGAATGCTAAGAAGAGTTTCCATGTAGGCTTAGCTTTGGAAAGTAAAAAAACCTGTCTCTTCTAAGTGAAGAGAAAAATATTTTGGTAAAATCATGATATATATTAATTTGCAAAGGAAGAAGGAAATTATGATATTCTTTATTGAAGTGGCATTAATTAAACAATTATCACATGCTAAATATAGTAATGTTAGGTGTTCAGGAAGGCATGTCTATAGCTTTTCTGACTAGATGAGCACAGGCCATGAACCTCAAAGAGAAACAACTGAGATGAACCAGTCTTGTAGGAGAAAATAGAAAGATGAAAAAGCTTCCCACAAAAGAAAAACCAGGGTTCTAACCCCAGAGGATAAAGAGCACATAAAATGGGCAACTTGCTGTCAAAAGTTGGCTGATCAATGTGGCCTGGGTTCTTAAATCTAAGAGTCCTAATGATCTGACATTCTCAGAGTAACCACTCCTCGATTTGTAGATTTTTTGAATATCCCTCAGAACTTTGTGGAAAGGATCAGTCTAGCATATTTGTTTAGAAGATCCAGAACATGCACTGCTAACCACCTTCATGGGGTTCTTCCAGCATTTGTGGTCATGGTGGTCATTCCACTGTGTATCACTCGGCAATTAGCAGAACCTCAAACTTCAATTAACAACGTCATCAACTTCTGTCTTCTGTTCAGATTGAGATGCACCTCCCACCCCTTCCTTTCAAACTCTACATAAAATTGACTCCTTTATCCTTTCTGTCAAATTTGAGAATTCCATTGCTCACGTTTTCCTGCTGTGCTCCTTGAGCTGAAGTAAGTGTTCACTATGCCAATCATAGTACTCATGGTATTGCCTGGAGACTCAGACTTTGCCTCTTAATATCGGCTAGTGTGAAGAAGCATGACATTTTTTATTAGTGTTTAATGTTTCATTAATGTTTTCATTTGCTCTCTCACACACACACACATTTTTATCACTCTGTTATTCTTTTGTTCTTCATCTTTATGGTAATATTTTGGTTTTTGTTTGTTTGTTTTGGAGGGGTTTGGGGGGGCTTGAACAGCTGGAACAATGCCTTGTGAAGTAATGACTATTACTTCTTAAACTAGGAAGTAATAGGAACTACTTGTTATATTTCATTATCTCCATTGACTACAATGCTTGAATTGTGGCTCCTTTAAGTGATAGGACATGCAGTTTCTCTTTTTCAATGACTGGTGCTATAGACTTAAGATTCATTATCAGCATTCTTGGCTTAATGACACATAAATAGGGCGACATGTAACTAAATTATGGCATAAACTGGGAAACTGCCTCATCAAGGATCTTGGTCTCCAAATCCAGGAGTTGTATAGGGAAACACCACAACCTGTACATGAAATAAAAGGTCACGTGAGTCACTTTACTCATTCTACAGAGTTTAGTACCCCCACATCCGCCTTTACATATTGGCCACAGGAGCTTCTACTGGGTAGGAATACAACCATTGTTCCTACATAAGCAGGCTTGGGATTGGTTAAGAAAGCTTACTCAGCTATAGTGACAGGTTTCTTTCTTATTCCGGAGTCAAAAAACCCTCTCAATATATCTCCTGGGAGTGATTTGTGAAGCTTTCAGTAAACCTAGCTGATTTTAAATGAAACTGGAAACTCAGTCAGTAACAGAAACAAGAATACTACCAAAGAGAAAAAAGCCCACTCCAGGCTCGCACCAAGTCTGAGATTTCTTTTCTGGTCTTTGTTATTCAATATCTAATCAAATGTCTAAACAGTTTAGCTCTACTAAGTCTGAGTAGCAATATTGCTGTTTGGAGTTCTCATGGTTGTTCATTCATGCCATGGCATAATATACTTATGAATGTCTAATGCAAAGAAGCAGATGTCTCTTTAGCAAACTGGCTTTCATTATTAATGCAGTTAAGTTAGAACAGAGGAAGACTCAAGGTTAGAGTAGATGGAAATCAAAATTCACCTTAGGACTATCATAATGTAAATTTGTCTCTCCTGTAAAATGTTCTCCAGGTGAGAAAAGACCTATGATCAACGAGAAACAAAGATTAATAAAACACTTGACATTTTAAATGCTGTTTCTGAATAATAGGATTGAATTAGTCTGTGTATCAAATACCAGAATTTAAACTGAATTTTCAGGGAGCCTGTAAGACCACAGGGATGAACCTCCTCAAAAGAATGACCATGGCCATGTTGTCATCTTTAAAGACTGCACTAGGCATGGAGAGATAGCTCCATTAGTTAGTACATGCAATACAAGCATAAGGACATGGGTTTGATTCCTAGAACTCATATAAAAATGTCAGGAATAAAGAATGTGCTTGTAATCTCAGATATTGAAATATAGAAATGAGCAGATCCTTGGAACTCACTGAACAGCCAACCTAGCCTCCACAGTGAATACCAGGCCAGTGAGAAACCCTGTCTCAAAAACTAAAGGGTATAATGTCTGAGGAATGATGATCAAAATTAACATACAGCTTTTGCACACACAGGCACACATATGCACATGCACACGTGAACATACAAACACATATACTTACAAAATATCAAAATAAAGATGATATAACACCAGAAAATATGTATTCCATGCAATTTATTTCCCTAAATAAATCACTTTTATTAAACAGAAATAACATCAACGCAGTGCATTCCTTATCAAATGCTCTACAAAATTAATTTTCTGAAATTTATGAAATATATTTTAAAATTTAAAATTTCAAGGAAGTTACATAGTCAAATATCTCATTTTAATTTTGGTTACTAATAGCTTTTGAAAATCTCCCTTCTACCTTCTGAAACACTTTTCATGTGGGGGTTCCTTTTTAGCATTTCAAAACTACTTTTTAATTAATATCCTTAGTAAAGTTCTCTTTGTTTATAAACTTTTGATATTCTATACACCTTGATCCTTATATCCTTTCTTTTATTTTTTCTCACTCCTCCAAATTGGATACAGTCATTCTGATTCATTTGCTTACCAGTTATCAGTTTATGTCTCACAAATGAGATGTAAATAATTACATCAGTTGGCCACTTCTCCAAAAGCAAAACTCGCAAAGCAAAACAAACAATTCCACTAGAGTGCATGTCTCTATCTGTATGTCCTCCAAATTTCACTCCTCTGACCACCTAAACATCAGTCCTCCTGTGCTATAACTAAACAGTTCAAACACTTTGGATCACACCTTTTATCTCAGTCATAAAAGCTAGTTAACAAATGAAGAGGCATGGAGGTAGAAGACAGATCATGTGAAGAGAAGGTGAGCCTTCCAGGGAGTTGAGGAGACAAACAGAGTGACTTGGTGGGACAATGAATGATATTGTAATACATTGTATTCCTAATAAAAAAATGTCTCTATTAAGATTACATATCCTGAATAAAAATGTCTCTATCATATTTCTACAGATCATTTCAAGTCAAAATTTGTTTCCACAAATAGTTATTTAGTTTAAATTACAAGAACTTTATGATTTGATTTTTGTTTTATCATGTTTCCAACACCAACATTCTTCCCTGAATGCAACAGTAACTCTTATTGCCCCAGTGTCCAACAGACTTAATCCTGTCTGATTACAACTTCCTTAGAATTTATTATTCACACTAGCATTCCTTAACTTTTTACGTATTACCTTGCTCTTTTGTTGCATGGGACATCTCCTCTTTACTGTATTCTCTAAGCAATTCTACCTTGCCTCCATGATTCATAGTCCCTAATATTTTTAACTTGGCTTTAGATATCATGCCTACAGCGGTCCTTCCCTGTATACAACTGAATGAGAGTCTTTAACACGCATTTGCTTCTATGAATAGCTTTCATATGAATTTTATGCAATAGGTGTGGCCTTGAAATGCAAAGAGGATGCTTAATTAATGTCTAATTAATTCATGAACAATTAAATTGTTTACCCTAAATTGTATTTCAATACCTAGCATATTTAAAAGGCTATGCTAAGTCCAAAAAACAAAATAAATAAAAAGAAGATCAAACTTTTGGAACATCTTTTACAAGGAGCAGCATATTTCAAAATGGAAATAAGTATAATTGCAAATAAAGTACAGTACACTAAATAAAATAGTAATTTAACATAAATGCAGGTGTTGCCTTCAATAAAACAATATTTTTTGTAAATGCATGCTAATTTCTGTATCAATTTTCTAACTTTTTCCAAGATAATTCTAGAGAACTCCATTTGTTGAAGAAGAGAGAAACAGACATGAATAGATTCAGAAAATACAAGTTAGTTTTACAGTCTACAGTTTTAGTGCATTAATTTTTCTAAAAAAGGCAATTTCACGACAATATCCAGTCTCCTATTCTGGCATTTAAGATGAAAATTAGATTTGAAATTATGCTAGGAAGGTTAACATTTAAATTTTAAAGAATTATGATTCCTTTAATAAGGATAAGTATGTTGAATCCTTTTCAGAAGTTGAAGGTGTAGATATATGCGTACGTGTGAATACTTGTGTACGTGCAAACAAGAGCATTTTTAGGCATATATGTCACTACATGACTGACTATATATGGAACTTGTGGTGCAAAATAGGAAAAAAATAAAATGAGCAATTAAGATTGAAAGAACCCATAGTCTCAGTTTTGTTTGCATGTGGCATTTTTGTTTTGGCAATGATGCAAGATTAAAAGTAAAATGGAAATGTTTAATTTTTCTTTAGAGTGGGATTTACCCACCCTACCATGATCATTCAGCACAGTTCTTTATGAAAGTCTCTGGGAGAAGTCTCCACACCAAGTACTGATATCCTATCTTGAAGCCTCCACCAAGGTTTTAAGTATCAGCTGTTTCAAAGGTTGGCGCCAACCTTCTTCTGCAGGACACCACACACCAGAATTAATTGCAAATCAATCGAACAAAGTACAACTGATCAGTTAACCAATTAGTAATTTTAGCTGTTCATCCTGTCTTCATTTACCAGGAGTAAAAGTGGGGAATGAAAGTGCCTTTTAGACCATGGATAAGATTCCAGTCTTTAACTCATTGTCCTCTGTGTCCCCATATGCTTGCAAGAAATCCCTTACATATTCCTTTTAAAGAACTCTTGAAGCACACATACTACACATGCAGTCACTGAATTTATCCACTTTATTTGGTTTGTATAAAGTAGCTTGAAAAAGAAATTATTATTTTTTTATGTGTTAAATAATTCTAAAGCCAAAATCAATAAAACATTTTCACAATTTTGTATTCTTTATCTTAAATGACAGATGTGTTAAAATATTGACTTAAAGGCAAGTAATCTTTAAATGTATGTGTTCATAGCTTCTTTTCAAAATTTCATTACATATATGATATTTTTCTCTCACTATCTCTTGGTATAAATATTACAATAGTAAAAACAAATGCCAAAATAACAGTTATCTATAATTTTTTTAAGTTAATCATTGGTCCCAACTGAATTACCTTTCACAGTGCTGCAGATGTTGCTAGTTGGTGATCAAAGTTTCATATTTTTAGTTAGTACATGTCTGTATCCTCATGCTGATTAGAATTTTTCTTTGTTATTTAATTACAGAGCAGATCATCAATCTCCAGCGATACACTGGATTAAGTTTATGTAAAATTATTCTGCTTGAGAAGTAAATTAAATTCAAATTAGTACTGCAATTCATAGATAATATGTTTCAAGGTAGCTTAAGAGAAAATGTGTAGGTAAATGCATTATCTTACTATGGTCTCAGGTCATGACTGATACCAAAGAGTACAAATGGTTGTAACTAAAAAAATAAGTTTTCAGTTTTACTAGCAAAAATAAAAAGAACTCCCTTGTGGTCACTTGGAATCACCATGGAAATTTATCCACTTAACTGAGGTACAACAGAATATTCTTCTGTCCTGTCAGGCCCTACTACCAAAAAATTAATAGTATAGGAAAACTTATATGTCTACCATTTAATGAGGGTTCCTCAAGTGTTCAATAACATAATAGATGTTTGGAATTCTAAGTAGAATAAAGAGCATTAGAGAGATCTGTATTGTATAGAACCTAAACAAGTAATTGGTGACTAGTTCAAGTGTAAAAATAAACATTATTCCTGATGTTCTTTAACTATCTGCCTTTCCCAGTTCTGAAGCTGACTGTCCTGTTAAGAAAAGTAGGTTATGGTAAGGAGGAGGATGAAGTTTGGATATGATGAGGCAATGAGTTTCTTTCATAATCACCTTGAAAGCATTGAAGTAAAAAACACACAAGAATACGCTCAGAAAATTTCTCACTTTACATATGATTGCTATGGAAACTTTTGTTTCCCCATTTCTGATTACCTGGAAACATTTTCTTCCTCACCTCTACATTTCCTTCATTACATTTAGTTGCATCTGTTTACCAACACTTGATTTTATGTGAATAGGAGATTATATTTCTAGTGAATAGAAAGTAGCTTTAAGATTTAAGTCATCGGTAGCCTAGAGGAAATACACACAGGCTATTATATTTGTATGCCTTAAAACTTATGTGTAATTCCTGGCATTTTGGACGCAAGAGCATGTTTATATTTAGCAGCCTTTGTTTTCATCCGATGCCTAGATCGCATTCATGGGACAACCGCAAGATTTTCAGTATCTGATTCTTAGGTCAGCAGCATCTAGCATGTGCATAGTTTAATTTTCTGTCTATTACTATTACTATCCGCTGTGCTGGTGCTCATGACCTGGCAGCCCAAAGTCAAGAATTCCTTTATATAAGTGTCAGTCAAGGACTATAGCCTTGAAAACTGAATTACTTCATTATCAGCCATCTCCTTAGATACCAAAAGATCACTTCTTTGTTGTCTATCAATAGTAAATGCACAGCTTTTAAACTTCTGGTTAGTGTTAGTTATTAAGTAGAATTGTATCAAAGGTAGTGAAAAGTCAAGTCTGGTCAAAAGTTCAGAGCTAAAAAAAATAGTCCTTAAGAATTCAAAAGATTATTCACCAAGTGTTTAAAATCTTTTAAAGACATTACTTGCCTCCATTTGCCTCATTTCCAAACCCTCTTACTTAGTTTTATATTTTATACTATCAGCAGGGCTGTGAAAATTATTTTATATAAAATATTACTTTCTCTTTAACCTGGGGGCTCATCTTGTATCCATCTCATATTCTATTTGCAGATTTACAAAGTGTGAGAGTTACTAATTCTAGAAATTATTTTAGAATTTCAGCAACAGAGTTAAATCTGGATACACAAACCCAAACTAAACACAATAAAGAAGGGGAAGAGATTTTTGATCTCCAACTTTGAAAAGCAAGTCCAGGGTAAGAACATACGAACTGGATATAATTTTCATGCTAGTGTAGACTGCTTCATGCCTAATGCTTTACCCTAGTTTTCTTTTTTAAAGCAGGGCAGAAAGCCATTTCATTCAGGTCCTATGAATGTTCAGATTTTAAGGATGGCTTATTGGCTAAAACCATTAAGAAGTAGAAAACAATGACCTCCATAGGCTGCAAAGAGAAGCTTCTTTGATTAAGGGTGAGAGCTACTTATCTGTGGGTGTAAAAATGCATATATGAAGGCAATTGTGGGTTATGCTGGTCTGGTAAAGTGGCAATACAGATAACTTCTTTTCTAAGATCCATGATCTCATTAGCCTTGGGTAATTGGATAGGTTTCTATTACCAGGCACAATTTCTCCCTTCTGTTGAGTAGGCCATAAGTCCAATTAGACAGCTGTTGGTTACATCCAAGACTTGTTGTCATTTTTGTACCTTTAGGGATATCTTGCCATGCTGATTATTGTTATGGTCCATAGCGTCACAGCTAGGTATGACTATTGACTGCATTCTTCCTCTGTCAACTTGCACTTTCTCTTACCATGAAAGCAAGACTTCAGAAAGGAATCTTTCAGGTCATACCCCACTCCAATCTTTCATTCTTGTATTAGAAGGGTATGGTGTCTTCAGCAGTAGGGACTTACCTTCTGACTCTGGGAGACAACCAAGTAGCAGACAGAGATCATTTCTGGAAACGACAACTGGTCATAATGCAGAGATCAACTGATTGTGCATTGTTCAGCCCAACTGATACATCTAAAACACAACTCCTGCAGCTAAGACTCAGGGAAAATCATGGAAAGGAACAAAAAGACTCTAAGAACAAATGGAACAGAAGGTCTACTGTGAGATTATGTCTCCCAACTATGACAAGGAAGTCATATCCATGATACCTCAACAATATGGCTGCCTAATCAGAGTGAGAATACCAAAGAAGTTGACATCCCAGTGTAAATGGGCAAAATCTAGCAGCATTCTACTATAGACAAAAAAGTATAAACACACACACACACACACACACACACACACACACACACACACACACACACGAATGTAACAATAATGATAAAAGAAAAGGGGACCATGAATTTGACAGGAAATCAGAAGATGTGGGAGGGGCTCTAAGGAGGAGACTAGGGGTAACTGTAGGTAAGAAAGAAAAGAAGGAAATAAAATAATCATATTTTAATTTTTTTAAATTAACAAGCTTCATGAACTTGTTTTTAAAGAATGATGTCTTCAAATATAAAACAAGATGAAAGCCCTTGATTAAATCTCAAGTATGAGGCCGGGCGGTGGTGGCGCACGCCTTTAATCCCAGCACTCGGGAGGCAGAGGCAGGCGGATCTCTGTGAGTTCGAGGCCAGCCTGGTCTCCAAAGCGAGTACCAGGAAAGGCGCAAAGCTACACAGAGAAACCCTGTCTCGAAAAACCAAAAAAAAAAAAAAAAAAAAAAAAAAAAAAAAAAAAAAAAATCTCAAGTATGATATATGGTGGAGGAAAGGTAGAAAAGATTGGCAGAATGCTTTCCCTATACAAAAATTTCAGATTATAAGTAACTTTCAGTTCTGATAGAAATCCTCAACTATCTGTTCCACCACTCTTTTACACCTTTCCTAAGTAAATGGAGAAGTCAAAATACTACCATTGTTATGGCTAAGGTCAAAACTTTAAGTGTGACTTGCCCTCACCTTGTTGATTGGTCTTGCTAGACTCAATTCCTGTCACGGGTGAGGCTGAACTGAGACAGGTTTGTTGAGCTGAAGTGGCCCATGCATATCCAATACATGAGGAGAAGGTATAAAAGAACACAAATTATCACACACGCGAAACTGCTCTCAAGAGAAAGGAAAGGGACATATATGATCTGAGTTAATCCAATAATTTTTCCCCAAAAAGGTCTCTCTCTCAGACTACAGATAGAAGTGACATACTCCAACATAAGAAAGGTGACATACAGCAAGCCTACGATCAATATCAATGTAAATAGAGAGAAACTCAAAGCCTTTCCTCTAAACTCAGGAACAAGACAAGGTTGTCTGCCCTCTTGCCCGTATCTATTCAATATAATATTTGAAGTCTTAACTACATCAGTAAAACTACTGAAGTGATCAAGAGGATGCAAATGGGAACGGAGGAAATCAAGGTATCTTCATTGGCAGATGATATGATTATATACATAAATGGTCCTAAAAATTACACCAGGAAATTCCGACAGCTGGTAAGCACTTTCAGCAAAGTAACAGGATACGAAATTAAAACACAAACATCAGTAGCTTTCCTATATACAAATGGCAAATGGACTGAGAAAAAAAAATCAAAGATAGAATACCACGAGATAAAAAAATCAAGGAAAGAATACCATTCACAGTAACCTCAAAAACTGTCTTGAGGTATCTCTAACCAAGTGAGTGAAAGATTTGTACAATAAAAATTTTAAGACATTAAAAAAAGAAATTGAAGAAAAATCAGAAGATGGAAAGATCTCCCATACTTAAGGATTAGTAGAACTAATATAGTAAAAATGGCCATCCTATACAAAGTAATCTACAAATTTGGTGCAATTCCTATCAAAACACCAACATAGGTCTTCACAGAACATGAATGGACAATTTTTAGCTTCATATGGAAACACAAAATCACAGGACAGATAAAACAATACTGAATAATAAAAGAACGGCTGGAGGTAGAATCATCCACAATTTCAGTTGTTCTATAGAGCTATACTAATAAAAAGCAGCATGGTATTGCCATAAAAACAAGCACATTGCCGGGCGGTGGTGGCGCACGCCTTTAATCCCAGCACTCGGGAGGCAGAGCCAGGCGGATCTCTGTGAGTTCGAGGCCAGCCTGGACTACCAAGTGAGTTCCAGGAAAGGCGCAAAGCTACACAGAGAAACCCTGTCTCGAAAAAAAAACAAAAAAAAAACAAAAAAAAACAAAAAAACAAAACAAGCACATTAACCGAAGGAATCAAAATGAAGACCCAGACATAAATCTACAGACCTATGGAAACCTGATTTTTGATACAGAAGCCAGAAATGCACAGTTGAAAAAATACAGCATCATCAACAAATGGTGTGTTTCAAACTGAATGGCTGCATGTAGAGGAATGTGGGTAGATTCATACTTTTCACCTTGCACAAATTTCAACTCCTGTTGAATCAAAGGCCTCAACATAAGGCCACAGACAGTGAGTGTGATAAAAGAGCAAGTGGGGAATAGTCTTGAACTCATTGAAATAGGAGAAGACTTTCTGAACAGGACAGATAGCACAGGCACTAAGAAAAACAATTTAATAAACAGAACCTCATGAAAATGAAGAGCTTTTATATGGCAAAGAACACTACCAATAGCAAAAAAAGGGGGGACAGCCTACTTAATGGGAAAGATTTTTACCAGCTACACATCTGATAGAGTGACAATATCTAAAATATATAAAGAAGTCAAAAACTAGATATCAAGAACACAAATAACTCAATTTAAAAACTGGAGTACAGTTCTAAACAGAGGATTCTGAGAAGAGGAAACTCAAATCGCCAAGAAGCACGTAAACATCCTTAGTCATCAGGGAAATGCAAGAATGGCCAAGATCAGTAAAACAAGTGACAACTCATGCTGGTAGGAATGTAGATAAGGGGAAAACTTATTCATTGCTGGTGGGAGTGCCAAAGTGTACAGCCCCTATGGAAATAAGTGTAGCAGTTCCTCAGGAAACCAGGAATAGATCTTACCTCAAGATCCAGCTATACTACTCTTGGGCATATACCCAAAGGATTCTACATCTACTACAGAGACACTTTATCAACCATTTTCATCGATGTTCTATTCATAAAAGCCAGAAATTGGAAAAAGACTAGATGTTATTAATGGATGGATAAAGAAAATGTGGTACATTTACACATTAGAATATTATTCAGCTGTCAAAAAATGATTTTTTAAGTAAATGGATGGAAATAAAAAAAATATGCTAAGCGAGGTAACCCAGAACAAAAAGAGGCAAATATCGTATGTATTCCCTTATATGTGTGTGTTAGCTTCAACAAGTAGGCTATAAGCCCTATAACGACAAAGATTTGATATAGAATAAGTAGTTGAGTGAAAGGGTTGGATATTCCTTGGAAGAAGAAAAAGAACATAGTTATAGGGTAGACTGTGATGGGTGGACTGGAATGATAGTGTCAAACAAAGAGGGAACAGGAAGAAAGGGATGAACAAGGAAATATCTGGAGAGACAGGTAAAACTAGGGGTCATTTTATAGGTATTATAGAAACTTAATTCAATAAGTCTTCTAAAATGCATGCATACATGAAGGTAAACTAAATAGAATCACCAGATAATGGAGGAGACAGAGACCCAACTGGACATCTCTCATCACCAACTGAAGCCTCCAGTTCCAAGAAAAGGTTACATCTAATCAAATTATAAGGAAAGGTCCCCCATGGGAACCCTCAAACACCCCAGTCTATTGATAAGACTATTAGTTGCTACCCAAAAATTGATGATAAGGCCATATTGCTGAAGACAACACCTACACAACTCGTTCAACATAAAGAAGTTAAGCAGGTGCCTGTCTGCAACTTTTACCCTACTAACTAGTGTTCAAGGTACTAGAAAGTGCTCAGCATGCTACAAAAGGAGAAAGGCAAATATCAACACAGCTACAAACCCTTCAATCTACAGTGGTGACCTGCCTATAAAATGCACTAGGGGAACAAAGTTTGTGGGACTAGCCAACCAATCTATGATTGGATTTGAGGCCTACAATGTGATATGGAACCCATCCTGACACTGCTCAAGAACCTGGGAGTAAATTGGCCAGGGACATAGTGTAAAACCAAATACGACTGTCACCAGTCTCACATTCACTTTCTCTGTTAACTGCCAAGTGATACTTAGCTTTCTCTTCCACTCAGCAGTGCACCTAACAAACAGAAATCGCATACATTTGAAGTGTGTAATGGGAGGTTTTGGTAAGTGTACATATTGTGAAGTATCATCCTAATTAAACTAATGATAACTCTCCTCATTTCACATAGTTGTCATTCTGTTTTCTTGTTTCATGGTCTTAACATTTACAATCTACCCCTTGACAAATTTCAAGTTTACAACGAAATGTTGTAAACCATTGTGACTCTTGTAGCCCACTTGCCGTATTCTGATTTTTGAGATCAGTTTATTTAAGAATACAAATGGTGGATAAGTGCATAAAAATATACTGGATAATGAAAGAATGGTTATGCTAACCATAGATGAGTTCGTTGAGACAGACTTTGGGTCTGCTTAATTCTGGTATGTGATATTTATTTTATTTGCAAGGATTTTAATAAAACATATTTTAAAAACTTAAAAAGAACAGAAGTAATTTTCCCACAGTTCTGGAAGCTGAGAAGCAGAGCACCATGTGCCAAGCGGTTTACTTGTCAGATAAGAGCTTGGATATTTGTTTGTTTTGTTTGTTCCTTTTATTATAAGACTGTATTTGAGGCTGGCTTCTAAGACTCCAGGCCTCAGGAAACTCACTGGTAAGTTCTCTGGGTGGGAAGAATTTGAGTAGTTTGCTGCATTTTCTTCTGATACTAATTTTCTGTTTCTTCTCAAACTCTATATTTGGTAAGTTCATTCAGTGGCTGTTACTTTTTAGAAAACCCCTTCCTTCCTTAGTATTAATTATAGAGGTTTGTTGAGATGCTAATGGATTTTCCATAACTGGTCTAGTAGACTACATTTTCTGAGCTATGTATGCAGATGAAGCTATATAGTATTTCTAAATAGCCAATTAAAAATACACCTTTTATAAGGCATAAATATCAAAATTAATTAATATTCTGAATGAAAATATGTAGAATCACCTATCTCATGCTTAGAATAAAAGCTTGGCTTGAAAGGATCATAATGGCTATTGAATACATTACCTTGTAGAGGTGTTCTCTCTAAATCCTTTTGGCTGTTCCCTGTCATGTTCATCTATTTAACATGTAAAGACATGCAATCCATCATCTCATAGAGTAATATAAAACTAATTTTAAAACCGTATGAGAAAGGGCACCTAATTATACACACAATTTTCTGTCTCTTCCTTCTGGATTCCAACTGATTATCTTCGAAGTGTTATCAATGTACACACACTTGGAGATCAGTGCCCACTGAAGAATCAACCTCCAAGGCAGACAGAGAAGCAAAACAACAACTCAAGCCCTGGAAGCTGTCCATCATTAGTCCCGGGTCTCTGGGGGAGAGCCCATTGCCACCCTCTCTTCTCCACGAGAATCCTTGTGCTGCTATCTTTGGCTGTTGGTAACTGTGTGTGCACTGTTTTGTTTTTTTGTTTTTTTTTTTTTCTGGTTTACTCTTTTTATTGCCTCATGGTTTAGTTTCCTATTACAATCAGAAAAGTTGTTCAAAGCCCCTCCCCCACCACGTTTCTACTTTATTTCCCACTTTTCCTGTGCTCCCTCCCCCTCAAAGAAACTGTCTAATCTTCATATATTAAAATGTTCCCAAACTATTTATATCATCACTATGCATGTGTAGTACGAACACCAGCAACTCTCTGTTCCAAAAGATGGCCTTTCAGCAAATTAAAATATTCTATTTAGCTCTAAATATGGAAACGAAAAATATATTACCCACTGTGAAATGAATTACTTATACATTGTGTGTCACATTTTAAACTAACAACTTTATAACCTTAAAATACAGCTCAATCTTAAAGTATTAATTTTGAAATGATGCATTTGTGCTAATGATTTACTGGGAGGAAAAAACCCTTTAATCTAACCCTTTCGCTTATGAACTTGAAAGTTGAACTCCATAGAAATGACTGATGGTAACAGCAGGGCTTTTCACCAGCTGATCAAAATTAACAGTTTCTTTCAATTGTTCTAATTAGGACCAAGGGGAGTTCTGGAATGTACCAACAGTATCTCAAATTGCTCTCCAGCTGAAAACTAGTTCCTGAGAAGAAATATCGTGTTTACATTTACTTACAAACAGTTGAGGGGGTTCTTACTGTTGTTTACTAAAAGCTTCTGTGGGAATATGTCCCATGAGAGAGGTTTTTCGTTTTGGAGGTTTTTTTTTTTTTGGTTGTTGTTTTTGGTTTTTTTAGTGTTAGTTAGAAAGCAAAACAATTACATGTGAGAAACACAACAATCTCACCTAATAGTGTATTCTAAACCAGGTCTTCCCTGTATTCTGTAAAAGTGGTGAGCATATCGCAGGCTAGGCCAGTGTTTTACTGAGTAATTATTTCATCTTACTCGACAGTTATTTCACACTCATACTGTCATATGATTGCAGAAATCATATCACGATCACAGAAATAATCTAAAAACCAAATTTACTGCAAGACTAAGGAATATAAAAGCATTGCTTTCAACTGTATGTTTTCATTGGGGGCTGAATATCTTAAGAAACCTCACTTTGTATTTCAGGAGTAATTTGTTACTACTAAACTTCCGTCCTTTAAAGCTTACCATCTGATCTTCTGACTCTAGTTATTAATAACATTTGTTTCTTTCTTAATTGTAATACACTTTAAAAATTGTTCATTTAAAGTATACTGCTCTGATCAACTATAATGTAAATAATGTTTGTTATTTAAATTTGACAGTAACCTTTAAAAATGTATGAATGGTGAAGTGTACATACTAGACAATATCAATATTTTCATCAATGGGGTGAACACAAGTGAAATTTAAAATCTTCACTGGCATATACTTCCATAGGACACATTCAGATGAGATTTGTAAGGAGATTAAAAATTAAAACTTAAGGAAGTGTTTTCAAGACAAATGATTGAATTATTTGCACTAAGTGTATTATGATAAATACCTCAGATCTCTGTAGGTCAACTTATTATCAGCCTGCCTGTAAAGTGGTTATGGGTGATGAAAACAGGCCTCCTTGTTTTATCATCATTCCAAGCTACTTCTCTTTGCATATGGCAATTCTCAGTTCAAAGACCTGTGAGAGGGCATACTCTTTAACCTCAGACGCAATCCCTAAATAAGGAATTGGCTCGTTCGACTCAGTGCTATGTTAAGATGTGGGCAATCTCTTGTTGTAATTAGCATTCTTTCCTTACAGAAGAAGGGAGACTAGGTAGCTAAATGGCCTAGCAGTCTTTGGGAGAGAAATTCCCTCTGTAGGACTGGACACAAACTATTTAAAACCTGTGTGAATGAGTCGAATTAACATGGAATCAACTTCCTTGGGAAATGGAGCCAGGGCAATTCCAAGGAGACAAAATACTTCAAGACAATCACACCAGTGGTGAGAATCTCCAGACTTACTTGTCCTGTCGGCTTTAATTTAGCTGAGGACATGAACACTGAGCAGTTCTACAAAGTCTGCTTTATGAGTGTAAATTTTCTTTTTACTTCCTGAAAACTTAAGAGAGTTTCCACACACACACACACACAGCACACACACACACACACACACACACACACACACACACACACACACGGAAAGAAAGAAAGAAAACACTTTGCTTGTTTAGATACATGTGTAAGAAGATTATCACCTTTAAATAGAAGCATTTTTATCACCAAATTTTGTACTGTGTTCAAGTTTTCCACTTATTTAAATGGCAATTATCACCATGCATCTTTTAAAAAGTCAAATAATAAATTTACAATCAAGATTTTTTAAATAAATTTATGAATTTTACAACTTGCTCACCCAAGGTTTTACTGGATTGGTGTATATTCTCTTTATCAAATATTTGATAGAGAAATTAAATGTACAAATAGAAAATAGAATCTCAGGAGTCAGTTTCTTTATCTGTTAAAGTACTATTACAATGACAAGCATTGAATCAACATATCCCATTAATACGTGGTTTATAGACAGTAAAATTTGAAATGGTAGTTATCATTCTTGTCTGTACTTTATAAACTAGTATACATGAGCAATGATCATATGTATTTATAGTGAAGGGATGTGGACCGCCTTGTCCTTATCCAAAAACTCTAATATGGTTAGCTAATCAGACATATAAAAAGTAGGATCTACTAATTAGGTATGATGACCTATTTCTGGAAATGACCAACTTTTAGATTGCAAGTAAACCATGATGTTGAATGCAAATGAGGACATGACAGGTATGGCTGAGGAGGATTTTATTGTAGATATGAGGGAGAGTACATACAAAAGCATCTGGAAGGGCCCAAACTGAATCAGGCCATGAGGAGGGAGATGGGATGCAAGAGGAAGAGAAGAGGTGGGAGGGGTAGGGTGGGGAACAGACCAAGAGCCCCAAGCCAAGAGCTAGCCAAGAGACCATGTGTTGGAAATGGCAGCTTTATATAGGAAAGAGAGTCTGGAGGAAAGGAAGTGAAACCCTGGGCTGGACAGGTTTAGGGTATGGGGTGGGATACGCCAGTCAGGATGACTCTGTCACAGGTACTTGTTGAGAGAACCTAGCTGCAGCATGCACTTTAATATGCTTATAAGCACCACAGTTAGTCATTTGTCCTGAGATTCTTTGGCACCTGACAGATGTAACTGTGTGCCAGCATTAAATTCCTTTGCAGAAGAATTGCAGATATCAGAAACCCAGCCAGAGGTAGTCTTTGATCAGTCACTGAACAAGTGCCTTCCAGAGCTAAACGAGCTAGCCAGCAAGCCCACATGAATATCCCTGTTTCTGAATTCCCCAGCTCTGGGATTACAGGTGCATGTTCCCACCTGGCTTTTTTATGTGGTTACTGGGAACCTGAATTCAGATCTTCATGCTTATGCAGGAAGTGCTTTACTGGATGAGTCCTCCTCCTGTCCCAGGAATCTCTTTTTCTTCTATATTTTCAACAAACTTAGAGTTGACAAAGTTTTGCTGCAATGAAAATGATCAGGAGGCAAGATGATGTTTTAAGAATCCAAAACCTAAAGTATTTCTGAAAAATACTAAAATGATTTATATCAGGAGGGGAACATTGGAATAGAGAGTAGAGATTTTCTGCCTTTATCACTAGTAAAGGTTGGTTAGGAAGAAAAAAATTCATCTACTAAAGTTAGTCTTCAAATTATTTTCTTTCAAATCAATGTCCATGAAAAGTTCAATTCTAACAGTCTGATGGGCTGATGTACCTACAACAATCTTGACTGGGGCCTGCATAACTCAACTTCCAGTTTACAAATTCGAATGGAAAACAATAGAAGTAGCTGATGCAATGCCCTGTGTGATAAAGTTACATTCTCCAGAGTCATATTTGTGCATCTTTTAGAATGAAAAAAATCTACCAGATCTTCTCTTTCATGAAAACCCCCACAACATACAAGGATACTACGTTGAAAATTCTAATGATGTGAAAAGAGTTTGAGACGTCAAACATTTTGTTATTTGAAAATGAGATCTTTGAGTTTGAGAAAAAAAAAACCTTAAAATTTTGGAACTTAATATAGAGGGAAAACATCTTGCTGGCTTTGATGATTTTTTTTTAAAGCAGAGCATTTCTAAGATTTCAATAAGTAGTAGAATCAAAAAGTAATAACTGCAACTAAAATGATGGTGGCACAATAAGCGTCTCATAGTTCATTTTATTCCCATCATAGAAGTTGATTTAATTTTGGACTGGAGGATGAGACATCCAAAGACATGGATATTTCATGACGCATCATAAGTGGCAGAGGTCATTTTAGTGAGTATACCAGTGTGCACTGGAAAGAGTTGGCTTGTATAACAAAGACACACCTAATACAGTGATTTTTTTTAACACATTCATGAGGACTCCATTTCCATGAGACAAACACCTTGCTGGGTGCTACCTTCCAATAATCCCACATTGTTGATCAATACTCGAATGTATTGAATGACAAAATGGCTTAGAAGCTAATGAAAACCTGACTTTTGTTTCCAAATCCCACAGAGTAGAAAAAGAGAACATACTCCACAGACTTGTCTTTTGACCTCCATACAAGCACTGGGCCCATACATTCATCTAGGCACCCCCAAGTCTCCCACACACATGTATACACACATGTATGTACACAATAATAATAATAATAGTAAATAAACAACGTTTTAAAAATATTTAACTTATTACTTTTAAGTAACATTTAAGACATAGCAATTACCAAATCTAATTTTTTCCTTGTAATACTTGTTGCCATCTGTTTTTATTTCTAAAAGGGAATAATGTTGCAAAATAAAATCTTGGAAAGAGTAGAAAAAATTTAATATTTATTCATTTATTTAGTGTGTGTGTGTGTGTGTGTGTGTGTGTGTGTGTGTGTGTGTGTGTGTGGTCAGAATACAGCTTTCAGGAGTAGGTTTTCTCCTTCTACAGAGTGGATTCCTGTGATTGGACACAGGCTATTGGGTTTCAAGCACCTTTACCTGCTGAGCCATTTCACAAGCCTATAGAAATGTTTTTGTTTACAAGACAGAAGCAGAAATGAAACATTCCAGTATTATTTTATCTACAGAAAACTGAAAAACACCATATGGATTTGAAACAGACTCAATTTACTGGTCTATCTCCAGCTTCCTACCAATCTAGCAAAAAAAAAAATGTAATCATGAATTATTTTAAGTTAAATATTTCTTTGAGAATACAGCAACTAAATAATTTTCCAAGAAAACTGTACACATATATGCAAAAATTTCCTAATTTTCACCTTTGGTTAAAGACCCATTAGAAGAAGTAATTGCTTTCTGGAATGCTGGTTGAAAGTCCATATACTTCTTAATGTAACAATGTTTAAATAGAAATTTGATATTAGTTTCTGGCTTGAAATCTTTCAGTGGCTTGCAATTACCACCTAGGGAAACTTCACAGCACTTAGTGTCATGTTTAAACAAAATCACCTTTCCTGATTGCTCTGCTCTTTTCGGATTAACACATCAGCAATATTGAGGGATCACAGGTCATCTATATGCTGTGGTGCTTTCTATGTCTAAAGCTGTGGTTTGCAGCCGTCTTCAATGTAGAATAACTTGGGGGAGTTTTGGTTTTGGTTTTGGTTTTTAATTCCAAAGCTTGGACTGCAGCTCCAAAGACACTGGATTAATTTAGCTTCTGGGGATTCCAAATATTAATATGATATAGAACCTTCACAGATACTTCTAAAATGCCCTCTACATGCCTTGGAAGATCCCTGGGATTAGCTATCCAACACCAAGTGGTCAGTCAGGAGAATAGGTAGGTAGGTAGATAGATAGATAGATAGATAGATAGATAGATAGATGATAGAAACAAAGAAACAAAAAAGTTACAAGAACTGATCAGATTATATTTATGTATTTATGATAACACACACAACAACAACAATTAAAGAAAAAGAGGCCATGAATATGAGCGAGAACAAAGAGGGTGCATGGGAAGTCTGGAGGGAGGGGAGGGAGGGGAGAAACAATGTAATAATATCATAATTTCAAAACAATATTTTAAAAAAGAAACCATGTGAATTGTGAGTTATCAATTAAATGGTTATTTTTAATGCTACAGTTCACATGAAGCATGTAGGCTATATTCCTTGACACTTCAGTAAATTAGTAGGGGTTTTCAAACAGGTCATATCAAGAAGAAGCTTTTTTTTTTGAGAAGTACAGTTAAGATTGAGGTCCCAGGAGACTTATTCATGTGGGACAACAGGATAGTTGTGGGGATAAGTTAAGCCCTCCATCCCTTTCTCTAAGTCTCTCTGATGTCTCTGTTGTGTCCAAGTTAACTGGTGTCAAACTAGGCATTGTCTATGGGATGAAAAGAATGTTCCTGCCACATTCTTTGGACACCTCTAGGTAAGTTTCTCCTTGTTTATACGTAAAGATGAGAAATGAAAGAATTTTACAAATAATAACCTTCCTTCAAGATGCAAAACATTTTACTATTTAAATGAATTGGGATACAAAGCGATAAGTCTGACCACACAAAAAAGAATAGCCCTATTTACATTTCCAAAATCATTAAGAGACAAGTAAATTATGACCTGAGTAGAGATGATTGGAAATGTAAGTGATGACATCATTACCAACATAAGTATCACCAATAATCACTCATAAAGAACACAGCTGGATTCTGTGAACATACGCCATACAGTGCACACCTCAGCTTTTTTTATGCATGATTAATTCATTACTAATTTATTTATATCAATATTTAATACACAAATGCTATACAAGTGTTTACTATACTCAACAATATTATTCCAGAGGAATGTCAAAAATTGTGTTAATTCACAGTGATTTGAGTTTTTCTCATTTCTATAAGCATGAAAGAGTATAAACATTATCTACCACGGGGTGTTCTACAGAGTGAGAACACTCTGTTGCCAGGCACTGCTAGTAAATGACAAGGGGAACAACCAGGAAAAAAAATCAGTATCACTGTGAGCAATTACTAAACTCCTGAAGATATCAGAAAGCCAAGTCTCCGAATCGATAGGAAACTAAGCAGCATTATTAGGTCTTGTTTCCTGACAATCTACAGCAAAAAGCCATAAGGCTCTCACCTTTCACCAGTGCAGTGAGATCTGGTACTCGGCTTGAAGAGATTTAAGCATGGTGCTGAATGCCATTTCCCACCAGACCCTCTGAGTACATTGCCTAGAAAACCTGGCCCATTTATATCACCATTTTTCTTATGATTCTGGTCTCCAGATTTCTTTTTTTTTTTTCTTTTTTTTTTTTTTTTTGCCACGGAACTCTGAGATGCCACCTTATAGAGAGATATTTTATACAAATTACAAACCACTTTGGTCCATAAAGATACAGCAGCCTAAGTGTTCATTTTCTTGAAGAAAGTCTGGGTTTCTAAAGGGAACTTAGAAGCCTACTATGGACCTCACACCACTGGAGCTGGCAGGCTTTTCCTTCTCTGAGACTGGAACACATGTAATAGCAAAATGACTTAATAGCAGAAAATCGCATTACCTTAGAAAAGATGGTTTCGACTATCTCAGACCTGGATAACTCCTGTAGCTGTCAATAATTGCTCTTGTAAGGGTAGCTACTTTACTTGTTTCAAGAGACATCTTTGCCCTGTTACTTCTCCCTAGTAGAGGTGATGAGGTAATTCGATGGATTAGCTGTTATTGTTAGATAATTATGGCCACACAAGCCATAATGGATACCACACTCAACACCCAGGTAGCTGGGAGGTATGACGTAAGTATCTTATGTCCAAATGACCCTGTGTTTGGAAAATGGATATGCTCAAGGCTAAATTAGCACTGAAAGACATTAAAACCATTATGGATCAATTCCTCTGCTTCCACTGACCAAAGAGATCACAAGGACTGAAAGGGCCAGGACAGTGGTAAAATCTGGCCCACCATCATGATCTTACTCAAAGTTAAAGAAGATTAATGGAATCGATGACTTTTCAGCAACACAATCCACACTCAAATGTCCATCATTCCACTTTTTTTTGAAAATAATCCCTCACATGAAGATTATCTTTCTGAGGCAATTGGCCTTCATCGAGGGTGTAGAAGTTATCACCACAGTTTCTTCTATTGCTGAAACTCCTGTGTATTGATGCAGAGAAATATAAGAGGGTGAAAAACCTAAGATCCATTATGACATAATTCAGCAAACATGGAGCCACAAGTAGCCATACAAAATTACATTTTTCAATCAATACCAAGCAGGCAAAGTAACTTTTCAAACAATAGCAAGTGTAATAAAGACAGACAGAGTAGTATCTGCACTCATACCTTGCTTAGAATGCCTGATTTTAGTAAAAAAAATCTATGACACTCACTCATCAATTTAGCTCTTGTTCATTCAATGTTATTCACATTGTTTCCTTTCAGAATGGTCCCATTGCATCTTTAACAAAATGGTGTTGAAAGAAGGAACCGCCTAGGAGTTCCTAAACAATGCCACTCTTCTTGTTGCATTCTATTTCTTTCCAAAAGATGGAACCCTTTAAAACTATTCTCCTAGTTCATTTCCTGATTTCAGATCAGAACATAGTTTTCTAGTGGATTATCTTCCCTCTCCTCCAGACACTTTTCTGTATTCCTTGTAAGGAAAGGCTGGCCAGCTGGAACAGTGGACTGTAGGGCAGCAAGTACAGCTGGGAATTTCTAGTCCACAGGTGTCCGTTCTCACATCTGATAGCTTGCCAAAATCAAAGCTGGATTTGTTGAGGGGCTCCCCACAGTTGTTTCACAGAAAGACAATGATCCTCTGGCACTAATAGTAATAATCCCCTCCTCCAAATCTGACTTAGTCCTTGAACTAGAGCCACAGGCCCCTTTCCTTACCAGGATTGAACCAGTATCAAGTTCTCCAGCCTTTTCACAAGTGGGTGGCAGACAGTCAGGACAGGAATTAGATGGGTACAGGTGGCACCACCTGCTTGACATGCTTTTGAGTGTTTTCTGTTTCATTATTGCTACACACCACTGCATCATTCTTTCTTTTCTTGCCAATAACCATGGTGCCATTTGTTTGAGCTTAAATTCTGTTCCAAATTCTGATTTGGGATGAAAAGAACATGAAAGGGATTTTTCCCCCTTCAGAATATGGAACAAGTCCAAGAATAAGTAATTATTGTGTTGCATAGCGAGAAATACAAGGTAATCTAATTAGGAAAACCATAAATTCATTAACAAATAGACAAGAGGAGATATCATTGATGATTATACATGAGATATATCTGGAGTTGTTGAATACAAAATACAGTTAATGATCTTCCTAAATAGTATTTATGAATGCAAAATTCAAATACAAACATTTATATAAGTAAAATGAACCTCTAGCCCATCTGTATTTACTTTGGTCTGTACCTTAGCCATTATTCCTTTCAGATTATTTGTTATAATGATTTTTGTCACCCCTATGCTTTAAACAAATGAATGGACAAGAATTTGCAGGATTTCTCATAGAGGATATGATTCATGCTGTCTTCAGTGAAAAAGTAGATGACACAGAAACATATTTAACCAACAAACAAAAGATGAGGCAGTTGAACAAAGCTTTAGTCTGCATTCATACTGCTAAGTACTATCTTTTTCTTTTTATTTATTTATTTATTCTATTAATTAATTTAACCAATTTTTCCCAACCCAATCACATTTTCCCCTCCTTCCTCTCCTCCAAGTCCCTTCCCTCAACTTCTCCCCACATCCACTCCTCCTTTCTCTTCAGAAAAGGCCTGTTCTCCCATGTAAATCAGTCATCCACGGCATGGTGTATCAAGTTGCAGTAAGTCTAGGCAAGTCCTCTTCTATTAAGGCTGGACTAGGCAACCCAGTAGGACAGAAGGGTCCTAGAAACAGGTAACAGAGTCAGAAACAGCCCCTGCTCCCACAAGAAGACCAAGCTACACAACTGGAACATATGCGCAGAGGGCCTAGGTTAGTTCCATCCAAGCTCTCTGGTTGGTGGTTCCATCTCTGTGAACCCCTATGAGTGCAAGTTAGTTGATTCTGTGGATTTTTTTTTTGTGTGTGTGTGTTGTCCTTGGCCACTCTGGCTCCCACAATCCTTCCTCACCATCTTCCACAGGATTCCCTAAGGTATGCCTAATGTTTGGCTGTGGGTCTCTGCATTTATTTCCATCAGTTGCTGAGTAAAGTCTCTCTGATGACAATTAGGCTAGGCAACAATCTATGAGTATGGCAGAACATCATTAAGATTCATTTCATTGACATTTATTTATTTATTTATTTATTTATTTATTTATTTATTTAGTATGCCAGTCATGTTTTGTTCTATCCTATGTCTCTGGGCTCCCTCTGGGTCCTGGCCCTCCAGTCAGTGTCAGGGGTATGCTCCTTCTCGTGGTATGGATCTAAAGTTGGACCAGTCATTGGTTGGCCACTCCCATAATTTCTGTGCCTCCTTTACCCCAGCATATCTTGTAGGCAGGGCAAATCGTAGGTCAGAGGGAACCTACCAGGGAACTCCTACAACTGATAAACACCTTCCGTGATGTGGATGGACACAAAATAAACTAAAAACAAACAAACAAACAAACAAACAAACAACTAGGAACCCTCCTAAATGCAAACAATAAATGGGCTGAGAAAGAAATTAAAGAAGAAGCATCCTTCACAATAGCTACAAATAAGAGAAAATAGCTTGTACCATTAAAAAAAAAAACCTGTTTCCAAGTTTCCTTCAAGTCTTATGCACTGGTTGGAAGAGGCTCTGAAGAGATACTATCCACCCATGACATCCAGGGTTCTAAATGGAGCTCGAAATGTAACCATCAAAGCTATCACTTAAGTTTTATTTTAATTATTAAGAATCTTAAGCATGAAGTAAAACAAAGTAGGACATCACAGTGGGGAGGGCATTCATGAAAGAACTGGTTGTTAGTATGTAGATATGGATTTCAAATGCAAACAGTGGCACAGACAGAAGAAAGGATCAACCGCTGGAATTTAATGAGAGGAGCCATGGGCCAGGGAAGAGCATGTAACATAGATTACAGCTTTAAATCTTTAAAGGGACAAGAACTTCACTACTCAGAGAGGAAAAGAGACAGAACATCACACTTCTCCTGTATCCTATCCTTCCAATCTCCCACTACAGACTCCTACTGAGCTAACATAATTGAAAGCCATGGGCAAGGGTTCTATAATGAGGTCCATACAGCTTAGTATCCCAGGAGACTGTAAAATAATGAAGAGTGAGTATTTAGAAAGTAAAATTTTAAATATCTGGAGGCACCTTTAACTATATCTTTGAAAAATCTGTGACTTTTCTTTTTCCAGGTCACAGCATTGCAAGGTCAGTTCACATTTAATATACCATCATCTTATTATAAGATCACAATAAAAGGCAAAGGGGAAAGATAGAATCAAAATAAGAGGAAATAAAGAAGGAAGGAATAAAGAAGGAGGTAAGGAAGGATAAAGGAGAGTAAGAGGAAGGCAAAGGAACACGATGTAAATCTACAAGCATGCTATAAGTCCTTGCTTCTCGACTGAGTCAAAAGACCCAAAATGATAATCACCATTTTTAATCTTCTCCAGCAAATTCCATACTAACCTTCGCTTTAACAAGCATCTTCCTGAGTAGTGTCTTTTTTTCTTTCTAAGGTAAAGAAAATTTGCAAGTTTCTGCAAGCTTCTCTCTCATCATAAATACTAAGCACAGAAGTGTAAGAGCCAGAAGTAGTGTATGTCTTCAGCAGAATGGCATTTAGTGGACATGACAGGGTCATCACAGACGTGAACTCACAGTGTCTGTAAAGACATGCACAAGATCAGGCCTCCCGAACTCTCCTCCTCTCCATGGAAGCAGGAGGGCCCTTTGAAGACCCTAGCATAGCTAAGGAGATTTTAGAAACTGATGGGCCCTGGAGAAGGGAAGTCGATTTTCTTTATGTTTCTGCTGGAAGGCTACCATGCTCCAGTAATTGGTTCCACTTCTGCTGTCAAAATAGCAGCACTGACTAGATCACCAATGAGCAAATGAAGTTGAAAAGGGAGAATAGTGGGAGATAAGGAAGGGTTTAGTGGAGAAGAAACAGGAGCTGGATTTGTGCAAAATTCATTATATGCATATATAGATTTCTCAAACGATAAAATAACTTGAGAAACATTAAGGCTAAGACAGCCAATTGATATCTAATTGGACGTACTGAGTTAGCAATGATTTTAAATATTCATGCACATATACATCCTACACATATGAATTATACATATATACATCAGACTACAGGTGAAACGAGAATTAGATTTATGAATCTGCAGAACTGTTATATAAACTCATGAGACATTGTGCAGAGTCTCAGGTTCTGAGAAATCTAAGGTGTCTTTTGTTTGTACCAGTGAGTCTATGTCTGCATGCTTAAGAGCCTGATTTTAAAGGGGAGTTTTATAAAATGACTATTTTTTTTTAAACTTGATGTGAACACTTTCCAGAATGATTCTACATCAGCTTCTGTAAGCATCCCACAGGAATCATCTAAAGATCAATTTTTGCTGTCATTAACATTTCACATGGGATTTTTCAACCAGGCGACAACTATGAATTTGACTCACACTAAGTACAACATTAAGGTTTTGATTCATTGGGCCTACAGTGTGAGAGATGGAATTTTCACCATGACTCCTGCAAACGGTCAATAGGCTGCAAGATTAAGGGAAGGCCTCAGTTTACATTCACTTCACCACATAGAAAGTCCTGTCCCTTCTAGTTTGCCTTTAAAGCAGAAAATACAGACTAATGGGAAATGATTAACACTTATTCCTGAAGAACCATCTCCTAGTTATATTGACATCCTTGTAATAGTTTCTCCTGAATTTTCCCTTGATAGCATAAATGCAATTTCATTTGCTATATTTTAATAGCTATCCTCAATTTATTATATCTATTCAGTATCACTATTTTCACCCTTTAAGGGGATAAATTTGTAGAGGTCTTACTGTTCTATCTTATTATGATTAAAATATCTTCCCCATTTCTCACTATTTACTACTATGTTCATTTATATGCTTTATCAGGATCTGTTTAAAGTGTTTATTGACATCCTCAAGTAATTTGAATGTATTATTTTTCCAGTTCTTGATATTTTCTGGAATTATTTTTGGTTCCAGGACTTAATTTGTTTTCCTCCTACCACAAAATTAGGGGGTGTATTTAGCTCTGTTGTACTTTATATATTTATTGTTGTTCTACAACAGCTTCAAGTAACAAAGGCTGAAAAGTATGCCACTAAAAATATAATTGAAACCCAGCTCAACACAGCATACTGATTTATTTACTTCTGTTTTCATGTCTGTTATCTGTTATTTATACTCTTTTTCCTTTATTTTTTATTCTGTTAAAAAGCAATACATAACAGGAAATCTATGCTCTTAAACATTTTTAGTGTTTATTATGGTATTGTTGGCTGTAAGCACACATTGCATAGTAGATTTGTGAAACTTGGTCATCCTCCATAACTGAAGCTCTATACCTGTTGAAAAATGGCTCCCCATTTTCTCCCCTATGTCTACCTCCTAGTCATCTCTGATCTATTAGACTACTTTAGATAACTCATATGAGTGGAATCATACAATACATCTTTCTGTGACTGCTTTATTCATAGCATAATGTCCTCAAAGTATATTCATGCTGAGTATATTAAAGAATTAAGATAATTTACATGGTAATTACATTCAGTTGTATGTGCATACTACCATGCTATAGATCAATATATTCCTCAAACATTTAGCATTTTACTATCACTTGTCTACTGTCAATGATACTATAAAGAATATGAGAGCACAGGCATCTCTTGGAGGAAGAAATAAAGTGATACAAATAGAAAAGGAAGAAGTCAAATTACACTTATTTACATATTGTATTATTCTCGATGTAAAGGACCCTATAGATTCCATCAGAAAGCTCTTAGATATGATAAAGGCTTTCAGCAAAGTAGAAGACTACAAAATAAGCATACACAATTATCATTTTTTCCATATACTAATAATTAACAATCTGAGGGGGAAAATGTCAGGAAACAATCCAATGATTCCTTGGAATAAAAATAATTCAGGAGATGATACAATGAAAAATTTCTATGCAGAATAAGAATTTAAAGAGTAGAGGAGACAAGAAAAGACCTATCTGTGATCAAAGATCTACAAAATTCAGTTTTAAGGAATAGTTGTATTACCAAATGTTATGTGCGGAATTAATGTAAAATATGCCATCAAAACATCAGCAGCATTCACTGCAAAATTAGAAGAAAATAATCATAGAATTCATATAGGAGGAGTATTAAAGATGCCAAATAGCCAAAGCAATCCTGAGCCAAAAGGTAGTGTTGAAGATAATCCTGACACCAGATTTCAAATTATATAACAGAGTTATGATAATGAACCAGTATGGTCCTGGCACAAACAGGCATACACATCAATGGAACAGTGTGGGACATAATCTAGAAACAAAGCCACAGAACTTCAGCCAGCCAGTTTTCATGTGGCTTTTTTGTTTGTTTGTTTGTTTTTTATGTTGCAACTTGGCTGAATATCTCTAATAGTTATAATAGTTATGTGGGATATTTAGTATTTTTAATATTTTTAGATGTTTACTTTAAAATTATTGGAGTTTCTCACTTGCATGCAGTATGTTGTGATCAGCCCCACCACCTTCTCTTATTCTTCCCCCACCCATGCTCTTTCTACTCTTCCAATTAGTCCTCTTCTGCTCTCATGTTGTTTATTTTTGTGCAAGTGGTTACAGTTGCTGTGTCTTCACAATGACAGTGCCCATGTCCTATCCAGTAGAGAGCATTTTACAGTACTCCTCTGGATCCTCCAGCTTTTACAATTTACTCTCACCCTCTTCTGCCTCCCAGTGAGTTTTATACATGTCTCATTTAGGACTCTGTACTCAGAAGTCCCTTATCCCCAGTACTTTGATAAGATATGATACACTGCTCTCAGACAATTACCTTCTGCTAAAATAGGTTTCTCTGACTAAAATTAGGAGCTTTATTGGTCTATGGGCAAATTTGGAAGGTAATTTAGCTACTTATCTATTTAATAAAGCATCAGTAGCACATTCCTGCACAGGAACATAGCCACGTATTTTGACTATGTTTATGTAGCAGGTATTTATTTTCTCATATACTATAGACCAGTGTCAGATCCAACTGGGAAGTGGCTGGTTAGCCCTGAACAATGGTAACAATGGTACTGCTATTGTAGCAGTGGATATATCTTACCTGACGGAGATGGACGTATGGTAGATATGGGTGGAGGTACAACCAAAACAAAAGGTAATTTAGAGAACATAAAGGAAACTACTACTTTGTAAGCTAACTAAAATTATGGAGTGATGGGGAAGGGATTGAATTTCAGGAAAGCCATCATAAGTAGGTAGATAATGCTACTTTCAAAAGTCATAGTTTTTTTTTAATCTTCAAGAAATGTTTTCTTTAAAAAACATTATTTTGACACTTGTGAGGTTTTTTTTAAATAATTATTTTTAGGTTTGTGATTATAATATAATTACATCATTTCACCTTCCCATTCCTCCATACCTTCCTATACACAAATCTACCCAACTCTTTCAAATTCATGGCCATTTTTTCTTTAATTGTTCTCATACACACACACACACACACACACACACACACACACACACACACACACACACACAACGTATATAGTATTAAATACATAATGTTTAATGTTATTCACATGTGTATGTTTTCAGAGCTTGATCATTACCATTACAGAAAGCATCAATGAATTCAAATGCAGTGTTGTGGAGCCCAGTCCTGATGTATCTACAACATAACTCCTTTACAAGAGGCCAGGGATCATTAAGGAAGACAGACTGGAAACATTGTAAGAGCCGGAGGAACAGGGTGTTTGAGTAAGATTTGTTTCTGAGAAATGTCAGAAGTTACATCCATGAAGTCTCACCAGCAGGGAAGCTTAAATTTGACCTGAACAAGGACAAGACCAATGAACATGCTAATATGAAAGGGGGAAAGGTTCAAAAGGCCTCAACCAAGGCAAAGAACGATAGGCAACTAGAAATGCTGAGAGCTGGAAAAAATCGTCTTCCTCAGGGAAGAGTCACGAATTTTTAAAATCAAAATCCCAGGGCCTTTTTAGGCATAACTTCCTGTGAGTTGTTGACCTCAGAGCACCCAAAACACTATAGTAATTGCTACTGCTCTCTATTGCCAACCAGAATTAGAGGGAGAGACCCTGTTGTTGACAGCACGTACTTTGGATGCACAACACAGATACCAAGCTGGAACAGAGCTGGATGTTTCCTACCTTCCTATTAGCACTGAAAGTGGCAGGCAAGCTACAAAAGAGGAAAGTCATCAACAATTTAATCCAACCATGGGCACTGTGTACTATAATATTTAGAGATTTTTTTAATATATAAGATCATACTGTCTGTGAAAGACAACAATTTTGCTTCATAACTTCTAATTTATGTCTTTTTTGAATTCCTCTGGCTATTATGTCCAATACTATATTGAGTAGACATCATGAGAATGGGCATTCCAGCCATGTTCTAACTTAGCAGAAGTCATTTCAGCCTTTTACCATTGAATAAAATGTTACCTGACAGATTTCCGTTTGTGAACTTTAATATGGCGAGATACTTTCATTATTCTAGTGTTGTTGGTATTTTTTCATGGACATATGTACAAGTGATTATCTTTTGTAGAATGAGTGGCACCAGGAATATATCCTAACACATTTCACGTTATTATTTTTAGCATAAAGTTAATCATAATGAGCTCTTATTCACTTCTAAATTTCAGTGGGATGTGTTTAATATCTCTTGTTTCCTGTTTCATTCCAATGAATTTTATTTCTTTTTTCTTAATTAATCCAACAAGTTTTTAGTCAATTTGGCCTTTGAAAAATGTAAGTAGTTTCATTAATATTTTTCAATTTTTTATTCCTATTTTCTTCTTTCTGTATTTTCCTCTTGTTTTTAGTTTCTTTTGAAATAGAGACTAAGTGTTCACTTGAGCTTTTCTCCTTCTGTAATGTACTTTTTATTTTGTGAACTTCGCTCACTGATTTGCTGTTTAAATGACTCTAGGTATATCGTGCATCAGTTGTGTCTCATGACAGTTGAATTTCCCTTAGATTTATCTTTGTCACATTGGTTGCTCAGTAGTGTTTTGTTTAATTTTGGCATGTTTGCCAATTTCCCTCCCATCATCAATTTCTATTCTCATCCCATTATGCTTGAAAAGATATATGTAGCATGATTTCAATCTTAGTTAAGATATGTTTTGCAAATTAACATATGTACAGAGAACTTCATATTTGATCTTATTGGTGCCATATTCTGCATGTGTCTGTTAAGTTTATATATATATATATATATATATATATATGCCCATATATATAAACACATATACACATAGTATCTTCTGTTTCTTTACTGATGCTTGTCTACATATCCTACTCATTCTTGAAATTGCATATTTCTATTATTTTAACACTTTCTTCCATTCTATCAGTTTACTTGAAACAGCTAATTATTTTAATATGCATATATAATGGTAATTGTTACATTATCACAGTGAGTTTAGTAGCTTATAGTTTGTCTTAGTTAGGATTTCTTTTGCTGTGAAGAGGCACCATGACCATGGCAACCCTTATAAAGGAAAGCAATTAATAGTGGCAACTTATTGTTCAGAGGTTTAGTGCATTATTATCATAGCAGGTGCCATGAAGGCAGACATGGTGCTGGAGAAGAAGCTGAGAGTTCTACATCCTAATACACAGGTAACAGGAAGTGAACTGTCTACCACACTGGGCATAGCTTGAGCATATGAGATCTCAAAGCTCTCCCCCACAGTAACACATTTTCTTCAGCAAGACCACACTTCCTAATGTGCCACACCCTATAGGTCAACCATTCATCCACAGGAGTCCATAGGAGTCATACTTATTAAAACCACCACATACTTACATGATGTTTTCTTCTTTGACAGTTTTTGACAGAAAGTGTATTTTATTTAATACAAATATGGCCAACCATGATCACTTGGTCATCACTTTAACAGATTATCTTTTGCTATCAGGTTTTATATTAATGTATTTCAAAATCAAATTTGAGATGCCCAGTATATCTTCTTCTAAAAATGCTCATCCATTCTATGTATTTTTTGTTAGGAGTTTATTTACCTTAATAAATTAAATATTGGTAAAGATTTACTACAATCATTTGTTCCTTGCTTTTTGATCATCTTGTCACTTTTGAAGACTCTTCTTCTTTCAAAATCCTCTGCATTTTCTTCCTTTATATTGACATGGTTTGATTCCTTCCTCATTTACTTTTGTATATGTTCTCTATTTTTAAGGTTACCATGGGGATTATGTAAATATATCATATCTATTCCCACATATTCTATACTGATAAACTCAATTACATAAACATATGCTATAATTTTCTAGACTCTCACACAGCTTATATGATCAATGCGAAAATTTATGTTTCATCCTTGATTTTATGCTTTTGTCTCTAATTCTATAACATAATTCAAATTGTTTAGATAGAACATCATTTCTATTTAATTATAACCTGTTTTTTTCTATATGCATTTGTCCTGGGGGACTTCATACTTTTATGTTTCTTCTTGGTGTTACTTTGTCAACTTCAAACACTCCACATCCCCTTAGCATACTTTGGAAGGCAGATCTACTAGCAATAAATTCTCTAAGATCTTGTTTGCTCATAAAGGTCTTTATTTATTCCACTTTTACTAGACACAATATTCTTTATAAATAAGTTTTCTTTTTCTGCAGATTTACTATGTTATGCTACTCTCTTCTGGTGTATGAATTCTCCTTTGAGAAATCTGATGATTAGCATAGGTGGTTCCTAAAACTGTGACAAGTCCTTTTTCTTTTGTTACTTTAGAGTTGTCTAGTTTTCTTTGACTTCCAGCTGCTTAAATACATGTTTAGGTTTGTGGTTCTCTCAGTTTGAATGCTCTTGGTTCTTGACTTTTTTTTTTTTTTTTTTCGAGGCAGGGTTTCTCTGTGTAGCTTTGCGCCTTTCCTGGGACTCACTTGGTAGCCCAGGCTGGCCTCGAACTCACAGAGTGAGCCTGCCTCTGCCTCCCGAGTGCTGGGATTAAAGGCGTGCACCACCACCGCCCGGCTGGTTCTTGACATTTTATATGAAACTGATTCCTAGTCTTTTTGCTAAGCTCAAGTATGAAATCTCAAGAATATTTCTTTCTGCTGGATTTGGGAAAAATCTAGTTACTATATCTTGAAATAACTTTTCTACACTTTTTCTCCTCCTTTTATCTTGTGGACAACCATAAGATGATGTCCCATAGGCCCCTCCCACATTCTTTACTCTTCACTTTTTTGGTCCTTTGTTGTAAATGTTCTTTCTTTAAGGTTGCTGATTCTTACCTTTTATTAAAAAGCTTACATATTTTCAACTCAATTATTAAATTTATCCATTCTGATTTTTTATTTATGTGTTTTTATTACATAGATAATGAAACTTGTTATGTATCTTATTTCAAAACTGGTATATATTCATGATGGTTATTTTGAAATTTTTCATAGAATTCTCTATCTCCAAATCTTTAGAATCAATATTGGTAATTTCCATAGGTTTCTTTTCTTCCTCATTTGGCCATCCTCCTTTGTTTTATTGGATGTAACGTATACCATGTTTCATGTATTTGAAAAAAACATGTCTCTCTCCTTCTTTATAAACTTGCCTCAGTCAAGGAATAGGAGAAGAAAGTGTCCTCACTGATCTGCCTCGATAGCAATGTGTCCATATTTTTTCAGAGCTTATCATTTATTACTCTCCATTCAATATGTGTACAGTACTGCAAGCTCATTTGTTCTTATACTAGGACTATACTATACTGTACAATACTGTACTATACTGTACTATACTAAGATATCATGCTTTTCCTTCTTGCCATTGCCCACCAGGAATCTAAAAAAGACCTCATGTGTCAGCACCCTCAGTCAGGTATGGCATACTAGATGTTTTGACCATCCTTCAGAAAATCCAGAATGCTGGCACACAGCATACTCCGTTTCTGTAATGAAATGAGAGGGCTTTCTTCTGGTGCTGATCTATGCCTTAGGGAGGGGCTTAGATACAGGCAAAAGGAGGATGTCCTCCTCTCTCGGCGTGACCATTCTCAGAAGTGTTAAATGAATACCTGTTTTGCAATGAGTCCTGAGAGTCTTTGAGTATGCCTTCTCTCCAAATTTCTTTACATTTATTCTTTGAATAACAAAAGAGATCTTCAAACTTTCCAGTTACATTTAAAAATAACTATGGCGTTCTTTATAGTTTCCAACACAAATGCAGTGTATCTGTCTCTGTTACATTTTAGATTTGGCACAATTAGTCTTCTTCTTGGTTATTTCATGTGAATTTGCCCTGTTATTTTATTTCCTTACTCTTTACATCTTAGGGCTCCTTGTCCATACTAAGCAAATCCCTCTACTTTCATTCGTGACACATTCAGTTCCTAACAGTATTCCTTGTGTCCTGTAATTAAATCATTTTAAAAGTGAAACTTCCTATAATTCTGTTGAATACATTTCCTTGATACATAATATCCTCAATTTTGGGGACTTTTTGTTGCTGTTGTTTTTCCACAAAGTCTGTAATACAACACCCTTCCAAAAGCAACTTTGGGGTGAAAGATTTACTTTGGATCCGGGCGGTGGTGGTGCACGCCTTTAATCCCAGCACTCGGGAGGCAGAGGCAGGCGGATCTTTGTGAGTTCAAGGCCATCCTGGACTACAGAGTGAGCTCCAGGAAAGGCGCAAAGCTACACAGAGAAACTCTGTCTCGAAAAACCAAAAAAAAAAAAAAAAAAGATTTACTTTGGCTCAGAGTTCCGGTTTATCATCCACCAGAGCAGGGGAGTCACAGTATCTGGAGCTTGAGGGAGTAGATCCTATCCTCTCCATACACAAGACCAGAGAACAGTATTTTCACACATACATGTTCTCAGTTAACTTTCTCGTCTCTTATACAGTTCAGGATCCCTTGCCTACAGGATGGTGTCACACACAGTAGATGGTTTGCCTCATGTCAATTAACTCAATTAAGAAAATCACAGGTACTTGGGCTGAGCTCTGGGAATCCAACTGATGAGAGAGAGGAGGTATTCTGCAGGTGAGGGACGTTGAGCTCTTGATGGGAGGATATGCAGAGATGAGGGGCAACACTAGTGGAAATCCATGAACTGTGAACTGGTGGCTCTGGATACGGAAGACACTTGTTTGGCTCAAACTGGGGAACACCCAGGCGGGGGGATCCCGATCTGTCCCTGGTGCATGGTGTGATGCCTTGCGCAGCCTTGGTGCAGTGGGAAGGGTCTTGGACCTGTCTAGGCTCAGTGTGCCGGGCTCTGCTGACTCCGCATGGGAGACCCCGATTTGGGGGATGTGGGAATGCGGGGTGGCTTGGGAGGGAGGGCAGGGGAGTCATAGGAGGGAGGAGGTGAGATCTGTGGGTGGTATGTGGAGTGAGTAGAAAATTTCTTAATAAAGAAAAATGATAAAAAGAAAGAAAGAAAATCACAGGTATTCTCAGGGGCCAAGATAACCTAGAGGATTCTTCACAGAGACTCCCTGCCTAGGGGATTCCACACCGTGTCAAAGTTGATAATTAAAGCTAACATCACTGGGAATGTGTTCTGGTTTCCTTTCTGTTGCTGTAATGAAACTCTGACCAAAGGCAACTTGGGGAAGGGTTTATGAGAGGTCATATCTTTCATTGACGTTGTCAGGGCAAAAACTCAAAGCAGGAAATTGGAAGTAGCAACCAAGGAAGACAACTGCTTACTACCCGGCTTTCTGGCTCCTGGTCAGCGAGCTTTCTTAGACACCACCCGCCAGCCGAAAAGCCCAGGAATTGCACCTACCACAGTGATCTTGACCTCGCCGCTTCAATCATCGACCAAAACAACTTTTTACATACATGACCACAGCCAATTTGACCTAAGCTATCTGTTTGGACTACAGCTAATAGTCCTGTTTCCTTGCCCATGAAAGATGACAAAATACATTTTCCAGTCATTCCCTCGATTCTGCTTGTCAAATTATTAGTAGAAAATCTAATTTTATGCCTGGTGGTGGTGGTGCACGCCTTTAATCCCAGCACTCGGGAGGCAGAGGCAGGCGGATCTCTGTGAGTTCGAGACCAGCCTGGTCTACAAAGCAAGTTCCAGGAAAGGCACCAAAGCGACACAGAGAAACCCTGTCTCGAAAAACAAAACAAACAAACAAACAAAAACAAAAAAAAAAAGAAAAGAAAATCTAAATTTATGTTGGCATCACTTCTAGAAAAAGGCAAGCACAGTTGTGTATGTATTTATGTACACATGCATAAATACATCTGTGCAATGTTGACAGATAGGGGTGTAGAGCTGGCTGGATGTGTATGGTGATTCAAGTTTTATTTAGTTTTTGTCAATATAAGAGGTAGAAGATTATTTTAATTCATTTTTTCATTATTTTTCAATAAGAATCAGTCTTGATTTAACCTCTGTTAGAGTTTGATTCTCTTTAAGACAATGCTCTACACAGGTTTATATTCCTCTAAAGTGACACTAAATGTCTGTGACACACAACTGTAAGAGTGTCTGGGGTGTCGCTGACTCTTTTGCCTGCTCTTGGTACTCTTTTTCTCCTTCTGGGTTGCCTCACCCAGCCCTGATTTGAGGGTTCCTGCCTACTTGTATTGTATCTTGATATTTCAAGTTTGGTTGATATCCCTGGGAGGCCCTCTCTTTTCTGAATGGAAATAGAGGAGCAGTGGATCTAGGGGACAGGAGAGGAGTGGGGAAGATTGGAAGGAAATGGGGGGGCAATTACAGTGGGGTTATATTGTATAAAAGAAAAATAAATTTTAAAAAAGAAAAGAAAGACTGTCTTCTAGAGGTGATATTCACTGCAAGAGAACCTTATGAAGGTAAAAGTAATAACTATAATTTTGCACTCCCTTGAGGAAAAAAATAACAATTCACAAATCACAGTTAGTTGCTATGTAAACTTTTGGACCAGGATACATTTTGGTCTTGTCTTTTGAAATGCAATGGGTGACTCCCAAGGCCTTTCCACACCCAAATACAGTCTCACCTGAGCTAATACACAAGCACACTTCAGAGGTCTCAATGTTAGGAAATTAAGGTTAGTCCAAAGTTCTTAGCCATGAGTTCTGCAGTTCCAATAAAAGTTCCCCCTAAGCCTTTAATCCTAGCATTCGGGAGGCAGAGGCAGGCAGAGTTCAAGGCCAGCCTGGTCTACAGAACTGGTTCTAGGTCAGCCAGGACCAGAAACTCTGTCTTGAAAAACAAAACAAAACAAAAAATCCCCATAAATATATATGTCTGGCAAATTTGAATAGTTAAAGTGTGTTTGGGTAATTGAATTGTGAACTTACAGTCCAAATCTGACTTTCATATTCCAGTCTTCGTTTTTTAAGAGATCCCTACTCCCCATCATGTTTATTATTTTACCATTAGCTACTCTCAAAGAATTTACACTCCAAGGAACCTAAAAAAAAGATAAATATTATGCCACTTAAAACATTCTTAGCTTTACTTAGAAAACTAATAAAATGAGAAGTGAGTGATTTTCAAATACTGAAACTCTCTTCAGAAAACACACTGCGGCCATTAATACACATTTTTGAAAATGGTCAAGTGTGTAAATAGAAAAACCCCATTTGATGTATAAATGACTTTTTCACTCCATTTAAGAGTCCAAATGTAAAGCAGGCTTTAGGTGTGAATTTTTGAAAATTGCAATTTGATTTCATGAAGAACAAACATAGTAAGGGTAGCATTCAATATATTTGACACAAATGTATTCAGGGCACAAAATAATCCAAAAAGACATCAGCCACCCAGAAGGAACCTGATCTGGCCTTCGTTTGGATCAAGTATTATCCATATGAATTCTGAAGGGAAGGGATTACGAGCAGCAGAATCACACAGATGTTCAAGATGTAGTTACTTACAGTAGTTATGAAAATACTGCAATATTATGATCCATGGATTAGCATGCTCTAGTTGTCAGTCCAAGTGATGCTTGTTCTCTGTGTTTTCATACACTGACTTTTCCTAATCATCAAACTCCATCCTATCACAGGTTTGCAGAAGACAGTCTTATATAGATTCTTCCCATGCTTATTCAAACTGCCTCTAGTCAACAAATTCTTCTATATTTCCTGTACCCCACATTTCTCTGATTTCACAACGTGTAGAGAAGATTCTCCTTTTTTTGTGACCATCCTGTTTTTTGTATGGGATTCAGAATGTCTAAACCTGGCAAAGAAGACATGTCTAAAGGCATCATACTTTATGAGGTAAAAATGTGGCTCATTCATTTAGTGCTACAAAAACCTTCACAGCCGAACACAACCTGTGGTGCTGAGGGATGTCTTTCTGTACACTGTGAATATATGTTGTTCCCGTTGGTTAATAAATATGCTGCTTTGAACTATGGTAAGGCATCTTAGAGGCAGGTGGGAAATCCAAGGAGAGAGACAAGAAAGAGAAAGGTGAAGTCTGAAGAGAGATGCCAGCCTGCCACCCAAGGAGCAACATGCCAGAAGACCAGTAAAGCCACAGAATACATGGCAAAACATAGATGAATAGAAATAGAAATGGATTAATTTAAGATATAAGAGCTAGCTATTGAGAGGACTGCTATAGGCCACACCATTTGTAAATAATATTAAGCCTCTGAATGATTATTTTATAAGTGGCTACGAGTCTTCAGGGCTGGGGACAATGGGGCTGGGTGGGACCGGAGTGTAGTCCAGCTACACTATGGGGCAGTGTTTGTCAAGACAAGTTAAAAGAAAAAGTCAGTTTTACACAGACCAGTCATTTCCATTTGATTACTTCTTCATAGTAAAATACTGAGGAGTAAAATAACTTGAGATTGAATGCTGTTTGGAGGCGGCTCAAAATCTACTAGAGATATCCTTCAAATGTTCTTTTGTTTCTTATTTAACTGTCTTATACTCTCACTTGTTCTGTTGCACGCATGCTTCTTATTGTCTGGGTTGCATTCAAGGGCCATACATTGTGATACTCAGACCTCCGATAAATCTCAACTAAATTCAGATCTATATTATTCTTCAACCACCTCCTTACATTTGAATGTGTTTCTGTAAATTGTGTTGTCGTTGTTGTTGCTGTTTGAAACAGGGTTTCTCTGTGTAGCCCTGGCTGTCCTGAAACTTGCTCTGTAGACCAGGATGGCCTTGAATTCAGAGACCTGCCTGCCTCAATTGGATTTTCTAAGAAAACATTATCTACTTGCAAAAATCAATCTGTTGGTAAATTAATAAATTAGGTAAATTTTGTGTTTGATTTTCTAGGTTTTCAACAGGCAATCAGAAAAAAATGGAATTTATGGAGCTTTGGTGATTTCATCAATAGTTCCTAAATCAGTACACTATCAGGAACTCCATTGTATCAGATTTTCATAGGCATTGTCTTTATGAAAGAAAATGTAAAATTCTAACTCAAACTAAATAAATAATAAAAATGACACATAATAATCTTTTCTAGTCACAAGCACTACAATGTTACTGCCACACCGGGGGGAGGGGAGAAACAGAAATATGAATCATGAAATACATAGCCAATACTTTTATTAATTGAAATAGCTCACTGGTACATATAACTAAAAGGCTTGGTATTAGAACCACATCATTTCCATCAATGCTATATAAAATTTCTGATTCATTTCTCAGGAAAATAATAATGTAGAAATATTTATCAAACCTTTAAATGATACTAAATCTACTCTGGAATGTGGTTCCTTCCATACCTTCTTTTTCTTCAAATATATATTTTATTTGTTTTGTGAGAGTCACCTTCAACTACAATAAACTCTAGAACTGCTCCATGATCTCCTACTGGGAACATCATTGGAGTAAGCACATTCAAGAAGGCTCTTTCCAAACCCTACCCCTAGAACAATTTCACTAAATACAATTGAGATCACTATTAGAAACCCTGTACATGCATTAGTCCCCCTTTCGATAAGGTGGTAATTTTGATTCTATTTCTCATTTTGGCAAAGCTAAAGGATAAATTTTTTTTGCCATAAAATTCAATCCCTTTGCATGCAGATTCTGTGGTGAATTGTTATTGTGGAAGTGAAAACAGCCTAAAGAATAAATGTTCCCACCCTAGTAAGACATAATATAAAACAACTGATGAGAAAGAGCCAAGCATCTACAAGTAACAGAGCCAGCCCTGAAAAACACCTGTAAAGAAACATTTTTAAACAAAGTGAGTTTAATTCGATCCTTTTTGTTTGAAATCAGATTTGTCTTTGCTTTTGGCTAGCTGTTTCACACTCTTAATTGTAAATTTTTCTTTTTAAATGTTATGATTTTATAGAAAGTAATGAAATATCGCCCCCTACTGTTCAAGTCTAGTATAATTTATCATATGTATACTTGCAGTTTATTGTGAATTTAATCCTAGATTCAGTTATTTCCTATATGCCAAATCAAATGGTTATTAATTCTTTCAGCCAACTCTTTTTCCAATTCTCTGACTTATTTTATTACTTAAACTATAAAGCTAAAGCAGAATGTCATTTGCCTATTTAAAAAATGTATTGGTAATTGTATCTGTAACTGAACATCTAATGTAATTTTCTCTGGATTTAAAATAAATGTCAGTAATTAACAAAACTATTTTGAAGGACTTCAGATGTGAAGGAATTTGTCCTCGTGCAGCTATTAAAATGTATGTGAGCTAGAGCTTTTCCTCCCAACAATGCCTGCCACAGATTATTTGTTATGCATTGAAGAACTTAATGTGAAATTAAGAATGCATACTTTCTTTGTAGGATATTGCAGGTCAACATATGGATATTGAATTTATTTTGATTTATTCTAGAAAAGGAAGATTGCTATGAGTGTGGCTCAATGTAGAATGCAAACACACACATACACACACACACACACACACACACACACACACACACACACCCCTTAAATCTTTCCCAACAAAGATATGTATTTAAAAAACCATTTGTATTCATTTTAACCTGTTTCAGGTGCTATAATTACATGATTTGGAGGTCTAGGATTATAGTTACTTACATTTTTATAATTTTTATATTGATAACCTATAACTTATATGCAATACAATTGGACCTGATTTTGAATTAAATTTCAATATTTAACAAAGAAACTGCTGGAAGCCCTACAGATTCAAAAGTAAAAACTTTTTCCACTGGCATTATTAAATTTATCATATGACTCTTTTGCCAGGGTTTTTGACAATCATTTGTGAGAAAATGAAACAATTGTTGAACTACTTTTTAACAAAATACCTGTAAAATAAAAGATAATGTCCAATTTCTAGTTCAGAATAACCTTGAAGGCAATTAGAATATGTATCAAAGTTGTTATTTCACTCACTATTAGCAAAATTATGAGAACATCACTTAAATAGCCAGGGGAAGCAAAAATCTGAACGGGGTTTCATTTTATAAGATTTTTATAAAAGATGTTTTTCTCACATAGCAGAATAATAATTTGGCTGATAGCACTTTTTAAAAAATCTGGGCTAATATTGGTTTTGCATGGAAAATAGGACAGATAGAAAATGGATTCTATAGGAAGAGCGACTTAGAAGTTAAATGGACAGAATAATTGATAGATACACCAATGAAAACTCAACACGCTAGTGTATCTCATCTTTGCTGTTGTCATAAATCCCACAAAGATCAATTTAGATGTGGCCTGGGGAGAGCAGAGTTCACTGTAGTGTGTGGTCATGTGCTGAGCCCATTAAGAACAGTCTTCCTAACATGGTCCCTGTTCCCCATGAGCAGTCTTTGAGTAGTAAGTTGCTGTTTACTCTGTGCTGAGAATAATCTCTACACCTGTGAAAAAAAATAAACTTCTGTTTTTAAGCATTTATCGGGGGGTTCAGAGATGGACTTTTAGGAGATATAGTGGAGAGTATATTCACTGGGCCATTCCAAATAATGACGATATAGAATAATTTAGCCTTCCTTACAGGAAACAAGTATAATCTGGAAAACACATAGAGTGAATTACAGACACATTCCTAACACCAAGTGCTGGTGATGCATGAACTACTTATTCAATAAATATCTATTGAATGATAAAATCAACTTATGTAACATAGTATTTTCACTGTAGTTATATTTGTGAGTTTCCTCTCTACATGATGAAAATGACATAGAAACTCTTAACCTTAACATGGGCTGCACTGCTTATTCTATGAAGAGATAAGATTTTAGGGTATAAACTGAGCTTTCTGCGTCTGCATGTATTTTAAGCATATTGAAGTTCACTGTAATTCTACATTAAGCAATCTACAAATAAGGTAAGTAGATGCATATTTTATAGGAATATAACTTGTCTTATATATGTAAAGTACACATGGGCCAGCAAGATAGATCACCCAGTAAAGTCATTTGCTATGAAGCCTGAGAAAAGAGTTTGATCTACAAGACCCACATGCTAGAAGACAGCTGACTCTTCAAACTGGTTCTGTGCTCACCAAAGCATGTGCACACGAGTGTGCATGCGTATACATACACAAGCAAGTAATAAAGTAAAAATGAAATGAAATATACAAATCAAAAGTTGAATATGAATGGATTATCACAAATATCATCTACAGCAGTGGTTTTCAATCTTTCTAATACTATGACCTATTAATACAGTTCCACATGTTGTGGTGAGCCCCAACCATAAAATTATTTTGTTGCTACTTACAACTGTAATTTTGCTACTGTTGTGAACAGAAATGTAAATATTTGATATGCAGAATAGCTGATATGGGACTTCCAAAGGGGTCATGACCCACAGTTGAAAACCACTGATCTATGCATTTATTTTGTGTTTTGTGTATAGTAAGAGCACTGATTAACTACTTTCCACTATATGACACAAACTACCTGACTAGTCATCATACACATCAGCTCCAGAATGTATTTCCCTCTAGAGTGTGTGAGCTAGCTATGATCACTCTCTTGGTATTTCAATTTCACTGAAAACTGGGTTTTAATAAAAAGCCAAAGGATTAAAAAAGGAAAAATGAAGTCATAGTTTTTTAAAAACATTTCCTTCTAGTGTTAAATTTTGGGCACATGGTTATTCAAAATAAGTTAATTACCAGTGAATTTTTATCAAGTTAAAAAAAACTATCAATTTTTTGTGATCCTTAGACAAACTACATAATTCTCCTTCTGGTAAAATGACCTATGCAGACAAGTTTTGATCTTTATTCCTGATCATCAATAAAATATAATACAGGTTGATTTTTAAAATACTACTGTAATTTTCTCTCCTATAGATTTGCAATACAACTCAAATCAGAGGTCTAAAGAGGATTCTAACTACAGAAACATCTCTCTTTATAAAATGTACACTTACATCTAGTGTACTAAATACATTGTAATAAATGTAATCTTTTTTCATGAAAGTGAAGGGTATTAATCAATATAGAAACATTAAATCAACTATTACTACCAATGTGCTATAATGTTGCCCATAAATAGATTTATTACATTTGAAAAATTTGTTTCTTGTATGCATATGATACTGTTAGGTAACCTTGTTTATTTGATTCAGTTGAAAAAAGAAGATATCAATAATCAGAGCTGTTGATTAATTATCTAACACACAGGCTATTGTATACAAATACACTGCTCTTTGTCCTCAAACATTGCCCGAAGGAAAGCCTTTTACCTAAGTAAGCTTTTTATGACACAGGAGTTCAAGGGAGAACATTGATCATTTATCAGAGCTAATTGTCAGCTTTAGGAACAGAAATCCCACTAAATCATTCCCCGCATCCCCTTCCCTAAGAGTACCAATGCAACCTCATCTGGTGTTCCGGTTTCATCTTTAAAACAGTGGGGAATGTTTTGCATTTGCTGTCCTCTCTGGGCCCTGTGGCATCTCCATAGTGCCTGGTTTTCCTTTCCCTGAACTGACCCATGGAAGGTAAATTCCTCCTCTTTACCCTACTCCAATGTCCTATATCACAACCCTTGTTTGCTGTATATCAATCTCCAATATTTTTTCATTTGCTCATTTGTCATGTATTTCCTCATTCATTACTGGTCTTTTCCATTTGAACATAAATTCGTCATTATAGATCGGGATACTGTCACGGTCTTTGGCTAAAAGTAGCTATTTAATAAATGAGAGAAGATTTCTCACTGTACTTAATACAATAGATGTAGATACATGTATATACATTGGTTGTAAATAAATACGTCTATAAAAGATGTGTGTGCAAAATAGCAATGGGTTTCATAGTAAACAGATAGACCGATGGTTACATGTGGCAATATTGGCCATTGTAAATTAGCAATAATGTCTTGGCTTTTTAAATATGTGTTATTCCCCCAGAACTCATACTGCCTGTGGGCCTTTATGAAGAGTCCATTCAGTAAAACTACATAGGATAACAATAAATAAGATGAGAGAAGATCACAATTCAAAAGACAAGTCAATGCCAGGCTGTTGTCAGCAGCGGTTCCCTGAGTTAATCCCACAACTGCACACTTAGTTCAACCGTGGACTTCGGCGGGGATGGTGGGGTTGGGGTGGGGAACGATGTCTCAAAATGATATTTGCAATGTAGAACAACAGTGACAACTTCTGACTGCTGCGTATTAATATGTGCATTAGCCCATCTCTGAGGAAAGAGAGGATATCCATTTGTTTCTATGATAGTACTAGAGAAAGGGATTTAAACAGATTCATTTTTTTAAAAAATATGTTTTTCTGTATTCTGTCTCTGTAAGGAAGCTATACCGTGTGAATGAAAGCACAGGCCCAGTCTGAGACCCCAGGGACCAGGGAGAGATTCTGTATTTATAAATAAAATAGAAATCTCTGGAGGAGATTATCCTCTGGCTTTTGTTTATGTGCACACACATGCAACCCCCCTCCCACATGAACGTATACACACAAAAGAAGACAGAATATGAAAAATAGAATTTTAGTTGCATTAAAATATAAAATGATTAAAGAAGACATTGCCCTCCTTACCCCTAAATGGATCATGCTGTTATGGGTGTATTTGAATACTATATATTATCCCGTTGAATCCAGTGCATAAATTGACCTTAAGTTTTTGCATAAAAATGATGATGATAAACAATGTTGAAAACCTCACTCTCAGGCATTCATTACCATGTTATTTTAGTTTCCTCCATACTGCCAATACATATATATTAACTAGTCCAGAATATTCAAGATTTATTAGACTAAAGTTCAACATTCTTTAATATTAATATCTTTACTTCCTGAGGTCCATAATTTAGCATTTTAAATTGTTGCTTATACAAAAAGACAGATTTGAGTGATACATTACACTGTAACCCTTAAATTCACCAAGGTTCTTAAATAGAACACTACGGACAGTATTCAGAATGCAACTCTCAATCTAACTCACTGAGAACTGACTCACATGTGTGTGGAACAAAGTCATCTAAAAAATGGTCCACCCAATTTCTATGAATGCCAAAGAAAATTTCACCACAGTAAAAGATTCCTACATATCCCATATTCACAGTTAAGAATGAACATTCATACTGAATCCAAACTGGGAACCTTTAGAAAATCATCTGCTTTAGGGTTTATAAATCTTCTTTCTTGATTTGGTTTTGTGGTAGAATATGCAAATTGAATAAAGGGAATGTACCTTGAATGTGAGCTGAGGACATGGAAGAATAGGAAGCAGGAGAAAAAGCACACATCCGAGTACACATAAGTGTATCGTTCCTAAGTGAGGACACTACTGGATGCTATTATTGATTTTTTACCTAATACTTTAGATTATTTAGCTTATTAAAAAAAATGATCTCTCCAGAGAACAGTGACTGTCCCTGAAGACACTCAGGCCTTCTACTTGAGACCTCAGATTGGTTTTAACACCACTGTTATATCTTGTTCCAAGACCTCCAACTCCTTGAATGGAGAGAGTATCAAATGGATTTCCCTGCCCCACAGTCCACAGGCCCACTCACTATAGGGTGGGATCCAATCAAGTAATGCAACACAGTGAATCACTTTTTTTAATGGTACATGTTTTTATGGGTTCTGTCCCTCCGAAGAACACAGAATGATAAAGTAATAAAGGCTTTTCTTGTTTCATCTTAGATCTGCTGCCTTCAGATTACACTAATGATCTTAGATGCAAAATAGTTCTTATTAGTTTCATTTCTATGGTCCATATAGAATTTTCACAGCCATTTTTTTTTTTACCAAATACATTAGAATGATTTTCTCTTTTAAAAGAAACTGCTTCTCTGTGATTTGGATTTTAGAAAATGCGATGCCATTTAAATGTCTAAAAGCTGAAAAACCAACTTTAAAAAATCAGCTGTGTGTTTGATATCATTCTCAATAAGCCTTTTCTAATTTTTAACATCAAATCTAGAGTTTACACTCAATTCCTTATTGATTCATGTTTCGACTGTATTTTAAAAAAACTTCAGCTACCTTGTTTCCTTGACAACAAGTGAGCAGCAGTAATTTAAAAGGAGGAAGAGTAGGTTAGTGCTTTTTTTTTTTTAAAGCTAAGAGAAGGGGTGAGATTTGAAATATAGAAGAATCCTATATGAAAGATGCAGCATTGAAAAATATTAAATGTTAATGATAGAGCATAATGTGTAGGCTCATTATAACATTATTGTGGAAGGAGCTCAACATTGGTACTTTTTCCAAAAAGCGAGGCATGGAAATGACAATAATTTCAGAAAGATCTGTTGACAAATGATGTTTTTATGCTCCAGTTCTTGAAAGAGAAATTGAACAGCATAAGTAGCTCTCAAATGCAGGAAAAGTTCACGCACTAATGAACTTTACACCTTAGCAGGCATCCTCTATCACCCTCATTTAGCTCTTCTCTCACCCATTTCACAACACACTGCTGTGTAAATGACTTTTCAGTTAGGTGCTGAGCTAGGTCAAGGTGAATACAGTCTCCTCAATGTGTGATAAAGTATTAAACAAAGAAGCATAAGCAGAGTACCACTGTATACATAGTAGGTGTCATCCGAGAGAGTCATAGTATTCTATTGCTGCAACCCACATGACTCTCTAATTGACCTGACTGAGGCAATGGGGTTTGCAGAAGTGACAGACACACGTACACATAAGCTAGAATTGGATGGGCTGTGTGTACTTATGGAGAAACACTGGCAACAGCCCAGAAACTCAATGCATTCATTATATACAGCACAGAAGAAGATAGTTTTAACTAATCTTGATAGGGCGGGGCATCCTCTGTAGGAAAGCAGTCTCTAGTGCAGACATTCTGGAAGAAGAAGCTGTAGTTGATACTTTCTGCACACATTGTCAGCACCCATACTCTGACCAACAGAAGACCTTGCCATTCCCTAGGGTGTGAGGCATAAGAGTCTTTGGTGTCAAGCTCAGGTCAATAATAGACATTCACTCGGCAACTTCATCCTCCCTTCACAAAGAGTACTCAGCAAAGATTGGCAACTCCATTGAGAAAGTGGAAGAGGATTACTTCAGAATCCTAGAAGCTGATTGTGGTAGGAATACATCTTTGGAAGAACTGGCGAGAGCAAGCGCAAACCGAAGCACCAAGGCCAGAATGAGAACCTGAGGCTGGAGGCAAAGGATTACAAGGAAAAGGCATCTTCAAGATGGAAGCTGTATCAAAAGAAAAATCAACAAGATAAGTCGTTTTTAATCATATGTAATTAAGTTGCCTAAAGAAGATTCTGAGCATTAAATTCAGTACTAATGTATCCCAGGGGCAGAAAAGCCTTAGTCTTTTTATGTTTTAGGATGAAACTCATTTATATCATTGAACATACATATTTTGAACAGAAATCAAAATTTAATCCTGTGAGTTACAGTTTCAGCATCACCATGTCAGAGCTATTAATTTAGTAGCATACAGGATGTTCCCTCTCAAAGTCTCTCACACACAAATTGAGCTTGTACACTCATGCCATGTCATTACCATGCACCTCTGCTATTCTGTCTCAGGGACATCTCAGGATGTAATTATATTTCTAGATCAGTCAACCAGGAAACAAAGATGTTACTCCATATACACAATCTCAGAAAAAAAAAAACGGTATGACATTATCACATAAATGTGTTTTACTTATGTTGTCATAAATATCTTATTTTTAAAAATAAATAAAAATTTAGTGTTAGCATATGATAAAATACCACCTTTTCATCTTCTATGATAAGTTATGTCCTGAACTAGAGGTGTACTCACCACCCTTTACCCCCTACAGGGATGTTGTGCAGAATGTTTTTCAAGTAGACTTGGGCTCGTCTAGGCCCTGTCCCAGAGTCTTGAGGTCAGGAGGAATTAATACTGATTTTTTTCCAATGACTTCACTGTCTGTCTGGACGTGCTGTAAGTCCCTTTTGGTGGGGACACTGGGAAGAAGAACTTTCTCTTAAACTTCCAAGCTGGAGAGCAAAAGCAAATTCCAGTTTCATCATCATAACCGTCCTTTATCTGTCTCCTACCCTCTCGGTCATATTTTTCACTCAGTTCACTCTCCATACTCTGTATCTTCTTTTCTCTCTTGCTCCATCCCAGGGCAGCAATAAGAAGGGCCTTTGTTTTAGTAATATTTCTCTTTGATGTGTCTTCACTGCTTACAACTTCAGCCTCACAGTTAAATCAAGTGGACAACAGGACCGATTAGATAGGCTCTGCCGGGGGAACTCTCATACCGCAATCAGACCTCGTCCTCTTCTCCAGACTTCTGCCTCGGTCCTTGCACAAGAGGGTTGTACAGATAACAATGGTGCTCTGTGGACCTTAAAAATCTGGAAGAAAGGGAGTGACAGGGGGATGGGATGGGGGAAAGTCTGATCAATAGATACCAAATTACATTAGGTAAGAGCAAGAGGGACTCAGGTGTGATTACTCAGCAAGATGACCTGGATGACTAAAATGGACTCTACAGTTCAAAGAGTTAGCAGGAAGTATCCCAAAGTATCAACAAGAAGAGGATACAGGTTACAAGTCAGTGGTACGGTGCCTGTGTAGCATTAACAAACGCCTGGCTTCAATCCCTAGCATCACAAAAAAAGAAGAGAGAGATTTGAAAATATGTGTATGCTTGATCTTATTTAGATATTGCATACTATGTACATATATTGAAACATCAAACAGTATCCTGTTAATATGCATAATTTTTCCAACTTCCCTTAGCATTATAAAAAGTAAACAAAAAGGGCTGAAGAAATGACCCAGTGGTTAAGATTGGATACTGTTCTTGCAGGGGTCCAGTTCCTAACACCCATGTCTGGTAACTCGAAACCGCCTATAGCAACAGCTCCAGGAGATATGACCCACCTTCTGAACTTCACCAGCACCTTAACTCACCTGCCTATACCCACACAGAGACATACATAATTGAAATAAGGAGGAAAAAACTTAAAAAAAATAAACCGAACTTTAAAAGCTTAATGATGTAGCTTAAAAGGGAGAATGACAGACCCTGGGAAATATCTCAGGGCACAAGTCTGTGTTGGAAAAATGCTGTTTCTGCACATAACCCTTGTATGCAAGGGTTAAAATTTATTTCTTCTGACTCTTTTCCTTCTCAGCAGAATTATGTCCTCAAGCTCTTCTCTTGCTATAGTGTAGACAATGAGCATGTAGCACATACTGCTCACTTCATTTTCCCTCATCTTATTGAGTCCTTCTTTCCTGAGAAAGAAATTCCCCGTACTTGCTTGGCATGTTTGGCTAAGTGCAGAACAATTGACACACCAGTAGGAGACGGGAAGGTAAAAGTTTGGGCAAAAGTAGGGAGCTTCTGGCTCTCTTTCCCACCTCTGGGGGATACTTTCCTCAGGAAATATCTTCCTCGGTATCCTCCTAGGAAACACTGATGGTTACAGCTGTGGGAAGTCTATCCATAGTTTGAGCTCTTAGCAACAAGCTACAGCTCTTGTTATCCTAACCCCGAGTTTAATGTTCATTTACCACTCCTTAGTGTACTTCTCATTCTAGATGCTTGGTTCAAAAATACAAGGTCAAAGACAAAGCTGTTTGAAATTCAACAAATCCAGTTTACTTACTTAATAAAGTATTTCTTTAAGTATTCTCATAATTTTCACCTTTCTCAATATTCCCAAAATATATTTATCTGTAGATGTAACCAACCGTCTTATTAAATAAGAAACACAGAGCCGATTCAGAGAAGAAAGCCAAGTAAAATACCACCATACTTATCTTTTCTTAAGGTCTTAGATTATTATTCACTTTTTGATTTTTTCATAAGTTTTAGAATTTTCAAGTGGTTTCTAATTGAAATTCCCTGATTATAATAGAAGTGATAGTTTTAAGGACTACCTTCTTCATACAGGTAGTACAGATGTATATACAGAGAATATTGAGGGTTACCTGGAAAGGGCAATAGTGGAGTTAAGGGGACATGAGGGAGGGTTAACCAAGATAAAGGGGTATAAAACAACAAAATGGAACCCTATTGTTTTGCAACCAGATTAAAATAAAAATTTTAAGTAGAAAAGAATTTGAAAGGAGATAGCCTGAAGAGATAGAGAAGGTTGCCCCCAGAAGTCAAAGTTATTAGACAAAAACCCCTGTAATGAGGGAATAGCTTCTTAGGAGTTGTTGTTCAGAGAGACCCCAGAAGCCCTTGATATTCTTGCAATACCTAATTTACATATGAATTAAAAGTCTAGCCCTGTCTGGCAAATAAAAGACAATAGATGTAAACACCACTTTTCCATGGATTGTGCCTTCTCCTTGCAGTGGAACATGATACAGTATGAGCAAGGCCTTTCTATACTACTAGAGGATAAAACACAGAGCCACACTCACTGTTACATCCAAGGGCATCACAAACTACCCTGCCCCCAGCCAATCTACCGGGCACTGTGAAATGTATTCAAGGTTAAAGAGCAACCAACATCAGACAGTTTAATCCAAAATAGCTATCCCATAAAATTGAGAAATAAATAAATAGCTCATATGTGCATCAATAACTTTAGGGAGAATTTTTTAATGTATAAAATGTAGAACATATATACAAATATGAACTACATTATTATTTAATATTTTCATTAAAACATTAACTTATTTAATAAAATAGGTACACTTTCAAACACACATTTTGAAAATATTTACCCTGTACTATTTACTTACCTACCATGTCTAGAATATATACAAGACAAATTTTGTATTTCAAAGCAAAATACACATGGGAAATAATAAGAAATAACTAAGTGGATACAGTTATGACATGATGACATTAAACAATATCTTGTTGTTTTTAGTGGAGTGCAAAAAGATATTGAACCATGAGGACAAATGTGAAAATCCTGTCCTAACTAATGGTGCAGTTTCTAGGAGCCACATGGTTGTTTTTCATTTTCTCATTAATAGAAAGATAAAATGGGGAGTTCAAATAATGATGAAGTCTTTGCCATCATTGCCTTACATGCTAAGGAGACTAAATACATATTGATTGTCTAAATGATAATGGGAGATATAACAAAAACAATCCATAGATTTTTGAAACGAAGGAGAACTGCTGTATCTTGTTTGCCATGAAACCTGAACCAGAGCCCCAAAGGCCACTTTGAAGGAAGAAATGGGTAGAAAGCGGCAAAGTTTTCTCGTCCATCCTATCTAAAATCAGAAGCAGGCCACACAAAAAATAATGAGTAAACAAAAGTTGTTCTACATCTAAAAAGGAATTCCTTCACAAAAGAAACCACATAAGCATGCCCACGTGCACATGCATACGTGTGCACACAGGACAAAGCATGGATGGAGTACAGTAAGCACTCCTCAGTCTACGGCCAGGATCACAACTACTCTTGCTGTCTTTACTGGTCCTTCCCTCCTCTAGCTTAATTACTCTTTATACAGAGTGGGAAAGACTTTCTAAGTTTTTTTTTTTTTTTTGGTTTTTTGAGACAGGGTTTCTCTGTGTAGCTTTGCGCCTGTCCTGGAACTCACTTGGTAGCCCAGGCTGGCCTCGAACTCACAGAGATCCGCCTGGCTCTGCCTCCCGAGTGCTGGGATTAAAGGTGTGCGCCACCACCGCCCAGATAACTTTCTAAGTTTTATCTACCAAAAGAATCAGGAGATGGAAACACATCAAGTTACTACTTCTGTAGAGCACTGTATTATGTGCAGTGTCACAGGAGACAAGATCGGGTTATGTTTCACCCCAGAAACATTTCCATAATTATTTCTTCATAGCCTAGAACTTCTTACAGCCACATATATGTATATTTGAGGCTATTGGTACTAAATGTAATTTTTTTTTTTTTGGTTTTTTTTTTTTTTTTTTTTTTTTTTTTTTTTTTTTTTTTTTTCGAGACAGGGTTTCTCTGTGTAGCTTTGCGCCTTTCCTGGGACTCACTTGGTAGTCCAGGCTGGCCTCGAACTCACAGAGATCCACCTGGCTCTGCCTCCCGAGTGCTGGGATTAAAGGCGTGCGCCACCACCGCCCGGCAATTTTTTTAATTGTAAATATTCTCAGAAGCAAAATTATTTACCAGCTTATAAGCTTTTCAGTAAGCTGTGTATTCTTATGCTGCCCACACTGTCAGAAGATATACTCCATGAGGATGGAGAGATGGCTCGGTGGTGAGCAGTGAGTGCATTGCTCTTGCACCATCTCCAGATCCACAGGCATTTGATGCTTCTGGCCTTTGCACTTTGGTACTCATGTCCATAAACTCATACACAGACCCACATATGTACATATAATGAAAAAGAAAAAAAGAAATATTTGTAGATACACGTGTGTGTGTGTGTGTGTGTACACTTTATGTGTCTGAAGTCAGGGGGAAATTTATTTCACATTGTATCTTTGGTGATGCTGCTGAATGAATTTAAAATAACTAAAGCCAGACATTTAAAATATTTAAATATATTTATTTAGCGAAATGCATGGTTTAAATATTATAGTAATAGAAAATATAATATATTCTATTCCTATGATATTGATGTTTCATGCAGAATTTATATATTCATTACAATCTGTAGCTTCAGAAGTTGGACATAGGGGAGCAAATTAATTCAGAAAGTTCCTTCTCTCTCCACCTACATTTTCAATCACAAACTTGGCTGAAATGAGAGCTTTGTTATCTTACAGTGTCCAGCAGCTAATGTTTTAGCTTCTTAACACAGCTCCAAAAGTGCCTATATCATTGATAAACCCAGAGATGGTAAAGCCTTGCGTTAGGTGTTTTATTTGCAGAACGTCTCTTTATCAGTTTCTATCCATCATTTTATTCCTTATAACATCCCAAAGCTTCGTTCCATACATTAGACTATGTCAAGAATGTGGAAGGTGAGATGACATAAAACACATGCCAGCTGTCACCAGATCAGACCACCACCAACCAGGCGGTTAACTAACACTCAGATGTTTGTAGAGAATATCATTAGTTATGAAGGAATCTTTCAGGATAAATCATTCCTAGGGGACTTTTGGAAACACGTACCCCAACTCTAGAGAGAAAGACACCTGCCTTGTCAATATAAGGGAATGCCAGATGGAAAATGAAGGACAATGAGTATAGAGGCATTCCACGAAGAACAGACCTAGACTCAAAAGCCTTTCATTCTTGGAAAAATGGGACTCAATCTGTGCTCCTTGCTTTTCTTTCATTATAATTTTACAACACTGTCTCTGACCTAAAAAGACAGGTGATTTCTTCTTTTTGTGGAGGCTGTTCTAGCTTCAAAATATAAATGTAAATGTTTTTTTTTCATATTCATGAATACACATACTGGGTAAGGATACTGACTCCAGACATGATCTGATAACAAACAAACAAACAAGCAACACCAAAGGGCAACTGGAATTCTAACTTCCTTCTTAGCCTTTACATTGTGAATAATACAGCTGTTATTCCATATTCTAGGTATGATGTGGAAACACCAGGTGTTACAAAGATAGATTGCAACAGTAATCATGGCACTTATTTATATGATAAAATAGGTTTTGAGTTATTGTTATTCTAAGAGTATTCTCAGGAGGATTCTTAGGAGGTACAGCTAATATTTGGCTTTTCTAGGAGCTGGGCAGACAGTTCGGTTGGTAAAGTGCCTGCTGCAGCATAAGGACCTGATTTCACAGAAATCTACATAAAAAACTAAGCACATAACATATGACTATAATCCAAACTCTCTGGGCATCAACACAGGAGGAGCCCAGAAGCTCATAGACCAGAGTCTAGCAAAATCAGGGAAGTTCAGGTTCACTGCAATCTATCACAAAAATGAAAGTTAAAGTTCATTAGTGGTGGCCATCTACTGCTGGGCATGGGGTCTACCCTTATGAGTGGTTTGTTACCCTGGTATGATTACCTTGGAGAAAATTGATTTTTCATTTAAAAGTGGTTATAAATTGGAGCTGGCATCTGGGTTAGGGACAGGGGTGTTGTTAATCCCAAAGATATGAGGAGAAATACCACAGACCCAAATCATCATGGCCAGAATAATTAAAGCAAGCAATTAATTGAAGTAAGCTTCTTCATTCATGTATATAGGCTGTCCCCCACTAAGGCAGGTTTTGAGAGGTCAGAATGTTATAACAAGTTAGTCCTAATGATCTCCTGAAACAAAGACATGGTTACAAGGTGGGCATAACAAGATAGTCATAACAACAGGTAGTCATAACAAGGTAGTCATAGGTGGTCATACAATCTTCTGAAACAAAGGTACGGTCGCAATATAGTTATATTGCAACAACTTTTTTAAAACAAAAACATGATTACCATTCCTAAAACATGCAGTACAGAACCATTTGTAGTCAAGGTTAGAGGTGGGGCCTAGCCCAATCCCTGAGAAACAGAGATTTAATTACAAACAGGAATGAACCTGCTTTGTCTTTACAACAAGGTGGCTTTTCAGCCTAAAATGCAGACAGGTTGGTTCTTCAGTCATGTATCCACTTCTCAAACTCAACCTCAATGGTGTCTGTTGAGATTTTTTTTTTTTTCACAATGTCTTGTTAGGATTTTTTTTGTTGTTTAACCTTAAAGGTCTTTTGTATATGTATTATGATTTCCAGTTTTTTTGTTTTTATAGGATTCCATGTGTGTCTCTGCCAACATATGTGTTTCTTGTGCTTTTTCTTTGGCTCTTTTTCCCTATTTTATTTGTATTGTCCTGTTCTGACTTGTTTGTTTTTGTTTTATCTCATTTTATTATTCTATTTCTCATTCTATTTCTTAGATGTAGGTGCCTATTTTGTTAAGTTTTGTTTGTTTGTTTGTTTGTTTGTTTGCTTGGAGATAGCTCTTTCTATAAAGCCCTGGATGTCCTGGAACTCACTATTTTGATCAGGCTGGCCTAGAACTTACAGAGATCACATACTGCTGCCTCAGAGTGCTGGGATTAAAGGTTCATGCTGGTTTGTTTTCTAAGGAGTGCCAGAAAGGGTATGGATCTGGGCAGGAAGGAAGGTGGGGAGGAGCTGGGACGAGCTGGGGAAGGAGAACCATAATCAGAATATATTGTGTACAAAGAAATTCATTTTTCAATAAAAGAAAAATAATTTTTAAGTAAAAATGTACAGATGGACAGTCATCAAGTGTAGCTGGAGAGTTTCTTTCTAGCTCCCACCAAGCCCCGCCAGTCCCAGAGCCCACTTATAAAATAAACACACTGACTCTTATATTACTTATAAACTGTATGGCCATGGCAGGCTTCTTGTTATCTACTTCTTTTATCTTAAATTAACCAATTTCTATTAATCTATAATTTGCCACGTGACTCGTGGCTTACCTGTACCTTACATCTCGCTTGTCATGGCGGCAGCTGGCAGGACTCTCTCTCTGCCTTCCTGTTCCCTCAATTCTCCTCTCTGTTGGTCCCACCTATACTTCCTGCCTGGCTACTGGCCAATCAGTGTTTTATTTATTAACCAATCAGAGCAATACATTTGCCATACAGAACATCCCACAGCAATCAAGGAAAGATACCCAGTGTCAACGCAATTTCTCTCTCTCTCTCTCTCTCTCTCTCTCTCTCTCTCTCTCTCTCTCTCTCACACACACACACACACACACACACACACACACACACACACAGAGAGAGAGAGAGAGAGAGAGAGAGAGAGAGAGAGAGAGAGAGAGAGAGAGAGAGAGATGCACACTTAATAAAAAACCAGAGTCAGATATTGGGGTAAATGCTGAAATATTAGAGAAGTTGAGGAGCAGCCAAAGCCACCTCTTACCTCCCTGACTCTTCAAAATGAAAAGGGCCAAGCTCCTCTCTCTGCCCAGCCATATCACTTTTGTCTCCTGTCTATATAGACCTCGAGACCTCTATGATTAACTAATGGCTAACTCTACCCTGTGATCTTTAGGCAAGCTTTATTTGTTAGATCACAAACAAAACATCACCACAATACCACATATAACACACACAGGAGTGTGCACATACTCTTGACTTTTCTATTGAGCCAGTGTTCTTATTAATATATCAATTAAGATAAGGTTATTTACATGAGAGCTTCAAAGGCAACCATCGTCACAGAGGAAAACAAAGTCCTTACTGCCAGGAATTTCCTTTTGTTTTTCTGTTATATATAACAATGAATACTAATAAGGACTAAGTATTAACCAGAATGCAGAGAGACTTCTAGGGCCCACTAGCTGTTTTGTAAATAAGGTTTTATTGAAAATCAAATGAGTCTATTCACATGCACAGGTCTTATGTGTACTTGGAAGTTATACCTGCAGGTCTGAGGTAATGTAATAGAAGTCAAATGACCCACAAACACTGAACTCACACTCCCCTTGACTTACGTACAGTTACATCTGAATAGCTCCATCAGAAGATCAAAACATTCCAAGCTGACAAGTTACTTAATGCATCTAACCTTCTGAACACCATCGATTAGCTTAGCTTTCTTTACATGTGCTCAGAGCATGTCCATCAGCCTGTTGTTACACAGCACTGTCTTATGTGACAATGTTGGGCATTTTAGGCAAATTTTTGGGTACTGTGCTGAAAACAAAAAACTAGAATGATCCTATAGGCTCAAGAGACAAAGAAGGGTGTTTTGTAGATGATCAGGTGAGAAAAACAACAAAAAAGATAATATTAAAAAAATACCGTTAAGCTTTAGGCCCAGAAATATTTACCATTTGATCCTTCACAGAAAGTCTCCAATGTATAATTTAGATATTTATCTTTTTATCTAAACTTAATGATGATCAGAAATTTCTGACTGTTTCATCATCATAAAAAGCAATCAATTAATGTCTATGTAAAGAAATAAGATAAAAACAATTCCTGCTAATTGATTAAAACATAAATCTGGGTCTAGAGTTTGCTCCCTCCATTGCATACCTGGTCTTATTAAGGAATGGGCAGGACTCGCCTCTGCTGATTTGGTACCCTATCTGATGGTGAATACTAACTCTCTTAACTTAATTTCATGAATTTTAAGGTTCAATTAGAAATAATTACATAAGAGACTAGATAATTGTTCCTTGCTTATATTTTTTATTTGCTCACTCATCCTTTTGAGAAAAATGTATGAGATTCATTCTCATATAACATTTATTGTTTTTCCCCAAATCTATTGATTTTGCTAACAGGGCTCTGTCTCTCACTGATTCTTTACTAAGCCTTCTCAAAATGCGTTTTAAATTCTGTAGTGGATTTTTCTCATGTGGTCTCACAACAGAAATGCTTTCAATTCACAATTTCCTCTCCAAAGGATAAATATCTAAGGAAAGATGTTCTTCATCTGTACCCAGGCATGAAAGCTAACACAGGTGAGTAAAAGCCAAGAGCAGCAATGTCCAGAACCTTGCACTTGACTACAGAAGCATTGAGCCAGGTCCATGTGCAGGTTCCACCATGGATAATGAATGGATGGTCAATCAGAAGGAAAGACTATTTGCTAACAGTACAGACCTTTACTAGGAGAAAAAACAGGCAGAGGGTATCTCTGTAAGCGCTGGTGTTCACAAGCTGAGATTGTTGTAGGCCGAAAGGGGAGAGAAGAGGTTGAAAAGTTTTCCTTTTTTGGCCTGTGGTTGGTGATTGCTCGGGATAACCCAGATTAGTGAGTTAAAGAATGACCAGTGACCAATAAACATCTTTCCCTGCTGGCTATAACTTAGCCATGGGGTCCATGGGGCAGGGAAGAAAAGAAGCTAGAGATACAAGTCACTTTACTTCTAGAAACCAAATTAATAGAGTTGTGGGAATTGTCTCATTTCCAACAAAATGGGGGACTTTATAAAAGCCATGTCCCTGGCTAACAGTAAGGCACATGACCTCCAGCAATCAGTCCAGGGTTCAACTATAAAATCCTTGTTTTCCTAAAGTCTACCATGGCAAACACCAGTACTTGTATCGTCTGTAGACTTATCTTCTGTGTTCTGTTTTTTTTTTTTTTTTATCACATTAAATAGAAGGATTAATCCTACTTTTAGAATCTCATAGGAATCATAGGCCATTCCAACAATTTAACCTATTGCTGACAGATACTGGAATGAAAGAAAGTGAGTGCTTAAACTACACTCCAGTAGCTCTTATGTAAGTGTTTAAATGCAATCATGGTTGACCAGCATTTGAGATTAGTTCTTTCTCTGTTATCAAAACCTTTGTTCAGACCAACTCTTCTGTTTATTTTGACCTCTTTGGGTAGGATGAAAGCCACATAGCCCTCTCTGTACTTCACTTTGAATCCATTATAGATGCAAGCACTCAAATCCACGGTAAAGCTACGTTTGTGTTCTAAATTTGAAACTAAAAGATAACCTTGACATTTTATGAAGTCAATTTCATTCATTAGGCAAATTGCCACATTTGAGAATAAGCAAATTAAGCATTTTCATCTGTCTTTTGGCTTCTGTGAGTAGTGTAATCACCACGGATTGTGTCATGGATCAGATTCAAAGCCATGTAATTGTATGTCAGTGGGCGATACTGCACGGAGCATTCTCCTGGGGTTCTTTCCAAGCCCACCTTCAGCTTCACGCTCTCTTTGGACATACCATGACTTCTGATATACAATAAGGATCATTTGGAAGCATTGTTCTCTCAAGCCTCTTAGGCCATATCCAATTTGGACGATCTTGCTGTCCCCATCTTAAACTGAAGTAATAATAATACACAGCAAAAGTAATGAATAGTTGCCTATTGTTTGTGAGAATTGTGTGGCAAAGAAACACTCTGCATGTGGACCCCTTCCAGGAAACTCAAATTTGTATTATTAATCCTTGTTGTAAATTGCTACCATCTATGGAAATTGCTACAGTGCAAACTGCAGAAATATATTTCCTTTGTTAAAAACCTAATTGATTCATTTAGAGCTTTCTTTTGTTAATCCACCAAATCACAGCTACTAAATATTGCATGTTATAGCCATAGATACAGTCATTATTAGCATGACAGTTATTGTGGGGTTTTTCTTTCAACCCACATTCACATATCTTTTTTCCTTTAATATAATATGACCTACACTTCAGGATATTTTATTGCAATAGAATTTAAAGTTCATATCTAAAAGCGAATCATCCCAAGAAAGCAGTATAATAATCTGTCTTCACTGTATATGAATATGTATGTTTGTCTAAACACATATGCATATATTTTGTGCTGTTATAAATTAAATGTTAGGGGCATTTAAAAAACTCTTCATAAATACCCCTGACCTACTATCTATCTCTCTTTCCCTAAATTTTTTTTATATTATATTTTTATAATTAAGTTAACTAATCACATAATATAGCAATAAAACAGCAGCAAAACCCCTCCTCTATTCCTCTTTATTGTTTGTTTTATACCAATGATTATAAAGATGCTTCATAATAATAAAAGCTATAGTTTATATTTAGTATGCTGAGCATCACATGCTTCTTACCCCACATAACACTCCTAAGAGGTTATTTTCCTCATTTTTGAAAAGGTTAAGTCAGAGGGTTGGTTCTGAACTTTCTTCCAAGTTGTAAGTGACGCTTCGGCTGTATCATCTTGAACCCAAATCTTTAAGATCAACCTCTGGATCCTCGGTCCTAAGTTGCTATCTTAAAACACAAAACTAGATTCTTTTCTTTCCTATTTCACTGCTCATTGAAGACCTACTTACGTTAGACAACAACAATTTCAACCATTAGCAGTCTTTTCTCCAAGGAAGCATAAACCCTTAAGCTCTGCTATTTCTCATAAGGGTACACAAGCAATAGCTTTTATTCCACTATTTAATATGATTCTCTCTGATTCCTAATTACAAAATCAGCAGGGTTCAGAACAACTGTTATCAGTTTTGATTGGTGTATGGTTCAGAGAATGGCCGTGTCATCTCCTAGAGCATATTTTTGGGAACATCAGGGTACGCACTGTCTCAGGTGACACATCTGAACCACCAATATGCACAGGTGTAAATGTGAACCCGTATTTTCCTCCAGGGAAATATGTTGACATTCCATTACTTACCTTACAAAAATAAACAAGGTAAGGGTCTAAAGTGCACATCTTTTACATAAAATATGCAAACCAAAAATGATGCTTCTGAAGAGTGAGATGTCACATGGAAGACATCTATTCTCCCTCACTTATTCTGGTCTTCATACCTTTGCTTTTCTTTTTTTCTTTTTTTTTTTTTCCCAGAAATCACATCATGATTTTCATGTCCAATTTCTGACTCCTTTGTGAAAATATACCTGGAGTCTCTTGAAGTCCCCGTGAACTTTTATATCAAGTTTTAAAGTAACTTTTTTTACTTGCAAATTAGAATGCAAAATGCTTGGGCTTCGATGGAGGTAAAAGGAAAATTCCTATTACAGCATCCGCAAATTACCAGTGAAAGTCACTTAGAACTTATCCTGCAGTGCTTTTGAGGAACTTCACTTGTTTTCTTCAAAGAAGAAAAATGCTTCATGAAAGGCCTAATAACACATTTAAATTACTGAGGATAATTTGAAAATTTAAGTTTTATGGAATTTAGATGATTACTAGAATCCCAGCAAGTAGCATAATGGACATAATTTTTTATAACAATTGAGAATTACTCTGCACATGATACACTCACATTGATTTCAACCTCACATTTAAAAACTATACTTAACCCAAGTCACCAATCAAAGTGATTTTTTTCCCCCCCGCAAAATATAATTAGCTTGAGAAAAACTTTAGGTTACCCATATTGTCCTAATTTAAATTAAATGTCATATCCTTGTTTAAGATATCAAATCATATCATCTTTAGACAGTTTCATGATTTTGCAAAAATAATTCTGAAATCTAATATACGGATACATAGATATTTAATAATCTGTAGTACATAAATGTATACATTTGTCATTTTCTCTTAGTATTTAAAGAGGATAATTTCTGGTGTTCAAGTCCCTTATGCAAAGTTGCTTGATATTTATGTTAAATCTATACATAATCTACCATGCTTTTAAATTAGTTTTTAAAAATTTTTTGAGAAGTGTATACATGCCACTATAGTAATATCCCTCCCTCTCTTGCTGATACACACACATAGATACTGAGTCCATTTGTATTGTTCATATGTACATGTGTTAGGGATTGACCATGAGGGATTGGATAACCTATCAGGCAGTTCATCCCTGGAGAAAACTGGTTCTTCCTCTTTAACACCCGTTAATGGTCTGTTGTCTTTCACATTGGGTTGGGAACTTGTGAGATTTTCCCCGGGGGAAATGGTAAGCCAGCTAGTGTACTCATTATGCAAGTTTTGTTTAGGTAGACTTGTTTTTTTTTTTTTTTTTGAGATTGCATGAGTCCAGTATCCCTGTCATGTCATGTCTAGGAGCTACTGTATCACTGCAGGCATCCTGGTTCTCACTTTATATCATGCAATAGCTAATGGAACATCCTCACTACATAACTTGTTGTAACGCTGTATTGCACACAGAATGATGTCAACTGTCTATACATTTTCACTGCATAGACAGTTTGTATTTACTGTTTTCAGTTAGTGGTTGGTTGAAGTCTGGGCTGTGAAATCCATGGATACAGAGGGCTTACTTTATATCTAATAGTTATCTAGATCTGTCTCTATCCATTTGCATACATCCTGGCTGGCCTTGGTCTCACAATCCTTCTTCCTTTGCCTCTTAAGTTCAGGGATTACAGCCATACACCAATATGCCTAGCATTATCTGAATTTTAAAATTCAATTATCTGAAGAATTCTCTTTGTTTTAGATACTAAGTTGGCATTATGCTAAGCAAATTAAGCCAAGCATGCAAATGATCATACGATCTCACTAACAGGTAGACTGTGACACAGGGTACAAATAGGGAGTAAAGGTGGTTCCAAGAATCCCAGGCCTAGGTTGGGGGCAAAGGAAGTAAAAGACTTTGTTCAAAGTGCACAGAGTTCCAGTTAGACAAGTGGAATATGTTTTTTGAGATCTATTGTAGAGTAGTAATACTAATAATAGCAGAAATTTCAAAATTGCTAAAAGAATAGGTTTTACATAGTCTATTAGACAATTGATATCATCACTAATATATATATATATATCACAAAATGACATATTTTACTCTATAAATATAAATATATTTAATGCATTCTATATTATATCTATATTATATAACAGTATGTATAAAAATGAAACTGAAATAATAACAGTAGATTGAAAGCTAATGTGAGTTAGATACATAAAGTAATGCTCACTTGCTGTTTTCTCCTGTGATGGAAGGCGGCTGTTCTACGTCTCTTTTAGAAGGTACCCTCATCATAGTCATACCACAAAGGACTGACTCCTAAACCCACCATTTTGGAGTTAACTTTGTAATTCTAATTTTTGTCCCCCATTGAGTCTCAACCCTGTGATGAATTTATTTTAAGTTAAAAGTAACTGCCAATGGCTCCATTCACAAAACCTCCTGGGAAAAGCTATTCACTTTGTGTTCCCTGCATATGTGCCCAGAAGAGACAACAGGCAACATTGAAATCTGGCGCATCACGGGTTTCTCACGCCCTTGAGAAACTTTTGACTGCATGGGTTATATCAGTGCAAAGAGTAGCTCTCATTCTTTACAATGTTTATTCCAGCTAGTCTGCTCAGAGAGGCTGGCTGTGTTTGCCTGGACTAATTTTGTTTTTGTTTGCTTTTGACATTGAAGCCTGAGCTTCTTGGGGACCCTATAGATAGTACTTCCTTGATAGCTTAGAACACCTGCACTTCTGATCATGGCCTCTCTGAAGTTCACATCTTCAGCATTCTTTGCCTAAGTCATGCACCCAGTTACTAACGGGTCTATTTCCATGGAGCATTGAGCCCCCTCCTCAGTCTCCACACACTGCAAACACACTGTTCTTTTGAAAATGTTCCTCTAAATCGTTGGTTCTCAACCTTCCTTGTGCTGCAACCTTTTAATATAGTTCCTTGTGTTGTGGTGATTCCCAACCATAAACTATTTTTGTTGCTACTTCATAACTTAAATTTGCTACTGTTAGGAATGGCAATGCAAGTATCTGATATGTGACCCAGAATGGGTCTTGACCCACAGGTTGATGACCACTGGAGATGTCATCAAAAGTGTTTTTTCACCTACCATTTAATGGCAGGTATATATTCTGTGAAATGTGTTCTTGGATGATTTACACTGAAAGAATACCACAGAATATATTTATATAAAACTAAATGGTGTAAGATAGTTAAGAGGCTCAGTAAACGAGATGAACACAGCCAATAACACTTTAGTATGTCATTGAATATGTTATTAATATTGCCAAAATAATGACAAAATTACAGCACAGTGAAAACATAAAACAATGACAGTAGTTTTTATCGTTATCAGGTCCCATGCACAATTGTATATACTGTACTTGTATGTGACTGACAGGTTGGTCAGCTGTTTTCAACAACACTACCACAGATGTGTAAAGAGGCATACTATTGTCCTATGATTAGCTGGTATAACAATAGCCAACAAGAATCATTATGCTCCACTGTAATTAAGTAGGAACATCATTGTATATGTGGTCCACTGTTGACAAAATCTTTTATGCAATATGAGACTATTTATTATGTGTTTGCCACTTTCTAACACCTAAGTTTCCAGGAAGGAATACAAATTCCATAGGGAGGAAGCATGATAAATGCACAATGGAATCTGTTGTTTATTTTTTGGAGTCCGTTATCACTCTGAGGCAACCTCCCTAAACTACCAAATAACCCATGGCCCATTATGTGTCCATGGGGTTGGCCTGTGTTACTCTTTTATCTGGACGTGCCATCTAAGGTCTTTACTCTGATAATTCAAAATTAATCTCAAACATTACTCCTTCCTTTTCTGTTCTCTAAATTATTTTATTTATTCTTTGTCTTCCCTTGGTGACCTCTCTTCTCTTCCTCAGTATTTTTCTCCATTATTGTTATAGATTTATTTTTCTCTCAAATTTTGGAAAATAATTTATGGATCACTTTGTTCTCCTCCATAGTGTATTTTCTACATTTTCTTGGAGAAAAATCCTTCTATCTGTGTACAGTTTTCATTTTTGCCTATGTATCTTGGGGTTTGCTCTGGATATTGTATTAGCAGGAATAGTTTTCCCTTTCAAAGTTTCCTGAATGAAATCAGAAAGGATGGCAAATTGAATTTTAATATTCCATTTACCAGAATGCATGCAATCATTTCAACTGTTCAATTCTTATTCTAAGAACACCATCTCTTTCTTACATTTTATTGTTTGATTCAAGCAAAATACGTTTCAAAAAACTTAATATACCTAGTTTGTTGGAGTAAAAGAGAGAAGTAACTCCAAAATCAGAAGCAACTTCGAACACAAAGGTATCATTTAAGTGCATTCTGTGACTTGAAGAATTTGTGTACAGAACATTACATGTCACTACTACTTAAGTTTAGCTGAACAGGTGCATATATTGACTCAAAGCCATGACTTTCTTAATCATAGCCTGGATCCTGTGAGCAGCTCTGATAGGAGCTTTTCCCCATTAAGTCACTTTCTCTACAACTTGGCTCCTTTCAAATGAAACACACACACACACACACACACACACACACACACACACACACACACACAGAGAGAGAGAGAGAGAGAGAGAGACAGAGAGAGAGAGAGAGAGAGAGACAGAGTGAGAGAGACAGAGAGACAGAGAGAGAGAGAGAGAGAGAGAGAGAGAGAGAGAGAGAGAGAGAGAGAGAGAGAGAGAGAGAGAGAGACTAAGTATGCATAAAAGTTATTATATGGATTGGACACATGCTAAACTTAGTATAGTGAGTATATAGGAATTACTATTTTATGCCACAGAAGAAGCTCTTGTGATTATTTTTCTTTTTTTCCCTATTGTTTTGTGTCTTTCTGATACATAGGCAGGTGGCTTTTACGGAATCCCCTAGCCCAGAAGCCAAAGTTCGCATTTCCATTCATAATGAGAACATTTCTGAATCTTGCTGCCTCTCACAGACTGTTTACTGCATGCTCGTGACATAACCATTATCTTTTCATTCTAATCTTCTTTGTCCATGTAACAGTGAAGTGCAGGGTGGGGGATTAGCAGTGCTCTGACTTAATCAGTTTAGAAAAATCTCCAGAGAAAGCCGCCCTCCCTTTCATCCACCACAGATGTTTTGTCTTCACTTGATTAGGCCATTGATTTGGCCCCCAGCGCCTCCAGCAAGGAAAGATGCTCTTAGCATGTATTTGTATACTAAAGCACGGCAAGGGTATGGGATATGTCCTATCCGGTACCACTGGATATGGAATAAATCATTCCAGGATGTTTCTTGCATTCATTTTACTAGCTGGAGAAAAAAGGAAAAAAAAACAGAAAGAAAAGAAGTTTGCAGACATTTTATTCTTTTCATCCCGCAACCTGCTAATGTGTGGTCGAGTGCACTGTGATTCCACAACACAGCAGGATGCTCTTCGCTGTAATTCCTGTTGTATATACAGCAGCTGTATATTGGGAAGATTACTAGAAAGACATTTGAAGAGAAGTCAAGTTCAAGTTGGTCGCACAGGTGAATGAGCAGTGCAGCTGGGGTTCAAGACATCTCCCTGCTTTAACCCATTACCAAGTGACCCTATTAAAGGTTCATTTTAAGATACACAGGTAGGAGAGTGTGAGTATCAAAGCGATGCCTAGAGTGAGTTAGATCCAGAGACATTACTGTGACTCCTTCCCTGAAGGAGTTTTATATTTGTGATGGAACCCCTGTTTATCTCTCCTGCTTCTGTCTATTCCACTATCAAGATGATATTCTGAAAGCTTACATCTAGTACTCGTCAACTACATGATTTCTTCCAGCTTTTCTAAAGGTACCTGATGAATTATTCTTCCAGTTTTTCTGAAGGTATCTGATGAGTTATTCTTCCAGTTTTTCTGAAGGTACCTGATAAGCTATTGCAAGCAAAAGAATAGTAGAAGTTAACTGAGCCAACTCAAGGCGTTTAGCTACTATATTTGCTCCTTGAAGTATATGTTTAAGTATTTCATCTTTTTTTATTTTGCAGAATATATTTTCATTTGAATTATCACATAGTACCATATGCCATCACCAAAAAGAATGTATTTTCAATGAATGATTCTTTAGAAATAGTATGTTGTGTGATTGAGTGCCAGAATAATGGATTTTTACAAATTTAATCCTTTGTAAATTATTGTCATAAATTTAAATCAAGGATTCCAAAAGTGTCAGATTGTTAATTTCTTTTTTTATTTAACTCTTGAATACTCACATGTTAAGGAACAGGATTATTTGTGATTGCATTATTGCTTTAAGTTATTGTACTGTGTGACTATCTATGCTAAGTTGGAAACCAGTTTTCTCAATGACGATGGGATGGAGCACTGTGAGTGCACTCCTTCATTAACGTATCATATTTTCTGGTAAATAAACTAAAATAGCATCAGCAGCTGATGATCAGAATGGCCAACCATTTCGGAGGTCACGCTTGCTACAGCGAAGGGAAACTCAAAGCAGAATGGTAGAGGAGAGATTAACACGCAGGGGACGCGTATTCCCTCTACATGGTGTCATTAAACATGAGACCAGGCACAGATTTGGCTTTGTTATTTTATGAAACTTAAAAATTTCTTATTTCCAGACAATCTAATAGTTTTATGCTAGTTGTTGAGCATGGTGAAACATGAGCATTTTCCATACAAGTGAAAGCTGAAGCACCCTGGAAGCATGAGCAAGCTGAATGTTTGGGTTTGTGAACAATGGGTGCACAGATCACCATGGAGATGCATAATCCTTTTAATCCTTCTTAGAATACTTTCTCCCAGCCAAAATGTAATCACTGTGTAATGAGAGGCATCTACACTCAAGGTAAAAGTGCATGGACTAGTATGGATTTTTTTTAAGTTGGACCCCTTAAACTGTCCTTCACAGATAATTAGGTTCATGAGATTAAGAATGTACTCTGAAGATTAGATGAAAGTCCCTACTGTAAAATGTAACATATGAAGGGCCCTTTCCTGCCATATGGTGGCTGAAAGCCTCATGGCCTTCAGGGAGCCTTGTCTGACTTTGCCACAATCTGTTGCCAGACCCCACAGGTGAAAGCTGATTCCAGAGGACTTTAATTCCACAAAGTCTTACAAAGACACTATTAAAATCACTAGGATGCAAATATTGTCCTGCTAGAGTTATGACCATGTGTTTGTGCACCCATCTACACTTATTGTATCACAAATGCAGTGCCCTCTCCTGTAGTATATGAATGCCAGTGCCATCAATGCTGAGAGTACCTTCTCTAAACTTAATGAATGTCACAGAAACTCTGTGAAGTCATGGAGAATATTAAAATTTGTAGCCCTCAATTTTTACATCTTATTATTTACTAACGCAGAAAATAAGGAAACTGTAAGGGGAGAATATTTTAATACAAGTCACTTATTATCGTAGACTGAGATTTGATGTTTCGTCTAAATTTTATGTCAAAATTGTCTTTCTATGTGCTTAGACATAGTGCTTAACAATTGCACACCTCTCTAAAAAGAGAAAACCCTTTTACAGTAATGATAATTAGTCCAGAAATGATATTGCCAATGTTGCATCATTTCCATGAGTATTAATATGCTTAAAGCCTTCTTCTCTAAGTTTGTTAAGGAATGTTTTATATATATTTTAATATAGTTATTAAGTCTTTGAGAAGCTCATACAATGTATTTTTATCATGTTCCCCTCCCACACCTCTTCCTATTCCCTCCAGATCCACCCCAAATTGTGTATTGTGTTTCTCTCTCTCTCTCTCTCTCTCTCTCTCTCTCTCTCTCTCTCTCTCTCTCTCTCTCTCTCTCTCTCTTTCTCTCTCTCTCTCAAATAACACATCAAATCCGGTTTGTGCTGTCCATCTGCCCCTGCATGTGGCCCGTCCACTGGAGCGTGGTAGACTTACTAGGGGCCACAAACTTAAAGAAAACTGATTCTCCCTTCTCCAGAAGCCATCAGTTGCCCATATCATCGCCTCAGATATTGGTGGGCCCAACAAACCCTCGCCCCTCCCCCATGATAGAATGGTGACTGCCTTATCTTCAGGTCTTTTTCAGGCAACTCACAGCTGTTGTGGATTCATGGATGAAGCAGCCTGAGCTTAGGACAAACATGATCATAGGATAAAAGACTGTCTTCAAAATTAGGAAGCTAGTGAGATCTTAATAATGATGAATTATTTAGTTAGCTTCACAAATTTTAAGAATATTGAAGTCATAACTACTTGTATCAGATGGCAAATCAGCTTGAATCTTCATCATTGACTCCAAGTTTCTAAAACCTCATAAAATATGTGTTTCTGTCTTGATGTTATCTAGTTTGTACTGTTTTGAACTAAGATACCCAATGACAATTTCATCAGCATTCCTTCTAAAATACTTCTCTTCTATTTTGTGAGACATAGAAGATACTGTCCTCTAACTTTGCCCCTTTATCATTTACTCATAATCATAGATAGATGTGAAAATCAATATGTCACTATCTAGACAGAATATATTTCAAAAATTAGAATTTGAAGGTTAAAAATCATAGTCAAATCTTGGTTTGGAGCTAAGAACTTTATTCTTCTGGGCTTCTTTAGAATTTGAAGACTTTAAGAGAATAGGGGAAGTTGAGGTTCCTTGGGGTTCCTGACCTGCTAAAGGGAGAGGTAAAGTGCTAACCATGACATGCATATGATCTACATTTTGATGCTCTAACAAATCATATGGTATATATTTTATATAGCGTCTCACAAAAAGAGGCATTGTGCTAGAAATTGCCATGTAGGCATGCATTGAGTAGTTTCTTTAGGAGAAATGTTTATGGAAAAATAAGAAAAATTGCCTTGGGTAAAGCAAGCAAAGAGTTAAATTGTAAAATTGTCCTAACAAATATATCAGTGTATGTAGCTAGAAGTTTTCCTGGTCTTGCCTGGCACCAACGTCCCACAGCCATTTATAAAATTACTGTGTCCTGCCTGGTTCTTCAACCACTCAGACCCAAGTAAACACACAGAGGCTTACATCAATTACAAATTCTTGCTAGCTAGCTCTTATATCTTAAATTAACCCATTTCTATTAATCTATAAGTTACCATGTGGCCGTGGCTTACTGGTCTGTTGGCATGTTGTTCCTTTGGTGGCGGCTGGCATCTGTTTTGGCTCTCCCTTCTCTTCCTGTCTATCTGTTTGGATTTTCAGCCTGCCTCTAAGCTGCCTTGCCATAGGCCAAACGGTTTTACTTATCAACCATTCAGAGCAACATGTTTTCACAGCATACAGAAAGACATCCACAGCAAGTGTATTCCACAGGAATCTTTAGACTGGTGCAGCCATTCAGAATTATCTAAAGTAAAGATGAAGCCTTTCTCTATTGGTCATTTACTGGGATGGATGGCCTTCTTGGCCTGAGAGTGAATCTTAGAAGGAATTTTAGCTAAGCCTCAGCAACTGTTGGCACTCTGGGAAGATGGGACAATGAGTCCTCAGTTCCAATGAGGGATTTAGTCAAGGAACATTTATCTGTCTATGTACCAGACACAACAGTTTTGTTCTTCTGTGAGGGGTGCTGTTTCTGTTTGTTTGATTTTCTGCTTGATTTACCACATCCTAATTTACTATATACTTTACTGAATACTCTATTATACATCCGTTTTCCCCCATTGGGTTACCTGTAAAGAAGTATCTGAGGCTAGCATGTCTAGTGGGGTCATCCTTGTTCAGGTCTTGTTTAGGCAGTCTTGTTAATGATAATTCATGGGTAGAGCGTCTTTGATATTTCTAGGAGATGCAACCTCTATACTTCTGTTCTGGCAAACCTCTGTTCCTCTGGCTCTTACAATCTTCCCACCCTTTCTTGCATTTGTTCCCTGAGCCTTAAGTGAAGGAACGGCCAGGTAGATGTATCAGTTGGGTCCAGCACTCCACGTCCAATTGTTCTTTCCATTTTGATTGGCCGTGGGTTTCTGTAATGGTCTGTACCCTGAAATAATAATATACAAGTAAGATTATATGATCTGAACAGGCTGCACTTTTGTATTTAAAAATGTGTATATATACATACATATATGTAACAACAATTAAAGAAAAGGGGCCGTGAGTTTGAAAGAAGACAACAAGGGAGGGGTTGTACATGGGAAATGTTGGAGGGATGAGAGGAGAAAGAGGGAAATGATGTAGTTATATTTTAATTTTTTTAAAAAAGTTAAAATGGAGTGAATTCCCTAAGTGGGACACATGTATAAACCACCTCACTCGCAAAGATTCAAGGAAAATTATATAGAAAAGGGAGGTGAAAAGAATGTGTGAGCTGGAGGACAGGGAACTATGAAATGCTCTCTTCTTGACATGGCAGTTGTTGTACTCATGAACTCACAGCAGCTGTGGTTACCTACACAAGATGCTCAAAGGATCCAGACAGTCAAAACTTCAGCATCTATAAGGGAAGGGCTCACAAGAGCCACCCCTATCTGAGGAGCTCTTTAGCAGCTGTGAAGGGATGGCATTTTGTCTGGGGGTGAGGTCATGGGGAGTTTGCCCGTGCTCCAGGGGATGCCTCCATACCTGCTTGCCATGTGCATAGGTACAGGACTACATGACTCAGTGGCTACAGACAGAAAGAAGAGAGAAGAGGACATGAAAATGGGAGAAGCCCTCTTGGGGGAATCCAGAGAGAACTGAAATGGGGAGTTAGAGACGGATCAAATAGAATATAAATGTACGAAATTTTCCCAAAACAATAAAAGGTTTATTACAGAAAAATTCAAGGAATAAAATCCCAAGTAACAATATTCGTGTCAAAGGCTATCACTATATTGATTACATATTAATACATTTACTGTATATATTGTATATTACATATATATTTTAAGTCATGATCTCACTATGCATTCCAGTCAGTCTGGCTTCAAATGTGCCATCCTACTGCCTCAGCCTCCCCAACACTAGCATTATGAGAATTTGCCAAAACATCCAGTTTCCTTTATGTATTTTCCTGTGTACCATTTTCTTTTAGCTACCTCACTAAATTTTCTGTGATATAAGATCGTCTGACCTATGGGAAAATATTTTTGAAATATATGTACTGTTACTTTCTCATGCATTCATTCATACATACAGACATAATTCCTCTTGGAAGACATGTGAGACCTGTTAACACAGAATCCAGAAAAGGAAGTTGAAAGTCTTTAAATCAGACATAGAAGAAATATATTGATATTCTTCTATAACTTTTGAATTGGAGAGTATTACTTTCCCAAAATAATCAATTAATGCAAACTCTAATATAAAATGAATATGAATATAAACTTTTTGAAATCTTCTATTTGTAGTACTAAAATGATCAGTAGCATTTATTGAATCCTTAGGAAATTCCAGAGACTTAAGCAAGTGTAAATGATAAAGAATATGACAAGTGAATTTGCTAATTCAACACCCGTAGAAGTATAGCTAAGAGAATGTGCACACAACAGTTACATAAGTAGACATGCTATTCACAGCATCATTAAAGAAGCAAGATTATCATCATTGTATAATTTATGTTAACCATTGCAATGCATTATGTACTACTACCAGTTTTATTTAACTTACGTAGATATATTGTTCATAATATATAACATGTTTCATAAATATATTTCGGTAAGCAATGTGTCAGTTATTTTAAGGAGTCAATAAAGACTTAAAATATATGTAAATTATAAGTAAATATAAGCTTTTTATATAATCTAGGCCAATTAAGAAACATTTCATATCGCTTTTCCTTTTACCAAATGATACCCACAAACTATGACTACAAGGCCACTAGCCAATCAGATGATGGTCATCATTTTAAGCCTTCCAAATTTTTGCAGCACTTTCGAAAATTATAAATGTCTGCTAATTATTCAAAGTATCAAAGATAATCATGAAAAACACATTAAATCATTTGAAGATGGCACATTAAAAGGTGCCCCCTGAGTAGAGGTTCTCCTTAAGCCTCCACCAGTTGACTAATCAAATCTGAAACTTAGGCCATTTGTTGGTTTTTTTTCCACTTAAGGACAGGAAGCCGTGTAAACATCAGGTTTCTCACACATAATATAAAGTTAGAATTTAATGCCATGTTAGCCTTCAGAGTTCAGAAAGCCGACACAGACAAATGAATGAATTTGTTTTTGTTTCGGACTTCAGAATTGTCATGTCCTCCATCACCCTTAAGATCCTGTGCTTCAGAATGGGACACTGCACAATTGTCAGTTGGGTGCTTTATGACTGGCTCTAAAATGTTTAGCAAATTAATCCATCTGTATCAGATAAAATTAACTAGTTCACAAACCTGCAGAAGGATTACAAAGATTCACCCGGGGAAAGTGTTTATTCCAGTCCTGGCTACCACTTATAGGCCTATTAAATAAAATCTCACTGTTTAGCCAATGATGCTTATTTCCATCTCCCTTCTGAAATGAAAATCTGTGTCCCTCAAGAGTACAGTCACCCAAAGAATCACGGAGGGAAAAGAAGAATGGAAACCAAAGTGACACCAGGTCATCTCACCAAACTCAAGATGATGCTGTTTGGATGATTCAGACATTAGTGGTTGATTTCCTTCAGCCTCTTGTGGATGCCTTCACTGGGCATCACAGGGATGCAACGTCTGTGTCAATATTCCAAAGGGTTGTGCAAGCAAAGGCTGAGTCAGAAGATGAAAACAGAGGTTCTCCATGGCAGGCAGGGTGTCTAGGTCTTCAGCCTAAGCACTCAGGAGACTGAGGCAGAAGGACTGTGACAGTTCAAGGCCAGCTCAGGCTACACACTGATTTCCACCCTGAGGAGTGAAACCATCTTAAGAAATGAGTCCAACAAAGCATCCCGAGAAACTGATCTTTCCTCATGGTGAGAGTAGATGTACAGGGATCCCCTTACGACTTTGTATGTAGGTGAAGTACATTGCTTTTCATCATCAGAGCAACATAGCAGATAAAGTTATTTATTTCAATTTGCCTTTTTTTCTCTTGATTGGGAGTAGAATTATAACTTTAGCCCAGAAAGTAAATAATATGCGCATTCATGTGTCTTCTCTGTGGAAAGACATAGGTCAGTTCTGCTTAATAATACATTAAACTACTTGAAAACTTAATGCTTCTAACAACATTTCTTATAAAATTATTATCGTATGTCCTTTCTGCATTTTAAGTAATGTTCTACCCTTGTTCTGTTCTAAAGTCTACAAGTGGAGGTGGTGGTTAAAGCAGTAGCTACTATCATTTTTCAGAAGTGATGGGCCGGAAGAAACTGGTTCCTTGGAAGATAATTAACATGTGAGTCAAGAGTGGTTACTCCAGACTTTAGCAGGAGAGGGAGAATCTGGCTCAAGGCAATGCAATTTTGCATTTTCTTACTTTCTATCAACATAAGCCTAATTTAATTTTGAAACACACTTTTAAAGAAATGGGTTAGTATTCTGAAAAATTAGTAATATACTAGAGGAATGAACAAGAATAAAATGTTGATAAAGTTATTTTTTTTCTGATGGTGATTATGAATCAGTGCATCCAAAGCAAAAAGCCTGAACCAAAAAGCCCAGATCAAAAAAAAAAAAAAAAAAAACTGAGATGAAAATTTGATGCAGAAACACATCTTCATTATTATGGAAGAACAAATATTCCAAAACCTCCAATTTTAACACATGTAAGAGTGATGTATAAATTATTGCAAACATTTTTAAGTGCACAGCTGAAAGCAAAGTAAATTGAATAAAATTCTCAGTGGCTGAAAAAGAGTACAGATCAGGACGACAAAAATTAGCAAGAAGAGCTGCAGTGAGCATATTCCTGTGCTTAAGAGCCACAGGGCTTGAATTATGAGCCCCATGTAAACTTACAAGATATGGCCTATAGCCTGGGAAGGTAGTATTGGAAAATGATTCCACTGTTTTCATGGCACCTCGAATTAACATTAGAAATACGTAGAAGAAATGTAACTTTGATAGAAAAGAACCCCTAAAACACATACAAGGCATAGAATTTCTGCCTGCTTTACTCTTTTTGGTTTTGTTTTTATGTTGAATTTAAATAAAATGTTGCTTTACTTCATTTTAAAGTAATTCATAGTCAGTTTGAATTCTTATGGAACCTTTCTTATTGACTGTGTATAAAATTCTGTCATTCCACTGAGCTACCCTTTAGTCCAGTGGTTCTCAACCTTCCTAATACTGCAACCCCTTAATACAGTTCCTCATGTGTTGACCTTCAATTATAAAATCATTTTCATTGCTACTTTGTAACTGTAATTTTCCTACTGTTATGAATTGTGATGTAAATACGTGATATGCAGGATATCTGATATATGACCCCTGTGAAAGGGTCATTTGACCCCCAGAGGGATCTCTACCCACAGGTTGAGAACTGTTGCACTTGCATGTGTGTGTGTGTGTGTGTGTGTGTGTGTGTGTGTGTGTGTGTGTAAAGAAATCTATTAATGAAATTAATGATTTCTAGGTGGTATGTATAAATTAGTCTGTCATATCTTTTATTGTCTTCTGAATTGCTTTGTTTCTAAATGAGATATATCCTTCACTAAAACAAAAAAGATTAAAAGTTATACAAAAGATCAATCTTCTTTTTTTTTTTTGGTTTTTCGAGACAGGGTCTCTCTGTGTAGCTTTGCGCCTTTCCTGGAACTCACTTGGTAGTCCAGGCTGGCCTCGAACTCACAGAGATCCGCCTGGCTCTGCCTCCCGAGTGCTGGGATTAAAGGCGTGCGCCACCACCGCCCGGCTTAAAAGATCAATCTTATATATAACTCATATAACTCATATTCAAAATAAAAATCAAATTTTTTTTTAAGGAAAACAGTTCAACCTTATAATCAATCTTCAAAAACAGAAGAAAACACTTTGGGATTTGTAATAGCAATCTAATACATGATACAATGTGGAAAAAAATTAAGAAACAGAGTGACTGCAGTTCAGAAAACAAGCGCTACCATAGCAACAGTCTCAGCAGCAGGCAGTCCAGTGAACTTCCTGTACTAGGACACTGAAGTTCTTGTAGCAGAATGGCATGACATCAGATAAACACAAAAGGCATCTGCCAGGACCTTGCAGCATGCTAGGAAAATGGAGCACAGTGGCAAAGTAGCTTAGATTGGAAAATAATTGCCACCCTCCCACAAGAAGGTTGGCTTGGAGAGCCGCTGAAGGAGTAACTGTGGACATATATAGTCTCTAATCTTCAGATGCCACAATATTTAAGCTTTATTATCTCCATTCGTTATTTAGGGAAACCAGAACATGACAAGTTAGATCAGTTTCTCAAGCTTCACATCCAGCTAGTGGCACAGGTCCCAAAGGATCAATAAACTTTTGAACTTCATTGTCTTTCTGTTACACTCTGTTTCTTGTTACAACGATAACTGTATAATTGAAAATTAAAATTAATTGTTGAAGAAAAGTGTATAGTCTACATTTAGTGTACTGCATTCATTTCTGATATACCCTTGCTAAATATTTTATTGAAAAACCTTATATTATTTATAATCATAAAAAATGTAAATGGGATATTTACAACTAACAAGGGTATTAGGGGGTGGATGTCTGGCTAAGGAAAATTTAAACATTAATATATTGAAACATTGTGGCCAATAAAGAATTAAAATGTGATAGCAAGATTATGAAACCAATCCAAACAGAAGACTAGTTAAATTGTGCTTTTGTGTGCTTCTTCCTATGTAGGCAAGGAATATTAGAGAAGTATGTTAAACATGTCTGTTCTTGATTTGAGTTGGTGAATTGATAGTAATGGAAAGTAGTATCAGAACTGTGAAGATTACCCACTACATAAAGAGCTTGCTGCTAAAGAATAAAGACTTGGATTCCAATCCCTAAAATCTGTGTTAACAACAATCTGTGTTAAGTTACCAAAAAGAAGAGAGAAAACCCATTATGCTCGACAGCACACATTGGCCACCCCAGTAGTGTGGGACAGAAATGGACAGATCCTAGGGACTTGCTGGCCATCCAGTCTTCTCAGAGTGTAAGCTACAGATTCAATGAGGGCTGTTATATCCAAAACAACAAATAAACAACAATAATAATAATGATGATGATGAATGTGAAGAGCAATGGAGGAAGGCACATGACACTGACCTCTGACCTCTATGTGTGCTTGAAGGTGAACCCACACCCCTTCCATCCCATATACACACAAAGAGAAAATAGTCTATGTCAGAATTCCACACTTGGCTAAACTCTCGGCACCCCATTTTTAACTACTAGACAGATGACTTGATGAAAACAAATGTTACAGTCTCTGTATCTGTTTCCATCAGTTTCAGGATGAAGCCTTTCTGATGATATTTGGAATAGGCACCAATTAATGAGTATAGCCAAATATCATTAGGAATCTTTTTTTTTTTTTTTTTTTTTTGGTTCTATCTTATGTCTCTGAGCTATCCAGCCTCTGGGTCCTAGCCCTCTAGGTAGTGTCAGGGGTGAGTTTCCTTTTGTGGCATGGGTTTTAAGCTGGACCAGTCATAGGTTGGCTACTCTGTCAATTTCTGTGCCTTCTATATCCCAGCACATCTTCTAGGCAGGACCAATTGTAGATTAAAGGTTATGTGTCTGGGTTGGTGTCCCAATCCCTCTACTGGAAGTCTTGCCTGGTTACAGGAGAGGGCCAATTCAATCTCCTTATCATTGTTAGGAGTCTTAACTAGGATCACTCTCTTAGATTCCTGGGAGTTTCCCCCCAAATTCCAGTTGTCTCTCTAAGTGCTCTCCTCCTCCATTTTCCCCACATCTCATCCCTCTTGTTCCAGCATCCCCTCCCATTCCCCCACCCACCCACAATGTCTGCTCTATTTCCCCTCAGAGGTCCACAGCCAACCATTAGGCAGACCTTGGGGAATCCTGAAGAAGATGGAGAGTGTGGCAGTGTCCTGTGCTGTTCCCTTTGGTGGAGGGGTCGAGTAGGCACAGAACCAATGACACAGACTCTGGGAGAATGTTGAAAAATAAGCTCAGGTTATTTGGAAAGAGGCAAGCCTTGTATACCCTCTACTCCAACCTGGAGGAAGCACTGGTGAATATGAATTTGCTGGTGTGCATGGCTGCCTCTCATTGGTCTAGGTCATCTCCAGATCATGTCTCAGCTGCTATTGTTAAGGCCCTGAGGTGGACCCAGGTTGGCTCTCAGAAAGTATCTTATTACTGGTTTGGGCCTGCTGGCCCTCAAGCCTGTTAGCATTGAGTCATTCCACATATCCACCCCTTTTTATTATTTTATGGGACATGCTCAGTGGGAGATAGGGGGCATTGCCCTAACCTTGTTGGCCCCACCTAAGGAGAGCTCAGCATGATGGACTGTGTATGGCTTAGGTTGGCTTGCCAAACAAGCTCTTACCTGTCTTTGACTAACAGTCATTGAAGAGCATCAGTCCTGTAGAGATGTCTGGGTAGTGGCCTTTAGGCAGTAGCCTTCTGTATCTCAGTGAGCCATATGTGCATTATCTCTCTAGGAGGACTTTGTTCTAGGTGTCTGAGAGCCAATAAAAACTGTAGGGTTAAGAAATATTTGGTGTTATTCGGCTTTTAATATTCAGCTGTCTTCTGCTATGAATGTCTTGTGTGCTCATATACTACTAGGCCACAAAGGCAAACAGTATAAGCTTATCAGACCTACTGATGATCTGAACTAGGTAACATCCCTACAGAGACAACACTTGTCTCCTAGGATTAGGAGATAGGTGGATTGTAGATGCATAGCTTTGCTTCTTGTGAAAATAAAGCACAGGCTTTCCTTCCCTAGACAGGCCAAGCAGCATTCCAGAGCTATTGACTCAGGACAAAAGTTTTTGTTTTTTTGGGTTTTGTTTGTTTGTTTTTTTGTTTTTTGTTTTGTTTTTTTTGTATAACCAGGTGCAGTAAAGACTGGGACAGAATTCCTACTTCAGGCAGAGTGACATGGCCAGAGAGAAAGGGAGAAGGCAGAGTCTTTGTAGAGAGTAAGAATTTGAATCAGGTCAGGAGAGGAAGTAAAGATGGGAGACAAAGGAACAGAGGATGAAGATGAGATTGATAGCAGAAGAGCTTAGTTAGGGCTATGAGAGGACAGGAAGAGAAGGGACAGAGAGGAGTAATTTGTAAGAATAGAAATAAAGCTATATAGATAGAATTTAATCTCAAAAGAATAAAGTAAACAGACAAAAGACCATGGTGCACATAGATTCTTTTTCCTCAGATTATCCCACTCCAGCCATAGTGTCGTCTCCAGGACTCTGGGAGAAATCTTCTCAGGGTAGGCCCCGGGAACATTTAGTTAGTGAATCTGTTGCAGAAGACATTTGAGCAGGAGAAGGATTAGTAAAAAATTTAGTCTCAAGGACATGGGTGGGACCCTAGTCATATTTATTGTGCCAATCAAAGTCTTTCTGATGATGCATTAATGACTTTGTTGGAGATGAGGCAATTGCTTGATATCTAAAGTCACATGCCAGTAATGACATGACCTTTACTAATGCCACAGTAGCAGGTCAAACCCTACATTACCCCTCTGAAGCTTCTAATTTGGCCAATGTCTCTTGGTCCATTGTCAGACACACATCTCTGGAGGGTATTCATATTGGTGTGGTGGTATTCTAGGGAAAAATGCAAGCATACCCTCACCCCCTGTTTAACAGGAGAGCAGGGGGTTGCCATTGAAGGGTGATGGGATCCCTCCAACACACCAAGGGCAATGGTGTCTCCCAAGGCAGGTAAATAAGCATGTTGTCCAATTTGGGCTTGTGTGACAGGGTTAACATATGGTCCTAGGCCCATGAGCATCTCAAGAGAAACAGCAATGTTGTACTGTACATTAAAATGAGCCTGAGCCTCAGCCTGGTCATCATAGGCAGTGTACCAGTTAAGGAAGACTGCAGGCTCCAACACAGCCTTCATCAAATGGTACTAATCATAGTAAGTCTATAAAGGCATTGCTTATGGCTCAGGACTTGCTAAAAATATAGTGAGTCAGGACCCAATTCATTGATGTCCTTACAGACCAAGGACAGATCTGCAAGAGGGGTAGGTATCCATGGATGGTTAGCTGCATTGGGGCCCACATGAACTGGAAACACCATAGTGGACATATGCAGCACCATAGGTGAAATAGACTGGGAGGTACAGGGAGCAGGACATCCAGGCAAATCACTCTGTGTATACTGCAGTGGGGCAGTAGTCATTCAAGGCATGGGGGGAACAAAGAGAGGGCTGCTGATATAGGCTTAGGTGCTGCCATAATCATTTTCTTTCTCTTTCCATCCCTTTCCTTTACTTTATGCCTATTCTCATCCATTTCCTTGCCAGCAGGGGCAGAGGAATTATCAGTCATGGATGGAATGAAGGTAATAGATAAGTTGGTATTACAGTGTTCCTGGCAGTGTTTATTGTGGGCCTTAATAACCTCTTCAGTAGAGGAGGACTTTAAGCCAGCAATTATAACCAACAAAATGGGCATATAAAACAATTGGAGGGTTACTCTGAAGCCCACTTCCCATTTTCTGGCCAGAAACAGAACTCTCATTCAAAGATCAGGTTTCCACATGTTCTCTGAAGAGATCCATGGAGCAAACACCACAGCCTTCATCCAAAACCTTTCTAGTTCTGATGTTATAGCCCAGAGGCCCTGGCTAATTATAAGGGACTTGAGGGCTCCAACAGGGACCTCTTTACAGTGAGGGAGGAAATTTCCCATAGTGGTAGAAGGTGTGATAAACAACAGAGACCGTGGTTCCATTTCCTGAGGGTCTAGCCCTTACATGGAAACACCAGGTGAGCCTGAACAAAAGTATGTGCCACCCTACCATACAGACAGACTCACAAACAAGACAAACAAGAAGAAAGTGGAAGTCCCAGGGATTACCTATTAAAGGGATTGAAAGCATACAATGTGGGGGGGGGGGGCGCTACTCACCAAAATACACCTCAAAGGGGCACTCAAGCAGTGCTGTGCATGAGGAAAGGGAGACAAACAGGTCCCTGTTTGGACACCAGATGTGACAGAATCTTGTGCTGTTCACTTTGGAGGAGGGGGCCAAGTAGGCACAGAGTCAATGTCACAGACTCTAGGAGAATGTTGAAAAAACAAGCTCAGTTTATTCAGGAAAAGACAAGCCTTCTATACCCTCCACTCTGCCCTGGGCAAATGTCTGATGAATACGCATCTGCTGGTGTGACATGGCTGCCTCTTATTGGTCCAGGTCATCTCCAGATCATGTCTCAGCTGCTATTGCTAAGGCACTTAGACAGACCCAGGTTGACTCTCAGAAAGTATCTTATTACTGGTTTGGGCCAGCTGGCCCTCAAGTCTGTTAGGGCTGAGTCACCCCACAGGGGAGGAAGGATTGTAGGAGCCAGAGGGGTCAAAGATACCACACAAAACCCACATAATCAACTAACTCTACCTCACAGGGTCTCACAGAAGCTGAACTGACAACCAGGGAACCTGCATGGGACTGACCAAGGCCCTCTGCCTATACATTGCAATTCTGTAGTTTGATCTTCTTGTGGGACTTCTAACAGTGGGGGTAGGGGGATGTCTCTGACTCTTTTGCCAGCTTTTGGGACCCTTTCCTCATACCAGGTTTCCTCCTCCAGCCTTCAACTTGAGGTTCCATGTTTGGCTGATTATCATGGGAGGCCTGACCTTTTCGGAGTAGAAAAGGAGGAAGAGTGGATTAAGGGGTTGGAGAGCAGAGGGGAGATGGGGTGGGGGACTGGAAAGAGAGGAAGGAGAGGAAACAATAGTCAGGTTGCTAATTAATTAATTAATTATTAATTGTTGCTGTTTAAGTAAATGGAATCTGAGGCTGATGACTCAGGTAAAATAAACAGGGGTAAGTTCACTGATCCATCCATCAGTTTTAGCCAAGATACAAATATTTATTTTTTAAAGTAACACTTCTAATATGTTAATGGGAAGTTCATTTTTGGTTTTAGCTAATTGAAATACGTTACAGTAAAATAATCTCATTTTATAAACATAAGTAAATAACATGCAAATACCTAATGTTTCCAATATATGTAGATTTCAGACAAATTTGTCTCAATAAAAATTTTAACAATGTTTCAATATAAGGGCTTTTCCTCATTTTGGAGTTTTCTCTGAGAGTCATCTTTCACACTGAAGTAAGTTTAAATTGGGAAGCCACTAACCCAGTTCTGTGTTGCTCTGATAACTTCCCTGAATTGACTCCAAATTCATCTCTCTGACACCTAGATTATGCCTCTTCAACTTATAAATTTGTTGATCTGCATGAATACACTCAGATAAATCAAAGGATTAAAACTCAGAGCTAAGTGAATAAATAAATAAACAGCCAAATAAGGATATAGACTTTTAATTTTATATCCCCAAGAATATTTTTTTTAATTTTTGTCTCTCACGTTTTCCCAGGCTTGTCTTTACCATGTTGATTAATCAAAATGATCAAATTTATACTTGGTCTGTATAAAGTCTGAGGAAATCCATTGTGTTCATAAACTCTGACTATTGTGACATGATCGAGGGCCTTTTAAGTAAAAAGCAACTTAATTTTTGTTTGGCTTTGTGTGTTTGGGCATGGTTCAGAGTGTAAGAGACACACAATATATCTATTCAAGTGTGATGCGTGTTTAAATTGAGAAACACAGTTCTTAAGAATTACACATATAAAAATTAAAAATTATAATTGTCCTATTTGGGGCATCATTTCCAAGTGAAACTGAACATGAAACAAAAATAAAGATGCATTCTGTTGATGTAGTCTTTTGAAAATTAAAAATCATAAGTTTTAAAAGTCACATTTTCTGGAATGCTAATTTCCCAGGTTTGCAGACTTACGTTGTCCTGAGATCAAGACTACAAGACGAGCCAACATTGAACTAATGAGAAGGTAATTCTTTCTCCATCACATATTTGACATAGACACATGTGGACTCTTACATAGTCTTGTTCAATTGGTTATATAGACGTGTAGGTCTTTAGCCTTCAGATGACAACTTTGACCAAAACTATTCATTACTGTCAACTCAGAGTTTAGTTCAGAGCTGAACCCTTTCCAGGTGGGCAGCTGATTCCTTTTTGTTTGTCACTGTTGTGCGGATTAAATTATAATCACCAAATTAAATAAGTTTTAGAAATTTATAAAGTCACTAAAATAGAAAGTACTTGTATCTCATTTGCCAGAGGAAATCTTAGCACTGGGCTCAGCAAAGCGTGTAAGAACAACCTGCTGATTCTCCACATGAGAGTCTCTGGCCACTTCATTCACAACAAGTACCAAACTAAGCACGGACTCCTCTTCAGCACAATACACCTCTGTTGATGTCACTATGCCATTTTTCCATCTCACCTCTGCTCAAAAGCTTTGCAGTTTTAGAAATCATGGTCTTAGTCTTATCAATAATTGTAATTGAAAAGTATGGGTCAGAAAAGACCCATATTTTTATCTTTATAAAAAAAATCTATAATGTATGAATTAGCATTCCAAACATCAATAATGCTTGGCCCCTGGGCTGAAACCTTGAAATTCAAACTGTAAACGCCCGCATCGTTTCTGTGAACAAGTTAGACCACATGGAGTAAACTGGAAACTGATGATTGGGAAATATCAGAAACAGAACAGATTACTGGAGCTTGTAAAGTATGATTAGTATAAAACAACACCCTTAATCTTTGTGTCCCCATGTAAAGAAAGACATTCACTAAACTGTGGAAAGATTCATTCCATGGTCATTCTTGATGAAAAGTGTTTGAGACATGTTTGGGACACTGCTGTGTGCCCTTAAGATGTGATTCCCCCCGCCCCCTTCCATCTAGTAGTGTGTGCATTTCCAGGCTTATTCTCAGTGATTCCTGTGTCTTCAATGAGATGGTACTTTTAATCTCTGAAGACCATTGGGAGGTCTGAAAGCTCATTATGCTGAATTACCAGAAGAGGCTCATGGCTTAGGTAACATCAACATAAAAATGTATGTGTATGTACATATATGTGAAAACCCCCATACACATGGATCACACTGAATGATAAGAGGCTAAATAAAAGATTCCACTTCAAACTGTCTCTCATGGAAACTCTCTTGGAACTCAGCATTTCAGTCTTCATTATGGTGTCATGGCTCGGGAATTGATTATAAGAATATGGTAATTCGAGAAATTAAGGGACACATGCCAGCGTCTCTCTCAGCAGGTGCCCCTTGCTACAGAAAAACTTGCACAGCTGGCCTGCGCAGTCCAAGTGCAGGCACAGCACCAGGTCCCACTTCACAATCACTCCACAGCATACCAGGAATGTCACTGTTCCATCTCAGCAAAATATTATCTTTCAAGAAAATTGTTCCTTCTGCCTATTGTTTCAGCTCTGCACTGGAATATGTTAGAATCTCAGACTCTATGTTGCTTCATACTGTTTTCATGCTATTGATTAAACAACAAGCTGAAATTTAAAGTAATTATGTTTAATTCATGATGATTAGTCAGTAAAGCCAGGCTTCCCCCCATGCTTGCATTCACTCTATCAAGTTTCTTTGTTGCTAAGTGGTCATCATAAATTATTTCTTGCCAGTATCTGGCGTAAAATCACTAGATGTTAACAACTACTGTCTCCTTGAGAATTTATTAGTTTTGAAATAATTTGATCACTTATTTCAGTATGTCTTTAAACATTTTGAGAGAAAAAAATTGTAAGTATTTGGAACTAAAGCAATTATGCAGCTTTTAAGACAAAGGTTATTCTGAAATTCTATAATTTCAAAGATTAGTTGACAAATTCACCCAAGAAAATCTTCAAGCTTCTTTGTATTAAGTAGAGTTGAGAGCTCTTGCCTTAGAAAACTGTCTGGACCCGAATTTCATTGTGCATTAGAGGGAATAATTGGTGGTGATATATGAAAAGAATGGAAATAAGTATTAAAACAGCCAAGGTTTGCCACTGGGATTTCATCCATAAAAAAGAGACCTGATTGGGAAAGGGTTGGAATTTTAAATTGATTGGCTTCTGATATATAAATATTTCCGTATAATTCTTAGCATCTTAAAGTCTATAAAGCCCCTGCCATTTTCATGAATATGTTGTGAATTTAAATTCACATGGGATGCATGATTTTTCTCTGTAATTCAGACAAGGCAGAGATAATCACAGAAAAACATCATCACCTCATCTTAGTTCATGTGTTGTTGTCACTTTTCTATGCTGTGATAAAACACCATGACCAGAGGCAATTTAAGGAAGAGAGTTTATTTTAGCTTAAGGTTCCAGGGGGATAAGAGTTCATCAGGGCAGGAAAGTATGGCAGCAAGAGGCAGCTGTGGTAGCAAGAGCAGGAAGCTGAGAGCTCAAATCGTCAGCTATAAGCACAAGCAGGGAGGATCCTGGAAAAGGGGTGAGGTGTTGAATTTTCCAAGTCTGATCCAACAATACCTTCCAATAACCTCTCCAAATAGTGTCACCAACTGAGAAAGAAGGATCCAAAAATCCTGAGTCTGGGGGACACATTTCTCATTCAAACCATCGCAGTATGGCACCATAGTTTTAGTTAACCTCTCCTATCAATTTCATCAAAAAAAAAAAAAGTCACACTAGTAGCTCCAAGTGTTTTCCTGTTAGTAAATGAAATACACATGCCAAAAAAAAAAGCAGTTCAATGTCAAAATCTGATCACTACTGACATTTATTGAGCACACGGTGTATATTTGGAATTACCAGTTATAGTAAATGCCTATAATGACCCCGATGTGTAACTTCTCCTAGATTCCTGCTCACCTCTGGTTCCCAGTTATATTCACTTTAATGAACTATGTGAAGTGGCCACTGATGTTTCTGCTTTAGGCCACAGGGCTTTCCGTAGAGCCAATGAGGACAGATCAGTGATGCATAGCCCAGAAACATGGGTAAAATAGCATCTAGCTGGATTTATGTTGAGGTCCTTGATCCACTTGGACTTAAGTTTTGGGCACGGTGATAGACATGGATCTATTTGCAGCCTTCTACATGTTGATATCCAGTTATACCAGCACCATTTGCTGAAGATGCTTTCTTTTTTCCATTGTACACTTTTGGCTTCTTTGTCAAAAATTATATGTTCATAGGTGTGCGGATTAATGTCAGGGTCTTCAATTCGATTCCATTGGTCCACATGTCAGTTTTTATGCCAGTACCAAGCTGTTTTTATTACTGTGGAGGCTACCTGGAAAACAGGACTCCAAGAAAGACACGGGACTTGCCCAATGACGGAGAAATAGAAGAGATCTACATGAACAGCCTGGACATGAGTGGGGGTAATGAAGGGCGAGGGGCAAGGGAAAGAGAGCTTGGGGGAGCGGGAGATCCCAGCTGGATCAACAACAGAAAGGGAGAACAAAGAATAGGAGACCATGGTAAATGAAGACCACATGAGAATAGGAAGAAGCAAAGTGCTAGAGAGGCCCACAGAAATCCACAAGGATACCCCCACAACAGACTGCTGGCAATGGTCGAGAGACAGCCCGAACTGACCTACTCTGGTGATGGGATGGCCAAATACCCTAATTGTCATGCTAGAAACTCCATCCAACGACTGAAGGATCTGGATGCAGAGATCCATGACTAGGCCCTGGGTGGATCTCTGGGAGTCCAATTAGCGAGAAAGAGGAGGGTTTATATGAGCGAGAATTGTTGAGACCAAGGTTGGATAAAGCACAAGGACAAATAGCCAAACAAATGGAAACACATAAACTATGAACCAATGGCTGAGGGGTCACCAACTGGATCAGGCCCTCTGAATGGGTGAGACAGTTGATTGACTTGATCTGTTTGGGAGGCATCCAGGCAGTGGGACCAGGTCCTGTACTCATTGCATGAGTTGACTGTTTGAAACCTGGGGCCTATTCAGGGTCGCTTGGCTTGGCCTGGGAGGAGGGGACTAGACCTGCCTGGACTGAGTCTACCAGGTTTATCTCAGTCCGTGGGGGAGGCTTTGCCCTGGAGGAGGTGGGAATGGGGCGTGGGCTGGGGAAAAGGTGAGGGGGGCGGGAGGGGGGGAGAACAAGGGAATCCGTGGCTGATATGTAGAACTGAATTGTATTGCAAAATAAAATAAAAAATAAAAAAAGAAACAAACAAGCGTCTAGGGCAGTAGTTCTCAACCTTGTGGGTCCCGACCCCTTTGGGAATAGAACAACTCTTTCACAGGAGTTACCTAAGATCATCAGAAAACACAGATATTTACATTACTCTTCATAATATTAGCAAAATTTCAGTTACAACGTAGCAGCAAATACAATTTTATGGCTGGGGGTTCACCACAACTTGAGGAAATCTATTAAAGGGTCACGGCATTAGGAAGGTTGAGAACTACTAGTCTAGGGTGGCTTTGAACAAACAGGACATGTGAGTAAGTGAATATGATCCTCAAACTGCCTTTTGCCTGTTAGGAAAATCCTAAAGTACCTCTAGTATAGAACCAGTGGGGACAACACATTAATTTGCCTTCTGATTTTTCTCTCTCCTCTCCTCTTCAAGTATCCCCTCCATTCTTCCCTTTTATTTCCTTTTTCTACCCTCCATTGCCCCCTTCTCTTTTGCCCCTTTTGTTTCCTTCTCTGTCTTTTCTCTCTAATCATTTCCAGTTCTGCCCCTCCCTCCTCACCCTTCCCACCTCCCTTCCCCCTTTGTTCTTTATCCTTTATTTCCTAATATCAGCCCTCCTAACAATGGAAATCAAATTTCAGACTTAAGCCTAAGAGAAACATTGAGCCTGTGCCAGGCACTACGATAAGTACTTTACATTATTAATTCATGTGATTGTTGTAGTAAAATGGATATAACCAGCTAATATCTTGAGTCTGATTTTACATAAAAGAAAACTTAAGCTTAAGTTAGTTATCTGCCTGAGTCCTCTCATCTACTAAGTGATGGACCTAGAATTCATGTCCAGTATATCCAGTTAGATAGTAAATTAAAGCACTACACTCTTGCACTAAGTTTTCAATACATATGAGAATGTTTGCAATGATGTTTCCATAATTTTTATTTATTGGTTGAGGATGTCATCCAAGTATACAATATGCTCTGATCAAATCCCTTCCCACTCCTCTGATTTTCCTTACTACTTATTCCTTCCAGCTGTGTGCATTCTTGCCTTAAACTAAGGAGTCCAGGTAATACCTCCAGCAAGTGCAAGAGTGTAATAATGTCATCCACTGCCACATGAACAATCTATCGGGAACCACATCCCTGAAGAAAACTGACCCTCCCTCAGTGCTATCAACTACCAACAGCTCCAGAGCTGTTTAGTTGTTGTTGTTCATTTAAATAGAAATTTCTACACGCCAAATAAGATTCACTAGGTCACAAACCCTGATAGTGAAGATTGAGATTAGTGTTCTAAAGGGATTCCCAGACAGTTTCTATGGACACTAAATGTATAAAGACCAACTATGAGTTTTAAGTACTTGGAAAGTAGAAGTGAATATTCTTTTTTTTTTTTTTTTTTTGGTTTTTCGAGACAGGGTTTCTCTGTGTAGCTTTGCGCCTTTCCTGGAACTCACTCGGTAGCCCAGGCTGGCCTCGAACTCACAGAGATCCGCCTGGCTCTGCCTCCCAAGTGCTGGGATTAAAGGCGTGCGCCACCACCGCCCGGCTTTAGAAGTGAATATTCTTAACCTCAATCACACATGACAGCAGATTTGTCTCACTACCTAAAAAGATAGTTTATATATGTCAGTATCCGGAACATTAATAAAGTAGTTCTCCATTGGAACTGGCGAGATCTTTCAGCAGTTAAAAGTCATTGTTGTTCTTGCAAAGGACCAGGGTTCATTCCCCAACACCCACATCAGACAGCTCCCAACCACCAGTATCTTCAGCTCCATAGGAATCCAAGTCCCTCATCTGGCCTGTTCAGGCACCTACATGGACGTGGTGCACATACATAGGCTCAGACAGACACACATAGAAAATACATCAATAAAAATTAAAAGAAACAAGTTATTCATTGTGCCTAATTTATACTTTATCATGGGGAAATGAAACATGCAGTGGTCTCACGACAGTGTAAAACAGTAAAACAATTCAGGAATTTTGGGAGGCAACTACAGATGATAATTTAGTAACAAGGGACAATCTCAAGTCAACAATATTTGACGTGATATCAGCTTGAGATCACCATGGCTAACCAGGAGGGAAGACTAAACAGCAGACGTAATGAAGTAAATGACATTGCAGGGGGTAACGTGAGAAGTGCTCCAATGGGGAGCCACTCACTCATCCCCAATCCACATGCCATGAAGGCTGATCCTCTGTAACCTGCTCTAAACCAGTCAGCATCCAAATCATTAGTTACTGAAATCATTCGAGATATAAAATTCTACTAATTCAGACTTGATATCTCTCTCAAATTATTAATTAGAAGTTCAAATTCTCTTGGTTGACATGAAAATGGGAAAAATAATGGAGATGTTTTAAACCTAATCATTGTCTGCTTCTGCCCTGCTGTAATTTCAGCTAATGAATTTTGCTTAATTCAGAAAATATTGTTATGAAGTCTAGAAGACAGTCTAAGTCCTATGATGGGGAATATTAAAACCTGATCTAAGTTACACAGTAAGTAAGCAATGACTAATAACCGATTACAGTGTACATATTTTGTTGTTGTTTTTATTGCATGTTTTCATTTGCCTGACATCAAAAAAAGAAACTCAAACAAACAAAACAACAACAAAAAAGGTACTTTTTACTTTTTCTCTTATATCTTCAGAATAATTGGTCAATTAGTGATTTTTAAAGCATCTTCTTCCTTGTTTGCTAGGGTTACACCTTTTTTGTTTTTTTGTTTCCCTCTGACTCTTCTTTAGTTTGTTTTGAACACTTTCAAAATAATAAATATCAGAGATTTTTTTGTGCCTCTTTTCAGGCTCCTTGCCCCATCCTGCACTCCTTTTCAGGGCAGGCTCAGCCATGTTGCTCATTGAGAATGCTCTGTAATTGGCATCTCTTTCTCAAATCTCCAGATTCATTAATGTATTCAAACGCCTTTGACATCTCCTTTACAATGTCTATATGGCTACTCAATCTCAATCTATTCAAAAACCACAGAATTCACCTAAAAAAGTCTTGCTTTCTGCTTTTCCCACTTAAAGTGTATGCCACCTACTTAAGACCATCTATTTGGGTATCTCAACCAGAAAAATGGCAGGAACTCTCCATCTATTTCTCTGCCTTTCATCCCATATTGATCAAGATCTCTTGAAATTATATTGTCTTCTGAGTCACATACATTTATCTACAACAGGGCACTGTTAGTTCCCTCAGAACAGTTTTTGCCAATATCTCTTAATTGTTTAATCACACCAGGTGGCTATACACTCACATCTCTACATTGTAACCAACCATTTTCCTCCAAAGGAAAATTTGATAATTTTCCTATTTTCTCCCTGTCATTCTTCTCAAACCAAAACCTTTCTTTATTAAAAAGTCAGGCTTTTGCACAAATATCTCTTCCTGGATGGACCCCTCTATGAACTTTTAATAGAGGTCATGCCTCCCATGTGTTCACACAATTTATCATTGCCACATGAATTGTGCAAGAGTACTTCTAACATTTTATTGAGGATAGTGGGATTTAATACAATTATTCTGTATTAGAGTATACGTGTGTGAAGGAAGAGATTGTCTCTGCCACTGCATACAGTTGAATTCACAACAAGATACCTGGTATAGCCGGCACCTAATAAATCTTTATTATATAAATATATGAATATTTTGGACAGCCTTGACTAAGAATCACAGTGACGACAGGTCACTAATCTCCTTAAATTTCAAACAGTGCAGAGCAGCATATATGTATATTTTTTCTTTATTCTGGGTATGCTGGAAACCTAATAGCATTTGCAGAGTGCCATTAGAGAATGAAACTGTCTATAAGACAGTACTTCCAAGATGCCCTCCCTACAAAAGCCACATTAAAATCAGTTAGCAATTTGAAATAGTTTTGTTTAAAACTCATTACAAACACAGGTATGGTGCTACACACCCTTAATTCCAACACTCAGAGGGCAGAGACAGGCAGATTTTATAAATTGGGGACTAGCTTGGTCTACATAGCAAGTTCCTGACCAGCAAGGGCTGCCTAGTGAGATCTTGTTTACAAAGCTGAAAAACATTATATACTTACAGTACATCTGAAAAAGTATAGAAAATACAATTTACCTCCTCGTGGGATAATTGTTCTGTAATTCTATAAGTCTATGCATCTGTTTCCTCCCTTACACAAGTATCCCCATCCTGTTATTTTTCTTCTTTTTCTTTTTCTCTCCTTAGGACACAATCATTTTTGAGATGTGATCAAGGTATCTTTGCCTAATAATATCTTTCTTCTTTCCCCATGCAATTTCTAATTTACTTAATTAATCTGTTACCCATTGCCGATTTTATAATATGGTTTAACCTTTACTAAATGAGTAATTTATATATAAACTCTTATTATGTAAGTACGAACTAAATAGCTTTGGTACTGGATAAGTAAATTTGATGACTGTCATTTCCAGTTTAATTAAGAATCTTGTGTCTTCAAAGTGCAACAGCTTACATTAGTGGGATCAGAGAGATGTGAAGACAACCAACTCTTCAGAATGCATCTCACTGTATTTTTACTTATATTTTAATACAGTGTTTATATTAAAGAAACAAGAGCAGAAAATAAGAGAGGGAAAGAAACAGCTAGCTGATACGGATGGGAACTGCCAATGTTAAATGGGCTTAGACCCATTAGAATTTCCTTTATGGTTCTAAATGTTAAATGTATGCGCTTGATGACTAATTCATATTTAGATGAGGAATGGTTTGAATGGAAATTTTGAAAGTAGGTAATCTTTTGAATTTAGTGTTTGAGATGTCTACTTTCTTTAAAGGTTAGTCTGAACCAGGCATAACGGCTACTCCCAGCACATGAAGGCTGAAGCAAGCAGATCTTTATGAGTTTGAGACCAGCATGGTCTACATAGTAAACTAGAGGCCAGCCACAGGTACATTGTGAGACGCTGTCTAAAAAGAAAAAAAATAAAAAAATTTATAATTTTGAAAATATATACTCATCTTTAGTTGGGTTATTAAATGATTAAATATTATACCACCATCACCTTATATTAAACTAGCCTCCTAACACACACACACACACACACACACACACACACACACACACACCGAGAGAGAGAGAGAGAGAGAGAGAGAGAAAGAGAAAGAGAGAGAGAGAGAGAAAGAGAGAGGTTTTTCTTTATGCCTAAAGTTAAATTTAGAGACAAAGTAATACATTGTACAGTACGTTTATAAAACTAAAATTTGTAGGTTCTGGAAGTACACAAAATTTCATAAGCTACAGGATACAGCTAACTGTGTATAGCTATCCATGGTGTTGGTGTATTGAAATTTTAGTGTAAGGCCAGGAAGTAGTTGACAGGATGCTTGCCAATTCAACCTTCACTGCATAATAATTAATGGAACTTTCCAGACTGTTTTATGGCTAGGGTCTCACAGAGAGAGAAATGTTTGCTGGCTTCTCTATAAAACATAAGACCCAAAGCCTCTCAGCTTCTGCTGCCTGGTTAGAAAAATAGAATGGGTTTGGGGCCAATAGGTTTGTACTTTCTTTCAAATCACTCGGTGAGTAAATAGATTCTGGGACCTTATCTTCACAGGCAAACAGTGAACCCTATTCAGGGTTGTGCTTGCTGTGGGTGGGCATTACCTCTAATACCTGAATTCAGTGGTGTCTTTGGCCATAGTCACTGTGACTATTTCCAGTTGTAATTAATCTTTACTTGGTGGAACTTTAAACAGTTACAAATGTGCCATATATGTATGTTTTAATTATGGTAATCACTGTGCCCTGACGTTCAGTCAAAGAAGGCATTCTACATTCCCAGGCAGTGCGAGCGGTGTCAGAACAGCATGCCCTTACTTGGCTACTTCCTTAATAGCACATTTGCTTCTGTCACAGTCTCCGGTGTCCTGTGCCCATGTGGTCTGACTAATCTACTGGTCCTACAATTATTCTGTCATTGTGATGGCTGAAGGGTGATCTACGAAAGGCAGTGATAGTTTTTATTCCTTTTTCATATTGATGGTTCTGTCTGGCAGAGTCTACAAAGTGGTGGCGGATATTCTAATTTTTTATATACTTGGTGCCAAATCTCAAAAGGAAAATTGCAGGCAAATCACAAGCAAAATGAACGTGCTATATAAGAGCAGTGTGACTAGCAGCCACTTTTTTGTTTTACCTACTTGTCTTGAAAAGAAGAAAAAGGAGAGGTAGACAATTAATACCATCTGAATGTGATGTTTGAATAAATTAACAATAAGAAGAATTTACATCCAATGTATCCAGAAAATGCCATTTGGACAAAAATGTCGACATTTGGTGCTATGATGATGGAGAAAGGAACATTTTCCCTTTAAAACTGTAAAAAGTACTCAACAAAATTATAGATATCTATAATTTCTCATGTATTTTGTAAACTCATTTTTCTTCAGGGTAAAATCAGAAGTCTGCTCCTATGTGAGATAGCAATATACCATAAAGGTACATTCTGGAAATATGATAATCTTCTACTTAGGCATCTATACTAGAGATTTAATATTGTTGTTGCAGCAGTTGAACAGGAGCCAAACTAATCCCAGAAAAGTGCGCTATGTGCATATTAACTATGGCAAATGTGCAGAGAAACAATCCCATTAATGCTACTCTACACATCTGGTGTGATTTGTTTACCTCTCTTCAGTTTGTTATATGTGTGGCTGTGTCATCTTACCTGTGGACAAATGTTCCACTAAATCAAACTTTAGGATACTTTCCATTATGTACCTGAACATGTAAGTATTTGTATAAATAAAAAAAAATTCATTTTATTCTACTTGGGACTACAATTTACCTTTAAGTCATTGTTAAATGTAGTGTCCCCTGAATTATGAATGTTCTTTAGAAATTCATCAGTTGCACCCATTATCTAGCGAAGTGTGGTCAAAACCACTCAGAATACCATCTTCTAGAGTAAGAATGCAGATTTGAGAGCAATTAAGGATCACAGGATATGAAATCTAATCAGCACAAAATAAAAGTTAAATTACTTTTTCTGGAAACACCTAGGTTTAGTTGCAATATACCAGAAAAAAAAGTGAGTTTAATTTATGTGAAATGGTAATTTCCAGAAATGATAGTAAAATCCAAACTCTTCCTTGAAAATGTTTGGTTTATTTTCTTCGTAAATTAAATTAAGTAAAATATTTAGAAAAAAAATTCTGAAGGAATTGTAAGACAAGGTTACTCTAGGCATGATGGTAGAAACCTATGATCTAGCTCTCAGGAACTGTGAGGCAGGAGAATCTTCAGTTCAAGTCTAACCACAGTGCTAGGCATCTAGTCTCCCTTTGTACCTCTTAGTGGTGTTGTGTGTGTTCGCGTACGTGTACACGTGTGTGTGTGTGTGTGTGTGTGTGTGTGTGTGTGTGTGTGTGTGCATGTGTGTGTGTGTACATGTGTGTGCGTGTGTGCATGTGTGTGTTTACTTTAACTCAGTAATTAGCAATTCAGGTTTTTGTACATACGAAAAAAATGACAAATATAATAATGACATATGTAAGAAAGTAGTCATACTAGTTCATTTTCACCACTGAAACATCCCTTCAAATTTCTGTAATATTAAGTAAGCAGAGAAAACATGACAGAATCTTGCATGAAGCAGACCCCTTGTGAACTTTAAAAAGACACAGTCTTAGGACATACTCAAATACCTTGAAATTAGAAAAATCCACTTTTATTGAAAGAAAATTTCTCTTTTAAACAGTTCTGGGACATAGTTTTCTATTATATACTTTACTGGTTCTGGTGAAAAGAGATTTGATTCAAGAGTGTTCAATGTTTGACACCCTGTGCTTAAGCATTTCATTGAGCCACTAAGTAACTGAATATTAAATTAGGAAAGAAAGAGGAAAACCTCCACCTACCTGTGTCCTCTAATTCTCTCTTGGTCAGACACAAAAACTCTTGTCACAATACTCAATTCCCATAGCTCTGTTTCATCATTATTTCATTATTTTTAAAAGTTCTTTTATTTGTTTGTTTGTTTATTGTTTGTTATCTCCAAAGAATAATTAGGGAATGAGTCACTCTTCAGACCAATAAAAGAGCCAGTCAGCTTCCTTATTGTATTTCTTCAGCTAACAATGTCATTACTGTTCTCCTTCATGTATCTGTCTGACATCTTGATGATCAACACTTTTCCTTTCATCTAGGAGATGCAATACCAAAAATTAGACATTGTATTCACAGCTCGCATAACCCCATATGCCAATTTTTGAGATATATGCATCCACTTCTGGTGTTTTAGACTTTCTGGTGTACTAGACTTACTAGCTGACTTAAGGACACTAAGTCTGAATCTGAGAGAGATGATAAAAGGACCTTCCATATGAACCAATGGCTGAGGGGTCACCAACTGGATCAGGCCCTCGGAATGGGTGAGACAGTTGATTGGCTTGATCTGTCTGGGAGGCATCCAGGCAGTGGGACCGGGTCCTGTGCTCATTGCATGAGTTGGCTGTTTGAAACCTGGGGCCTATGCAGGGTCGCTTGGCTCGGCCTGGGAGGAGGAGACTGGACCTACTTGGACTGAGTCTACCAGGTTGATCTCAGTCCGTGGGGGAGGCTTTGCCCTGGAGGAGGTGGGAATGGGGGGTGGGCTGGGGGGAAGGTGAGGGGGCCCGGAGGGGGGAGAACAAGGGAATCCGTGGCTGATATGTAGAACTGAATTGTATTGCAAAATAAAAATTAAAATTAAAAAAGGACCTTCCAGAAAAAGGAAATTACAAAGGAAACTTAAGAATAAAATTTGCAGAGTATTTGTGGCAAAGCATACCCAAGTGCATTCATGTTTTAAAAATTGTAACCAGAAATATGTCAGTTCTGAAATAACCTTTATTTTATGATAATAGGATACTGCAATAAGTGCAAGTAATACTAGTAAAAACCGAATTCTAACAAAATTAAAGTGAGTAAAAACAAATTGAGTACCACTGAAGGATGGTGCTTAAAATGCTCATGTTTAAAGGGACCGTACAGCAAGCAGTACCTCCTCGAGCTACATTGGCAACATAGGCAAATAATATAGGCAATTTCTTCGGTTCATAATTCTTTTCTTTTTTCATTTATTTCTCACACAATGCATATGTATCAATGTGGTTGACTTATAGCTTTTCCAGGCTTGTACATCAGCTTGCTATAATTACGTTGTAATATAAATGGCTGAAAAGACTTTGCATGAGTCAATTGGTGACCTCGATTTATTTTTCCAGGTCATGGAGAACCATCTTTGAACCTCATCAAAAATTCTAACATAATAGCAGGTGTCAGCTTTTAATGTCCCTTTGCCTGTCACATGCAGCTCTATCAGAGAACAGTGCTACAAAAATAAAACAAATTTAATAAAAGTGTTCTTTTTCTATCTTTAGATTACTTTATAAATAATCAAAAAGTCAACTTGCATGATGAAAGTAGGCAAGGAAAGAGAATAAATTGCTAGACACACATTTCATACTGTCTCTTTTTCTATTGGAAGCAGCAGACAGAAAGCTAACACTCTGTGGATTTTGAAAAGAGCAGCTACAGCCTTCCTTTTCTGTTTGTTTGTTATCTCCAAAGAATAATTAGGGAATGAGTCACTCTTCAGACCAATAGAAGAGCCAATCAGCTTCCTTATTGTATTTCTTCAGATAACAATGTCATTACTGTTCTCCTTCATGTATCTGTCTGACATCTTACTTTTCCTTTCATCTAGGAGATGCAATACCGAAAATTAGACACTGTATAAGAACAGTACTTAAAACCGCATCTGTTCAAGAATTCGATAAGCCCTCTGAGTGTAGAGCAAGCCTTTCAAATGCTATTACATTTAAAGCCAGAGAGCACATTCAAGTCCTGCGAGTTTAGAGGAATCCTACACAACTGGCCACCCTTTCTGCAAAAGCATGTGATCCAATTTGAGCCCAGGTTGTAGTGTCAACATTTCTAGGTCAAAGCTGATTTGGAGTTGATGAAAACAAGCCAAAGCTTGCTTATCAATCTGTGATAAATGTTCCAGTTGGGCACACACGTTTGAAATAAGAATTTGATAGAGAACCCACTTCCCTGAACAAATTCACCCAAGCATTTTTAAATTGTAGTTATCTGGGGCAGTTCTCTGTAATGAGCTTTGCAAGACAAAGACCTGGCATGGGGGTTGCCATGTTGAGGGGAGCAGGAACCAGTGAACCTAAAACTGCAACAATATCCATTGAGACTAGGTAATTGTATTTGTCCATTCAGAAGAGACTTCCCCAGCTCTGGGCACACACTCCTTTGGCACCCGCAAAGGACTAAACTCATAGAATTGGAATGACCTCTTTTTACTGGTGACCCTGAGGTTATGATTCCTCTTTGCAATGGTCGGGAAAGATGGCCCACTGGAAATCTCACTCCTAGTTTCTTTATACATCATGGTCATGCTGACTTCTTCCTCTGGAGGTAAGGCATGTTACCATGGGTAACACGCAGGATTTTAAGGAAAATGACCCCAACTTAAGATGCTGACATGGCCGAAAGAAAGTGATAGAAAAAAATTGGACACCACCAGCAGCATGCTGGTAAAATGATTGTAACTATCTCTCCTGAGATAGAGAAAGGTGTCGAGAAACCAAATTGGGTACTAACTCATAGAGGAAGGGGAGCAATTGCCTCTGGCAACTACTTGTGTGCATCCCCTGCAGTTCAGGAAATTGTTTATCTCCACTCTAGAACTACATTTATCTCTTAACAACAAAGAATTGTTAGTTCTTCCAATTCTTATAAAATATATATATATATATATATATATATATATATATAGCAAAAATACTTAAAAATTTCAACTGGACAAGAAAAATAAACATAGGTTAAACAGTTCCCACTGGCCAAAAATAGAACTTGCTTATAATTTTTAAATGTTCACATAGTTAGAAGCCATTGATTAAAATTAAAACTGAGTATAGAGTAAATCAATTAATAAAGAAGAAAGCAGATATTCATTAAAAGAGAATAATAACTGAAAATGTCCACAGGATTATGTAATTGGAAAATCATCAGCTAGCAAACAGTCCTGGGAATAGACTCTCACACAAATGCAAACTAATAGGAAGAAAGATATTTTTATGTAGTTCTTCTTGCCATTCACAAATTAATTTCAGAGAAAATTAACTACTTTTCTCACGTCAAGAAACAAAAGAAATCACCTTAAAGGAATGACAAATATTGGCATTTCTAGTAATATGCCAAAAAAGCAGAACAAACAAAAAAGGAATTGCCTTCAGATGTGAGGAACCAAAATGAATGACACCTTGTCAAAATCATGAGTTGAAACTAATCATGAGAAAACTATCGATAATTTTACAATATATATTGAGAAGATGAGTAAGATGAAGGGGGAGGGATGACCAAAAAACAATTCTCAATTAAGTAAGTCTAAAAGATGAAAGATAGCCCGGCGGTGGTGGCGCACGCCTTTAATCCCAGCACTCGGGAGGCAAAGGCAGGCGGATCTCTGTGAGTTCGAGGCCAGCCTGGGCTACCAAGTGAGTTCCAGGAGAGGCGCAAAGCTACACAGAGAAACCCTGTCTCGAAAAACCAAAAAAAAAAAAAAAAAAAAAAAAAAAAAAAAAAAAAAAAAAAAAAAAAAAAAAAAAAAAGATGAAAGATAACAATACCAAGAATCCAGAGGTAGAAACATATACTTAAAAGTAACACTGTTAGGAATAGTTAGTATTTGAAATATTGACATGCAATCCTGCCATCAAGGTATTACTTTAAAATCATTGTTAAATTTGTTTTCTGTAGGGCTGGAGAGATAGCTCGGCAGATAAGAGCATTTGTTCTTTCAGAGGACCTGAGTTTGGTTCCTAGTACCCACATGGTGGTGGTTCATGTCTGTCCATAACTCTAGTTCCAGAGTACCTAATACCATCTTCTGACCTCCAAGGGCACCAGGCACACATGTGTTGCACAGACATATATGTGAGCAAAACACTCACAAATCAATCAATCTAAATTTTATTTTGTTTACTGTTTAAAATAGAAGAATGTCAATGTCTTTAGAAAGTACACACCCACATATTTTAGATATAAAGGTCCAATAAAGCTCCCCTCCTCTGTGTGTGTGTGTTTATGTGTGCCTGTATGTGTGTGCGTGTGTGTGTGTGTGTGTGTGTGTGTGTGTGTGTGTGTGTGTGTGTATGTAATATCTGTGTATAGACAGGCTAGGATCTGGATTCCATTATCGCTTATAAATGTGTGAGCAATATATGAGAAAATGCAGAGAGATACAAAAGTAGGAAAGAGGTAAACTAATTTATTATATATAATATTCAGTGAATCTAAATGAAGACTGAACTCTAATATTCGTCCTGGTTTCCAACTCTCCTGCTAGACTGATGATAAGCAAAATAAATGTGTTTTTAAGACAAATGCAATTAAGCCTGTTAATTTTTCTACTTCTTTTTTTTTTTTTTTTTTTTTTGGTTTTTTCGAGACAGGGTTTCTCTGTGTAGCTTTGCGCCTCTCCTGGAACTCACTTGGTAGCCCAGGCTGGCCTCGAACTCACAGAGATCCGCCTGGCTCTGCCTCCCGAGTGCTGGGATTAAAGGCGTGCGCCACCACCGCCCGGCTCTCAATTTTTCTACTTCTTAGGCCATGTGTATCTGTGGCAAGTTAGCCGATTTGATGGACTTTAGAAGCTGAGGACACATTGATCTGATCCTTGGAGAAGTCACAATGTGTTGTGGGCAAAATCAAACATGATTATATAAGCTGAATATTAGAACGTTGCGAAACGGGAAGACAAAGACTCAGTTGTCAGTAGAAGGCAGGAGAAGGAGGCCTTTCCAGTAGAGCAACTCTTGGTCTGACGTCTGAATGGTGAGCAGAAGGTCAGGTGGGTGAGTTGAAAGCAATTCAGCCAAAACCACAAGAGTATGGAGAACAGCTTGTGGCAGGACGGTGAGGAGAAAGGCAGGGGAGTCACCAATGTCACTGTCAGAGGCTTGGCAATTGGATGAACATTTGTTCGAATTTTATTCCTCCCACTTATTAGCTACATGTTAATGCTGAATTGTGTGATCACCCCAGGCCTCAAGACCCTTCATTATGAATGAAGAACAGTATTCATTTATGACATTTTAAGAATAAGATGCAATAATATATAAGTCTCATGACACAAAGTAACCTTTTGCTGGTACTCCTGCAGCTCTTATTGTCTTAAAATTCCAAGTAGATAACAAAGATTGAAATAGGAATGAATGTAGAAATCAAAATAGAAAAGCCTGCCTCAGTTATAAGGGCATTGTAGATTATTTTAAAAGAGTTCTAACTGGCCATTCACCAAGGACTACCAATAGTAGCATATATGTCCATTTACACATTTGTGACACAACAATATTAAATATTTTTATTAGCTACTATATATAGTCCCTGTCTAGGGAACTATGATGATTATATGGAGGCAGGGTGTATGTTTGTTTGATGGGCTGACTTTGTTGTTTTAATACACTGGCTGGTATATTACTGGCAGAATAGCACGTTTTCCCCTTATTTTCACAATGTAAATGAGAACGACTATGACTTTGCCTTGACCAGAGCTTCCACATAAATACAGCCATGTAGGGGGAAAAAAGGAGACAAGGACACAAAAATCTAGGTTTGTGTGAGCTCTGATTGGCAAGCTGCAAATGTCTCTTCTACTCCTCTTTTTGTGAATAATTTGGTGACCTTGACTCCAAAGCAACCCAACAAATCTTTACTCCAGACTGCAGAGCAACTACAATGAATGTTGCAGGGAATATATCTTTGTGACTGAGACCTTGGGCTTCAAAGTCAGGTTAGATTTAGACTCTGGCTATGCTGCTTTCCAACACACTGACCTTGGTCCATTTATTTCATTCTATGCCCAAATCTCTGATGTTGGAGAAAAGGGAGAAACAAGACACATGAAACTACCTCTCATTGACTTTTTGAAAACTAAATTAAAACAGGCAAATAAATTTCTTTTATATGAGTACACACACACACACACACACACACACACACACACACACACACACAGGTAATGATAATAACGCAAACTGTTAACATTGAAATGTATTTTCAAGGTAATAATTCACTCATTTTTGCAAACTTCCATTTTTTACAGGCAATAATTTTAGATACCAGTGACAGATAAATATCACATAGATAAATACCATATAAAACACCTAGGCCTGCCACAGGCAAATAAAATTCAGTTATTAAAAATATAAAAACATAAGCCAAATTGGTGATAAGAAATGTGAATAATGATATAATATGTGAAGGAAACACATAGGAAAACTGTGGAAACAAGTCAGGAGTTACTGCAATCTATCTCAAAAAAAATCAACAACACAAAACTGAAAAGTTGTTTTTGTTTTTAGAAATTTATACAGACATTGTAATTAAAAAATAACAAAGTGAAAGTAGTTTGATAGAACAAAGACTTGAAAGTTGATGGTTGAAAAGGAGAGTTGACTGATCCCTAGTGCAAATACTATTTAATAAAGAGGAAAACAATATCTTTTATTTTAAACTGTTGGAGAAAATCATAGCAGATGTGTCAACTTATCTCTAGAAAAGTCTGGTTTTATTCAACATGGAAATCCATATTCCACTTCAAATAGAACTGCCCATGAGAAAAAGACAATCATGCAATATTAGTCTCTTACAACAGCAGATTGGAGATAACAGCTTCCTAAATGAATATTACCACTTACTGCACTAAAACCATGTATGTTTAAAAAGGATATCCACCCTCTAAGCACCACTCTCAATATTCTTTGGCATCCGATCCAATTCTCTACCACCACAAGGGATTCTGATGAGTTCCCGGATTTGTAAACCATTTAACCACCATTATTTTTCCCCACAAGCTTTGGAAATAAATCTTAAAATTGGTAAATGACAATCAAGTTAATTTCACATCTTGGAGCACACAACTTCTACTTTGGGACTGTGTGAGATGTCTGTACAGTAGGACTAACATTTCCTCAAGCTTTAATGATGCAGGTCGATGAAACTAGAATTAAAGTCATCCTCATGGAGAGGGGCAGAACCTTCTCAATGAGAATGACAAAATAGCAGGCTGTGGGATACTTCTTGGAATCAGGAAGTCTCATTTATCCTATTTAGGACTTCTTGTATGATTTGTAACACCGTACACTGGGCATTGATTACTTATCCCAAACAGTTAAAAATCCCCTCTTTGGACTGTTGTCTTATACTCAGATGCTTTCATTCACACACTTTTCAATCCAAACATTTTGGAAATATTGAGCTCATGACCTCAATTCCATGGTGTCATGATAAAGAAACATAAATTGCAGAAGGTAACTAATAATAGTTTTCAAGCATATTAACAAATTATTTAATTATTATTGCAAAATAAATCTGTTAATTAAAAAAATAAGACAAAAGGACTGGAGAGATGGCTCAGTATTGGCTTCTCTTGGAGAGGACCTGGGTTTGATTCTCAGCACCCACATGGCCATTCACAACCATCTGCAACTCCAGTTCTACAGGATCCAATGTCGTCTTCTGTTTTCTACAGGCGCCAGGCATATATGTGGTGTACAGACATACACGTAGACAAACACATAGCATTGGAGAGAATGCTTTTGAAAACTGGCTTGTTGAGCATATATCATAAGTCACACCGTCACTGGGGGAGTTTGGAAAAGGAAGGAAGGAGAAACGTCCGAGAGTTTCACATTTGTAACTTGGGGAGAGGAGCACGCCTGTTGCAAAAAAGATGATGGCAATGACAAAAGCCTGCCTTCTTCCGAACTTAAACACACAACATCTGTGAGCAGATGAGATTTCATTTTAAATGCATCCATGCAGTATCAAGACTTTATGGGCTATTTCCAACTACTGGGATAGGAGACACTTGTTGCAATCCATTACAAAGACTATCTTTAGTACATAATAAGTTGTCATTGTATAACTAAATTATACCTGCATGTCCCCCGTTTTCGTATACTAAAACTTAATAAATGATCTGAAATACAAAATGTTTTTTGAGAAGACCACACAGTCACCAATGTGACTTTGAACCATGGTACAACAGTATTGGAGCCTCCTAAGCTATTAATAAGCATATGCAATCAGCCTTTGCTCCTTGTGGTCCTTTCTGTTTACACATTCCTCAATAATGGGGCCAATTAGCACTCCTTCCAACAAGCATATGAGGTCTATAATTCTAAGCTTAACAAAATATACCCAGCAATCCGCGCTCTTACTACAGTTCCTTCATCACTTGCTCACGGAAAACAGAAGTCAGTATTCATCTGTTCCATATTCAAGACCCTTCCTTAAATGCATAAGTGAAGTCACAATAAAACAATTCTTTCAGGTTTGAGTTCTGCACCCCCACTGCATAAAACCTGTTGTCCCTAACCCGAACCCATTCAGAAAGAATGAAGAACCTCAGTATAATCAACTAACAATTGTAATTTGGCCACAATCAAGTAGTGAACTTACCAATAAAACTAATAAACTTGCAGTAGAAAATATTAAATCCAGCTTTTCTGTACTTTCAATATGAAATCCTTCTATATTGGCAATTAGAAAATCATCTTTTAATGCAACACTATGCAGGAGTCAAGGGGATGAGATTAGTGCTAATGTTTTTCAAATTCCTTGAAAAATTTAAAACCTATGGAAACGTCGTCACTATAGTGTTACTGAAATGAATGCTTAACTACGCTTCCTAAAATTGAAGAGACATTTTCATGACACTGAAGGAAGTGGAAGGCACATTTGCTTTTAGTTTCATACTTACTATTAGTTTCATTAGAAATGGTGAATCTTAATAGCCTTGGTCATATAATTTAAAAGTAACAAGAAATCTACCTGTACTTCTGTGACACTGAATGCCCATGTTTATATGTTGATTTTAATGCAGTAAAATAAAAGTACCATGTGCCAGCATGATATAGAATTTGCACACACACAAAAATGTCATCTGAAAATATTAGTGAAAACACATTTTTATAACCAAATCTATGTGAACTGCATAATTTAGTGCTTATTTTCAGAACAAGTAGCCTGGAAAATTTTCATGCACAATTGATGATAATTTGAGTGTGCAATTCATGGCTGGAGCTCATTAACATATTCATTGTGTCTAAGCTCTGTGTGCAAATTTAAATTGTAGTCTTCCACAAAAAGCTCATAACAAATCCAATGCGTCAAAGGAGCCATTCTTTACACCAACGGCAGGGCTCAAAGATTTCCATGAGACAGGAAATTGTTCTGAATATGATTCCCAACTCTGGGTATAGGTTCATCTGCAAATTCACTTTGCAAACAAATTTCTAATAAAAACTATAACATATGTAACAGAAGTATATATGGTTGTAATAAGGGGAAAGTCTCTCTTCTCTCTCTCTCTCTCTCTCTCTCTCTCTCTCTCTCTCTCTCTCTGTGTGTGTGTGTGTGTGTGTGTGTGTGTGTGTGTGTGTGTGTGTGTGTGTGTAGCTGTGGCTGTATTATGGAATTCTTAGTTACATCTTCTAAAATATTTGTTTTTTGATTTTGATTTTCCTTTCAGATGAGATTTTGTAGCTTCGAAAAGGCATGTTTTTGTGTACCATAAAATAGTGAGAGAATATTTTAGATATTCTCACCACAAAACAGAGACACATATGTGAGGCAATGCATATGTTGAATAGCTGGAGCAATCCATTCTCTAATGCACATATGTATCAAAGAATACCACACATCATAGACAGCAATAACTTTGTGTCTGAATGAATTAGAAAGCAAGAAACCTGGAGAATAAGAATGTGACTTAAGAATAACTTGTATATTTCTAAAGTGGCAAAATTCTTTTAAAATAAAGGACATTAAAATGCTGTTTTTCTGTTTAAAAAAATATTTCTGTATGAGAACTTTTAAAGGAGAGTTCTGATGCAGAGGAATGAAAACTCTCAAAATTGTGTTAAATTATATTTTATTAGCACTCTACTTTTGAGTTGGTTATAATATCATAGAATCATCCACTTGTATTAAGTTATAGTTCCAGAATATATTATTAAAAATTAGGAAAAATATATTGCAAAATTAAACAAGAACATTTTGACATGGTTTCCAGAGTATAAATAAAAGCTAATGCATTCATTACTTTATAGCAAAGTCATATTTTTCTGGGTACACTTTAGGTATTTTTCCATTGAAATGTAAACACCGAGCATTTTTTATAATTTTTAACATTTTCCGTATTGAAAGTTGATGATACATGGTATTATCCATGACAGGGACCATATCTTAATTAATTCCCCACAGACAAATAACTGATAAATCAGTGAAACTTCTGGAGCAAAGCATTATCTGCACACCAGGATTATATATTTCATAGTAGAGTTTTGCCAAATTAGTCCTTCCAACACCGGTGAGTTACATAAGAGGATTTGACAAGGTTAGAATTTGTGTTACTAATGGAAATTATTTTTTCAAGAATTAACCTTTAGGCTACAAAGAATGACAGATATTCAAATATTCTCAAATGAGTATTTAAATTGAAATTTTCTATTCATTCCTGCCCCCAACAGAACTTCCATTCTGGATTCCAGCATGTCACACATACAATTGAATTCTTAACAGCTGCCATTCAAAAGAACTGCAGAGGACCATTTGAAAGTAATATTTTGCTCTGTGTGACATCTCATTTTTCCCCCTCAGAAATCATAATTTTTTTTTACACACTTCGTAGTCTTCCTAACAGGAAACCAGCTCTGCCTGTCATTTTGATTGGGGAGGAACCTTGTTTTCCAGGTCACTGGCTTGAATCCTGGAGACAAGATATTCATGGGGGACCTGTAGGAGGGATTTACATCTCCTAGCAGAGTTTTCCTCTCCATTTGCCAGCATGCCAGGTCAGTGAGCCGCTCTGTCAAAGGGGAGATAATGGCTGCTGTAGTGCCCCCCGCTTATTACACATTCAGTGCTTCTGACCTTCCTGGGAGACCCCCAGTGCATTCTGATCTGGGGCGTCCCTTTCCCCTCCAGTACTTCTCTCACTCAGGCCCTCCATGCATTTGGAGGAAGACGGATTTTTCTCCCTCCTACAATTCTTGACTGTGCAAAGAAAGAGATAAAATGGAGTAGTTTTTCAAAAAGAAAAAAAAAATTCCTAAGATAAGAAAAACTCAAGATCAATGTTTCCAATGCAGTAAAAATAAAATCAACAGTACAACAGGAAAAAAATTATAATTTGACAATATTTAAGACTGGAACCAGTCAACCTTCTAAAAAATATCCTACCTTGTATTTTATTTTTAGAACACAATAGCAACATTTTTGAGAAATTAAGCAAAGATTTTTTTGGGGGGGTTGACAGCAGTGTTTTCATAAGGATTTAATCAAATTAAAAATGAATCATCTTCCTGTTCTTACAACTTAATTTGATCGCTCTTTGTGGTGAGATGCACATTCCAGGACACTGAGAGAAAAACTAACAGACTTAAACTGTGCATTTAGAATCCAGTCCATGCACTTAAATATTACATGAACTGTGTTCTCTCGTTGATTTTTTTAACAAAACTTCTTTTAGAAATGAGACAAGGGAGCCCTCTCTCAATCATCATTTAAGTGGTGAACTGATGGAGAGAAATGTGCATAGGATTTATACCTGTGAAGAGGGCAGCAACAGAAGGAGAAAAGATGAGGCTCAATCATGATTTTCTTACCTTGAGTGATCAATCCGCTGTCGAGAGCAGAAGGCAAGCACAATCGCTAGACAACAGACTCTCTCAAGAGTTCGCAATATTCCATACTCCTTTTTCTTACTCTGTTTCTTTATTCCATCTGAAGTTGACAAAATGAGTCTGCATTCTCCCGCAAGAATTTTTAAAGCATATTACAGATTCAAAATTTCATTCTTTCCTCCAAAATCGATAACAGTTATAAATTGAATCTAATCATTAGAAATAGGAAAACCTTACTCTTCTGTCCATCAAATTTTTACTTTATCTAGTTGTAAAACAAATGCCTATGGTTTGTAAAGTGAGAGAATCTCAAAGAGAACAGATCATGTAACACAGTATCACCCCAAGGAATCCATATTCCTTTGGGGGAAAAATGTTCTTATTGATCCCAAAGTTTCTTACAGTACCAATGTGACATTTTGATTCTCGGTGCCTGAGGATCTAAAACTTATTTATATTCAAAATACTAACATCTGAGGACACTGTCCCTGCTAACTAAATGTATATTTGAATGCTTAAAAATAAAATGTGTGCTTTAGTAAAAGCTAAATCTTTTCTCTTTATTTTTGAGAATTTCACACATGCAAATGATACATTAAAAATAATCTAGGGCCAGCCATTTTGGTGGTTTGTTTTAAATCTCTAAGTTTTGCAGTCTCATCTTGCTTCCATCAGTCTTGAAGGACAGCTAGAAAACAGTATTTGCTTTTGTGCTGAGAAGGTGGCACTTCATGGTGTGAGTTCCTTACCTCAAGGCAGATGTTCACACAAAGGAGACAGACAGCAGAGCTCTTTGTCTTGACATTCACAGAGAGGAAAGGTCCTATCTGGACTGAGTAAGACAGTATCTTCGAGGATAAACAGAGCCTCACACTAAAACCAGCTCTGGCAGCACCCAAGGCTTGCACATTCTAGTCTCTCGATCGCTGAGAACACAGGTTAAAACTTTTGATTAAGCCCCTACTATATCATATTTTTATTAAGGCATCCTAAACTATTAGAATATATGTCACACATTCAACTCATACAGCACCAATTTCCAGGTCAAATCAGAGTTGAAATCATTTAGGCCATGAAATGATGAAAAATGATTAAATAAAAGTTACACACACACACCATTTCATCTCATTGAAAAATAATTTCTAATTATAACTTTTTATCATTGTGTAACAGTGTTGTGGAATATTATTTTAAGATGTGTTACACTCATTTTTGCTATGGAATATTTGTTTAGTGATGCATTCTTTCACGCTGCATTTGTTCAACTCTGTGAAGTCGTGTCATACTTTGCCTCTCTAAAACATTTGATTGGTCTAATAAAGAGCTGAATGGCCAATAGTGAGTCTTGAGAAATGACAGGCAGGGCTGGCAGGCAGAGAGAATAAATAGAAGGAGAAATCTGGGAAGAGATATCAAGGAGTGAGAGAAGGAGGAGAAGGGACACCAGGTGACAGCCACCCAGACACACAGCAAGCCACGGAGTAAGAAATAAAGAAAGGTATAGAATAGAGAAAGATAAAAGCCTGGAGGCAAAAGATAGACAAGATAACTTAAGTGAAGAAAAGCTGGCTAGAAACTGGCCAAACTAACTAAGGCCGGGCATTTATAAAAAGAATAAGCCTCCGTATATTTATTTGGGAGCTGGTTGGTGGGCCCCTCAAGACTAAAATTGAGAAAAATTACACTGCTACAGTCAAGTTTTTGAATATCTAACAAAGTGGAATCCATGTATTTATGAATGAGGATTTCTTTTATTTTATTTTATTGAAAAAAAGATCTTTTTCATACAAAAACCTTAATTACAGTTTCCCCTCCCTCTGCTCCTCTCCGTTCCTCCTCAGCTCACCTCCCAATCAGATCTGCCCCTTTTCTGTCTCTCTTTAGATAGCAAACAGACTTCTGATCGATAATAATAAAACAATATAATTAATATAATGCGATAAAGCACATACAAACAAATTGGAATAGGACAAAAGAAGCAAACAGAATCAAAAGAGCCGAAGAAACAGATGAGACCCAGGCATTTGTATACTCAGGAATTATATAAAATCACAAAACTGAAAGCCATAATAAATATGTAAAAAATAAAATAACTGTATGCTAAAAAATAGAAATAAAAATGAAAAAAAATTAAAAGATTTTTTTTGCAAAAGAAGGAAAATAAAAAGAAAGGAGGAAAAGAAAAGAAAAAGTCCTGACTTACATTATCAGACAAGGAACCTCCAAAATGCTGTTAACTTCATTTTCTGTTGGCCATCTACTGCTGGGCACGTGGCCTATCCTTAAAAGTAGTTTGCTTTCTTAGTGAGACTCCCTTGGAGAAAAGTAAACTTTCATTTGCAAGTAGCTATTAACTGGAGACAGCTTTTGAGTTAGTGATGGGCGCATGTGTCCACTTCCCCTTCAAGCTCTAGGACCCCATCAGTTGCAGACCCATGAAGACCCTGCGCATCCTGTCTCAGTCTCCATAAGTTCATATTGCATTGACTCTGTTGTGTTTAGAAGGCCTTGTTTTCTTAGAGTCCTCCATCACCTCTGGCTCTTAGACCCATTCTCTTTCCTCTTCCATCTGGTTCCCTGAGTGGGAGATACTTGGTGGAGAAGTCTCACATGGGGCTGAGTGTTCCAAGGTTTCTCATTCTCTGCATATTGACTACCTATGGGTCTCTGTATTTGCTCCCATCTACTGAAGGAGGAAGCTTCTCTGATGGTGGCTGGTTTCCTTTTAGGCATTTGTTTCTCAAAAAGGCCAATTGCTCAGAGAACGGCTTTTATCTTTCTGTTATGAACTTCATAACTCTAACTTATAGCCCCAATTTCAACTTAGTCATTATAAAACCTCTACTATTTCATGTTTAGTTAATAAATACTTGCCTTGTTAACTAATTTCTTATTCCCCCAAGATTATGTCTGAACTTGTCTGTCTTCCAGGTATAAACTAATTTATTTGATCAAGTCATCATCATCATAACATCCTTCTCTCTCTCTCTCTCTCTCTCTCTCTCTCTCTCTCTCTCTCTCTCTCTCTCTCTCTTTCTCTCTCTTCCCCACTCTCCCATCCTTTTTCTTTGTCATCTTGACTAGACTTGTGTTGTGTTAAGGACATCCTTACTGTGTCTGGCCTGCTCTATGAATTCAAGGAGAATTTGTCATTTTAGACAGGGCTTTTGTGACATGGACTCTAATAGTAGATAAGAGGAGTCAGAGACCAAGAGGCAAAAATGAGAGGAATAACTAATGAAAGTCAGTCATAACAACATATGTAAGAACGAGAAGATAAAATAAGAGGAAAGAAAGGGAGCGTGTGGACATGTGGCATATCTTTGGGGAACTGCTGCACATTGAATTTGAAGAGCATGGAAATATAAAAAATGTGAAGGAAAAAACAGAAGGTAAGAGAGTGCCATTAATGATTAGAGTCCCAAGATATGTAATACAGAATAACATTTCTTTATTAAATTTGGAGATGGTGGCCATAAGAGGCCTTTGAAATGTAACTCTTTGAATGTAACATGCCTAGTTTGTAACCATATGGATCCATAACATCAAGATATATATATATATATATATATATGTATATATATGCACATATATATGTATATATATATACAGACACACACACAGACACACACACTCTTATATATATATATATATATATATATATCATACACAAAATATTACATGCTCACAATGAAGTATTCATCCTCTTTTACCCTTATTTCAAATTTCTTATAAATAAGAAATAAAAATAAAAGACTCAGAGATTTTGTCTGTATCAAATCCAACTAAGACACTGGGTTTAGATCAAACTCTGTAAGAATGATAATACACAACCACAGCATGTTTTGTTATGAATATAAAATGCCTTCCTTGGTTTTGTTCAATATGGACATCCTAGTCTCCCAATAGCTCCTTCATTTGAAGCTGGATGGAAAAGCCCAGTCAGATTTTCCATGACAGTCATACTAAGTCACACACACACACACACACACACACACACACACACACACACACACACAAACAAAAGATAGTTGTGGTGTTTTAAGAGACACTAGAAGTGCAGGACCACAATTTGTATTATTATGGCTTTATACTGTCATTTTATACGATATAAGAAGTGTTAATACAATGAGCCACTATGACCATCTCACTGACAGTATGACAGGAGACAGCTAAGGAACTTGGAGAGACCACCCCCCCAAGTCACCAAACCTGCTTAGTTCAGATGTGGACAGCACAATGTGAATGACAACCCAATGTGTGACTGGAATAACTGGGTTAGTTTAAGACGGAAGGATGATCCTGAATTCTGTCCTTCCCACTGCCAAAAGTTTGTTGGGTACTGAGAAAATGGGCGAGAACTAGAAACTGTTTTGATATAACTATAGATACCTTCAGATGCGTTGACGGTGGAGTGTATCTTTTTTTGATTACACACCTCAAATGCTATATTTTAGTAAGTTTTAATCATAACAATGCATGTCGAGCCTCTAAAATTTGTTGAAGATTGTACACTTCCCTCCGGTGATGAGATAGTCAAGACTAAGTATAGTGTTTCCATGTGGTTTTGTATTCTCTGCCTTCTTGTCAGAGATGAATGTACATTCCTGACAGCAATGTCAATGTCATCTCACAGACAGGCATTAAACATAGGGGAGATGGTGAGCCATCACTGAGATTAGACTCCATGGGCTTTTTCCCACCATTATAAATCTGAGCCTTCTGACCTTAGCAGCAGGTGCACCTTATTTCAAGAGATACAGGATTCGGTGGGTAGACAAACCCCAAATGAAATGTGCACTCTGTTTTATGGTGTGTGTCTCTCTCTCTATGCATTGCCTTCTCCATGAGATGACCAAATGTAGAGGCTAGCTCTCAGCAAGCAGAGACAAAAGTTTGCTTGTGGAAATTCAGCAGCCCTTGAATAAACAAGCAGTAATTGCTACCTTAACTTTGAAAATCACAGAAACAATAGGACTTCAGGTCTCTTTCTTTCTTCCTCTCTTTTTTTTAATGTTTGAGAATGTCAATTCACTGCTTCCTGTTTACTTGCAATTATTTGAAAATAACCTGGATAACTTTATAATCAAGGTATTTCCTCTTGGCTCCCTGGTATACAGCAGACTGCCTGAGGAGAGGATTGACATCCTAAGGTGTCCAAAGCATAATCAGCCTTAAGAGCTGCTGTTAAAATCATGACTAATGGTAATCAATGTTTTTTTAACTCCTTGCTTTTTCAACACGCATACAAATACAGGCATACACACATGCCCATAGACTGAAATCATATTTTTAAACCTTTGGAAAATGATAGTATCAAATTACAGAATTATTTCGACCCATGCCCATATTGCAATACCGTGTTAATAATTGCCTGGGTCTTTGTATATACGTTGGTATAACTAGTAATGATTCTAAGTTGTTTGAGATTTGCCAAATGTTATTTTCTATCTCATGCCATATAGGTAGTAAAAGTTAATTATCTGAAGAATATAAGTGCACATGTATTTCTTGTGTGTTTGTGTACATGTGCATTTGTGTGTGTTTGTGTATCTGTGTGTGTGTTTGTCTTAGAAAGGATGATTTCATGAGTGAATGAGTGAAAAATGCTTCCTAAATTCTTACTATGAACCAATCTTGGGGGGATTTATTATACAATGGCAGTCTCAGGGAACTCTGCTGAATAGTGTGTTAGCTGTGAGCTATATTTCATGTCTGGGTAAAATTGTTTTGTAAACACATATTTAATTCTTTGGCAGATAATAAAGTGCATCAAAGTGTACAGGCCAGATGGAGCTAGACTATTCATCAGCAGTGCTCTAATGTCCCCAGTAGGACATCCTTTATGCAACAGTATGTCTGTTCTTTAGGCTGCGCTCTGCCAGCAGCCACCCTGACCCACCTCTAACATAGCTCGACACAACATTTTTTCTCACCTCTGATACACAGCAGGTAAGGAATAACTTTTGGTTGAACCAACAGGCATAATTTGTGAAAACTAAATAATCAGTATGTATGTGCTTTCCTTTATTACTTTTGTAGGAGTAGGCCATTCCCTTTCTAGATTGTCCCTTACGAGTGCATTGTCGGGCTGGAGAGATGGCTCAGCAATTAAGAGCATTTGTGCTCTTGCAGAGGATCCAGGTTCAGTTCCCAGAACCCACATATTTCAACTCACAACCACCTGAAACTCTAGTTCTAGGGGAACTGACACCATCTCTGACCTTTTTGGACACCAGGCATGTTCCTTTTTACATATATATGCATGCAACCAAAATGCTCATATGCATAAAAAAACACATATTTCTTAATTTGCCAAGACAGAGATCAGACTAAATGACAGAAAAGAATACTGAGGTAGTGGAGGCTGAGAAAAATAGCAAAGGACTAACTTGAAAATAGCTTGAGACAATAAATAATAACGTGTGGTCCAGGTGACTGGAGAAAAGGGCTACTTATTCTTTCATCCACTTTCTTCTTTATTATAATAATGATGATGCTTGAATGGTCAGACTCACTGCATCTTCCATATAGACAATGCCAACTCCTCAAGATTAGAGTAATAGAAAACAGGTGAGGCTGGAAATAAAGAAAAAAATGGAAAGACTAGATTAGATAGTTTACCCAATGGCAGAGGCTTGGATAAAATCTACCCAGTGTTGGAGCCCAAATGCTTTTGCCCTTTGAAATTTTACACTCTGAAATGCAATTTCCACTGTGCTAGGATTAGAATGCAAGGTCTTTGTGGGTGACCACATTTTGAATAGGGAACGCTAATAAACAGGATACCTCCGTTCTTCCTTTCCACCATGTGAGAAAATAGTAAGGACATATCACTATGAACAAGAAGGCCCACAAAAGAAAAGAAATCTCCTCACACATGCCCTCTCTAGGAAAGGCCACGTGAGAACAGGAAACAACCAAGTGTCTGCAAGTCAGAAGAATTTGCCCCAGAATGAGTGGGTTGGCATTTTGACCGTGGAAGTCCCAGCCCCCAGAGCTGTGAGAGGTAGACACCTTCCTTCAGTCTATGGTATTTCCTGACACCTGCTTGTCTGACTGAGAAAGCATATTTACTCAATTCTGGCCTATTCTTTTCAGAACAATAAAAGCATTCTTTTCAAGATATCATTGACATAAAGGTTGACAAATTCTAGGCATCTTTCTCTGGACTTTTTACTGGATTTCCTGCTTAATTTAGAATTTCCATGAACTTCATTTTTTTTCCTGTTTCTGTGACACTGTCTTATACTGATTTTCCTCTCACTTAGTTTTTCTTCATATTTTTAAAGGTGTCCCCATTATATCAATATACAAGATAAAGCTCTGTTCAATTGCCCTTGTGGGACTTGAGTTTGTGTGAACACAAATATTAGCATACAGTTCTCTCTAAGGGGATGAACATCCACTGATGAATTGTTTTTAACCCCAATGTTTATCATAACACTAAATCATTTCATAGGCTCCTTGGCCACACATACACACTCTAATTCTAATTCCCAATTTATATCAGGTGCTCTCCACATAAGCTATCATGGGAAGTCCATTACAAATTGTTGTTGGGTTTTCTTTTACTCTTTACTCTTTGGGCTTTAGTCTTTTGGGGACCTGACACCCAGCTTCCAAATAAATCACTCACAGAGGCTTATTCTTAATTATAAATGGCCCACCTTAGCTTGCTTATTTCTTGCCAGATTTTCTTTAATAACATTAACTTAACTTATCTTCCTTTTGCCTCTGGGCCATTACTTTTTCTTACTTCTGTATGTCTTACTTTCACTTTTACTCCATGGTGGCTGGCTGTGTGGCTGGGTTGCTGGCCCCAGCATCCTCCTCTCCTTCTATTAATTCTTTCTGCCTGCCAGTCTCACCCATTCTTTTTTCTGCCTCACCATTGGCTGTGGAGCAATTCATTAGACCATCAGGTGTTTTAGACCAGCAAAGTAACACAGCTTCACAGAGTTAAACAAATGCAACATAAACAAAAGTAATGCACCTTAAAATAATATTATATAACAATAAATTATCAAAAATGTCATAAAGTGAAATACTTTAAGATGTGATTATTAGTTATACTATTCTACTTATTCTTGGAGTGAGAGAAGGGGGGATAGAGGGATAGAGAGACAGAGAGGGAGGGAGGGAGAGATGGAGGGAGACAGGGGGGGACTAAACTATAATAAATTTAGAACCTGACAAAATCTGCTTCAATTTCATTTATAAACTCTTATGGGAGACCACCAAAGATCACCACTCAGACACAGTTTATAGCCAATTGAAAGTCTTTATTTCAGCCAGCTGGAACTACAACCAGGTATTCAAGACCCAAGAATAGCTCTGAGTGTTTACGGTATGAGGATTTTAAAGGCTAAAACCACATTCTGGTATCTAGCAGGGGGAGATTTTACACAAGCAAGTTTAACAGAAGCTAAGATAAATAACCTGGGAATCTTGACCTCAGGTTCTTCGAATAGAGTTGGGTAATTTCCCATAGGACTCCCCATAAAGATCAAATTCTAATTAACTTGAAATGTCCTCAGCAAGAATACAAGATGGAGGAACATCTGCACTGCCTTGCCCTGTCACAAAACTTCACAGTATAAGACAAGCGACTTGACCGGTCTGATCATCATTTATCTTGTGTACAGAAGCAAAGCATGTACGCAAGAGTGGTGTGCATGAATGCTGTGGGATGTTCTGTATGTCAAATGTGTTGCTCTGATTGGTTAATAAATAAAACACTGATTGGCCAGTAGCCAGGCAGGTGGAAGTATAGGTGGGACAAGGAGGAGAAGAATTCTGGAAAGTGGAAGGCTGAGGCAGAAAGACACTGCCAGCCGCCGCCATGACAAGGAAGATGTAAGGTACTGGTAAGCCACGAGCCATGTGGCAAAGTATAGATTAATAGAAATGGGAGGTGGGAATAGGGGGTGGGCTGGGGGGAAGGTGAGGGGGGCGGGAGGGAATCCGTGGCTGATATGTAGAACTGAACTGTATTGCAAAATAAAAAAAAGAAAGAAATGGGTTAATTTAAGATATAAGAACAGTTAACAAGAAGCCTGAGCCATTAGGCCAAACAGTTTAAATAATAAAAGCATCTGTGTGTTGATTTTATAAGTGGGCTGTCGAACTGCCGGGGCTTGGTGGGACCTGAAGAGAAAACTCTCTAGCAACATATGAACATGGAATCAAAAGGAATAAAGACATAGTTCCTTGTCCACAGAGTGTATGCTTCAGTCTTACAGTAGGCATGGCAACTGAACAGCCACAATAATTACTGACACATATACACTCTAAGGCAAATTTGCCAGTGGCTATGATGTTTCAGAAGCTGAGCATGTAGCTCTGTTAGTAGAGTGTTTGCCTAGCATTCACAAGGCTCTGAGTTCCATCCCGCCACCATGTAAACCACGTGTGGCAACAAACTTCTGTAACCCCAGAACTTGTGAGGCATGGATAGCCTATTCTAAATTTCAGGGTCATCCTCAGCTACATAGTAAGTTTAGAGGAATCAAAGCTACCTGAAACAGTGCCATACCAAAAGTTAAAAAAAACCCACAAACAACAGGGGATGTGGTAGAAGTTAGTGAGAATGAATTAGAAAAGGAATCTATAAAAGAATTCCAAGTGTAAGGAATATGGTGTGCAGATCTCGAGCAGCACTTAAAACAAGCCCAGTGTTGCTGACCAAAGATATGGGTGGAGGTGGTGTATGTCCCAAAGAATTGACAACCAGGATCAAAGCAGATATTAGGGCATACATACATGGTGGGATTTGGACTCTATCTAATATCAATATAAAGCCATGAAAAGATTTTGGTTAGGGAAGGTCAGTTAGGAGAACAGGTAAGGGGGTGATGTAAGCAGTTATATGTCTTCTAGGTATGACTAGAGAATTCATTGAAATAGAGCAAAGATAATCTGAGTAAAATAGATAAGGGAAACCATGGTAAATTTGCCTAAGCTCATGACAACAGAAAGTAACATCTGGAAGAATTTAAAGGTAAAGTTTAGCAAACCCAAGCACACCATCCTGAACTCGAGTGCCCTTGTGTACTTCAAGATTGTATTCCCATCTCAGAACTAGATATCCAGGGAGCTTAGAAATTTAACGTTGCTCTTAAATCAATACTCATGTTTTACAAAGTACTTTGAATCCCTAAGAACTCACGAGTATTCCCTAGAGTGAGAGACAAATGGGACACCAAGAGTATCCCTAGTCCACATCTCTAACGTTCGTATGCAAACGAATGGCTTCATCCTCGGAGTTGACACAGTTGTGATTGCATCACCCATCAGTGACGGAAGCATAATGGATTTTTATGCTAGAAATTTATATCTCAGCACACCGGGGACAATATCCATAATCTCCATGAAAGCACTTGTAAACTGTATAGCTCCTTAAATCTGAGTTCCCTAACATTGTTGAAGGCATTAGATTTGGTACATGCTATCCGGAGATTGATTGTGAGAAATGAGAAAACTGTGTTTCTCTTTATGCAGACCAGAAATTGGAGTTTCTGCTCTTCTTTGGGAAAGAACAACCTACACACATGGAGAGAACATGAAGAAGTGTGCAATGCCTCTTACAATACATCTGCAACTGATATTCCCCCTTAGTCCTTTGCCACAGCAAGAAAACAAGGAGAACTACTGTATGTCACTCTTGAGTGGCTTTAAAAGCTCTTTAAACTACTCAGCATATTAATGATTTGCTATTTATAAATTACGCCCATTAAAAGTCAATAATGGCAAACAAATAAAACATTGAAACTTGTCTTTATTGGAAGTTTGCATCTTCTTCATCCAACAAGAAGAAAGGTAAGGCACCTTCCAGCTCCTCGTAGAGTCATCAGAAGCTGAGCCAAGAGACCTGGAGGACCATGAGTGATAAATCAGTTGTGTTTTGTCCAGTAGAAAATGTTTTCTGGGTTTATAATCCATGAAAGGATTTAATTAAAATGTAATTGTTTTTTAAAAGATTAAAATAAAGGGTTGTCTTGTTTTATATGCCACGTTTATTCATAATTTAAATTACAGGGCACTTCATTTATGATGCAATTCACACATCAATTCTATAAATCCATACAACCCACCTTTAAGAAATTCAGCATGCACACTTCATTCTGCTCTTCCAGAAGCACAGAGAAGCTGAGAAAATAAAACATACATTTACAGCACATTACTCTCCCATAGTTATAGATCTTCACATTAGATGTTAATTTGTATTTCTAAATAGCTTTCAAAAGGATATGAAATAGCTGACAATTTTTGTTTGGCTCTCTCCCCATCAGAATATAATCACTTAAAGAACAGTCCTGCATACTGCTGTTACAGGAATAGCAGCAGAGGGAAGCAAGTGGTACTTGCACAAATGGATGCATACACATCTATTTATTTTAAAAGCAAAATAAAAGCTTATATTCTGAAGAAGGCATTGTTGGCCGTTGTTTAAATGATCTGTAAATACAGATTATGACAAGTATGATAAATTATAAAATTTGCCAGGATTGAAAAGGTATCATTTACTACTTAAATAATAAGTGCCATAATTGACTAAAACCACTTCCTTTGAGAACAGAGATGGAATTAATCACTAGTGTGCTGGAGAGCAGGGTTATCTATCTAACAGTGGTTCCAAGAGTCCATGGGGACTTAACTGCTGAGATGACAATTGGGAAAGGGATGGTGGTTACCTGGAATGCCTCTCACAGTTATACTAACCCCAACTTAATCTCTCTTCTCTAATATTCTCTCCCAATAATTTACAAGTATAATATATTGTCAAAGTTAATGAGATTTTATAGTACCGTGTCATTGTTCTTTAATACATTCAGATTTTAATAACAGATAATAGGAGTTAGATAACTGTTGACTTCTAGCTCTTGTGTGTTAGGTGTTGCATAGTTAGGCATGTAATGAGGAAAAGGACCGTTGTAGGATGCTGAGGAATGTGAGACAGAGACCTGGAAGCACAAATTGAGAATTGAGACAATCTAATAATCATAAACATGACTCTTGGATATGTAGGAATGCAAATGATTTGGAAGTAGAATTGTAGACCAGACTACATAACAGAGAACGAGAATAATGGCTGAAAACATCAGTTCCTGAAATGCTAGTTCAAAGAATTCGAAGGCAACACAAAACAGAAGAGGGGCCTCTTAGTGTCAGCAAAGTCTCCTTCCAGCAAGATATGGGAGTCTAGGAAAGAATTGTTATGCTTTGGGCTGTACCAGGAATGTTTAAAGAGAAACGAGAAAGAACTCAGAAACCTTCAAAAATAATAAACATTTGCTCATAAATCAAAGGACAAAATTCCAACTCTACGATGCTGATGAAGAAGGATGCTGTGATGACCATGGAGTCAGTATCACCTCAGCAGTGGTAAACGGCCCATGTGGGTTCCCACTGCTGGATCCTGGAGGCAGAGCTGTGAGCAAAATGATACACATTAATGGTCAGGGAGCGAAATCATCATTTGTCCTGCTGATATTTCCAGGATTTAAAGGAAGTTTGCAGAGACTGGATGAGACGAGGTCATCTAGAATCTGACCTTTCTTATTTAACACAGAAAGCAGGAGCATGTAGATATAGAAGACTCCCTGGACTTGAAATTTCTGGGTAGGCAAGACTTTCTAGTCCCTGAGCCACAGGGGTCTGCCTGACTCACCTCCACAGTGGGAAAGAGTATTCAGATGTTAAAACCTAGGCATGAAGGCTGTTCATTAGTCACTGCTGCCATGACTTTTCAGTGGAGAAAAATAAAGACCCTCAACTTCCATGGAAAAAAATCTCAGTTTATACTGTGACTTTGACTTCAAATCTATCATTACAATGTTTATGGGGCTGGGGACATAGCTCATTTACTCAAGAGCTTGTTCAGCAAGCTTGAAGGCCTGATTTCATTCTCTGCCACCCACATTAAAAAACAGAAACAAAACCAAAAACAAAATAGGTGTAGTGTACTCATCTGTAACCTCAGTGCTGTGAAAGTGGAGACAGAAAGATCACAGAGTCTTACGAGAGCACCAGTTTAGTGGAATGAATGAGTTCCACATTCAGTTCGAGATGTTGTCTCAAAAAGTAAAGTGGAGAGAGATTGAAGAGGACCTATAACATCGGCCTCTCATCTCCACTTGCACATGCACATATATGCATGAACACACAAGTACACACACATACACAGACACACCAATAAAATGTTTTATGTTCTTAGTACATATGTACATGCATATTTTTTTTCTAAATAAATGAATGACACTTTATAATAATTAAAGGTTCATTATTAGATATTTCAACATTAATTCAAACAAAGGCATATACTAATAAACTACCAAGTTAGAATATGATTATTTACCATATCCATTTTATACAAAATATTCAGTTCTAGCTATATTAACATTGTTGGATCCTATATGTTGCTTATGACATTTTCAAATCAATACATTAAAAATGAGGTTGCCTAAGTGGAGCTTAAGGGGTTTGTGTTTCAGAGAACTCCATCCAACTTGGCTTCTGTCTGCCCTCATAGCACACTAGGTATGTGATTAAATATAGAATACTTTAAATGGTTTGTGACAATTCCTTCACTTTGTACTTTCTACAATGACTTAATCTAAAATGGGATATAGTCATTTTGATTGATTTCCACTTTTCCAGGTTCTTTTTTAATTTAATTTAATTTTATTTTATAGTGTACATCACATCCCAAGTCAAAAAGATAAGACTAGGAATATATATAAGTCCTGTAAAATTTGTGTAGCACTTATGAGACCCTACATTCAAATTGTAGTACCACTCAAATAACCGAAAGCAAAGTCAAATAAATGAAACAAGGTGCAAACCCAGAGGCCTTTACTCTATTCCTTCTGTTATGTATTTCTGAATTTGTCCTGTAAGCAATGTTTCACTGCATTTTAACTGATTGATTCATTATTTTCTTTTGGTAATATAAACAAACACATGTATATTTTAATTTTTTACCATTTTATCCATGAAATTCTATCTTTGCTTTGATTTTATATTAAACCACATTTTGAAGGTCATTCTATGCCAGTGAACAGAGATAGTCTATAGTCCTTTTTATAACTGCATGTATTTCATATTGTGGATTTACCAAGGTCTCATTTATATTACCACATTCTTCTACAGGGTCACAGTCTATATCTTTGTACATAGTTTAAGCACATAGGCAAAGGCTATCATTTTACATACCACAATTTCAAATTCAGCCAGTTGAATGTGTGTAATTGTTTTCTTCTTATTACTTACATGTGGAAGAAATTTATGAAAGATAATATTTTCTAGGCTACCATAAAGCTTAGACACACCTGAGGAAGATAAAAAGTAAAAAAAGAATAATATAAATTAATAGTCTATATTAAGAGGCAGTAGTGGTGCACACCTTTAATCCCAGCCTTCTGGAAGCAGAAACAGGCAGATGTCTGTGAGTTACAGACCAGCCTGGTCTACAGAGTGAATTCCAGGACAGCCAGGGCAGTTACACAGAGAAATTCTGTCTCAAAACAAATAAACGAACAAACAAACAACAAAAGGAGTCTGTATCAGATGATTTTGTTGCAAAAGGTAGCCATGTAAATGAGGTAAAATGAGTTAGTTGGTTGGTTGTTCTGAAGAAAATAAAAAAAAATAAGAGCATACATTGGACACATGTGTTGAAACAAACCATTGGTAAATGAAATGTTGATAGAGATGTAACAAAAGGCCTTCTTGAAGTAATAAGTAAAGCCTTACTCTTTAACAAGCCACCTTATGGGTCCCTGTTGTCAGTGAACTGGTGCATCGTGGGTGACTAGAGTAGCCATAGACATGGCCGTGTGAAGAAAAGGCAGAGTTGCTGTACTAACAAAGATGTCAAGAAGACATGAAAGATTCGAAACAGATGATTAGGTGCTTGACAAAGAGTAACCCGAGTAGGAAACACTGGACTGTAACAGGAGCCAGCCGGCAGTGAGAATCCAGGGAATACTTCCTTTGTGGAGGAACAAGGCAAAATGATGTATTTTCCCCCAGTGAGTTGATTTTATATTAAACTGCATTCTTATGACTTACTTTAGAGCTAAGGAAATTAGTGAGATACCTAATAGTTGTTAGATGAGGTTGCTTTTCGAATTGCAGTTCAGGCATTAATACAGAGACACATATTTAGGTGCATTTGGGTGTGACGTTTGTCATGATTCCCAAGTTTAATATGGTTTCAAGTTATGCACGGCAATGATTAAAGCTTAACCATGTACCATATGCCCCTCTCCCCACTTCCCCAGGCAGATTTCCCTGGAAGCAAGCTAACTTCCTACCCCAGATCACCGTTTCATAACCATGATTGGTAATTATAATGCACTTTCTTTTTACCCTTTCCTGGTAAAGTCATCATGTTTTTGTAATTTAATTTTTTACTTATTGTGTGTGGTAGGGGCATGGCACATGGATGGAGGTTAGAGGAAAACCTGAACAACTTTTCCTGTTTCTCTCCTTCCACTATGTGTGCTATGTGTGTGTGTGTCTGTGTGTCTGTGTGTGTGTATGTCTGTGTGTGTATATGTCTGTGTGTGTGCCTGTGTCTGTGTGTCTGTGTGTGTGTATATCTGTGTGTGTATATGTCTGTGTGTGTGCCTGTGTCTGTGTGTCTGTGTGTGTGTGTATGTCTGTGTGTGTATATGTCTGTGTGTGTGCCTGTGTCTGTGTGTGTCAGAAGGAAAGGGTCACAATGATCAATCTCAGATCACCAAGCTTGGAGGCAATCACCTTTACCTACCAATTCATCTCACTGGACACTATCAATGCTTCTTTTACCTAATTAAAGCACCACATTACTCCATATCACAAAATTCAAACTGTTTTCTCCTTTGTATTTCTAATCTTTGTAAAGTGAAAACATGGTGCTTCTCTGCTCTTCTCTGCTTATCATCCCTGCCTATCCAAACATAAGAATCTGCTATGTAATGCTACATGCAGGGACTTGGAAAGCTTCATTCCACCTCTCTCTAAGTCATTCCTGACTTTAGAATATGGTTCGGAGCCAGATCCCTCTGTTCATTAGCTCTATAAAACTACATGTGGAAAGAAATGAGGCCCAGTGCATCTATGACAAAAACACTTAGATGTTTAAGTGTTAATTTCACTTAGATGTCCCTATGTTTAAGTTATTCACATATCTGAACTTCTAGGGCCTTGCTGCCTGGCTGCACTGGATGGTGAACCTTATCAACTACAGCTTGACAGGGAAAACACTCAGTGTTTCTCTTTGTAAAAAAGTAACTTTGCAAATAAACAAAAAAATCAAATTTCAGATAACAATTAGGCAAAATAGCTAGACTCTTAAAAGGTAAAAGTATTTTCTAAAGTGGTTGTACAAGCTTGCATTCCCACCAGCAGTGGAGGAGAGTTCCCCTAGCTCCACATCCTCTCCAGCATAAGGTGTCTTCAGTGTTTTTGATCTTAGCCATTCTGACAGGCGTAAGGTGGTATCTCAGAGTTGTTTTGATTTGCATTTCCCTGATGATTAGGGATGTTGAGCAATTCCTTAAATGTCTTTCGGCCATTTGAGTTTCCTCTGTTGAGAATTCTCTGTTTAGTTCTATAGCCCATTTCTTAATTGGACTGTTGGGCATTTTGATGTCTAATTTCTTGAGTTCCTTATATATTCTGGATACCAGTCCTCTGTCAGATGTGGGGTTGGTGAAGATCTTTTCCCATTCTGTAGGCTGTCGCTTTGCCTTGTTGACCGTATCCTTTGCTCTACAAAAGCTTCTCAGTTTCAAGAGGTCCCATTGATTGATTGTTTCTCTCAGAGACTGAGTCTACCAGGTTGACCTCAGTCTGTGGGGAAGGTTTTGCCCTGGAGGAGATGGGAATGGAGGGGGGGGCTGGGGGGAAGGTGAGGGGGACGGGAGGGGGGAGAACAAGGGAATCCGTGGCTGATATGTAGAACTGAATGGTATTGCAAAAGAAAAAAAAATGAAAACAAATGTAAAAAAATGTAGTGTGTTCTCTCCCAAATATTTGAGAAATATAAAACATGTCTTCTAGAAATTAAATAAATGGAGATGATGCACACCAAAAAAAAAGTATTTTCTAGACTATTTAATTTATGAATAAATAAAAATTGTATGTGTGTATCGCATAGAGAATATTTGAAACACATATACACTGGGAAATGACTAAATCAAGATAACTGGTGTATGTGTTATATCATACTTTTTATAGCAAGAATACTTAAAATCTACCATTCATTGCTCATAAATGCCATATAACGTATATGTACACACACACACACACAGCCGGGCGGTGGTGGTGCACGCCTTTAATCCCAGCACTCGGGAGGCAGAGCCAGGTGGATCTCTGTGAGTTCGAGGCCAGCCTGGGCTACCAAGTGAGTCCCAGGAAAGGCGCAAAGCTACACAGAGAAACCCTGTCTCGAAAAACGAAAAAAAAAAAAAAGAAAACACACACACACACACACACACACACACACACACACACACGTATGCTGTATAGAACACAGTTCTACAAGAGATGTAGGAAATTTGAGTTTTAACCTCTCTTACTAAGGGAAACGATTGGAGTTGCCAGAGGTAAATTTTCCATATTCATTTAAGTATTTAAATTGTGAAATGAGCTTTTGGCACTGCAGTGAATGTTTTGTTTCTTTTTATGTGGAAACCAGCACACAACTAGTACAAAGTACATGTCTATCTGTCTTTAGTTTATTCAAATGTCATGATTAGCTATAGATTTGGGGATTTCAGAAAGAGGTTCGCGTAAGACTGGAGTACAGAGCTCGTGTTGGTATCTGGTGATACATATCCTGTGTGGTTGTAAAAATTAAATGCAATTAAGTGTTACCTTATAAAAGTAAATAAAAAAATAGAACAAATAGGAAATGAAACTGTTGGGAGACAAAAATAAACTAGATTAGTAGATGACTAATAGCTTATGTAGCCTTTTGCCATAGTAATTAGTCCTGTTCAATAACTGAAAATAGTTATGGGGTGGATAATACATGGCATATAGGAAATCAGCTGTGAACAGACACAGCAAACCAAAGCTCCCTTAAACAACTTTTAATTTATCATAATGTAAAATCCATAAACAAGGAGTACTGTGATTATAAACATAATCACCTTCTCATTAGCACAAAGATTTAAACAAGAATGTCATGAAGTAAAGAGTAGAGATAATCAGAGCACATGCAAAGGGAGGCAGCATCAGCCTCAGTCCAGCTTCTCTCTCCATCACTGTTGATTCTGTCATTGCGGAGTTTATTGTATTTGGAAACCCTAGACGCCACCTCTGTGATACTTTATGTACAGTTCTGATATGCTGTGATAGTGAACACATCTCTTTTCCCTACATAGTTGCCAGGCTGACATATATAAAATGGAAAGCTAATAATATTTTTTTCAGACTTCAAATTGTCTAATGTAAAGTCTTTTGGGAAATAAAATCCAAACCCAGGGCCATCTTGTTTATTGCTGTTTATTATCAGACGTCCTGCTTAAGAATCTCAATTTATCTATCTTGCCTGTTCCTTACATCCCAAGCACTTTTTTACCTATGTATGTTCACTTCATTCTTTCTAAGAGGTCCATATATAAAACCTAATGTTTTCTAGATGGCATCCTAGGTATTTGCAGTTCTTCAGAAAACAAATATGCTTAGCATCGTAGAACTTATATACTCTTCCTCAAACCTTGCTGGCTCAGCAGGAGGTTCAGACAGCTAAACAGGAGAACATAATGATAGCTTTATGTCCTTGCAGTATATGTGCCCAGTGCTCTCGTAAAATATTTAATTTGATCACTGCTTGAATCTGCTGATGGAACTATGCTTTCCATATTTTGGAATTTTGTTGAAACATACAGCTACCTATGGGTTTTATCTCCTCTCACTTCTCACCTTAATTCTCCTAGCTAATGTCTATAGTTCCTTATGACTCCGCTTAATCATGACCTGACTCAGTAAGTAAGGATTTCTTGGCCCCTCTTGCTTCAAGAGTGACTTAGGTACATTTCCATATACCATAATGTCACAAATTGGATACTACATATTTTGGACAATCCAGTTACAAGATAAATTCATCTTTCATGTGGAGAGAGAGTCTTATTACTTCTACACTTGATGTTTATTTTTAAATCACCCATTTGGACATTTTATTTATTTATTTTTTTTGTTTCAAGTAAATTATCATAATCTGGGTTGGCTGTGATTTCATTCACACATCAATTGTTCAATTTTTGTGACAATATTTAGTAAACATTTCAGATTTTTAGATTTACAAAAACAATCATAGAAAAAACTCATATCAAAATGTTCTAAGATGAGTTTGCTTATTACTGTGATTGTATTGTAAAGGATGTTTTGATTATTTTGAGTTCTTTGAAGGAAGGTCTATCTGAGTGTATGCACTGTTCAACTAGTGACTCAAATAACACTGAAATATGTAAGATGTGTGTATGTTCTTCATATACATATATCTATATGTGTATTGTGAGTTTTAATGAGTACTTCATATGTATTATAAATAATCATCAAATCTTATTTAAGATGGTAAAGTAAGTGTGTTCATACATGTTTGGCACAAGGTTGTACATAAATAAAGGATATATATATATATGTATGTATGTATGTATATATATATGTGTGTGTGTGTATATATATATATATATATATATATATATATATATATAACTGACTAATAATATAATGAGAAGAATGACTCATCTTCATTGTTTTTAAAGAAATCTCTGGAAGTTTGAATATAAATAAATGCATTTATGGAAGATCTTGAAACCTAATCTGATATAAAGTAAATGCTATCTTTTGTAGACTACCCAATATACCAACTTCCTATAAATTATTGAAGAGAGGCTCTACACTGTCAATGAGAAAATCTGAATATGGTACCCTTATGATATTTAATTCTCACAAATAATTCACAATTTAAAAGAATAAGTGATTTTTTAATGAAGCTGTAAGGTTTTGATGTCTATGACTCTTGTCATAGAACAAGGATTCAAAACATCTGTCAGCGTCATGACTCATCTTCTATCTACATCTCCACTATTTGTTGAATTTTCCTAAAAAGAATAATTTTAATTAAAACTTCATTTGTGATGAGCTGAATAGTCACGAGTTAAGCACTAGAAGGACCTTCAAGAAAGTCAAGACTACTTTTCAAAACAGAGCCTCATGACCAAATATCAACAAGAGAGGCAAAAGTCAGAAGGGAATTTCAAGGTTCTGTTTCACTACTTGCTTTTAAAGGTTTAAGCACATGCTTGACATTATATGAATGCAGTTTGCTGTGTTTAATTACTATCATTATTATTATTATAGATCCAGTAGTAATTATCTCTTCCCACTGTCTCATTATGTTTTGATCAATTCATATAATAAAAGTTTGCTGTAAATATAAGGTTAGGTAGCATTCAAGAAAACATATAATTATGGAATATATAATCATATACAATCTGAACAGCTGAACATTTCCCAACATTTCTAACAATTAAATGTTTAGAAAGTAAAGAATTGATGCTTTTAATAACATAGGTACAGTTCTGTAGGCAATGGCTACAGGAATCTGTATTTGTTGATCTAAAATTACTTTACTTCGGTTATATTAATAACATCCATGTTTCTTAAAATCCTGCTGGCAAAAAAAAAAGTCTTGCCAGCTTTATTAATGATTCATATGGTAGTTTCTGAAGAGACAAGTCCCACAGAGAAGGAGCACTTGATTAATGACCTGGAAACACTTTTCCTTTTCAGCTGATTAAATAAAATTGACTGGATTTTTACATTTTTATAATAAAATGACCCGCAGGGCTGGGATGACATAGTGAAAGCAGCATGTTCACTCTTCAGCAGATTTTTATTTTGTCACTTGTAAAAATGAAAGGGCTAACCACCCAAGCAGAAAAATGCACTTTATCATCGTCCGAGGCTGCCATGCTGACAGGCGCTGCATACAAATATGAAAACATGGAGGAAACCAGACAGTGTTGATATTCAGCATGACTTTTGTCTAGTAATAGCTAAAATCTTATTATTCCAAGGCCAAAAATGGGATTATTAGACTATTATTTAAAAGGAAAAAAAACTAGAATTAAAAAGCAAAACAAGAACAAAACTCTTTCCATTACCTTCTTGTTATCTTCATGGGAATTCAACACGACCAACAATAGGATGATTAGGAGCCAGTGCTTTACTCCTTCCATGCTCTTAACTGGGCTAATAGTCTTGAAATTTAAGTCAGTCAAGCAAAGGAGGAAAGTCTTTGGACTTACCATTTTCTGGTGCAGAAGTAACTACATAGTAGATAGCAACATCTGTAGACATCGATGATCTTCTGTTTGGACTAAAAACCTCAAAACACACTGAAGAAAACTCAAACAAACACGAATTCTGGGTACTCTGGGAAACTCCAAACTTCTTTCAGCATGGCCGTTGACATGACGTAGGAAGGTGTTTGAGATGAGAGCTCACCACTGCCTTGCTGCTTTGTAGAGCCAGTAACGTTATATTTATTGCATCACTTAACTTCAAGTTCTCACCTTTCTGTTACCTGCTTAACCACAGGCACCTGTAGGAATTTGAATATGCAAGTACTGAACAAGGTCTAAGGTTACTCTCAGATTCCAGAACTGACTGGTATTTGTCCATGCAATTTTATAATTTCACATCTATCTATCTATCATCTATCTATCTATCTATCTATCTATCTATCTATCTATCTATCTATCTATCATCAATCAATTACTATATGTCTATCAAAACCTCTCTATATGGATATTTAATGAATTGAAGTAGGGGATTGGAATAATCTTCATCTTTATATTGTATATAAACTACATAGGGAGAGATACCATTATATATGTATTCAATATATATGTATAAATATAATATACGTATTGTGTGTATATATAGATACACACATGTATATGTATATAAAAATTTTGCCATTTAACCCAATGAGATATTTTCTCGCTAGTAGAGGTTATGGGAAGGGCAATGGGGTAGCTGATATCTGAGAGCTGACCTAAGTTTTCTATGTTTGTAACAATTCTCTGTGTTCTTAAGTGGGCTAATAGTCTTGAAATTTAAGTCAGGCAACCAAATGAATCATCCTGAAATTGAACATCAACTCCAAGAACAATAGCATCAGAAAAGGTACTCAAGTTTCTCTGCTGTTTATTTTGTGAAGTTTCGGGATAATCATGGTTGTATCATTTTACTTTTAAAAAAAACACGGGGGGGGGGGTGTGGAAATCTCTGGGAAATATTACCTGTTGAACTTGAGTTGCAAAATTTGTTCAATGACAGCAATCGGGTTCTAATACTAAGTCAATAATGAACTTCTCGTAAAGTAGAGAATTTTTCCTCTATGAGGGTATAAAAAGATACACTGACATGATTATTCCAGGGTTCTCTGACTAGAGTCAAGTAGATGAGCTACTTTCTTGTTCTTGTATGATTATGACCTAGAAGAACATTTTAATTATTTTATTCATTGTGGTTTATGATTATAAAATTATTGCAGCCAGGCGGATCTCTGTGAGTTCGAGGCCAGCCTGGGCTACCAAGTGAGTTCCAGGAAAGGCGCAAAGCTACACAGAGAAACCCTGTCTCAAAAAACCAAAAAAAAAAATTATTTCAAATAATTGACATTAAAATTAAAATAACAATATTTAATAATTAAAAACCATTAGTTTATCAAATTAAAATTTGACAATATCAGCAAATACAATAATTCAATACAAAACATAACTTCAAGATTTGTCTCCCATTATTTATTACCTCCAATGCATTTTATACATGTATTAATTCTGCTGGATTAGTATGAATGAGATACAGTGACTGTGGTCTACTTCACAACTAACTGTACATTGAGCCCTTGACAAATATTCAACTCTCCATTGCCACTTGCTGCTTAGTGCAGACAGTGGATAGAAAATTCTAATACTCTCAAGACAAGCAATATTACATTTGTTGGGATAAATTATTTTTCAAATGCCTAAATAAGTATTTAATGTTACATTCACTGCAGGTAATCCACCATAATCATATATCTACTAATAATTAACATAGCCACATAAAGCATTACATCACCATCTGCTCGTGAGTTTACCATTCACATTGATGGACTTATTTTGCCTTCTCTGTTTAGAAAATACTCATAGTTATTAAGCTTAAACATAAAAATAATTGTAAATCTGATCTCTATGCTATATCCTGTTTCCCTACAATACTCTATATTTGCTAATACACAGGTAACAATTTTGTATTTATTAAACATAGAGTCATATACATACGTAATCTTAAGTAGAGTTGCTTTTAGATTTTCCCACTATAATTGAAAGCTGGTTTATTTCTGCTCATTGCAATATCAGTTTAGCTGTTTTGAGTTATGTAATGATTTCAGCTTTGAAGTTAAAGGTCAGCTTCAGGGCAAGGAGCACTTTACTATGAAGCTGGAAACATAAAGAAGTGTGAATAAAACTGTTCATGACCCTCTGAGTCTCAGTGAGACAGGACTTAAGCAAGTATTTGAAGGATGTCAAATGTACACTCACTTCAACAGCCTATTATAAATGCCATACGAGTCTCCATAGCAAGCAATAAGGCTGGTGACATTGGACACATGGTGCAGTGCCTGCCGCAAAGCCATAAGATAATTGTATTTACATGGAGATCTCTGAGGAGCCCAACACCCTTTATGCATTTCACACGGAGTCAACTTGTGCAATACCCAAGAGAGCTCGGCCAAATTCCAAAGGGATATATTACATCCCAACCTTCACTAGTGAAATGTGAGGCTAAAGAAAAGATATGTATCTTAGAGAAAGTGCCAGAAAATACTTAGACCTGTCCATTTCACATCACATTTCATGTCAATGCACTTTTACTCTTCAGTCAAGAGTGTAGTGCCCTATGCAGACACCAAGCAGGCCCTTGGAAGGCAATTTCATGCAGCTTTCTCTTTCAGGTTTACAGGCTCTCAAAAAAAGTTCAGAAGTTCAATTTGATGATGTAAGAAGTTCAAAGGTTCACCATCTCTGGGTACAATATCATAAATTGAAACATGTCAAATATTTTCTCCTTTTACATGTTTAGGAGGCAGGGGAACAGAAAGTTAAGGAAGAATTCTCCTTGTGCACATTTTCTTCATTTTTATTTTACATGAAGTTTCATAGGAAAGAATGGAAACGGGATAGAAAAATTAGAATGTACAGTGAAGGTCTAAGATTATAGGATGATCAGCCTAATTGTCTCGAGTTAGAGCTTGGGACCCAGGAATCAGCTTTCTGGCTTTCCTTTCATTGGCAAGAAAGCCACTACTCTGCTCGGATGGGAACGACAGTGTCTTAGTTCTCACAAATTAAAATTAAGTTTTAAATAACTTTAGGTATGGCAGGTTCTGCTCTTTAGGAAGGATAAAATAGCTTAAGTCAAGAGAATTACTGAATAAATACACTCTCATACTTTTTTATTGTATGATTTCTTTTTATTTTACAGTGCTAGGTGTGGGAGCAAGGGCCTTCTGCATAGCAGGCACGTGCTCTATCAAAAAGAGATAACATGCTGGGCGGTGGTGGCACACAACTTTAGTCCCAGCACTCGGGAGGCAGAGCCAGGTAGATCTCTGTGAGTTCGAGTCCAGCCTGGTCTACAGAGCAAGATCCAGGACAGGCACCAAAAGTACTCAGAGAAATCTTGTCTCGGAAAAAAAAAAAGATAATACAACCCACATTCATACTTTGAAAATAATAAAAACATTGATAAAGTTCACTGTGTTAAGGCTTGTGGAATATTTTTTTACATAGTGTAGAATTTGGAAAACATTCCAAATAAATAAAATTCTAAAGCCATGATGCTGCTATTATAGCCAACAGAACATTAATGAGTATTACCTTCTACCTCAGTTTGTGGAAAAAAAACGCATTTCAAATTATATACCAACATATATCAGGTCTCCTTTGACAGGTAATCCCATTCATGTAGGATGAAGGTTAGTTTTAATTGCCAAGGGGATGTAATCTAGAATCACCCGGGAAGAGAGTCACCTGAGCATGTGCTTGTATGCATGCTAAATTAATTCACTGCCCTCTGCTCTGACTGTGGATGTGGATGTATTTCAGTTCCTGCCATTTTGACATCGTGAGTGCTGGTCTACAAACTGGAATTTTGAAGACAATAATCCCTTTTTTTTCCCTTTTAGTTGCATTTGTCAGGATATTCTTATCCCAGCAATAGGAATTGAGTCTAAAACATATGACAACTAGGCTGCTGATTTCAAAAAGGCAGAATATAATATGCAGAGTGTATAGCCTTGGTTCTAGACCTTAACAGAGAACTGCCTTCCAACCTAGATAGCAGAAACTTTCAATTTTGTCACTGGGACTTCATGAGGATGAGTCATGACCTAATATGGAACTAAATAAATTGACCCAGTCAGAGGCACAGCTATAAAACTGGATGTGTTACTTTTGAATATCCACTCACAGCTATGGGATATGAGATTTAGCTGTCTAGAATAGTCTTTCCTAGTATTAGGATGGGCTCTGTGAATCTCATATTACATGCAAGCTGTGCTCTCTCTCGCTCTCTCTCTCTCTCTCTCTCTCTCTCTCTCTCTCTCTCTCTCTCTCTCTCTCTCTCTCTGTGTGTGTGTGTGTGTGTGTGTGTGTGTGTGTGTGTGTGTGTGTGTGTGTGTGTGTGCGTATGTGTGTTTCTCTGTTGGTACAGGATGAACAGCATTATTCAAGATTTTCAAGAAATTGAAGGCAGAAACAAGGGGACTAGCAGGGTTCTGTACTGGTCTAGTGTCAGTGTGCTGGAACTGAGTTGAGTCTCAGAGCAAAGAAATGTTCCCTAGTCTCCAGCTGTCACTTAAGAAATTGTTTGACCTGAGGCAGTTCCCTTAGTCTCTTCATTTTTCAATTGCCTCAACCATGAAATAGAAATAATACCCTACACCTGCATTTTTAATCTTATGGGGACTATGAAATGTATCAAATAAGAACTTGTAAGAAAGCCTTCACATTGAAGTGGCCTATAAATGCACAGCTTATGAGACCCTGTCCCTCTTGTACTTCACTGTACCTCTCTTCTTACTTCTGCCTCCCTCATAAACTCAGTGAGAGAATCCAGCCCTGAAAGTGGTTTTCCCACTTAATAATAATTAACACTGCCACAATATGCGGAAGCCAATATTTTGTACTCTTTGACATTTATGATAGATGAAGGATGTCAATGGACACTGACTTCTCTGATAAACTTTTGTCACTGACTAAGTGAAGCCCAAGGACTCAAAGATCACCCTAGGGCTGTTGCCTTGAGCTTTGCGGAGCCATTCTGGTCCATTTAATAACACTTATCAAGTTATTGTATATTTGTTTATTGAACTTAGTAATGTTTGATCTGTCTTAACTGTCTGCTAGTTCCTTTGTGCTGTCCTTTCTTAGCTAATTTCAAACTGTCGAACAGAGTCACATATGTAGTACACATGGGGTAAAATGGCCGCTGAACTAGAAAATTGACTCAAGCAGTATTTATATGGGAAGTTATTTATTTATTATTTATTTATTTATTTATTGGGGTTTTTTTTGGGTTTTTTTGTTGTTGTTGTTTTTTTTTTTTTTTTGAGACAAGGTTTCTCTGTGTAGCTTTACGCCTTTCCTGGAACTCACTCTGTAGCCCAGGCTGGCCTTGAACTCACAGAGATCCGCCTGCCTCTGCCTCCCGAGTGCTGGGATTAAAGGCGTGCGCCACCACTGCCCGGTGGGAAGTTATTTTTAAGAGGTAAGGTGGTGCTCGAAAGATTGCAAGTGCTCCTCTTCTATAGGAATAGAATTCAGTTGCCAGCACCCACATTGGGCATCTCACAATCACCTGAAATTCCAGCTGGCTTCTGTTGACTTTTATGAGCACCTGCACACACATGGCATCTACTCACACAGACACATACTTACACAAAAATAAAAATAAAACCAGTAGGCTGCATAGACATGTGGATAAGTGGAGAGAAAGATAGATGATGCATACATACATACATGCATGCATATGTACATGCATACATACACACCTTATGTTTTAAAATAATTTTTCAAAAACAATGGTAATTAAAGAATAAGAGGTCATGAATTTGAGAGTGGGAACATGAAAGGAGTTGGAGGTGGAGAGGGGAGGGTGGGAATGATATAGATGCGGTGCTCATGTATGAAGTACCCAGCCCCAAAAAAATCTATATAAAATATGCTGCAATTTCCTTAGAAAGTGTGAAACTTTCTCCAGTTTTTCTGTGTAAGTTGTAATATGATTGATACTAAAAGCATGATTCTCCAGTAGAGAAGATCTTATGTACTTTTATTTTAACTGTATTTTAGCATCTTTTATAGCCATTTTTTTGAGTGTTTTCATTTTTCAAAGCAAAAATAATGCCTTAAACTTCTAGGTTCACTTTAGATTTGTATGGATTCTTGACAGACTCTTTCATACAGTGTTTCTGTTTGAGAATATTATGTTTACCTTTTCTTTCAAAATACCATGGCATTCATATTCAAATTTAAATAAAAATGAATCCAAGATTGCATCAAAAATTTAAAGCTAAGAGAACAGGTATACCACTTATTTTTGATAGGTTTAATGTGGCAAAATTGGCCTACTCTGGTATAATATTTATATTCTCTCCCGGGAACCTTCACTCCATTAAGAAGGAAGAAGACAAGAATTTGTGTCAGACAGTAGCATACTCTCCATTCTCCTAATCATTTGCTTACTAGAGCCCAATTTGAGTCCCTCTATTAACTTCTATTAAAGATCCACGGGAAACAATGTCCACTCTCTCTAACAGGAATAGAGTGGCTAAACTGACTATAAATGAGACTTTGATATTTGGGGTGTTTGTCACCCTCCTACCCACCAATCATCAAAAATTTTTGGGCATCACTCACTAAATTCTTCTCCTTCACTTAAACCACCTTTGGATAGACACATATATTGCAAGACACAGGTGAGCATGCATGTTGGGCTTCTTGGGTTAAGAGTAAAAAGATAGCATGCACTTCAGAAACAGGACCCAGAGAGCCCTGAATAGGAGTTGACCTGAATACTCCCTCCCTGAGGATTAGCTTTCATAGTACCAGAAGTCACAATGCAAGCTTCTAAGGGAGGAAGACAACCAAAAGTCTTACACAGTTATGACACCTGTAAACCACATCAATGAATGGCATGGTATGATAACCTTAACTGTGAAGCGGTAGGATACTTACCTTGATGGTAACCAACAGCTCTCTATTGGACTACCCACTCAACAAGTTGAAAACATGTCTGGTACTGGAAACCTAGCTCTGCTGACTCGTGTTATGTCATATATACACAAACTAGAGTCATCAGAAAAGAAAAGAACCTCAATTGATAAAATGTCTCTATAACACCCAGTTATAGGGCATTTTCTTAATTAATGGTTCATGAGGAGGGCCCAGGCCAAATTGCAAGTGGTAATACCCTTGAGATGGTGTTCCTGACTTCTATAAGAAAGCAGGCTGAGGAAGACATGGTGAGCAAGACAGTAAGCAACATAAGTCAATGGCCTCTGCATCAGCTTCTGCCTCCAGGTTCCTGACCTGTTTGAGTTACTGTGCTGACTTCCTCTGATGATGAACTGTGACATGGAAATGTAAGCTAAATAAACCCTTTCCTCCCCAACTTGCTTGAGTCATGGTGTATCATCACAGCAATAGTCACCCTAACTAAGACACTAGATAACTACTCAGTGCTAGTGAAATCATGGTTATTGGAGGAGAATCTACAACCATTAATTTACTAAACTAGCATAATCCCTAAGAACAATCTATAAACATTTGTCCTTATACCCACAGATAAGTGTAGCCTTTACCCCTCATCAGGGAAATTTCTCTTTGCAATAGAAAATAGTGCTGCAGAAAACCACAGCCAATCAAAATTCAGACTTATGAAGCCCATTGCCAAGAGATAAATCTACAAAACACTCTCACACCTAAGGCCCAAGGAGCATCATGGAAGAAGGGGCAGAAATGTTGTAAGAGTCATAGGATCAGGGTGTTTGTGATGAGATTGTGTTTACCACTAATGGCAGAAGTCCTACCTGTGAAGTCTCATCAAAATGACTGCTCGTGTATGAGCTGAACAAGGATAACACCAGTGGATGTGCCAAACTGCACAGGAAAAACCCATGAGGCCTCAACCCTATGTAAAGAACTATAGGCAAGTGAGGAAAGCTGAGAGTGGGAGGGGAAATCTTCCCCAGGGAAGAGCACACCATTTGGTTGTCCAATGCCTAACAGTCATCCCTGAAAACATACGTACAAGTAACATTATATGGACCAGGTAGGTTCTATTTAGAAATACAGATGTATATAACATACATACATACATGCAAAAATAATTAATGATAAATGTGGCTGTGAATTTGAAGGAGAGTAGAGAGAGGGGTATAGGAGGTTTTTGGAGGGAGGGAAGGGAAATGAGAAATGTTATAATTATATTATAATCTCAGAAATAACATAAAATATAATTTTAAAAAGTCAGAAGATAAAAAGACAATTCAATAAATTTTCATATCACTTTAACATTAAAGTTATAAGTTATATTCAAACCCAATGCTTTACACTTCTAATTTGTTTATTATCTTACTAAGCAAGCATGTCTTACGTTTTACAAAGAAACAATTTTTAAAATTTACCATGAAGTCATGCCTTTGCTTTAAGTAGAAAGAGTATTCTGGAAGAAAACTGTTCCACTTTGAGGTGCTGTATGTCTTCCATTCTTTTTAATTTGAGAAAACACTCCAATTTGATCAGAAAACAAAGTAGAGAATAAAAACAAAGAACAAAGATCAAGACTGAAACATGTAGATATCAATGGGAACGTTTATTAGCATTGATAAGAGATCTCAAATTGTGATGATTCAAATGTGGGTGAATTACTAGCTTGCCACAGTCCCTTTCTTACATCCAGTGAACAAAGATATGTGTGATGCACCTTGTTCTGGAGTTTTCTTTCACCCAAAAGTGAAAAACACTTTTCTCCTATTGTTGATACTTACCTCCATGAAATTAGTTCCAGCTCCGACTCTTCCAGAACTAAATGTCTTAGAAACACCTCTAAATTTCACCCATACACAATGCTGTTTCTTTGTCAATGTCTTATCTGAGGATTTTGTTCCATGTTTGTATTACATACTCCATCTCTTAGACTAAGAAAAATCTCAATCCCTGGCCATCAAACCACACTGTCAAGATATTAGTAAATGTAAAGAAAAACTTGAATATGGTTAATTATTATGTGTGAGAACTAGAATACATAACATTTTAATTGCTGCAGAAATATTAAGATATGACATTACAGGGCAAAATGTACATTTTTTTCAGTTTCTGTTGAGGTAGATAGGAACAATCATCACTTCAATATCATGTGTTACACTTTGGGTGCATAGAATATTTTAATCATCACACATTGCAAATTGACGCTGTCCTCTTCTTTTGTTTTCATCAAAATTATCTGTAAACTCCTGAAGCATACAGGGCATTCTCAGAAATGTAGCTTTTTCCATTTTTATCTTTTGAGGGCATGATATTCAAACATTGGCTTCAGCCTGCTATAGCCGAGTTTTACATCCAAAGGGAACACAAACACATCTACTTTGACCTCCCTTTCAGATGGGAGCAGTGGATTGTGAACAACCTTAAAAGGCTAGCAAACAGAATTGGAATTTATTCTACCTTAAACAATGGCCCACTTCTCTTCCTTCAAAATATGTAGTTAGCACTAACCACAGAAGAAGCATAATACCTTTCTTTGTGGAATTTACAATCTAGCGAAATATGAAATAATCACATAAGTAAATACAATATTATAACTATGAAAAGAGGAAGAAAGGATGCACAATGGCAAGAGGGCAGTGGTAGGAATTTGACTTCGAGAGAATGGTTGAAGAAAATGACATTAAAGAATTCACTTTCTAAATGGCGTAGTAGAACAGATGATCAATACTTATCTAAATGACATGAGCTCTGATGAGGCCTTCTTCATATAGGAACTGAGAATCCAGAAAAGGCCATTGTGGCTAGAAAAGAAAAGGTAAATAGACTCAGCCCAATGTGAATTTGAGGAGGGGAGACACAGACCTTGAGTTAGTACCATGTTGGAACCAAGTCCTAGAGTTGTTTATAGCAAGAATTGTAGGGATCAATTGAAAGCCTTTTTAAGCAACACAGGAAGGGGGTAAAGTATGCAGAAAAGACAAACTGTCACTTTTTTTTCACTCTAGTTAGATCTACCTATATAGAAGAACACTTTTGTGATAAATGTCAAAGTTGACACACACTAATTGGCTGTCTTCTGTGGTTTCTGAAGCAAGGATGTTTGCATTGTGTATTATAGGAGCAGTGCAAATGAACAAAATCAAGAGACACACAGGAGATAAAGTCATCACCACAAAGGAATGGAGAGCTAGTATACAGACTTCATGAAGAGATCTGAAAAAGACTTGAACTTCTGATATATGTTGTTATATTTGAGTTCTATTTCCTGAGAGAGAGACACTGGAAGAGGAACTAGATTTAGGATTCATCACATGGGAGCAAAAGAAACAATAATAGTATTGCATAAAGATTAATTATGGTAATGATATGAAAGACCCCAAAACTCAGATAGAAGACAACTGTGGTGGATGATATGTAGGAGCAAACAGAAAGGAAAGAATAAATATGAGTTAAAACTAATGAGAAAGCCAATTTTACAAGTTAAATTAAAATATAGCTGCATTTAGCATATTTTCAAAATGGAAGGAGAGACTCTTTAGACAAAGTTTATTAGGAATTAATTCTTACTTTTCCTCAGGACTAGAGCAACTAAAGTGCTTTATTGGACAATAGCCAATCTCAATTTTAGTAAATTAAAATGTAAGGAATGTTTTCGACTGTAGTTGGAAGACTAGGACAGAGAAAATGTTGCCCAAGGTAGTTCAGTTCCTTTCTGTTGCCTTAGCTTCCTGCTCCTCTTTGTGGTTCTTTCCTGTTCCTCTTCTGCATTAACCACCTGGGGCACATGGTGGCTGCCTTATGTAAACCCATGAAAATATGAAAAAAAACAAATCAAATGTGTTCATGTAGATCTGTTGGATAGTCAAGCTACGTCAAATAAACCACTGATGTATGGATGCTTAATTTTTTTTTATCTCTAAGAAACTTACAAGAAGGTTTTTTTCTCCAATTATACAAAAAAGAAAAAATTAAATAGAGTTTAAAAACATTTTATGGTTCATATGAAATAGTGACACCTAGTAAGTATGACAGTTCCTCTCTAAGTCACAGGCTGAGGCTTGATGTCAATGGCAGAGTACAGAGACTGACAGAGATGGAAGATGGGAAAAAAGTGGATACAGAAGACAAAGTTATGACACAGATTTTATAAATCTGTAATGTCTTGTATCCAAATTACTTTTCTGAGAGATAATGAATCTAGAGTTTTAAAATTATTATTATCTTCCTTTCCCAACCTATGATTACAGAGGTATGCTGCCAAAAAGGCTGGACTCCTCATTTTCCCTTTTTCATAGCCCCAAGAAAACATCATTGTGTATTCTATCTCTAAAACTTTTAATGTTCTTTTGACTTAAACTTAAACTTTGTGAGAATTCCGTGCATGAGTACTGTATTTGCATCCTTTCCAACCTCCTATGGCCCTACCAAACCCACCTGAGTCTGTTCCCCTCTACTATTATCTTTCAAATTGATGACCTCTACTTTAATTATTTACACATATACATGTATACATGCATAGGAATACATACATACAACCTGCTGAGTCCACAGCATAGCTAATTTTTAAGCCATTTTTGCTTGCAGTTTCCAAAAACATTCTCAGGCAGGTTGACTCTTAAAAGAGGTGCTTGTTATTCCCTGTGTATCTCATAGTGATATTCCTAGCAACTAACCATGTATAAACGGGAGTAAAAATGACTCAAAAATCATTTTAAGATTGCACTTTGATCATACACAGTATTTTTGGGGGGGTTTACAAGAGTAGAATTAAACATTTATAGAAGACATATTACAAAACTGTGGAGTCCGGAATTCAAATAATTCATTAAATTTATTTAAAATGTCCTTTAAACACTGATGGTGAATTATTTAAAAAAAAAAAGTATACATCTTAATGGCATCTATAAATTTGCATGTATGTCTGTATCTATATTTTCTTGAGAAAAGCATTATGAATTACTTATCTGAATTAAAATGAATGTGCATTTAAAGCCTAGTCTTACTACATCTTCCCATAGCAGGAATAATGAAAATAGGCCTCACTTTATACTGCAGTTTTAACAAAGCATTCAAGAAAAATTAATTAAAGAAAATGGCATTTAAAGTATGTTAACCTGTTATTTAAAAACTAAATAAGGCCAGGCATGGTGGCACACACCTTTAATCCCAGGACTGGGCGGCAGAGCAGTCAGATCTCTATAAGTTCAAGGGCAGCCTGGTCTACATAATGAGTTTCAGGAAAGCCAGGACCATGTAAAAAGAGCCTATCTCAAAAAGAAAAAGAAAGAGAACCCACCAAATAAATAAAGAAGTAAATATGCAAACAAAAACCTAGATAAGAAGTAATTTAATGATAGCTACCAAAAATAAATTAAAATAAAAACCTGAACACAGAGATCCACAAAATGGAGACAGTATGGATGAAATGACACTACAGGGTAAGGATGAAACCACAGAACACTAAAGCCAGTTTAGCCAGGTTTATAAAAACAAATCAAGAAACACTTAGAACAGTAAATATCTGCAACTCATTTCAAGGGTGCTAACTTGAAATTATATTACCCACCCCAACTAGAAAAATAAGAAAATTCTAGTAGGCCTGTGCTATAAAAGTATACTCGATTATTAGTTTTTAATCTCATAATAAAACACATATAAGAATATTTTTTCTGTTATATAACTACTTATCCAATAGTCTTGATTTTACCTGTTGTCTCACAAACCAGAATGTCTTAGCATGTAGCCTTTTAGATAAAAGTTGGTCACTCCTTGGTTTAATGATTCCTGGAATCCACTTGGCATAGCTAAGCAAGCAAACAAACAAAACACAAAAGCCTAACGACTTAAACTCCCTGGCCAACCATACAAAGCCTTTTTTTACTTAACTGGATCATAGTTTTCCTATAACAAATTCTACAGGCTCCCCATTTTACCATGTTCTATATGAATACACAGACAGTAAGACTTAAGGAACCCAGAAATTAGAGTCACACTACTAAAAATAATAATAATAAAGAAAAATCTTTAGATTCAAGGATATTATGCTTTGAATGAGAATAGTCTTCATGGCTCCTATGTTTGAATGCTTGGTTCCTAGTTGGTGGAACTGTTCAGAAAGGACTGGGAACTGTGGCCTTGTTGGAAGGGGTGTGTCATGAGAGATGGGCTTTGAAGTTTCGAAAACCCACTCTGTTCCCAGTGTGTCTTTCTCTGCCTCTGGTTGTTTCTCAAGATGTGAGCTCTCAGCTACTGCTCTAGTACCATAGCAACCTACCTGTTGCCGTGCTCCCATCTGTGATGTTCACAGACTCACCCTCTGAAACTGTAAGCAAGCCCCCAATGAAATGCTTTCTTTTATAAGTTGCCTTGATTATGGTGTATTTCACAGCAATAGAAAAGTAACTAAGACAGGGAATATAAGGGATTTTTTTTATTAGCATTGCAAAAACTTACCACACATTTAAGGTTTTTAAATAATCCAACGTTATTCTGTTTCAGTTCTGGGGAGAAATTGGCTGAAACGAGCATGAAGAGCCTAAAACCATGTCAGCAGATGGGTTTCCTCTGAAGGCTCCAGAGAGAAGTCATTTCCTCTTTCTGCCCCCTCTACTGTCCACATTCTTTCCTTTTCCTGTCATTGTAGCACCATTCTGTCGTTCCTGCCTCTTCTTATAATGTGAATATTCTTGTCACTACATTAAGTACCTCATTGGTAATACAGAACAATACTCCCCTTAATATAATCCAAGTTAACGACAGATACAAAGCATCTGCCCATGATGGTCATACTCACAATTTCCAGTGAATGGGATGTGAACATCCTTGTGGCAACCTTAATTCTACCTACCATATGGCATACTAAGGTGATGGGGGATGTCCTTCTGTATGCTGTGAATATGTGTTGCTCTGATTGGTTGATCAATAAAGCCATTTGGCCTATGGCAAGGCAGCTTAGAAGCAGGGGAACATTCAAAGACAGAGACAAGAAGAAGGGGTGGGGCAACGGGACTGGACGACATGACACCAGTGAGCCGCCCAAGGAGCAACATGTAATGAGACACAGATAAAGCCACAGAACATGTGGCGATGCATAGATTAATAGTTATGGGCTAATTTAAGATATAAGAGCTAGTTAGCAAAAGTCTTGAGCAATGGACATGCAGTTATAATTAATATAGGCCTCTGTGTGTTTACTTGGGGGACACGAGTGGGAGAGATTTGTCCCAAATGCCGGCAGGCTGGGACACAGGAAATCTGACTACACTAAGGCAGGTCATCTCTTTGGTGGGTAAATTCTACAGAAAGCAAATATTTTTATCTTTTTATCTTCAATGACCCTTATCTTATTAGCCAAAATACATGGATTTGATAAATCTTTGAGGCATCAATACTACATGGGAAATGTCAATTCATATATCTTTGTTGATGAACCAGAATCAATTGACTCTTTGGCTGTGGCTTCACTGTAGAAATTTAGTGATAACCTCAGAATATCCTGATGTGGTGTCTTAATATTCTATTACTATGAAGAGACACCATAACTACAGTGACTCTTACAAAAGAAAAGCATTTAATTGGGGCTTGCTTACAGCTTCAGAGGTTTAGCCCATCAAAAGAATGACAAGAAGCATGATGGCACCCAGGCAGACATGGTGTTGGAGAAGTAGCTAAGAGTTCTACATTTAGATCTGCAAACAGCAAGAAGAGGGAGACATTGTGATTGGCTTGAGCTTTTTGAAATTCCAAAGCCCACCCACAGTGACACATTTCCTTCAACAAGGCCACACCTCCTAATCCCTCTCAAGTAGTGCCACTCCTTAATGACCAAATAGTAAAATAGATGAGCCTATGGGGGTCATTCTTGTTTAAACCATCATATTCCACTCCCTGGCCCCCATAGGCTTGTAGCCATATAACAATGCAAAAAAAAAAAAAAATGACTTCAGCCCAACCTTTAAAGTCCCCATAGTCTGTAACAATCTCAACAATGCTAAAAATCCAAAGTAGAAAGTCTCTTCTGAGACTCATAGCAATATCTTAACTGTAATGCCCTGTAAAATCAAAAAGCATATCACATACTTCTGTGCAATGGCACAGAATATATACTTATCATTCCAAAAGAAAGAAAAGGGGGCATAGGGAGGAAATACTGGACCAAGCACCATAAGACTGAAAACCAACTGAATGAACTCCAAACCCTGCATCTCCATATCTGATGTCAAAATACACTTCAGATCCTTAACTCCTTTCAGCTTTGTTAAGTGCAACATACTTCTTTCTCAAGGGCTGGTTCCACACTAGGTCTGCAGGTTTCCTTTGCAGGTTTCCCACAATTCTGGCATCTCCAACATCTTGAGATCTCCAAGGCATTCCAGACTTCACCTTCACAGCTTCACACAGTGGCCTATCTGGGCTGCCACGCAGGGACACCCCTGACACATGCCTGGCCTTAGTGGCCTTCATTATTGAGGAGTGAGATTCCATAACTCCTTTCTTGCCCTTGACTCTAAAGCTAGAATCATACTGTCAAACCTACCAAGTATTGCTGCTTGTTGAAGATGGAACATGGCCCCCTCTTTCAGTTACATCTGCATCAGCTTTCTGTTTTCAATGGTTTCCCTTGCTGCTCAAGCTTTTCTTTAATTCCTTTTAATTTAGAAGTTTAGCTGGGTGGGGTCTTGCCCTGAGGTCACAATTCCCATTATTCCATGTAGCATCAGGTTTTTCTTAATCTATTTAACTCCTTGGGCACAGAATTTCACTCCATTACTCTTCCTGGTGCCCCTTTTCTCCTCAAACTATACATTTTGTATTTTTCTTTGCTCAGCTTGCTAGTACTGCATAAGGCTGGTCACTAATAACCATGTGACACAGTCAATATTAGGCTGTTTTGAAATCTCTGTCAATACCATTAATCCAAAACTCTTCAATTTAGCTTCAGGCAGACTTTTTAGATGAGAGCGAAAAGCAGCCATATTATTCGCCAAAATATTACAAGAACAGTCTCTAGGCCACTTATTAATATTCTCCTCTGAAACCTTGTGAGCTACTCATCATAGTCTATGTCATTCTCAGCTGCTCCTACTAGTATGGCCTATTGAGCCCCACTTAAAGTGTTCAACTGCTTTCCTAATCCAAAGTCTCAAAGCCCACATTCTACCAACAAGAAGCATGATAAGGCCTGTCACAGCAATATCCCACTCCTAATACCAAATTCTATCTTAGTCAATGTTCTATTGCTGCATAGAAACACCATGACCACAGCAACTCTTACAAAAGAAAAGCATTTAAATGGGGCTTGTTTATAGTTTCAGATGTTTAGTCCATTATCAGCATTATTACTACACCAGGACAGAATGATTTTCCCTAGATTTAATTGTCCTGCTATATTATTTTTATATTACATTTTCCTCCACATACTTACATAAGTCAAACTTAACAGTTTCTGTATTTCTCCTCATTTTTCATCACCTGTCACAGCAGTTCTCCAACATGATCTCAGATCAACAGTCTCATAGCCCTAGAAAACTTCTTAAATTGTAAATACTTAGGATTCTATCAAACTTAGTATATCAGAACTTCTAGCAATGATATCTTGAGGCTCTAGTAATTTTGGAGATTCTGAAAACTGTCCATCTACTGAATGTAAGAGTATGTAGCCATTTTCACTTCGTAGTTGGTTGTTGAGACTCTACTGGGAGTTTAGCAACCAGACAAATACTCTAGCTGTAACTTGCTTCAATATAATGTTATAGAGGTTCAAAGTGAACAAGGAATTCATTATATGAAGAATAGAATATAGGACCAGCATGATGGCTTAGCAGGTAAAGGTAATTACCATCAATTCAAATTTTCTGAGTTAGATCCCCAGAACCCACACAGTAAAAGGAGAGAACTGACTCCAAACATTGCCGTCTGACATCAACATATATGCTAGGACTCACATTCACACACACCACATTCACACACACACACAAAATCAGTAAATAAATGTAGTATTTAAAAAAGAAATAAAGTAGAATACATAAGCTTTTATAAATATGCCATTAGCTATCAATTTCATCTACTTTGAATACTATTTTACTTATTTCCCAGTCCTTCTTTAAATCACTCATTCACAATGATTTTTTATATGATTAATTTTTTTTAAAAAGTAAAACTGAAAGGTTGAATTCACAAGAATTCACAATTAACATCTTCCTACAAAAATATCCAATTTCATGAAATTAATTTTTTAAATAATGTTTTTAATTGAAATAGAATTACACCACTTCCCCTTCCTTTCCCTCCCTCTAGTTTTTCCTAGTTCCCCTTTCCTGTCCCCTTCTATTCTCAAGTTGATAGCTGCTTTTTCTTTGCTTATTATTGTTACACACAAATGTTACATATGTATGCATGTGTGTGCACAAATACATAAATACAACCTGCCATGTCCATTTTTGTTGTTTGTTTATATATGGTTTCAGGGCTGACCACTCTGCATTGTACAACCAAAAAGGGAGCTCATTGGATGGAGAGGCTAATTCTCCTTCTTCAGTCAGTCATTAATGCCTATAACTCTTTGTCTAGGGGTGTGACCTTGTAAAATTTTCCTTCTTTCATGTTAGTATGTCCACTGATAATACAATTGTACCAATATTGTTTTGCAGCCAATTCTAGGAAAGACTGTATCACAGCAGACGTCCTTCTATCCTGGTTCTTACAATCTTTCCACTCCTTCATGACATTCCCTAAGCCACAGATACAGGAGTTATAGTATAGAAGTATCCATTGAGCTTGGGCTCCCCATGATCCACTGATCTCTGGACTGTGTCCAGTTGTGTTTTTCTGTGATGTTCTCTTTACTATAAAGAGAGGAACCGTTTTTAATGAGTGGTGAAAGCTACACTTGCTGTGGATACCAGGGTAAGATTTAGAGCATAGTGAAGCATTATGCTGGTCTAGCGAAGCAGCAATAGTAGCTCTTTTCTAACACCCATGACCTCACTAGTCCCAGGAAGTTGGCTAGGTTTATGCTACCAGGCATGGCTTCCCTCCTGTTGAGTGGGCTTTCAGGTCAATTTACAGGTGTTGGTTACTACCAATATGTGAGTGCCCCTTCTGGATATCTTGCCATGAGATCATTTTTGTGTTTCATAAATGTTGCAGTTGGGTAGAACCCCTAACTGCTTCCTTTTTTTTGGCAGCTTACATAGTATTTTCTACCACAGTGAAGGCTGGATAATAGAAAAGAGGCTTTCACATGAGATTCAGTTCAAATCATCTGAGTCTTATGTCCTGACTTTGTGTTGTCTTGTACAATAGGGTCCCAACCTCAACCCCTAGAAAAGCAACCAAGGGCTACATCAATAGTCTATAGTGTTTAGGGAGTTATTTGGACTCAGGCCAACCATTTACAATGAGATTTCTCATGCCTGGAAGTGGGATTTTGTTGCCCTAAGTGTCTTAACTTTCTAAATATATATGTTTAGGTAAGAATAAAATAATAATTTCCAACTTTGATGTGATTGTTTTTTGTTGTATCTTATTATATTTTATTTTGTTACACTTTGTTGTTGTCTCTTAGAAGCCCGTTCTTTTCTAATGAGAGACAGAAAGGGAGTGGTCCTGGATGAGAGGGAGGTGGGGAGTAACCAAGAGGAGGAGAGGGAGAAGACATGCTAATTAGGGTATATTGCATGGGAAAAGAATCTACATTTAATAAAAGGAAAACTAATATAATTCACTGACACTTTATCAAACAGCCTTAGGATTAGTAAAAATAATTCCTAAAATATAAGAACTGATTTGCATTTATATATTTATTCAATTATTATTGAATATTTAGCTTTATATAATTATATACAGTCTGTGAGGTATTCTGAAACTGATTCATCTGAAATATGTGACATTTATAGGTGGGTAATTAATATTTGGTTCAATTGTTGTACTTCACAACTGCAGAATCAAACAAAAACTGGTGAAAATGGGACCATGTATCTGTGGAGTGGGCTTAAGGAGAGTGAATTGTGTTGGTCACACACATTTTGAGAAGTATATTGCTACTAAAATATGACAATCCAGCTTCATTACTCCCATAAAATGTAAGGTTTTTCAGTAGGAAAGGAGCCCAGGAAGGGATCCAAGAAGCAGATACAAGTGCAGATGCCCACTTGTTCGCACACTTAGGAATCCCACAAAAACACATAACTGGAAGCCATAATAGATACACAAAAGTTCTGTAGAGTAAAAATAGAGGGGAGAAAAGAAATATAAGATTTTTGTAAATAATTTTAAACTTATTAATCAGTCACAGTGCAAACTGGATGCAGTTATTAATGTAGCAGTGAAATCTATACTCTTAGAGACAGTTCTCAGACATCAATATGTGTACTCAAAGCCTACATATACTTTTGCATTCCTGCTTGTAAGTTTTTCTACAAAAGTTAAACATTACTGATGAAAATGTAGTATTTTCATCTTGAATAAGTTAAAGACAAGGCTAAGGGAGTGTTTCTGTACTTGGAAGCAAGCATGACTGAGAATGATATCATTCACCCTTTTCATTTAAATAAAGGTTTTCTATAAGAAAAAAGAAAACTTCTGAATTACATCTAATCTCATGTAACAAAAAGCCTGTGATTATGACAAAATAATTACTAACTTAGCAAAAAAGTATAAGCATTATACAAATAGATACAACATTTTGGAGATTCCATGTCCTAACCACACCTCTCAAATCTTACCATTAGCAGTATAAAAAAGTATATTTTAAAAGTGTATATAAAAAGTATATAAAAGTATCTGATGTTCTGTATTCTGAAACCCACCTCTATGGAATTTCATAACCTAGTTAGCCCCATGAAAGGCAGCCAGAAGTGCCAAGAAAATAAACAACTCCTAGAAGCAACGTGCATCTGACTGGCTATTGTTTGAGTATTGATCTCCTTGTTTCTTTGAGGTACATTTGTGTAAATCGTTAGACTCAGCCCGCATCAGGATTGACGTTCAATTTCATAAAAGGAAATGGTTTGATCTTCATCTTTCAATAGCTTTCTTCTTTTTCCTATCTCCCTTCCTTGACCGTTTTTCAACAAGTCTTAGGGGAAAAAATTAGTTGTACTCCTATGTGTCAGTGTCTATTTCTTGGAGAAGCCAACCTAAAAAAGTAATTTGGGCAAGAAGGAAATCACAATTCCAAAGTTTAAAGTATGATCTTTAAATGGCCCCATTTTCAAAATAGTGACACTATAAAGAGAGATAAAAGAAAAGAGAAATATTAAGGAATGAGGATTGGGGTATGACAACATTGGAGTGAAATTGAGCAAAAAATAAATTTCAGCAGAATATCAGAAAAATGTTGTGATGAGCAAATCCTTCAGACAAAAAAAAAGGAAAGAAAAGAAAATGTTCTTGGCACATGGGTAGAAGTCTATTGCTTGAGGCATTTAACTGTAGATGCAACAATATGTTGTAAATAACAATGCCAAATGGCAGTGGATGGACATGATAACCTAATAGGAGTTTTCTGGCTCTAATATCTATGATTGTGTGATTCAATTCAAATACAGTCGTTTACTGTATCTCGAGTGTGTAATACACTTCAATTGTGAAGTGCTACAATTTCAATACTAATACATTTGAAGCGACAGACATGTCACCTAAGTACCTTGTAGAGTTTGAAATGCAATGGAAAGCAAACAGTCCTTTTGCAGAATATACTCCTAATCCTCCAGTAGGCAGACAATCATAGTTATAAACAGTTGCAGTTCATTAACAAGATAATGTCAAGCCTTCAGAAAGCTGAGGGAAATTATTCCAGAAAGAATTAAAGGACCTGGCTCATGCTAGTTTCATGAACAATACCAGCCTGTGCCGACATCAGTCTGCAATAGAAGCTGATCACAAGACGTGCAGCTCAGGGCACTTTCACGGAAAGTCTGTCTCTGTCAGTGTCAAAACCACTGAACTGAGAAATCTACAGTGTCTAAATGATGTTGGGAGCTTCACTCCTATGTCTCTATTTATTGATACAACAGATGTGGCTAACCTCGGAAGTGTGCCAGACATTTTGTCACTCCATTTGGAAAGGGTAACTTCCCTGGTAGCCCTTTCTCTGATTCAGTACATGTGATGTTTTCCCAGCCCCCTTCGGTTATAAAATGTGATTTATAACTTAATGATTCCTGTTTGATTACTAGTGATAATAAAGGAGAGGAAGAGTTGATTTGGTTACATCTTCATGTATGCAGCTTCCCTGAAGGCAATGGCACCCTACAACCCAGACCAAGAATCCTGAGGCTGATTGAGGAAATGATGTTAAGAGGAACTAAGACACAGTATCATGGGCTCTAAACAGTGTTTCTCCATTACTGTCCACCTGTATTATCCTATTCTTTTTCATATTTGTACTCCAGCGTGCTCAAAAGAACGAAAATAAAGCATTGTTTTGTGGTGCCCAAATCAATAGACTCATTAATCGTTCTCTTAAATGAAAGATCTCACTTCAAATAAACAAGTTAGCTGAGGGTTTCTGTTCAATTCTGGGATACTGTGAAGACCATACTGAATGAATTTTTATGGCCTGTTTAAAACACACAGACACACAGCGGAAATTGCAAGTACCATTTTTTTTTAATGTTTAAAGATATATATATATATATATATATATATATATATATATATATATATATATATCTGCTTGTTTGTTAAGCATGTGATCTTTAATCCCAGTACTCAAGAAATAGATGGATTTCTGTGAGTTTGAAACCAGCATGATCTACGTAGGGAGCTCCAGGACAACCAAGGCTATATAGTGAGACCCTTTCTCAAAAAAATTGTGTGTGTGTGTGTGTGTGTGTGTGTGTGTGTGTGTGTGTGTGTGTGTGTGTGTGTGTAATACTGGAGTGTGTCTGCCTGTGCCATCATACATATGTGCAGAGGATAAGTTATGGAAATCAGTTCTCCCTTCCATTATGTTTCACCTGGATCAACACAATTCATCAGGCATGGCAATAATAACGATTATCCACTGATACAACTTGCTGGCCCTGAAGTACCTTTAAAAATAATAAAGCATGAGAAAGCATAACTATGATTTCTTTCACTTTCCTCTCATAGAAAACCTGTGTGGGATGGGATTTACCTGCCTCAGTCAGTATATTTGTTAGCCAGAAGATGATGCAGCCACTTCAGGAGATTCATTAAAGTTCATGCACCTTAACATGCAATTGTTACAACATTCACTGATTCAGTCCTGAGCCAAAACATAAGAACTCTACCAACTTGAAGTCTCCATGCTCTGAGCATAGAGACAAAGAAGGGCAAACAGAAGGTGCTGTGTAGGTATTCCATCTTATCTAGGAACAAGGCTTGGATCACACTCAGACAAATAATACACAAAACAGTGAATAAATCTCCAGATTACTGTAGCTTTCAATTGTTTCAAACCTTTGACCATAAACATTGCAGAAATGGAGGAAAGATCCATCACTATTAAGCCTTCCTGGATTCCTGGAATAAAAAAAAAGCATATTACAATGGTTATTCTTAAAAACAAATCCAGCATTGAAAGAAAGATAGAGAGGAAAAAGAAAAGAAAGAAGCCAGAAAGACCAAAACAGAACTCAAGAAAGCATAAGAACAGAGAAAGAGAAGAACAAAGAGAGAATCCTGAGTATAAGAAGAGGAGAAAAAAACTAAAAAAGAGGGTCTAAGGAATACAAGAAAAAGCAACCTACAGAGGCCTCTCAAGACAGGCTTTCTTCATGATTTGTCATGTCGTATTTTTTCAGTCTTACCTTCTTCAGAAGGAATGGTTCAACTGTAGCAAAGATAAATAGGTTAACTGAATAAGCATTCCTTTAAAATTTATTAATTTGTTTGAAAAGTATTAATAAATTCTTTGAGAATTTCACACAGTGTGTTTTGATCACATTCCTCTCCAACCCCTTTCTTTAACACCTCCCAGCTCAGCCCCCATCTCCTTACCTCCCCCACCCAACATCCTGTCTTCTTCTTTGCATGCTTTTATTTAACAACTGATTGACTCTGATTTCTACTCTCCATATACTTCCAGGTGTGGTACCATCCACTGGAGCATGGTCAACCTAACAAGAGTTACACCCGTGAAGACAATTGACTCTCCCTCCTCCCTAAGCCATCAACTGTGCGAAACTCCTCTGTTAAGGATGGAGTTCCTGAACCCCTTCCTAAATCATGCTAGAACATTAACATAGCTGTTGTGAGTTCTTGAGTTCAGTGGTCCTGTCATGCCCAGAGGAAATGGTTTTGCTCTGTTCCTCCCTGGTCTCTGGCTTATAAAATCTTTCTACCACCTCTTCCATGATGGTCCCTGAGCTTTAGAGAGGAGGTGTAATACAACTGTGGCTGAGCACTCCTCAGTCCCCTATTTTCTGTACTTTGATCGAGTACGAGTTCTTTCAAAACTGTGAACAAGGAAGAAAAAGAACTTTATTTTATGATCAATATTGAATAATCTTGGCTAACTAGGAAGTGTGAGAAAAAAAGTTTAAAAAAAGTACAGGGGAATGAGAAGTAAAAACACAAGCACAAAAGATGTCTATAATAAGAAATAGAACTGTGGCTAGAGCCGTGTTATAGTGAGGTTCACAACATCACAAGATGAGGTAGAACACATGTAACATCTCAGTGGAACACTGGGGAGGCTGAGAAGAGAGAAGAGAGGAGAAAGGGAGATGGGGGGGCAGGAAGACTATCAACACATGTATGCCAAATCAAAGGACACAGGAAAATGCTAAAGCAAACCTCCAGCCTTGTATCCTAATTTAAAAATTGAATTATATTCTAATAAAAAGAAAATGTTCCGTGTTGTGCACAAGATTTCTATTGTTTGAGAGTTTCATATCTGGACATGTGTTTTGACCAAATCCACCCCTATTCCTTATTGATTCTCTCTCTCTCTCTCTCTCTCTCTCTCTCTCTCTCTCTCTCTCTCTCACTCTCAAAAGCTTTTAATGACCTGTGGCTCTTCATCTAGGGGTGGGGCCTTTTAAGATTTCTCCTTAGTCATGTTGGGATGTCAAATGGTAGTTTCATTGAACAAGTCCTGCTTAGGCTACAATATTATTAGGATGTCATGCTCTTCTGTAAAAACTACCTGCTTCTCGGTATATTGCTTAAATATGCATGAGTTTAGGGCCATCTACTGGAGAATAGGTGGCCTTCTAAGGGGCTGAATCTCTGAAAGAAATAGACCCCAGCCTCTCACGACAGCCATCAGTTTCCAATATCACCTCAGCTAGATACGGGACTTCATGATCCCATCCCCAATCCATGCTGGGACTTGTGCTGGCTGAATCTTGTGCAGCTCTTGTTTATGTAGCACCCCTACTGTAAATTCAGGTATCCAATAACCAGAGCATGTCTCACAAACAGTGTTTCTCTAAAGACATCCACTGCCCCTGGCTCTTACAAGCTTTAAGTCCCCTCTTCAGTGATGAACGCTGAGGAGATTAGGTTTTTTTTTTTTTTTTTTTTTTTTTTTTTTGTGTGTGTGTGTGTGTGTGTGTGTGTGTGTGTGTGTGTGTGTGTGTGTGTGTGTGTATTTATGAGCATTCTACAGTTCCTCATAGAAACTACTAATAGTGTGCAGAAAACAATGATGTTGGGACTAAAAGGAGGAAGAGTTAAAAAGCAGAAAGGATCTTACAACTGGGGACATGAACTGAGCAGGAAGCATTTTTGATCACTTCAAAGAAAAGCAGTGCTAGGTCTCCAAACAGCTGATTTCTCTGTGAATTATGTGATTAAAATCTATTAACTTTTTGCAATATTTCCTCTCCCGATGGGGTTACTATCAGTCATTTTCTGTATCTTCTATGATTCCATTTTCTGTGATTTTTTTTATCCTTTTATGATCTAACCCAGTCTTTCTCATTCCATGGTTAATACTCACATCCACTCTTTCCCATATCTCTCTGGCCTTCTATTAAGTTTTTTCTTCCATTACACATTGATTTTTAAGTCTCATCTTTCATCAAAAAGTACTAACAGAACCTTTTGTTATTATTTTATATAAAAATGTCATAGAAGTGAATTTATTCCCCACATACACTTCGAAATACTTTCAATCCTCACATATAATTCTTTTTATCATTGATTACTTTAAGTTACTTGGTCATTTATAAGGATATAGTTTCTTTATTGTAAAAAAATTTCAATCACTCTAAGGAAGAATTGAACAAATTTCCATGTAACCCCCAGTCGGCTCCAAAATTTTTTAACATTTGGCCAGACAGCTAACATCTTTGTAATCCAAGAAGTAATTATTTTCAGGGCATCATTTTGAAAAGCAAAACTAGAAGTCTGTGAGTAGAATGCTCTCAAGCCTAGCTAACTTACATTTGCTTGGTACAGATAAAAGTAAAACAACTTATATTTGCCTTAACACATAAATAGAATGTAACTTGAAATATTTGACAAATTAAATTTTAATTAAGATAAAATAATGATTGTACTAAATGTCCATATTATATGCAACTCCCCTTTTATATGACCCTATAACTCATGCAGGTATTTATCCCAACTAATATCCCCTTTAATCATACTTTCATGTAAGAATAAATATTTAAATGTGGTTTTTAAAGTTTTTCCATGTATGTGTGTGTGTTCTGTGTGTACGTATGAATTCACCTGTGCATGTGAGTACCCACAGAAGCCAGGAGAGCAGTGAATCCCCTAGAGTTGGAGTTATAGACAGTTGTGAGCCCCCGGGTGTGGGTACTCTTGTTTTCTCAAGAACAATAAGCACTCTAAACCACTGAGTCCCTTAAATACATATTGTAGTAGCTTTTTAAAAAGAAAAAGAAAATTTGGACTTGAGAATCTCTAATAGCTCCAAGAGGCATAAAGTTAAGGATTTGAAGTTAATATGTATGTATGCATTAATGATAATCCTTATCCTCTGTCTTTCCAGGATGGTCTGAAGTAGAGTCCAATAGTATGGATGTAAGGCTTTATAAATGTGAACCTATATTTTAAAATTAAATACATAATGCAGTCAGGTGTGGTAGCACATACACCTGTTACTCCATCCCTCAAGAGGCTGAGGCAGGATGACTACATAAAGCTCTAGGCCAGTCAGGACTACAGTGTAAGTTCTTTTCTCAAACAAAGAAATATTTCTGAAAGTAGCCATTGTTCTTTCTCTGTCATATTTATTTCTCTACCCCCAATTTTATTTTACTAACAAGTAAATGATTTGTGGGTATAAACAGCCAGTTATCGACAAAATAAAATTCTGTAATGTAATTTTCTGACAAAAACAAATGAGTCATAGACAATTTATTCCACAAGAGAATTCTGTACAAGTGAACAGATCTTCATTTTGATTAAGAAAGCATTTTTCTCAGACAATTACCAATTAATAAGAGAGCTTGTTTTTACAAAGTGAGGGCTTCCCATATTCTAACACACATGTAATATAAAGGATCTGCTGAAAGTTTCCAAACTTTCCAGTGTGCACAGAAGTTTTTAAGCAAAGAACTTTTGCTCAGTTTTCTTCCTAACAAAGCAACTTTACTCTAGAAGATGGCTCATTAAAGAGGACAAAATATGGGACAGATGATTCCAATACAAAGTGACTTCTTCCTATGAATGTTGACATGGAAGCAAGACTGATCAAACAATTAATCTTCAAATAATGGTGTCTAAAAGAAGTCTTCAAATTCAGTGCATAATCAAGGTATCCCTGTACAAATGTTATGCCAGTAGTGTTAAATCATCCATCCTTTTCTCAAATCTTCAGTCTTTGTCTTGCATAATTATAATGCCTCCTGATCTATAGTTATTGACCCAATTCCTTGACAATCTCCTGGGTGGGAGTTACATTCTGTATCAAAACAGAGACTACTGTTAGGAAGAGTAACTTGTTGCTTTCTGTCTAAGACAATGGGCAATACAAAAAAAAAATCTCCATTAATACATCTTGTTTTAGCTTTGCTCCTCTAGGATCAAGTACCCCTTTTAAAATTAGAAAAATTTCTGTCTCTGGCCATGGAAAGCAAAGGGATCAAGAGCTATTTTCCCTTCCTTGGAGGCAGTCCACACAGAAGTCCAACTTCACTAACTTGGCCAATTGCTGTAAGAGTTTTGAAAGCAATATAAACATGTTACCTTTTACCCAAAGATACCTGCAGTCCTCACCCCTCAACAAGGAAACTTCTCTTTGAAGACCATTATAGAAAACTATAACCAATCAAAATGCAAGGTTGTGGAGCCTGATACCAAAGGATACATCTACAAAACGTTCCCACACTTAATGATCAGGGAACATTGAGGAAGAGTGGACAGAAAGATTGTAAGAACCAGAGGATCAGAGAGTTTGCTGTGAGATTGTATCTCCTAGCAATTTCAGTATCAACACCCATGAAGTCTCACTAACAGGAATGTCTAAACAAGAGTTGAGTGAGTACATCAACAATGGACATGCCAAAGTGGATGGAAGAAGCCCACGAGGCCTGAACCCTACACAAAGAACCACAGGCAACTAAAGAATGCTAAGAGTAAGAGAAATAGTCTTCTCAACTGGTTATTTCATACCAAATAGTGTGCCCTGAAAACATACATGCCATCCAGCTTTATACAGACTGAGCCAGATATGTATATTACACCTATATGCATGTAAGAGCAGTTAATGAAGTAAGAAGCCATGAATTTGAAAGAGAGCAAGGAGGGGTATTGGGAAGCTTTGGGGGAGGAAATGGAAGGAAGAAATAATGTAATTATATTATAATCTCAAAAAGAAAAGAAAACATCTTAAAATTAAACAGACACAGAAAACAACTAGAAAGCATGGGTCCTGACAGGGCCTCCCAGCAATGTTTTTACTTCCACCCATTTCTCTTTAACCCAAGTAAGAATGAATCAGTTTATTTTTCTTTTGATATCAACATTTGTCCAGATATTAAATTGCATGGAATAGCCATCTAGTTCACATTATCTAGTTGAGATTAATGTAGTCTGTTTCTTTGTTCTCACATAGATACTAAACTAGTATTCTAGGCCAAAAGTATCAAAGAATGGTCTGGTCTTTGAAAGCTTCATCTAGGACCATATCAAAATTGTTTTATAATAATACTAAAAAATAGCTATTATCTCACACATATGTATAGTGGAATAGTTTCTGTAAAGCAATGCATGTGCAATATGAAGCAGCCATTATTAAATTAGATCTTAAAGAATTCATATCATTTAAAATTCAATGCTATTTTTGAAAACCTAATTATTTACAAAAAGTAGGTTATGTTATTATGCAATGATACACTTTGTCACTTACTGAGTCAATAAATTAATTATTTTTTTGCATTCCAATTTCTAATTAAATATGTTGTATTGATCAATGAATTTAAAATCCCCCAAACTATGAGATCTTAAATATATTTCAAGTATATTTTAAAAAATTGAGACCAAAGATAGGAAAAATATCACATTTCTAATCAGCTGTATGAATAATTATTATTTATTATGTGGAGAACTAAATAACAAGTAACTTGAAATACAAGAAAAAAAAATGAAATAACTGGGTTTCCTAAGTAACCAAATGAAAGCAGATAAATTTTGTCCTCTGAGGGTTTTGTGTTTTGTTTCTTTTGTCTTGCTGATTTTCTAAAACACTTATGGCTCAAAGGGTGTCTTCTCTTCAGTCACAGCTGCACCCAGCATGTGGAAAGGTATTTGTTCCCAGTTCCCCTCAGGAACCGCCCACATCTACTTGCCTTCTGAACTGTGACTTCCTTACCTCAGAAGATTGCTGAACTGAAGCCTCCCGAGTACATAAACACACTGAGAACCACATTGTTCTAAATCTCCTTCACCCAACAGTTGTAATGAATTGTTTAATTGGCTCTGTCTCTGTAAAACAAAGTGGGAAAATGATATTTGTTGTTCTGTTAGAGGGAAAACAGAAAATAAATCTCGGTGAAAACTGTGAATGTAAGTGTATTCTCACATCTAAGAGATGTTGTAAACTTCCTTTGAGGCGTGGGGTAAGAACAGCACTGTAATAAGACTTTGAATTAAAATAATGAGGCCATTTTAAATTTTATCATAAATTTACTTTGTTTCATAAAAGACATGAATTGAGAAATTATTCGTCCAGTGAATATAAGGTAATACAAGACATAAATTATTGATTTTTTTTAATTTTAAGCCTCAACCCAACACAAAGAAATAAAAGCAACTAAGGAATGCTGAGAGCAAGAGAAATAGTCTTCCCCAAGGAAGAGCACACCAACAAATTATCCAATACCAGCTGATCAGTCTGGAAATATATATAAGTTCGTTGCAATGAGTCATTGGTCTGATTCAAGGGCTCTGGCCTCTGGCATACCATCCTCACTGGACCCTCACTGAAACTCCTCTCAGATATGCTGCTGTTGCCTTGAGACATGGAGATCCTGGGCCTATGGTTCTACAGGACCACTACTTTCACATGCTCCAGCAGGTCATAGATGGGGTAGATGTTAGGCCCAGGATATGGGTCTGGGTGGTAGTTGACCCAGTCAGTACGGGCCACTGAGATCATCAGGGGAGGGATGGAGCCAGTTCTCCTGCTGTTATAAACAACTAGGGCCAGGGGCAGCTATCCCAGAGCCAGTAAAGGGCTAGGATGACTCAGCCTTGGCCCCCTGTGATAACACAGGCTATGGAGATCTAAACAGACCCCAGCTGCAGCAGGACCAAGGACTCAGATATGGCCCTCAGCAGCAACTTAGGCCCAGATGTCACCATGGCCCTAGTGGCAGCACAAGTCACACAGATCATGTTGTCCCTCTGACATCAACATGGTTTCTCAGGTACTGACTAGCTCCCAGGTATCCTCAATGGTAACAGGAACCAAGGACATCAGTTCAGACCTTGGCTGCTGTGTTGGCCCTCAGCAGCAGCCCAGGCCTAGATGACATGATGGCCCCAAGTAACAGAGCAGGCCACTCAGATAGATAGTCATGGCCCTGGTGGTGGCATGGCCCTCAGACATTAGCATGGACACAGGTTTCAGCCTAGACCATGGACATTCCTATAGTCTTTGGAAGCAACATGGGTCACAGACTCTGGCTGTGATAGGATCATCACAGACTCAGACTTGGTCCGTGGCAGGTGGGGCTGACTGGACAAAAAGGTATTCCGAAGCTCCTAATGCCACTAGGGTGAATAAAGAGGTGTTGGAGAGACAGAAAAGATGAGGAGCAAGGTGGGTTTTGTTTGTTTGTTTGTTTTTAATTAATTTTGGGGAGAGGTTTCTTCTGAGGAGATCACTGCAGGGATGAGAGTAGGATACGGAAGGCCTGGGAGGTGAACAGGATTGGGGTGCATGATTTGAAAAACCCAAAGAATCAATAAAGAATTATGTTGTACATACATATATATGTACATGTATATGTATATGTATATATATATATGAAAACATACATAAGTAACATTATACAGAACAAAATGAGTAGGTTATATTTAGAAACACATATGCATGTGAAGTGGAATAAGGTAGAAAAAAATCAATTATTAAATACTTATTGATTGATTGATTGATTTAATGACTTACTTAAAGCATTGCCTGTACCACCTATTTGCCAAGCATGACTTCACTTGCTTCCTGGACCAGACTGACCTGGAGGAATAGCAGAAACAATGGGTCATTGGCCTTAAGAACTGGGTGAATGCCATCTATGCCTCTGCACAATCCCATTTGTTTGCCCACCCCACCTTGTGGTTTTAGAATATAAAATAAGAATAAACTGGACCCAGGATCAAAGCCTTTCAACAGCTGTCCCGGCTTCCACTGGCACCATCTCCTCTCTTCCACTGCCATTGGTGTAGGAGTGCTTATTTCAGACAGAGACCTGCAGCACAGGTAAGAGCAATTCATGGGAAAAAAAAGGAGGCCATGAATTAGGAAGGGAGCAGAGAAGGTTGTATCGGAAGGCTTGGAGGGAGAAGAGGTAAGGGGGAAATTTACATGATTATATTATAATCTCAAAGAAAAATAGTGCCTTAAGGCTGACATGTGCTGTGTGCCTTTGATCCCAGCACTCAGGAAGCAGAGGCAGGAGTATCTCTGCATTTTAAGACAATTTGGTCTACTCAGCAAGCTCCGGGGCTGCCAAGACTTTATAGAAAGATCCATTCTTAATTTATACATATATATATATATATAATATATATATATAACTTATAAAATACAAAATGTACATTTAATAGTAAAATTAGCTGATCTAAAACTTTTAAAATCATTCAAAATAATAGTAACTTCTCTACCCAGTCTCTGCTCTTCCTAACACCCTCAGTAGTCTGTGTATACATTTACAGAAACTCTGTCCCCATCTACCTATAATCAAATGCACATATTTGGACTGGAAGAAACAGAAGTGGCCACTTATTTGGCTCATACTTGATAATTTACCTTCCAATTTGCATCTGTCTCCTTAAAGAACATTGTGAACATCTTTTAGGTTAATAAATAAAAATTTTTTTTGTTAAAAATACTCTAAATGCCTTTCCCTAATAGATAAGGAGGTTGAACCATTCTTTTAAGTGTTTCTTGGACATCTGAGACTCTTCTGTTGAAAATTCTCTGTTTAAATCTGAACCCCATTATTTAATTGGATTATTTGGTATTTTGATGTATAGTTTCTTGAGTTCTTCATATATTTTTGAGATGAGCTCTTTGTCAAATGTGGGGTTGGTGAAGATCATAAATGGCTGAGAAACACTTAAAGAAACACTTCAACATCCTTAGTTCTCAGGGAAATACAAATCAAAATGACTCTGAGATACTATCTTAGACCTGTCAGAATAGCTAAGATCAAAAGCACTAACTACAGCCTATGTTGGAGAGGCTATGGAGTAAGGGGAACACTCCACTCCTCAATGCTGGTGGGAGTATAAACTTGTATAGGCACTTTGGAAATCAGTATGGCAAGTACTCAGAAAATTGGGAATCAATCTATGTTAAGACCCAGCTATACTAATCTTAGGCATATACCCACAGGATTCTGGATCATACCACAAGGACACCTGCTCAACTACATTCATAACAGCATTATTCATAATAGCCAGAACCTGGAAACAACCTAGATATCCCTCAACCAAAGAATGGATAAAGAAAATGTGGTGTATTTACACAATGGAATATTACTCAGCAGTAAAAAAAAAAAAAAAGAAAAAAATGCCATCCTGAAATTTGCAGGGAAATGGATGGAAATAGAAAAAAATCATTCTGAGTGAAGTAACCCAGATTCAGAAGCACAAACATGGTATGTACTCACTCATAAGTGGATACTAGATTTAATGCAAAGGATAACCAGGCTACAACTCACAGCCCCAGAGAGGCTAGCTAACAAGGAGGACCCTAAGAGGGAAACATGATTTCCCTGGGAAGGGGAAATAATGAGATCTCCTGGGTAAACTGGGGATAGTGGGAGGTAGAGGTAAGGGGGCTGGGAATATGAGGGATCCAACTGGTCGAGTTGGGGGCAGGATGGAAGAGAGTAATTAAAGAGATATCTTGATAGAGGGGGTCATTATGGGATAAGGGAGAAACCTGGTGCCAGAGAAACTCACAGGAATCCACAAGGATGACCCCAGCTAAGTCTCCTAGCAATAGTGGAGAGGGTACCTGGACTAGACTTCTCCTTTAATCATATTGGTGACTATCTTAATTGTCAACAGAGAGCCTTCACCCAATAACTGATGGAAGCAGATGCAGAGATCTCCAGCCAAGCACTGGGCCAAGCTCCAGGAGTCCAGTAGATGAGAACAAGGAGGGATTATATGAGCAAGGAGTGTCAAGATTATGAAGGTGAAATCCATGAGGACAGCTGACCTGAGCTAATGGGAGCACATGGACTCTGGACTCACAGTTAGAGAGCCTGTATGGGACCCACCTAGGCCCTTTACATGTGGACGACAGTTGTGTAGCTTGGTCTGTCTGTGGGGTTCCTAGCAGTGAGATAAGGGCCTATCCCTGGCACATGAGATGGCTTTTTAAAACCTATTCCCCATGCAGGGATGCCTCACCCAACCTTGATGCAGAGGGAGGAGCTTGGTTCTGCCTCAATATGATGAGACATGCTTTGTTGACTCCCGTGGGAGGCCTGCCCCTTTCTGAATGGAGGAGGAGTAGATGGGAGGATGGATCAGAGGAGCAGGAAGGAAATGGGAAGAGAAAAGGGAGGGGAAACTGTGGTTGGTATGTAAAATTAATGAAAAAATTTATTTTAAAAAAAGGACTCTAATGTCATAGTATGTTGCATGATGATGTAGTACTGCATATATTTTTGTTGACTGACTTAATTTCCTCAAGATATATTCCAAAATTAAATTGATGGGTCCTAAATATTTTGCATATTTAGTATTATGCACTATTTGTATTATCAATATATTATGATCATGCAGTATATAATATTAATAAGTCATTTCACAATGATCATAGCCATTTATATTTCCATCAGTGTATGAAACCACTAATTCATCTGTTACTGTCCCAAAAATAATATTTCCACAAGCTTACAATTTTGTTATTTGGAGCAGGTGATGTTCCCTTGGTTTTTCACTTTGTGTTGGGACTTAGGTACATACAGAGTTTCATTATTTACAAGTCATTGATTGGATTATGAATTATTTCCTACTACTTTGTCTTATTTTGTTTTTACCATTGTTTGGTTTTTTTTTGAGACACATCTCTCTGTGTAGCTCTTAATCTTTCTTGGGGTTTATCTATTATTTCCTTATCATAATAGGACTTAAGTGATGACAATTAGTTTTTGTTTTCTTTTTAATGATATTCTGTCAACTGAATTCATTTAAAAGTTTCAGTTCAGAATGTGTGTCTAGTCAGTTTCTCCTCTATCTTGTTCTATGTCTGTGTTGCTTAAAGTGCCACAATTTATTTAAATTTTTCAATTACCTTTATCATTTCATTTTAGTAAATATTTTTTGTTTGAAATGCACTTACCTGGTGGCAGTGGTGAGCACCTTTAATTCCAGCACTCAAGAGGCAGGGGCAGGTGGATATTTGAATTTGAGGCTAGCCTGGTCTACAGAGTGAGTTTCAGAACAGCCAGGGCTACACAGAGAAAACACTTGTTCCCCTTCCCCCCCCCAAAAAAAAGGATTGTACTTGTTGAAATAAAATTAATGATATGGGGGATATCATATGCATAAATTAAATCATGAATTGCATTAGGACCTAAAATTTGCCCGAAGCAGCTTAGAAAATCCCCTGTTCCTGCATATACAAAGTGTGCAAATACAAGTTCTTTCAAAATCAGCAACGAATATAATGCAATTGTAATAGAAGTTTCAATAGCATTTGCATTTTTGTTTTTTTTTTTTTTTTTTTTTCGTTTTTCGAGACAGGGTTTTCTGTGTAGCTTTGCGCCTTTCCTGGGACTCACTTGGTAGCCCAGGCTGGCCTCGAACTCACAGAGATCCACCTGGCTCTGCCTCCCAAGTGCTGGGATTAAAGACGTGCGCCACCACCGCCCGGCCAGCATTTGCATTTTTATGCTTTTTTCTTTTTTCTTTTTGTGATGGGAAATACCTAGCATGATTTAAATATTTATGTTGGGGGGGGGGAAATATCTCCAGAAAATCCTATGATATCATAGGATTACTTCTATGCCACAGGAAGGTTTTCCTTTTCTCACTAATGTGTATTCCAGTGAGAAGATCTTCGCTGGATGCTAACGGAAGTGTATGCTTAGGATACAAATAAATTAATGCATGAGCAAATTGAAGGGCAACAATGAGTTGCTGTAAATCCTCCTGTCCTTCCCCTCCCCATGTACTTCCTTTTCCTTCTCTGTGTCTACATCTGCTATATTTCTCTTTGGTAAATAAGAGCTCTGAGTAGTCTACCCCAGAGAAATGAAAGACTGGGGTACTCGGATTGCATTTCAAATGGCTGTTTATGTATGAACATTGTTCCAGTCTCTCTCCATTATAAATACAATGTAAATGTCAATTCACAAATCCTTTGTTCATGTCTCTGATTTTACAGCTTTCAGATAAATTCCTAAAGCCGGGAGTGAAAATTAATGGGTTCGCAATTTAAAACATTAACCCTTGGAGAGCCAAATTATTTTCTGTGGTGATATCTTACACTCCCCCACTGCAAGTTCTCCTCACAAACTTTTGACCACGACTTCTTTAAAATTAAGATTCAAAATTAACTCTCCCCCCTCCTCGCCCATGCCTCAGGCAGATGGGAAAGCTGGCCCTGAGGTCCTAAGAGTGAGAGAGCTGTCCCTGCCCACCACCAGCTGCAATACTGGGGAGAGCAAGCGGGCCCTGCACCTCGCCTGGGCAGTACAAGAGAGCCAACCCTGTTGATGGAGGTGTGGCTGAGCCAGCCCGGAAGTTGTGAGCATGGGAGATCTGTTCCCACTACTGCTCTGTATGCGGTGGTGTGGGTGGGGTAGAGATGGCCTCCTTACTCCTTGCCCCTTACCATCCATTACCTACCAGCTGGCTGACCCTCCCAGTTACCAGCTGCAGCACTCAGGAAAGTGGGCTCTGCTCCCGGCCTGGGCAGCACAGTAAAGCTGATCCTGTTGACAGAAGCACGGGTGAGAGAGTCCTGAGGCTGTGAGAGTGAGACAGGGGTGAACTGGCCAGGGCAATGATGGAGAGTTCACCCTGGTGATGATGACAGGAAAGAGCTAGCAGCGGCCAGCTGGCCAACCCTGCAACTACTCAGGCCCAGAATCAGGGTGATGTGTTGGCCTGCCCCCACATCTACCCAATCTGAGATCTGCTGGAGCACGGAGCGGGTCGGGTGTCGGTCCTCTGGACCCAGGGCTGCAGGATCTCCAGGACACACTGCAGCAACAGGATGTTCAGGAAGAGTCCCAGTGAGGCCCCAGCGTCCATTGTGTAGCAGAGACCAGGGCCTCTAACCAGACCAATGATTCTTTGCGATGAACGCCTGCATGTAAAAATGTAAGAATAAAGGGGTTTACTGTGTGACTCACTGTAGCACACTGCACCTTCCATGATGAGATTTTCCCTTTCTTCCTTTCTTCCCCCTTTTTTACTCTTAAATTTTATTTTGTTTTATTTGGGGGAAGGGAGATGGGTGGAATCGGGAGGCATGATGCAAAAGACACTAAGAATAAATAAAATGAAAGTAAAAAAAGGATTCAAAATCAATGAAAAATACATAAATAAAAATCTTACACACACACATACAAAACAGTTGCTAACATTGATGTTCTTCTGGAATTGATTTGATGAACTGGGAGTAGAAAAGAATGGCTCACTTTAATTTTTGAATTGTAAATTACATGAGTGCACGAACTTCACATTTTGATTGAAAAATAATTTTGAAAGATGTTTTACCTTGGGAGCAGCAACACATTCTCTTATGGCCTTTTAAATGTACACGCTAATTATCTATTAGATTTATTAAATTTGTAAGCTCACTGTATCGACTCGCTGAGTTCATGACTTTTCTCCTAGGCTCCACCTCCTCCACCCCCACCCCGGACACTCTTGCTTTTGCAAATCGTGCACATGAGTTTTTTATAAGCTCTTATTCAAGCATTTTATCAACTGTATTTTCTAATTGTTTTAATCTTCATGAGTTGAATTTAAATATCTTATTATATTAGCTTTTATTTATAAAGGGACAATAAAATGTCATTTGTCCACATTGTTGTTGTTATTATTATTATTATTAGGGAGTAGTTTTCTTTAGCAACATTTGAATACTCTGTATTTCCTTAATAGTTTCTGCTTTGTACTCACTTTAGACATGTTTCTTTAATACACTAGAAACCATGATCTGAGGTAAAATGCTGCAGATCTGTTGTTATGGTTTTATTTAAGAGTTGTTTTAGCATCACTTATTAAATAATTCTTCTAGTCTGACTAATGGCATACCTTATTTTTCATACATGCCAGCTCATTTTTGTTTTGTTCCAATTCTGCTCATTCAAGCACCAAATCTAAACTATTTTAAGTATTTTAGGCTTCATATTGTATTTTAATGCTACAACAAACCTTGTTTTCTTGTCAAATGTGTCTGAAATTTCCTCAGCATTTTAGTCATTCATATGAATTTGCAATGATAGTCTCTATCACCCTAAATTTATTCCCACATTATCCCCCCCTGAATGATTATTTTGATGAAACATCACTAACTCAGAAGAAACTCAAGAGGAAAATTGTTATTTCTACACATTCGGAAATTATTTCATGAGGAACCAACATCACAGCTATAGTGTTCCAAATGTAAGCCTAAAAGACACAGTTTCATTAAGAGCTTGCCATTTTAAGCCACGTATTTTAAGTATTAAATTCTGATATTAGCCGGGCGGTGGTGGCGCACGCCTTTAATCCCAGCACTCGGGAGGCAGAGGCAGGCGGATCTTTGTGAGTTCGAGGCCAGCCTGGTCTACAGAGTGAGTTCCAGGAAAGGCGCAAAGCTACACAGAGAAACCCTGTCTCGAAAAAAAAAAAAAAAAAGATTCTGATATTAGTAATAGCAATAATTTACTAAGTTACTGCAATTTACTGTGTTTTCGTGCATTATTTTAGTCAACTTTCATCCTTAGTTTTTTTCCTCATTTAGATGGAAAATGTATTACGAGGGGTTAGGTAATTTGCTAATAAAACTGACAACCTTTCACCAGAAAAAAAATGCTAGTAATTCTTGATTCCATTTTCATTTTCACAGAGCATAGTGTGCTGAAAAGATATGGTGACGAACTCCATTTCCTTACATCAAACAAGACTCCTCTGCAAACAATAACTTCCTGTCATCCACGGAGCTTCAGTTTAATAGGACAAGGAATATATACACGAGGTCTGGGTGGAATTGTATTCAAGTTTAGTGCAGCTAAACATAAGAACTTGAAAACCACGTCAGCTTAGACTGAAATATTTAGCTTGATGGGGTAGAAACCATAGAAATAATCTTTTTATTGTTTTATTGTGAGATTTAGATTTGATATATGGATTTCAGCTGTCCCCCCAAACAAATAATTTGACAAAATACTCATTTAACTGCTTTTATTATTAATTGACTTTTAAGATCCCTCTGCCATGTGTCATTGGGGAGCACAGCAGATCTCTCCGATTATAAAAAGCAAGTTTATTGGTGCATGGCAAGTATAAACCTATGAGGTCCCTGGCAACAGTATAATGGCAAATTAAACCAAAAACACATGCAAGTCAAAGTGAATCACTGGTCAATGAGCATTCAGGAAGGGATGCCAGGCAAATAAACAGTCGGTCCATTAGTTAGTTATTGCCAGCCCTAAATGAATAAAACTGTTGAGAAAAGAATCACAGCAGTACGGCGACAATCTGTGTTAGGTTTGTTGAGCCCCGTGGAAATGGTTGAAATGAGCACGCGGCTGCCGTGAAACGGAGGAATGCAGGTACAGCGGCCAGGCTGAAAGATACCTCTTACCGGAGGCCGGCTGATGAGCTCCAGTCACTTAACGGCATCCTGAAAAGCAGCTGGCTCCTAACCTTCAAATATTGATTGAGTGTTTACAGATCTGGTCCAGTTTCTAGGCAAACAGATTCTATAAACATAGCGTACCATCTGGTTTCATGGCTCGAGTGCTTCAGGGACACTTTTCCCCAGGTGTGTGTGTGTGTGGGGGGGGTGTCCATGATTAATTTTAGCAATTTATAGTATGCCTTTACTTCCTGTAAGGTAGTTAAGACCTGCATGAACTTGGATACAAATTTCGGATTCTGAGAGCAGCAGATTTTTCATACAGTTGTTAACGGAGAGAGGCAATCACCACCAGCAAGAGGGAGGTGATACGTCTAACGCTCTTGAGCATAAATTTGCAGGGCAAGAAGGAAGTAGATTTTATAGGCAGTGTGTACTTTCGTTATGCCACATTTACCACACATTATCAAAGGTAAACAGAGGGAGAGGAGAGGTTTTGAGAGACAAACAGGTTTGGGACTTTATGCAAACAGCCATCACGGTTCTAAGGGTGGTAGCCAAGCAGAATCTAAAAGTGGATGGAAGGTGGACCTTAACAGGTGTGGAATTCAGGCAATAAAAAGCACTGTCATTAAAACCAGGCATTCCTTCCTCACCAATCTGGCTTCCTAGAACATTGTTCATCCAAGGTGCTTTGGAAGGCTACAGTTTGACACAGTTTTTGCTTAGGTGGGCAGGTCTCTTCTTCAATAATCAAGAAGAAAACTTTTCAAGTTTATCAAAGGAGACTGGGGAGTTGTCACTTCCCTGTGGGCTCCTCTATTGAGTTGTTAGATGAAAAAAAAAAGTGGGGAGGTATTTGCAGTGAAGCTGGCTTTTCCTTGATTTTTCATCAGATTACTCACAACTTGTAACACATTTGTATTCGATATTGCAAATTACATAATTTGCATTATTTGATTTCCTACATGTTAATCCCACTCCTAGCTTCATTCCCATTTTTACCTCTCCCTTTGATCCTTTTTCTAATTTAATTAAATTACTTCATCATTAATCTAATTGTATAGCTACTGATACTTTCATCGCAACAACATAAGCTCTAAATCAATAATTGTACGAATAATTCTCCTCAAACGCCTGTCAAAAACGCCTCAAACATTCTCTTGATGACACTACTTGTTAGCATATTTCTTTTATATTTGACTGTACTCCAAAAGGATTTGTTCAGTTGGTTAGTTTTGCTTTGCTAAATATCAAACCCAGGACCTCCTGGGTTCTAATATATTCTAAGACATTCTTCCAGGCTGAGCAATTTGTTCTTGTGACAAACCAATCCCCAAAACATTCAAGATTAGTAAAATTAGTCAGACATAGAAAGTCAAGTGCTACATCTCATTGATGAGTGAATTCTACAAAGGCTGATCCACTGAAGTTGAGAATGAAGTGGTGTTTTTTGGAGTCGAGGGAGAGCAGAGGATGGAAGATGGGAGATCCCCCAATAAGCACCAAGTTGTACTTAGATAGGAGCAGGAAGTGAGCTGTGCTATGAGCAGTTGGGAGAAGACAGACAACTCTGATGCACTGCTCTGCACTAAGCCGAAAGATAAAATTCTGTGATTATGTTAGCATAAAAAGTGTTTTGGAGATAATCATGTTTAACCTGATTGGAGCATTACACAATCTGTACATGTACCACAATATAACATCATGCCTCATTTATGTGTGTGATTTCTATGCATTTATGTATCAGGAAAAATAAAATTAAAAGTTCTCAGGATAATTCATAGCTCTCTTTTAAGAGAGTAAATGTGGACTTCTTTATTTGCATGACTATATATCATCAGAATTGCCCTTAGTATTTCCAGTAAACTTTAATATTGTGATTTATTTGAGTTGATTTTATTAATTCTGTCTGGTGGAGGCTGCTGTTGTCCTCCACAGACTCCTTTTCTCTTGGTTCACTCATTTTCCAGCCGCTGAATGTTCTTATGTCTCACCTCCTCCAAAAAACGGTCTTCACTTCATTGGAAGCTTTGCAAACAAGGATGCCCAGGAGGTTAAGTCTCTGATATTACACAGTCAAGGACTCATGCATATGGGCCTTCAAGTGATGCCAATCTGCAACTGGCTACCCGAGGACAGTCCCACTCCAATGTTCAGCTTTACATATCAGGTGAACACTCTCTTTTACCTGAAGCTACATCTCTAATATGTCCTCTGTTTATTCTGTTGCCCTTACTTTCTAGAAGGAGCTTTCCCTTCAAAATTCATGTGCATTAAACTCTTGCCTCAATCTTTATATCTCAGGAATCCAAACCAAGACATTATCATTGCCATCATCTCTTACTCTATCCTTAATCTTTAACAGGAGCTATGCCAATGCGAAGGCAAGAATGAAAACGTTCACATGAACAACTTCAGATGTCTGGAAGCAGCTGCTTGCCTCATTCTGTTTTAAACCGTATGTCCCAAACTTTACATGCTCATTAAATTCCTGGGTTTTGTTTTGTTTTATTTTATTTTCACTTTTAGAAAGCAAAGCCCTCCAATAACTTTCCCAAACTTTCAGCTATTTTGTGGAGCTCCTGTAGCCACCATATCTAAGGCCCAATCATGACTTTCACTTGCTAGGCTCTCGTAATACTGTTCACAAACTCTGGTAATTGTTTAACATATAATAATGTGGTTAGCCACACAAAAATCCAACCAGTGCTACACAATCATCACTCCTGCTTAAAGATGAGGAGAAAGAATTGCAAAAGTTGAGTAAGTGGCATTCCCAAGAAACATATGAAGAAGTCAGATTTCCAGAGTTTGCAATGTTAAGCCAGGGCTGATCTGTTCAAGTCATTTCTGACCCAGCCATGGCCACTGTCCAGGAACGTGTTTACATCTTCTTATTATTTCCTTTAGAGAGTGTTCATGTAGGATAGTCCCCATTTTATAGCCAGGTAAAGTAAAACAGAATGATTTCTGATAAGATGAGAACCCACACTTTGGAATACCTAGGAGCATGGTATGATGGCCGAAATTCATTGCACCCAATTTTTGTTGTGATTTTATAATATGCGATGACAACTGTTGTGAAATCATCCTGTGCATCAAGTTTCTCTGCATTGGTTTTCTTGTCTCTAATATGAGAATGAATGTTGTTGAGTTGATTGTGAGGACGTGACTATTAAATAAGTTGAAAGATCCAAAATCAATTAACAGTAACTACAGCATGCATCCCGCACTCAATATCTGTTAGTAGTTATTATTTCTTTTAAGGTCCTTGTTTCAAATCTCTTCTGTCACAATCTCATTCACTACATGAGTGTTTTCATTCTGACTGAGAATGTAATGGGTTATGCTCTCAAGCTTAGTTTACATCTTACTCTACTTACAATGGTGGGCAGCTCTCTTTCTACAGATTGCAAGCCTCGGTCCTTACTACATTTCTTCAGTGTCCTTCTCCATGAAAAAAGACCCACGCATTCCCAACCCCAAACTGGCATCTCTGAAGCTGCCACATGAGACAGAGACATGACAACTCTCACCTCCTGGGTCCCATTCCTGACTTCATTTTCAACATACAATAGACTTACGTACATCCCCTGCCCACAATGCTGCCAAAACTGGTTCTAGAACCAACAAGAAAAACCAAAATTCCCCAAATTCCCAAGTCTTTTTGTTTGAACTACATTCTCCACTGTAGAGCCAACCCCTCGTATTGCCAATGCTTTCAGCTTTCGGGTGCAGTCTGTTGCCTAACTCACAATGTAGGAAACTAAAATCCCAGTCAATTGATGGCACAGTAATCTCTGTTTGCTCTTTGATTTCTCAAGCCTTCCTTTTTATTCTAAGCCTTTCAGTTTAGCAGAGCATAGCATTTTTTTTTTTTTTTGGCCTAGCCAAATCTTCCTTCTTTTGTCTACACTGTGAAAAGTAAACATCTTAACCTATGACCAAGGAAACAAGAGTCACATTGAATTGTTTTCCCTTGGGAACAGTTGTTTAATGGAGTCTCTTTGTGGGGGACAGAAAGGATATAAATTCACCTAAGAAAGCCCAGTCACTATGCCTGAACTTAATTCTTCTTCTTGTCTTGAATGCTCAGTCAGCAATTACTCATTTCTTTCTACTGTTCTAGCAGACATCCCACGCCAGAATCATAGGATTGATTATGTGTTTTATTCCCATCTTTAGGCACCCTACCTAAGCTACTCCTAAAGAAAGGCTCTCTTTTTTTGTCATTTTGATGATGTTTTGATTCCTTTCCTTTGACAAAAGTTTCCTACACCCTAGAGTAAAAAGAAACACAAAGATTTTACATTGTGTTTGGGTTTCCCCCCACCAAAAAAATCCATGGAGGTAGAACAGGCTGCTCCCATCTAGAACTATTTTTCTCCTTGAAACTTACAATATTGTTTCCCTCTACCCAGCCACATTTCAGAGTCCTCTTCAGGAGTTTAAGTTTACATTTTATTGTCATCTGCCTGGCAGCAGACCTTGCAGGTGGCAAACAAGGTTGGGGGTGGGGAGAGCTTGACAGCTGAGTTAATTAGTAAATGGAGGCTTACAGTGTTGTCAAATTGCCAGTGGGGTGGGAGGTGCTTTGGTTAAAAGTGTGCAAAGACATTCTCTAAGGGTCAAAATATTTTTATTTCTCCCATTACTTTGATTTTATTTTTCTTGGCATCTATCATTTAGGTACATGTAGTAATAATTAACCGGTACATGTTACTTCTTGTCATTGGTGGCTGACATTTTACACCATCTCTCAAGCACTCCATCAACATTTTCACGTTGAATGTTTATCAGAATAGAGATTGCACACCCATCCTGAGATTATCATGATAGACTAGGTGTTAGAAGAAAGTCCTTTTCTACTCATGTTTTTAACTATAGTTTTGAGCTAAGAAACAAAATTTTATATTGAAGGCTCCTTAAAGTCTTCCCAAGGTGGCTATACAATGAGTTGGTTTCTCTTCTCCCTCTATGGTTTAATGCTAAAAGAAAAGGGTACTGAAGTCATACATTTCTACCAAGTTTTCACAGATGAAGTAAATTAGAGCAGATATACCTGATACATGGAAATTATTTTTGTTTTGTTTTGTTTTGTTTTGTTTTTCAGCCAGTGTTTTCTCACTCTGTAATGCAGGCTGGCCTGGAACTCTTGACAATGACTGCTCTCTGGATTCGAAGGGAACCTCTGTAGGGATAATAGGTTTTATATTCCTAACAAATAATTGGACAGACACAGAAAGATAGTACCAAGCAAAGCAAGATAATTTATTAAGAAAGGATGTACTTTTTTTCTTAATAAAGAAAGGAGGGGGGGGAGATATAGGGAGGGAGAGACCAGGGACAAAGAGAGTTCACAGTACAAATGGCACTGCTACAAACAGGGTTGTGCTTTTGGTCACATAGTATGGGCTTTCTGTCTCCTCTGCTCAGTGTGGGCTTCCTCTCTGATTTGTCTAAGTGCAAAATTTTCCTACATGCTCTCTGTTTCATGCAAGCCCACATCCAACCTCCCAAGAAGATGTCTCATTTGGGGGTGTGGTTTTTTTTTTGGACTATAGCAAACTATAGTTCACCTTTGGATACTCCAGAGTGCCTCTACATTGGTACCAGTGACACAAGCTGGTTTTGGCCTCGGGGCTATTCATTCCTTGTCTTTGCTAATTTTCATTTCATAAACTATTTCAAAAGCTTTTACTCAAAACCTTCAAACCCTTGTTCTGCATCCCCAGCCTCAGTTTCTCAATACTGGGGTTACAGGCACAAAAATAGAGATGATTGAATCTTCAATTGATATTAAAGACTGCTAGTGTTTTTATTAATAAACATATTAGTTACCTATAGTGAGGTAGTATGTAACACTTAAAAATTCACAAATTAAAAAAGAAAGTTTACACATCTTAAATTTAAATTGCATATTTTATGTTTTAGAATTCAACCATGTCTGTACTAAATCATTATGTAACACCATTTGTGGATTTAAGATACCTTGAGAATGAAGACGTAAGGTATTTTGAGTCATTTAAGTAAATAATTAGCTTATCTACCTACATTGAAATACAAAATGATCAGTATTTTTTAAGTCTTTAAGTTTTTTTCTGGATACTGTAGTATTGAACTTCAGCCTCTAAAAATGGATAGCACGGTCTTCTCATATAGTTTAGTATAGTGAAACGGAGCCTGGAAAGAGAACTGACTATTATAATTGGCTGTATTTTTAAAATTTTTGTGCCCTCAACATACAATTTTCTGATATATATTTATTACACTGTTTTAATAAACATTTTTTTTTTTGCACTGGCTCAAGCCATGCAGCTGGTCAGCAGCATGCTGGCAACATTCTGCTCAGCAAGTCTGCTAGTTTTCGGTTTACAGAGTTTAATGATGTCACAAAGAGGGAAAGCAAAGACTGTTTGGGGAACCTTGGGTTAGTTAGAATGAGTAGACTCTTGGGTACAGGAGAGTATGGGATGAGTGAGATAAGGAGAAAGGTAAGTCCAGAGACAAAGCTGGACATTGTGGTCAGCAAATTATTTGCCCTGCAACATGCCTGGGAAAATGTTAAGTCACAGTTACTTTTGAATGGTCAGCCTGTCAGTAGCCTTCAAGAAGCCCAAGGCATGGAGAGCAAATTATATTTAGGAAGAGCCTAGAGGGACAGGTGAACCTGAGCCAGTGTTCAGATATGAGGACAGGTGCATAGCCTGGGCACTGCTGGTGTCTCTCTTAGAAAGCAAGCAACACAGAAGAGATTAGGACAGCCAGCATCTTATGCTGGTAATGGTGTGTGTGTGTGTGTGTGTGTGTGTGTGTGTGTGTGTGTGTGTCTTATTTGACTACTCTGATGTGAGGTGAAGAGTGTGGAAAACAAAACAAGGTCTGTTATCGTTAACAAGTAAACGTTGAAACAACTTTAATTCAGACGCGACTCATTTCGGGAATCCTTGCAAATAGAAACACACCGAGGGCTGAGATTGCATCTGTGCCCATGGTTAGCCGCTTGTCTGAGAAGAAACCAAATGTCAGCTTGACAAAGCAGCCCCGGGTTTGGAATTCCTTTATTAACTTAGCAGTTTTGTCGCATTGATGACTCCCTTCTATGCTATTCCAGTGTTCATACAGACTCAGAGCCATGTTTCACAAATATACAGAACTCAGGAAGAAGCAGAGCAGCTCAAGGTATAGTTTGTTGACAGGATTTGCTTTTTTCACTATATATTGCTGTCATTTATTACTCTAAAGATATAGGTGAATTATTTCAGATGAATTATTTTAGAATATATGTATGTCTTATATAATAAAACATAAATTACACAATCTTTATGTGTATATGTTGTATGTAAATATGTATATTTGTGTAATTAAATACATACAATATAAATGCATATATTAAATATAACATATGTACAGATGATATCAGTGAATTATTTGTTTTTAAGCCCAGAAATTGAAATTGGGTTTTAAGTTTATGAAAGTGTGCGGCTTCAAGACAAGATTCAATTTGATGTCCTGAAGATAGACTATTCCTTGAAAAACTGAGAGTATTTTAGAAAACCGCTTCTCCAACTTGAATATACACAGGATTTGCCTGGAGGTCCCATTAAGACATCTATTTCAGAGGGAGTGTCTAAGGTCTGAGAGTCTGCCTTGCTGTTAGGATCCCAGGACCACCTTGATCCTGAGAGCCGGCACCACGTGAAGCGGCGCGGTGAACAAAGCCGTCTGTAAGCATGGAGCAGCAAATTGTGATGCCCGGGTCTGGACTCCAGCATTGCAGTGAAAGAGTGCAGCCATTCAGGAACCAGTGAATGGCTGTGGCATGCTGTTCAATAATTTTCAGAATGTGTGTCAAATTTTAGCAAGATTATCATCCTCCTGCCCCTGCTCCCCCCCTTAACATCTGGATTCGAATAAATACATCTTTTAGAAATAGGAATTTCACAATCTGCTGCAAGGAAAGACAAAAATGATAGAATTCAAACTTCACCTGGGTAAATTATTTGAATTAAAATCACAGAAGGCAATGGAGCTGAAGTCTCCACTAAACTACAAGAGGATGATGCAGGGTCCTAGGAGTTGGTTCACTCAGGTAAATGTATGGTAATTTCAAGTTGAGTACGAAAGGTTTTCAAGACAAATATAAGAACAGTCATGCAGCAAAGGTTTTATTCTTTTTGTTTTTTCTTTTCCCGTGTAATAAATGTGGAAAGATTTGAGGAGAGAGCAGAAAGCTGTTTTTAAAGAGCAGGCTGCAAGGTAGAAGGAGAGCCTGGTGCGTGAGCCTCTGAGGTCTCCAGGCCTGTGTTGCTGGGGGCTTGCAAGAAAGAGAATTAAAGTTAATTAACCCAGCAGTAGCTTTCACATAAAGGATAATTCGAGCAAACTGGAAACGGCTGGAAGTGGAGCCAGCTTTGCTAAACTATGTGTGGGCCTCTAGCCCTCAGATGGAAAGTAGACCTGGGACGGATTGAAGCAGCAAGGGGCACTGGGAACTGGGAACGGGGTGAAGCAGAAGCCATTGAACCACACTGTACAGTAATATTTAATCATCTGTACAGCGTGGTCTAATATAGTGCCCACTTCTGTGCACTCACAAGTAGTACATAGCAGTAATTCTTTAAGCAGTCTGAGCAGAATCGTGCGTGTGCACCTCTATACACGTGCGTCTATGTGTACACATATCTGTGATTGCTTCTATTTTTGTTTCTTCTAAATCACTGCTTTTTAAAAGTGCTTAGAGGAGGGTCAGAAGCACAGGTGCTCAGTCTGTTTGAAATGGCCTAGAAAGGAAAGCACTCCCTTTAATCTGATGTCTAGGCTGCAGTTCTAAAAATTGGATTGAAAAGGATTATATTAGATTAGACCCTCTGGATTTAAAAATGTTAAAGCTCTATTTATGCTTTAACATAATCTCTTTCTACTCTCTGGAGCCATCAAGCAGAACATAAGTCTTGGGCAGCATTTTTATTATTATTAAATTTCAGACCATTTCTTTAAGCATCCCCCTTTCATATTTGTAATAGAAGGAATCCTCAGAGACTGAGCTACAAGTTCTTTTGACCTGCTGTAGAAGGTGGACTGAGGGTGTAAGCCTTCTGGTTTTTAGTGGCTTTTGTGCCTCTGTCCACAATCACATACCTCCATGAATATGAATCACCACATTTATATTCAAATACCAGCACATATACCTCAGAATACTAAGCATCTCCTGAAGTTGTAGCTGTTCATACAACAATTCACTGTAAAGCTTAGAGAGAATACTTTGATAAGACTTTGTATACCGGATGCCTATTTGAGGTACCCATGAGTTTCCATCATCATAAATAATAAAAAAAAGACAAGGAATTATAGCCATTTTTAAACTACTGAGGTTCTGCATACAAATAGGGTTTTTCTGCAGCTCAAATGTTTATGATTCATAAAACAGAAAATTCAGCCTTTTGAGATTATATATTCTGAGGTGGAAAACTGAAAACAATATCTTGACACGATCAACATTAAGTTGTTAACAGATTATCCTTTGTAACATTTAATCATCAATTCTCTAGAACTCATACTATACCTAAAAGCTGAAGATGGCTTGTAATTTTTTTTATTGCTGCTCTTGGGCTGACATATCTCAAAATGATAGTGATTGCAAATGATCAGCTTTGTTCTTTAGGCACCAATAAAGCAAGATTTCTGGCTGACCCTAGGTAAAGCACCATCATTTGTCTAAAACAATAACATCTCTACTGTTAAACCAGAGAGTTTGGGGCTTTCTTTAATATAAAAAAAAGTATTTTGGGCCTAAGTGAATTATTTGTAACTAAATTTCTTTCAACTGTAAAATACACAACCAGAATGATGAACATTGGATTCCTTATTGGGTTTGATGAAAAACTTGAGAGCCATGTTATGATAGACAGGTTCATGGCAGGTCTTATCTCCAGACACAGAGCCAAGAGAAAAGCTCTCCCATGGCAAGACCATCAAGAACGGGCAGTGCAGTTGAAAGCCAGAGCAATTTTCTCATTCAGGAAATTCAAAGATCCTCTCAATTTCACTGTGCAATATTAGCTTTGAAAGTTTCAGTAAACTTCTAAAGTTAATTATTATTTACAGGGAAAGAAGCATTATAGGAAACATCTTTTCAGTTTAAAAAGAAGCAACTGGTATTTCATCAATCAAGCTTTTATTTTGACTAACTATGAAAAATAAACTAACATTTGTACTTCCTTTTTCCACCAAAACTGTGCCCATGATAACCAAACAGTTCACTAGAGGGAGTTTCTTCAAATAGAAATATCTCAGCTAATAGAGAAAGAATATGAAACTAAGATATCTTTGTTTTTCAGCCCTTGGTGGGAAAGAAAAGAGGGTAATACAAAATGAAAAACAGCCATATAATTTGTTGGTTTCCTGATAAAATCAACTTCATTCATGTTTTTGAAAAATTCAAACCAGAGACTGACCAAGCACTCACACTTGCCGGGAAAGGTGTCCACGGGAGAATGGAATCAGCTGGAGCAGAAAACTTCACAGGACAGCTTTTCTTTATAAGATTTTTCTCTTTATTATATTCAAAGAATTACTTTTAAATGTATGTGAATGTTTTACCTGAGTGCATTTATATGCACCACATGAATACCAGGGCCCCCAAAAGCCAGTAATTGCTCTTAACTGCTGAGGCAACTCTCCAGCCCGTTTTGGTTTTTAAAAATTAACTACAAAAATAGAAAAGAAAAAAAGAAGAAGAAAGGATGGGAGAAGGTAATAGAGGAATAATTTGAGAGAGGTAGGGGAGAGAGGAAGAGGAAGAAAAAAAGAGTATCTATAAATAGAAGAAGCCAAAGATCCAACACCTGCATGTGGAGACCCTTTCAGCAGGTACACTAATTATTTCCTCAAGTGATGAATTTTAAAGGTACAAAATTCATTTGATTTTGAGAATCAAAACACCATTTTGACAACTTTAGGAAGTGTAATTCACTATTTATGAACTTCTTTGTCTCCAGAAACAATTTTAAATGTAATACATTTAATGAGGCCTTAGACTCAACCAAGATAGACAGTTTTTCCAAATTTCAGAGTAGCACAATTCTCCCAAGGCAATCATTTCACAAGTCAAATCCTAGTCCCTTAGTTAGCTTTGGGCAACAAATATGGGTAAGCCGAGTACCATTTACCAGGAAGGAATGGCCAAAATAGTTCTGACTAGAAATACTAATTTAATCCTTTTACACAATAAGCTTCTCTGTTTTACATGTATCACAGAATGAAGAGCTAGTGTTAAAAACTATAGCCAGATTTCAAATTTTAAAGGACAAAAAGAAAAAAGAAAAAAATGCAAAGAAAATGAAGCACTTAAATAAAACTCTAAAATGAGGCATTATTAAAACTTGATGTTAATAAAGAAATCCATGGTAAAACAATAAAGTATTAATAAGATACCATTTGTAAAGTATGAAAAGAAAAACCCACAACAAAAACAAGAGAAGAAATCTCTCAAGAGCAATGAGAAATGAAATACTCCCACAACACATTATGCTAAAAGGTACTTATTTCATTTGCAACTTGTATTTATATTTTTAATATGGAAAAAGAACAGCAAGTGACAATGTTAAAAGGTACTTATTTCTTTGTTATTTCTATTTAAAGAAGTAACAGCCTTACTTAGAATGCATATGGATTGAATGTGAATCTGTATTATTAAATTGTACTTTTTGGGGGTGAAACAGTTCACTTTTTAAAAGAAACTTAGGTAAAAAGAACTGTAATTATTTAGCACTTTTTATTTAAAAAATGTTAAGACCTGAGATATTTTATGTAATTAAAAAAAAAAGCTATCCGCTTTTCATGGTTCAAAGAAGTTATTAAATATGCAATTAATTATTTATCACAGCATCATGAGATCACTATGCCAAAAATATAGACAGATCTGTCTGTGTTTTTCCATGATGTCAGGATGTATTGACTAGCAGTGAATTCAGAAGTTACATAGTATTTGTGGTTAGTGGTCCTCTTTTCCAGTGACCGCTATCCTGGGTGAACAAAGGCTTTTTCATTCCATTCTTGACCACTACAAATAACTCTCAAATCAGACACACTATACAATAAGTACGTCTATATATGTACATGTATGCAGGTTGTGGAAGGGCTACAAAGGGCTAAAGAGGCCCCAGCAGAGTTCAAGAAATTCCACAAAGCCCTATCCAGGGAGCAGCAGAAGTGGATGGCAAGAAGGGGAATCTCTGGAAGTAATGGACCTCATCCGAGGCACCGCTTTCCTGCTCCTTTCTCCTTCTCCCCTCCCGCTCCGTCCTTTTGTTCTCCTGGACAGTTTCACTTCCACTTTTCTGTCACATTGACACAGATGATTTTCGGTATTTTTATAAAATCTGGGAAACATCAATGGAAAGAAACATTGTAACATATTTGACTTTCTGAGACTAGCTTCTATGACCCAACCTCCACCTGGCAGAGGACAGCGTTCTGTGGGGCCATCCCATAAATGCTTTCATCTGAGTTGTTATATTTCTCAGCTCTGAAATTCCACACTTCAAAAAACTTTTGTCTATGTATTTTATTTCCTTGTTGTTGTTTTTTTTTTATTTCGAAGGTATTGTTGATTGCCATTGAAATATCATTGCTGCTTTAAACCCTTTGCCGGATAGTTCTCTCGATCACTTTGTTTTAAATGGCTGTTGATTATCTTTTCTGGCTCAAGTTGAGATTTTTCTGGTTCTTGGTATAACAAGTAATTGATGTTCGTGGATGTTTAGGTACGTAAAGTCTGTATCTCATTTGAACCTCCTTTTGTAGCAGACTTCCTCTGACAGTGTTTCTGTGAGGAAAGTGATGTATCAGTTTGATGTTGCCCACTAGGGTGGGAACCCAGATCCCCAGCTTTTCATTCATCAACTCTCAAAGGAGAAGGGCTCCTGATTATTGATGGATGTGGTGGAGCTTAGGCAACCCACTAATAGGGACAAAAGTGTGCATACATGGTTCCCTATATGGCCTCTATTGCCATCGAGGGAGGGTGGTGTCTCCATTGCTATGCTGTAATGGGACAATTCCAGTATGCTTCTTCTGATAAAGCACAAGTAAGCATTCTGAGCAAAGCCCATGCTAACATGGCTTTGGGCTGAAGTCAGGACTGCTCATTCGGTCTCTTCTTTAGGGTGTAGATCATTATTGTCTCCTGGATAAGATCAAAGTCCAGGTTCCAACCTCTTCTCCATCTTCCAACTTCTCCATCCACACCAGTGGAAGGTTTGGGGTATTTTATTGCATCCTCAGAAAAGGCAAGTGTGAGTTCCCCATCTGGCCTTTGCTGCTGAGAGTGAGGCAGAAATGAAGTATTTTCTGTGGTATTCATCAAGAGTGCCGCAGATGCCATCTGAAAGTTTTCATGCTGATGGGCTGACTTGCCTGGCACTTGCCTCGGGATAAAAAGCTCTTCTTGAGTTTGCAGTTGCCCTCACCCATGCTGGCAGCTTCCTGCCACTAAACTTGGATCTCCAAAGGGAAAGAGAAAGCAGAACCCTCCCATCAGCCATTGCTCATTGCAGTGTAGCTAGCCACTTTCACTTTCATAAACGACATTTCTCTACTTTATATAGTATCCAGAATTTTTAGTGGCTCTATGTGCAAAGAATATGAAAAGTAGATCTACTCCATTTTCCTGTAATTGGAAATCACTGCTCGTGTGTAATGGCTAATACTTTAATTCCATATTAACATGCTGAACAATCAAATTGAATTTTTAATCATGGTTTGTTTGGATCATATTTATGCTTTGAAAAAAAATAATCTAGGTTGGTATGAGGAACAATGGCACCAAATCATAAAATGTGCATAACTTTTGGGTTAAGCATTTGTTAATTTGAGTCCTTGATCTTTAACTTAAACTGTACTCAATGATCAAAATAGTTTGTACCTCAGAACTGATTCAATACAACTACAAAAATGGCAATAGCAATAACTACCACATATGATGATTTAAAGATTCATTATAACATTATAAGCAGACAGTGCCTGGTACAGTACATGACAGACTTCAAGACCCTAATGTGCTTCTCTTTAAAGTCATCCTTATTTGATAGATTACTTCTTCCCATACTACTAATAGCTTCTTTTCTCTTTTAAAATGCTGAACTGCAATATTTTCTTTTAAAACTATTTTTTTCTTTGATGCATCATGGAATCAAGTCATAGAAAGTATCTGAATTGTTTAACAACCCAGGGTTGACTAGAAGAGCACACTGTAAGCACAGAAAATGCATTTGGAAGTATCTTATACTTTGGCCCATGACTCACTCATTGACATTAATTCTTCTCTATAAGGGATTAATGTACTGAAGAATCAATATGCTTTCAGACATATTCTACATCACTGAGTTTTTTGCTAGTCAGTTTTTTCATTATTAACAACTTATGTCAGCAATATCCCCAGTTCATCCAGCAGTATTTGAATTTATTCTCTCATTTTAGTTCTGATTGTTACACATTACTCTAAAGGTCATTTGTAACTTGATTTTCCAAGAAAGCATTTAGGGGCCTGTATGAAGATCCAGAAGCCTGGGAAAGAAACCAATTTAAGAAAAGTGTATTCTCTACATTCATACCTATAGGGTAAATATTGTGGGTGACTCTGCACTTCATTATGTTCATATTTGCCAAACAATATCCCTCAGGATTCTAAAAGTATTCTAATCCAAATCAGTTTCAAAGTATTTTTCATTAGTGGTAAACATGTTTCACCATTTTTCTACTAGAATTCTGTGGTCCAATAGTTTTCGACTTATTGTATGAATTTATCTAATGTCCATTTAATTACATTAGACTTAAGATTATTTTGTATTTTATATATTGCCTAAGATACATGAGTAAGCTCAGCTCAAATGCTTACCCATTAATGAATCAGGATTCCTTTAAAATTTGCTGAGTTTATGCATGCAGTAGGTAAAACACACTCTAAATAAAGGTATCACATTAACATGACACCTTGAAAAGGCTCCAACCAGCCAAATCTAGAGCAATTTGAACAGGAAAGTTACAATAAAACCAAGATTCATAAACTGTTTATAGATTTGCATTTTTCATAATACAGTGAGCATATACATGGGTACACATGAATAATAGAAATTTAAATGGAGAAAAGATCTTCCAGTAGATTGATACATAGCAGATACAGAGTAAATGTTAAACATTCTGGTATGAATCACATCTCTATTAAATGAAGATGTTAAATCACTAATTGTTAGGCTACCAAAACCTTACAGTTTTTGGAGTAGAGCTTTAGAAGAGATAATTAAGTTAAAAGTGAGTTATTAGGATGGGTCCTGATTATCCAATCCTAGGGCTGGTGTCCTTGCAAGAAATATGATCAGGAAAAATAGGCAGAGCTGTTCCTTGTGTCGTCTCCTCTCAAAAAACATCCCTTGATCCAATTTTTTAAATTTCCCTTTCTTACTGAGAATACATTTTCCTGAAAATAATAAAGGCAAAGTAAATAAGGATATCACATATCATATTAAGATGACACATGGGTCATCTTCTAAGGTTCCCACCTACCAAATCTAGAAGTATTTGCACAAGAAAATCATAACGAAATAAGGAGAATATAAATCACTGGTTTATGAAGGATGTGAATCTCTATGGAGAATACACATACGCACATGCATAAATAATAGATGTGTAAGGATGTGAGTGGGTAAAGGTCTCACAGTACATTTCTACATAGCAATAGTATAAAAGTACAACATGTCATTTTAATTTAAGATCATTTCAATGGAGCTCATCCTTTCAATGCTGAGAAGAGACACACAATGAAAACAAATATTCTGTTATTTGTAGTTCTTAGTTCTTTAGGGATATATAGTATACACATGAAAGAATTATTCTCACCAATAAAGAAACCCATCAGAAAAAAAAAGGCCAATTAACTCTTTAGCTGCCAGAAGGTAGGGTAATACATGCTTTGACAGTACAAACACAGAAGAGAGAGAATAGGGGGCAAAAGGAAAGGCAGAAGGCTTATAAAGTCCCCATATCTGGGGGTAGGGAATGACACCCAGACTCAAGAAGATCAATAGACTTCACTAGGAAAAGTTAAAAGAAAACATAGACATCAACTATAATTTTCAAAGTAAAAGAACTAACTCACCATGTACAAGGGAACCTCTATAACACAAGCTTAAGGGTCAGATCGGAGTAGGGTGATGAATTTGAAACGTTAATACAAAAATCTGCTTACATGGAGTAGTCTAGCCACCAGAAGTATCCAGTAAAAACATAAAAGAATGAAATACCTATCCCCAAAAAACTAAAGACTGACCAAATTCATCACCACTAGAGGAATACATCACCTGTCTCAAGAAAGATCCTTATAGGAATTGAGGCAAAAATTCTTAGTAAAAGTAACTATAAATGATTACAGAATGTAATAGTACTATCATAATGACATGCAAATAATTTGTAATATGGAAGGTAAACAAAATGTCAAGAAACAATTATAAAAATAGGCTAATGGAAACACAATATAGAATAAAATAATTTGTGACATTAAGAACATAGTGTTGTGGGGAAATAATTAAGTATAGAGATTTGTGTGCAAAGTTATCAGCTTATGTATACTGCTGTGAGATGTTTAATGCAAGTCACATAAGAACCATTAAAACTAAGCAAGGAAGGAATCAAATCATATTATTCTAAACATCTATACAAGTTAAAAAGAAAAGAGCATTAAAAAATAACAATGCAAGCAGAACAGAATTAAAACAACTGTAATAGTAAGTCCTTTTTTATGAGTAACTGATTTAAATGTAAACATACTAAATACTAGAACCTAAAATATAAAGGGATTGAATGAATAGAAATATTAGATCTAGCTATTGGCTATCTACAGGACACCACTTTAGAGTTAAGGACATATGTAGGTTTAGAAGCAAAGGGAGAGAAAAAGATACCGTATACAAATAGCAACCCAAAGAGGACACTTGTGGCTATAGCTATATTGGATAAAACAGATTGTGAGCAAATGGTTTAAATGGAGATGGGGCAAGGGGATAGGAGAAAGTTAGGGCAAGGGGGAAAATCAACCCAAACTACAAATGTTTGGAAAAGCCATATAGAAACCTACTACTGAATAAGCTAACGAAAAAACACAATAATACTGATTTAAAATAGAAATCCTACGTGGATGGATAATGTTGCTCCCCAAAGCCATTGGTTTGCCTGCTTGTTTTGTTTTGTTTTGTTTTGTTTTATTCTCAGTCTCATTAATGGCGCATTTCCCCCAAAGCCTCTTCAAACAATATAGACCGTCAAAATTGCTAAGGGCTGCCCATCAGAATTAGTTGATAAGATATCATTGCTAAGGTATGATACATATTGAATATAAACAGAGAAGCCAAGTTGGAGCTGAGCTGGATGCATTATCCCTGCAGTCTAGAATGCATAATACAAGAAGGTTCTCTATGGATGGCTAGAAGAGAAAGATTATCAATAGTATTAGCTGTGGATCCTGCATGCTGTAATAATCACCTGCTAGGGAAGTTATGCCCATTGGTATGATAGTGGTAATACTGTTTTAGGGGTTAACAACCACTTTCTGCTTGTATTGGAGGCTTGCCCTTCAGAAGTGAATACACACTTGATTGCATAAACTTGGTTAAAAATTGACAACTTTTAGGGGTTAAAGGTCCTAGAAGAGAATTTACTACTAATGTTTTTACCAAAAGAACATTTGGTTTTTAAATATTTAAATATTTATCTTTATAGGTGCAGATTAGTACTACTATGGGCTTGACCATAGACATTCCTTTTATAGTGTTTGCCAGTTAGTGTAAAGACTCACAACAAGTCAACGAGCTGAGAATAAATAATTATTGAGTGCTCATCCTTAAATAAGACATCTACAACACTCTTTTCACTACACAGCAGCATCATGAGGAAGAAAGATTGTAAGAGCCGGAGTACGTCAATGATTACTATGAAATACTGTCCACTAGATATGATAGAATGATTGCAATCAAGAACATAGAGAAGTGGCTACCTACCCAAGACTTGCATGCAAAAAAAAAAGACATAAAAAAGAAAAACTAATTTGGTGAGCAGAGGATAGCAGTAATAGGTGTGGGGAGATACAACTGGTTAATAAGTAGATGAATATGATCATAATACAATGTATAGATGTATGTATGAAACTGACAGAAAAACTTAAAAGAAGAACTAAGAGTTGAAATTTCCTCATCAACATAGCAATCAACTTCACCAATTTGTTGTATAGATTGAGTGTATAGGTATAAAATATTTAATAATCAGTTTACATGTCAGTAAGTTTACTAATGGTCCAAAAACAAACAAATCTATGAATAAACATAGATACATAAATCTTTTTTAAAAACCATCATTCCTTAAAAGGATCACTTACTTTAACTAATTAGAACTAATCCCCAAAACGCAAGGATGCTTTAAAATACGTAGATCCATGACTATATTAACAGAAGAAAAAATAAAAAATATATTGCCTTACCAACATATTCAGAAAAATGGTCATACTTCAATAATCTCTCATGATAATAGCACTCAACAAACTAGAGGGAGAAGGAAATTCCCACAGCATAATGAAGGATATATATTTAAATCCCAGCACGAACATTCTACTCCATGATAAAAAAAAAATTAAACCATTTCCTTTAGGTTTGCACAGGAGGCCAACTCTCACTATTCAATGTACCATCAGAAACACTAGGAAGGGCAATAGACAAGAAATATGGACACTAACAAAACGCAAAAATAACCCTAAAATCATCTTTGCCTACAGACTGCATAAACCTAAATGCAGTTTCAAAAAAAATATTTTAGAGGTTAATAAATAAATTCATCAAAGGTTTCATTCTAAGAATGAACATTCGTGCAACAACAACAAATAACAGAAATAGACTAAAGGGGTATTAACAATGATAACAGTTCAAAATAAATTTGGCCAAGGAGGTGAAACTTATACACCAAAACCTAAAATCATTGGTAATAGAAAACAAACAGGAGTTGAACACATAGAAAGAGACTCCATGTTATTGGGAAATTCTTAAGAAAATATCCATAGTGCCCCAAATATGAAAAATGTCATATGTATTTAAATTACAATGCTAGGGTTACATACATAAAAATAATTCCTTCAATTTATTTGAAACCATGAAAAGGGTCTAATTAGCCTAAATAATTTTTTGCTTCTTCTTTTGTTGGTTCATTTGGTTTTGTTTTGTTTTTTTTTTTCAAGACAGGGTTTCCCTGTGTAGTCCTGGATGTCCTTGAACTTGCTTTGTAGAACAGGCTGGACTCAAACTCAGAGATCTGCCTGCCTCCGTCTCCCAAGTGCGGGGATTAAAGGTGTGCACCACCACTGCCCAGCTAGCCTCAATAATCTTGAGAAAGAATGAAGATTAAGTTCTCACACTTCTTAATTTTAAAATATACTACAAATGCACAGTAAGCACAGCAGTTTAAGCCGGAATAATTATAGAATCACAACCAAGTGTAAGGAAATTACAGAGCATCTAGAAATAAGTACATGTGTATAATGATAAATGATCTTCAATAACAGTGCCATAGCTCCACAATAAACAAGAATACTTTATTCACCTCTTCCACAATAGCAATAGCAAAGCTAGACATTTGCATTTAAAAACTGGAAAGTTGAAGGGCTTTGTTTTCTTTTGTGTTGGGCTGTTTCACATTGTTATTATCATTTCATCACCCCAGTATGTATTTTGCCCTACACTTTTGTCGAAGAGTCTCACAAATTCACATCTTGTGCTAATTCTTCAACCCATGTCGGTGGGGATAAAAATATACTCACTAGATAAAAGAGTGTAGACATAATAAATAAAAAGACAGAACTATGGGTTCACAGTCTCATTTCTAGGTACTTTTACAAAATAGTTATAATCAGAACTTCAAATATTTGATTGAATCCCATGTCCATAGCAACATCATTCACAATAGCTCAGGGAGATAGCAAACCAACTTCATGGATGAACTGATAAAGAATATATGGTGTATACACATATTGGAGAGTATGTTCACTGTTGCAAAGAAAGAACTCCTCATATAGATACAGCCTGGATGAAATGTTCAGATACTGTCTAAAAAAAAAAAAATCACTGAATAAAAGACCAATGGGAGCTGGAGAGATGGCACTTGCTCATGCAGGGAGCCCAGATTCAGATCTCAGTACCCACTTGGCAACTTATCAACTATCTGTATTTAGTCACATGGCTTCTGAGCCCTCTTTTTACCTCTGCCAGCCCCAAGAACAACACTCAAGCAAAGAAAACACTCACATGCATAAAATAAAAATAAATAACTAAACTATCTTTTTTTAAAAAAAAACTAATGCTGGCATTATTTATTTAAAAATAACAGACTCCAAAGGTACACAGAGAAACCCTGCCCCAAAAAACAACAACAAAAAAATAGCTGAATAAACTTGCAGAAACAGTGGAATGGTTTTTACTATATGCCGGGGAGAAAAAGAAATAAGGAAAATGGAGTAAAATAACTGTGGAGTTCTCATCATGCAACATGGAGATGTTCTGGAGAGTTCTCTACAATATTGTGCTGCAGTATACACTGAAAATATGCTCAGAGGGTTAAAAATCATGGTTTCTAATTATACACACGTTTCTACATAGATACACCAGACAACTGTGTTTTGGCAGGAGTTTGGAGGAACAGCCTTGCTCAGAAGGAGGATGGGTTGAAAGTATAAATCAACATCCTGGTCCTAGATTCTTCGAGGGGGACATCTGAAGTTCAAATAGAAGAAAAAAAAAGACCACAATTATAACCATAAACAGAAGCAAAATTTTGAGCTGTAAAGAAATCAACCATGAAGCCTGTTCATAATAAGAAATAAATGGCTATCCCTAGCCCATCAGGCACAAACATGTGTACTTTCTTTTGCTACTAAAAGTCAAATTTCTGGAGCTTAGAGGTACATGTCATAATATTAGCAGCCTTTCTAACACCTAGTAGGGTGCCCGACATATGTTAGGCATTAGATAAATACGTTTTGAGTGAACAAAAGGCCTTGTGGGATTTCAGAATATATAATAAAGTGAGGAAGGAAATACGTTCAGTGGCTGAGGTTGACAAGGAAGACAAATTCTGCCTGGGGAAATGATTAGTCAGTTGCCTTGATTTTCACTTCATTTCATCACTTCATTCTTTTTCTCATTCTTGAATGTGAATTTATAAAATCTCAACTGAATGTACGTTTACTTTGTTTTGTGTATTATGGAGGCTCAGTTGGCCCAATAACACAAAAGAAATACAATTTATGAAGGAAGTCTTTCATCACAAAACCTGCTGGAAAAATTGTACCATTATACTACTGAATACATTGTTAGTAACAGAAATATATTCTTGCTACTATTCCTGGAGATAAGTGAATAATGTGTTTATAAATATTACTTTAAGATAGTAAAATGTGTATTCTTTCTCTTTATAGAAAAATATGCCATATTCATTTCAGAAATGCTCTTAAATTTCCTGATATTCAACACATAACTATTTCAGATATTAGCATCTTTTTCCCAATTTAGACAACTCTACTTTGTATTTTAAATTTTTCTTTAAGTATTTTGATAAAAGCTATACCAATTTATGGCTTTCATTTCTGCATTTGAAGCCTACTTCATTATTTTATACATACTATCTTTCAAATAATTGTAGATTATTTTATATAGTGTATGCAATTGATCTATTGTTAATGGTGTTTAGTTTTCCATTTACAAAGTATTTTAAAAGCTAAGCAGCCACTCTGTATTAATTCACTTTGTCTTTGCATATAAACTTGCAAATGAGAAAATGATGTATGTGTGCATTTCTATATACATTTATATATACAGTGACAGACCTATTAATATTTATGATCCTAATTTGCAATGTTCTACACAACATTCAATCCAAGGGAAAATAGTTTTATTTCATAGTCAATATAAAACTGATATTTTGTTCTTACTTTATAACCTGAGTTATTAATTCCTGTCGACATTTTATCAATTATCTTGAAAAATATTATCTTCAAATATTTAGCTGGTGGTGATTAACTTTTTTTGCCGTTAAACTGCATAAAGCACTAGAAATATCAAATAAGACATCCTGACCTACATGAGGTTGTCAAAAAAGAGGTTAATCATTGAATTACTGAAGTTTCTTTGTTGGATTTCTTGATTATCTTCTTTATGAAGCCTACGGCAAAAATATCTCTGACATTTCCAGACTTCTATTATCTTATCAAAGATGCCTTTTCATTGTCTTTGGGTAGCCATTGTTGTTTTGACAGAGGGTCTCTCCCATTCTGGACTCAAACTTACCATTTATCATTCTACCTCAGTCTCCCAGATACAGGATTACAACTGTGTACCACCATACTGTGCGTAGTACCTTTGAATATGGTGAAGGATTGTGTTGATTGACAACTTCTGATAACGACCATCCTCTTACCTAGCCTCATCAAGAGTTTCCACATTGTACAGTAATCACAAGTTGTTAACCTGCTTTTGTATTTCCATTGTTGCCTCCCATAATCACTGTTACTCAACTCACGACACTTAAAAATTAGCACAACTCATTGTTTATACTCCTATTTCTGGAATTTAAGGAATAATGGGGATAATAACTACTGTGTGTAAAATTCACATTGTTATATTACAAACATGTTGAAAATGATATACCCTTGAAAGGATGGACTAGACAGAGTCTAAGCTTCTCCCAGATCCCCTTGACCTATAAAACCCTAGAATTTACCTGTTGTAATTATTGTGCTTGTAAAATTCAGATTGCAATATTGTAGCTGTTGAGTTTGCGTTCTGTTGGCAATCAATTGCTGATACAGCCTACCTTTAAGAGCAGTTTGTTTCCCCAGTGAGATCCCCTGGAGAGAACCAATTTTTCATTTGAAAGTGGTTATCAAAGGGAGATAGCTTCTGGGTTAGGGATGGGGTCCTGTGTCTGCTTCTCCTTTCAGCTCTAGGACCCTATCTGGTGCAGACCCATTTAGGACCTGTGTATGCTATCCCAGTCTCTGTGAGTTCACATGTGGGTCGGTCCTGTTGTGTTTAGGCCTTGTTTCCACCAGGATCCTTCAGTTTCTAATATATCCTCAGCTAGAGGTAGGGTTTCATGAGCCCTTCCAATGTCCATGCTAGGACTTTGACTGGTTTAATCTTTTACATGCATTGAGCATATTGACATAGCCTCTACAAGTTCCTGTATTCCACAGCCCTGCCATGCCTATTAAGGGCTTTAGGGAGAAGGATCTATGAAATTCAAAACTGGGTAGCCCATACCTCACCCTGGGCTTTTTTTTTATATGATAGCCTATACTATCTGGGAGAGGCATTGTCCTCCAGTTACAAGGAAATTCCATTTGAACTCCTTTATATTTATATGTGTGTATAGTTTTTGCCAACTTCCTCTTTTGCATACTGTGTTGGAAGTGTTATTACCATAAGAATGCTGCATACATAGAATAGACAATAAGAATTAAACACACATCATTCTTAATTGTCATTCTCTTACATAATAGTTGAATTCTTATTTTTTCCCTAAATATCTAGACTCAAATTATGAACATATGTGGGAAGTCATTTAATTTTGTTTGTGAAATTCACTCTTTATGTAATATACACAAAAAGGAAGTATAACTTTTTAATTTCAGAATTGACATAATATATCCCTTATATGTTGCTGAAATCCATATAGTACACATGGTTTCTTTCTGCATGCATTGGAATAGTATACATTTAATTTAGTATTATCATTGCTCTTTGAAAACTACTTTGATTCAAATTCAGCTATCACCAAACATTTCTTATGGAATTGTTTCTCTAGCGACAGGTGTCATGTTACAGTCACACAGTCTTCCCTACTCATTTACCCCCCTTTTTTTTTCAAACAGTGTGTGACATTAAGGTAGAAAATTCAAACTCAACACAGACCAACATATCAAAAATGAAAAAATAATCATAATTAAATTAGTACTTATACCAACACTCTGACTAGTAAAAGTGAATAGAACAAAAAGCACATGCCAAACTTACTCAGGATAGTAAAAATCAGTAAGACAATATGTGAAATCTCATTGCCTAGAATGTTCTGGTTCAGAGTTGTAGAGCACAGAAATCCTGCATTGATGGAATTCCCCAGGAGGCCACTTAGTCTTTCCCTCAGCCTCTGATATTGCGGATCCAGTCAATAGAACTGTTGTTTCAGTCTGATAATGCCTCCAAACATCAATGACCCTGTTTTACGTGGTGCAGTTCTAGTCCACAGTACAACTCCTAGCACAGCCTCATCTCATCCACTCACTGTCAGCCTAGTTTGCTATCACAATTATGCAGCACAGCCTCACCACATTCACTTTGTTTATATTTTAGGTTGTTTTGGTCTTTACTGAAACCTATAATAATTACATTGATTCATAAAGTTCACTGAGGTCTCCATTCCTGAACCAAGTCATGAATAATAAATTCATTCATTACTAATGTCAGGTTACTACATATTGATTTAAATTTTTTCTTATAAAAATATAAAATAAATCATTTTTAAATCAATGAGTGCCGGTGGGTAGGATTATTAGGTGAAATACTAAACTTCTGCATTTTAAGACATTGATATATGAGAAATACAATTCTCTATTGCTTATCTGACATCATTTGCTGTAAAGATTGAAAGGTACAAGCTCTGTTTGTATGCATATTATCAAAATAAGCCAAACTTCAGATAGTGATTTTGCTTCGCCTGTGTAGTATACAAAAGCTGAAAATACAATGGCATTCAAATCTAATATTACTCCACTAAAACTAAAGGTACTTTCTTTGAATGATACTATGGAGACTGCGCTGTCAAGTCTCATTTAATGAAGACATCAAAGCAGGGCTTTCACCATCCGAGATGTTCATCTTAAGTCATCTAAATTATAAAACTTAAATATATTCGATTCCCATGAAATAAAATTCCTGCTTTTACTGAGCTTTCAGAAGGCTGCTTTAAAATGTTAGTCATTTGAAAATAAAAGTAGCTTATGTGAAATTACATGTTATAAAATTAGCATCACACTTGACAGGAGAACTCAAACTTTGTCTTCAGCACCATACTCCAGGGTACCATTTACAGAACAACATTAAGCATATATGAAATATTTTTCTCTGTGTCTTTTATACAAATAAAGTAGACAGAATCTCATTACACAAGTGCCATCCTTGAAAGATCAATATTTCATGCTGTCGTAGATCATCATAAATATTCGTTAAAATATGCTCTGCCTTCATAACAATAAAAAGTATTGTTTTCTTCAAACAGGAAGGTAAACAAGTTCTGGATACATTTTTAGATTATTCTCTTCTACATAAGCTAGCTTGTATTTATCTGAGTTACAGAATGAAGACTCCCAGAACTTAGACATGCAGCCTAGTTGCTTCCTTTTTTACCCTTTTTACAGAAGGGACAGACAGAAAAGCAATTTATACTACATGATAAATTCTATTAGAAAATCAAAAGTTGTTGCAATACATATGAAGAAGGGAGCCCTTAAAAAGCCAGTCTTGTGCTATCTGAATGAAACTATGTGGCTAACTAATATAAAAAATTCAGAATACAAAGCAAAAAGACAATTCACGCACTTTTAATTCTTAGCAAACATCAAATGAACCAAATAATCTGGAACACAAAGGAAATTTCATGATTAAAATAAATGTTTTAGAAACCATGCTTACAAAGTGACTTTTTAATGGAAAGTTTGAACTATAATAGAAAATCCACATTAGAAAATCAGCAGCTTGAATCTTTACCAGTTTATAAATCAATCAAAACAGAAGATAAAAAATACAAAACTCAAGCAACATCATTCAGTTTGGTTCAGACACTGGGTCATAGAACTATATGGTAAAGTCACCAGTCCCCACAGGCCACTGACAGCTGCTACTCCAACAGAATATTCACCACAACACAGTATGTATGAAGTGTAAGCACTAGAAACAATGGGTTAATCTATGCTCTTTCCTTCTAGGGTTTTCAAATTTAGGGCAAAAACTAATTTGCTAAAGTTTGAAGTAGAGAAGCCATAATAAAACAAGCATAATTAAGCATCATTAAAGGGAAAAATACTGAAGTCTCAGTTCATGATAAAATTCACGAACAACCATAGTGCTGTGAGAGGTAGTATATGTGGACAGACTGATGACAAATAAATGATAGACGACAGATAGACAGATAGATGGATGGATAGATAGATAGACAGATAGATAGATAGATGATAGGAAAGATATATTAACAGACAAATGATAGGAATGATAAACAGACAGATGGCAGGAATGACAAATTATGAGATTAAAATTTTTGACTAGTTATAAACTTTATACATGAAATTTCTGTCTAATCATAAAATTCTATAAAAATCTTTATAGACATCTAATTTATATAAAATTCCGTTGCTAGAATAATTTAGTCTTCTTAAGACAATTATGTTTCTGTTTAAAAAGAAATAAAGTGTATACCAGTCATTGTGAATCTTAGAGAACATCTTAGAGATGTTCAAGCAAGAGACATACATTCAGTTGATAAATGGGTACTCTAGGAGAGAGCCCATTGCTCTTTAACCAAGCAGAGACATCTGCTATTTGAGTCAGGGAGACAGAGAAGACAGCCACCAATCCTGCTCCTGAGGGAAGACAATTCATTTTCAATGACAATACAGAAGTTTAATTAGAGTCCAGTGAAACATTTATTAATGTGTGCCACTATTATCTTAGTTGAGAAGTTGAGATCTTGATAGGTAACCTCACTGTGGCATCAGGATATTCCTCCCTATGAATTAATTTCCTTTAGCAAATGACCAATCTGTCACCAATTTCTAGCACAACTCTTCCTGGCTTTCTAGAATTTTCTTTGAAAAAAAAGTATTGTTATTGTTCTCTGACAAATAAATAATTCCTTCTTGTGTTAGTGTAAACTTAGCAAGAATATGGCTTATGCTGATGTCTTAAATTCAAGCTGCAGCTTTACAAAACAATAATGCATGAAATTATGGCAAAGAGAGGTCTCGGCTGCACTCCAAATGAGATGACCCATTGGGAAAGCACACCATTCTGTAATGTGCACAATCCTAGCACATCACGAAGATCAGTTTTTACATTTAGCATAAAATGGAAGGAAAAATACTGATAGAAGAGAATTCATTACTTTGATGAGGTCTAGATTTAATCAAAGAAAATGATTTGCACAATTTTCCTGCTTGAAACTCTAAGACACATATTGTGGAAGCATAAACTTTGACTTTGCAAACAAATTTTAAACAGATTGATTGATGTTGAGTGATGCTTTATAAGATGACCTTGCACAGGTTCTTTTTGGTTTGGGTTTGAGTTTTCTAGCCCCATTCGTAAACATGTGTGATTTCTGAATTTTCCTGAGAACTAAATGAATTGTTCTTTGCAGACACTATGCTGAGTCTTGCAATAGAATTTTCTAAGTGGATTTTGTTCAGCAGGAAACTTGCAATCAGAAACCTGATGTGTCTGTATCACAGAAAAATTAAGTACAATGTCCTGTCATGGGGGAAATGAAGTTGAAAGGGAAGAATCACAACCAAATTCCAGAATAAGATTGGGTTGAGCCTAGGTCATTTAAGATGAGGACATCTCAACATATCCTTCCAAAAGACAGGAAAAAAGCATAAGTATTTTGTTCCGTTCAAATCTCTCAGGTCAACTGGAGGATAAAATCTCATGAAGACAAGTGTCACAATTAGATAAAAGACTTTCTCTTATATTTTTGGTTGTGAGCCTAGCCTTTAATGGCTGAGCCATCTCTCCCATCAACGAGAGAGAGGAGGGATTGTATGAGCGAGAGATATTGAGACCATGATTGGAAAAAGCACAGGGACAAATAGCCAAACTAGTGGAAATGCATGAACTGTGAACCAGTGGCAGAGGAGCCCCCATGGAACTGGACCAGGCCCTCTGGATAAGTGAGACAGTTGATTAGCTTGAACTGTTTCAGAAGCCCCCAGGCAGTGGAGCCAGGACCTGTCCTTGGTGCATGGGCTGGCTTTTTGGAGCCTGGGGCCTATGCTGGGACACTTTGCTCAGTCTTGGTGTAGGGAGGAGGGGACTGGACCTGCCTTGGCTGAGTCTACCAGGCTGGGCTGACTTCCCAGGGTAGACCTTGCCTTGGAGGAGGTGGGAATGGGGGGATGGGTTAGGGGGGAGGGCTGGGGGTGGAATAAGGGAGGATGGGGGAAATCTGTGGTTGATATGTGAAATTAAGTTAATTAAAAAATAAAAATACTATTAAAAAAAAAGAAAGACATACTTTCTCAGTTGTGGAAAAACCTAACAGAACACACTTCCATGGAAAACTCACTGTTGATTAATGGTTGTTAATGATTATTACAAATATCCCACTTAATGTATTTTTTCTTCACTTAGTGTATTAATTCTACAAACATGAAGCCGACGTGAGAGTAAATCAGGACACTTTCATAGACAATCAGTTCCTATGGTAGAGCACTTATTAATATTAGTTCATAAAAGTAAAAGGAATTGTCTCTGTTCGCATATAATCCACTGCCTCTTTTTCTTATTTGAGGCTACAAATACTCACTTAATAATATAATCTGATGTGCAGCCTCAAATTTTAGTACACTTAGGATTTTTTTAAAAACTCCAGCTCTCAACAGATAAAATTTTGATCAGAACGTATTTGAAAAAGCAAACTAACCACAGTTCAATTTCTTAAAATCTAAGCAATACTCCCCTCAAAAATCCAGAAGTAGAGTAAAACATACAAAAGCTCTAACAATTAGTATCTGAGCATAATGAAATAATTATTTATTACTATGGTCATTTAATTCTAATTATTCTCTTCATTCTAAAGAGACGATCTGGTCATTTAGGGAAAATCTTCATTTAAGACAGTTTTTTTTTTAATATTAGAAAGAGATTGAAAGCTTTTCATGCTTTGTGAACATTCTGGGCCACTTGAAGAAGAGAAATGTTGGCTTAGAGTACCAGCTGGAGGACATGCCTCTCTCACATGCACCTGCTCTGTGTTTTGAAGCACTGGCCCACAAGTCACCTCTTCATGTCTGTCAGCCCCACAGCCTCTGTTCTTCTCCAGTGACCTGAGGTTGATGCAACAAAAGGAAACGATTCCAAAGTAATGTCAAAGGCCACTTGCTGCCAAAAATAACACACTGCTAAAACAGGATGGCTAGAAAAGTAAAAGGTATTATTTGTATTGGTTTTTATGTAGGACATCTTAAGGTCAACTGAAGCATTGTTAATTCAAATGCACGTTTGTTAATCCAAGGCATGGGACCATCATTGCTAGACTCCATGGACAAGACACGGGAGAAATAGAATTATAGAGCTCCAGGTTCAAGCAAGCCATAAAAATCCCTGACTGAAGGCAGGCTTTGTTTTAAAGATGTCATTAACCCTTTCAGTACTCATGTTTCCTTCACTGGAGACAGCAGCCAAGATTGCTTTCAAGAATGCCTGTTGCTGTTGCTTCAGTTTACCTGGTTCCTTTTGTCTTTACAAAAAGTACCAAGACATGCTATACTAAAGTTTTGCCTTGACATGCACCTTTTGTTGCAGCCAAGTCTATTTATAATGGTCTTAACAATGAAACGTGGATTGTGAGTACTTCGATATATAAAAATAATTTGTATGCATGGATATACATACATGCATAAAGAGAGAGGAGAGTGAGAGAGAGAAAGAGAGAGAGAGAGAGAGAGAGAGAGAGAGAGAGAGAGAGAGAGAGAGAGAGAGAGAACGGGAGCTTTCAGAAAATCATTGTGACAATTACTTTGTGGACACAACTTCAAGAAACAGGAAAAGAGCTCCCTGATTGAAAACAGTTAAACTCTAAAACTTGTGGTCATAGATTCCAAGATTAAGTTCTGCTAACGCCATTTTCAATTTTCCATTGTTATGCTAATGATTTTGTTCCTCTCTCTAAAAATACAGTGAAGCATAGGAAATGCCCAATCATATCTACAATTTGATCTATTAATAGTGATCTTTGCCGGGCGGTGGTGGCGCACGCCTTTAATCCCAGCACTCGGGAGGCAGAGCCAGGCGGATCTCTGTGAGTTCGAGGCCAGCCTGGTCTCCAAAGTGAGTTCCAGGAAAGGCACAAAGCTACACAGAGAAACCCTGTCTCGAAAAACCAAAAAAAAAAAAAAAAAAAAAAATAGTGATCTTTTTAGATTTATTCATTTTATTTTATCTGTATGAATGTCTTGCTTACATGTATATATGTAAAACATGTATGTGCCAGGTTCCCTCCGAGATAAGAAAAGGATGCCCAGTCCCCTAGAAATGGAGTCCCAGTTGGTTTTGATTTACCACAAGGGTACTGGCAACCAACCTAGGTCCTCTGAAAGAGTAGTGAGTGTTCCTAAATGCTGAACCATCTCTCCAGCCCTAATAGCACAAAATTAATACTCTTTAGGAAGCACTAAGAGAAGACAGAATAAAATGTCCACTACAGTTCTCGATATATGCATACTGACTTAGTTGTTGCAATTGTAGTTGAATCCTTCATACATTTTTCTACATTTAATTTTTCCAGAGATCCTATGAAGGAGGTGGAATGCAATTTTACAACTGAAAAATAAGTGATAGAAGGTTGAGCTGTGTGCTGGAGTTGTCACACCTAGCAAGGAGAGGTGCCACTTTTGAAACTCTCTTCATCTCAATACTTGGAGCATGTTACCATCTATAATGGAAAGAGTGTCCTTTTCCATTTTTTCTGCCGGCTCTTTTGCTAAAGCACGCCTCCAAGAATTCTGTTTGCTTGCATCAGCTTCTGTTAAAAACTGGAAAAGATCAAATAACAAGGTGGCAACAGGTCACTGTGCTGTGTTCCCTTCATAGGGGAGCAGCAAATGTGTCTCAAGAGGTAGTGCATGTGCTTTGTGTAGGCATCTTCATGGTCAAAAGCAGATATAAATTTAAAATAGTATTTATTTTAGAGAAACCAATGTGCAGGGGTCATGATGATAATCCAACAGTTAATTTGAAGATTTTACATTTGCACTTCTCATGGCTGTCTCAGAGTGCTCCTGTGTTCATGTGCATGGCCTTCACCAGTTTGACAGAACTTCCTAAGTTAAATACTGTGTCCAAATGACTTACCTGCAGTAGTAGACAGTGTCTATGGAAAATTTATCTAGAAGCAACTCTAATCCCAAGTAAATTTCAAGGATTGGTCACTCTACTACATTTTTTCCTTTTATTGAAAATAGATTTTTTTTCCCTCACATCCTGATCACGATTTCCCCTCCCCTCCCTCTACTCCTCCCAACTCCTCTCCACCTTCCAACCCATCTGGATCCACCCCTTTCTCTGCCTCATTTGAAAACAAACAGGCTTCTATGAGATAAGAAAATAAAATATAATAAGATAAAACAAAAATCAACATGTCAGAATTAGACAAAACAACAAATAGAAAAGAGCCCAAGAAAAAGCACAAGAAACAAAGAGTCAGTCTTTTATATACCTAGGAATCCCAAAAAATCATTGAACTGGAAGCCATAATATATATGCAAAGGACCTATAGGTTAAAAAGAGAGAAGGAAATTATATATGTGTGTGTATGTGTGTGTGTGTAAAAATATATATAATATATATTAAAATAATGAGATAATTTAATTTAAAAAAGGAAGAGGCCTAGTATGACACTAGGAGACAAGCAACCTCTAAAGATTCCACTGAGTTTGTTTTTTGTTTGTTTGTTTGTTTTTGTTTTTGTTTTTTTTTTGTGCTGGTCATCTACTGCTAGGCATGCAGCCTGCTCTTAAGAGCTAGTGAGATTCTCTTGGAGGAAACTAAATTTCCATTTGCAAGTGGTTATCAATTGGAGATAGCTTCTGGGTTAGGGATGGAAGTATGTGTCCATTTTTCCTTTTAGCTCTAGGACCCACTGGAGCAGAACCATGCAAACCTTATGCATACTGACCGAGTTCATATGTGCATTAGTCATGCTGATTTAGAGGGCCTTGTTTTCTTTGGATCACTCTAAAAATTAAAGAAATGATTTTTATAAACGAAAGGAATTCCAATTGGAAGAAGCCATTTGTATACTAAATCTTTTACTGTCTTTTGTTTATCTTTCGTTCCTGTCTTTGTATATTATTTTGAGAACTGATGGGTTTCTTAGTGTGATATTTTTAAAATTTGGAGGTAAAATAATTCACATCGAAATTTGATATTTTTATGTGTAGCTGATAGCTCTGTGTTAAAATTTAAAAATAAATAGTGTCATATAACTGGCTGGCAGATCTTTTTGAAATCACTTAAATAAGAAAAAAGAGAAGCAGCACGCCTTATTAGATAAGGGAAAGTGATTTAAATAAACAAGAGATAACTTAAAGAGTGCTCTAATGCAATGGCTTTCGTGTCTGGCTACCCACTGGAGTCACTTGGGGAGCCATTGAAAACTACCTATAATAAGGCTGCATCCCCAGAGACCATAATTTCATTGTTCTGATATGGTGCAAAGACTGAGTGTTTTTGGCAGGTTCTTAATATAAAGCTTTTGTGTAAATTACTATCTAACCACAAATTCTGTATTTTTGTGAAAATAAATAAGTTGAACCTGAAATAACAAAGCCAGAAGCATAGAGGGCCATGTGATTATTGATTAGTAATGTGGCTTCTTGTATTTAAACACTGAAAACATGTCTACATATAGTTGGGACCTTGGATCCTCATTTAGCCTGGTTAAGAGTTAAGAATTGTTAACTTGGTTGATTGAAAAGTTATATGTTGCCAATTACTTGAGCAGCCATAGTTAGTAGTAATAATGCTTTCATTTGTTTTATACCAAATACAATAACTTACCTCCACATACACAGGCATGCATGCATGAAACCATGCATCAGAATTGATTTTTTAATCAGATAAGGAATGAGAACAAATTATCATCAGCGAAGCCCTCCTCTAAATTGAAACCCAAGGACATACATAAAGAGAGATGAACGTTTGAATTCCTAATAGGATATAAAGACAACCTCTTAAAGGCTATTTTTAAATTCTTCAGGTCAATAATGGCCAAACGTTCTAATGTACTGAATTCTCAGTGACCCATGTCAGTTGACAAAATAATGCAAGTCTTAAAGTAGTGAAAAAAAATCAATACCTTACAGACATGAATAAACAAATGAACATTCTTAATGAAGTTTTTGCATAAATAAAAAACAAAACAGAGTGAGAAATATTGGGTACACATTAAACAGTTTCATAAGTCAAACATCCCTAACACCTAGAAACTCTAACACAGAAATACAAAATGCTAATAAGAAATTGCTCAGAAGGATTTATGCTATAAAATATACACAGAACCATAGAAAACAAAGGCTTTGGGGAGTGGAGAAGAAGGGTAAACAGTGAATGTGTTCATAAGAAATGGTAAAAGGAAAAGAAAAATTTGAGCTAATTTGGAAATAATAAATTGAAATATACTGTAACTCTATCACAATGAGTCAAGGATGGAAATTTGATTTTTATCCTCTCTACCAACTGGTAAATTACCTTGTTGCTTGTGACTTGATTTTGTATTTGGAATACTGAATTAAAAGCATACAAACAAAATAAAGCTATTATTATTTTCCAAAATGGTGTAAGTTGATCATCTAATTAAAACAAGGCTATGTAATAAATTAAAGTAACCAACAGCAAACTTAGAGTGAAAATTATGATGTCACAACCTAAGCTTACAAAGTTAAGCAGCCATTTCTCAAATTTATACCATTTAAGACAATGTAAACATTTGACAAAGCATATATTATTCTATTGTGGATCCATCAAAATGTCCTCATAAAAATTATACAAAAATAGTGTCTAAAATATCAACTGTTTATGAATAATTATTTTAGAAATAAAGCCTAATACTATGGTCTTATAGCTGGAAATAAGAAATATTTTAATGAAAAGTCTAAATAATAGTCTTTTATTTTTTTCCTTTTAAACTGAAATAAAAATATGGGTTAATCATATACAATATCCAAATGTCTTGCATTTGGTAGTTGGCTATGTCACCAGACAAAGATTATTGTGACATTTCAGCTGATCTCAAAACCTAGTTTTAGCTCTGATTCACAATAAAATGCCTACTGTTTTATAGGCTAGCGTATTTTGCACTTTTTCAACCAACTTAAGGCTTGCAAAAAAAAAAAATCCTTTTGTTCTACTTCAAGTACTCATGACATCATCATCCATTGTAGGAATATGTTTATCTGCATGTCCCCAGGCTTGACAACTACATGTCTCTTGTTTAGTGGCAGGGCCATATTTTCTGTAGGAAAGGAAAAAGAAAAAAAAAAGAACTGATTCAGTTGTCACAAGAACAGTGAAGCAATAAAGAGGCACTATCCACAACCTCACTCACTGGGAACATTGTCAAATCTCAGATCTCTTTCTCAAAAGAGTATGTTAGGGAAAAGAAGAGAATGAGGTTTAGTCTATAATTATGCAGCAAGTCATTGCAGGTTTGAAACACAAAGTGACAGTTTCTAACTTTTATGAGAAAAGTACCTAACCTTACATTGTTGAGAACCCTTTCACATGCTAACTAGGAAAGGAGAACACTTGTTAGTTTTCCACAGTGCTGCTCACCAGAAAAACAGCACAGGAGTTTGAGAAAAGTCCCCATGTTATCATCAGTACCATCTGATGCTACCTCACAAAAAAGTCCATTTTTGTACTATTAAAATCCTGCCATGTTAAATCAATAGCCAGACATTCCTCCATTGTAAAACTCTGTTCTCAATGATAGCATTAGTACAACACACCCTAGCTTTGTCAATCCTATCCATTCGAGTTCCCATCATGATTCTTCTATTCCAAACGTTAACCGAATGAAAACAGGATTATTTTGTAAGTCCCCCTCATTATTCTTGTAAAGTAAAAATCACTTAAACTGATCTTTAATATCATTACTAGAACAAATCCATATGCATATATTCCACATATACATGCATATTATTTATAAGATGCTTCACGCTATAGCATTTCAAATGAATACAAATCATTTAAAATGGTTGTTTAGAGCCTTTACCTTTAAAAGCCCTTCATATTCACAGCCATCTCCCTTAATCTACAGCATGATCTTGAATGATAACGAAGCCAGATGGTTACAAGATTCAGGAAACAAACAAATAAAGCAGAGGGGCAAGAGATTGTGATTGTCTAATGCATCCAAGTCAGTCAGCAGCAGAGACAGGTGGGCTCGCATCCAGGTGTTCGGTCTATGGCTTTTTCACTAAGTAACAGATTAATGGGGCTCAGAGCAAATGGTATTTTTCAGGACTTTTGAACATCAAAGGTACTTATCTACTAGGAATTGAAAATTATGAAGTCTCTACTAGCAATAATGTTTAAAATGTTTTTGAAAGGGATATTGAAGCTTTGGATAAACCCAGACATTAAAATTATTTGAACTGGTTTCCTTTACACATCTGACTTGCACTATACCTCATTTAAATTTTCAATTTAAATAATGCACTCCTTTCTCCAAATTGTAAATGCATAACAGCCACAAGGAAAGATGTTAATCAGGACTACACACATGTACACACACACACACACACACACACACACACACACACACACACACACACATACACATACAGCACAAATATACACACTTGCATACAAAGCACACATATACAGCAAATGCACATGCATGCATAATGATAAGCATAATTCTTTGCAAGGAGTACCAAATTCAGTGACTACTTGCTGGATGATTCTGTGTATTTCTTAGTCAAATGATCAAATATTTTAAGGCGACATGGAAATAACAAATGACAATCAGATACCTAAGTCTACATGAAATGTGGTCCATCTTTTTCACCTACAGTTCCAGCATCTTATAGACTCAATTATAGGTTGCTGTAAAAGTTCTTACCTGCTAGCTAAACACACATCCTATACAGTCAAGAGTTTAAATTAAGCCACCTTTGATGAACCATGATATGTATGAAATTGTTCATCTGCCTCTTCCAGAATAGATCCTGTTTCCTTCTTTGTCCCTTACCCGCTACCCTTCACAAGGAATTCAGATATGGACAGGCTACATTGGATGATACGGGGTAAAAATTTTGTCAGTGCATCTAAAAATGCCTTCTGATTCCTCTTGCTTCTCTGTCAAGAGTCAATTACATCAAATCTTCAGAGAAACAAAAGGGAAAATTGGACCAAACCAAAATGGTCAGTAACTAAAACAAGTTATCTTTTGCATTATTCACATTTTCAGTAGAATTATGAGCTGCTGTTTTATCGTGGATATATTGGACAAAATGATATCACACATTGACTCTTTCTACTACATCAACTTTCTGTGCTCAATCCTAAATCATCTTTCAGCAGAGAAACATGGCATCTTGATAATTCATCTCCATAGATCTCCCTGTGTACTCTTATATGACATTTTCAATCTGTTAAACACCATGCAATCATAACATTTTCAAATTGCAAATCATATCATCTGACATTGGCAGGGTTTTCCTTTGCAAAGCAGTACTTCATAATGGAAATTGGAAAGAGCTGCATTTCCTAACCTTCTGCTATATCATCTCTATGGTTTCTGCTATCTATTGTTTCATAACAGGGCATCCAAACCCTCTATGACTGAAATAACGTAATCACTGATTTGTTTATAATTTTGAAAAATGAGCTGAGCTTGAAAGGAACTATTTCTTCTTGCTATTTACGGCATCAGCCAGGGCTCTTTAACTGGGTCTAGAGAACCCAGTGCTACGATGTTCTGTTCATGCGACTGGAAGCATGGCGTTACGTTGGCAAGGCACATCATCGATCCATCATATGTTCCCCTCACTGCAGCTTGTTGGACTTCCTCATTACAAGGCAAATTTGGGACTTCCAAAGCAGTAAATTGAAGTATGAAGTGTGAGTTGCACCCTAGGATGAAAAACACATAAAGATGCTGAGACACACACATTTGCACATACAGAAAAGACCCATAAAAACAAAGTCAGAAAACAATATATCTGTAAGGTTAAAAACAAAATCCCATACAAAGCATTGGGAGACAAAACCCTTCCAAAACTACCATTGAATTTGTCTGGTGAATTTGTACACCCAGTGAGACTCCTTTAAAGAAAAATAATTTTTCATTTGCAAGTGGTTATTAGTGGGAGCTAACTTCTGGGTTAGGCATGGGGGCTTGTGTCTACTCCTTCTCACAGCACTAGCAAACCCCTGGCTTAGACCTGTGCGTACTGACACAGTATGTGTGAGCTCCTGTGTTGTTAGTCCTATTGTGTCTACAGAGCCTTGTTTGCTTGGTGTCTTCCATTCCTCTCCCACAGAGTTCCCTAAGTTCTGGGGGAAGGGAGAAAATATTTGATGAAGACATCCAATTTAGGACAGAGTGTTCTAAGATCTCTCACTTGCTGTACATTTTCCAGTTGTGAGTCTTTGTATTTGCTCACATCTACTGCAGAAGAAAGCTTCTCCGATGGTGACTGAGCCAGACGCTGACCTATGAGTGTAGCAGAATTTCATTAGGTTTATTTTATTGTTTCATTCATTTAACAGAACAGTATTATTGGTCTTCCCCTAGATCCATGACCTATCCAGTCTCTTGTTCTTGGCCACTCAAGCAATGTCAGGTATAAGTTCCATATCATGGGGTGGACCTTAAATCCAATCAGATATTGCCTGCTTATTCCCACAAGCCTTGTGACACTATTGCAGCAGCCGTCTCACAGACAGGTAACCATTGTGGATTGAAGGGTTTGTGGCTGAGTTGCTGTTTGCCCTTCTCCTCCATTAGCATACAGAGTCCCTTCCAGCACTCTGAATACTAGTCAGTCGGGGTGAGGGCTCCTGGTAGGCACCAGCTCAACTTCTCCATGTTCAAAGAGTTATGTAGGTGCTGTCTTCAGCAACAGAGCCTTATCATCATTTTTTGCAGAGCAATAAATACTCTTGATAACAGTGTGGGTTGTTTGGGGGTTTCCATAGGGAACCTTGGGTTAACAACTCAATTCAGCATAACCCATTCCTGTCACTGGAGATTACATTTTGTGGTGAGAGGTGTCAGCTGGGGCTTTGTTTCCCCATTATTTGGAGATATCTTATTTAGGACTGAGTCTAACTGCAATTTATTAACAAGGAGAATGAAGGTGAGCTTGAAGCTAGCCTGTGCTACCTAGTGAGTTTTAACACAAACTGCACAGCAAAGTGAGACCCTGTCTAAAATAAAAGTTGCACACTAGGAACTCATTTGTAGTACTTTTATTATAAAAGTTACATGAAATACTTAGTTTTCTCTTTACATCGAAGAAGAAGGTTCCATCACTGAATAAAATTACACAAACTAAATGAGACTCCACCTTTGAATCATTCATGGGGACCTATTAACATCATCTAACTGGGGATACCAAGAGAGCTCATAGGCTAGTGTGTAACCAAACCAAGTGAACAACAACAACAAAAGTTCACTTTGTCTTTTACAACTATGTATTGGGTTTTGGAAATTAATCATAATAATCTTAATATGCCAGGGTCTTAGCCACTGTTCTATTGCTGTGAAGGGACACCATGATCAAAGCAACTCTTATAAAAGAAAACAGTTTCAGACACTTAGTCCATTATCTTCATGGTGGAAGCATGGCAGCATCAGGCAGATACGGTGCTGGAGAAATAGTTGAGAGCTCTACATCCTGATCTGGAAGCAACAGGAAGAGAGAGAGAGCCAAGGCCTGGTATGGGCTTTTGGAACCTCAAAGCTCACTCCCAGTGACACACTTCCTCCAACAAGGCCACACCTACTGCAACATGGCCACACCTCCTAGTCCTTCTAATCTTTTCAGACAGTTCCATTCTCTGGTGACTAAGCATTTGAATATGTGAGCCTATAGGATCACTCTTATTCAAATTACCACAGCTAGAAAATGTATTATATAAGTATATTAATATTATAGAGAGTATTTTTTAAATAGGATTTCGGAAACTGCATGTATACAATATTATTCATTTTATCTTTTAAGCTTTTTTGACAATAACTATATTAGAAGTAAAATGAGAGACTAATCTTTCAAACAATATTTCTATGTGGCACATATTAATTGCAGAAATAATTTAAAAGTATTTGGAGTTTTGATGACAACAATAAAGGAACTCTCCCTAAGCTGAGCCCTGGAGGACCCTTCCCTTGGCTCTAAGATGCCCTGTCATGGCATATTATTTTTTCAAGGCCTCGTGAGCACTAGAGTTCCCTGAATAACCTTGGAGAATGTTTGTTTTTAGTATGGCTGTTAAATGTGTGGCTGGTTCACAAGTTGTCAAACTAATATGATTCACTTGGTGCAATGGATTTTTATTAAATTAAAAAAAAGGGATCCTCTCAAGGCCCACTAATGCAAGAAAAGTGTATCAAAAATCAGCATTTTGGTTGGTAAAAAGTAAAAATATAGAGAGACTTGTCAGCTATTTATATTTCATGGATGACATTTACAGTGAATCAAAAATCACCTAAGCTACTTAAATTCTTAATGAAACATGAATTCCATTTACATGAAACTATACCATTTTTAAGTACCTCTTAAAGAATATAAAATGATTACACTACTAATTTTTACTTACTACATATGGCTTTCTTATCCTAAAAATTTATCTTTTATATCATGTTACATATATATGATGTACTTATATTATGCATATTAACTTGAATTAGATCTTTTTATATTACACATGTAAAAATCTGCAATAAGTTTGTAAATAATCCTCAGGAAGTTATAAATGATCACAAACTGGCTTCAGTCCTTTTTGAAGGTCAAGCTCTGAATGTACCATGGACATTGCAGGAACTAGGAATTTTTACTACACTTCAAGATAGGTAATACAGTTGCCTGCAAACAAACAATCAAACAAAAAAACAAAAACAAAAAACAAACAAACAAACAAACAAACAAAAAACGTTTTCTGGTTGTTAGTCCTCAACTGATTTGGCTGCTATGATTGACACAATATATAGAAATCATTAGACTATTACTCTTATTTTTTCTCTTCTTTTTATTCTTTTCATTTTGTTCCTGGTTTGGGGACCAGGCTCAGAGCCTCAACACACTCTCCCACAGAGCTGCCCACCCACCCACCCACCCCACTTTACAAGATTCTATAAGGTTCATTCTTCAAGTTAATATTTTTAAAAGCATCAATGAGCTGCTGTGTGTCTTTGAGGAAAGAGGAAAGAAGACTAGACAGCTGACATGAGTCACCATGTGGGTGATGATAAGGACAAAGAGTGCTAGAAGGAAAAGGAAACATTATACAAGGATGTGGAAAACCCGAAAAAAGCCTTTATCTCTGTTACCTTATCACCGTAAACAAGTTTCTTCACATAACAGTAACAAATACCATATGTTTGGATTCTGTGAGGTTAAACAACAAAACCTAATCAGGTAAGCTAAAAAGCCAAATAGCCAGTAATAAATCAATGACTAAAATATTAAAAAATGTCATGAGGGGCAGGAAGCGCAGCTCAATGCCAGAGCCCTTGCCAAGCATTGGGTCTTACTCTTGATACTACAAAAGAAACTAAAATATTGTCACAGAAATAACAAGCTAACAGTGGTATGGTGTGGTATGGTGTGGTGTGGTGTGGTGTGGTGTGGTGTGGTGTGGTATGGTGTGGTAGACTCTGCCCTCAGGAAGATGAGACAGGAGGACTATTATGACTCCAAAGCAAACCTGTGACATGTAATGAGGTTCAGGCCAGCCTGAAATAAGGAGTGAGACCCTATCTCAACCTCCTTCCCAACTGCAAAAATAGAAGTCAACATTCAGGTCTAGTGAAAAAAAGTGTAAGTTCATTCTAAAGCTATTATATAATATAAATACATATGTATGCACATGCAAATAAAACAACACACACTAACTGCATGAGGCAAATTGATAAACGTTTTTGACTCATGATTTAGATGACTTCAAATCTACTTTATAATAGTAAAACAACAGTACCTAAATGATCATTTTCACAGAAAAAAAACATGATAACAATAACTCTTAGCAAAGACAAAATGAAAGTGCAACAGAGTAAACACAAACTACATCAGCACATATCCCTTTTGGAGGAAAAACAGGCAAGCTTTGGAATGTAAGTCAAACAAGGAACTACGTAAGTTAGGCCCAAAGGGTCGGCCCAGAGTGTATCCTGTTGAGAAACTAAAGACTCGTCTTCCCATGATCCTTTGCATTAGTTTGACTTTTCTGTTCATTATTTCCAAATCTGCTGTTGCTGAAAATAAAATGTGATATTTTCTATTCCGGTAAAGCAAAGATCACTGTACATCTTTGTCTCCTAGTAACCCACACCTCCAGCTGCATCTCAAGTTCAAGACAAGATGCTGACTTAGCAGAAATGTCATGCAGACTAGCACAATGACTTCTGCCGCTAACCAAAGACAGTTGTCATTTATATTCATCATGGAAGTACTCCACAAACACCAAACTGTGGACCCAGGTCTCAGTTGGTTATTTGATTATCCAGCTTAATCCCATTAGACGCTGATCTTTCAGAGAACACAGAAAACTGCTGACAAAATGCCTCTGTAAACATTCGAGATTCTCTATGCAAGGAGTGTCCAGCCTCAGTAAGAACTAGTGTGCACACTTATTCGGATTTAATCAAAGGAAATCGCAAGTGAAAATAAAGAGCTCCAAATGTCTTAAAATAAAATCTTACAAGACACTGTGACTGAAACAAGCCTACTTCTCTTCCTCACTCAGAATCTGTGGATTCTTGACAAGTGTTTTTTTCATAAGATGGTCAAATGCTTTAATCTCTTCAGAAACCTTAATTCGCAATGTATCTCCAGAGAGCTTTTCATTTCTGTTTATCATAAATCCTGTATTTTCAAGTGTATGGACACTAAATATAGTGTCAGTCATATTATAAGATATAAAAGAAAGAAATATTATATTTGGTTATGTTTATAAATTTTGAATGTCTTAAGGAAAAATAGAATCCAGCATACAGAGACCAAAGAATAGTTTTTGGATAAAAACTAAAAAAACATCATGGAATTTTGTAGATGTTCAATAGTGGGGCTTTATGAAATGATCAGTAAAGCATTTTCTCAGTAATAGAAACTAATTCATCTGCAGTGAGGTGAGGACTGTGACTGAAACTCCAAACTAGACTCAAAAAAGCCAGGTTTCATGAACAAAATCATTTGTTTGCTTCTAACTTCTTTCCCTCACCAATTAAACAGGTTTAATGACCAACCTCATCCAACCCTCTATTCACAAGGAGTAAACAGTACCCAAAGCATTATCATATAAGTGTGTCTGTAAAAAAATAATCTACAAACACAAAACTTGTTTCTCATCTTAATATAAAAGTTGTATTTTACCAAAATGGTGAGGACATAAAAGAAAATAAAATTTTGTAATTATAATTATACTTGAAAGCTTTTTTTTTACAAAATTTGACAGGGCCAATTTTCTAAAAGACAGGCAACATGATTATTAAGTGTTTCTAAAATCAAAATAACATTATAACAAATGTTATCAACACAGAATGTTTATGATTCCCCTTTGTAAGTTAGTAAACATTTAAGAGTGACCCTTTTGCAATACCAGGTAGGGTACTAACAATTAGCATAGCTTAAGTAAACCTCACAAATTTTCCCTAAAGGTGTGAAGGAAAGAAGTCATGAAACTTGGAATGAGAAAAAGATGAATTCCTTTTTCCAGAAGACAACAGTAGAGCCAAGGAAGGAAATGTCAAGAACCAGGATCCAGACACAAGAAAGACCATGGCACTAAGAGAAGGATGAAAAGGTGGAAGCCTGGAAGCTGTGGAAAAAAATGCAGAATTCATCACAGCAAGAAAGGTTGTAGGTGCCTAGAAGAATGAAGTTTATCTCATTGATACTGACATGATGACCAAGTGCTATTTATTATTATTATATCTTTTAGAATACTAAATTATTATCGTTGGATGTGTCTCAAGCAAAACTTCCACATTCAATAAGCATGTTTTGGATATTTGTGCTGTCTTAGTAATTTTTCTCTTATTGTAAGACCAAAGCAACTTATTTTGAAAAAGCATTTAATTGGCATATGTTTCCAGAGGGCTGGTAGAGTCCATGATGGCAGAGAAAAGGCATGGTGGTAGAAACTGCTGAGAACTTACATCTCCAAACTTAATCAGATGGCAGAGACATTGGGGATGGAGGGAGGCTTTTGAAACCTCAAACCTACCCAAAAGTGACAAACCTCTCCAACAAGGGCACATTCATTTTCTGATCCTTTCTGAAGACATACTAATTGTGGACCAAGTCTTCAAATCCTGAAAATTATGGGGGACATCCCATTCAAACAGACACTACATGTGTCTTTGTGAAAACTCACTTAAATATTGTTATGCTTTCTCTTTTTAGTAAAAATGTTTAAACAGGAATTTTATACATATATTTTATGCATATAACATATTTTGACAGGGGAGCAGAAGTTAAATGCAATCCTCAGCTATATAGTGAATTTGAGACTAGCCTAGGATGCATGAACGATTCTCCCAAAAAAAAGAGAAAAAAAGAACGTTGATAATCAAAGGCAATTGTTGGGAAAAATTAATAGCCTCAACCACTTTGTTACTTAGCAGATTGATGAATGGGAAATATTGTAAACAGGGAACATGAGAAAAGAATGTTGATGGCAGTGAAGAAAATACAATCTTTTTGTGACTTGTTGAGGCTGAGAAGTCTTGGGAGATCTGTGAGATGTTGTTATACTTGAAAATAGTGTACCAAGTTTATGCAAAGGTTCAAACTTATTTTCCCTACTTAGCAGGCTGTAGCCAAGGAATAAAGTGGCCTTCTTCAGACAGAATGTAAGCACTGAACACTAACAAGGGAAGATAAAACTTTGGCAAAGAAAATGGCGATAAAGAGGAAATGGGAGACATAGGAAAGCACTGGACCCCAAAACCATATTGACAGCATATGTTGTCTTCTTTCCATGTCATTGAGCAGGTTACTGAACCCGGGGCTTCAGGATTCCTTGTTGCAAAATGAAAATAAGTTAAGAGCAACACTTAGTTCATAGAGTTAATCTCTGTGCTGTCTGTCACTTTCTGAAAGATGCCTCACTTGCACTTTGACAGAAAGAGAGGGCCTGCTTCAACAAGGTAGAAGAAGAGAACAAAGATAATTTATTAAAGTACAGAGTATAGCTCAGTGGTTGTCTCAGTTAATGTTCTATTGCTGTGAAGAGACACATGATCAGGGCAACTCTTTTTTTTTTTTTTTTAAAGATTTATTTATTTATTATGTATACAGGAGAGGGTGTCAGATCTCATTACAGATGGTTGTGAGCCACCATGTAGGTGCTGGGGATTGAACTCAGGACCTCTGGAAGAGCAGTTGGTGTTCTTAACCTCTGAGCCATCAGGGCAACTCTTATAATGGAAAATATTTAATTGGGGCTGCCTTACCGTTTCGGAGGTATGCAAATAGAGAGGTAGCTCAGATTTCTACATGGAGAGCAGCAGGCAAAAGTAAAAGAGAGACACTAGACCATGATGAAGTCTGTGCCATATACTGGTGCCAGAGACCACGTGAATGCCTATGGTCTGTGCTCTTGCTGACTGTAAAGGGCAGGGAAGCTACTTTTGCAGTGGTATAGATGACTGCAGCCTCACAGTTGAAAAAGAAGGAAATAAAAGGCTTCTGTGACAACCCCTACCTGCACCTCACCTCCACCCCTCAAGGAAAATTAACAGCCTAGACAAAAAGCCATTGGTGAGCAGTCTTAAGAACTGTGATAAGGATGCTGAACTGCGGCTCCCGTATTTGATGGCTTCTGGTGGGGTTGTATGCAGGGAAGCACTCAGTTTTCTTTAAGGAGCTGGCCACTGGGAGTTTGACCATACTCCAGTGAGTATATGGGCAACACAAATGGTACAATTTTGTTTCTATTTCTTCTTCTTTCTTGGGGGAAGGTCAAAAGATAGGGGGATGGGCCTTGGAAGACTGGAAAGTGAATGTGATTGGAGTGCATGATGTGAAATTCCCAAATAATCAATAAAAATACTATGTTGGAAAAAAGTTGTAAAATTTAAAATTAAAATTGAGAGCAATAGACTGTCTTAATACAAAATAATTTGTTTTCTTATCATTATAAATTGTATCTGTATAAAATACTGTTGTCATGAAGACTATATGCTTCTGCCTAGTCTACTATCTTTTATTTTAATTATTGAAAATAGATTTTTAATGCAATGTATTGTGATTATGGTTTCCCCTTCACTAGCTCCTCCCAGATCCTTCTCACTTCCCCATCCACCCAAATTCATGCCCTTCCTTTCTCTCTCATCAGAAAATAGCATCTAGTAAGATAAAATAAAACAAACATAAAAGCAGAGAAAAAGCACAAGAAACACATATAAATGAAGATACACACCTATTATCACACACAAAAATCCCACAAAAACATACAGTTGGAAACAATAATATATCAAAAGACCTGTAAGGGTAAAAACAAAACAAAACTTCAAAAACTACCATTGAATTCGTTTTGTGTTGACTGTCTACTGCTGGGCATGGGAGCCTGCCCATAAGCATGGTTTACAAGCCAGTCTTTTCAATTTTATTTCTATCCATTCTCAATCTAAGAGTCAAGAACTATAAAAATAGACGCCACTTCTCAAAACCTTGAAGGACTTGACATTTTCATATATTCTGTAGCTTTTGTTTTTCGACTTCTCATCAGTTTCAAATATGAGACTACAAAGCTGTGTAGCCAAAGACATGATATTTTTAATTAGCCATTAATTAGCTATTAATTAGACATCCTACAAAAGAATGGGAGGACAGCTCTTTGAGTATCTAAAGGACAGGAGTTTGAAGTACAGCACATGCAAGAAAAACTGAAAAATACCTGCTACTTCTGCCTTCGGTGTCGGTTCAGATCTGAATTTTGATCTTAGAAGAGGCTCAATAATGTATGGACACACAGGGGCCTCCAGACTACAGATCTTCACACCAGGCATCGGAGGCACTGAGCACTGGGACGAAATTCAGAATGAACCTGTCAGTTACAAACTTTTCTTCATTTTTTTCATCGTAAAGATTTGCTAAAAAGTATATTCACTCACCCTGATGAAATATACAGAACTATTTTATAGCACATGATATTGGTCCTTTATCCATAATCAGATTGTGCTTGCAGTGATTATTTATTGTTGTGATCTGAAAATAGAGAAAATGAGACGAAATTATTTATTCCGGTTTTAGTTAGATGTTATTAGTGTAACAAAGAAAATCATAGCGTTGAGAGGTTTTTGTCCTTTGTCAATTTTATGTTCCGTGCTTTAATAAGCATACGTTTTATTTCTAACTTTCTTCTAAACATGTTCACAAGTTTCTGTTATTTGTCACATATTTATTTTCTTTTTATATTTTAGCAATGGGAAAGAATATATGATATTAACACAGGAATGGGTTACTTGGGAAAAAAGATCAAAAGACATAAATACACATCAGATGTGTATAAACCAGACTGGTGCTGCCCTCTTTTGGAATAAATAAGTGAGGGGTGCTCCTGGATTCTGAGCAGTTTACTGTTGTCTGTATCTCTGCATTACCACCTTGCTAAGGAAACAAAAGGGTGGCCAGCAATCCACACATTTCCTGCTAAGGAAAAACAATGGAGAATCATTTTAATTTAACAGATTCTCACAAATTAAATTGCTGTTTAGCGGAGGACTATTTAGTGTCATACTAAATAAAATCATATTTGCTTTAACCACTATAAAATCCAGATTAGATTATAGTCCAACAAACTATCATACTAATCTCATTGATGTTTGAATTTTCATGTAAGTTTTTCAATAGTTACATAGTTCTTTAAGTGCAAATTTTAGCTAAAATGAAATAGACCAGTATTTAATTAATTTTTAAACATTTTATTCAATTATGACAAACATTGGGAAAGCCTTAAGTATCCATAATTAAGGAAAACACTGAGTATATTTCCATTTCTATTATACTCATACCTATTTGGGAAATGTCAAAACTTGCAGAAATTATCACTGCCATCCAAAGGCAGGAAGCAAATGCTAGATGAGCTATGCAGACCGGAAAGTCTAGGTAATTCAGGCACAGCTGAGATGAGCCCACGGCCAGAATATTGCCTTTCCTCCTGGCACCAGAGAAGCTAATGCTTACAAAAATAAATTAAATGCAGTATCTGTCTATGCTCTTGCTGAGACAGACAAAATCAGTTGAACACAATGCCTGCTGAAAGTCACAAGGAACCGAGAACTGATTATATTTCTCAGCAGCATGAGCCCGCTTGGAGAGAAATTGTTTGCAACTCTGATAAAAATAATTCCCTGCAGATTATCATGACAGAAAAAAAAACTAAATGAAAATTACTGTGAAACTCTCCCAAAAAGAAAGTCTCAAAAAGCAAACAAAGGCATTAATGGATTCGGAGCAACATAAACATCACCTCAAAACCTTCAGATTGGAAAAGAATTAGTGCTGAGGTAACCCTGCTTTTTGACATCGTTTTCAAAGGGCTTTTGGGAAATCCTTTTCACAAAATCAAACTCTTGCACTCTGGGTTGCACAAATTACTGCCAGTAGCCTCCTGTGTGGAAAAAAGAAAAACCACTTTAACCATTCCCTAAAAACAGAAAAATATTAAATTCTTGGCTTCATTAAAACATGTCAGGAGTAACTATCAACAATTCCCAACAACAGCAAAGACTGATAGCTTTTAATATATAATAAATGTAAAAAAATATATATAATCACTAAAATACACAACTATCTCCATAATTATTAGAATCAATTATCTTCACTTAAGTATTATTTTTAAAGCCCAACTTTATATTTTTGCATGGTTTTTAAATATCTACATCAAAATACTGATCATATGAATGAACGTTGTTAATTATACTTATTGCTATTCAAGCTTTCATCTTATTTAAAATTTTTATATGTATACACAAATGAATATGTTATATATATTTATTTATACTTGTACATTTATATTTATATACACAACTTATTCATTTGTTTCAGAAAAGTAACACAATATATTGGCACAGATGTCGAACAAAAATTATGAGTTCATTGACCAAAGTCATATTATCAGAAGTAAGTCAAATTTCTAACGAAGATGACAAGGTACAAATGAAGCTAAATTATGTGATCATATAGGAGTCACAACACCCAGGTGCAACTCGCCATATTGGATACTGTAAACTCAACCTAGATCTATAGATAAGTAATTTGTTTGATTTGGGGTAAGAAAATTAAATAGAGATAGTCTAGACAGAATGACCTCATTACATATATTTGTTTCACAGTAGCCCAAATTTAATGAAAATTCCAAATTACTTTATTAAATAACTGTTTTAGTTGTGTATATATGTTGCTTTCTATGAGATACGGGCAATTCTACTGTAGCCATATTAAATTCTCTATTGCATGACAAAAAAAAGATGTAAAAGTCCTGTGAAGTAAATGTAAGAAACTAGACAATTTGATTTATTCTTCTTTTTCTGTTGTTTATTTCTTCTAAATTTTCTATTATCAAATTAAGGATCTAAAATATGTATGTTCAGGCATAAATTTCAGAAAATTTTCCAATTTTAAACAACTAAGAACTGGAAAAACTAGAATATAAGGAAAACCCCAGTGTGTTTATATCTTTCATTTTTAATATTTCTTGGTGCTTACATCTTTTATTTTTAATATTTCTTGGTGCATTTCATTGTACTATTTTAAGTTTAATATATTTATGTTGTTCTTCAGCTTGGATTGGATTGTTTGCAATGCTTGGAGAATGGAATATTTGAATGAAAGAAGAAATTAGGACCTGGATTGAATTTTTAGGATTAGGATTAAAATTATTTTGACCTAGGTAATGTAAAATAAATTCCAAAGGAAATTTTTAAAAAACTGGGAAAGTGAGCTAGCAAAAAAAAAAAAAAAAAAAAAATTAAACTTTATACCTGGATCATTTAAATTGATTCTGTATAACATCAGCATTTATTGATACATATAACATGGTAAGAACTAACAGTGGTTTGGGGCATTTAAACAAACAAAACAACCGAAAAACACCCACAATGAGTGATCTCAGACAGACACAAGGAACTCTTGAAAATGTACAGATCAGTAGACATCATTTTGTGGAGCAATTCCAGATTCCCACAGAAATAAGTAACAAATTCCCAATACTCTTTAATTTGGAAAAAAAATAAGCTCCCTGAATATGTGTGTGTGTGTGTGTGTGTGTGTGTGTGTGTGTGTGTGTGTGTGTGTGTGTGTGGTGGGGCAGGGGTGATTTCATAGGTTGATACTTCATTAAGAACAAAAATCTCCATCTTCTTCAACTTTCCACAGAACTGAGAAATCCAGGTCATCATCAGCATTTCAGCATTTCTCAGTGCCAGATACTTGACTCCTCCCTTCAATCTGTTATTGGCCAGTGTCTATAATCAATCTATTCTCATTGCTGTGGGCAAATGTGTTGTAGTACATGTCATTTTTCTCAAAACTTAAAACCAACACTGAAGAGAGGACTTTGCCAATTGTTATCCTTTGCAGAATTCTGGTATGACAGACAAAATACAGAGATACACACAGAGACTCAGAGCCACAGCAGGTAAGGAAATCATCTCTCACCACTTCATGAACATACCAGCAGAAAACACTACCAGGATCCATGTAAAGGAAGTGCCATGTGAAGGCCAGAGATGGGGAAAAATGTTATACATGTCACACCCGATACACACAGGCCCAGACAAAATGTATATCCTTTTCTGTGAAAACAGATTTCCCATTCTGAGACATCAGATTGATCAAAGGCATTAGTGATGGAAAGTGGAAGTTTAGCAAAAGTGTTTATATATATATAATATATATATATTATATATATATATATTATATATATATTGCACAAATATACCCCTCTAATGAGGTTGGGGACCTACACGAATCCTTGTTAAAAAAACCTTTATGCTTTGAGCATTCTTTTCTATAACTGAAATACTTATGGAAAATTACCATCTAATACTAATTAGGCAGTACACCATCATAGTGCTTGAAAATGACTGTCTAGGAAAATGAGCAGCTAGGAAAAGTAAGATGGAGCATAGAGAGCTCCTCATCTTAAAACAAGGGTCCTCCTGGTCCCAGAATAGCCCACTTCTGTCTGTAGGTCGGAAAAAGAATCAAACATACTGGCCTTTGAAGGCTTTCTTTTTCCTACATGATGCCCAAGAAAAGTGTCTTGACATTCTTGCTACAGAGGATGTAATTCTTTCCAGGAAAGGACTCATCATAAGCTTCTGCCCATCATTCATTGTGGCAAATCAAAATGCATTTTCATCCCTTCCTTACTAGGAGAACTCAGTACAGATTGCATGGTGATGTAATAACCCCCAGAGAATAATCATATTTAGCAATCTTACTCTCTTTTTACCCAGAGATTCATGCAGATTGCATATGAAATTCAATTATGGAAAACTAAACTAGAGAGAGAGTTAGTCCAGTGCTCAGGATGTTGGGAAGAACATACCCTTGAGGTTGGGGAGATTCCACTATGAGTCAGTGCTTGCTGTACAAACATGGCCACCTGAGTTTACATCCCCAACACCCAAGTAAAAGCCAGGCACTGGAGTACAAGTCTATAACTCCACAGGAGAGTGGAGACAAACAGCTCTTGGGGCTCACTGGCCACCTAATTTGGCAGAAATGGTGAGCCCCAGGTTCAGTAAAAAAATTTACCTCAAAAACAAACAAACAACAGCAAAAAAAAAAAAAAAAAACAAAAAACCAGTAAGATAGTAAGATTGTAAGATGGAGGTTGACAGAGAAAATACCCAGCATCAACCTCTGGTCTCCACATGTGCTCACACACACACACTCACACACACACACACACACACACACACACACACACACACACACACACAGAATTTTTTTTCCATTTTTACCTTTGTTCCTTTGTTTTCCAGAGTGCTTCTATGGAAAGGTTTGAGGCTCAGAGCCCCAGCTCTCATTATGACCATGCACAAAGACAGAACAATTCCATGAAATAGGGAAGTGAAAACACAGGAAGAGTAGGATCATCGTAATATCACTAAGCTGTTGAAAATGTCCTCTCCACCCACACTTTTGTTTACTTATAGGAATTAAGTGGCTGCATTGTTTAAAATGCTGAATCCTGAAGCAAAACTCAGCCTTTACAGTCATAGTGCATTGGCACTGGAAGTTTAAGTCAGGTAATATAGATCATTACACTGTATAGGATTCTGGTTAGACATACGGTTAGTCTGATGCAGGAAAACAGCAATCATGTTCAAATAATTGGATGTGTTTTTCATAATTGATATAAAATTGGTGATCTCATATAGTACATCATTGGTATGGCCCATTTAATACCTCATATTATAACCATTAGAACTCATGGCTATAAAAAGAATAATAACAATGGCAAGAAATTATTATTTGTGGAAAATTAGTGTGTTCCAGACATAAGACTAAGATATTACTCCTAATAGATATGACCACCCAGGAGAGGGACAGTATGCTGGTAAACCTCTAGTCACTGTAAAACATAAATAAATAGTGTAAATTTTATTGATACCACTTAACAATTGAAGAAACTACAGGAGAGAGTGAAAGACTAGACAGGAAGAGGGTGGGAAGGCTGAATGTTAGGACTCACTCTTTCTTATCCCAAACCTATGTCTTTAAGGAATCTGACCAAAATACCCAGGTTTCAGGATTTTTCTGGTTGACCAATTTGAACCAACAGAAGGAGATGATGTATCAGTTCTGTGCGGTCTGAGCTGCTTGTGTTTACACTAAATGTCTCATCTATGATGTTCTGAGCACCATTGCTTACTGCTAATTATCATCAAGCTCTATCACAATGTGACAATGTAAGTCTTGTTCTAACACTGTCGGAGTATTATCTGCAAGAACATCACACTTTGTGGAGAGCAGGTTATGGTTTCCCAAAAGGCTCAGATCTGAGAACACCCTCGCCATCTACAGAGGTTCAGGAGAGAATCTGGGAGGCTGCTGGGCTGCAGACATCATGGGATGCAGATGCCAAACTCAGTTTTAGTTCACAGTTGACTGAGAGACTGTCTTGATTTTCTTTTTCTTCCTTCCTTTCTTTCTTCCTCCCTCCCTATTTCTTTCTTTTTCTTTCTCTCTTCTCCTCTTCTCTTCCCCCTCTCTTTTTTTCCCTGAGACACTGTCTCTCTAGTAGCCCAGGCTGGCCTTGAACTCACAGTCATCCTGTGTCAGCTCCTGGGGACTGGGATTACCAGCCTTCACTAGTTACCACACTTGGCTATATGTTTATGGTTTAACTTTTTGCTCCAAGGCTGCCACTTCCCCAGGTCATATGAAAAGCTTTGCTTGTTGATTACCGTTCACTTTTCTCACCACAATTCAGTCTTGTCCAGGACGTTTACAAAGTTAAGGCATCTGTGGGTAACAAGGTCCTTTGGATCTCAGTGAGGTTTGGCTGAGGTGTTCATTGATTCACTAACTCTGCTACAATGGCCACATTAAGCTGTCTCACCTATTGTCATGCCTCGGTAAAGGTAGAAATCCCTGTTAGGGAAGTTATTTTTAAAGTGCTAATACCTTCCCAATAAGTTACCAGGAAGCAAAGCCAGACTCCCTGGCCAGCCAGGACTTGTGACCCATCTCTTTCTCCAGTGATCCTTCACAACTTGAAACTGAGAAGAATCCCTCTGTAATGGATCAAATGGTCTCATCCCTTCAATTCCTTTATAAACATCTCCAAGTTATTATACATTAATAAATAACATTTTCTGTATCTCTAAATAAATACCAAACTCCTTTAGTCAAAGGTTAGTTATTGGAGTGTAGCAGGAATCTTAAAAGTTCTTATTAATAAAATCAAACCTGAGGCCAGTTATAGGGGTGAATGCTGGAAGATCAGAAAAGCAGAACATGCCACAGCTACCTCACCTGGCCAACTTCTCAGCTGATCTTGTTTCCTCAGACTGGAAGCCTCTGAGTCCTCATCCAGAATGAATCTCAGCTGAACTGCTTCTCAAAAGCCTGAATGCTTAACCAGCCAAATGCTTCTAGTTTCTGGTCCTCATGCTTTATATATCTTTCTGCTTTCTGCCATCACTCCCTGGGATTAAAGGCTTACTTTCTGGGATTAAAGGTGTGAGTCACCTTGCCTGGCTGTTTCCAATATGGCCTTGAACTCACAGAGATCCAGAGGGATTTCTGCCTCTGGAATGCTAGGATTAAAGGCGTGTGCTACCACTGCCTATCCTCTATGTTTAATATTGTGGCTGTCCTGTTCTCTGACCCCAGATAAGTTTATTAGCATGCACAATATTTCAGGGAACACAATACCACCACATTGGAGTAACTGCCTGTAAATCCAGCACCAGGTATACTCTGAAGTATTTTTATAACTGCATATGTAATTACAATAATGGCAGAATAACTTTTTAGATAAGCAAGAAAGACAGATACCCAGCTGTTGTAGAGGAGACTTTAGAAAATAAGAAGAAAACATTTGGTTTTCTCATGTTTGTTCACTTTGTTTTGTTTTACTTTTTTTTTCTTTGTTTTTATTTTTTGAGATTATAAGTACATCATTTCCCCTTTCCCTCCCTCCAAACCCTCCTATTATACCCCTCCTTGAACTCTTTCAAATCCATGGCCTCTTTTTTTCATTTATTGTTATTACATACATATATGTCAACGTATGTACATATGTATTTCTAATACATAAATAAAACCAGTCAGTACAGTGGTGCTTGTATGTGTATTTCAGGGCTGACCACTTGGTATTTGGTAACCAACTGGGGCACTCCTCCCTGGAGAAGATTATTTCTTCTACTCTCAGCATGCCTTAGGTGTTTTTAGCTCCTTGTGTAGGGTTAAGGCCTCATGGCCTTTCCCCCATCCACTTTGGCACATCTATTATTATCATTCTTGTTCAGATCATGTGTAGGCAATGGTGATGGTAAGATATTATGGTGCAACTTCTGACATCCTAGGAGACACAATGTCACATCAGATATCCTGATCCTCTGGCTCTTATGGTCTTTCTGCCCTGTTTCAGCAGCAATTCCTGAGTCTCGGGTGCAGGGGTGTTTTGCAGCTGTATCTGTCAGGACTAGGTTCCACAACACTGCCTTATGACTGGTTGTAGTTTTCTCTAATGGTCTCCAGTGCTTACAAAGAGAAATTTCCTTCACTGGGGCTGGGAACTGTACTTATCTGTGGCTATAAAGACAAATATTTAGAGTGCCTTTAGGGATTATGTTGGTTTAGTAAAATGGTGGTGGTAGGGTCTCGTCCAAGATCCATGACTTCACTAGTCCTGAGTAGTTGGCTAGGTTTTTAGTACCAGTCGTGATTTTCCTCTTGTTGAGCAGGTCTTAAACCCAGTTAGAGAGTTGTAGGCTACAGCCAATGTAATTGTGCCGCTACTGTACCGATAGGGTTATCATGCCATACTAGTACCTGTTGTGGTCCATAAGTGTCTAGCTGTGTAAGACTATCGGTTCCTTCCTTCCTTTAGAAAGCTTTAGAAACCTAGTCCTCAGAGATGTGGCTTTCCAGGCCAGCTCCAGATCAGGAGTTTCTGGATTCTATCTGAGGTGCACAGTGCCCTCAACAATAGGGACTTATGGAAGGAAGCAATATTTAAAAAAGAACAGTGGAGGCTTACGTTCACTCACCAGTGGTGTGTGTGTGTGTGTGTGTGTGTGTGTGTGTCTGTCTGTCTGTCTGTGTGTCTGTTTATCCTCCACTTCATTTTGGGTTAATTCTGCATTGCTTTCTTCTACTTACACATCCTCTAATGACCACCCCATCACTGGGACCCTTTCCATTCATATTGTTTAAGAACTCTAGAAAAGCACAGTGTTTGTTTGTCTTCTCCGTGTTTTTAAGTGAAAACAAGTTAATCCTGGTGTCAGCAAATAAACCATGGTGACTCACCTTGCCCTATTTCCATCTTTGACACTCCAGTTCTGTGGTGATTTTGCTAGTATCCAAACTGATACTCACTAAGGGAACAAAATTGCTTGGACGATCCCATAGAAAGCCTGCATAAGGAATTGTCACACCTGACCTGTCTGCCCACTGCTTAGAATGGAGGGAGGGAAAGAAGGGAGGAGGGAAAGGGAGAGGAGAGAGGGAGGGAGAGGAGGGAGGAGAGGGAGGGTGTAGTGGTATTGTGTTCCCCAATATATTGTGCACCCTAATAAATTTATCTGGGGTCAGAGGACAGAACAGCCACTAGACAGACATAGAGGCCAGAAAATAGTGGCACACACACCTTTAATCCTAGCCTTCTGGAGGCAGAGATCCATCCAGATCTCTGTGAGTTAAAAGTCACACTGGAAATAGCTAGGCATGGTGACTCACACCTTTAATCCCAGGAAGTGATGGCAGGAAGCAGAAAGGTATATAGGGCGTGAAAACCAGGAACTAGGCTGGTTAAGCTTTTAGGCTTTTGAGCAACAGTTCAGCTGAGATTCATTCTGGATGAAGATTCAGAGGCTTCCAGTCTGAGGAAACAGGACCAGCTGAGGAATTGGCAAGATGAGGTGGCTGTGGCTTGTTCTGCTTCTCTGATCTTCCAGCTTTAACCCAATACTTGGCTCCAGGTTTGATTTTATTAATAAGACCTTTTAAGATTCGTGCTACGTCTGGCGCCCAACTTGTCGGCTACGAAATTGTGAAAAAGCTACTTGCCTATGGCCTTGTGGGCCCCAGTTCAGACCCGAGCTACATGTTGCTGCTTGTGGTGATGCACACTGGTAGGATTTGCATGAGGCAGAAGGCAGGGCAGGAGGATCCCAAATTTGAGGCTGCTCTAGGAGGCTTGATAAGGGAGAAGCTTTGGCCAGGGACCAGCGACAAACGGTGGCGGTGGGACCATGGAGGCAGCGGCTGCTGCTCTGAGTTGCTGGCTGCTTCTCATCGTGTTGGTGACTGTGGTGATGCTGCTACCTGGGAGGAAGGGTTTACTGCTGCTTGTTCAAAGAAGAATTGCCAGGACCATTGTGTTACAAGAAAGCATCAGCAAAGGTCAGTTTGGAAAAGTTTGGCAAGACAAATGGTGGAGAGAAATTGCTGTGAAGATTTTCTCTCCTAGGGAAGAACATTCATGGTTCCGAGAGACAGACATTTATCAGACTGTGATTGCTCCAAACCACAGAGGAGGCACACACACACACAAAAATTCTTCAGGGAACCATGACCATGCCTAACAGCAACTTTGAAATCTTCAAAAGGATGATAGGACCCCACAACAATGATTCCACATGGACTATGATAAAACCATTAAGCTGATTAACACCACAGAAAGATTGACTTTGGACTACAAACTGCTCAGGACAATTTCCGGATGGCTAGCTGAGATGATCCAGATTCATAGACTACTAGAGCAAGGACTTGAGACAAGCCCTACATTTTCCCATTATGCAGAGACTGGACAACAAATGATACAGCTACCTCTCCCAGGATTTGACAATTAACCCAAAAATTTTCTTTTCAGGATTCCCTAAAGATGTCTTCACCCCCAGAAAGTAGGAAGTAATTTTAAGAAAACAACATCCACATTCCCAAGAGGTGGGGTGGGTGTTTTTTGGGTCATTTAAAGAGTTATGGATATTGTCATTGTTTACAATGGTTGGTTACAAGTTGTTAATGGTCAGAAAAAAAAAGCTGAACAAGGAGATTAGATTCAGAGTTTTTCTTTAAAAAAGAAAAAGAAAAAAAGAGAATATAGATATGAGGGAGATCATTGACTCCACTCTGAGAAAAAAAAAGATAATGAAATAATAGGATAAATGGGTAAATCACTGAATCTACTCTAAAAAGAAAAAAAGGAAGATATAAAAATGACAAAATACCTGGCTCCAGGTTTGATTTTATTAATAAGACCTTCTAAGATTCCTGCTACAGGAGGGAAGGGAGGGAGGGAAGAGAGGGAAGGGAGGGAGGGAGGAAAGGAAGGAAGGGAGGGAGGGAGGGAGGGAGGGAGGGAGGGAGGGAGGGAGGGAGAGAGGGAAGGAAGGGAGTGAGAGAGAGACAGAGACAGAGACAGAGAGACAGTGGGGTGTGTCAGGAGTGGACAAAAACACCTGAGGAACACCACCCGTAGTCACCCTCTGGCCTCCCAACATATGAAACCACACAAATAAAACAAAGGAGGGAGAGAAAAAAATATTTGAGTGAGCTCTGACTTAATTATTTTCTTTTTAAGTTAGCCCAGACATCCAGCATTCTCAACAGATTCCAAATTGGATAAAACACAAAGGTATCTATAATGTCACAAACCAAACTGGTAAAGGTCAAAGACGACTAACTCAGAAAGCAGCAAAGGCCATGCAACTCATCCATGAGAGGGATGTTTGCAAATGGGATGTCCTTTTAGGAATCGTGGATCAAAACACAACAGGCTGCTTAGAGTGTTGAAAGACAAAGGAAGTCGATCAAGAATGGTGTAATTCAGAAAAAGTACATTGAAGAAAATAAAACAGAAATCCCAGGAAAGGCGCAAAGCTACACAGAGAAACCCTGTCTCGAAAAACCAAAAAATAAAAAATAAAATAAAATAAAAATAAAAAGAAATTAATCATTCCTAAACTTTGTATGTATGAAGTACATGTGTGTTCCTGTGAATTCTTTACTTTCTAACAGACAAACTCTACAAGAAATATTATAGGTCATCCTTAGACTAACATCAGTTATCATGTTATCACATGATAAGTTATTTCCACATAAATATCTTCATTTTCATACTTTCATCATTATACATAATGACTGGACCTTAATTTTTTTTTTTTTTTTTTTGGTTTTTCGAGACAGGGTTTCTCTGTGTAGCTTTGCACCTTTCCTGGAACTCACTTGGTAGCCCAGGCTGGTCTCGAACTCACAGAGATCCGCCTGGCTCTGCCTCCCGAGTGCTGGGATTAAAGGCGTGCGCCACCACCGCCTGGCGGACCTTAATATTTTTTAACTTATAATTTAATTACAATGTTTGTCTCTTTCCTCTCCTTCCTCCAAACCCTCCAAGATACCCCTCCTCACTCTCCTTCAAATTCATGACCTCTTTTTTCACTAATTGTTATTGCATGTATACACACACACAGTATAACATGTTCGGTTATACTGTTAATTGCATATATGCTTTCAAGACTGAACATTTAGCACCGGACAACCAATTGGAGTGTTCTTCCTCTTTCTCTCCCAGCTCTCCTCAGTTGCCTATATAGTTCTGTGTGTAAGCCTGAGGCCTCAACTAAGAGTATAATTTTATTTATTATCCTTCTTTTTTGTGTGATTAAAAAAAAATACTGTATAAGGAAACAGTTATTTAGCTGGGTTATTGCTGTGGCATAATTCTTTTGTCCACTCTGAAGATTTGCCACTGGGATTGGTTTAACCAAAAGCTTATTGGCCAGTACCCAGGCAGGAATTACAAGTGGGACAATCAAACTAGGAGAATGATGGGAGAAGAAGGCTGGAGTCAAAGGAGATACCAGACAGCTGCAGAGGAAGCAGGATGTGTAGAAAATGAGTAACAAGCCATGAGCCAAACATAGATAAGAAATATGGGTTACTTTAAATGTAAGAGTGAGGTAGTAATGAGCCTGAGCTGTTGACTGAGCATTTATAATTTGTACTAAGTGTCTAAGTCAGTTATTTGGGAAGTGGCTGCCAGTTATTTGGGAGCAGGCAGTAGGTACAGAAAAACTCTGCCTACAGGTTACGAATATATGTAAAAATATTCTTTCAATAATAATAATCATAGTATAAAGGAGGAAATAACAAATCTGTATCAAAGTATTCATTCCTTGTCAATTCCAAGTAGCATTTTCTAAGTTAATGTTAATTATAATTCTTGAACAAAGCACTAATAATTTTACTGAAAAGTAAAATAGTAATGTTACTAAAATAGCACACATGAAAACATATATTTAACTTTTTTAAAATGAAGGAATTGGAGCAAGCCAGATGGATCTGCAAGCAAAAGCACCTGCTGCACAAACCTAAAGACGTGAGTTCAATCCCCTGAAAATACATAAAGATAGAAGGAGAGAGAACACCTCAACTTAGCTGTCCCCTGACCTCCACATAGGCACCATGACCTGAACAGCAATGCAAACAAACACATACATATAACAGTTTATAATGATGATGATAATGAAGAAATTAGTGAGTAAATAGAAATCAAAGTAGACCAAAATCATAAGAATCACAGAAGAGTATCAAGTGGAAATTATGCTTTGTCAATAATTAGGTTGAAGTAAAATAGGTTATATACTGCACTGGGAAGGCAAATTGCCACAACAAATTTTAAAAGAGATCCAATTACATGTATTATGATAAAAACACAAATTGGATTTTTTGTTGTTGTTGCTGTTGTTTGTTTTGTTTTTTATTAACTATGAAATGTCAAATGAGGTCTAAAACAGCTCTTCAATTAGTACACAAAATATTTTCAGGATAAAAATGATACCTGAACCAAAAAATATATTTTATGCTGAGGAGGATCACTCTTTCAGGAAAATATAAACATAAGTATGCAGGAAAGGTTCCAAAGACAGAAATTAAATACTAATGGAAATGTGGGCAGAAATATGCAAATTACTGCCAGGATAGTCCCTGTGCTCTGCTTGCATGGAAACTGCACTATTGATTTAACAAGAACACGGAAGATTTGAAGAACAATGTAAGCTAGTAAGTTTCAATCAGACTTCAGTAGGATATTCCTTCTTAAACATTCTCTAAGGTAGATCCAAAATATCTATCCAAATAAATGAAAATTTAAGTTACACCACAACTTAAAATATTGGACACTTGTGAATAAGTCTTCCAGGATCACTATGGCATAAATTTCTCTCTGAGAGTTCCTGATTTCAATTACATTACATAAATATCCAAGAGGAGAATTGCTGAGTTATACAGACCTTCTATATTTTCCACAGAGGCTTTTTTGTTTGATTGGTTGGCTCAGTTTTGGTTTTGAGAGACAAGATTTTTCTGTGTAACCCTGGCTGTCCTAGAACTTTGTAGATCAGACTGACCTTGAACTCACAGAGACCCGCCTCTGCCTCCCAAGTGCTGGGATAAAAGGTGTGCACCACCATCTGAGCTCCAGAGGGACTTCTTTATTTAATTTTTTTTTATTCATTTTACATACCAACCACAGATTCCCCCTCTCATCCCTTCTTCCACTCTCCTCAGCTCGCCCCCTCCCATCATCTCCTCCAAAAGGGTAAAGCCTCCAATGGGGAGTCAGCAAAGCCTGGTTCATTCAGTAGAGCATCATCCCCTGCATCAAGACTGAGGAAGGTGTCCCACCATAAGTAATGTGCTCCAGAAAGCCAGCTCGCGCACCAGGGATAGATCCTGATCCCACTCCAGGAACCCCTCAAACAGACCCAGCTACACAACTATCCTCCTTATGCAGAGGGTCTAGTCCGGTCCCATACAGGTTCCACAGCTGTTGGTCTAAAGTTCGTGAGTTCCTATATGCTTGGTTCAGTTGTCTCTGTAGATTTCCCCACCATAATATTGACTCCCCCTTGTTCATAAAATTCCTCTTCTCTCTTCAACTAGACTTCTGGATCTCAGCCTGATGCTTTGTGGATCTCTGCATCTGCTTCCATCAGTTACTGGATGAAGGTTCTATAATGACAGTTAGGGTATTCACCAATCTGATTACTGTGGTAGGCCAGTTCAGGCACACAGAGGGAATGGTACCAGAGGGACTGTCTTAATTCCTACCAATTATCTGTGAGAGTTTCCATCTGTCTCCAAACTATCTCACCTTGTCAGTACTTTCTTTTTTCCCCTCCCTCTCTTCATTTCTGGACTAGTCACTTTATTGGATGTAAAGTGGTGTCACATTCTAGTTTTGATTTGCATTTTCCTAATAAATGCCAGCACTGTGTTTCTTTTAAATACTGGTGGTGGAAAAGGACACCATTCTAATGTTCCCCAACTCAGGTGGGAAGCATTCGGTAAATACCATTAAGTATCATGCTTCTTGTCTTTTAACCATTTTAGGAAGTCTATGTGATGACTTTCTTCAATCATTTTAGTTTATCAATGACTATTTCCCTGCATTTATTGAGTTGACCACATCTTTATTCTTCTGCCCATCTAGAGCAGGACACTGATTTTGGATATTGCAGTAACTTTGAACTCTCGGGATAAATTCCTCTTAGTTGTGGTTGTTATTTTTGTTGTTTGTTTGTTTGTTTGTTTTTTGTGCCGCTAGGTTCAGATATTCTTCTACTATTTACTTTATATTTTATTAATCCCACTTGGAATGTCTTCTTCTTTCCACCCTTGAATTGAATTTTCTTTTTAAATTTTGTTCTCTATTTCTCCAAGTGGATGATGAGCTTACTAATCAGAAGCCTTTCAGTTTATCTCATCTGAGTGCTCAGTGCTGTCCATAGCTACTAAGCACAGGCTTGGCTCTCGGGAATGAATATTAGCATGCCTTTTGCATTTGCGATATATTTAGAATATTTTTAAGTTTATGTGCCAATTTCTTCTTTTACCTATGATTTTTAGGCACATGTTTTGAAATTATCAAGTATTTAATAATTTCTTAAATTACTTTTTTGTTTTCATTTCTAACTTCTTTGTGTTGATGGATATACTTTATAATGATTTCAACCTTTCAATCTTAAATTTACTGACTCTCATTTTGTGCCTTATCAAATGTTTAATTTACACAGAAGTTATGTTTTTAAGAAGAGTGTGAGTCATAGTGTTGAATATAATATTTCTACAAATATCCAGTTCTTCATTTGATATATAGTATTTTTCAAAACTCCTAGATTCTTTTTTTTTTTTTTTTTTTTTTGGTTTTTCGAGACAGGGTTTCTCTGTGTAGCTTTGCGCCTTTCCTGGAACTCGCTTTGGAGACCAGGCTGGCCTCAAACTCACAAAGATCCGCCTGGCTCTGCCTCCCGAGTGCTGGGATCAAAGGCGTGCACCACCACCCCACTGCCCGGCTCAAACTCCTAGATTCTAACTGATTTTCTTTGTAATTTTTCAGAATCTTATGATTCTTCTCTTAATTTTGCCTCATGCTTCTGAATTTGTTCTTGAGGTATGCGTCTATAGTTGTTACGTATGGCTCGGGTGTAGATAGATTTGTCATTCTAAAATAAGCTTCTTTATTTCTAGCATTTCCATATGACATGGTACATATTTTCCTATCATTTTTTCCCTTCAACCTATGTTAAATTTGATCCAGGTTTTTATTTAATTTTTAACCTTATATGTGGCTTCTTTAGGCACATGTGATATGTCCTCCATTTTGAATATGGTTATCTATCTTTATACTGTATTGTTTAGTACATTTACATATAATCATAAATATGTTTAAATTTGTTTCTGACAGCTTACTACTTGTCTCCAATATTTTCTTTTCTATGGAATATGGTTATTATTTTATATTTTACATGGTTCTTATTTTATTGAAATTTTAGAAATACCAACTCAATGAAAAAAATTTTTTTGTATATTGAGCTATTATAAATGGATGACCAGTGTAAAAACAAGCAATAAATTTGAGTGTGTTTAGCTTCAATGAAAAAGATAAAAAAAATTATATCTCTTTATATATATTTACATGCATGAATATATGAACCAAGATAATATATTCCTTTCATAGTTTAAATGACATCATTAAGGTTGATGAAAAAAATCAGTCTAGACAAGAGAGTAAAATATATACAAAAATTTCAAGTGTGGAACTATGAAAAATATCAAGGCAACTTGACAATAATGACAGCGAACATCAAGAGATTTTCAACTCTAGACTGCGTCTCCTTCGGGGGTTGGTAAGTCCAACTGCTCAGGTCAGATGCCAACCATGAAAGTACAGATATTTCCTTGGAAGCACTCTGTGGTAGAAATGAACATGAACTGGGTTTGGAGGAAGATATTCTTGGGATCAACACATTCCCACAAAACCATAACCCAGATCTTCAACATGAAATAAAACATGGTAATTTCTTCTCAGAAATAGAATCTTTCAAACAAAAGTTCAATACACTAATACATTGCCTTTCTTTCTCTCCAAGGAATAGCTTTGTTTTAACTCATTGCTTAGAGTGACTAATTCATGCCTGTGGTATATTTCTATGTTATAACTCTTTGCTTAGAGTGACTAATTCATGCCTGTGGCATTTGCACGCTTGCCATCAGAACACAGATTTCTTTGCTGACAATTTTCAATCAATTTTTAGGGAAACAAAAGTATAAGATTAAGTCTGAGCAACAGGCAGTGAGTGGAAGTGATTTTTAATTCTGAGTGAAGCAAAGAAGAGCAGAGAGAGTCACCACCACCCATCTGATCAGTGGTTCACAAAGCATGGGGCCAGCAGTTACAGACCAGAGAATGAGCTTTAAGCATTAGTTCTATTGATTACCTGGTCTCCTAGCATGCTTGAAATGAATAAAACATCATTTCTGCAATCCTAAGCAACTTAGATCTAGGGGCTGTCAAAGACAGAAGTACAGTCTCACCTTTTCTGCAACAACAGCCAGTTGTCCAAAATGGTCTACACAAGGATCTGGCAACTAAATAAATCCTACTCAGTGACTACTCATAGTCATGAAGGGAATTTTCAGGCAGATGAAGTCTATTCAGCCAGTTATACCAATAATAAAGTTCTAGAGAGTGTGTCCCAGGGGATGTCCTGGCACTCACAAGTACATGGGCAACACAAATTGGACTTGGTGAATTAGAAAGAAAAACAGGAGATAAGTCTGGGGAAAGTTAGGAGATGAGTGGGAATAAGGAGGCTGAAAATGCATGTATGACATTCTCAAGCAATTAAAATACTGTGTCTTTTGAGTTCTATTGAACGTAATCTATAAAAAAAAATACAACCTAACTTCATAAAAACAGATTTGAGAAAGTTTCAAAGAAACTTTTCTATTGTTTAAAATATATCAATCAGACTATTTAATGCTTTTCTCGAGGCAGTATTTAACTGTGGGGCAAAGTAGGCACTTTTAATCCCTATAAGAAATGAAATATTCCCTTCCTAAAAAAGAAAAGTATGGGGTGAAGGGTGGCACTTATCATATGGAATAACACCATAGGTCCTTTATCTGGGTAGAAAGTGGGCACTGGGAACTGGTCCTTTCCAACAGTTCTCCACAGTGTCACGGTGTGTTCCATATGCTCAGCCTTTCTCAGGGAAAGCTTGAGGGATCAGCATCACAGAAAACTGAGAGTCAAAGGCCAAGGGGTGAGGGGCATGCCCCAGCCACCAGCTACTTAGCTACCAGTTCAAGTTTCTTGTGAGTTTAAAACTGTCATTCTGATCAAAGTCTGAACACTTGAGGATTGCCTGGAGCAGCACAGAGGGCCTGGATTTGCCTCTAATCGCACTGGAGCATTCCTGTTGCAGAGTGCGCTGAACTTGCAGAAAGCTCTGACCTAATGGGACATAGTCCCTATATTCAAACTTGATAGCAACTCTGCTCAGGATTGCCAAAATGATGGCATCTAAATTGACATAGTTTGGAATGCTTTTTTCATGACCCCATGCGTGATGATGGCCTTGCTTTTTCCCTTCCTTTACTTTCTTTCTTTCTCTTGTTCTGAATAAAAGCAAATAAAATATAGTTGCATTTCTGAAATGCCTTAACATTCTTAGGAAATTATGGAACACAGAAGTTCTAACTATGAAGATAAACCACATGTCCTGAGACACTGTGGAATTTTATACACCCATTTAGTGGGACATTTTTTTTGCTACGTAAGTCATCCACTATAAATTTTCATTTGAACATAAGAATGTCATCATAAATTGATTGAATGAAACAAACCTGCCTAAATATTCACATTTACCTTCAAGGAGTTTCATTATTCCAAATACAAATTATCAGATACTTACAGCTGATTTCTGCTTTTATTTAATAATTACATGCACTAGGCATTAATAACAGCACACTTTCTGATTAAATTCATGTTTCCCTGACAAATACAAATGTTAAAAAGAATAATACACATTTCCAAAATAATTATAGTTCATCTGAAAACAGAGATCAAATATAAAACCACTTATAAAAAATTATGTTTCTTCAATAACTGATGAAATCCCCATGAATACACCAAAGTAGTATTGCAAGTCTTTGTCTGATACTCTGCTAACTGTATACAGGATTCAGTGGAAGAATGTTTGTAAAGAAAGACAAAAAGCATGTAGGGATAAAATGTCCTTACACGGAGCTACAGCATAATGACTCTTTATAAAGCTCCACCTCTTCTTGATAAATAAAGAGTTAATGACAGTGACATCGATTAATTATTGTCTACTTAATTTGCTTAAAATTTAATTTAATTTGCTATTAAAATGAAATGTAAGGACTGGGACTCAGCAGTTAAGAGCACTTGTTACTCTTGCAGAGAACCTGAGTGCAATTCCCAGCACTCATATGGCATCTACAGTCATTCATAACTCCAGTCCCAGGGAATCGAATGCCATCTTCTGACCTCATCAAGCACTAGACATGCACATACATACACACAAAATAATAAAATAAATAATCCTAAAAATGTAAACTTTTTTTAAATTTAAAAAGTAAATGCTCAGCAACATTTCTTTTGTCTAATTTTAGCCAATAAGCTTTCAATGTAATAAACACTTGCAATGATTTTTTTTTACAAATTCAGTAACATTAAAAATTATTTTACTTCAGTAAAACTGGTCATTCTAGAAGATAAGAAACCTGTTTTATAATTCAAAATTTTTATTTCCTGTACTTTCATAAGACTTGCACTGATTAAAGCCAGTCTCCTCAAGAGGCTACAGGCTTCTTCAGAGCAATCACCAAGAATTAACTAGATCTGAGAAAATTCAAAGCAAGATTTAGCTAAGTAGATCCCCAAAGTCAAAAATGGAACTAAGAGGATACAAGATGCTTCATAAAATATATTACAGCCACTTTCCCCATTCCATAAGTCCCTTGGGTAATCTTTATCCTGAGAATAAGGTGCCATTCATCAGAGCTGACACTGCTATTTATAATATATGATGCACCAATTAGAACATCTGTTACTTCTTTGTCCAAGGCACATGGTAGAGTTTGTGACAAGTCTTTATGAAGTATCTAAGAGACACCTATTGAGGTTCCTTGGACTATAAGTGCTCTCCAAAGAAAGCCTTCTGAATGTGGGTGATAGTTGTGGAGCTTGGTCTGTTTGTGGGGCCCCTGGCAATGGGACCAGGACCTATTCCAGTACATGAATTGGCATTTTAGAGTCCATTCCCTATGATGGGATGCCTTACTCAGCCTTGATGCAGTGGGGAGGGCCTTAGTCCTGCCCCAACTTGATATGCCAGGCTTTGTTGGCTACCCAAGGGAATCCTTACCCCCTGTGAGGAGTGAATGGGGGATTGGATTGGAGGAGGTAGGGGAGGGACAGGAGAAGGGGAGGGAGGGGGAACAATGGTTGGTATGTAAAATGAAAAAAAATTTAAATAAAAAAAAGAAAGCCTTTTCCCCCAAATATGATAACATTGTTTATGTATTAGCCAAGTTTTTGTCAGTGTACCAAGCAAAGGTTGCATTGTGGCATTTTCATACATACTCCGCTCTTATTCTTCCACAATAAGAAGAAATTCAGCTCAAAAAGTTATCAAAAGATACATAAAAACAGTCCACCATAAAATGCCTGATATGAGTGTAAAACGAATGCTGAGCCCTGCTAGTGACTGGAGAAGCATACATTTAAACCACAAGGAAGCGCTCTTTCTCATTTGCCAGTGGGAAAGAGAAGATTAACAAAACCTGGTGTCAGGGATGCATAGAAGGACCGCTCAGATGATGTTTGTATGCATGTGAAACATTACTGGCACATTGCAGAAGAGTTTTATAGGTCCTTAAAACCTTACACAGGAATTTACTAAGAACCCAGACATTTTATTCTGATATGTACACCCTCCACAAATAACAGCACATTACCACCCCCAAAACTGACAATGAATGTTTTTGTTTTATTTAGAAAAAAAAATTTTCATTTTACATACCAACCCCAGGTCCCCTCCCTCCCCTATTTCTACCCATCCCACCTCCCCCATCCCACCCACTATCCACTCCTCAGAGAGGGTAAGGCCTCCCTTGGGGAGTTAACAAATTCTGGCATACTAAGTTGAGGCAGGACCAAGGACCTTCCCCCTGTGTCTAGGCTGAGCAAGGTATCCCACCCTAGGGAATGTGTTCCAAAAAGTGATTTCATGAACCCAAGATAAATTCTGGTCCCACTGCCAGAGGCTCCCCAAACAGACCTAGCCACATAACTGTCACCCACATTCAGAGGGCCTAGTTTGGTCCCATGCATGTTCCCAGCTGACAAGTCAGAGTCCATGAGCTCCCACCAGCTTGGGTCAGCTATCTCTGTGGTTTTCCCCATTATGATCTTAACCTTACTTGCTCCTGTGATCCCTCCTCCCTCTCTTCAACTGAAGCCTAGGAGCTCAGTCCAGTGCTTAGTTGTGGATCACTGCATCTGCTTCCATCAGTTATTGGATGTAGGTTCTATGATGACAATTAGGGTAGTCACGTAAGTTCAGCCACCCTCTCCATTATTGCTAGGAGTCTTAACTTGTGTCATCCTTGTGGATTCCTGGGGATTTCCCTATCACCAAGTTTCTCCCTAACCCCCTAAATGTTCCCTCTACCAAGATATCTCTTTCATTGCTCTCCCTCTCTGTCCATCATCTCAGTCCCTCCTGTTCCCATCTCCCATCTCTTTCCTTCTACCCTCCCCCTCACAGTTTACCCAGGAGATCTTAACTATTTTCCATGCCTGGGGCACTCCATGTGAGTCCTCCTTTTTACCTAGTTTTTCTGGGGTTGTGGATTGTGCCTGATTATCCTTTGCTTTGTGTCTAATACCCATTTAAGAGTGAGTAAATACTGTGTTTGTCTTTCTGTGTCTGGATTACCTCAGTTAAGATGATTCTTTCTAGTTCCACCCATTTACCTACAAATTTTATGATGTCATTGTTTTTTACTGCTGAGTAATAATACTCCATTGTGTAAATGTACCCCATTTTCCTTATCCATTCTTCAGTTGAGGGGCATCTAAGGTGTTTCCAGGTTCTGGCTATTATGAATAATGCTGCTATGAACATGATTGAGCAAGTTACCTTGTGGTATGATTGAGCATCTTTTGGGTATATATCCAATAGCAGTATTGCTGGGTCTTGAGGTAGATTGATTTCCAATTTTCTGAGAAACCGCCATACTGATTTCGAGTGGCTATACAAGTTTGCACCCCCACCAGCAGTGGAGGAGTGTTCCCCTTGCTCTGCATTCTCTCCAACATAAGCTGTCATCAGTTTTTTTTATTTTAGCAATTCTAACAGGTGTAAGATGGCATCTCAGTGTCATTTTGATTTGCATTTTCCTGATGGCTAAGGATATTGAGCAATTCCTTAAATGTCTTTCAGCCATTTGCTATTCTTCTGTTGAGAACTCTCTGTTTAGATCTGTACCCCATTATTCAATTGGATTATTTGGTATTTTGATGTCTAGTTTCTTGAGTCCTTTATATATTTTGGAGATCAGCCTTCTGTCAGATGGGGTTGGTGAAGAACTTTTCCCATTCTGTGGGCTGTCGTTTTGTCTTATTGACAGTGTCCTTTGCCTTACAGAAGCTTCTCAGTTTCAGGAGGCCCCATTTATTAATTGTTGCTGTCAGTGTCTGTGCTACCGGTGTTATATTTAGGAAGTAGTCTCCTGTGCCAATGCATTCAAGGCTACTTGCCACTTTCTCTTCTATCAGGTTCAGTGTAGCTGAATTTATGTTGAGGTCTTTGATCCATTTGGACTTGAGTTTTGTGCAAGGGAATAGAAATGGTTCTATTTGCAGTCTTCTACATGTTGACATCTAGTTATGCCAGCACCATTTGTTGAAAATGCTTTCTTTTTTCCATTGTGTAATTTTAGCTTCTCTGTCAAAAATGGATGTTCATAGATGTTTGGATTAATGTCAGGGTCTATGATTCAATTCCATTGATCCATGTGTCTGTTTTTATGCCAATACCAAGCTGTTTTTATTACTATAGCTTTATAGTAGATCTTGAGGTCAGGGATGGTGATTCCTCTGGAAGTTCCTTTATTGTACAGGATTATTTTGGCTATCCTTGGTTTTTTGTTTTCCCATATGAAGATGAGTATTTTTTTTTTTGAGATTTGTGAAAAAATGTGTTGGGATTTTGATGGGGATGGCATTGAATTTGTAGATTACTTTGGTAAGATTGCCATTTTTATTATGTTGATCCTACTTATCCAAGAGCATAGGAGATCTTTCCATTTTCTGATAGCTTCTTCAATTTCTTTCGTTAAAGACTTAAAGTTCTTGTCATACAGGTATTTCACTTGTTTGGTTAGAGTTACCCCAAGATATTTTATGTTGTTTGTGGCTATTGTAAAGGGTGATGTTTCTCTGATTTCTTTCTCAGCCCGTTTATTATTTGTATATAGGAGGGCTACTGATATTTTTGTGTTAATCTTGTATCCTGCCACACTACTGAAAGTGTTTATCAGCTGTAGGAGTTTCAGGGTAGAATTTTGGGGGTCACTTATATATATATTATCATATCATCTGCAAATAGTGAAAGTTTGACTTCTTCCTTTCCAATTTTATCCCCTTGATCTCCTTTTGTTGTCTTACTGCTCTAGCTAGAAATTCAAGTACTTTATTGAATAGATATGAAGAGAGTGGACAGCTTTGTCTTGTTCCTGATTTTAATGGAATCACTTTGAGTTTCTCTCCATTTAGTTGATGTTGACTGTTACCTTGCTGTAAATTGTCTTTACTATGTTTAGGTATGTTTCTTATATCCCTGATCTCTCCAAGAAGGGGTGTTGGATTTTGTCAAAGTCTTTTTCAGTATCTAATGAGATGACCAAGTGTTTTTTTTTTCCTTTCAGTTTGTTTATATGGTGTATTACATTTACACATTTTCATACGTTGAACCATCCCTGCATCTCTGGGGTGAAGCCTACTTGATCATGGTGGATGATTTTTCTGATTTGGTTTGCCAGTATTTTATTGAGTATTTTCACATCGATGTTAATAAGGGAGACTGGTCTGTAATTCTCTTTCTTAGTTGTGCCTTTATGTGGTTTGGATGACAATGAATGTTTTAGTAGCATTATTCATAGTAGCTGGCATCAAAGTGGAAACATCCACCCATCAGTTGACAAATGGAGAAAGAAGCAAAATGTTTTATGTTCAAATAATCAAATATATTCCCTACAAAGAACAAACTACTAATGCATGGCTATGACAGTGTGAACAAATAACAAAAGAAAATGTGACTATAGAGACTGATGCAACTGTTTATATTGTAAGTCTTCATGCACATGAAATACAGGAAGAAATTCAAACCTATAAAAGCAGAAACGGATCAATCTGAGACTAATAGGGAAAAAACCGATAGAAAATATAATGAGGGAGCTTTGGGATGTGATGGAAGCATTGTATACCGGGTTGGGTGGTACCAGCACAGTGCTACAATTTACAAAAGGATTGCCTACTTGCACAATTATAAACAGAGAATTTTACGGAATGTGAATGATACCACACAAAACTTGTAAAGACTTGTAAGTGTAAAACTATCCATAGGATATCACAAAAGCTTGAGGCATTTCATCTCACTTTGTCAAGTTCACCATTACAAAATGGTACCCATAAAGTGAATCTTTATGGGTACGAACCAGCAGCTAAAGTAGATCGAGCAAATCTAAACAAGAAGGTACCATGGGCAATAATGTGATGGCAGAAAATGGATGTGTTGAGATTCCTGGAGTAGGAAAAGCAGAAACAGGTCAGCCGAAGCATGCGTTCTTAACTTGGTAAGACACTGTGTCTTACAATGTTGGAAGCATGGTCAGGCAGGGAAGACGTTGGTGTTTGTTTGTTTGTTTGTTTTTGCTTTTCTTTTTCTTTTCATCATTATCCATGTTGATACTAGACCAATAATATGACCAAAAATCAGTATTAGTCAGCCTATGGATGACCTATGTGAGATCTTTTAGCATTGTCTAAAGAGGGCTTCTACATATAGATGTGTAGCCAAACTTTGAAAAGCCAAAATCCATCTTTGTTTTTATAGCCATGTATTAGGTTTCCTAAATTAATCAAAATCACCACCTTAATATGCTAGAAAAGTGTTATGTAGATATATGTATATTTGGGGGGTTGTTTTCTTTTTAAGTAGGAATTTATAGGCTTGATATACACTAGTAGCATTTCTTTTGTGATTTTAAATTTTATTTGACAAACAGTACTCTGGATATATTAACTACAGTGATAATTCAATTTTTTTTAGAGTTCTGACAACAAAGGAACTCTCCCTAAATAGAGCTCTGGAGGACCCTTCCCTTGACTCTGAAATGACCTGTCATGGCATGTTATTTTTCAGGACATCATGCACATTGGAGGTCACTACATAACCTTAGAGAATCTTTTTTTATTGTGGCTATTAAATGGGTGGCTAGTTCACAAGTTGTCAGACAAATATGGTTCTCTTGGTGCAGTGGGTTTTTACTAAATACTTTATTTAATACTCACACATGCATATAACTTACTTGGATCCAACTAACCCCCTGATTACCTCCTCTCCAACCCCTCCCCTATTCCTCTCACACACTTTTTCCTCCTATCTTCAAATGTTCTCTCATTTCTTTTTAAGTTAATACCGCTGAGTCCATTTAGTGTCTCCTGTGTGTGCCAGGGTATGTGATCATCCATTGAGGTAGAATTTTAAGACATTTAGAATATATGTGAAATACCTTGTCTTTTCTTGATGATATAAATGCATCTAAATAAACAAAGGGCAATTGGAAACATTTATTTTAACCTATTATAATATGAGAAACAATCCTTAAGTATCATTTAACAAGCTGTGGTTTAAAAGGTCTCAGTAATATGAATAGGAAAGATCCAGAAACCTTGGTCACCTGGCCCATTTCCTTTGGCTGGAGAGGAAGGAGTTAGGTAATGTTAAGTGTGATGGTGAATCTTCCCTGTCTAAAGGTGCTTCCACAGAGACTTAACTGAGGAAGAAGAACAATTCTGAATTAAGTGAACCCCACCCTTGGGCTGGGGTCCTAGACTGAATAAAAGAAAAAAAAAAAGAGGAAGACAGCCAGACACAAGGCCTCATTTCCTTCTCCACAATGGGACCAGCTGCCTCACACTGCTACATGTGCCTTCCCCACCGTGATAGATTGTACACCCTCAAATCAGAAACAAAACAAAACCTTCCTCTCCTAAAGTTGCTGCTGTCAGGGATTTGATCACAACGAGGAGAAAAGAAACCAATACAGAGGGACAGATACTGACTGAATTCAAACAAAATGTAAGAGTTCAGAAGACCTGGGTTTTAAAATCCTGCGAGTTTACAAATCAACTATGATGAACTTGAAGGCAGGAGTGATTTATTTGGGCCCGTAGTTTCGTAATTTCAGTCCATTATATATTCAGTCGTTTTGGAACCTCTTGTGAGGCAGAGTACCAGGCAGCAAGAGATTGCAACAGAGGGAAGCTAGTCATGACAAGTAGGAAACAGAAAAAAACAAGAGAAACCAGCTCATTAAAGGCATGCCCCCCAATGACCCACATCATCAAACTAGTCCCCACTTACCACACTTGTTATCATTTTGTATTAGCCATCAAACTATTAGCCACCAATGTACTAATCTAGCAATGAAACTCATGTCCCCACTAGCCAATCACCCTGTGAAGGTTCTGTCTCTGAAGTCTATACCACACTGTGAAAACAAGCCCTCAACACATGAGATTTGGGGAACATCTAAACTCAAACTATAACAATGGGGAGAGAATATAAAGCATATATGGACTCAAAGATCTGTATGGGGATCATTTCCAAAAAAAATGTTCAAATATCCCTATATGGGACTGATGTATGTTGTAGAATAGTTTATCCATAACCATATTCTCTCAGCACTGACCTTAAGGTGTACATGATTGGTTTCCTATTGCACCCACTAACTCTGAATGATTTCTCTGGGCTGAGAAGCTCTTTAGATTTGCAGACAGAACAAGCTAGAAGTCTAGTTTTTTAGCTCAAAAACAGCCTCCAAATCTGAGCTGAATGCAACAGGAATGCAGTAGCTCCTTGGGACTAAAGTTGCCTGCTTGTTCAGTCATAGGAATAGTCAGTGGGTAGACTGGTTCATTTACTGCATTAGGTGATTCAGTTATGTGCCCCATGAAGTAGCATAAATGGCTAGAAGAATATATTCAGGTAGCATTGTTAACCAAAGAGTCTATCTTTGGACTCCAGCATGGTGTTCTCGGGGAATTTGGGCTCTTAGTTGATATTATAAGGCTTCCAGAAGTGCACCAGGATCTTCTACTGAAAGCTGTCATTTTTAAAATTCTATCTGATGGTTTGGATGAGAATGGCCCCCACGGGCTTCTTTGTTTTGTGCTTAGTCCCCAGTTGGAGAAATGTTTGGTAAGGAGGAAGAAATATGGCTTTGTTGGAGGAGGTGTGTCACTGGGGACAAGCTTGAGATTTCAAAGAACTCACTCCAGTCCCAGTGTGCTCTCTGTTTCATGCTTGTGAGCCAAAATGTGCATTCTCAGCTGTTCCTGCCACCATGCCTTTGCTCAGCCATCATGGACTCTACCCCTCTGAAACTGTAAGCTCAATCATACTTTAAAAGTTGCTTTGATTATGGAGGATTGTCATCACAATAGAAAACTAAAGACAGCGAAGAATGCTGCACAAAGTTAGACATCGGTTTTGAGTTGATACTAAAAGATAGTTCACCTCCACCTCCACCTAGGAATGAAATAGTAGAAAAGATTTAGTATCAATAAGAAGGAGAACACAATCCAAGACATGTTCACATTATGCACTGCAATGAACTACCAGACCTCAGAGTTCCTAACTAAGACAATGCTGTATACTAGCTCATTAGAAAGCACTGTGAAAGCATGGAACAGGAAATTCCAGATAACTGTCACTCCCAGGAGGGAAGCACCTCCTGTGTCATCTCCCAACAACCATCCTGGAATGCGAGTGGACTCCGTGTTCACAAAAACATCAGGACTTTGCCACAACCATGTGTCAGGAATGTCCTGAGGTCACAACTCTAATGACCACTGGGGAGAATCAGAGACTAAATTCCAGCTCCTATCTCAACTCCCAGGTAAGGGGAAGGGGAGCTTTTGACTCTGTCTATGAGTCAATGTTATAATTTGGGAAGTGTGCTGATAAAACAGAGGACAGGAACAAGTGTGCAGAGCTCAGCTCAACTGAGGTCAGCTGAGTATGGTTGATTTGAGTGATCAGTAATATTTTACTTCCACCTTTATTCGATTTTTTTTACTTTCCCTATATTATATATAAATAAATGATATGATTTTGAAATTCAGACAAAGAGAAACTTGTGCTAACAAAGCTCCACATACCATAGCATGTCTTGGGTACTATTTATGTGATCATCCAAGTGGAATTTGTCAATCATTTCCAGATAGGCTCCTGAGGTTCCAGGAATTCTGTAGTCTGTTTCTGGGTTATTTGCTAAATAAGTGGCATTAGCAATAAACAAGCCTTATGACATTTAGTTTTCTTAATAGGTATGCTGCCATAATAATGCTTCTGATATAACTTTTTTAGAGAGGTATGGAAGGATTAAGCATAGTAAGAGATGCAGAAATTATGGGGAATAATTTGCATGGTGCATTCAGATGCCCCAGGGTGCTGGTTAAGTGTCCAAATCCCTTTGCACCAAAATTGATTACTATGCTTTAGTCTCATTCAATATCCACTAACTATTTTGTGAAATGAATAAAAGCATCATCACTAATTCTGCCAAAAGAAAAATAGTTTTCAAAAATATGCATAAAAGGGTCATCAAGATGACAGATGCTTGCCACAGAATCCTGATAGCCTAAATTTCAGCCCTGGAAACATGGAAAGGTGAAGAGAGAGGACTGGATCCTTAAAGCTGTTCTCTGACCTTTCTCTTTCTCTCTCTCTCTCTCTCTCTCTCTCTCTCTCTCTCTCTCTCTCTCTCTCTCGCTCTCTCTCGCTCTTACACACACACACACACACACACACACACACACACACACACACACACACACGTGTTCCCGTAGACACATAGTAATAAAAAGATTTTTTTAAAAACAGAAAAAATTCAGGGAAGATATTTTATAGCAGAAAAATCAGAACCGAGAAATAATTAGAGCCAGCAAGTATATTTTTTTTCAGTAGGTATGAACTGTTCCAAAAGCACACATTAAAGAAACCACAACACAAGTACACCCTTGAAAGTTCAAAGAAATTCTTCCTTCTGCATTTCTAAGAAGAGAAAGTTAGAGTTGCGTAGGAAATAGTGTGGAGAGAGAGAATTTCTCTGTGAACCAGATGGATTTTTTTTTTTCAGCACTTAGGAAATATCGTAGGCAGCCACCATAAAAGCCTCTGGCTGAGATGTTTAAAGGTGAGCAGTCCCAGCCTTCAGCCAGGCAGTCTGGGGGAGGGGTGAGAAGCTGTGCAAAAGGACAGGGAGTCATGTGGTCCAACTGTAAAATAGAAAAATTGCGTGCAATTATTTTACAAGCAGAGTGCGGTGATGTGAAAGGAAGAACTAATGATGATGCTCTCAGCTTGTTAGAAGATTTTCCTTCTGGGGAGCTCGAGGTTACAAGGAGCTCCGCTCGTTGGCATTCTTTCCCCCCTTCCTTTCCTTCCGTATACATAATGCTACAATAAATCCTGCACAGAGGGGGTTAATGTTGCAAGGATGTTTTTAAATAATTTCTGTGACCAAAGCCAGAGATACAAGCCTGGCAATAATTCTCCCTGACTCCAAGCATCCTGTATTGATTGATTAATTATTCCACCAATGAACTAACAGGTATTGACCTTATCTGGTTGAGTAGCATTTAGCCAAAAGTCAGTAATCTACATCGACCACTTAATGGAACATCAAAGCTCAGCATTCTGACAGGTTTATGTCATTCAGCAAAAATCTGTCTACGTTTTGCTGATACCGTGACCTTTTGTATCAAGCAGTCTTTATAGAAAACGAAAAGCAATGACAAAATTAAATCTTGGAAATAATGCTTTGTTATGTAAAAGGAAGTTCTTCCTCATCTATTGCAAATAGCTTCAGCCAAGAGCCCATTGAGGGCTTTGTTTTGTATTGTTTCATTTTTTTTCTCTCTCTGTAAAGTGGTTTTCTGCATGGTGGTAATATATGATATTCTGAAGCAAGAAATTATCAAAACAATGAACTATGAGATAATTAACACGCTAAGGATGGGTTCACATAAAAAGAAGATCGTGGGTCAAAGATGCTGGGTGTTCAAAGAACAAATATGTGTGTGCCTGACCACCTAAGTCGAATTATTCTGATTCAAATATTTGGTTAAATCTGCAATTCCCCGCACCTGCATCTCCCTCTCAGACTACAAGTAATTTTCATTTTTTTAAAAAAGTAAGATTTGCCAATAAACTCACATGTCATTCTAATTGCAATTTTATATTCATATTGATATACAATTGCTATGAAAAATGTGCAATATATTCTTGTTGCAGTTCCTTTCATTGAAGAATACATGAAGAGACCTAGTAAACAAATCCCCAGCAACAGTTTCTTCATCATCCCATCTGAGGCTATCATCTGTAGCTTGGTTTACTCCTATCCTCTAAGGCTAATCTGCATAACGTTGCCCATTTCTTGCTTCAGAACTCTTATTTTTTAAGTTTTAATTATTATTCACTCACTGAAGTCAAGCACAGTTATTTAAGCTAAGATGTTTTAAAAATGCCTTCTAGGACTATGCCCGTGGGTCACAGTAGATTGTGATTGTGGGCCGGCCCAGCAGTGTGAGACACAATGGAGAGCATTCTGGATACTTTTTTTTTTTTTAATAAATGCTGCTTGATGACTGGGGGACCCACCTTGTGCACCTATAGTCATGACCAGCATTGGGCTTACTGGACTGAATGCTCTTTCAATGGGAGACAGATAGTTTTGCTAGGAGTCTCATGCAAAGTAATACTTACAGTTTCAAAGCAGAATCCTGATCTTCCATTTGCAGTGACCATTATGCCTCCTCTGTCCCCCCTTGAGCTCCAGCCACACACTGTATCTCCTTACACTTCAATAAACTTAGTTTATGTCCACAACTTATTTAATCAAGAACTAAAATTTCCACAACTTATTTAATATGAACACTAAAATTTCCCTCTATAATAATACTTTTCAATACTGTGGAATAGCTTCCATATATAAAATAATAATCCTTGATTATAAATAAAATGGGAAACAGATTTCAGCATGGGTGCTAATCGTTCTCCTTGTCTTTTTAAGTTAAGAGGCCCACAATAAATCATTTGCTATCAGTTTCCTTATAAGTAAAATATGTGTGTTGGTATATATATATCATTCTACTGTTCTTGATTATTTATTAATAATTTATTTTATAAATTGCTAATGGAAAGGATTATAAAAAGGGAAATAACGTTCTGTATTATCTTTTTCCACTGTTCCATAAATTAAGTCAGAAAAGGAATAAAAATGGAAATATACTTTTACCTTAAACAGTCAAATAACAATTTGATCATTAGAAAATACCTTAAAACTGAAATGTTTTTTTTTATTAAGAATCTGATTTAATAGATACAGTCATGTGATGTCAACAGACACAGAGGAGAGAAGAAGAGGCAAGGGAGAAGAGAGGCAGGGAAAGAAGGGGAAGGAAGCTATAAACTTCTTAGCACCTTTCTGGAAGGAAGGGAAATGCACACAAAACCTAGGAGTTTTGTTTTGTTTGTGCTTCAAAAACAATAGTAAAGTTCAGGGAACTAAGAAAATTTTAAAATGGATAAATCTCACATAAGTTGTTTTCCTTTAAATATAAAATGATTAGACTAAGTCAGATTACCTAGAGAAATGTATAATAGGTTCTGTTATGATTTTTTTTAGATTGTAGGATGCATTTTATGATGATTCCCTTGACCACATCCTCATCTGCATTAATAATGTTGATTGACATCCTGGTCACTTGTTTGGATTTTATCTTTATTTTGTTGGAACTGAGATATTTTGTTTCTGAGATATATGTTTTACTGCACAGTATGCATTCATCCCTTGAATTTACCTTAATATTCATTCGTTTTCATGACAGATTTATGCTGTCTCTAAGCTCTGGAGAAGACAAGATGTTCAGTCTGAGAAGCAAACGGTGGTACCTCTTCCAAAAGCAATAATCTTGAAGCTGGTGCTTTGTAAACAGCATATAATTTTTGACCAAGAAAAAAGTGGGTGGGTGAAACAGGAATGCAAGTGAGCAGTCCTTACTGTAGCAGTTTAGGAAATACTAATTGGTATGCAATTAGTGCGTAAAATATTAATTACAAATAGCAAATTAAGCAAATGTATGTACCTCAGAATGAAAATTTCCAGGATTCAAATCATTGAAGTAAATGAGCAATCTGTCATATATGCATGTAAACTGCAATGAAGGAAGTACTATATTTGACTAACATGTAAGACATGTTACTCTGCCTAATGTTTGGCTATGGGTCTCCGCATGTGCTCTCATCAGCTGCTAGAGGAAGCCTCTCTGCAAGGTACAGACCCTATGAGTATAGCAGAATATCATTAGGAATCATTTCATTGACTTTCTTTTTTTGTTTGTTTGTTTTGTTTTGTTAGTCATGGTTGGTTCTACCCTAGGTCTCTGAGCCATCCAACTTCTGGATCCTGGCCATCTAGACAGGGCTCTCTAACATCATGTGGGCCTCAGGTTAGATCAGTCATTTGTTGGGCACTCCCATAAGCTCTGAGCCATGATTGCCCCAGCACATCTTGGAGGCAGAGCAGGTTGTGAGTCACAGATTTTGTGGCTGGGTTGGTGTCACAGTCCCTCCACTGGGAACCTAGCCTTGTTACAAAAGATGGCTGGTTCAGGCTCATAGTCTCCATTACTGAGAGTTCAATACCCAAATGTAAATAACTACAATGTGTCATTCATTCTTTAAAGTAAAAAAGGACCTTGGCAAAAATAAAAATAAAAAAGTCAGTTCACTCAGCTTCCAGTCAAATAACCACACAGCATCTTTGCCCTCAAATGAATTGTCATTTTCTTGTATGCAACGTGAGTTATTTTATGCACACTTCTGATTGCCCATGCAGTGTAGAAAACTAAAATAAACATACTGAATGGCCAAGGCTCAATCAACTAACTAGTTGTGGACTCCATCACTGGGAAGGTGAACTAGCATTTGAAAGAAGTTGTTAGTGCGAAGTAGTCAAAAGATATTGAGTATGGTAGACCACATGCTGTACATTTGCTGATTAAATATCAGTTTTGGCTATCATAGATTTTACACCATAATAAACAAAACAAAAAAGTATGGGTTCTTATCTAAATAGATTTGAGCTTTGGATCATCACCCAAATAAAGGAGGGGATAAGTCCCCTAAAGTTTTGTAGATTACACTTTAAAAACTACACAGTATATGGTTATCTATCAATTACAGAAGTCTTCAGGACTTGTTGAAATGTTCATATTTTCATTGTGGGTAGAATTACATACAATTTCCGGGGATCATAGAAAGGCACAAGGTTCCTTGTGGGCAAGTACAACATTGTAAAGCATTTTATCTGAGACATGGGTTTCATCAGGCTGCCATGCTGAAGTGGAATTTTAACATCACAAGAACTCTAAAAAGGCTTGAAGCTTGAATAGATTTTTCCAAATATATGTATGATTCTCTTCAAATACTGTGTGTGTTACATATAAGATAACAAATTAGAAGAAACCAATTTTATAATGATGCTGTTTATAAAGCAATATTTAAAAACATGATGTTTTTCTTTCATTTTGTTTTATTTGGGGGCACATGGCATGTACATGCTGTGATGGGTGTGTGGTCATCAGAGGACAGCTTGAAGAAGCCAGTCTACCAGGTGGGTTCTGGGTTTGGGTATCACGGTTGCAGGCTTGGCAGCCAGAAACATGGTTTTTTAAGTCATTGCTTTTACTCCTTGAATGTCTCTCCTCTGTTAAGAAAATCAACCTAAATTATTAATAAAATTGTTTTAATGTATGCGCACTTTACCTCAAAGAAATTGACCAGATGCCCCTTTTCCTAGAGATCTCAGTTTTTATCTCTGCCCTAGTGGCATACAAGGAGCATAAATGAGACCGTTTTACATTTAGCTTACTGCTAGTAGTTGATGAACTTGGAAGAGTGTGCCATTTGGTAGTTAGCCTAAAGTAACAAGTTTCAGAAGCATCCATGGGAGATTAGTGAAGCCGACACTGCCTGCCTGGGCTCTGTAAAATTGCAGGGCATTACAGATATCTGAAAAAATTTAAAAACTCTCAGCATGGCACTAATCTTACTCATACAAACAGACACACATATCATACCTTAATAGATGCATTATCTAGGGAGAAGGAAGGGAGCTTTTTAGTACCGTGTTGCACATAAACTGGGCTTTATGTACAGAAAGTTACTTTACACAGATAATGAACCTAAAGTAAAATGGTTATTTCTGGCAGCTAATTCAGCTTTATAGTATATAGAGGTACATTCTTCATAATGGTACCTTCTGATTCTACTTTCCCTGAGTTCAGTAATCAGTGTCAATTACTGCTGGTTTCCATGGAAACAAGACAACGAACGGTTTTTAAATCTTCATTCATGGAGTAGTTTTACAAATAATGTAGACTTGGGGATGACTGCTTCTTCCTAAGGACACCATGCTAAAGCAGATCCCAATAACTTTAACCCCTTCCGATGATGCTTAAAGTTTTGTGTATGGTTTCACTAATACTGGATCCACATGTTTAAGCACAGTGTTCTGTATTTCAAACAGTAAGGAGAAATTAAGCCTCCTTTCCCTGAAGGGATGTTGAATAAATTGCAAGCAGCTGTTGAGCAGTTGGGAAACCTCTATTGTCAGATCATTGATTACAGTAGTGCAGGAACTTAGCTAGCATCCTTTCCAAAGATAAAGATGGTTTAAATGTTACTTTAAAAGATGTTGGCATTTAGAAAGACTTGTGAACACCTGCGTTAGTTACATTTTGTCACTGTGAGAAACGACCTGACAGAGCAGCTTAGAGGAGGAAAGATTTCTTTTAGCTCATAATTTCAGATCTCCACCGACAGTCCCTGGCTCTGGTGAGGCAGACCAGTCCAACGCCAGGCTCTTGTGAAGGAAGAAATTATTCTCATCAGACAGGAGGCAGAGAAAAAATATCTAGACAAGGGACCGGGTATAATATTCAGTCATACCCCAGTGGTGTTCCTCCAACAAGTCTCCATCTCCTAAAATGTCCAAAGGCTTCAGAAATAGCATCTCCATTTGGGGATTAAGAATTCAACATGGGGCTAGAGAGATGACTGAGAGGTTAAGAGCACTGGCTGCTCTTCCAGAGGTCCTGAGTTCAATTCCCAGCAACCACATGGTGGCTCACAACCATCTGTAATGAGATCTGGTGCCCTCTCATGTCGTGCAGACATACATGCAGACAGGATACTCTGTACATAATAAATAAATCTTTAAAAAAAAAAAAAGCTGGGCGGTGGTGGTGCACGCCTTTAATCCCAGCACTCGGGAGGCAGAGGCAGGTGGATCTCTGTGAGTTTGAGGCCAGCTTGGGCTACAGAGTGAGTTCCAGGAAAGGCACAAAGCTACACAGAGAAACCATGTCTCGAAAAACACACACACACACAAAAAGAATTCGCCGGGCGGTGGTGGCGCATGCCTTTAATCCCAGTACTGGGGAGGCAGAGCCAGGCGGATCTCTGTGAGTTCGAGGCCAGCCTGGGCTACCAAGTGAGTTCCAGGAAAGGCACAAAGCTACACAGAGAAACCCTGTCTCGAAAAACCAAAAAAAAAAAAAAAAAAAAAAAAAAGAATTCAACATGAGCTTATATGGGACATTCATATTCAAACTTCATAATACTCCAGTCATTAAGGACAAAGGAAACCAAGGCAGATAACAATACTGATAATTACATGGTTTTGAAATGCATTTGAATTATTAAGTATCGGTGCCCATTATATAAGTAATTATTTTCTTCACTGTTTTAGAACAACCCTTATCACGAATACAGATTTGGCGTGTGGAGTTCCTTTTGTATTTGTTTTCTTTATGCATGCTGTATTACTACATAGATAATGATTTCACATTTTGTTTATGGTACTCACTATTTCATATAGAAATTGAAATACGATGACAATAGCACAATAGCACCGGTCAGGTTTCCATCAGTTACTGTGTTTCCTTTTGGGGGGCTCTTCTTTTCATCTCCATAACATCTTTAGAATGGTCTCCCAGGTTCTGAATTTATTGACTTTCGTTGCTTCACCTTGTTGAGATCCCAGAAGCCATGCTCTGTCCTCATGCTGTCTCTCACATCAGTTTGAAGCAAGAATGCCACGCTGACCTTCAGAGTGTCCAAAGGATTGTGGGATACCATGGTTGTGGGTATTGTGGCTCACCTGAAACACATGAGGGCGTTAGCTTTGTTCTACTCCAAACTCCATGTATATTTCCTTTGAATAACAACGGAAGCATCCATCTCCCTTCTTTCCTTAAGTGCATGGTATCACCTCTCCCATGACCTCTGATGCATGGGAATCTCACACATTGCAGCAGTATACAATTTGCAATCATCAAACATAATTTATCTGTGACACAAAAGTTAAGTTAAACCTCACCTACCCTTAGACTCTATCACATCTCTGTATGTGTGAGTTTGGTTTGTAGTAGAATGTCTTCATCACTGTCATGTGCCTCAGTGTGGTTATTTGTCCCACATTTGTTAATGTCAGCTTGCCTTAGATTGAACTCATTGTTATCTCGCTTTTCAAAAGCAACTTAAAAAAAAAAAAAAAAAAAACCCAGCAGGGCCCAACTGAAATATTTTCTTTCAATACAACCAAGCTGCAGGCATAAAACACAATAGTAAAATATACAATGGGGCAAAGTAAAAGGGCTTTATAGCAGATCTTTGTCATGCCACTGCAAGTATTTCATAACATCAGCGACTGCTTTTCTCAATTGACATCATATAGGTCTCAGTTAATGAAAAGAGACATGGAGCATATTGCATAAAATAGATTCCGGACAGGAAACAGAAAATGGATCATGAATCCAGGCCCCCCAGCTAAAGCAGTCAGACCTCTGAATAGCAAAGGGACTAATGTGCTTTAGCTGTTCTCCCTTCCAGCCATAAACCCAGGAGCGGTACTAAAAATGTTTTCTTTTCTAGGCTGCTCACTAGCCCCCCCCACACACACACACACCACCATGAAAGCCAGTCAGCAAGAATCAAAAACATTTCCTTTTAAATGAATCACGGCATCCCAATAAAGATGCAACACGCAGATTATGTTCAAATCAATGGCAGAACCAGAGCCAGTATCAGCAAGCCTCGAGGAACAAAAATTGCTCACAGTCAGGGGGTGTCCATCCAATCATGAGCTTTGGGGCTGAATACAGAGCACATGCTATGGGCTGAGCAAAATCCCTCCAGATTGTCTAGTTTCCATTTCTTTAAATAACTTTAGAGTGCTGTAGCATTGTTCTCCTCATATCTTCCACAGATGGGCAAAGACTGGTGAGCTAAGCCATCCTAGGGGGTCTTCAATGATGCAGCTATATCCAGCAAGTGCAGCTGTAATGCTGGTATCTAGAAATAAATGCTAAAATAAATAAATAGGGAACAGAACTGATTTAAAAGAATAAGTTACTATGTAAAGCCATGTGGAACCCCGAAGAATAAATTCAGAGGAAATTTGTAAACATTCAAAGCACTTGCAGTCAACGGTCACTGGTTTTCTATGTGCTGTTTATTTCAAATGTGTGAGGAAGATTTTTTATTACACAAGGTTATGCATGGCCTTCTTCATATGAGGATACAATATATTTCCGATTTTATTCCCCGCAATCTTCTCTCCCATCTCCCAATTCTCCTTTGTTTCCTAGACAGCTCTCTTTCCTATTAATGTCTTTGGTGCACATATTTCGTATATGTCCATAAGGTCTAAGGCACACAAATGAGAGAAAACATGATATTTGTCTTCCTGAAGCTGACTTAATTTTCTTAATATCATTATGTCCAGTTGCATTTATTTCCTGCAAATGACAGGAAAATGTTATTTTTTTTAATGTTTTGGAAACAGAAGGATAAACAGGATTTGATTCTTGTGACTATATTCTACAATGTTCTTTTCACTCTTTCAATTTTGTTGGTTTTTTTTGAGCCATCATGTTATTGAGACTTTACAGGTGTAGTTTCAGATGTTAGTAGGACTTCATACATCTTTAATAGCTTCGCACATCTCTTCTGGAAGTACTTGCTATTGTTCTTTCTCTACAACACAGTCACTTTCATATTGGCCCTGCAAGTCTACAAATAAAGGCATGAAGTTCAGTCTGCAGCAGTGAGAAAAGAGGAGGAAAGAGGATCAAACGCCAATCACCAGTCTTGCTGCAGAAGAGATGGGTTTTCATGAAGACTTACACCAACTACTTGTAAGATTTCACGTGAGTCATTTATCTTCTTGAAATGGCAGTTCTTCGGCAGCCCAAACTTTTCATCTCTGTATTTTCAAACCTAAGAGTATGCTTCCAATTAAGAGGAAAGCAATCCCAAGTCTTTCATAGTTAATCAAAAGAAAACTCCTGGCCTCCAGACCCTTCCAAGGGCATCTTCTGTGCTCTATTAAGATTTGACAACAGTTGATCTACCACGGGCTATTTTTCTTCTTCACATTATAAAAATTATATGACTATGAGTCACCTCATTTAATCCATTACCTGCTAATAGCCTTCTTTATGATTAGCCTAGAGGTCTAAAATAATAACTAATAATCATCTGCTTGTTAGAAAGCTATCTTTGCTGGAGACACTCCTCTCTCTAGACTCTGCAGCCCATTGTATTTCATGGCCAGACCCCCAGGGTCTGCTGATCTCCGTGTGCAGTCAGGGCATATGGTACAGTTCCCCTCTCTAGGAGGATAGGACCAATTTATTCCAAATAGAAAGGACTTATCAGATCGAGACAGATCTTTAAAACACCTGTAAGATAATTTGGATTAACAGCAGTAATAAAACAGCAAGCAAGTTTCCCTCCCCTTAAAATGATAAATGACTGTGTTTCATTGAGCAGACTTTTCCTTATCTGATTTGTTTTTAAAATGATAAATAGGTTTCCATAAATCTAAAGGAAACTCAGGAGTCACCATCTACCTAATTGAATCAGAGCTTATATGATTCAAAGAGATAAGAACACATTAAACAAATGAGGAGATTTTACATGCCCAAAGTGGATATAAAATTCACCTTTGAAGAACACAGAACAAAACCTGAATATCCAAAGCAGATATACTATCAAAATTAAAGTGACATTAGTTGAAACGACCCCCATTTATGAGTAAATTCTGCTTTTTGTCTCAGTTTTAACATTCGCAATCATTCTGATGGGGTTTTATCATGATTCCCTCAAACATTTTTTCTTACCAATTTCCCAGTTGTGTGCAGTTTATAGTAAAATTTTTTGTCAGTAAAATTCCCTTTCTGTTCATGACCTTGATGTTTCCAGTGTTAACTATCAGAGGTTCTGCGGCCTGAATTCTCATCTTTTCAGGGAGAAATCCACAGTGAGTTGTGCTCTTCTGACCCTGATGTCCGCTTTGGCTTGCCTACCATTTCACCTTGCTCTCCTCCTCACAAATTCTGCCCCACCCACCTTCTGGCTGCAGTCTGACTTTCTTACTACACTTTCTTCTTGTGTTTGTATGGTGATGGTGCTGCTGCTTTGGTCTTCTGCTTTTCCTTCAAATCTTCTCACAGGGAGAACCCTCGGTCCTTCTCCTACCACCATGGACACACATCAGTAGCTCTGCTTCTGAGTCGATCACACACAAAGGCAGGTGCTTAGAGAGGAGAAGGCTGGTTCTCATAGACAGGCAGAAAATGGGTTCCTAAGTGATTTTCATGAGTAAAGACACAAATAGCGCTTGGAATGAGGGACACTTTGTCACAGTGTCTTCAGACATAAAAACAAAATCTGCTTGGCATGAAAGTGGAAGATAATTGTTTCATTTCATATCTGTAAATCCTTCAAAACAAAACAGAATTCATTTTTTTTCCAAGACAGTTAAGTGAATACGAGATTAGTGAATGCTTTTAAGTTTACGGTTACATCCACGTGCCTTTTCATTTTACCAAAAAGAAAAGAAAATGATGAGGCAAAATTTTTCTAAATAATCTAATGCATAAGTGATGTTTGCTCTCAATGTGTCACAATGGTTCAAAGAATTTTGAATATGTAAATGAGAACAAAGGGCTGAGATTAAAACTTTTTGGCCCATGCCAACTTCCTATTTACAAAGCCTAGAATTCAATCTCCACCACTTCAAAAATAAAAATTGAAATAAGTGAGAAGATGGCACTCTTCATTTCATAATTCTTCAAAGGATTTCATAGTATCTATAGCAAAATCCAGAATTCTTGTTAAGATTCAGAGGTCCCTTCATCAGTCAGATTTTGCTAGCACCTCAAGGTCCAGAGTGTCTCCACTGAATAACCAGCACTTTTCATCCCAAATGACTGCATGGGTCTTCACATGCATTCTATCCATTCTTTAGCAACAGCAAGCTGACACTGGACAATCTTCTTTCTAAATTTCTATATCCAAATCTAACCAAGGGTCACTCTGCTTGGAGATACTTTCTACCATTTTATCATTTATTCAATGGATATCTCTTCTTTATCACCACTCTCTAGACTTTTCTGCATACACATATATATACACATATATATCACTAAAGAAACCATTTGACAACACAAAATGCTTATTGAAATTTATTGTGAAGCTGTGAAGGTAACCTAACCACAAAAGTGCCTGTTGTGCAAAGTCAGATTCACAGCACCCATGTAAAAGGCTGAGCATAGTGGCACTCATCTGTAACCTGAGTACTGGGCATTGGGGAGTAGACGAAAGCAGATCCCCAAAGCTTTATGGCCAGCCAGTCTATGCAGTCAGTGAGCTCTGGACTCAGGGAAAGACCCTGTCTCAAAAAATAACATTGACAACAACAGAAAAGGGTACCTGACACCAACCTCTGGACACACACACACACATACATGTATCACCTATACATGTACACACACAAACACATTTTCACACCTGCAGTACACATGGACACACACATATGAAGACCTAGTATTTGATGAGACCTCTAAAATATCTGCTTCTGCTATTTATCACTTACTAAGTCTGCTCCCCCGACCCCCATTAGTGTCCTACTTCCAAGAAACAATCAGTATGTGTTTGGGGCGATACATTTTCAGCACTGAGGACAGTTCCTGGCTTGTATAGGAAGTGCTTATCAGGTCTTTCCTTGGATAGGGGGAAGAAGTAGCTTTGTATTTTAGACAACACATTGATAAGGATGAAGAACTTAATGCTGCAGTATTCATGCCCCAAATGTGTGAAATTAACCAAGTACTTAAATTTCCCTCAACAAATTACATTCCCTACTATACAAAAAACTTGGTGCTAAATGTTATAGAATCAGCAAAGACAAAGCACAATTAATATAGCCCCTAAGCTCAAGATATGGCTAAGAATACATTGTATGTTGTGGAAATGAGAGTTTATATAGACAAAGATAAATAATTCTTAATTTGCAGAACAATTTGCCTGAATGGAAATGAAAAATCAAGCAAATGGATATTTATTGATATGTAAAGTAAATAAGAAACAGTGGTTTGTAGCCCATAGATCACATGTAATTAAGTTTAATTAGGAAAACATTTATATGGATAATTCAGACACATCTACAGTTTTAACTACTGTTGATGGAGTCATTGTCATATAACAATAAGCATTCACTGGTGTTACTTTCTCTAATACCTTGTCAACACTGAATGTGTCTAAACATGTCCACCAAAGTCTTCCTAACTAACCAACTTTACAAAAATTCACAGATCATGAAAAACAGAAGACTAAAATGTTTTGAGAAAAAGTTATAAAGATAAGCTTATGATGAAAGAAAAACAAATACATGAAAAAATAATTATACACAGCAAGCAAATTCATACAGATATTATCAGAGACTTGCTAGAACCAGAAAGAATTTTCAGCACTTTAAATATATTTTGTGTTTGAAAAATTAGGAGACTAATTTACAGCATACTAACAAGATCCTACCTCTCTAAATGTATATTCTGAACTCACAATTTTGAAGCAAGCTAAATCTGCAAATTTGCTCCAGAATAATTTTGGAATGGACAAAATTTTTTCTTCCACTATAGTAAAAGTAAATGTGGGACTAGCCTTCATTTTATCAGTGTACAAAAACCCAAGGAGACTTTCCTGTGTGAACTATCTATTCTCATTTTTTTTAACTCATCTTCATTTTAATTTCTTTTTGCATTCCAGACTTTTAACATAGTACAATATACTGGAACAAACATATTTTATATAGCCCAAGAGCTACACTTTTTCTGGTCTAAAGGACCATTTTCACTAAAAAGAAAAATGTTTGTTTTATTTTCCCTTTGAGACAGGGTCTTATGCACCTTAGGATGCCCCAAATTTTTAAACTGTAGGTATAATTATATTGATGTTATAACGCTATTAAAACTATTTTTCTATTAATTCTTACTAAGCTTTCATACATGAAAAATAGTAGAGGATAGAATAATAGATGGGTGACTGGAGCTTTTCTAAGTAATAATTGGTAACAAAAGATAGAGAGAATTTCCAAACACAAATTATCAAGATCGAAATATGACAGGTGAATCTCAGATAATGATCTACTGGCCAAAGAACCACCTATTCTTAAAAATAATAATGTCTTGGAGCTAGAGAGATGACTCAACAGTTAAGAGCACTTAATGCTCTTGCAGAGAAACCAGGTTCAGTTCTCAGCACCCACGTGGTAGCTCACAATCACCTCTTACTCCATTTCCAGAGTGCTGATTCCTTCTTCTGGTCTTTGTGGGTTCCTACATGTACATGGTACACATAACCTCATGAAAGCAGACATACACCTATTAAACATTTATTAGGTATATTTATTAAGTAAATGTGATATAATTTATTAATATATCCACTGGGCCTAGGTTGGAGATCTTTGATTAGCTGGGAATGAGGATAAGTAAGTGGCCAAGTGTCTCACCCTACTACACTACATATTTAAATAGTATTGACTAATTGAAGTGCATAACAGAACACATTTGTTTCTACATAATCAGTTTTCATTCTGGATGATCTTGCATTTTATATTCCCATATCAATTTTACCAAAAATATACTTGAAAATTAAAGAAAACAAAAGCATCATTCCAGGGGGCATATACTATACTAATTTCATTTGTTAATATTTATTTATTTTAATTAGCATTCAAATTTTTACTTGAAACATTTCAGTTTGGCATTTTTCATGCTCTAGAAATCTGTTTGTCAACTTGATTACTTATGAGACTTTAGTGGATGAATGTTGACTGATTGTTAGTGAAAATAACACCATTGTATTTTTATTGTTATGTAACAACAATTCCAGCAACAGCAATTAAAAGTGTAGATTCGTCTGAATTAGCCACATAAAGTTTTTCTTAATTAATCAGGTTGCTTCACCTTATCGTTGTATTTTATGGTCTCAGTATACCACCGTGGTAATATATTCAAAGGATTCTGTCCTACCACAGAGATATCCATGTTTATTGTTGTTTATTATTGTACATCCATGTTTATTGTTGCTCTGTTCATAGAAAAAAGAAAATTGAATCAGCCTAGATGGCCATAGCAGATGAAACAATAACAAAAATGTGGTATGTATCTACCAAATTTAATCTGAAAAGGTATCTTTCCTGAACCATGTGCTCACAGACAGTGGTTTTGTGGATGTTTCCAGCTCTGATCACGTGGATACGTTAGGTGTCTGCTTACAGTTACATATTCATGAAGGCAGTCAGAACATTTGAAGCTTAGTAAATTATTCTATTGCCATTATTTGATTTTTGTCAAAAATCCACTAACTTTAAAAAGTCAGAAAACATTTTGATGGGAACAATTAATATTTTGAAAGTTTATTTATTTTTATTTTATGTGTAGGAATCTTTAACTGAATGTGTGTATGTGTACTACATGTGTGTCTGTTGCCCAAGGAAGACAAAAGAGTGCATCAGACTCCCTAGAACTGGAATTACACATAGGGTTTTTTTTCTTCAATTATCTTTCTTTTTTTTCCTTTATCAAGAATTTTTTTAATTCATTTTGCATACCAACCACAGATACAGATCTTCCTATCATCCCTCCTCCCACCCCACCCCCAGCCTTTCCCCCCAATCCACCACCCATTCACTCCTTCAAAAGGTAAGGCCTCCCATGCGGAGTCAGCAAAGCCTGGTACATTCAGTTGAGGCGGGTCCAAGCCCCTCCCCCTGCACACAGTTCTGAGAACCATATGAGTGCTGAGAATAGAACATGGGTCCTCTATAAGAACAGCAAGTACTCTTAACTGCTAAGCTATCTCGACAGCCCCAGGTATCTCATTAAAAAAAAAAGAAGTAAGACAACTCCCATAGACTTACTGAGGGACCATTATCCACATTAACAACAAATATTTTCAAATTATCAGATGAATGAAGATACTTGGAATGCCCTGAATGAGAGACTCACCTCCTCAGATCACACATATAATGAACATTAAAAAAATTAAGATTGTTCTTCATAGGTAAAAGTACACAGATAATGTCATAAAGTTGTAATTCATGTTTGACAATGTTCCTTCTGACCTCAAAAATGCATGTCAGGGCAACTTTGGGTTTAAATTTTCTATAGATTAGCATTTATCTTGTTACTTTTTGGAAATATAAATATATATATATATATATATGTATGTACATATATATAAACAAATAGTAATATGGTTTACTTAATTTTATTTTATGAAGTCACTACTCTTTGAGTTATGCTCTTATAATTCCTTTAACAAAACTTACACTAGGTGAATGTCACAAAAATTTTAAGAAAATGTGTTAACCATGACTCAAATTTCAAACTCTATCAATGGAATCAATTCAGCATGAAATATAACCAGTAAGTTAAATAAGTATGTGTATTAGTCAGGGTTTTCTAGGGTAACAGAATTTATAGAATATATAGAGAGAGACTCTATTAGAATGCTTTTCGGGCTGTTGTCCTTCTTGTCCAATAATGATTGTTCTGCATTGGAAAGTCCAATTATTCAGTAGTTGTTCAGGTCATTGAGTCCATGTGGCTGGATGTCTCAGCTGGTTTTCAGCATAGCTCAGAGTCTCAGAGAAGTGGGCTTTAATGCCAGTGAAAGGATGAACTTGCTAGCAAGAATGAGAGCAAGCAGTCTGATAGCAAGCTTCCTTCACCCATGCCCTTTACACAGGCTGCCAGCAGAGGGTGTGGCCCTGATTAAAGGTGGATCTTTCCACTCCAAAAGATCTGGATTAAAAGTGGGTCTTCCACTGGGCGGTGGTGGCGCACGCCTTTAATCCCAGCACTCGGGAGGCAGAGCCAGGCGGATCTCTGTGAGTTCGAGGCCAGCCTGGACTACCAAGTGAGTTCCAGGAAAGGCGCAAAGCTACACAGAGAAACCCTGTCTCGAAAAACCAAAAAAAAAAAAAGTGGGTCTTCCACTTCAAATGATTTAATCAAGAAAAAAATCCCTTGCAGATGTACCTAGCTGCTTGGGTTTTAGTTAGTAACAGCTGTCGCTGTGTTGACAAACAAGAATAGCCGTAACAGTCTGTAATGGGCCTGTAATCAAAATAATTTCTTTTTCTTTCCCATTCATCCTATTAAATATTATTCAGTGGTTGGAATATCTTTGGCCATCTCCAAAAATAATAATAAAAAAATTCTGAAGACCCATGAATTTAGTAAATAAGCAATTCTAAAGCTGCTTGGAGCGTCAAATGCCTTCATGTCAGAATTTTGATGTTTTCAATCCATTGTAAATATCAAAGCTGATCTTAAATTATACCTCCTTCTTTTTCTGAAGTTTGAAAGCAGCATTGGGTGCCTTCCTTCCCTCATCTCACTCACTATCTGTTGTTCCAACTCTATGTGTAAATGCTAGACAAGTTCTCTTTATGTGATATCAGGGCTTGAATAGGTAGTCGAAGACAGGTTCTGCTGGGCTTGCTAAGTAATTCATTTCCATTCTGGAGGTGTTCTGAGCTGAATTCACTAAGAGGGATGCTGTGGGGGAATGCATGGGCGGGGAGGGGATCTCTGTGCATTGTCTTTAGCCAAGATGGGTCTTCCACAGATTTTGACACTCAGCAAACCCAATCTTTTCTGCTGAGACAGTCACAAGATTATGGAAAGAACCACAGCTGACTCCTCCCATTTGCCTCCACATTGTGACCCACAACTTTTTAGACGGCTTTCAGCACTAGAGTGCTCTCAACATAGCAGTTAAACCAACCATGTCTTGCTTTTGCCATTTCTGGTTAGACACCATCCTCTGCATTTCCCAGATTCCTCCACACTGAGCTGCAATAGCTATCTACAGAGAGGTGGGCATTAGGATGACCCCACCCAGTTCCTTTTTCATGGCTAGAGCTGGAAGATCCTTATAGCACAGACTGTTCTTCCCTGTCTCCCGGCCCATCAAAGCTTCTAGCTGATTCCTTTGTTATTTTTTTTTTTAATTCGTTGCTCTGGCTGAGATATGTGAGTTAAAGAACAAAATCCCTCTCATCCTCTTCTAAGTTCTGCATAGATGAGCAAGAGGTAAATAGTTGGGTATGTGGACAAATGTCACAGTGTAAGCTCAAAAGAAATAAGCCAGGCTACAGTAATAGCTTAGTCACATCACAAATGATAATTAGGAAAATATGAAAAATCACACACACACACACACACACACACACACACACACACACACACACACACACACACACACACTGTATCTATTCCTGGGCTTTGATATGCTTTCACTTTCCAACATGAAAACCTCTCCACAATGGTTATACCTCTACATTTTCCTTTCAAAATACACAATCAGTTTTTCAGCCCTCACTACAGCAATTTGCATTGCTAGGGAAAGGACATTAAGTATTCTAAGCTTGGGACTGCCACTGAGGTTATTTATTTTCAATTATGTATCAAGTGACAGCACAACGCTGTGTTGGGAATTGAACTGCTTTGATTCTCCATTAAGTGTGAATTCAAAGCTCAAATGTAGATGTAACCAGCCATGATCAAGGTGGAATCTGACAGGGGTCCATGCCAGTAACATGATTTCATTTAAATAGATTCATTTTCAATTTGTCTTCTCCCTTATTCTGTACAAGTAATGGTCATTATAATTAAGAATAAAATGAGCTTGAGCTAACAGGGGCTACAGGAAAAAAACATGAAGTGCCACCAACATCTTTGTCACCTATAATTATGGATTTATTGAATTAATTTTGTAAATCTCCTTCCCATGTAATAACATATATATGCAGGCAGGATAACTGTCTTCTCCTTTGGATTGATCATGTATTCTCAAGTACCTGGAAGAATACTGTCCAGCACAGAGTATTGTTTTGATAAATATTTGATGGGTTGAACTGTACTGAAGAAAGAATGAATGAACTGATAGAAAATGAAAATTTGAATCAATTTTGGAATTAATTCTATAGTAGAAGAGGTTCGATTGTTTTATATTTCCTAGTGAAGTTCCCTATTTAAGATTCTAATTTTACAGTTATTCTAATCATAAGATATTTTTACTTTTAGTTCATTCCCAGAACTTTAGAGGGCCTGGGTAGCTATTTGGGTCTTCAGGTTACTGCAACAAATGCCACAAAGCGATGTGGCTCAATACAACAGGGATGTGTTTTCTGCTAGTTCTGGATGCTAGAAATGCAACACCAAGGTGTTGTAAGAGTAGTGTTTCTGGGAATGCTGAGTCACAGTATGCCCTATCACCACATAGATTCTGGTGCCTCTCAGCAGATATTTGTGGTATTTGTCCATAGCTGCTTAATTCTAATTTCTGCCTCTATTTTCACAGAATATTGTCTCTGTATCTATGCATCTCGTGTTTTCACTTATAAGTACAATGTTTTTATCAGATTTAGAACTTATTCAAAGTCAAGAATGATCTTATATTGAAACTCTTATGTATGTTATATCTGCAAAGACTATTTTCAAACAAGGCAACATTCATAGATACCAGGGACTGTTAACTAAACATATTGTTTTAGTAGACAATATTCAAAGCACTACAGTGATTTTTAGCAACTGGTTAATGGTAGCCAATACTAATGGTCTCAAGAAATATAAATTCAATTATGCTCACCTGTTTTCAGGGCCTGAGGAATCAAATCCAGGGTCTTGAACTATCTCTATACCTCACCTTGGTTCCTATATTGTCCTCTGAAGCAAGTGACCTCTGGTTACTCCATACCCCAAATTTACCTAGTTTGGTCATTAACAATAAAAAAGAATAAGAATCCTGCCCATGAGTTCTTACCACACTGGCCACTTATATGAATGACCACCTGCCTTTCCTACCCTTAATGTCAATCTCCTGCCTGCCACTGAGCAGAGCCGGTCTATCTTATGTGATGTGCCACCCTCTTTAGCACCCTCTCTAAATTATGAGAGGTCTAGACATAGGTTTTCTCAGCTTTAGTTTTCTATTCTGTCTGCATACCAGATTGTGGTCCACCATAGGGAAGGGAGGAAGGTGGGGGGGTGGGGGGTATATAGCTGGAAGTTTTTCTGTGTCCTGCCCAATCCTGCAGCCGGTCAGACCCAAGTAAACACACACAGAGGCTTATATCAATGACGAATTGCATGGCCATGGCCTATGGCTCAATTTTCTTGCTAGCTAGCTCTTATAACTAAACTCAGCCCATTTCTATTAATCTATATGACACCACCTGTTCCATGATTTTACCTGTACACCATTACATGCTACTCCTTGCACGGCAGGCTGGCATCTCCTCTGCCTCTGCCTTTCTTCTTCCTATCTCTCTCCTGGATTTCCTGCCTGACTCTAAACTGCCTTGCCATAGGCCAAACAGCTTTATTTATCAACCAATCAGAGCAACACATATTCGTAGCATACAGAAAGACATCCCACAGCAGGGGGGAGTGGGAGGAGGGATGAGAGGGGGATCTGTGGTTGGTATGTAAGATGACTTAAAAAATAAAAAATAAAATAAAATGTTAGATCCTCAAAAGCTTTCTTAGAACTGCTTAAGCTAGACTGTGTTCTACCACTAGAAAAAAAGGGGAGCTAGAATCCTATAGAGCACCATGAAGCCTGAGAGGTAACAGAACGCTGGTAACAAAGATCAGGGCTCCAAGGAGGAAGATTTGCTTTGTTTAAATGTTTTCTACAGCTGTCTTATTTTCACCTGTGAGTCTCACTAGTAATTTTCCCAGCCCCTTTCTCTAGGCATCTCAAGTTGATGATGGTGCATATATATCAGAGACAGAATGTCACATTTTCCCCAAAAGTGCAATTAAATTTACCTTATAACAAGGATAGCATTAAAAGTCCTAATAAGTTTTTTTAGAATGATAATTATGGCTCAAAGGTGTACTTTTTACATATGCAAAAAATAATCTCTTTAAAAGATATGAAATTTAGTTGGAAATAGAAATGCACCATATTTTCCCACATTATCTAATCAGCTAGATTCAAGAGACCTTACTTTTTATCTTAAATAAATCTTACCACAATTTGTGAGCTCAGACGGTTGGGAACTTGCTTCCGTCATCCATAACAACTATTCCAGGGATTCGATTCATTCGCATTCTAAAAATGTTCAAATACAGTCTTCAGGCAGGTTCCATACTACAAAGAAAGGTGAACTGCAGTGGAAGCCTGTGTGCTATCAGCAGTATCAGGCATTAAGTGGCACTCACCTCTATGTTGACATTGGTACCGTAGCACATTTTGTGCCACCAGATTGAAACAAGAGATTTGCATCAATTACATTGGAAATAGAAATCACAACTCCTGAGGATATAACAGATTTCTTCAAGCAATTTCATATGAAATCCAAATTTCCAGGATTTTTTTTAAAGAAAAATCTGCCTCACTGAGCATGTATGCACATGATGCATTGAACAATTGGGGTTAGACATAATGCTCATTTTCAATGGGTCTTAGAATTCTGAATTGCACAGTTCCTGCCACTTCATATTTCTTTGGAGCTGGGTTGCAGATCAGTTGTTATCTCTAATTTATGGTTGCTGCTTTTTGGCCTATTTCAGGTGTCTAAAACACAAACTTCTTTCTCCTAGGAGACCTGAAATTTGCAACTTGTGTTTTTGACCACTCCCTAGACCCCTACTGAATGAAGGTGTGCCAGAAGGGTTCAGGCCATTCTATGAAAGAATGGGCTCTTTAACACATAGATTCAGGAAGGAAGAAAATGCCGCTCTCTGCTCTCTACACTAGCTACTTAATCTCAGCCTTCCAGATGTCAGGAGTTTAGCCAGTATTTTTGTGTTTCCAATATTCTTTATAGTATGGTCCCAATAGTGGTCTCAAAGAAGTCAATGCAGATAGAAAAAAAAAGTCTTTTGCCTTTCTCTGTTCATGTAGCTTCCTTTCTATGGTGCCTCTACCTCCTACCCCACCATTGTTTTGTTCAAACTTAGCATGAGAGCTTTGAAAATAAGCTTTGTAATGCCTATTTACCTTTGTGTTAATTTAAGGTTGGCTACCTTCTTCTATGTGGAAGAAACTAAACCTGAATCTTTGTGGCAAGCTCTGCCTATGAATGCATTTATGCTTCAGTGGACTGGAAAGCTCAGGAAGGATAGATCTGCTTGCAATACAATACACCTCAAAATGACCAAGGATAGAATCTCATAGATAAAAAAAAAAAAAAAAAAAAAAGCCAGGCGGTGGTGGCGCACGCCTTTAATCCCAGCACTCGGGAGGCAGAGCCAGGCGGATCTCTGTGAGTTCGAGGCCAGCCTGGACTACCAAGTGAGTTCCAGGAAAGGCGCAAAGCTACACAGAGAAACCCTGTCTCGAAAAACCAAAAAAAAAAAAAATCAAGTCAGGTTTCATCTGGACTTTAGCTAAGTCTTGCTAAGAGTGAGTTTTACATACTCTCTCAACTCCCTCAGTTATTGCTGAGATTTTTCCATGCCAGAATTGAAGAAGTAATTCCACAGTCATGAGTTTCACAGAAGCCCATTCTGCCTCTTAATAAGCAAAAAGATGAAAGAGAAGTAAGGGGAAACAATGGAAATACAACATATTTTGATCACTAGATGCTACATAAAGCAGCATTTCCAGTAATTTACCATATTACCATCAGAATAAGGATATGTTTCCTCTCTTTTTGTGTGAGCATTAGTGAATATTAATATGCTGTGAGCATTTTCTAAGTTATGAAGGCTTTCAGGCAGTAGCAACAGTTAAAATCACAAGGCCTTTTTTTTTGTACAGGCAAACTGATAAACGGAGTAGGACAGTTATAGCAATGCACTATTTGAATGATTTAGACAGTCTTTGTATCCAACCAATGGAAAGAATATGAGTTTCATAACCTAATAAAAGCACAGGAAAAAAAAGACCCTGAGAGTTTTAAAATCATTGAAGTGGTCTCTCTGATTTTATCTATATTCCTCTAACCCCTGCCTTTAGGAAAGCTTATGATTCATCACAATTTAGAGAGTTTCCAAAATCATTCCTCATCCTGACACTTCAGAGTCCTGGGACAAATCTGACTGACTTGCCTAATTCTAAATAAACTTTGTGGATGGGGTGATTAAAGATGATCACTATTGATAATAATCCATTTTTCATTTTGGTTCACAAATTTCTGATTCAAATATCAGCTCATCACAAGGACCATCCACTGGTTTAGTGGCCATTCAGCTAACTTAATTATTCCATGGGTCAGACTTCAAATACTAAATATATGTTCAGTCTGAGCATTATTTTTAAGTGATAAACAAATACCAAACTCTTGTTAATGGTGTGTATATGGAAATGTTTATGGGTGAAGTCTTTCACATTTGATAGCAAAAAGATGTATTGATGGCTAGCTAAAGGGATAATGGATACATGTGTGATTAGACAAATATGGCAAAAATGAATTGCAAAATATAAGCAGAGGAAAATAATTTTAACTGTTGTACAAACCTTTTGACTTTTTGCTTATTTAAACTCAGCTGAGTTATAATGTTATTACCTTTTTCCTCCTTAAGGTATGATCTTAATAATATTTAATAATAAGGGTTTCCCCGAAGACCATCACCTATTTGCCAGGTACTACCACTTCCTGCTGACCTCTTCTTTCCATCTTGGCTTCCAGAGTACAACTTTTCTCCCACGCAGGACCTGCTCTCCCACCACCTCAGGCAGCCAGAGACCCTGATAGAAAATAAAGCCCCCTACTTGGCCCTCCCCTACTTGAGTTGTTCCGAAGTCCAGGGTGCCAGCCATGGACCACTGTCTTCTTCTGGCTAACCTAGATTCCTTTAAAACCTACCAGAGTCCTGCTGGCTCCCTATCAGGGAGCCTCCAGTGGCCCCATGAGACCTTGAGATGTCCGAATCCTCCATGCTGCAGAGGAAACTCATTCTAAGCAGTCTCAAGTGCTAACCAGTATCTGGTAACCATAAGAAGACTTTGAGAAAGCCAATCACCTTCAATACTAGATAAAAAGAAATAAGCATCCCTACTATGTGTTAGCCCCCTCCTGAATATTCTAAATACCTCCACTGAAAACAGAAAGGCACCTTGAACAAGAAAGAAAGAAAAACATCAGTCAACAAACTCCAGGTGCCCAAATTCTAGTTCAGAAACAAAAACAACATGAATCAGTTGGGGTTGGAGAGACATATTAGTGGTTAAGAATGCATACTGTTCTTGCAAAGGATCCATTCAGCTCCCAGAACCTGTGGTGAATGGCTAATGACTATAGTTCCAGTTGCTGGAGATACGAAGTCTTCTTCTGGCATCCATGGGTAACCACACTCATGTGCACCTACTCACACACTGACACACACAGACATGTACATAATTTAAAAATAAATGTAAAACTTGAAACAATATAATAAACCAAGATAACATGTCTCCTCCAGAAATAGTAATGCTGCTAATGAAAATGAGCCTCCAGAAAGAGAATTAAAAGATGTTCGTAATTACATTCAAACAATTCAAAGAAGATCTGAATATATTCAAAAAGAACAAAAATGAACAGATAAATGAAATAAGGAAGTCAATTCAACATATAAAAATAGAATCCAGCACATAGAATTGCTGAAGAAAACCTAAACCAAAGGTATGCTAGAAATAAATTAATTAATTAAAAACAAACTCAAAGGAAAGCCTCATTAGTAGAATGTATCATGCTGGTAGGGGGACAGGATGGGAGGTAAATCAGAATTGGAAAACAAGGTAGAAAAACTGGATTATGCTAAAAAGGTCAATGTTAAAGCTAGAAAAGCATATGCACGTTGGCATACATATACAAGGCCTGCACAAAATCAAGTCAGGCAAAAATCTCAGCATGTGTGTGGGAAGGACTCATGAAGTCCCACCTCCAGATGAGCAGCTATTGACAATGGATGGCTGTTGGCAGACAGAGTCAATCTCTTCAGAGAAATGACCTCTGAGAGACTACTTGTGCTGTAGCAGGTGGTCCTACATCTATGCACATGAGGGTAGCACTTAGACAGATGGGGATGTAAAATAAAAAGAGTACAAGATGTTGGGAGAGAAAATTGGTGGACAGATAGAGGGAAATTAGATGTGGAAGAGGACATTGATCAAAACATGTTGCATGCATGTAAGGAAATTAAAAAACAATTAAAGCATCATATCATGGACATAGGTGAAAGAGAAGAATACCTACCAGTGCAAAGGATGTATTTCAACAAGATCTTGGGAGAAAATTTCCAAAACCTAGAGAAAGAGATGTTCATCCAGATATAAGAGGCCCAATATAGAATAGTTACAGTATTGAAAACAGAGACAAAATGTCCTCTTGGGGACTCGGCGCTAAGCCCTGAAGACAAATCCAGATCAAATCACAGCAGAATTCAACCAGACTTTCAAAGAACTACAAGCATTACTTCTCAAATTATGTTTTTAAAGGGTAGAAACAGAAAGAACACTTCCAAACTCTTCTACAAACACAGCATGACTCTAATACCAAAGCCAGAGAAAGATACAATAAAAATTAAATATATAGCCAATATCCTTGTTAAACATGGCTGAAAATTTTTTCAACAAAATAATTGCAAACTGAATACAAGAAAAAATCAAAAAGTGCTGCAGGCCGCAGGAATATATCATAAGAACTCAGCTGGTTATGGCAAAGTCACTACCTGGAGGGATCAAGGATTTCCTCCAGAGGAAGCCAAATTTCAAGGAGCTTTTGGTGTTATTTGGCTTGTTATATATCAGCTGTCATCTGTTATGAAAATCATGTGTGCCGTCATAGTTTTCCCAATCGAATTTCCCTAAGAAGGGCTAACACTGTGGACTGATCACTCTCTGGACATACACATTCCAGGTATTTGGAGAACAGCCTCAGGAAAGGCTTTCTCTGGAATCAGATATCTCCCTTAGTCACTTTCAAGGACTACAGGAAACATCACCCAGGTGGGCGCCCAACTTCCAAGGACTAACAATGATAACAGCCCACGTGCAAGTCTCCTGACAAGGTAAATTCCACAAGGAGACACTGCCTAGGTCAGGTGGACGTTAAGTAATAGCTTTACACAATTTGGCTCGGACCCTCTATATACTGGGATTTCCAGGGCACAGCGGGGAGAAAAGAGAATGGAAGAACTAGACGGGTAAGAACTTGAGAGGAACAAACTGAGATGGGGAAGAACTAGATTGAAGGGCTAGAAGAGAGTACTAGAGGAACGGGATGGGAGATGAGGAAGAGCCAGATAGGAAAGAACAAGATGAGGAAGAGCCAGGTGAGAGAAAATGAGATGGGAGAGGAGCTAATAGGGGAAAGAACTAGATGGATGAGAATCTAGAAGGGTCAGAACTAGATGAAGGAATCAAGATAGAACCTAGAGGGGACAGTAGAGAGAAATCAGGCAAGAAAGGAGCTGGACATGAGAGCAGAATAGAAACTGTGTAGAGAAAGAACTATCACAGAATAATAAAGTGTATGAACTAAGGAGTTTCATGTACATAGATTCATTTCATTTCATCAAAGATTAATTATCAGCTGGTTGTAGATTCTTCCCAGACCCTGGGAGGGGACTATGGAGGGGCTGGACCCCCCTAGTACCCGATAAAAAAGATCATATATTAAAATCAAGTGGGCTTTATCCAAGAGATGTAAGGCTCATTCAACATATAAAATTAATGAATGTGACAAATCAGTAAATAGACTAAAGACAAAAATCACATGATCATTTCAATAGATCATAGGTGCAGGGAAAGTTACTAAAAAAAAACAATATGGCTTCATGATAATAGTCCTAAATAGAATATGACTGCAGGAACATACCTCAACATAATAAAATCTATATATGACAAATCCACAGCCGACATCATCCTAAATGGAGGAAAAAGTGAAGTAATGCCATTAAAATCAAGAATGAGAAAGGCCTGTCCACTATTCCCATATCTTTTCAATATAATATTCACTGAGTGTTCAGAAGTATCTCTGTACCATAGCAGGAAGTCAGTAAATATAACAATTACATCATGAGGTAACACTAGTCTTTATGAATAACAAAAGAGTTTTTAGAATACAATGGAGGAGAAAAATTGAGGAAAGAAACTAATTGATTGCATTCTGATGGGATTTCTGAGAAAAACATTTGACATCCCATGTGTACCTAGGAGCCAAGAGATTCTGCTGCCCATCCTTACCTTAGACACACTGCCATGAATTGACAAATCCCTCCTTCTCTTAACGCATGCCATAGGTATACATAACACCTAGTACTATGGGGAAGAAAGAAAAAGAAAGAAAGAAAGAAAGAAAGAAAGAAAGAAAGAAAGAAAGAAAGAAAGAAAGAAAGAAAGAAAGAAAGAAAGAAAGAAAGAGAGCAGGGAGGGAGTGAGGGAAGGGAGGAAGGAAGGAAGGAAGGAAGGAAGGAAGGAAGGAAGGAAGGAAGGAAGAGAGATGTGCTGATGAGAAAAAGTCCAAGGTTCTTTCCACAGGAATTTCAAGATTATTCATGCTAAGTTTTGGGGAGAAGATACCCAGTGTCTAAGTACAAGAGACAGTGTACAGAGGCAAAGGACATCATTTTGGGAGACCAGATAATGTACCAGCTTTACTATCAGCTCTAAGGCTTTCCGTTAATTCCTTGACTGCTAACAGTCACGTTTCCTCCTATGTAGAAATCAGCAGCACAGGGGAATGCTTTTAAAGAACTCTTCGGCCTCCAGCTTTCTCTAATTTCAGTCTCTAAGGTTTTGCAAGAAGGTCTAAGTTCTGCATCATAATTGCCATTTCTTTAACATTTAAAGGGATAAAAAGGAGGAGTCAAAGGCAAAATACCATGAAAGAAATGCAGTAATTAGTCTGGGAATGGGACTGTCAAACTTAGGAGACACATCAAAGAAATAGTAGATTTGACTTCAGGTACACAAGAAGAAAATGAAGCTAAGCACAATATATGGTGCTGAAACACACAAACAATATACATTTTTGGGTATTCTTTTCCTCTCTGTGTTTAGCTATATTTTCAGGCTTGATGGCATCCTGGGGAGTAGTTTATTAATACCATGGTATGAGAGACCAATTCAAGGCCGAATGATCTCTGGGAAGAGCTGGTCTCCCAGGTTCCTCCTCTGCTTGTCTATCTGAGGCATTTAGGGACCCAGTTAGTTGCTGATAATGAACGGCAAAAAGTAAAGAAGAGAAATGACAGACATTGCTGAGTCCAGCTGTTTGACTTCTAACTTCCCTTTTCTGCTAAAAGAAGGTCGGGCTATCCTTCACAAGAGGATGAATTCTGGGGCACAAGTACCTGCTTATATAATTTCTTTTGTAACCTATTTTATTATATTAAAAGAGCCAGGCAATATGTAGAAAAATGTGACCAATTTAGGCAGCATAGTGAAATATGCCATTTGGTCTCATTTATCCTAATAGGGATTTAAAAGGACACTCATGAGCCATTAGGACCCATGAGTTAGTTGAGCTGAACAAGTGGTTTTACATAAGATCCATTCCTAAATCATAAAGTGCCTCCTTGCATCATTAAAGGCAAATATATTTTTTAATTTGAAATTGCAAGAGTCATAACAACTTGTCATGGAAACATGTTCAGTCATACTTACTGTGCTGTAAGTACGACTGATAAAGGAGTACCTTTATCCTAAGTTTCCAATCCCTCTGAGATGCCTTAGTGGATTTCCCCCTCACTTGTCTGATGAGGAAATGCAACTGACTCGGTCCCTTCCCACCTTACTTTGCTATAGCGCTGCATATCATCTTTCAAATGAGCAATAGGAAGAAGCCAATGAGGTACCATTCAGAGATAAGTAACAGAGAAGATAGAGCAAGAGCTGCGGGAGAAGGGAATGAGGAACGGCGGGGAGGTCAGCATGTCAGACATGGTACAAACAAGATCCAGCTTTCTGTTTTCATGGGCCCTGTGGCACTTCCATGACATCTGCCCCAGGAAGTGGTAACATATCTACCCATCAAGGGTATGGTTGTACCTCATGATGTTTAGAAAAGTGGTTCATATCTCTCCATCTTGACTTCATCCCAGATGACATCAGAACCCAGGATAGTATGTTGCATTGCTAAGAATCGGTGTTCTTTTGTGAATAAGGAGATGAAGACCCAGGATGAAGGAGTGATTTGGACTAAAGGGCTGCTGTTTATACAATATACAAAAGTATGATCAGATGGTAACTTGTACTTGCTACTTCAAGCTTTTGAGGGCTTAGGATGTATGCACATTTGTTTTGTATTCATGATGAGCCAATAATGTCTGCAGTGTTACAATAAACATTTCAGAAATGGAGGCTCCTCTGAGGCACAGGACAGAAAAGTTGTTCTAAATAGATGAAGAAGATGAAATAGAAAAGAAGGAATGTGAATAAATGTTGCTTCACATGCTTCACATGCTACCCTGCCTATTTTATTACTTCACAAAACGATGACTAATATCACATTGAAAATACTGAAATTACTTTTAAAACAGGATATTAGAATATAAGTCAAATGGCTTCTGACAGCAAGTAAAAACTGAAAGCACTGATCCATGCTGGTAAGTGCCAACACTGTAGAGAATGTCTATTGCTTAGCCAAGTTCTATGTTAAATGTTTGCTTGACTATCTTGTGCCTATTGGGTGACTACGAACCAGACTTGTGTTTCATTATTTGTTCATGAGCCTTTATAAGATTTGAGTTGCTTTTCTTTTTCTTTTTTTTTTTTTTTTTTTGGTTTTTCGAGACAGGGTTTCTCTGTGTAGCTTTGCGCTTTTCCTGGAACTCACTTGGTAGCCCAGGCTGGCCTCAAACTCACAGAGATCCGCCTGGCTCTGCCTCCCGAGTGCTGGGATTAAAGGCGTGCGCCACCACCGCCCGGCCTTGAGTTGCTTTTCTAAAGTAACTCTGTTTCAGAATTCCAGTCTAATGTCCAATCAATTTATTTTTTTAAATGTACAATTACTTCAACCTAGCAGGTTGTATTTATGTATTTAGAAACTTATATAATTTTGCTTGTATGCATGTTTCTGGGAATGACTTTTTGGTGTTGAATAACTAATTGGTGTGCTCTTCCCCAGTGAGAACTATTTCCCCAATTCTCAGCCATCTCAGTGTGAATGAGCCTGTGTTTTTATTAAATGCCTTTAGAATATCTACAAACATCTAAGGCTGTATATATTTTGCTGATTTATATTGTCATATCTGCATTCATAAGCAATTGAAGCAAGTGAAAAACGTTTCTTATGAGCAGAAAATACTATGACACTAAAGTAGAGTGTAACTTTTGACGACTAACAACAGAAGCGTACATTAGTCTTCATCTAAAATGTTTCAAATTGGGATGCTACAGATTTTAAAATTTTCACAGTTTGTAATATTTGTCCATATGTAACAACATATTTTATAGAATACATAATTAATTTATGTTCGTATGCATCTCATACAGAGATCTTCAAGGAAATTTTACAGTTTTTAGTGCACCCACGCTTTGACTATCATATAAGACCAGGTACAGAATTTTTCACTACTGGCCTCATGCTGGAAGCTCCAGATATTTGTAATTTTGAGTTTTTTCATATCTGACTATTAAGAATGTCCAGAATATAGTATTATATATCACTAGAGGTTGTAATCCAAGTATACCTCTCTCTTTAAAAGAATATAACTAAAATAAATGGAAAAGAGAACAAACTACGGTGTGACTGAAAAGGCAATCACATAAACTCAAGAAATTACCCGAAAAATTCATGCAGTAACACTTAACATGGCAAACATTCTATATCAACTCTACTTTTCAGTGTTAGAAATGATAAAGCAGTTCAGTCACCATACCTGTAGAGCACCTCTCTTCAATAAGTCAAGATTAACTGGTAGCTTCTAGAAACATCTGATAAGCAATGTTCTAGTATTTACTAAAATCTTAAAGAACATTTTTTTCTCAATTCCAAGGAAATGCCTAAGTTTAAAAGTGGTTACTATTAATGATTATATGGAATGATGGTATAGTTAGTCATCTTTCCGATGCCAAATAGTCTCTAACTCTCACAAATTGATTCTAGCTGCCTGCCACAATTGCTATGTTATCTCAAACGTAACTCTCCCTTTCTGAAAATTGTGAGAAATCAATTCTGATGCATTCAGAAATCTTTACATATTATTGTTTAAGTGCTAAGGCATAGAAATGTCTACTCTAGCTTAAAACTTTCCAAGGAAATAATTGGTTTGAGTCACTACAAATCAATAGGCAACTCGGAATTCAGGAAAGGTCTGGGTCTGCACCTTGAGTGAGTCACAGAAAGTCAATTCTGATCTGACCTGACCTGCATCCTTGATTTCTCCAAACAGGCCCGACAACATCTCTGGGTACCACTCTGGAAATGGTTGGTGAATTCTGCACTTCCAAATTTTGCATTCCCATGCCACATCAACCAAGGCAAGAAAGAAAATGTTTCAGAAATAAAAATAATTTTCTCATTGTGTTCCACTGATGCTGACTACCATTTGGGATGGCAGGAAGAAGGGGCTTGTTGGCAGTTCAGTCAATTAAGAATTAAGACTGCAGCGGGAAGAACAATGCTCAAACCACTGGCTTAGTGATTCGATACCTCAAGACAAAACTGAGCAGTGTGTAGGAGAGTGATGGGATTTCAATCAGATGACAGTGCCAACAATGACCCTGCAAACACCCACAGAGAGCATTGTATCTAACATTTCAGATAAAGGAATATGCTGAAGAGATGGAAAATAATGTTCTTGTGACAATCTGTAAGGTACAGAGATCATTGCAACATCTATTAACTGAGAAAAATTAGATCATACAGCTTCACATATCTACAAATATGACTTTGTGCAGGCTAGCCTTTCACTTTCCTGAATGGTATATGATTATAATAACCATAGAGCATCATGTTCTCTATCAATAACTATATTAATGAATTTTGAAATAATTATTCAAGTCTTAAAAGTTGAAAGAAATGCTTCCAACATTGGATTAGGAGCTTGGCATCTGGAAATGAGATGGTAGTGAATGACGTCAACATACGTGAATGAAAATGAGAACATGAGGGCACTCCAAAGCGTGGTTGAAGAGAAGGGTTTTATTGTAGCTATGAGGGAGAGAACAGCCAGAGTCATCTGGAAACATCCAGACCAAACTGGATGGAGGAGGAGAACAAAGAGAGGAAGAGAAGAAAGAGGGGGCCAAGAGGACCAGGACTGTGCATGGCAGCCAAGATAGCAAGCAGCCAAAATGGCTGAGCTGTACAGTCACCAGAAGCTGGAGGAAGGGGAGCAAAGCCCAGCCTCTGTGTTGGAGAGGTTTGGGTAGGGGGCAAGGTGAGAATTGCTGGGAGATGCCACAGGTAATGAGTGAGACTTGTTCCAGGTTTCTTTGGGACCTGACTATATACAGATGTCACAACCACAGGAAGAAGAAACACAGACTCATTGTAAATAGGATATAAATTTATTGGAGGAGGCAGATCTTAAGCTACTTTCAGAGGATTATTAGCACCTACTACACCTACTCTCAAACCTCCCACAACACGTCTTGGTCAACACACAACTGTTCAAAATATGAGAAATCACAGACCTCAAAATGTTTAGAAATCATTAGTTTGCTGGCAATGTATTAAAAGGAAACATTTAATAAGACAGAAAACCCACCAAAAGTCAGTAGTTTTCTAAGTCAGACGGTATTAATGTTTCATGCAGGTAATGAGAGAAAGTTTGGCTGTGCCCAGGAACTGACAAAAAAAGAACTCTGCTACACCTCTCAACTGTTTTCCGAGTATAAAAACTGGCTCCAAGACCCAGAGCCCTGAAGTCTTTAAGTAACAACTGTTTAGCATTTGGCAGCTGCCTAAGGACATGTTAACACAGGAATGATGTGTGGTATTTATTGCAAAAGATACCCCAAATCATTCAATCATTTAGTAGACCTTTGGTCTATTTTGTGTGTCAAGTATTTTAATACGTAATGGGAATATAAAGAATGAGTGGCAACACTTAGAGAAGAATAGGGACAAAGCCAGGCTGTTATATGGACTGGATCTACATTGGTGAATTGTGACATGGAATGGGTCCAGGGAGTCATAGAGAATGCATGATAAGCTATGGCAATCTTTTCCTGGGATGAAAAAACTGAACAATGAATGAATGAATTTCATGATGCAGAAGAAAGGGAAAGAATTCTTTTTCATGAAATTACACTAAAAGAATTGTCTGAGTTATAATGGACCATCTTTTGAGCAATATCCCTTTGATATAATTAGATAACTGTTTATTCCATGCAAGTTAATGGCATGTGCCAACTCAATTGATTAATACATTGATTTTAAAGGAAACTTAAAGCTATATAATGGAAATATGCAGCATTCTCATAGTGTGATACATTTTTTTTTATAAATTTCATGCTTTACATAGCTTTTAGTCAATCCTCCTTGATTATAATTTCTCAAGACCAAGACTTTGGTAGGAAATGAACAGCATACAATTCAAAATTACAACTTGTAGTGCAGATATTCTGAGCGGCTGATTAAAAGCAAAATCACATTCTTTGACAATCAGTGAGTAGGCTTCCTATAGCAATTAAAACACCCAATCAAGATGTTGCTGAATGGATGACTACCCCACCTCTGCACTAGGGTAGGTCACAAAAACCCTTATTGGCAAAAAAAGAGAAATTCCTCAGAATATGGTTCTGGGTCTGCTCCAACACACTGACAAGTGCACAATCAGGACCCAAAGACTCTGTGCCATAGAGTGTGGGCAGAGTAAATCATCATAACTTTTACTTGGAACAGTGGGACACAGCATTCTGGTGTACTCCTAGCTTGCCAAATGTTCTCTTGTATGGTATTTGATCCACTGAATAGAGTTACATGGTCTAAGCAATTAAATACTCAGTTACATTTGCTAAAAGTACCAATTTTTGTTTTGAAACCATTCAAAGATTATTTTCAAACACTATCTCTTGCAATTAGCATGTACTGAAGGCATTCCTTAATACATTTAATCACATGGAGAAGAATGAGTTTCTATTTTTCACAATATAATGGTGTGAGAGCGAGGAAGATATGTTCTTCAAAAGGCTGAATGATCCATGAAAAAATTGCATGATCTGTGTTTGAAATGTTTAAGTTACTAGCCTGATCTTACCAGATACGAAGCAGAGGAGGAGAGTAGGGGCATAGGTGCACACTAGGAGGGTTGGAGTCTTGGTTGTGATTAGAGTTTTGCCACTGTGATGACATAATACCATCATTTAACCCCTTGATTCTCTGTTCTTCCCTTATAAAAAGAGAAGATAAGATGTATAAGGCTAAATATCAGTTTTCAAACATTTTGCAGTATAGATTTCTTCAAGTAGGAACATGGTGGTCATCTCAGTGAGCAACATGCTAAGGGCAGATGTGCAGTTACTCTGGCTTAACAAAGACAAAAGATACACCTCTTAAAAAGATTTGCTTATTTTTACTTCATGTGCCTGTGTGGATGCCTACATATATTTCTGTGCACCACATCAGTGCTTATTTCCCTTAGACCCTCCTTGGAAGTTCAAGTAGGGATGTGCTTCTCTGAATTGGAGTTACAGGCAGTTGTGGGCCACCATGTGGGTGCTGAGAACTAACCTCTGTCCTCTGAAAGAACAGCAAGTGCTCTTAACTGCTGAGGCCTCTTTCCAGTCCGGCATTTCCTTTCTGTATCAAAGCACTCTTCATACAGAGTCATAGGAAACTCTAGAATCCTATAAAACACATTCATGAGAAGAAAACATCTAGAAGTAGTCTTGAAGATGAGCATTAGACATAGCATTAGTGATTATCTAACACAACATCATTGTATAGTCAGAAAGCTGAGTCAGGTTCTATGTTGCTTTCTGTTTCCAGGGTGTTCAAGACCTTTGTTTTTGAATATCTGATTTTTGTACTCTAGTTAAAAGAAAAGAAAAAAGCTTTTTATGGCTATGGTCTTCTACAATGGTGGATGCTAAGTTAAAGTGACTTTAACTTCATTACAACTTCATCCTTGTTTTGAAGCCATTTTTATCTTCCAAACTAATTCATCCTTTCATTTAGAAAAGTAAATGTGCACCCATCATCATCTTCATCAGGAGAACAATGGACAGTAATAGATAAAATATGCAATATTCCTCAGTATATGTGATATTCATCTTATAAATTTCAAGGTTTTTTTTAATCTTTTAGAGCTCTTGTTTTCTCACTCTTGAAGATTACATTGTTTAGCAAATGGACCAGTCTCTGCTGACTCACTATGGGAGGCCTTACCTTCTTGTAGGAGGAAATGAGCCAGGGGCATGAGGGAAGAGGGGGAATCTGTGATTGGTATGTAAAATGGATAAAATATTTTCTTAATATAAAAAAGATTACGATGTAGCACGAATCTTAAAAGGTCTTATTAATAAAATCAAACCTGGAGCCAGGTATTGGGGTAAATGCTGGAAGACCAGAGAAGCAGAACAAGCCACAGCCGCCTCACCTCACCAGTTCCTCAGCTGATCCTGTTTCCTCAGACTGGAAGCCTCTGAGTCTTCACCCAAATGGATATCAGCTGAACTGCTGCTAAAAACCTAGATGCTTAACTAGCCTCTAGTTCCTGGTCCTCATGCCTTATATACCTTTCTGCTTTCTGCCATCACTTCCTGGGATTAAAGGTGTGTGTCACCATGCCTGGCTGTTTCCAGTATAGCTTTGAACTCACAGAGATCTGAATGGATCTCTGCCTTTGGAATGCTAGGATTAAAGGTGTGTGTGCCGCCATTTTCTGGCCTCTGTATCTACTGGTTGTTCTGTTCTCTGACCCCAGATAAGTTTATTAGGGTGCACAATATATTGGGGAACACAATATCACCACATTACATTGTCAAATTACATAAGCTTAAATTTATGAAAAACAATCCAGTTTGAGATTGTGTCATTATTACCATTCTAGTCAAACACAGATTTCATCAGCCAAAGTGAAAATTTTGAAGTGTATTTCTCAATCTCATCTCCCTACACAAGTATGAAGCCTGCAAAAGAACTCACTACCTGAGATGCATCCTGTCAACACAGAAGTGGAGCAAAAGCACCTCCAAACTTCACAGAAGTAACAAGGTTGTGACTTCCAGTAGCGTGGAAGTTGGAGGGCACTTGTGTGTTGTGTGAATACAGACCAGACCCACAACACTTAAAACTGCTCTCCCTTCAAGTGACTAAACCACTTCTGCAAGGACAGGACAGAAACGAAAAAACAAAACTCAATTCCTACAGCAGCCTGGTTAAAGGGGAGAAACGTGACTCCAAAGGTAAATACTCCCATCTGGTGGCTCTGGCTGAAATAGCATGTGTTAGCTGAGGATTGATTGTTCTAAAAAATGTTATTTCTTTACCATCATCATTGTCATTTATTAACCCCATCTAAGTCCCAGATACCATTGTAGGCACTACATATAAACCTCTTAATGATGAAAATAACATCAATGAGCTACCACTTACATTTTGCAATAAGTTATGCAATGTTATAACAGTATAACTACAACCCTACTTTCTAAGTTCGCAATGAGAACAAGAAAAGTCAAGGACTCATACATATTGGTAGTCATTTATTCCAGTGGTCTCAAACTTTTCATTTCATGGTCTTACAAATATACTCCATATCTTGTATCACACTATTCTTATTCTTCTGTAGACAGGAAATTACAAATATGTAAGTCAAAAGCATAGTCCTGTATGCTCCTTATGTTATTTCTTTCAAAATAAGTGATGTAGTTTCTTTTTTCTCTATTAACAACTGAGTTTAAGTTTTCATTCATCTCTTAGGAGGTGGGTTTTTTTGTCAATAGTGTAGCATTTGAGCAGGTGAAAATGCTAGTAGAGCTTAGTCAAAGGCCAATAAAAAGTACTCCAGAAGACAGAACAAATGCAATGGATCTCAGGACAAAAGATACAAGTTCAAAGAGAGCATTGCATAAAATTTCATGCCTAGAATATATATTATTAACAAATTTCGTGAAAAAAAGGATTCAACCTTTGTGCTACAGGGCACAGTTCACTGTTGTGCCTAATTCTAGAAGAACAATGGGAGACACAGAAACTTATTACATTCACTTTTCTTTTTAGTTTTTAAAACTTATTCTTGGGGAATTTCATACAGGTATACAATACATTCAGATCATGCCCACCCTCCATCTCCCCATTCCTGCATACCCCCCATGACCCATTGCATCCCTTCCCAACTTCCTGTTTTCTTGTTCATTTTAATTATCCCACTGCATCCTGTCACTACTAAGAAAGTTGGATTTGGGGCAACTTTTCTTTAATGGGTATTTATTAATGTTGCTCAAATGCAAGAGACAGAATAAGCCATTACCATGGGGGTTCTCCACTTATGAGGTACTAGTCTAGAGGCCTTAGATCATGGGAGTAAAAAGCCCCTGAACATAGATGCCCATTTTTAAAAGATTGCTCCAGCTTGGAAAGAAAATACTGACCAGGTAAGCCAACCATCACAATTCTTTATGTTTGGTTGCTTCCAGCCTGCTAACATTTTCCAGATGCCTCAGTACCAGAAGTGAGAAAGAGTGGCTGCCTTGGTCCTTACCCTTGCCTGTCCTAGCACAACTCTAGGGAAACTAAACAGGACATTCCTTCATGAGCTGTCACAGGAAGGAAAGATAGAGCTTGATGATTTAGTTTTATGGCCTTCTCTGGAAGGAATACTTTTTTCCTATTCAATGAATTTGAATAGGATGTCTTTGGAAATTAAGAAATCAAAGGACTCTGTGTCCTTACTAAAATGAAAGTAAAAACAGAGAAGGAATTATACTTATATTAGTATGATAAGATTTGAGTTTTAAGTAAATTTCATGTCAGAAATATGCATCTTTAAATTTTTTTTTAAATTATGGTTTTCTAAAACCATAAACTCTTTTTAATATTTTGATACCAAAAAAATTCTTAGGGAGGTAAAGAGATTAACTAAAACCAAGTATGTATGAAAATGTCATAAGTGGACCTGCTACTCTGAATTCTAAAATAAAAAATAAATAAATAAGATACTTTGAATATCATGGCAAAGCTTTTTATTTCAGCAAATATGATTCAATGTTCAAATGTAATTAATACTATGGAGTATTTGAAAATAAATTTCAGTCCATTTTTATATTTTAAAATAAGCCTACCTCTGTGTGTGTGTGTGTGTGTGTGTGTGTGTGTGTGTGTGTGTGTGTGTGTATGCATGTGACCTACGTGTGATGGTCATAAAACAATCTTTTTATATTTACATTTTTATATAACATATTTTGATCATATTCTTCCCTCTCCCCCTAGTCCTCCCAGATCTTTCCCACCTCACTAACCCCACAATTTGACTCTCTCTCTATATATATTTTTTTCTCACTACAAAAAATACCCAAATATACAATTAAAACAAATACAAAAAATTCAGTAAGACAAAATGCCAAAATAAAACAAAATGAAAAAAAAGAAGCCTATATACATATACACACACCAAAAAACAATGGAGTACATTTTTGTATTGTCCAATTATTCCTAGGCATGGGGCATGCACTGGAGTGTGGCTGATATACCAAGTGACACTACATTTAGGAAAACTGATTTTCCTTTTCCCAACAGGTGTCATTTGCAAATAGCTTCTTCATTAGGGATAGGAGTCTGTGACCACTTCTGACTTCTCAGTGCTGGAACTGGACGACACTCTTAGGTGATAACACTTTCCACATTGTCTGAGAACTCTTGTTCATCACTGAGTATACCAGGCTGACTAGCCCACGAGCCTCTGTGGATTCTCCTGTCTCTACTTGGCATTTCACCTCACCAGTGCTGGGATTGCAGGCATATACTACTGCAGAAGTGGGGCTTTATGTGATTTCAGGGGTTCTAGACTCGGGTCTTCACACTTGCATGGCATATGCTTTACCTACTGACCTATCTATTCAATCTGAAACCCAGTTTTTAAAACTAGACTTTCATTCTTGCATAGTTCAGATTTATGGTTATATTTCAATAACTGTAAATCTGCATCTATAAATAAGTATGTCTCCAAACACCTGTACTATGTACATACATGTGTACATGATATAGGCAAATTGTGTCATTTTATAGTCTCTAAAACACCATAAGTTTGAAAGCCTGTTGTAGGAACTGTGTCTATTCTGCCAATCTTGGCCAACAAGCCATACAAATTAGCTGCTGACTGAGGAAGTGGGCCTCTCAGTATCAAAATGCACTCAGTATAATAGTCTTCACAGCCTGAAAGAGCCCCTGAGGTCATATCTTCAACATCTGCATGCATGACTTAGCACTTTAGCTATGGTTGAAATTGAGATGGCAAGCTGCGATATGTACAATGACCAAATTAGCACACCACTGCTTCTCGTTACTGTCAAATTCCACAAGGCTTTCTTCTTCATGAATTATGTCATTAACTCCTTCCACTAAGAATAGTAAGGGAATAAAACAGACACATGAGCATATAGTGTCAATTCTGAATGTCCCAACCCAGACACAAGCTCCCCAAAACAGAAGAATACTTACAGAACGATTTGGAAACAGTAATAAGATGATCGCCAACAGGGTTAAATTTATGGACGATACATCCATTTATAAAACTTGTGTGCTTTTTGATTACCCATAAGGGACTGCTAAAATGTCTGCAGATTCCCAATTCTATCTGCACTCTGTCAGAAAGATAGGAACCATGTAATACATCTCTTGAAACACTGGGACAGTCCACACACAAATGGAAATGAGGCATCACTATATACACACAAGAATAGAATTGATAAAATATGTTCAGCCATGGGATCCGGTATGCATGATGCCAAGGTCCTTCAGAAGAATTGCTTTCTCTTGTGAGTCACTGAATTGACAGAGATCTAAACTCATTAATATTTTTGATAAGGAACTCCTTTTCAAAATGATATTACTATTGTACTTGATGACACTCTCCTATGCTTATTGTCAAAGACTTATTGAAAATTTACTAAAAAGAAGTTGAAGAAGATGGTTGTTAGGTTACTGGAGGAAGATGCAAGACAGTGTGAATGGAGAAAGCACAGGTTTCTTTTAATGTCCAATTTGATATCTAACTTTTGGTAGGGTTGATGCTCCACCTCTGTTAAAGATGTGGCATTGATGTCTCCTCTAGGAATTAGTAGCTATGAATTCAAAATAAATGCCAAGCCTTTGGATAATTGTTCACATTCTCTCTAATTAGCAGCTGTGTGGTAAGTTTTGCATTTGGGTAACCATCAATCTGACTTCTGTCACTAATAATGTGTACGGATCTAATTATGGAGAATACTACACTGTTTTTATATTTCATATTTTAAAATAAATAAATCAACAAAAAACCTCGAAGTTAATAATAGACCTATGTTTCTTGATTCCTATTGTAAATGATTTGCTTTTATTTTGTCAAGAAATGTTTCTTGTCAGGTGGTGGTGGCGCATGTCTTTAATCCTAGAACTTGGGAGGCAGAAGCAGACAGATCTCCAAATTTGAGGCCAGTCTGGTCTATACAGTGAGTTCCAGGATAGCCAGGGCTGCTCAGTGAAACGCTATGCCAAAAAAATTTTTTTAATGAAAGAAACATAAATGTTTCTTAAACATTCATGTTTTCATTTACTGAATGTCCATTCCCAGGGGCAATCATGTCATATAACATGGACCACTTAGATGAACTCTGGAGAGCCTCTGGTCTCCTAAAAACATAAGAAGAGATCATAGGAAGTCTCTTCAAGGTGTCAGTTAGAGAGATGCTTGTGAAAGGTGAAGTCACCATGTAGGATCCATGTTTGCAACAATCAGCTAGGTAAATGGTCCCGATGTCCTTTGAATTTTCTTCTCTGTGACAAGCCTGATATTTACTGAGTGAAGGTCCTAATAAGACCATGCATGGACTACTGTTTTCTGTGCCTCCAAGTGAGAATATCCATTGGTGACACCAGTAATCACAACATAAAGAGGAGAAATTTCTCAAAATTGTTTGGAGAATAACCATCAAGTACTAACACCTACCTCTATTAGTGCATTAACCACCAAGTTATCATCCTCTTCCCTTCAAAATGTTTGCTGTCACAAATGTTTCTTTTTCCCACTAAATCCTGAATTTGATTTTGGAATTGACCTAGTATGACATGACTCAAGTAAAAATACTTACCAAATCCTCTAAGATCCGGGGAAGATTTCATTTTCTTCCCCTTTACACTGAAGCGTTTCCAAACTAGGTACAACAGACTAGTTTCTTCCTGTCTTAATGAGACAGAAACTCAGTGTAGTTTTGATTTTGAATTTCCTTGATCTTCACATTTTTCATTATTCTTAGCAATTTATAATTCTTCTTTTGAAAATTGTCTGTTCATCTTGTCATTTGTTAGGGAGTAAATTTTTGAGTTTTTCATATATCTAAATATTAATTCTTTGTGAGAAGAATAGCTGGCAAAGATTTCTACACTGTACACTTCATTCTCATAGTTTTTTTTCTTTATTGTGCAGAATTTTATAATTTTGTAAGTTAATGCAATTGCATTTGTCAGCCCATCCCCACAGCTATCAGAGTCCTTTTCAGGAAGTCATTGCCTGTACTTACATTTTCAAATGTAAGCTGGGTGAGTGATGGAGCAAGCCTTTAATCCCAGCACTTGGGAGGCAGAGGCAAGTGACTCTCTGAGTTCAAGACCAGCTTGGTCTACAGAGGGAGTTTTAGGACACTCAGGGCTACACAGACCCTATATCCAATAGCTAAACAAACATCTTCAGATGTACTGCCTATGTTTCCTCTAGTACTTGGAAGTTTTATGCCTTACATTAGGGCTTTCAATCAATGTTCAGTCAGATTGTTAGAGAGATAAGAGATATGGACCCTAGTTTTAGTTTTCTACATGTGAATATCCAGTTTTCCTAGCACTTTTTAATAAAAAGACTTTCTTTGCTCCAATGCATACACATTGCATATTTGGGAAAATCAGTTGTCTGTAGAAGTGTTTCTAAGAACCCTACTCCTTTGGACTCAAGGCCTATTTTTACACCAGTACCATGATGATTTTGTGACATGGCTCTACAGTATGTTTTGAACAGGTATTTTCATACTTCCAGCATTGCTCCTTTTTGGTCAGGTAGCTTAAACTATGCTGAATATGTTGTGTTTCCTTCTGCATGTTAGATATTTCTTTCTAGTTCTGTGAAGACCATTATTGGCATTTTGATGGTACTACACTGAATCTAGAAAATTATTTCAGCAATATGGCCATGTTGACAGATTAATCCTGAACTGACATATCCCTCAGGTAAAGAATACAGACTTAGTCTATAATACATAAAATTTCTCAAACAAAAGTAATAAGTGATTGTTCAGATTAGGAAAAACAGCACTAGAAATTTCACAGTTTAAATGTTTAATGGATTATTTTATATGATAATGAAGAATATACATGATAGTTATGAATATCAGGTTGAATTGATTACCCCTTTAAAAATTTTTAAAGTACATGTCATTTTCATCTTAGCCATATGATGCTAAATTTGCAGTCCTTTAAACTGTGGATTCGTGCACATAAAGGCAGCTTGCACTTTGGTGCTCACTCTTATTTGCTTTGGCAAATACCATTTTGTTTTAGTTGGAAAGGAAGATTTGAATGGGCTTAGAACCACCTACATGTCAAATAGTTTCTATAGATACTGATAACCTTAAGCTACATGTGCATGAGATAATTAGAATTGAAAAGTAGTCAGAATAAACTACAAGGTGACAGCAATCCAGTCAATGCTTGCATATCTGAAAGCTCCCTTGACGCATTCATGAAGTTCAAACTTGCATCTGAATTTTTATTTGCTTCATAGAACACTATTTCAGATACAAAAGCTTGGATCACTTCAGGCAAAGTATATTTGCAACCAATCCCAGAAATGCACACAATCTAAACTCTAAACCCTAAACTTCTTTATGACATCTGAAGTCCAAAGATCATGCAAATGAAGCTCTCTACAACTTAAAATTATCACTCATTTTAAAAATTGTATATAGACAAAGGGCTAAGAAAATACTCAGTGGTTAAGAGCACTCGGTGCTCTTCCAGAGGGCCTGAGTTCAGTTCTGAGCTTGAGTTAAAACTGCCTATAATTCACCGGGCGGTAGTGGCGCACGCCTTTAATCCCAGCACTTGGGAGGCAGAGGGAGGCATATCTTTGTGAGTTCGAGGCCAGCCTGTTCTACAGACCGAGATCCAGGAAAGGCACAAAGCTACACAGAGAAATCCTGTCTAAAAAAAAACAAAAATAAAAAACTGCCTATAATTCTAGTTCCAGTGGTTCTGATAGACTCTTCATGCCTCTGTAGACACCCCCCACCCACACATATGCAGATACACATAGACACATCAACAAAAGTAAAAACTAAAAATGAATCTTTTCAAATTCCATGTCCATTATATATATTTCCCAAAAGGTCTGAACAAAATGGGAGAATCTCAAACAAGTGAATATCAGAAACTAAACTCTGTATTTTCAAAGAAACCATGCTCGGGTTAATGAATCTTAAAGCCTGTGGACATCGGATTCAGCCTTAAAATGTATAACTAGCACACATCCGAAAAGGTGGTTTTCTCATTAATCTCAGCAGAACATCAAACAAAGAAAACCGAAATGGACCAACTCCAGTCCATCTGGTTCAGCCAAACTATGGGAAAGGTTTCTAATCACACACTGAAGATCAGAAACAAAAGCTCAATCAAGAAATATAGTCATCTCCTTCCTCCATAGCCTCCCCTTTCCACCCACTCCCTTACCCTGTGACCTCAAATAATCCCAAATCTGGGAAACATTAGGAGCATTGCTTTAGCTGACCCCCATTACTGTGCACAGTAGGTGAAGGTAGTCTCTGAGGTAGTGAATGTCAAGGTTTAGTGTGAAGTATAACATTCATTTCAGACACAGAGATACTCCGTAAGAAATAAAGACACCATTGATGGAGAAGAGCATAAATGTCTTACAAGCATAGAACAGTGTCCTGGGTGAGGAAGTGATAAATAATAAGGCTTTCTCACCACACCTGCTACTCATTAGGAGACAGAAGCCTCTTGGCCACCATGAATACTTTCAGCATCTGCCAGAGGAAATAGAGGGCTTTGCAAAGAAAAAGATGTGTTTAAAAGGTGGTGGTAGAACTGAACAGATGCGTGTCTATTTTGTGGATGAGAATACAAGGAAATTTAGTGAATAAAGGTTCAACGATTAAAGCAGACACATAAACAACATCGATCAAATACAATTATCTAAGAAATGGAGGCTGCTCAATCCAACTCAGAAAAGCATATGAGCTTCAAGTATCCACTCTGCTGTTAATATTGCATGAAGTAAAAGATGTTTCTTAACTATAGAGACACTCTTTGTAGCCTACAAAATGAGGCTGCTTGCTAGGAATTTTGAGGAGTTGGGCCAGAGAGATGGTTCATCCTTTAAAGACGAGGCTCACAACCAAAAACATCAAGTTGGAGAATTAAAGGAAGTAATGAGAATTATAAATAAAAGCTCATCTTTTTACAAGATGAAAAATGAGCTGCCTTAAGGATCTAAGTAGTAATGAAAGATGGCTCCTTCGTCTTTTCAAGAACCACTCAGACTGGATGGAGAAAGAGTAGATGTAGGAAAACAAGCCCTCTTAGTCTTTTCAAACTCAACATGGGAGCAACCCTGAGAATAGTCTCAAAGTGTAGGGGTTGGGGGTGAAGTGAGTAGCTGACTTCTGAAAAGCTGAAGACTGTATTTTCACTAATCCCACCTCTCCCTTTCTACCAGGAGTCTCTGCAGAACCAAATTAAAGAAAGGTACACTGGAAAATATGCACAGCACTGTAGCTCCTGTCTGAGGCTGAATCTAAAGGCTGATTTAGGTTTGGCTTGAATGAAAAAGAACAATGAAATTGTCATATGTATATGATGCTTTTGTCTGTTAGAAAATCATTTGGCTTGATTTACCAGGAATCTGAGTTTCTGAGAGAAGATTAGTAGGAGCTTCAGTTCCTTAGTGCCTCTAAGGGACCATCAAAACCTGTGTTGCATATCTGCTCTCTGCCCTAGATCCATCCCCAGTCACTTTTACAGTGTGACTGCTATTTTTCTGGTGTCTTCCTGGGCAGAAAGGAAGGCTAACTTGATAACCACTGAGGTTTTTACTTAGATCAAGTATTTTTTGTAGGTACTGATTCTGTTTTCTCATCTTAACCACTAAGCTTAAAGTTTCAAATCTTAAATACAGTATTTGCTATTTCAAATTGCAGCCACAAGGTAGCAGGATGACTTAATTTTAACTCCTTCTAAAACTGATTAAGCAAATTGGGAAATATGTTAGGAATATGATAATGATGTGGTACAGGGAAACATAAAATTTACCACATGTTTTTATCGGGAAAAACAATTTTAAATATATAATGCATAAATAAGTGGGGTGGGGGCATCAACTGTTCTCTTGTCAGTGAGGGGCACTGAATATGTGAAACTAAAATTAGTCATATTTGGCTTTTCCTAGTTTGTCTCCTTTGCTAAATCCCTGAACCAAAAAACATCATGATTAATAAAAGAATACAGTGCTCAAATTTATCTTTATTAATAGCCAATAATCAAGGACTAGTATATAGAAGATTATGAATTTCCCAAAAATCTTGTTTTTATAAAATAAAGACAGTAGTGGAAATTAAAACCCTGTCCAAGTTTTCAGAGATTAAAATATGTATATATGTAAATCTGAGTCTTTCTAAATAATTTCAAGCTCTTATTATTTTGAATACATCACTAAGATTTGTAAAATGATTATAAAATGAACATAAAAATAAAGAGAATATTGTATTCTTTTTTATTAAGTAGTAAATGAAGTAAAATGAGGTCACGAAATGTTCTCCAAACATTTAAAGAAAGTAAAATGCCTCATCTTAATGGTAGTGGATGAGACTTCACAGAGCCAAGCTAGAAACATGTCTTAGGAATCTTAGCTGGTCCCTGGAGGATTCCCAGCATTCCTTTGCATGCATGTCTCCCAAGAGTAGAAGCCTGAGAAAACAGATAAGCATTCCTCTGTGGCACTGAGACCAACAACCCAGACTTGAGTAAGAAGTCTATGGAGAATGCCAGGGCCAAGGACACTTCCCAAAGGATACTTTCCTTTCTTTACCGCAGAATTAAAAAAACAAACAACAACAAAAAAAAACTTACTACATACAGTATCGAGTGTGCTACATTCCACAATTGCTAAATGTCTCATTAGACTCACCACAAAAGACAAAAAGGAAAATGTAGACAACACCAGGTGAGTAGACCAATCACTTTTGAAACAGATACATCAAGGGATGTTCCATCATATACACCAACGTTTAATTGTTAATTATAGAGTGAATCAAGAGAGGATAAAATGGAAAGGTAATTCTTTGTCAGTGGTAATGAAAGAGAATATACTGAACTTCAAGAATACCTGTAAGAAAGAATAATTAATACCATGAAGGAGAGTTTAAGTATAAAAAGTACCCAATCTAAGATTTAATAATACAAAATATGTCCTCAATATGAGTGTTTTTTGTAGTAAATATATGAATAAGTACAGTGGTTCTGCAAAAATAGAACTTCCATATGATATAGCTATACCTCTCCCACATCTACCCAAAGGTACCAAAGTCAACAAACAATTGAGTTATCGAGTCAACATCAGCACTGGTCATTATAGTCTAGTGATAAAATCAGACTAGGTACCCATGAGCAGATGAATAAATAAAGAAATCATAACATATATTTGCCATAGAGTATTATTCATCAATTAAAACTCAAATAATGCCAGTTATAGGAAACTGGATGGAACTGGAGACCATCGTGTTAAGTAAAATAAGTCAATAGCAGAAAAACACACATCATATGCTTTCTCTTATGGAATCTAAAGAAAGAAAGGATGAGAATATTAAAAATAGGAAGGGATCTTGAAGGAACAAGAATGAGGAAGAAAATATGGATAGAACATGTAGAGAGTTAAAGACAGTCAAAGTATCTTACACATACATGTGAAAATGGTGTAACAAACCCAAAATTTTATACAGTTAATACACAACAATATAAAAGGAAAAGTATTTGTAGGAATGGGTAAATCTCAACACCTCTGTTCAGAATAAAAGTCGGAATGCAGTAAATAAATGCTAAAATGATTATAACCATCTTAATTCTTACTTTTGTCTATAGAAAGACTTAATTCCCTAAGGGAGAAATAAAAGCAAAACAAGAAGTGTTTGAGACTATGACCTGCTTTACAGATGGAAGTTAGAAGACAAATGACTTCATCCCATTCTCACTAAAAATGTTGAGATTCTGTCTCCTAGGAATGTTAGAAGCTACACCCATAAAGTCTCACTAACATGACTGCCCAAATGTGAGCTGAACAAAGATGACACCTGTGGACATGCCCAAGTGGACAGGGAAAAGCTCATAAGGCTTTTCCAACCCTACACAAGGACCTACAGGCAAGTGAGGAACACTGAGAATAGGGAAATAGTCTTCTCTAGGGAGGAATACACCAATTGGTCAGTCCTGAAAACATATATACAAGGAACAGTATATGGACTGAGTGGGTTACATTTAGGAAAACATATGTATACACATATACCTACATACATTCAATAACAATTAATGAAAAAAAGAGGCCATGAATTTGAAAGACAGTGAGAAGGGATATATGTTAGGGTTTGGAGGGATGAAAGGGAAAGGAGAAATGTTTTAACTGTATTATAATCCCAAAAAGTTCAAAAGAAAGTTCCCAACCTGCTTTAATATACTAGTCCTCAAATATGTGCGAACACATATCAAATAGTGATTATAGAAGAGTCATTTACCCATCACTCAGTAAGTGCCGAGTCTTGCCTTTCTTTCCTGGATAGCCTGGAACAGAGCGTTGTCAAACTGCTTTCTTTTAAGCGTACTCATTTTCACTTCAGTAGAGAAAAGAGAAGAAAGACAAATCACTGGGGAAATTTGAAGGTTGCTTCTCCTTGGGTGCTTTTCCAAGTCTTGGTTGGGTTTTAACTTAAAGGACGATGAATGCTGTTTTGTCCCAATACACCCTATCAACATTGTGATTCTGTGTTCTGTGTTTGCCTGCCAGCTGCATACTCATCCTGAATGGCCAGACACCTCACAGACTCTGCTAGTCCAGAGAGCTAAGGAATTAATGAGTTCATTCTCTTCTACCAATATTCTTTTTTTATAACTTCAGAAAAGGAAAAAAAAATGGCCTCCTCTTCATCATTAATTCAGTTGCCATCTGTCTACTAGTCACTATCTGCATCCTCATCCTCTTTGCCACTATCTTAATTTGTGGCTTTATCCTTCTTGCCTAGTGTATTAGAACAATCGTTCTGAATTACCCTGTTGCTTCCTATATTGAGTTGTTTCATTTTCCTTCCACTGACAACTTTCTGGAAAGTGAATCTAAAAAAGTTATTTCTCTTTCTTGAAACCTTAATGACTTTGCTGAAAGATAAAGCTGAAACTTCTCGAGATAGAATTCCAAATTCCCCAAGTATAGGGCTAAGAGGTAAAGGTAAAACTGACATGTAACTTTGAACTCAGGAACACACACGGTCAAGGAAAGAACCAACTTCTGTGAGTTGTCCTCTGACTGCCACACCCATGCTTTGTGCAGGACAGACAAATAAAATAAAATACACTTAAATTTAAAATCAAAGCAAAATCCCCTGTGTGTGCTTAAAGCCAAGATCTTTATGTCTGACCTCTTCTTTTCCTATCCCACTACCTCTTAACTATTGATCACCTTATGTCCTCAGTATTCAGAATTACATGTAATTGTCCAATGTTTCATGCCAGCTCAGAGCTCTAAGCCACAGTCCTGTATTCAGGACTCGGGCGTTTTACCATCTTAAGACTTCATCACAAAACTTCCTTTATTTTTTTAAGATCTATTTCTTGAAGATCCCTCAAGATTTCTTAGTCTACTAAATTTTCCTTGAACCATCTTCTCATGCTTTACTAGTTTTTCTTTTTTGACAACCTAGCCCTAGCATATATTTCAAATATTGCATGCTACATTTTATTTTCAAATAGTTTTCCAAATGTCTCACCTTCTATAATTTAAACCTTATCACAAAGAAATACATCCCCATTCACCATCTTTTTTTCCATGATAAAGAAATTTTCAGTTACACTAAGCACTAAATAATAAAATTCTAAAAATAGGTAATGCACAAGCTTAATAGTATACATTATTTCATGTGTAAGTCTTTATTCTAGATTTTGGGGAATTACAAATATCTATAAAACAGTATTGAACCTTAAGGAGATAAAGGCAGCAACCCAACGTGTATGAATATCATAATACATAACAATCAACAACAAAAGGACAAGAGTTTTTACACGTAAAATAAAACTGGATGTGTGAATTGAGAGACTTGTGAAGCCCCAAACAACAAAGTATGTAAGTTCTGTTGATAATGAGGAGCTCTCAAGGTTTTACAAGCAAGAAAATAAAAAAACAAGCTGTGTTTCAAAGTGATTGAACTGAGCTAATTAGCTAAGATTAAATGAATCAATGAAAGTTGAGTGCAGAGAAGCCATTTGGAGAATGATTGTAATATATCATGCAAACCATTCTGAAGGAATTTCTATAGCTCAGAAATGAGATCATATCTGGGGAGTAAAATGAAAAGAACACACTAGATGTATTTGGAAATGGTATAGTCAGTGGTTTCATCCAACCAGATGAAAGGGATAGTCACCCACAAAGAATCAGAGCCTTTAAACACAAAGAAGAAAAGGATGTTGATGATAGGAAAGATGTGAAGATGCAAAAATGGAGGATGACTTGTTTGGATCATTGCTTCCATATAGAGGTGCATCCAAGAGAGTATATTCAGTAAGGAACAGGATGGTGTCTGAAAAGTCAGGGGAAGATCATGATTGAAGACAAAGATTTTGGTCATTTCTACAAAGATATTCAAAGACACTGGAATGAGCATTAATGCCAGAGATAAATGCAGGAAAAGAAGAGAGTTGGAAAGGCACATGGAAACAACTTGCAGGTACCATGAGGAAGGAATAAAAGAGCACAGGAATAAAAGAGAAGCATCACAAAAGAGGAAAGTAATTAGGGTCACTGACACCAGTGAAAGGATCAATGTGAAAGAACTATTGACAAGGTCTAGTAGAGGTGAGGTACCAAAGCCACATGTGCCTACTGAAATGTCTGGTTTTTTTTCTCAATTGTATTATCTGCATTTCAGTTGTGAAGACTTCTGTGACTACAAGCCAAAACAAACATTTGATTTTCACAAGCCAATTATCTCAGTTATTTTGTTGCAGTTATGCTAAGGTAACAAATATATACAGTTATTTCTTTGGACTTAATTCTGCATTCAATGATGATATATGCCTTTTATCTCTATCCTTAGACAACCATTTGTCCTAAGGAAAGGGAAAATAGCAGCAGTATAGTTCAGAGAAGGAATCTACCTGCTGAAGATGAAGGAGACAAAGGTGATCAACATGTGATGTATCAGGCTTAGAGTATACCTGAATATATACAGGAGCCCAGGCCACATAAGTGACTGAATGGGAAGATTTCTTTAAGTGTCCTAGAGGAAGACTAAGCATGATTGGACAGCACTGAAGGTCCTTGAAGAGAGGTGAGATGGGAAGAAAGATGGAAGGAATGTATCGGCATCAATTTAGCCTTCTGGTTTTTGAAAGGACGAGTACATTACCTGTTGAAGGTACCAGCACCTGTTAGTGAGGTGGTTCCATCAGAGAAATTTTATTGAGGAAGGGCAAGAAGGAGTGCAAAATAATCTTCCAAGATTTCTTGAGGCACTGCTGGCCCACTCCTGGGAATGATGACAGTCTTTTAACATACCATCCACAGTCACTGGCCCTTGTAAGGCAGAGATTAGTGAACTGATGTCATGGCAGTTGAAAGGTAGCATGAAAAAAAAGACAAATGAGGCAAAGAAATTCATCTAGATACTTTTTGTTCTCTGTCCATCTCTATGTGGGAGTAGAAATAAACAGTGAACCAGTACGAACTAGGAAATGACTCACTAATTTCATTTCACAAACTGAGAACTAAGAAGAGGACAATTTAGAGATTTTTTTGTAGCCAGGCCCAAATACTGTTTGGTTTTGCTTGAACTTCGAGCACATGCTAATCATCAATATATTTGACATTTATGATATATTATAATCCAGATGGGACTTTTGACTTAGAGGCAGTGAAGATCTTGTGCATATCAAGTACACAATGATTTATGAATTGTTTTAGAGGAGTTAATAAGGATAAGGAAAGGACACTACTTTTAGTCATTTTGTGATCTTTTGCATGTGTTGTGTCCCCAGACTTCATAGAACAACAGTCATTGTGCTGATCATTAAATATGTGAGAATAACTTAGCTATATGATATATTTGATTAAAATATTAAGTCCAATTTTGAAAAATCTCTATATGAATTTTAAGTGGAACCATGGTTCCACTCATAAAAATGAGAAAATAATCTTCATATCCCAGATCTCACCTAAATAAAATCCCTGCAATGTTGCATATGCCCTACCTGTTTCCTGCTCTCCAGAGCAAAAACTTAGGAGAAATATAAAGTTTGACCTGAATTCATTCAAGATGCTAAAATTGCAGTGACCAGACACTATCACCCATTTAGCTGCTTGGCCCTAATGAGAACCCTCTTCCTTAAACTGATTATTGATGGCAGGTTTATGGAGAACTTAGAGCAATGCAAAAGAATGGTTTGGAATGACCTGATCAGTCAGGGGCAGGGGAAACTGGCAAATTGATGATCATTTTTATTCACCATGGTATATAAATAAGAAACTAAAGAGTTTGGGAAACTAAACAAGGCTTGCTTAAAGTAAAACGGGAACTACTCATGAATTTGTTAGGCCATATCCCTCCTCCAAAATAGGGTAGTGTGAAGTTAAGAGTTTTTCCTCTATGAATCACATGTGGGTACACGGGAACCATGTGCCTTCTGGGGTCTAACATAGCCTTTGGTTTTTCTCTGAGTCAAGTTTCGCTGTGTAGATATAAGAGCTCTTAGTAAATCAACAATAGCTTTCCAAGCAGTCGACCAGCCCTCTCCCTTCTGTTTATATACACTAAGCCTGTGCTTCCTGCGACTACTTCAAAAGAAATATAATTTTCTTAAATAGTACCTAAGGGCAACTCTATAACGTGAAAGAAAGTATAGATGACTTTGAGTCTTTTACTACATGAGTGGAGAAAGAAGGAAGGGGTGATTGAAATGTTACACTGACCAGCCTAGGAAACGGGTAATAACTTGTGATTAAATGCAGATGTCAACCTGGAAAACTCAGTTAATCACAGGTATTAAACCTGCCTGGGAGCCATAAAAAGGCAGGGAGTAAACCAATGAAAAACCTGCGTTGAAGTAGTATAGTGACGCACAATTCACATTGGGGAAAAATTATGGACTAAATTTATATTACTTCAACTTTTCCATCTTATACAAATGTTTATGCACAAATGAACAGGCTGTTACATGGGACGGTAACCAGAAAACATTGGCAACACGAATAAATCAAAATCAGAATAGAATATATGTGAATGACAGATGCCTAAATAGCACTTAAATAGAGAGAAAGGTGAACAACTTTCTACTTGAAAAAAATCACAAACCACACTAGAAACATAAATAGTGTTTGAGGTGCATGATGCTGTTTAAATCCAAAGATAGTACAATAATACAGAAAAAATTATAGTCTGCATATGCAGGGTCACATGATCACAGCATGGTATCACATAGCTATGGCTACATGGTTTGGGCTTTGACATTCAATTGGCACATAGTAAGTGTTCGTTCTGATTTATGGCTAACAGTGCTCCTCAGAGGAAAAATGCAGAATGTTATAGACATGAGAGAACTTCCAACAGAACTGAAGTAAGCAAGTATAATTGCTACAATAGTATGTATATTCATGGCCCGTACCAGCAGTCACCACTCTCTGCCACCTCCAGCTACCAAGGGAACGTTGAGGAGCAGTGCTTCACTCTGAGCCCCCATGAGTTTCTATTCATCATTCTTAGCTGTTGATTCATCACACTGAGTCTGCAAATCCAGTTTCAGGAGTTCACTATAGGACCAGCAAAGCATGTACACAAACTGAAGAGTGGACTTTAAATTTTGACCCTAAATTTTAACATTTTCATTTCTGATATTTTTGATCTTATTGTCTGGATTTTTATCCAAAAGATTAAAAGGCTGATAGATTTTATGTTGGTCTAAGGAGTTTTATTGGCATGTGACAAGGGAAATTAAGGGATTTACAGAAGGAAAAAAATAATAACACCTTCCTAACAAAACACATAACGCAGCATTGAAAACTGAGATAGTGTGACTGTGGGACGTTTGTAGTTGTAATACTCTGATAGAGTAGAAGGATATGAGTCTTCAGGAAGTCTCAGAGCAGTGACTGTGGGAGCCAGAGGACCTTGACCTGGTTCTTCTGACTCCTAAGATATGAAGCACTAACAGCCAGCCTGCAGAGACTTGTTGCAGGGAAATGGTAAACGAAGGACATGAGAGTAAAGAAGATGCCTCACATCTCATACCTACAATCATTAACAGTAACCAAGGGGGATAGTCTAATGGATGGGGCTCCTAGAGAGGCTATTGCTTGGTCACTATAGTATGTCCATTATAATAGGCCCCCATTCTAAATGGGTCAATGACTACAGAGTTAGTGCTAGTATGCTAAACACCAGGCTTCCTTATCAAACTTGTCTCAGCAGGACAGAAGCCCCAACCTCTACAAAACAAACCCCAGCTCAGTTGCAGTGTGAAACTTGGAAATCCTAACATATAAGCTCAAGATGTATTCATTGCCACAGCCTGAGCTCTACTATAACTGTGGAAATTCTGGTTTCTGATTCAGTAATTCATACCTACAAACATGGACACGCAAACAAATTTATTAAATCACAGAGAAACTAAATTGACATTTTTCTTCTGTTTTAGTCTCCTGAGCACACTCTTAAAATAAATGTAAATTATTTTCATCCTACACTATCCAATTTAAGTTTGAGTTATAATTGAATATATCCAGAGGTGAACCAATAGTGTTCTTTAAGGTTAGAAACAGAATGTGCCATCATCACCTAAGAACTGAGTGGAATCCCATCTCTTGTCAACTATGGTTGACATGAGCATCTTCAGTCAATATGAAGCTATGACTCATGCTGTTTATTATGGGCTTATTCTGTTGTAATGCTTCTTGTGGGTCATCTGGCTGGCTGCATTAAAGGATCTCCCTACGTTTACCACCTCCTGAAAAATTATCAAATGTTGGTGTTTGTATTTGATATTGAAATCTCTTCATCAATTTGAAAAGATCAGAGTACTCTTAGACTTAGACACATCTTGCATAAAACTAGATGGTATCAATAAAGTACCCTGAAATGATAAGTTTAGGAGGACCAATATACCCATAACTACTTTTCATTCTGGGAGGAAAAAAAGGTATATTAAGGCCTGGGACAAATACCATTTATGAAGCTCCAATTCCTATCAAAATGGTTGATTCATAATACATTCTGAATAAAGATGTGTTGATTGACAGAATGAATAACTAAATGACTGAAAAATAATTTAGCATGTCAGGATGGTTTTACTTGAAGAATCTTAATGAATGTAATATCTAATTTGCTGTTATAAAAACTGGACAGAAGAGGAGGTGGGGATCAAGGTGCTAGAAGATATTTGTGATCTTGTTGATATTATTTATTCATTATAAGATACAAAGTGAAACCCAAAATACTCAATTATGTTTCCAATGTTAGGTCTTTCTTTGCTGATTATTTTCAAGTGACTATAGGTTCAAATGCAGTTGGGAGAGCAGTGGTTCTACAAAGCTTCTACCAAGTCTCTACACAATGTAGAATTCCTGGCAGTAAGTCAACATTAATGTTATGTTCACTTACTCGTGTGTTTATGTGTATTTATGTCTATGAAATCAGTTTTATCACCTGTAAATTTACAAGATCCACAATGATTTCCTTTTTTTAAACTGAAGACTTATTTTAGTTATTTCTCTCTGTGTTGTGTATACATATATAGAAAGATAGATGATGGATAGAGATAGATTAGATAGATAGATAGATAGATATAGATAGATAGATAGATAGATAGATAGATAGATAGATAGATAGATAGATAGATAAAATAAGATAGAGGTAAAAGGTAGATTGAAATATAAGGATATATGGTATAGTTAGATGGGTATAGGTCATGAAACTAGAAAAGAGCCCAGATAATAAGGGATTTTGAACATGGAGAAAGAGGTAACGAGAAGGTGATGCTACATGTACAGCAGGAAGCAGAAGGTGCAACACTGGGAAATGGAGAGAGGAGAACTGCTAGGAAAAGGGAAATGGGGGGACAGGAGACAAACAAGGAAAATGTATGTATAAAAGTGCCACAATGAACCCATTACCTTGTATTCTACAGTTTAAAACTAGTAAAATTTGGAAGCTTATTATAATAATTAAACTGCATCTCATAAACCAGGTAAGATATGAGCTAGGTAATCTTTAAACATACTATTTCACATACATACACATATACACTTACATAGATACCCACATAAACAAGTAAACTTGGAACTGACATCACTTCTTCAAGTAGAAAAATGAGTACATCAGGACAGCACTCCAAAATTACTGACTAGTCTTGTTAAAGAAGTAATATCACAATTGCTGCCACCCGTAAGGGGCTATGATAATTGGGGGAATATTATATTTATATATTTCTGTTCTCCACACTATGAATTTAAACAGCAGTGATGCTTCCTGGAATCATCACTATACATTTTCTTCTTCATAAAACCATAGATTTATCTCTAAAGCAACGTACTAAATTTCAGGACACTCTGGACTACAGAATGAGACTTCTGACAAAAAAATAACTAAATAACAATTAATACTAAATTCCAATGTTTTCTCTGCATAGTCTTAAAATCTAGGTCAGACAAATCAGGAATTTAAGCCCCCTCCTCATAATTATAGCACCATATGGAGGTGTGCCATAAATAAATGTAAATTCCTTCATTGGAAATGCCCTAACAGGACTGGGTGGGTGCCTATAGGAGACCACTGGAGTTAAATGTGACCAGCTGCTAATTGGCTACACTAAGGGCCACCAGGGGAGAGTAACTGTAGGCCCAAAAGGAGGCAAATTTTTTGCCCTCCCTCCAAAGATATTTTTAAATCAGAAACTTTGAATACATAATTTTAAATATTTTAAGAAATAAAGATATAGAAGCAATATCTCTCCACAGCAATAGGGAAATGTGAAAAAATAAGTAGAAACTGAATAAGATGGAGTACCAATGAAAAAGACATAATTTATGTGTGAGAGGTCCTTGAGATCATCCTTAGCTTAATGATTCATTGACTAGATCATAGGACTCAGAAAAGACTTTCATTTATGGTTACAGATTATTAAAGTGAAGGAATGCAGATTAAACATTAGCAGTAGAACAAATACAAGGAATGAAATCCAGGACAAATGAGGCGCATACCGCTAAGAGTCTTGTCTCCATGGAGTCACACAAAGGGGCTTAATTATACCAGTAGCAATATACGATACCATGTAATGTACTGTAAATCAGGTAGTACACTTGAGTCTTGTGTTCAGGCTTACCTTTAATGCTTTTTCATATGGCCATGCATGAAGCCATTGTCTTCAGGGCTTACCTCAGCTTCTTATACTCCGTCCAGTCCTGAAGACTGCAAATAGGTACTCAACACAAATTAAGGTGCTGAAGCTGTCCAAAGGCAAGTTCTAAAGATTAGGAAGTGTGAAGCTTAAGAAACGAACACTTGTAGACTTAGTCTTCTCCTGGATACATTTGAAGCATATTGAATCTAAATGAGTTTAGAGATTAACCCACATACATCTGCCCGAATCCACTAAAAATTAACCACAGTAAATGTAGAGAAGAGAAGCATATAACGACTCCCTCAGAAAAGTTAGTTAAGGATGAAACAGAAGTAGGTTCTTGCTGTCCACTGAGATTCTAAAGAACATGAATTCCACCTTAAAGGAGCGTATCAAGTCACCAGCAGGACAAGAACAGCAAATCTATAACCAGCTCTACCTGCACAGCTCACATGCAAACCTTCATACCAAAGAGGAGTCTGCTTGTCTAAGAAAACAGAGTAATTAGTCATTGTGTGCATCCTGTCAGCTTTGGCACTTCCTATTTTGTCCGTGAAGAACAGATTTTAGAGGAATTATTTCACCCTTGAGTCATGTCATTCCATTGCCTCAGGCACCCTTTGTTGGTAGCTTTTATGAGATTTCCTGTCTGAGAAATTTATTTAGCCAATCTGTGACTCCAATTCTTCATTTGTAAAATAGATAATGGTTTTGATATTTTCAATGAAACTCAGACATTCTCAAATAATTAGATGAAAAGTTTGTAATTTGGTTGGTCTTTTAAAAGGAAATGCTACAAGAAATGATTCAGTGAGAAGTGAATGGAAATTAAAGAATAGGATGGGAGAAACAGATATTTTTGACATTATCTATTCATGTAAAGTCTGAGCTTTCAGTTATATACTTTGAGGTCACTTGTAGCTTCAGTGAGTGAATCTGTCTGGTCCTAACTCCTCTTGGCTGATGGACAAACACACAGCTATGCCTGTGACTTACTCCTAGGTAGTAGCTCAGTAGAGCAGTGGTTCTCAACATGTGGGCCATGACCCCCTTGGGGGGTTGGATGACTCTTTCACGGGGTAGCATATCATATATACTGCTAGCAGATATTTACATTATGATTCATAACAGTAGCAAAATTACAGCTATGAAATAGCAATAAAAATAATTTTATGGATGGTCATCACAATATGAGGAACTGTATTAAAGGGTCACAGCATTAGGAAGGTTGAGAACCACTGTTGTTGAACAGTTCTCTATGAAGTGATTCTCATCTGCTTGTGGTGAAATTAGAAATCATCAGTGTAATAAAGAGAATTCCATAAGTCTAAACCATCTGAGAAAGAGAGAGATAGTGAGTTCATGTGTGTATACAAACTTACTAAAAGTCATGTGTGATGGGCAAAGCTATGACTCAGTTTTCTCTTCAATGTATTCTTTTAGTGTTTTGGTTTAGGTTGTTCAGAAAAGTCTAACAAATAGGATACATGTATTTAACATGTAGAAAGATACTGTTGTAGGAACTATTTACACAATTAATTTCCGTCTTTATCTGTGTTTGCTCTCTTTGTCTATCATTAATGATAAAATAACTAGGAAGGTCACTCCCTCTTAGTGGGCTAATGAGTAACCAAGTACAACATACTGTATTTTTTTCCCATTGTGAGGGGCAGGAAGTCTAAGTTACAGAATACCCAATTACACAGTTTTGTATTAGCCACCAAAGAGGAAGAATTCTATGTCCATACTACTTCAGGGGTAAAAAGTATAGAATATTCTTGAAAAGAGAGCACAGAGGATACAAAGACCTGGGTACTATTTGTCACAACTGCATGTGAATTTATATTACCTCAAATCAAAATAAATGTAATTTTAAATAAAACATATTTTATATACCTTGAGGGGCTAACTGAGCATATCTTTTCTATGGTAGAATATTCATAAAATTTATCATTTAAACAGTGACAACTCAACAGCATTGTTTAATGTTGTGCCCTTTCGTGAAACACTTCATTACCCTTAACAGAAACCTCATACCCCTTAAGCAATCACCCCCATTTCCCCTTCTCTTTATCCCCTGGTACCCACAAATCTGCTTCCTGTTCCTATGAACATACCAACTCCTGATATCTTGTAAAAGTAGAGTTGTATGTATTGTATTGATTTTTGCTTCTAGCTTCTGACCTTGGTATCATCAAGGTTCATCCATTTTGTAGTAAGTATCAAGACTTTACTCTTTTGTATACCTGAATAACATTCTGATATCTCTTTTTAAATGGGAGCAATCACATTTTATCATCCATTCATCAGCAAATAGCTATTTCTCCACTTCTTGGCTATTGGAGAAAGTGCTTCTATAAACAATCATGAACCATTTTTTCTGTGAGAATATTTTCAATTCTTTAGAGTAATATACCTAGAAGTAGAACGGTTTGATTGTGTGTTATTTCTATGGTTAACTCTTTGAGGAATGATCAGACTGGTTTCCATGGCAAGGGAGCAATTTTATATTCCTACCAGTCATGGATGAGGTTTCTTAATTACTTCCCATATTTTCAAAGCTTAGTTTCTGATACATTTCTTTTTACTTTTTCATGTCCATCTGACTGGGGGTGAAGTGGCATCCCATTGTGGTTCTGATGTACTTTAATCTGATGACTAAAGACAGGAAGAATTCTTTTCACGTGCCTTTGTCTACTTGAGTTAATTTACTTGGAGAAATACCTCTTAAAAATCCCTTGTCCATTTTCAAATTAAGTTGTTCACCTCTTGGTTGTTCAATCACTACTCTAAAAGGAAATGAACCTAGGAGGCTTCCAAGTGTTCTTTTTGTAGGTCTCATGGCAAGGACATGTTCATTTTGAGACATTTGTGTGTGTGTGTGTGTGTGTGTGTGTGTGTGTGTGTGTGTGTGTATTCCTTGAATGTGCTCATTGCCTAGGGTTACTGTATCGAATCACCAAGAATACAGTGGCTTTAAAAAGCGGAAATTTATTCTGTCTTGACACTGGGAACCAGAAGTCCAAAATCAAGTTGTGGCAAAAGTTCCTCACTTATGGGGGCCAAACACATTCAAACTACCACATTCTACTCCCTAGCCCCATAAGCTTTTGACAACATCATAATGTAAAATGCATTTAGCCCAACTTCAAAAATCCCCATAGTCTATTATGGTCTCAACAATGATTTAAAGTCCAAAGTTCAAAGTCTCTTCTGAGATTCATGCAGTCTCTTAACTGTAATCCACTATAAAATCAAAATTAAAAAACAGATTACATACTTCCAACATATAATGGGATAGGACATAAATTAACATTCAAAAACATAGAGAAGGGAGCATAGTGAGGAAATACTGGACCAAAGCAAAACCAAAAACCAGCTGGGCAAACTCTAAACTCTACATCTCCATGTCTGATGTCAAAACGCTCTTCAGATCTCCAACTCTGTTTAGTTTTGTTGACTACACCATACATCTTTCTCTTGGGCTGGTTTCATTCCCTGTTAGTAGCTTTCCTCAGCAAGTATCTCATGACTCTGGCAACTAACATCTTGAGGTCTCTAAGGCAATCCAGGCTTCAACTTGACAGCTTCACTAAATGGCCTCTCTGGGCCTCCATTCAGGGATAACTCTGAGACATGCCTGACCTCGGTGGCTTTCCTTAGGCATGGAGGCAAATTCCTGTCCTTAACTCTAAAGCCAAAACAACATGGTTAAAGCTGCCAAGGTCTCCTGCTTGCTGGGGCTGAAACATGGACCCCTTCTCAATTACACCTTCACTAGCTTTCTGTCCTTCACTGCCTAGCCTAGGCTTGACTGTTCTGAAATTTGTTCTATAAACCAAACTGGCCTCAAACAGAGAGACCTGCCAGTCTCTGCCTAACGAAGCTCTAACTAAGCTTTTCTTAGGTTCCTTTTCACAAGTTGGAAACTTAGCTGGGTGGGATCTTGGCCTGAGGTCACCACTCCCTTTATTCCATTTCTTGATCCATTTATCTCCTTGAACACAGAACTTAGCTCCATTCTGCTTTCTGGTGCTCCTTTTCTCCTCAAATATTTTTCCTGATTCAGCTTGCTCCTTTTAATTATAAATCTTCATTGGAGTTACCCCTACTAACCACATGACAGAGTCTCTACTAGGCTGTTTTGAGATTTCCTCTGCCAATGGATTTAATCCAAAACTCTTCACATTAGCCTCGGGCAGACTCTTCAGAGATGGACAAAAAGCAGCCACTTTCTTCACCAAAATACCACAAGAATGATTTCCAGACAACATACTAAAATTCTTCTCCTCTGAAACCTGTTGAGTGAGCCTCCCCAGTTCAAATAACTTACTACTGTCTTCCATGCTCTTACTAGTATGGCCAATTAGGCAGTGCTTAAAGCATTCCATTGCTTTCCTAATTCAAACTCCAAAAGTCCATATTTCTCTATTGTCTGGCCTATCACAGCAATGCCCCAGTCCCTGGTACCAAGTTCTGTTTTAGTGAGGGTTTCTGTTGCTGTGAAGCAACAACATGACCATGACAACTCTTGTAAAGAAAGCATTTGAATGAGGTGGTGGCTTACAGTTTCAGAGATTCAGTCCATTATCATCATGGTGAGGAGCATGGCAGTCAATGTTCATTCAGACATGGTGCTGGCTATATCTTGATATGAAAGCAACAGGAAATGGACTGTGATACTGGGCAGTATCTTGAGCATAGGAAACCTCAAAGTCTCCACAGTGACACACTTCCTCCAAAAAGGCCATGCCTACTCCAGCAGAGCCACATCTACTAATAGTGCCACTCCCTATGAGTTTATGAGGGCCAATTACATTCAAACTACCACAAAAGATTAAGTAACAGCAGTAAATGTCTTTGAAGAAGCCAATTAGAAAAATCCAAAAAGATGTAATTCAGACAGAGTATGAATAAACCTTAATGTGCATGTACAGTAGTGCACATGTTTGTGTAAACATATGTGTGTTGAAGAATGAACAGTAATTAAAAATATTCTTCCTCTCATAGAGAAAAGTTTTAATAAATTGTGGTATATTGATAATATAAAATATTAATTAGAAGTTCAAATAAATGAACTAAATCTGTATATATCATGAGAAGATATGGTAATAAGAAATTCAGGTCAATTACAGGATATTGCCTGTGGTATGGCATTCATTAAATACTTTTTAAAACATAAAACTCTACCATTTTTAATACACATGTACTTAATAAAAGAATATAGACTATGTATCTATGATGATAATAATAAAATTTCCTTCTGAAAAAGCACAAAAAGGGAAAAAGAAAACGTCAGAGAAGTAGAAAGTCCGCACATAGCTGCAGAGTTCTGTTTCTTTTCTTTAAAAATATGAAGCAGATATAACAATCTTTTATTTTCCCTTAATGTTAGGAGCTGGTAAAGTCCCTCACTAGGAGTCAAATGCTTGTCCACTGAATGTCCTAGAAAGAAATACCTTCAAATATCTGGGATCTAGGCATTTTCTGAGACCAATATAATTATCTTGGCTATCTCCTATATTTCCTAAACTAATTTGGGGTTTTTCATGAGTCCTTTAAAACAGTGTATTTTCCTCTTATGCACCTGATGACCCACAAACCTTTAAATGTAATTATATCATATACTATCCTAAAAAATTGCTAAATTGTGAAGCTTATTGTCACCCATTTTCCAAAACAATCAGCATAATGCAATACAAAAAAGTACTTTAAAACAAAGCAACACATTTTAAAATATGTGACTGCTCAGTCACTATTATAAGTGAAAATGCAATTCTAGTTGCTAAAACTTATCAAGCTATAAAATATATCTTAAGAAAAATAGATGAATGAAGCATGATCGATGGCACCTTGAGCCAATGATTTCCTAATATCATTCACTTCTCTTGTGAAAGGCCTCGAGAAAGTACTGTACAATCTTTTATGTCATTGATAGTCTTGGGAAACTGGTTGCATACAATTACTTTTATTTTTTACTAAAATCAGCGGTTCTTAAGTGTTCATGTTTGAGGAGACTTGATAAAAGAAACTACTTAGTCCCATCCCTGTGTTTTGGATCCAGTGTATCTGTCTTGCCATCTGAAGAGCTGTATTCAAATCACATTCCTGGGTCATGCTAATGCTGTTGGTTCAAAGACCACATTTGAAAAACCACTACTTAGAAAAATGATGTATTTCTTGCTGCCTCTCTTGAGAGGTGGACTATGGACATGTTTGTTCTCAAAACTTGCCATCATCTTTGACTCCATCCATGGATAACAGAACAAAATGGAAATGACAGTTTCTTGTTCACACACTTAGACTTGCGACACTGAAATAGTATGTAAGAAAGTCAGTTGCCCCAGCATTCAGCGAGTGGGTGACACACCTATGTCTTCTGTAACACTGGGAAGAGTTAGGACTTTCAGATGTCCCATAGAGAATCTATTATCTCATGAGAAACAGGTAAATATTCTCTTCCAAAGCATAGGCAAATATCTTGCATGGTGAATTAGGGCTTCCCACGTGAGAAGTCCAAGAAAGAAGGAAAGAAAGATGTGTTTTGTCAGCCAATGTCCCCAAAGTGATGTCTCTTTTCAACTGAGTGCTTACAAAGCTCACATATCACATTTCAGGGCAGAGATACTGACTTGAATTTTTCACAGAAAGAATAGAAAAGAATGTTTATCTACAGCGATTCCCCCATCACCATTGTAGACAAAAATGCCAATGTCAGCAATGTCTCTCTGGGGGAATATAGCACACTAGTAATCCAGTGTCTATAAAATGTACGTATTTCAAATGACTCTGAGGGAAATGCCATTCCCAAATTCCCTTTTGTGAAAGAGTTGTCATCCCAGAGAAGTGACCACACCATGATTGTGTTAGGTGTGTTTCCAAGGATCAAAATAAGACTGCAAAACTGACAAGTAGTCTTTTTTTCTCAGTATTGATTTTGACTATTCTTGAACTATTCTTTAAATAAAAATCTCTACTTGCTTCATAATGGTTTCTGAATATACCATGGGCTTATATCCAGGGTATTCCCATAGCAACCTTCCTATTTACAAACTCAAAGTCCAAGCTATAAATCTTTTTCAGATTTCTCCTGGAAAAGATTAGAGCAGAGACAATGGTAGTGTCAGAGAAAGGTCACCAGAAGCTTCCATGGATTCAGATAAGGAGAAAGGTGCAGAAATCCTAAAAGTGTGACAGCCAGGGCAAATGCCAAAGGGATGGCCTATGAGGTCAGCTGTGCTATAATTGTTCTCACAAGGTAGATGAAGGGCCTTTTGATATTTTCTCCTGTTATTCAAAATTTCTGCTAAACCACAGAGTTTCTAAACTCTAAGTTTTTGTTTTTGGTTTTTTTTTTTTGTTTTTTTTTTTTTCAAGACAGGATTTCTCTGTGAATTTTTGGTGCCTGTCCTGGATCTCGCTCTGTAGACCAGGCTGGCCTTGAACTCAGAGATCTGCCTGGCTCTGCCTCCTGAGTGCTAGGATTAAAGGTATGCACCACCACCGCCTGGCCTTCTACACTACATTTCTAAACCTAAATAAATAAGTGAATAAATAAGCTACATTTCAGCCCTGTTCCCTTTTCCTGATGGTAAGTATGACCAGAATATCTTTATGATTTCTAATAAGCTGTATTAATTGTGGAGGCCAGCCACCCTTTTCGGACTTGGATCACTGAAATAAATTCTTTCTACTTTCCAGGAAATTGCAACATTTCCACTCAATATATATATTTCATCCTATGAATACTAGCCAATAAGTGAATATTTCTGAGTTGTTTATTAATGCAGGATTCTCTGTTTCTGTAAACATATCTCTTCTTTCTGAGCTTTACTACTCCACATTAGTACCTTATCACCGTATTTGAAGATATCTCAATCCTACATGGCTCTTCTGTGATCCTGATGCCAGGACCTTAGATATTTAGGACTATACCAGAGAATTTATTTATGTGTACCTCTTTGTATCTCAGCTTCTTTTTCATATCCAGAGTTCAGCTGTACCTTGTATGTGGTCCACAGACAAAAATAGAGTGAGGTGATGGAATGAATGATATAAAGTCAGAGTATAGGAACATTGGCTTTATTCCTTCAGTACAGAAATCCTTTGTTCCTCTTCCATAAACTCTCAGTCAATCCCTAAGCTCTCCAAAGCATGAGTTTATCATTTATCAACACAAACTATGATGGTTAATTTTTATATTGGGTTGGTTCCTGTAAAAGTAGCCAACAGACTACATGAAAAGTGATATGTTGGATTATTTCTACTTTTTTGGTAAAAGAGCAGACTGATTCTTTTCAAACCAAACCCAGATGAGGCATCTTCCAGAAAGCTACAAGGGGGAATTGTAATACAATGCATGAGAATGTCTGCCAATTGGATCCTGGAAGGAAATAACTCAGAGTTACTTTTCACTTTTGTGAGGGTCATATTACAATACTTGCAAAGAAAAATCCAATATTCAGTGTGAGTTATACAGTAACTCAGTGAGACCAGGGAAAGAAACGCTGAGCTGGTAAAGCTGTGTCCTCTTTCATAAGGTCAACCAGTAGGAAATATAACAGCTAATATCCTAGACAGTGGGAATGCAGCAGAGAGTTTTTTCCCTTCTTTCCCAAGAGAATAAATAAATACCAAGCCAGTCATTTTGAAATCCAGAAAAATCACAGCTGGAAACCCAAAATAAACCTTCTTCAGTCCTCGGATTCTACCCTTTGATTTATTATCTGTTTGAAAAATCCCACTAAAGTGAGACATTAAATGCACATGTAATTCACTCTGATAGCAAACCTGGAACTCCAACCTGAGATAACTTGCTATGTAGAATAAGGTTGGCAGTGTAGCTTTTCAAGTTTAATGCCACTCATGTAAATGATTACTATCCTATTACTGGCTGGACTTTTATCATCTTCCTCATCTTGTCAAATAAGCCTGTGTGTTTTCTAACCTTATTGTGTTCTGGAATTGCAGATTGCATACCTGATATATATTTCTCTGCTGCCAGGCTTCCACTTTAGAAGCACTTGCTCCAGTTCTTACCTTCTTGCCTTGGAAAGTAGAGACAAGATGCAAAGATCTTTAGAATCACTGTGTGGTCAACTATTTTCTGCAAGCTTTATCTGCTGCTCTTATTACCTTGGTTTTATTTGGAAACAAGAAGACAGCAAAATAAACAGTGGCCAAGAAAGGATGTATATGTGTGGCCCTTCTTAATACTACTGTACAATCATAACAGATTATGCAGTTTATTCACAAGCTCTGGGTTATGTATTGTCTCCAGCAAAGCTGGCTTCAGTGTCTAATAGTCAGAGTAAAAAATTCATGAAGCCAAATCCATCTCCATAGCCTGTGTTGTGAGTAACTAAAAATTTTTTTGGAACATTCTTGCACATTCTTCCAGTTAGACTGTGACATGTTGAAAGTATTTCTCTTCCAAAGAGATTGAAGAAAATCAATGACTAGAAAACCCATCAGAATAAATCATTCTCCATAAAATAGCAGCACATGATTGCATGTTACTCAACATGCACCAGACACTCTTCTCCGTTCTTCACATATACAGATTCATTTGACCATTGCTACATCCCTGCAAATTAGGCATGATTGTTCCCTTATGGTATGGGATAACTGGAGAGACCAGGGTACATAAAGAGCAAGAAAACACCATACCAAATCCATATTCCTTAGCTGCGATGAGCTACTGACCATCACATGAGACTTTAGCTTCCCTTGTTGACCTAAAATCTGATTGAGGTAAAATGCTTCCCAAGAGAAGGCTGTCCCTGGGAAGTCAATGGCATTTTTCATATCTGGGCTCTACACCTGCAATAAATGATGGGACACAAAAATCACACTTGATTCTAAAATTCTCTGATTACAACTCAGAGAAGGCTTGTTTGTTCAAGAACGAAAAAAAAGAACCATAAATACTGAAAAATTTTAAGCACTATGAGGTACCCAGAAGGACAAAAGCCGCATCAGTATCATTATTCTTTTGTGTATTAAATTACTTTTCCAAACATTTATTCTGCGTAACGACTCTAAGCATCCACTATACATGAAACACTGGGCTGACCTACAGGGAGACAAAGAGAACTGCTATTTGTTTAGAGGCTATAATGGGTGCCTCATTATTAGGCACAATGTACAGCTATTGTTCTTAACCTTTGCCAGATGTTTGTTCCAAACCTTTCATGATTTCCATATAAAACCAAAATTGAGAATTCTGAGGGCCACTGCTGCATGGGACCCATCATGTAACTGCCTGAATGTCTCCAGCAAAGGATCACTAGTGCATAACTATTTCCCCTTCCATTCTATTCTCCAAATAATTGGATGATGGGCTGTAGACCCCTATTATATTTTTAACCCATTTAAGATAGCTATCTCTGGAGCATTTGCTTCTCACCAAAGATAATGATGTACGGTGAGAATGGTGTGAATTGCTTTACACTTCAAACTATGGAAGATTCCGTAGAAAGTTAGAAGGGAGGCAACATAATGGTATGGAAAGATGGTCCCATCACCCCTGCTCAGTTCTTATGCACGATATTATAACCTTGGAGTCATCTGTTTCAGTCTTGGTTACTATATATTACATAGAGTTATGAGCCAGGCATAGTGACCAATGCCTTTTATCTCAGCACTCAGAAGGCGAAAGCAAGTGGATCTCTGTAAGTTCAAGGACAATCTGATCTACACAGTGAGTTCCAGAGTACCACGACTATATGAGACCCAGTCTCAACAACAACAACAACAAAGTAACATGCCTATGAACAGTGCAATCACCGCTTGACTAGATGATCAAGGAAAGCTATCGTCCACCTATGACATTGATCTTGCTATATAGTGCGAATCCTGGCCCCTTCTAAGTCCTTCTTTATTGGGCTCTTCTGCTCTGACACACAGGATAACGGTGCTGACGGGCTGTTCTCTACATTCAGATGGAAGCCTTTGAGCTTTTCCATTTCCTTTCGTGGCAATTTCCCACACTGGATGGTTGAAGTCACATCTTGGCTTCCTCCTAACAGTTTTCAATTCTTCGCATACTTTTGTCTCTTTCATTTTTTTTCCCATATTCCAAACTTCCACTTTCAAAGGAGTCTGTGCTTTTAAGATCTTCCCAAATAGTTCTTTCCTGTTACCCTTCCTGCCTCCTCCCCCAACCCAGTGCTGAATCCCCCTTTATCCTCTCACCATGCTCTCATATATATAAAAGAGACACTAAAACTCTTTTTATTCCAGTTTTTTACTGCAGCTTTTACTTTTAAGATTAAGGCTCTAAACCCAATGAATATTTCATGTGGAACACATCTCAGCTCTCATTTGCTGAGATGGATGCAATAACCAAGAGGAAACCTGTAATAAAATAAACTCACTAAAGATAACCAGGCAGTACATATTAAGAGGGCCGAATTTATGACTGCTTGATGAGTGAGAATGTTCTAGAAGAAGAATTGTGGTTTCCCTCTTGTCTTACCTTTCTTAATCCTTTTTCTCAGTGCTGTTCTGTGTCATCCTTTGCTGTTAATTTTGGCAGACTTCTTTCCTGAACCAGTGAGCATGTCGTGTGTCCATTCTTAATAATTTGCTTTTGCTTTATCAGTCACAGGCAAGAGTTTAAGTAGTACTTCACTGGGTTTTTCTCCGATATCTATAAACATCACAAGCCCCGTCCTATTTTATGCACCTAATCTGCTTCTTCACATTTTTCATTTTCCTATAGCTTCCAGCCTCGTGGCAGCCAGAAAATCCCCCTAAAATATGGCTTCCTTTCAGGCACATTGAAGAGTCTTCTGTGGGAGATATAACTAAATCCTACACTTCCCCTTTTCACAAACACAACATTGACTAAAAGGATTACAGGAATGGATTTGTGAGGCTCCATGAGTGACTGGTACTTTCACAGCAAGAAACTCATGATCAACTTGGCACAATCTAGAGTCATTTGGAAATAGACACATTTTCAATCGTGAAAATGGCCCTATCAGCTTGGCTTGTGTGCACACAAATGTCTGTCAAATGTAAAGATCACTTTACTTGGAAGCAATTAAAGTACTTAATTTAAAACACAATGCAATTCTGCCTTTTCAGGGACTGTTCTGTATTCATAAGTATCAGTTTGAGTTAAGTTGAGTTAAGTTAGCGTTAAAGAAATGAATGGGAAACACTTCATTGGCATGACCAATACTGAGGAACTACAACCATTCAAATAGTTCAACTCCTTTGGGAATAGCCTGTCTATTTTTAATGTATGTTCTTCCTTTTCTCACAGATTCCAAAATAATGTAAACGAAGTAAAAAAAAAAAAAAAACAATGCTTTTCCATAGTCACAAAAGCTAAATAAATTTTCTCATCTAATGACTTCTTACATTTTTTAGCCTTATTTCACTTCTACTGAGCTGCTACATGAGTTTTTAAACAAACTTTCAGGTTACTTTGCTAGATTTTTCGTTTATGTTATACTTAAATTAGACTTCATATGACATTCATAAACTTAAGTGCCTTCTTGAAGCTTTAGAATATACTCACTCTTGTCTTTTGACATGCAATATGGATGATTCCAGGGAGACACAAAGCAAGAACTGATGGATATTAATGTTTAAAAATTAATCAGCTCCAGAAAAGTAAGAATCTATTTGCTATGTAAATATTTATTTTATTTTTAATTGTGTGTGTGTGTGTGTGTGTGTGTGTGTGTGTGTGTGTGTGTGTGTGTGTGTGTGTATTTATACCCATGGAGGCCAGTAGAAAACATTGGATCTCCCTAGAGCTGGAGTTAGACACTTCTGAGTCTCCCGATGTGGGTGCTGGAAACTGAATTCAGGTCCTCTGCAAAAATAGTATGCTCTTTTATATACACTCAGTATACACTGAGTCATCTCTCAAAATCCCAACATCTACTTCTTCAAAATAGAAATGTTGATCCCTAACAAAAAATGTCTGATATATTTTCTCTCAGGAATACCAAGGTTTTACTAAAATGTTATTTGTGTTGAAAAGAACCAGTCTCAACTCTCCCTCCACCAAACCCAAGCTGATGGATAGAGGTACAAATATTCCAGTACGATCTTGAAGTTAACTGTTATTTAAATTTTATGGAAAGTGAATTAATGATAAAATAATTCTTAAGAGTGTTTCATTGTGTCAGTCCATAACAAGAGAAATGCATTATAGTAGAAAGTTCTACCCTTGGGTAAAATTTTTCATTGTTTCTGAGAAATTTAGGAACTTGAATCAAGAAAGAAAACTATTCATCTTCTTTTACGAGATTCTTCTCTTAAAGCTATGTGCTATATAATTAACTATGAAAGTATTAAGAAACATTGAAGCTACATAAGTCTTTTTGTACAATGATAAACACTGAAGCATAATTTATGTCTTCAATGTCTGCAAAATTCAGTTTAGATAATAGAATACAGTTAAAGGAAGGTGTAAGTCCTTACATGAAGGTCCAGTTTTAGGTGCTAGCTTGAAAGTTGGTGAAATCGAGAGGAGCCTCATTATCCTGAATAAAGGTCTCCCCTCCTCATTCTGTCCCCACAGATAAGAGGCCTGGGACTCCTTCCTGCTGAACCCTGAGGAACAATCTTCAGTTCTCCTGCCAGCAGCGGAATTATTCAAATCAACCAACTGACCACGCCATTCCTCCTGAAGGAACCAGGGCTCTCTGACTTTGAATCTACTAACCCTGCCTCCCAGACATAGTTGTTCACATGGTTCTAGACTAGAGGCCACATGTGGCCCTTCATTATGCAAGGTCCTTCTCACTCAGGCCCAAGTTCCTATGACAAGTAATATGCAGTGCATCACATTCATTCATTTCCATAGTTCTACAGAGAGACCCCATCCCTCTTCAACAGGGTGAATCAGGGAACTTTTAAACAAAATCTATGTACACAACAGTTCACCGTTACATAGAAAAAAGAAGAATTTACAACAAATAGCAACCCAAGACCAAAAAAGGTACACAAAATGAATGCAAACTCAATTTCACTTAAAAATGTTCTTTAATGAATTAAAAAGAGCTAACACATAGATGGTAGTTTTCTTTTTCCTTAGTGTGAGTCAGTACATTTTTATTTTTGCTTTCTTTTACAATGTCATCAGCTTAATGAATTAAAATGCCTCAAAATAAGTTCTTTTCTTTTCCCTAGCCGTGAAAACATAGACACCCTCAGTTATTCTGCTCTTTGTGTTACCTGCCAACAGCGAGTCTAAGAGAACCTTTTTGAGTAGTGGCTGGGTTAAGTTCAGTGTAGTCTGGTACTAGTTTATAAATTGTGATAGGTTAGATAATGCATGGCATTCCACAGTTAATTGTTACAGCAATAAGCAAGAGTTCTTCCATTAACACAGCTAGATGACCAGTTTCACATAAGAGTTCCCTGTCTTCTGGGCTCTACTAGTTCCTCAAAACTTTCTATAGTTAAATAAGCTAACTTCCGCATTTTACTCTACTCTCCAACTCTTCAATGAGATCCTTTTAACTTTCTAGGACCCCAGATCACTTTCAGACAAACCACAAAATTTACTCTATGATAGCAATTTTCTCTTTGCCCTCCCCCTGCCAATATCTTGGCAAAGTGGACTGAATTCATTCAAGGCTCTAGTTCCTCATTTCTGGTGGTTATTATAATGATTAGAAGACAGTTCAGACCATCTTCATACTGGGCGAAAGTGTGACAGTGGTTTTCCTGCCCTGAGAGAAATGTGTGTGTAATTTAACAATACCTTTTTATAGCTTTGACCCAAAGAACCAGTGCTATGGGAAGTATATAAATACGTTCTAAAAATTATCATTGTGTCACATCTTATGTTACCTAATGACAAGGACGTATGCCACCAAAACTAATAAATGGAGCAGATAATTAAAAGTAGCCCTCCTGCTAACCATTGCTGGCCAACGTATGCCCAGGGGAACCCCGGTGTGGGTAACAGTGTGAAAGATGGGGGAGTACTGCTAGTTCGTTGAGGGATTAACCTGTCAAAACTCCTTAAATTATCCCCACATATTCTGCTTGCCAAGGAAACTTAAGAGCATGTAGTGGGAAGGGAATTTCAAAATACACGTCTCGCTCTATGAATTTAGTCAGATGTAAAAATGTATTCTTAGAAGCAAATGAGATTTGTGCGCTCATGTTCTTTTTTCCTTGTTATTCCGTCACCTTGATGGATGTCAGGGAGCTGCATTTTGCAGGTAGGTTGCAATTTCTTCATAACTCGAGCACACACTGTGATTATATGCTGCCGGGTCAACAGCTAAAGTACTGAATGGCCATTTCTAATGCTACTGGCGTCTCTATTGTCCTTTTGTGCATGGAATTCAGGTACTGGTATTCTGCTGTAATTATTACTTGACATTTGGAATGGGATGGGATTTGGGTTCTTTATTTTTAACTACTGATCATCAAAAGACCACATCAGTGATAATTTCAAACATCTTAGGAGCCCTGTTTCTGTCTACACATTTGATCTCCTGTAATTATAGGTTAATACTCTATTTAGAAAGGCCTTGGCAACTCTAGTTTGAGGCATTCACGAATATACGTGATGCATTGTGCCAGACAGCTCAGCTCTGGAAATGCAAGGTTAATAATGATAAATGGTGAACCCACAAGGCAGTTTAAGGGATAACAAGGTACTGAGTGAAATTAAGGCGGGGAGGGAGGCAACAACCAAAATCACTGGGATTTTTCTGAAGTAAGCTACCACCGAACAAACTCTTTCCTCCACTAAAATGAGTTTTTTTAAAAGCACATCAAAAATGACGGAAGTATGTTCTAGTGGTACACCTTCCTCCAGCTCTTCTTCCCCCAAAGGGCATTTGTTTTTGTTCCAAGCTTGCAAATGAACTGCTTTCTGCTGAGAGTAAAGGAAGGAAAGAGTCTTTCTCCCACAGAAATGCTACCAGTGACCGTTTATGAAGGCAACGGTCCCAGTGGGTTTTTTGAAGAATATTTAGCTGGTTTTCTTTTATAAATGGTTACAGGCTATAATCTTCCAGTTTAATGTTTTTATGGGATTCCTGAGTGTGCAACTGAGTGGGTCTCTGTTTCTTGTGCCTTCTCTTGGGCTTCCTTCTTTCTGTTGGTTTGCTTTGTCCAATTCCAAAGTGTTCACTTTTGTTTATCTTGTTATACTTTATTTTATATTATCTTACTTCATTAGTGTCCTTTAGAAACCTGTTTGTTTCCTAATCAGAGACAGAAAGGGTGTGGATCTGCTCTAGGAGCAGGGATTGGGGGTAGGGTCGAGTAGGGAGTAACTGGGAGGGGTAGAGGGAGGGGAAGCTGTAATCAGGATATGTTACATGAGAAAAAAATCTATTTTCAATAAAAGGGAAAAAACACAGAAGCAATGTGGGAAGGCAGGCAAATATTTAATTTTTTATATAAATACTTCTCAGGGACAAAGCCTACCCCCTAAGATGGCCCATGCCATCTGATGAATAAGAGACCTATATTCCTCTGGACTCTGTCTGAAATCACCACACTTACCATTTAGCCCCTAGTGCAAAGACTTTCTAGATCCAAGTGGCCCTAATAGTAATGGTATAACGTTTTATCTGGAGATTCTTTCAGCACAATTAGAAGAGGTGCCCTTGATAGGACTCTCTGTAGGACAGAAACTTAGGAGACAAAAGAATGTCCAGAGAAAAGATGGACCTAATGATGACAATAACCATTCCTTTCAAGGCTGTCAATAGCTTTTATTCAAGTTCAGAGATACACACTATGGGCACATGCACTTGGGCACCAATTCAATAGTTATTTTCTAATCAATAGGAGCTCATTGGATCACTTTTGCTTCTAATTATAGACTCCTATGAGAATTCAACTCTAGCACAGTACTCACTGGAGAACAAGAGCTGCCAGTCTTGTCCAGACTAGGAACTGGGACAAGTATTAAATGTCCTCATAGCCAGAAATTTATCAATTTAGACCTGCAATGATGTTGGAATTTGGTGGCACATGTGGCCATCTCTAGCTGGGTATTTTGTGAGTCTTCTGCCAATAACATCCTGTAGATCCATCAACATTACATGATAAACATTCTTATAAATATTGTCAGTATTCAGGAAAGCCAACTGGAGAAGGGGGTAGGGGGAAGGAGAGGGCCAAGAAGCAGGAGAGTGGGACATGGGAGGGGGCCGGTACCAGAAAATTAACAAGAATGGAATATGTATGAGAATGATGTCAGTAAGCTTTGCCTTGTATACTATTCTTAAACTAATACAAAGGATCAAACAAAGCTTGGAAGAAATCTTATCTCTGTGTTCATACATTACTCCTGCCAACTAAACTAAACTAAATCTCCATATATTAGCACCACAAACCAACCAACCAACCAAAGTCTAAACAGGAAGTTCTTAGTAGAAACAAAATTTGAATATGAATGACAGATAGTCACAGCAGCCCATGGCCGTGGTGGAAACTGCATTTTTCTCACACCTCTGCACTTCCAATTATCTTAACAGCTGAACGTGGAAATGCTCAAATACCAAAGGCATGATTCTTTCATGTTATTTATGGCCCAGCCAGAGCAGGAAGTATCAGAAACCTCATGAGGATTCCCTCCCTCCAGTTATTTTTGTCTCCATGCTTGTGCTTGTAGAGGTCTGAATAGTTCACAAGCCTCTCTCAAAGGCAAATAAGCTTGACTCTTTTTCAAAAGCAAGCCCTAAGGGCCCTCATAGTAATATTTTCTAAGTGTTGTAAGACGTTAACAGGATTGTATCCCAGAATACGAACACAGCCAGACACAGTAAAGAGTTTTGCCGAGAACTATAAAGGTCTAATCTAAATTTTATTCAAACCAATCGCATAGTTGGCATGCCTATGAATGAGCTCAGGGGCACAAGTTGCTACACAACACCTAAGTATACCTATCCATACTCTTGTTTGACTAAGCACATACTTCAGCTGTGTCTGTGACAGAAGGAAGCCTCTTTTATCATTGGCAGTCACAAAGGTACAACAATACAAACCCAGCAAAATGATAGAAAGGGACAGCCACTTCTGGTCAAGGTCGCTACTGCCATACTGCCCGGCTCTGGAAGAATAAGCCATCTGCGAGGACATGTTGGAGAAGGGATGTTCTTTCAGGCAAAGACATTGGCATCCTAGGATAAACGGGGGAGCACAAGCTGTGGGACTCTACCCTGGCCTAAGTCCCCAGCAATGCTTTCGTGCCCAACAGCCCATCACACAAGCTCTGTTTTTATACCTTGCTCTCATTATTGTTACCAGGTCACGTGTCCAATCCTAACATAAGCAGCCAAGTACTAGTTTTAAATATTGCTCTCATTTTATGCCTCCCATTTTACACTCATTAGAAAACAGGAAAATACAAATGTATTTTCTGTTGAAAAAAAAAATCTACCTTCTTTCTTTCAGCCAAGGTAGAAAGGAATATAAAGAAGACTGTAGAAAAACAGATGAGATACATTCCACAGAGTCAGTTCACACCATGACATTTTTGAACAAATACAACTCTTTCAGGAATATTAAATTTCATACATTGTTTGTACACCTTGTAAAAAGTTCAATTAAAAAACTTCTCATAATACAACCTGGTGTTTGTCAAATATTTAAGCTCTATAGCATTTCAGAACATAACATAGAAGTATCTTTGTTATATACATTTTCAGTGGTAGAATCACATGTAATATGATTAAAGGGTTTTTCATAACTCAATGAGAGTCATCATGCATCTTATTCTGTTCTCTGTTCTAACTTGGACTATTATGTGGTACTTAACCACTGAATTCTGAGTTTCGTATAAACACCCAAATTAATTCTCTCAAATTACAAAATGCAGACAAATGGTGAGAGAATTTAGAGAATATATTTCTTTTCCACCAAAACGTGAGTTGGGTATAGACTTAAAGCAACTGTTCTCTTCCTTAGTTTGTCTAGAGGTTGAAAGCTGCCATTCATGTTCCAAGAGGAAGTAGTGCCTCATGAAGTTGGAAAAGACTGCATTAGCCTGCCTTTAATAGCATTTTCTTCCCTCACACACTCTGTCTTCTTGATGACTTTAGCACCTCTTTACATATTGCCTGAGACTCAGAATTGTCACACCCCATTTCTAGAAAGTTCCTTCTTCCACTGAAATATGACACCTTCTGGCTACGTGACAAAAAAACACTCATATCCCAGGGAATTTCCTCTTTCCAGAACTCAATATGAAAGCCTTACTTTCATGAAGCCTGGGTCTGATTTCCTTCACTACTGTAAACTGTAGTTGCCAAATTTAGCTTGGACCAGATACAATGCATCTAATCATGCCATCTAAGCTCGCATTAGGTTTTCTTGAATAATACTCTTGATGCAATGAATTTCTCAGATTTTAAATCCTGGGGTCAAAGAAACTGCTATTACCTAAGGCCCCATGTCTTAGCACTATACAGAAAATCTCTTTCAGTCCATTGTGTCTGCATTATAAACCTTTCATGCTATACACTGTATCTTCATCTTCATCCAGAGTGCTCACAAAGCATTTAGGCAAGCCGTAGCCCACTGAGACGCGTGTCCCACTAACTTCAAAACTTCCTCTAGACAATATTCGAGGACACAGAGAAGTCTGAAAGGAGAATGGAGTGGCAGGGGGGATGTAGATACAGTTCATGTATGAAGTTCTCCCCTAAAAATTAATTAATTAAAAAAATAACAAAATGAAGCAGGCAGTATTACATGATATTAATATAAGAGCTTCCCTTCTTTGTTTGTCTATTTTAGATTTTTTTCCCATCTGAAAACTAGGTTTACATTGAAAGAAATAAAAGTATTCTGGTCTACTGTACTCCCACCTCAACCCTAAGTCTGGAAATACGTGTGAAGTCTGGAAATACATGTAACATTTAGGACTGGGTAGAGAAGGTAGATGTGGTTACTTACAAAGAGAGAGGATGGTGTTGCAAGCTAATTCGCAGTAATAATGAAGATATTTGGTATTTCAAAGGCAAAAAGAAACATGACATTTCCTAAATGTCAAATTTTTCCCAAAACATGGATTTTTTTTTTTAAATGAAGCTCAGGTGAATAGCTGCCAGAGTCTAATGAAAATTCTAAACTCACCCAGAGAAGCATTGGGAGTATTTCAGTGTGACTCCTATGCAAGGAATAGTTTTTCTTGCCAATTCTAGAAACCGCAGCTCTCACCCCAAAGGATAACACATAGTTTATTCTGGAGCCAAATATGAGTGACCATGTCCTGGGAACATAGATTTTGGTTACCCCAAATTCCATGTTCCACTGTGCTAGCAGTGTTTGTATAGTAACAAAATAGTCACAAAGCCACCTTCTTTTAAAGTGAGTTGGTGAGTAAATCAGATAGAAAGTCTACAGCAAAGTAGAAAATCCATGACACAGGCCTCAGATGCTATCTATGACATTCTCAGCGCCTGGGTTGGTGGAAGCCAAGGGTCTGTTTAAGCATTCCAAAGGATTTATGGGAAAGTCACGGAATGTCAGTTCACTCACAGAGGTGGGTAATGCACAGCTATTTAAGGAGTCAAAGATAGCTCAAGATAATTTGGCTGTGAACCTGTAACCGTCCAACTCCCCCACAATCACTGGCATTCAAATCAGTTAGTCAGACGGATTGATCGAGTTCAGTGTAGGCACAATCCCTTTCTATTATCTCTAGTTCACACCATCGGAGTGTGGAACAGGGACGGATCTCCAGTCAGTGGGTGACAAACCAGGTTTATACAGAGTTTCAGAGGAACAAGGACAGACAAAGGCTGTCAAAGTTTATGTTGCATCCCTTTAAAAAGCAAAACATGAGGGAGCCTTTTGTTTCCCTTCCATAAGCTTTTGCTCATTAAGAAAAAAATCTGCAAACTATGGAGGCCAATGGCTTACTGAATGAGCTGAGCAAAATTACTTATTTACAAACCCCACTGCTCCAGTTTCTTTTAGATTGCCTAGTTGCTGGCAGGTGTTCATTAATTCCTCCCTACACATTATTTCCACTGATGCTTTCATGGAGTCTATAAACAAACTTTCCCGAGGATATGAATGCTGTGGATAAAACTACTTGGTATAAATTTTCATTTCTTGCTATTCGGTTGCTTGTATTATTTTTTAATCCCCAAATAAAGTAATATGGTATATTAGGATTTCTTACCTATTTCTTGGAGTTATTTCAAACCATATACTTACTTGCACTATGAAGTATCATCTTTGTGTGTCCATTATTTTTAAAATTGTCAATTAGAAGAGCCACATTTATTTCACTTGTGACGGATTACATATGACAAACCTACTAGGCACGGGGTATGGTGAAACCTTCTGGTTTAGATAAAAAACTAAGTAAATCAGAATCCTCATCCTCGTGGATTTCGGGACTTGCCATGGTAGGTGACATGTCTTCCTCTCCAAGGGCTCCAGTTCCTTTCCTTCAACAGCTTGGGGGTGAAAATAGAGGCCCAGACATAAACTATCTAGCCTGGAATAACATATATGTGAGAAAAAAAGTCTAGAATTCTTCTAAGCTTTGGAGGTGTCCCACAAAATCCACACTCTCTGGTCCAGTGCCTAGAGATGACAAAGAAGTCAGTTAGCAAAACACTAGACATCCTGTCCGATCTTCCTTGTTGGCCAAGTTCACAACACACTTGAGAACAATACATGCAGTTCCTGTGAGAGATCCCCAGTGCTTCCCTGGAGACAGCAGGTAGCAGAGCTTCCTGCTCCATTTCTTTTGTGGCACTGGCCAGAAGCAACCCCCTCCATTCCACATACTGATTGGCTGACATGGTGCAGGAGCCAGGAGCTGCTCTTGCAGAAAGACAAGCAAGTCTGAAACTAAGGGTTGCTCTTCACCTTCTAGTTTAAATTACACTTGACTCCACCTTCGAGGCTGTCTAACACATTCTATGGGTGAAAGCAGCAATGTGTACTGCTCTTAAGTATTTCTTCCGCTTCCCTCACTATTTGCATACATGACTTCCGCTTCCCTCACTATTTGCATACATGACTGGCAGGAAGTTCTAATTGTTCTGTGTCAAAGGACAGACCCTCTGCGTGAGAAAGATGACCTTTCCCCAGAGCTTCTGGCTCCCCATTTCTAATATGCTTCATTTTCTTTATAGTATTTATTACTTTATAATATATTACAACATGTCATTGTCTTGGTTCATTAACTATTTCTTCCCCAAGTAAAACATACGTGGAAAATGGATCTCTAAGGGGTTTGTACATTATGAAATACCTAGAAGCTAAACTAGTTTCTGGTCTATGACAGTGCTCAATAAATATTCATTCAGTATTTCTTAACTAATCTTATACCAAAAATTGTAGTGTCTGTGTTTCATATAGCATAAGCCTGATGACATATAATACTACAGGCTTGCTACTGAATACATTTATTTAACTGCATGACTATGGATGTGAACAGAGAAGGACAAATTCCTGTTCTCTGCAAGTTGCCATGACATCTGCACCCCACTAGATTTCTCCACATGAGGATCGAGATGTTGCTAGTATCCATCTTTTAGAATTGATGGGAAGATTCAATGGAACATGCAGTGTGGGTATCATTACTTTTACATATTTCCACCAAACACAATGTCATAGTGTGGCCTCGTGAGATTCAGTACAGCACCTTTCATTCTGTAGGGCAAATAGTTCATTGTCAGGGACCTGCCCTGCCCTGTCAAAGGTTCCTTGAAGGGGGAGTGAGGAATGAGAAATGCTAGATAGGAAAAAATATAGACATAGACGAAGAAAAAGAGACACAAGATAGCTTCAGGAAGGCCCTTGGTCAATAACCCAGTTGCCTCAAGTTTATTCCTAAGGAGCATTTTTATATACTAGCAAGGGGAGATGCAAAAAGGCCTCCCCCTTTCAAGATCAAAGTACAAAGTACAAACAAGTGTAGCCCTTTCTTAATTCACTAAACACCTAGTAACCATGCCTTCTTGTAGTTAGCCCTTTCTTAATTCACTAAACACCTAGTAACCATGCCTTCTTGTAGTTTGGCCTTGAAGCATAAGACACCTGGTAATCATGCCTTTGGCCAAAACATCCTATTATGCAGCCTTGGAGAGCAACACAAACTTTGACTTTCTGACCTTGAGTCAAAATGGAAACAAACCACAAGTTGGAATCTTTGTAGGCTCCCACAGTTCACTATATGATCTACCAACTGTCACAGGAGTGGCAGCCTCTGCTTTACTGCAAATTACTAGACTGGCATTGCTAGATATGGCATCAGCAAGTAGACTGGTATTACTAGATATGGCATCAGTAAGTAGACAGGACACCTTCAGAAATAACCACACTCTATTTCTAGTAATCACTTCTCTCAAGTACCAATCAATCACACATCCTTAAAAAAAAGAAAAGCTAAAGATCTCATAGACATATATATATATATATATATATATATATATATATATTTAATATTAATTGTTATATATTAAATATATTATTACTTACATATATTAAACATGTATTTAAATTTCATCTGAGTCCCTTTCTCATTAATCATTGCTCATCACACACACCCCAACCCTACACTGGACCTCTCCCATCCTCTTCCTCATGAGTCAATCCTGCAGCCTCTGCTTCACATCCTGCTGTTGTCCAATGCATCCTTACAAAGCAGTCCATCTCACACATACACAGTGCATAATATAAAAAGCCCTCCTTTCCACAGTACTAAATCTCCTGGCTGGTTCTGATCTCAAGAACTCAGAGTGAGTTGGCCTCCCTGTCCATGGTTTACTTGAAGATAACCCTGCGGTCTAGAGCTCTCTTCCTCTGATGAAACAGCCCTACCACTTATGACCATACCTGATGTGGCAAAGTTACTAGGTTTCTTCACCCTGGCCGCTTCCTGTAATTTGTTTCACCCACAATTTGAACTGTAACCCACAGGTCATGACTCAAAACTATAAGCATGGCATGACTTGTACTTTGCCCTGAAATTTGGCCCTAAACAATTTGAAATGTTAGCCTCTTTAAGGCTCTTGTGCATATTTCTTCAGAGAAGAGTGTAGCCACATAAAGCTCTTGTGTCAGCTGCTATAGGGCTGGATTTAGACCTAATGGCAAACATCGGCCAATTACTTTCTTTTGGGAATACAGAGATGTGCTGGGATCACACATGATGTCGGAATCATCCTGTGACAGGCTAGAAACCAGGATCTAGTGAAAGACTGCTATAGAAGAAGCCAACCAGTTCTCTTCTAGAGGACCCAAGTACAGTGTCTGTCAGGCAGCTCACAAATGCCTAAAACTCCAGCTCAAGGGGATCTAATGTCATCTTCTGGCCTCCATGGACACCTGCCCATTGGACACACACACACACACACACACACACACACAGACACACACACACACAAATAAAAATAAAATCTAAGATAAATAGGAAGTGAGAATGGATGTTTGGTATCAGGAGGAAATCAACTTGAGAAAAATCTGAAGTAACTGAAAAGAAAGTTTGGATTAAATAATTCATAAATAAGTATGCACAATTTTATGGTGATTTATTTTCAAAGTCTAAAATGTGGAAGTATAAAGTTAAATGTTTTCTGCTCAATGTTTCTTGCCCTTCGATCCATATGTACTTTACAATGTCTATAGCCATCCTCAAAGGTGTGCAAAACTTAATATGACAACCACATTTTAATTTCAGTGTTTACTTATTATTAGCAGTGTGTGCATATGTGCCTGCATACATGTGTGGGGTATGTATGTGTGTGTGCATGTGGGGTGTGTGTGCATGTGGAGTGTGTTGTGTGTGTATGTATCTGCAGGTCTGTGCATACCATGGCATGCATATGTAGTTCAGAAAACAACTTTGGAAGTAAATTTTTCCTTACTCTCTGGGTTCCAGGAATTGATTGAACTTAAGAGCTTAGGTTTGCAGAGTAAGTGCCTTCATCTACTGAGCTTTCTTGCTGACTTGCATCCATGCCTTTTTTCTCAGTAGTTTTTCTGTAGCCTCCATTAAATTCTAAAATGCGAGGGAGAAATCAAGAACCGTTACCATTCCACTTTTGTACAAACAACATAAAGCATTAGAAAAATCATTCAGGATTATTTAGAAAATAGGTAACAGGATCTGAATTACAGTCTAGGTTCTCAAACTCTCAGTCGCAGATCTTGTCACTGCCACACATGATTGCAGGAAAGCATTACTAGGTAAAAGGGAAAAAAAGATACATAGTAAATGAGCATGTCTATGTTGCATAGCAGTTTCCTCCAAGATCAAAGCCTTCCATCATGGTTGGAAACATCATAAGACATAGGATACAAAAGGAAAGCAGAAACAATAGACTATTCCAGGAAAAGTTGCTCACAATGAGGTGAAACACAAGATGTTCCACAGTGTGGATGAAAGGGCCCATCCTGTAGGGAAGCTCATTAAGATAAGAAGGAAAGAACTCAAAACAGCTTCAGGAAGTCCCTGAAACTGATAGGTTCAGTAGGCTCTCCTCAAGAGTGCATAGGCAGCAAAGACAGCTGAGAGTCGCTCTCAGACAAGCCCAACAGCCAGGAAGAAGCAGAGGCCAGAGGAACAGCCAATAAGAAACAAATATGAGGCAAACTGCTTAGAAGAGGCTCAGAGCCTCTGGGCCACCAAGAATAGACAACTGACAACCTATGAAGCTGCCTGTAGGATGGGCAGAGTGTTCTGTGTACCCAGATTTCATAAATTGTCACCCATGCTGGAGTAGGCATTTTCTGATACAGCTCTTTTTATCATTTCTGCTCCTGTAAGGAACCCCTCGCCTATGTTCTCTATACATAACCACAATAAAAACATTAGTTCACCAGGTCGGACTTCGGTGGACTTTGGTGGTATTCATTCTTTGGTCTGTGTCAGGTCCCTATCAGGGTGAGTAGATGCTTGTTTCACATCTCCCCAGTAATAGTGTCATATAACATTATAAATATAATATAACTTATTATAAAACCTAGACTGCTTAATTTTAGATCAGCATATTCAAGTCTCATGTTCAAAAATGACCTTAGGCATTGCTAATTGATCACAGACATAGCTGAAAGAATGGCCAATGACACAGGGTAGGAAATGCTTGTTCATAGACATTACGCAATTGCTCTTTGTATTTTGTAACTGATGATTTGAACATTGTAAACTTCAAAGTAAAATCTCTACTTCAAAGTCCAAAGGACCTTCTAAATAAAAAGAATATTTAAAAACAGTCACTGCTCTATTTGTATATATGACACACAGTAACAAGAAACATAAGAATCTAAGCCACATTGTTGCTCTAATTGAAGGCTGCATAGCTTTTGTTAGAGGGAAGAAGGAAATAACAATCCTGCAATGTCTGTGACTTAATAGTTTTTAAAGTGTTGTTCAATAGTTGGGATATTTGGGGTTTGGGGTATCCAAGTTTTATTCTCATGTTGGTTGAGGTCTCAAAACAATGTGTTTTGTCATGAACCTCCTTTTTTCAGTTCTCACTCTGAAAATCTTTACCCTACTTCCCTATCAACACCACCAAACAGAATGGTAACTTCATTACCAAAGGGAACCAAATCACACATTGTTCCTACCCAAACACCATAGTGTATATTATGGTTTACTCTTGGAGTTGTATGTTTTATGGATTTGAACAAATATAGAATTAATTATATATATTCATCTCTACAGTATCATACAGAGCAGTTTCGATGCCCTAAAACTTTTGTTGACTCAGTTGATACAGTTTTAGCTTTTCCAAAATATCATGTTGTGGGACTCAAAATGTATTCAGCCTTTAAAGATTGATTTCTCTTTCTTAAGCATTGCGATTAAATTTCCTCCAAGTCTTCTCATGGCTTGATAGCTCATTTCTTGCTACAGGTGATATTAATAAGCTGTCGTCTCAATGTGCCAGCATCTATGTGTCTGTGGCCTAAAGGGAATCTTGAATCTTGACATTTTCCATGTTCTGAAAATTGAGAAAAAAAATGCTATACATTTCTATACACAGTTGTCTGTGTGGATGTTAAGTTTCCAACTTGAAAATTTACCCAGTCAATTGCAGAAAGATATGCTACAGTACATTCAGTTTCATAGAAACTTATCCTGCCTTCCAAAGCAATTGATGGTTTTATTTTCCTATCAGCAATAGATGAGACTTCCCAAGACTCTACACCCTCCTCAGCATTCGCCACCGTCTGGTTTTATTTTTTCCATTCAAATAGGTGTACACTGTTGTAACTATTGTCTTCATTTCCCTTATGAAGTAAGAAGTAGAAAATACATTTATATTTTAGATATCATCTGTATATCTTACTTGGCAAGCTATATTTTAAGGTGTTGGATTACTTTTTCAAAGTCTGAGATACCTTTTCTTTATTAAATTTTAAGAAATATGCCCATTTGGACACTAGTCCTTGTTAGATATATCTCTTGCAAATCATTTCTCTTAGTTTATGACTTGTCTTTCATTATCTTGACACTGTCTTAGACTAAGGAGGAATTTTTAATTTGTGTGTGGAGGGGTGCGCACAACTCATGCACCACAGCACATATGTGGAGACAAGTTTCTAAAGTCAGTTCTCTCTTTCTACGTTAACAATGAGTTTGGAGCCCAAAGCCAGACTTGTGCTGCGAGTATGATCGCCCACTGAGCCAGATCACCCACTCCTGAAGTTTTTTTTTTTTTAAGCTTTTTTTTTTTTTTTTTTTTTTTTTTTGGTTTTTCGAGACAGGGTTTCTCTGTGTAGCTTTGCGCCTTTCCTGGAACTCACTTGGAAGCCCAGGCTGGCCTCGAACTCACAGAGATCCACCTGGCTCTGCCTCCCGAGTGCTGGGATTAAAGGCGTGCACCACCACCGCCCGGCCTAACTCCTGAAGTTTTAATTTTGGTGAATCCCACATTGATTCTGTGGCTTGTGCCATCAATATATCAAAAAAAGTCATCACCAGGGCCAAAATTGGGCAGATTTTTTCTCTTATCTTCTTGTCTAGCAGTGTTATAATTTGGCATTTTAGATTTAAGTCAAGATCCATTTTGAGGTTTTTTTTTTTTTTTTAAGTGAAAGTTCTAGAAAAGACTCTTTTCCACATTCCCTCACATTTGCCAGATGATCAAAATCACTTGGCTGCATCTTTATAGGTCTGTTTCTGGCTCTCTGCTCTGTTCCGTTGGTACACCTGCCTTTCATCAGCATCACACTGTCTTACTTGATGTATCATTCTGATAAACTTTAAACCAGCTTTTACTGGTTTTCCAAGCTTTATTCTTCAATTGTGCCGACTATTCAATGTTTTATTGGACATTCATGTAAACTTTAGAGTCATTTGTGGGTAGATAGAAAATTTTCTGGAGTTTTGACTGAAATTTTACTGTTTATATATCAACTTGAGGAAAAACTACTTGCTTCACTGTATTGAGTCTTCTTATGTATGTATTTTGAGTGTCGTTCCAATTCTTTAATTTTTCTTTGAGCTTTTTCACCAGGTTTTTATAGATCTCGCACATATATTGTCAGATTTAAACCTAAGTTTTACATTTTAGAGGATACCAGTGAACATGTTATTGTGTTCCTAAATCCAAACTGGATTTATTCATTACTGGTGAAAGTGATTGGCTTTCAGTTATCAACTCCATAGCCAATAACCTTGTTTCAGTCACTTATTACCTCTAATCACTTTTGGTGTGGGGTTGACCTTCTGGGTTCTCTCCATACATCATCACAGTTTCATCTGGGAGCAGGAGACTTCTACTTCTTTAGCCATCAGTGCATCTCTCTTTCTTTGCTCGTCTTAGCGCATCATCAGGGTTTCCAGTGTAGTTTTCGAAAGGATCCGTGAGTGAGCATCTCCTTGACTTATCCCCGAGCTTAGTGAGAGTGTGTCTAGAATCTCCCCAACAAATTCGTTGCTGCCTGTTGGAATCTCACGGGTATTCACTATCAAGTTGAGAATGGCTGCCTGTGTTCCAAGCTAACTGAGAGATCTTATTACAAGTGCTCACTGTTATCCAGTGTTATTTACACATCTGTTGGTATCATCACTAGCTTTTATTCTTTTAGGTTGTTTCTGTAAAGAGTTTAATGCATTGATTTTTTTTAAATATATTTATTTGTTTTATAGGAGGGTGCAGAGGTCATGGTGCTTGCATGAGGTCAGATGACAGCTTGTAGGATTCTGTTCTCTCCTTCCATTACTTGGGCCTAAGGGATCAAACTCGGGCCATCAGGCTTAACCACAGGTGCCATTACTGACTGAGCCATTTTGCTGGTCCTTAAATTTTTTTTGAAAGATAAACCAGTCATATATAGCTGAAGTAAATCTCATTTACTGTGGTGTCCAAGTTTTTTATGCGGTGTTAAATTTGATTCTTCTGATATTTCAAAAAGGATTCTTCCTCTATATCTATTGGAGACAAGAGTCTCTATTTCCTTTCTTGTAGTGTCTTCTTCTAGTTTTGGGACTAAAGTAACACTGGTTTTATATCATTGGTTAGGAAGAATACACCTGCTTTTGCAATCCGGAAGTGATTGTATAGAGTTGGTATAAACTTTTCCTGGACTTCCCCAAGCAGCTGTACTCACATAAATACAATCATACAGAAACACACACATGAAAATATACACACACACACACACACACACACACACACACACACACACACACACACAAACATATATGCGTGCACACACACAAACAGCCAGAAGATTTCCTGTGTCCTAAAGCTGCTTGGTCCCAAATAAACACACAGAGGCTTATATTAATTACAAACTGTTTGGCCTATGGCTCAGGCTTATCATTAACTACCTCTCACCTGCTAAGAACACTGGTTGCTCTTCCAGAGGACCCAGGTTCAATTCCCAGCACCCACATGGCAGCTCACAATTATCTGTAACTCCAAGATCCAACACTGACTATACTGACATACAGACATATGGGCAAAACACCAATAAAATAAAAATAAAATGAATTGAAAAAATTATGTTTATGCAGCCCATTTAAAAATGTAATGTATAGTTAAGAAATACAAATTAATAGTTATCTATAATAGTGAAATATATGCACAGAAACACATGCACATACATATACACACACAGAAACACATACATGCACATAATTTTAAAATAATATTTTATAATTTAATAAGTGATCCTAATTATCGATCTATATGAAATCCTAAAAAGTTTTTTTTTCCCAGTAAGTAAAATTTTCCAACTTAGTGCTTCTCCAAGATAGAAGCATGCATGAGCTCTCTAGCGTATACACGTGATGTTTAGGGTATAGGGGAGGCTTGCAAGGAAAATGGAAGGGCTGGAGGAAAAAGTATGGTTGTGAGCAACACAGTCATTGCACTGAGACTGAAGGAACACCAAGGATAGATCCACAGGTGACTCATGTCGAAGGATCTGAAATAAAAGTGGTGGAGATGCTGATGAAATAAAGGTCAGTACCTTGGAGTCAGACCACAGACACCTGCAGGCGAATGAGCACATACCACTGAGCTCGTGGAGGGCAGTGGTACCTAAATCAAGTCCATGTGATCTGTGCCCAGATACATGTTGTTCTGAAAATAAAGATGAAGGGGGGATAAAATAAATACTGGAGGGAGAAATGTGAGATTTTATTTCTATGTGCATCTCTCAAAATCATTTAAAAGAATTCTAGTCCATCAGGCATTCAGAAATCCTTATCAAATGTCTGGTCCTTGACTCCAGTCCTTACAACTCTTAGCTTGAGGAATTCCTTCCCAGAGGAATTGAGTGCAACCTATTATCTGGCTACCTCCCATCTCTGAACCATAACTTCCCTCAAGAATTCTTCACCAGCTTGCCCAAAGTGGGGGGGGGGTATTTTTAGTAAGAGAATCCTCCCACTTTTATTTGTCTCTTCCCACCCCAATGCCAGCTGTTGGTGGGGGAGAGACACTGTTGTGAATTCCAAATCATGACATACTTCTTCCCCTCCACTAATTTCAGACAATGCTATAATCGGACTATAAGAAAATCATTGTATTCCTTTTCAGAATGCCCTATCAGCCAGGGTCGGCTAAGAATTGATGACCTAAGGTATCCACTGTGTGTGATGAGTCAAGTTACCTCCTGTGTACCACACAGGACGACCTCTACTGAATTTCCTAGAATAAGTCATGAAAACAGTCTGTCAAATCCTTTTCTGTACAACTTACTTCTCTGTGGAACCTGTTGAGGAGGAAGGCTGCTTTAGAGAGCATGGTAAGGTTTCACATAATTGCTCTCTGTGAGTATATATTTTCCATAGTCTTGAGTTACTGGTGCATTGACAAGCATTTAGTAAGGATTGGTTGAACTGATGGATAAACTGCTTAGGACTGGTTGTTCTCTTTAAATAAACTTACACCCCACACCACAACAACATAAAGGAAACAAACAGCAAGAACATCCAAACAGGATGCACTTGTACTTCAACTTGTGACAAGAAATGCATCTGTGTGCTGGTATTACACAGTGATGACACAGTACTCCATTGCTACCTCTGTTCTGGGAAAAGCAGGAGAAAGCCGAAATCTAAGGCTCTGCTTTAGAGAGGTAACTGTGCTAGTTTTTCTCTGGAACCAAAGACTCAAGGGTGTGGGTAGGGTCAGCACTTTCTTTTATGACATTTGCAGGTCACTCTTTGCATTTAGCCTCAGCCAACTGCAATTTCCAGCAAAACTTCCTGTTGTTTTATTTTTTTCAGATTCAGTCTGATAAGAGCAAGGTGGGAAGTCATGTCCTGTTTCTCATCTCTGATACATGGAGGTCTATCTTCGTGCAGGATACAGTGGTGGATAAACAAATCACGCAAACCATCAGAGGTGTGCTGCGAGCTTTTCATTTCCGGCAGTTGGCAAAGTTCACTCACCATGTTTTCAAGCCAATGGACATTCCTCTGTCTCACCCTTCTCCACTGTGGCTAATAGTTTGCAGATTCTTGAGCCTTCAGTATGACATGGACCCGAGAGATGAGGCACACCTGGGCTCTGGACAGGTCCAACTGCATCACTAATTGCAGAAGTAGATTGTTACATTGAAGGACAAGCCATAAACAATGGTGTCCTGGAAGGCATCCAGATCTTCAGTCAGTGTTTACTAGAGCGTAATGCTTCTAAATCCAGGTGGAGACAAAAGGCCCAAGGTGTCCATCAGGGTTGTTTCCTCGAGCAGCTGCCATCCTGTGCGTTCAAATAGGATGATGTTTTCATACTTTCTGGAAAAGTCCATTTCTGCTTGGCAAGGAAAAAGAAAGTAGAATAGACTGCAATGGAACAAATGGGTCCCAGCTGTTTAAAATTATGCTTCTGAAAAAAAAAAAAAAAAAAAGGAGTCCTTGTAAAAGTATTCTCCTTTTTCTGGGACTATTGCGTTTTAATTAAATTTAAACCTTAATGACTTGCTCATTTTAAGTACCAGTCTCTCCAAATTGAAGGCTGAGATAGTGCAACAACTGTGCATAGGCCCGCTGGTGGCAATAATGCTGTCCCCATAACCTTAATTACCTCCTTTACTTAGTGTGTAAGTTGTGCGTTTTTCAAAAAGCAAAACAAAACACTTGACTTACCACCCAGAAGACTCTGACCACAGGAAAACCACGTGACTCGTGGGAAAGCAAGACGGAGTGAGTTGGGAGAATTCAGCATCCGGATGCAGGAGACCCGGTGACCGGCGACCATGTCACCATCTCTCTCTCAGTCCCATGGACTTGGCTCCTCTCTTCAGGTCTCTCGTCTAACTCTTATATGGAGATGTGTGTTCCTTGATGTTCACTCTCAGATTAGTTATGTGATGTTTCTGGCATGGATTGCATTTCTAACATGTCTTAAAATCAAACAGAAACATACAAATTGGTCTCTTAAGCTGGTGGGGCTTTCCCAGGACATGCTTTGTGCTTCTTCCCACGCCTTCCCCATGCCTCCTTACTGTAACAAAATGGGAAGGTCCTTGCTGGTTTCTGTTGCTCAGGTCTCAGAGTCTAATCTTATTGTAATATCAGTGCCTTCTAATTACAAAATATGCTACTCCTAAGTTTTTTTCATTCTTTGACATATAAGTTGAGATTATGATAATTCATCTAAATTCAGAGAGTAATTTAAAATACATTGAATATCTTATAAGCTTTCTTGTCAAATATTATCAAATGTTAAATGTTGAATACTAGTTGTTTGATATTCAGCACATAAAAAGTCATAAAATATTTACAAGGCACAAATCCTTCCCCACTGAGTAGAATGACTGATAGATTTTTTTTCTATTAAAATATCTACTTTAAATGACATGAGATCCCACATCCTAGAGAATCAAGAGACCCATGAATCACTCTGTGTTGGCCTTTTTGTCCTACCACCTAAGTCTTTGTTTCTTAAAAATACATGACAAATAGTTGTCTGAGGTGGGTGTGGTGGGCCCATGCCTTTAATCCCAGCACTCCCGAAGCAGAGGCAGGAAGATCACCGAGTTCAAGGCTAACCTGGTCTACTGAATGAGTTTCAGAACAGCCAAGGCTACATAGAGAAACTCTGTCTTGACCAGGAACAAAAGGATCGATAGCCCAGAGACTTATTATAGAAAGACAAATCAATAAAATGACTTCTAATAATGTTCTGCTCTTTGGCTATATTCCTAGATCATTGCCTAGCCAAATCATCATCAAAGAAGCTTCCTCTGACAGCTGATGCAGATACCCATAGCCAATGCAGAGACTCACAGCCAAATGTTAGGCTGAGAAAGAGCTCAAATTGGAAATCTCCACTAGGCCCCTCCCCTCACAGCTGGGGGAACCCCACAGAAGAGCGAGAGGAAGAACTGTAGGAGCCAGAGGGGTGGAGGACACCAGGTGAACATGACCTGCAGACACCAACTAAAAAGGGCTTACAGGGACTCACAGACTGAAGCAACAATAACAGGGCCTGCATGGGTCTGATCTAGGGCATATGTAAATACATTATGGCTGCTAGCTTGGTACTTTTTTGGGGACTCCTAAGAGTTATAGTGGGGGTGTCTCTGACTCTTTCACCTGACCTTAGGACCCTTTTCCGCCTACTGGGTCACCTTGCCCAGTCCTGATATGAGTGAGGGTTTGTGCCCAATCTTATTGTAACATGTTATGGTGTGTTCAGTTGATATCCCTGGGAGGCCTGCTCTTTTCTGAAGGGAAACGGAGGAAGAGTGAATCTAGGAGAGAAGATAGGTTGGTGGGGGGGCTATGAGGTGTGGAGGGAGGGGAAACTGCAATTAGGGTGTATTATATGAAAGTAGAATAAAAAAAAAGAAAGAAATGATATTTGAGGAGCTATATACTCACACCCTAATTGAAACATTACACATTGTATATATGTATTGAAATATTATACATTACCCCATTGACATGAATTTTTATGTATTGATTAATCTAAAGGTTGAAATTTTCATACAAGAAAAGACAGTTACTAAGCCTGACATATTTCCCTGAAGCATTTATTCTAGGATTTAAAAAGAGAAGAAAGTTATTTTGCTTCTATAAAATAAGAGATAAAATACGTCTCGACTTTCTTACACAATCCTCACCAACATACTGCCAAAACCCATTTCAGTTCCCATTTTTCTACTGTGTAGGGATACTGTGTGGGAAGATTTGAGGGGTCTAGAGCTAGGGACATTTGAATGTGTCTTTGACACATGAGAAGACTTGCAAAATAGAGAATACACAAATCCATTTTATTTGGTAATGTGGATAAGTTGGCACTATCAGTTTGTACCTGAGTGTGTATCTTTAAGTTTATGAAGTGCTCTCTATCATTAACTTAATCCTTTAGGCTTTGATCATGCTAGTCTCACCCTTTGATTCTTTTCCTAACGTAATATGTAATAATGTAATACCAGTCTTGTACAGTCTTAACAAGATGCTAAATATTTCTTATCTAGTATTTTTTGTCTTTGCTAGATCAAGTATTATTTTATATAAAATGCTACCCACATTATTTCATGAACTACAGAAATATAAACACTATTTTTTTAAATGTATTTGTAAGACATGGTTTAATGTTTTTCAATTTAACAAAAAGTTTGCAAATCTTTTCTAATGGTAATGATAAAATAGAAAATTATATATCTTCATACACACAATGTTACATGTACAAAATTACTTTTTATGTTTTTTTTTTCTAGATAGGCTTTCTCTGTATAACAGCCTAAAAGCCCTGACTGTCCCAGAATTCACTTTGTAGACCAGGCTGGCCTAGAACTAACAGAGATCCACCTACCTCTGCCTATCTAATGTTGGGAGCCACCATACCCAGCTAAAATAATTCTTAGGAGAAACAAAAACAGCAAAGTTATTCTAAGATAAAATAGACAGTTACTGAAAGATATGCAGTAAGAAGGTAAATGCCTCTGGGAATTTACCTCACTACCTTCTACCACGTAGGGATTTTTTTCTACAAATAGCACTCAAGCTTTCTTTAAAACACATTCTGTTTACACAACACCAGGGAGGTCCCACTCATCTCTCTCCTCTCAGTAAAGCTTGGGCCACCAAGTTCCCATGGTCTGTTACTTTTCTGCAGAGTAGCTGCTGAGCACTAGGTAAGAAACTGAAAAACAGAGCTAAGTCAGACACCATTAGAAAGAGGGCTAGCCTGGAGGTCTTCCTGCTGATCACCCTTGCAAGCTTCCCCTTTGTCCTACAGGAAAGAGAGGGTTGAGACTTGTCAGGGCCAGAGATCAGTCAGGACCCCATTTGGCCACATACAAGAATAACCTGCCAAAGACTCAGAATGCATTTCAAAGGGATAGATATGGCAAATCTCCAAGCAATAAATCCACATGTTATTTTTTTTACAGTGAAAATAAATCCTTAATTTCTTTTATTGAAAAGCTACTATATGTTGATTATTCAGAATAATCAATTATTCAGTTTGTAAGCCCTGCATTGGTATCTAGGCAGTCAGGCTTCAGAGTGTAAAATCTACATTCTGTAGGAAATCACACTACCCCTGGCATCTCCCCCAAATTTAATAATTCAAATAATCATTATTTGAATCACAATCCAGTTAAAGACAAGGTGAATGGGGTGATTTGAATAGAAATGGCCTTCATTTGGCTCATAGATTTGATTGCTTGGTCACCAGGTAGTGGCACTATTCAGAAGTGTGGCCTTGTTGGAGTAGGTGTGGCCTTGTTAGAGGAAGGATGTCTCTGGGGGTGTACTTTGAGGTTTCAAATGCACAAGCCAGGACCAGTGTCTCTCTCTTCCTGCTGCCTGCAGATCCAGACATAGAACTCTTAGCTCCTCTAGGACCATATCTGCCTGTATACTGCCATGCTTCCCACCATGATGATCATGGACTAAACCTCTGGATCTGTAAGCCAGCCCCAATTAAATGTTTTGCTTTGTAAGAGTTGCTGTGGTCATGGTGTCTCTTCACAGAAATAGAAACCCTAACTAAGACAGGAAATGATTGCTAGATCCTGGGGATCCGGCACCAAAGAAGAGGCTTGGTGTATTGTAAAATAAATATTAACAGTAAGACTTAACATGCATATAGTAAAATACATTATACCAAATAATATGTGTTTGTACACACTCATGAAAGTGCTTAATTCTCAAAATATCCTATCAGTTACACCTTATACTCATCATTCTATAAATGTAGTGACTGGAACTCAGAGGTTGACACAATCTTCTAGAGTCACAAAACTAATGTATTGACGTGCACTATTTACTATTGACATCTTTCTGACCAAATTCCCAACTCTCGGTATGAACCTTGAGTTTCACAGTAGGTCAAGTACTGTGAAAACCAGAATAAGTATAAAACAGGAAATAAGGGTCGCAGAGCATGTTCTTTACTGCGTTCAGTCGTTACTGGGCACCAAGTACATCTGAGTGCTGATATTGAGTCAGCTAATTATGTGCTCCATAGTGTGAGATCAGTCTCGGTCTGTACTTTGGTTTTTCCATCTGTCAAGTAATCCCGGTGTCTTAAGATGCTGATTCTGAATCATCTAGTGATGATAAACTACTCTCAAGAAAATGTGCATATGAAAATAAGATATAAACCAGTTCTCAATTTCATAGTAGAATCATATTTATTGAAAGGATTTCCTATTGAAGAGACTTTTGTCTGCATCCTCGGTTACTAGGACAATAGTTGGTATGTCATCATGTCATGGGTGCCCAAAAGACATCCGTTGAAGTGTGACATTGATGAGACCTCCTTTTTCTCTTTGAAGTCATATCTCATTTACCCTGGCCTATGAGTATCCAGATCTATTTCTTTCCACTGTCCTTTTTGGATCAGAAAGATCTAAAGTTGAGCTAAATGCAAAGGCCCAATGCTGCTGTTATAGCAATAGCCTTGGAAATTCCATGTGCCATGACACAGGGTGTTGATTTACAATTCACCAACTTATCTAACAGTAAGTATTCACATGTGTGCTATCACATAGGGTGCTAATCTTCTAGTATTAATGCTGCTTATCTTTGACAGCTGTTACTTACCTTGAGTTTACCACATGACAAAACCCAGGCAAGCAGATAAAAGCACAGTATTTCCTGCATCTTGTAAATTGCCTACTAACGCAAACAGAGCCCATTTCTGTTTAAGGTACAGCTCAGTTGTATTTCTCCTCAAATTACAGGATTCAGAATTTATCAGGGCTTACATAATTCCAAATGTTTCTTTAATGATGTAGCAACAAAGCAGGTTAAGGCTGAATTTAATATAAATGAGTCAGACTTCCCAAATAACTGCTAAAACAAGAAAGCAGTGTGCTCAACTAGAAGCAAAAGCCTTTTAAAAATGCATGCCAAGTTTAAACTTTGGGCTGGTCAAAGTATGGAACAGTTATTCCATTGTGGGGCTTCTGTATTTTATCACAAAACACCATGGTTCACTTTATTCTGCATTCTAGGTATCTTATGACATCCAGTATCTATTATTCAGGCACTGCATGATGAATGTCTAAAAGCCTCTAGAGAAAGCTACTGTACAAGACCCTAGGTATTAGAAAAATATAAATCATAGAAACAAATAGAATTGTCTTTTGTGAATTGTTTTATTTCATGAAGTAAAACTACTGCAGCATTAAAAAAAATACTCTATGGAACATATTTTCTAATCCTCATCTAGTGCTTAACCATGACAATGGCAGTTCATTATGAGGGGTGGGGAAAACAACTGGCACTGGCGGTGGGTAGCAGTCTTGCATGCTAAGAATACTCAGGTCCCTCCCTCACCACTCAGCTTAAAGGTGCTATTTAAGATCTCCACCAGACTCTGACTTTTTATTCTCTAAAGGTAAGTTTCCAGTAAGATGGGTCTATGTAGCAAGTATCTTAATAGTTCTTACTAATAAAAAAACAAACCCGGGGCCAGTTATTGGGGTGAACGCTGGAAGATCAGAGAAGCAGAGCAAGCCACAGCCACCTCACCTTGCCAGTTCCTCAGCTGATCCTGTTTCCTCAGACTGGAAGCCTCTGAGTCCTCATCCAAATGAATCTGAGCTGAACTGCTGCTCAGAAGCCTAAAAGCTTAACCAGCTAGTTCCTGGTTTTCATGCCTTATATACCTTTCTGCTTTCTGCCATCACGTCCTGGGATTAAAGGTGTGAGTCACCATGCCTGGCTGTTTCCAGGGTGGCCTTGAACTCACAGAGATCCAGAGGGATCTCTGCCTCTGGAATGCTAGGATTAAAGGTGTGAGTGCCACCATTTTCTGGCCTCTGTATCTAGTGGCTGTTCTGTTCTCTGACCCCAGATGAGTTTATTAGGGCACACAATATTTTGGGGAACACAATATCACCACAGGTTTAGGTAGAAGTATTTTGAAATAATAAAACCAAAGAAGCTCCCTACAGAAATAATGAAAGCTAAGAGAATTATAGCACAGGCCGCCTGCCAAATAGAGGAGAAGAATATCGTGGTGTTCTTATGTAATGTTTAGCCCAGATTCTCTTAAAGCACTCAGCAGTACTGTCTGCTACATTCGTTATGAAGTCAAAAGTTTTTTGAGGGGTAGAGGGGAAAAATGAATGGTATTTTGTCTTGTTTTATGAAGTCCAAAATCAGGGATGGGGGAAAATAAAAAAGGTTTTGCCTTGCCTTATGGTGTAGATGTTTTAAATTGGCTTCTACAAAGCTAGGAGGTATTCAAAATATGAAACAAAATATAGACTAAGTAAATCTCAATACTAAATCTATTCCAATTCCTAAGTGGTGTGTGTGTGTGTGTGTGTGTGTGTGTGTGTGTGTGTGTGTGTGTGTGTGTTGTGTTTGCCTTCTCTTCCCACAAAAGGTGGTTGTGTGCCACAAATCATAGTGATTCAAATCTCACATGAAGAATTTAATTATATTTATCCTGAAGAAATGCCAGTACTAAGTAGAGTTGAGATTGTAAAATCAGTAATTACCTATGTAGAAAATACATTAACAAGTCAAGGTTTGGAAAGCCAGTGGTTTAGGATCCTTCCCTGACAACGTCTATGCCAACTCTCTCTATTCTCAAATTGTTGAACATTCCAGAAGAATACAGTATAATTGTTTTCTTCTTGGGGATATTAATATTAGAACCATGAAAGATTAAAAAGAGAAGAAAAAACAAAAGTAGGAAATCAGAAAAAGCAGACTCATGAAATTCTGCTTTTCAAAGGTCATGTGGACAATGGGAGAGCCAGGAGGAGAAAGCCTAATAATTGCAGAATCAAAAGCCAGCACCACAGTCATCTAGGACAGTGACATTCTTCATGTCATCTTATCTCCTAGCATGAAAGGAAGCAGAAGCAAAGGCCAGGGTCTCTCCTCAATTAGGAGCCAAAAAACCCGGCTAGGAAAGAGAAAAGATCCACTGCTTATAGGAACATGTTTAAAATGATGGCAATTCAGATAGGAAGGTCACTGACTAATAAACTTGTAATTTAAATTAAAAAATAGAGGTTGGAAGGAGGAAGGGGAAAGTGATGTGGTCATATTCAATTTAAATATATAAAAATTAATAAAATCAGTAGAAAAATTTTAAAAATTACATAATTTTTTTCAATCTCCAAAATATCAAAGAGAGTAAAATTGAACAAGTCTAAACACAGAAGAAACAGCAAACAGCAAAATTTATCCCTCAGCTGAACAGAGTTGAAATCATTGCTAACAAAAGGGAAGAGTGGAAATTAAAAAATTATATCTATCACAGTAAAGTGATAAAAAACTATCAAGAGGAAAACTGTATCTCCAGACAATGAGACACAAATAATTGTCACTTGGAATCTCAGATTCCCAAAACGTGTGCAAAGAGGCAGCTTAACATGGAAGAATGCTGTCTTAGCGCTACTGTTGTTGTGAAGAAACACCAGAACCAAAAGCAACTTGAGGAAACGGTTTGTATCACTCACAATTCCGTGTAACAGCTCCTCTTCAAAAGCAGTGGGGACAGGAACCCAGTTAGGACAGGAACCTGAAGTCAGAGCTGATACAGAGGCCATGGAGAAGTACTGCTTACTGGTTTGTTCCTCATGGCTTGCTTAGTCTGCTTTTCTATAAAACCTAGGACCACTAGCCCAGGAATGATACCAGTGGTCTGGTCCCTCCCACATCAATCACTAATTAAAAAAAAAAAAAAAAAAAAAAAAAAAAAGGAGCCGGGGAGTCATCACAAGGGAACCCATTGAAGCAACTAACCTGGACTCCTAAGAGCTCAGGGACTCTGGATTGACAGCTAGGGACCCTGCATGGGACTGACTTGGGCCCTCTACATATGTATGACAGTTGTGTAGCTTGGTCTTTTGTGGGACTCCTAAACAGAAGGAGCAGGGCCTGTCCCTAATGCTTTGGCTGGCTTTTGGGAACCTATTCCTCATAATGTGTTGCCACACCCAGCCTTAATACAAGGGGAGATGCTTAGTCTTACCTCAACTTGATATGCCATGCTTTGTTGACACCCATGGGAGGCCTGCCCCTTTCTGAACAAAAACAGAAGAGGAGTGGATGGGAGGAGGAAGAGGGGAGGCAGGGGAAGGGGATAGGAGGAGAGGAGTGAGGAAAACTGTGGTCAGGATGTAAAATAAATGAATAAATTTAATTAATAAAAAAAATACCCTACAAGCCCATTCAGTCTGAGGATTCATAGAGACAGGACACTCCCATTAGGTCTGAGATTTCATAGAGAAAACAAACAAGTGAGTTGCAGGTCAAAAGGCAAGATTCTTGCAGGCAGACCTGTCTACCACTACCCTCCATCAGGCCCTGTAATCTACAAGCCCACTCTGTCCCCCAAACCCACCCATCCCCCGGGAACCACAGCTGCTCCCCAAGACACAGATTCCACTGATTCCACCAGCTCTGACTTGGCCAAGAGCAGCTCCCTAAGACACAGACACCATTTGCACCAATTGGAGGATGAGATGAGTAGATGCCAGTGCAAGAACACATTCAACAACATAACAAGCAATATAGCACTACCAGAACCTATCAGTTCTACTATAGCAAGACCTGAACATCCCAATGTAGAAGAAGCAGAAGAAAATGACCTTAAAAATGACTTTATGAAGATGATAGAGGCCTTTAAAAGGAAATGAAAAATTCCCTTAAATAAATCAAGGAAAAGACAAACAAAAAATTAGAAGAAATCTATAAATCCTTAAAGAAAATCAAGAAAAAGCAATAAAAGCTGAAGGGTTCAAGACTTGAAAATTGAAATAGAGACAATCAAGAAGACACAAACCAAGGGAATACTGGTAATGGAAAATCCGAGTAAACAAACAGCAACTACAGATGCAAGCATAACCAACAGGATGCAAGAGATGGAAGAGAGAGTCTCTGGCATGGAGGATACAGTAGAGAAAATAGATTCACCACTCAAAGAAAACATTAAAGCCAACAAAGTCATTAACACAAAATGTCTAGGAAATCTGGGACACCATGAAAAGACCAAACCTATGAATAGTAGGAATAGAAGAAGGAGAAGAATGCCAGCTCAGAGGCACAGAAAATATATTCAGAAAAATCATAGATGAAAACATTCCCAACCTAATGAAGGAAATTCCTATGAAGATACAAGAAGCTTACAGAACACCAAATATATTGGACCCAAAAAAAGTCCCCTTACCACATGATAATCAAATCACTAAACATACACAATAAAGAAAGAATATTAAGATCTGCAAAGGAAAAAGCCAAGTAACATATAAAGGCACACCCATCAGAATAGCATCCAACTTTTTGATGGAGACATTGAAAGCCAGAAGGTCCTGGATAGACATTATGCAGACACTAAGAGACCATGGTTGCCAGCCCAGATTATTATACCCAGCAAAATTCTCAGTCACCATAGACAGAGTAAACAAAATATTTCATGACAAAACCAGATTTAAAAAAAATGCTTATCCACAAATCCAGCCCTACAGAAAGCACTAGAAGGAAAACGCCAACCTAAGGAAGTTAGATGCACCCACGAAAACACAGGCGATAGATAATCCCACACCAACAAATCCCAAAGGAAACACACACTACCACCAAAAAAAAAACAGGAATTACCAATCACTGGTCATTAATATCCCTTTATATCAATGGACTCAATTCACCTATAAAAAGACACAGGCTAACAGAATGGATATGAAAACAGAATCCATCCTGATGCATACATGAAACACACCTCAACTTCAAAGACAGACACTACATCAGAATAAAGGGTTGGGAAGAGACTTTCCAATCAAATGAACCTAAAAAGCAAGCTGGTGTAGCTATCCTAATATCTAACAAAAAGACTTCAAACTAAAATTAATCAAAAGAGGGCATTGCATATTCATCACAGAAAAAGTTCATCAAAATGAAGTCTCAATTCTGAACATTTATGCCCCAAATACAAGAGCACACACATATGTAAAAGAAACATTACTAAAGCTTAAATTGCACATCAAACCCCACATACTAATAGTGGGAGACTTTATCACCCCACTCTCAACACTGGACAGATCTGCCAGACAGAAACTTAACAGAGAAATAAGGGAAGTAACAAATGTTATAACTCAAATGGACTTAATAGACATCTACAAGAACATTCCATACAAACTCAAAAGAATATGCCTTCTTCCCAGCATCCCATGGAACCTTCTCTAAAATTGACCATATACTTGGTCACAAAGCAAATCTCAACAGATACAAAAAAATTGGAATAACCTTTTGTATTTTATCAGACCACCATAGCTTAAAGTTAGAAATCAACAACACAAATTACAGAAAGCCTACAAACTCATGGAAACTGAATAATGCTCAGCTGAATCACCACTGGGTCAAGGAAGAAATAAAGAAAGAAATTAAAGACTTCCTAGAATTCAATAAAAATGAATGTACAACATACCCAAACTTATGAGACACTATGAAAGTAGTACTAAGAGGAAAATTTATAGCTCTAAATGCTTACATAATGAAGTTGGAGAAATCTCACACTAATGACTTAATAGCACACCTGAAAGCTCTAGAACAAAAAGAAGCAAACTTACTCAGGAAGAGTTGATGCCAGGAAATAATCAAATTAAGGGCTGAAATCAATAAAATAGAAACAAAGAGAACAAAGAATCAATGAAACAAAGAATTGGTTCTTTGAGAAAATCAAAAAGATAGATATACACTTATCCAAACTAAACAAAAGGCAGGGAGATAATATCCAAATTAATGAAATCAGAAACAAGAAGGGAGACATCATAACAGACAAAGAGGAAATTCAAAGAATCATCAGGTCATACTTCAAAAATCTATACTCCACAAAATTGGAAAATCTAGAAGACATGGTCAATTTTCTGGACAGGTACCACATATCAAAATTAAATCAGGACCAGATAAATAATTCAAATAGACCTATAACCCCTATAGAAATACAAGCAATCATTAAAAGTCTCCCAACTAAAAAAAATTCCAGGGACAGTTTGGTTACAGTGCAGAATTCTACCAAAATTTCAAAGAGCCAACACCAATACTCTTCAAATTATTTCACACAATAGAAACAGAAGGAACATTACCAAACTCCTTTCTATGAGGCTACAGTTACCCTGATACCCAAATGACACAAAGATGCAACAAAGAAAGAAAATTACAGACCAATCTCCCTCATGAACATTGATTCAAAAATACTCAATAAAATACTGGCAAACCAAATCCAAGAACACATCAAAAAAAAATCATTCATCATGATCAAGTATAGGCTTTATCCCAGTGATGCAGAGATGGTTCAACATATGAAAATCTGTCAATGTAATCCATCATATAAAAAACCTGAAAGAAAAAAAACACATGATCATCTCATTAGACACTGAAAAATACTTGGACAAAATCCAACACCCATTCATGATAAAGGTCTTAGATACAAAGAACACACCTAAACATAGTAAAGACAATATACAGCAAGCTAACATCCAACATCAAACTAAATAGAGAAATTCAAACTGATTCCACTAAATTCAGGAACAAGACAAGGCTGTCCACTCTCCCCATATCTATTCAATATAGTACTTGAAGTTCTAGCTAGAGCAATAAGACAACAAAAGGAGATTAAGGGGATACAAATTGGAAAGGAAGAAGTCAAACTACATATGCAATCCCACAAATTCTACCAGGGAACTCCTACAGCTGATAAACACCTTCATTAATGTGGCAGGAAACAAGATTAACTCAAAAATATCAGTAGTCCTCCTATATACAAATGATAAATGGGCCAAGAAAGAAATCAGAGAAACATCGCCCTTTACAATAGTCACAAATAATATAAAATACCTTGGGGTAACTCTAACCAAACAAGCGAAGGACCTGGATGACAAGAACTTCAAGTCCTTAAAGAAAGAAATTAAAGAAGATATCAGAAAGTGGAAAGATCTCCCATGCTCATGGACAGGCAGAACCAACATAATAAAAATGGCAGTCTTTCCAAAGGCAATCAACATATTCAGTGCAACCCCCATCAAAATCTCAACACAGTTCTTCACAGACCTTGCAAGAAAAATTTTCAACTTCATATGGAAAAGCAGAAAACCTTGGATATCTAAAACAATTCTTTACAATAAAGCAACTTCTGGAGGTGTCACCATCCCTGACTTCAACCTTTACTATAGAACTATAATAATAAAAACAGCTTGGTATTGGCATAAAAACTGACATGTGAACAATGGAATCAAATTGAAGACCCTGACATTAATCCAAACATCTATTTTTGTGATTTTTGACATGTGATTTTTGACAAAGAAGTCAAAACTGTACAATGGAAAAAAGAAAGCATCTTCAACAAATGGTGCTGGCATAACTGGATGTCAACACGTAGAAGATTGCAAATATATCCATATCTGTCACCATGCACAAAACTCAAATCCAAGTGGATCAAAGACCTCAACATAAACCTAGCTACACTGAACCTGATAGAAGAAAAAGTAGGAAATACCCTAGAATGCATCAGCACAGGAGACCACTTCCTAAATATAACAACCAGTAGCACAGACACTGAGAACAACAATTAATAAGTAGGACCTTCTGAAACTGAGAAGCTTCTGTAAGGCAAAGGACACAGTAAATAAAACAAAATAACAGCCTACCGAATGGGAAAAGATCTTCACCAACTCTACATCTGACAGAGGGCTGATCTCCAAAATATATAAAGAACTCAAGAAACTAAACATCAAAATACCAAACAATCCAGTTTAAAAATGGGCTACAGATCTAAACAGAGAATTCTCAACAGAAGAATTTCAAATGGCCTAAAGACATTTAAGGAATTGCTCAACATCCTTTTAGTCATCAGGAAAATGCAAATCAAAATGATTCTGGGAGGTATCATCTTACAGCTAACAGAACAGCTAAGGTTAAAAACACTGATGACAGCTTACATTAAAGAAGATGTGGAGCAAGGGGAACACTCCTCCACTGTTGGTGGGAGTGCAAACTTGTACAGCCACCTTGGAAATCAGTATGGCAAGTTCTCAGAAAATTGGGAATCAATCTATGCCAAGACCCAGCTATACCACTCTTGGACGTGTACCCCAGGGATGCTCAATCATACCACAAGGACAGTTGCTCAACTATGTTCATAGCAGCATTATTCATAATAGCCAGAACCTAGAAACAACCTAGATGCCCCTCAACCAAAGAATGGATAAAGAAAATGTGGTACATATACACAATGGAGTACTATTCAGTAGTATAAAACAATGACATCATGAAATTTGCAGGCAAATGGATAGAACTAGAAAATATCATCCTCAGTGAGGGAACCCAGACTCAGAAAGACAAACATGGTATTGTTAGACCCCAAAATCTTGGGTCTCAAGTGGGCGCCCCAAGAACCCAGACTCTAGTCCAGTTGATGCAATAGCAAGAGGTGTTTATTGATGCGGCTGTACAGTCGGGCAAACTCTGCTCCAAAGAGCAAGAGTCGCATTGCACTACAGTCACATAGGTACTTTTAAAGGAAAAACCCACAAAAGCCATAAGATTACAATTTCTATACAATTTCATGCCCTGATCACAGGGTGATCACAGAGTGGGTACAGTCACATCCGCATGCACATTCTTCCCGAAACCTCAAGGGGGGTATCATGGCGGGAGTGGAGTTTACACAAAGGTCACAGTGGTCCTTCCTGGAACACTTGCAACTATCCCAGTCACAGTTGAGCACATCTCTTAACAGAAATCTTTTTACATTGTTACATTGTTGCAGGGGTGATTGAGTAATGGCTGAGTCAGGTGGCCCTTGGAACTAGTTTTCTTTTTAGCTCCTTATTCTCCTGGAGCTTGGGGCATGTAAGCCTGAAGGGTTAGGGTCTTTCAGTATGTATTCACTAATAAGTGGATACTAGATGTAAATCAAAGGATGATCAGACTACAACCCACAGCTACAGAGAAGCTAGGAAACAAGGAGGACCCTAAGAGGGACACATGGATCACCTTGAGAGGTGGAAATTGATGAGATCTCCATGAGTAAATTAGGGATGAGGGGGGCAATAGAAGGGAGGGCATGGGAGATGAGAACATGAGGGAACGGGATGGTCAAGCTGGGGAAGGGACAGTGTGGGACAGCAGTGAAAGAATTCATAGACGGAGACATTATGGAGTAAGGAAGAAACCTGGTGCTATAAAAATTCCCAGGAATCCACAAGGATGACCCCAGACTAGACTACTAGCAATAGTATAGATGGTGCCTGAACTAGTCTACTCCAGTAATCAGATTGGTGAATACCCTATCTGTCATCATAGAGCCTTCATCTAGTAACTGATGGAAGCAGATACAGAGATCCACAATCAAGCAACAGGCTGAGCTCTGGGAATCTAGTCAAAGAGAGGGAAGAGGGATTTTATGAGCAAGGGGTTCAAGATCATGATGAGGAAATAAATCTTCAGAGACAACTGAACCAAGCATGTGTGAACTCATGAACTTTAGACCAACAGCTGTGGAACCTTCATGAGACCAGACTAGGGCCTCTGCTTATGGAAGACAGTTGTGTAGGTTGGTCTTTTTGAGAGGCCTCTGGCAGTGGGATCAGGATCTATCCCTGGTGCATGAGCTGGCTTTCTGGAGCCCATTACCTATGGTGGGATGCCTTGCTCAGCCTTGATGAAGCGGGGAGGGGCTTGGTCTTGTCTCAATTGAATGTACCAGGCTTTGCTGACTCCCCATGGAAGGCCTCACCATTTTGGAGGAGGGGATGGGGCTGGGGATGGGGTGAAGGTTGTGGTGGAGCAGGAGGAGGGATGAGAGGGGATTCTGTGGTTGGTGTGTCAGATGAATTAAAAAATTTTTAATAAAAAATGCTCTACAGAGTTTCCTACAGCAGGATCTTCTGGAGGCTTTTTGTCAGTCGAGGTTCCCTCCTCTCCAATGACCTTGCCTGTGTCAATCTGACAAAAAAAACTAGCCAGCACAGATGCCTCCACAAGAAACCTGCATTGTCCCTGTTCACAGTACCTTGAAGAGTGACAGAAGTTCTCCATCATCAGTCAAGTCCACACAGTTCCTCTGAGTAAAAAGAATGAGCCAGAAGTACTAATCATTGAAGCCATAAAACTCAGAAAGTATTAAAAGTCAGTGGAGGCAGTTGCTGGGTGTTAGGATTTCAGGATCCTTCACAAGAACCATCTGTGAAGAGGCTCAGAAAAGCACATCCTTGATTCTAGAATATACAGCCTCTGTGACATCTCATGAATCATTTAAAGCTGCTCTCCCAACTCTAATGGCAGAAGTGTGGGTGAGCGAGCTGGCCTTGAGATCATAAGGGTGGGAGAGTTGCCTCTGTCTCCCCCAGCTGCAACACTCAGGAGGGTAGGCCCTGTACCTCACCTGAGCAGCACAATAGAGCCAATCCTACTGGCAAGTGTGTGGGTGAGCCAGCCCTGAAGTTGTCAGCATGGGAGAGCTGCCCCTATGGTGATATTTTATTTGTACTGAAATGTGATTTTATTTCTATGTTAATAAATAAAGTTTCCTGGGGGTCAGAGCTGATAGCAAGCCATAGCAGAAGTCTGGCAGTGGTAGCACATGCCCTTAATCCCAATCACATGACAGGAAGATCTCTGTGTGTTCAAGGATACCACCAGCTTGGAGACACACGCCTTTAATCTCAATACCAACCATAGAAGACCTGCAGGTCTGTATAGATGGGCAGTGATGAGGAGGTCATGTGGTTGGGTTTACAACCAATGAGAAGGCAGAACAGAAAGTCTATAAAAAGACAGATACACAGGAAGTAGCACTCTTGCTGAGAGGAAGGACAGCAGTGGCGTGAAGAGTAAGCTCAGCTCTCAGCTACTGCTCTGACCTCTTGGGCTCTTAACTCTGCAATTGGCTCTGTGTTTCTTATTTAATAAGACTGTTCATCTACATGCCGCCATTACTCATTTGTCATAGGTGGCTTGGGCTGGGTGGGGAGTGGGGGTTGGTGGATGGCTTCCCTTCACCAACAATGTCTGAGGCAGGTGAGAGAGCTAGCCCTGAGGTCATAAGAACAGGAGAGCTAGCCCTGTCCCACATCTGCTGCAGCACTTGGGAGAGTGGACTCTACACCATGCCTAAGCAACACAGTAGAGCTGGCCATGAACCATGGTGTGGGTGTGAGACATCCAACCCTGAGGACGTGAAAGCAGGAGAGCTGGTCCTGCCCCTTGCTCATAACCCCAAAGGGTGAACTCACCAGGGCAATGAAGGAGAGCTCACCCTGGTGGTGAGGACAAGGGGGAGCTGGCAGGCTAACAAACCCTGCAACTACCCAGGCCCAGAACCAAGGTTATGTGTTGGCCTATCCCAACATCCACCCCATCTGTGATCTGCTTGAGCATGTGAAGGGACCTGTCCTGCAGATCCAATCTTCAGAGTTTCTACAACACAGGGCAACAGCAGGATAACCAAGTGGAGTTCTAGTGAGGACCCAGCATTGATAGTGTAGCAGAAACCAGAGGCCTCAAACAGACCAATGACTCTTTGTAAAGAACACCTGCAAGTAAAGATATGTAGACAAAAGGGTTTACTCTCTGTGTCACACTACAGCTTCCATAAGGAGATTTTTTTTCTTTTCCTTTTTTTCTTTTTTCTCTTATATTTTATTTGGGGGAGGGGTGCAAGGGCAGAGGGAGGATACAAAGGAACAGGAAATGAATGGGATTGAGATGCATGATGTGAAAGACACAAAGAATAAATAGAAAGAAAGTTGTTCTTTTTTTTTAAAAAAAAAAAAGCTGCTCTTGCCACTGTAAGCAGGAGCTATTCAACCTTAGGTGGGTACTAGCCCACCTTAGGCAGATGCTATTCTAGTTGATCATGGTGAATACCACACATTTTCCTCTGTTCCCTACAGATCAGGAGTGAGCACAAGCCAACCTGCTTGCATGTTTGGGTAAATGAGACTGTTTAGAGGATTTTCCACCACACTAAACCCAGAAAGGTTCAGCGGTTCACCAGACTGCTAGACACCTGGGTATAAAGGAATATTTCTTTGAAACTCATTTTCTTTTATTTCTCTTTTATAGACTATGAACACGGTGTACACAAGTCTGTATTTACTCATAATGTTTTAACAGAAGAAAACATGCTGCTTGTCTCAGTTACCAGAGGGATTTTAGATGCATTTACTGGCTTGATTTGAATGACTTTTTTTTAGAAACAGCATTTAAAAATTATCTCCAAACAATTAAGACCACAAATAGTAAAATTGGGCAGTCTTACATCTGCTTGGCATTTACATTCCTGATAACACCCCTCTGTAACAGGAATCTTAACAGGTCTTATTAATAAAAACAAACCTGGAGCCAGGTATTGGGGTAAACACTGGAAAATCAGAGAAACAAAACAAGCCACAGCCTCCTCACCTCGCCAGTTCCTCAGCTGATCTTGTTTCCTCAGACTGGAAGCTTCTCAGTCCTCATCCAGAATGAATCTCAGCTGAACTGTGCTGCTCAAAGCCTAAAAGCTTAACCAGCCAAATGCTTCTAGTTTCTGGTCTTCATGCCTTATATATCTTTCTGCCTTCTGCCATCACTCCCTGGGATTAAAGGCTCACTTCTTGGTATTAAAGGCATGTGTCACCATGCCTGCCTGTTTCCAGTGTGGCCTTGAACTCACAGAGATCCAGAGGGATTTCTGCCTCTGGAATGCTAGGATTAAAGGTGTGTGCTACCACTGCCTGTCCTCTGTTTAATATTGTGGCTGTCTTGGTCTCTGACCCCAGATAAGTTTATTAGCGTGCACAATATTTTGGGGAACACGATACCACCACACCCCTCTTTCTACATTTCCATACTGCTCTACACCCTAGACTTTCTAATAAACTCTGATAGAGCACAGTGAGTTTTTTACAAGTGTTCCCCTTTTTAGAAACCTCTTTACACTATTGGCTGCTGATCAAACTCCACCCTACAGAAGCCTTGTTCTGTTGACTTATTGGAACTTGAAACTGAAAGGGCTTTTTCAAAATACACCCATGGAAGTTACTTGGCACAATTCAATACTGAGAAGCCATATTGTTTAGCCTCAGATTAAGCTACCCTTTTAGGAATCAAAAATCAGTGTGTGAGGGTCTGTGAAACAGCTTAATAGGTACAATGCTTCCCTACAGTTAAAAAAAAAAAAAAAGCCAGACATGATAGCATGTAGTGCAATCCCAGCATGGGATAGGCAGAGATGAGTGGATTCCTAGGGTTCTCTGGCCAGGGAGTCAAACTTACTTAGTGAGCTCTGGACAATGAAAGACCCTGTCTGAAAAGAGGTAGGACAACACCTGAAGTTGTCCTATAGCCTCTCTTCATACCTTTGCACATGCACACACATACACACACATGCTCACACACATGAGCACATGGACCCATATACAAGTGACTTTGTTTTTACTCTGTATCTTTTCAATCGTAGAATCTTAACACATCATTTTAATACTCAATGTTCAAATGGAAGATCTGTTCTGTAAATAAGAAAGTTTTTTTAATTTAATAAGATTTTTTGTTTTTATGGCCATGATGACCTACCCAAGCAATTCTGTCCTAATTTGAGACATACTTTTTAAAAAATTATTATGCTGTTGTTGGAGCCATGGATGACATTCATTACTTCTGGGGAAGTCTGGAGTTATTATTTGTAAGATAAGTATTCATGTTGTGTCAAAATAAATAAATAAACAAACAAACACTGTTCACATTTATGTGTCCAGTTCATGGCAACCACAGCAATTGTTTAGCTTGGAATTCAATATTTCTCTCTTGTGATCAGACACCATGCCATAATTACAAGCTACCCCCCAACACCTTTTTCTTTGGAAAATGGAATTATACACCTTGAAAATGACTGGCTAGATTTGAGTGTCTGAGAGGCGTCCTCTTCGGGGTGTCCTGCTGTCCTCTACGGGGACTGATTAGGGTGGTGACATTGATCTTCACTCTCCAGGCCTTGGGAAGCTCTTTTCTACAAAATACATCATCTGTTTCCTGTTTCAGCTAGAAATCTCACTTCCAGCTGAGTGAGCTGCTCCAGGGTTCATGGCTCTCTTATCTCTTCAACATGTGTCTGCAGCTGCACCCCTGCTAGTTCTGTAACTGTAACCTGATGTCAGCCTTTGCATTCCGCCTATTTTATTGTTCCCCTTGCTCAGCTATAACCTCCTGGTTTTTTGTCATCTAATTTTCTCATATTCTTATTGTTTTGTCTCTGCTGGTCAGAGTGTCTAGCATTAAATACCAGCTGCCCCCTCCGCAGGTCAGCACAGTCACCATCTCAGCTTTCAAATTCTCTCCACATGAACTCTACCTCCTTTCTGTGTTCCCTTTCCAGCTAACACCTTCATCCTTCCTTCTACATCCCCCTCTAAACTTTGCCGTTCTCCCCCTCCTACTGTCCAAAAATTCCAAATGGATTTCTTACCACTTACTTATGCTACAGGTAGCAAAAACCAGAATCCACAGTGAAATCAGTCTTTCAGGTGAATACAGGTAAAGTTTGCGAAAATGTTAGCATTGAACTTGAGAATTAAACTAAAAAAAAAAATGGATTTCTACAAGTTAATATATTTGGCATCTAAGTGCTTGTCCTGTGAGCATGAGGACCTGAGAGTAGATTCCCAGCATGCATGTCTATGGCTGAGTGTGGTGATGTGCACCTGTAGTCCTAGCACTCAGGAGGTGGAAACAGGAAGATCACTGGGGTTTACTGACCTAACAATCCAGCCAAATGGTTTGCTACAGGTTCAGTGAGAGATCATGTCTTAAAATAGAGATAGAGATACAATTGAGAAAGATACCTAAGGAAGACCTCTGGCCTCCCAATGCATACATGTGTGAGCACACACGAACACGTATTCACACACACACACACACACACACACACACACACACACACACATACACAGGAAAATATCAGGCTAGGGATACAGGTCAGTGATAGAGTACATGCCTAGAACACATGGCCCTGGCCTTGATCTCTAGCAATGAGAAATAATAGTGATAATAATGAGATAAATATCAAGTTAACAAAAAAAAAAAACTAGTAAGTTCAATGGTTTTCCTAATGAACATTTTGCAGGCAGTTTGATCAGATTAGTATACTTGCTTTTACATTCTTCCCAGTCTTAGAAATACATATGTACTGTGATCAAGATCTGGTAGCAATGCTTTTAAGTTATTAAATATTTCATAAAATTATTAGGCATCTGTAGTAAGCCAGGTGCTTTCCAGTTTCTCTAACTATAATACAACATTCCTCTGTGTACATGATGCTTCTTTTATTACTTTACATTCTCCAGTAATGTCTAGTCTAACCTGTATTTTACTCCCAAAACACTGATGTCAAACCCCATTCTTTTACTTACCTCCATGGTTTTCAGTGAGTCATCTGCCAAACACAAGGTGATTGCAGAATGAAGACTTCACTTCCAGTGAGATAAATCACTCATAACAATTAGAAAGCACATTGCACTCAAAGCTAATAAAGAAAAGAAATCCACCACCTTGCCTTGGTCTAGAGTACATTGGTTTCATTTGAATGTTGTTTTTACTAAAGATCTCTGTGAAGTACTGGGAGATATAAAAGTTAGACATTACTAATACGTAAGTCGTAGCTGGAGCCATGTGCCACATAGTATTTACAAGAGATATTCACAGCCAGGCAGTGGTGGTGTATGCCTTTAATCCTAGCACTTAGGAGGCAGAGCCAGGCAGATCTCTGTGAGTTCAAGGTCAGCCTGGTCCACAGAGTAAGATGCAGGACAGGCACCAAAACTACACAGAGAAACCTTGTCTCAAAAAAACCAAAAAAGGAAAAAAAAGAAAGAAAAGAAAAGGAAAAGGAAAGAGAGAGAGAGAGAGAGAGAGAGAGAGAGAGAGAGAGAGAGAGAGAGAGAGAGAGATGCTCACTACACCTCATCAAAGGTAAAAGGTAAAGGCTAATATTGAGTTGGCAAGACAAGTGTGACTTTTCATAGTCTTCTTAAAATCACTCTCTTCTAATCAAGGTGAATTGTTGAAGTCAACAGTCTTTTTGTAGAACAGAGGGGGCAGAGGGAGAGGAAGGGGGGTTATATGTACCCAAAATGTATGACAAATGTGTGCAAGACTATTGAGGACAGAAGCCAAACCTTATAAACATGGACAACATTAAGTGGAAGCGTTTGTTATCCTTCGGCTGGTCATGATAGAATTTTTAAGTGTAAGAATAAAGACTAAATACTCTTGGGCTTCACGCATCTTACCAAGCATTCTGTGCAACTCACATAACTATAACAGTGTTCTTAGCTGAACATGGATATTTAATGTCCTCAACTCTTACTAAAATTGGAATATGACTAAATGGTGCCCTGGCACTTTAAACATATGGCTGTGAAAGAACACAGAAGTCACACAATCTAAATACTAATTTTACAGATCGAAAAACTAAAAACCAGTAAAATGAAGCAATATCTCCGATCTCACACAGACCATTGCTTCTCAGCCCCTTTGACATTTTCTATTTAATAAGAGGAAGCAGCTATGTTTTGTGATTTGCCTCCACAGTGTGGAGGCCACATCTGAATGTGATTTGCATGTGTTCCTCTAGCCTGGAGAGTTGGCTAACTTTACATTGTTTCCAGAACGGCAAGATGCCAAGACTTTACATTTTCCTTATGAGTAGAACATCTGCCATTTATTCAGCCACCGAATGTGCCAGACCTTGTACTATACCCTTATTCACAGCTTTGCACTTTGTTTTTGCAATGACCTTGTATGGATCCTGCTATCCCCATTCTACAAAGGAGGATAATAGCATTGTCAAAATATGTGTTATATCTTAGATAATGTAAGAAATGGGTCATAAAATGCAGCATTTAAACCCAGGGCAGTCTGATGACTATGGCTTTTATATGCTTCTTCCATCATTGAATGTATCCTAGTGTGGGGATGAAAGACAGAAGACAGTCAAAGACTGGCCAAAGTGTGGAAATAATCATGGAACAGTCAAAGTGGTACCTACACACTTGCTTGGAAGAACTAATGTGGAGTCAATCTGACATCCCTCCTGGATATGCTCAGAAGTGTTGTTGCTATATTAATAAACAGGTTTGTCTAGGGGAGAATATAGAAATATACTATCATAAGCTCTCATTATATAACCTCCAAGACCAACTGTAGAAAGTTCTGGTGATCTTGAAATCAATCTGGGTATCAATTTGTGACATTGGCTTATTGAAGTGATGTATCCTAATTTGCATATTAAATCTAGTCTACTAGCATAGGCTGCTTTAATTAAAAAACTAAAATTTTATGTGTATGGATATTTTGCTTCCTCACATGTCTGTGCACCATGTGCATGCAGTGCCCGAGGAGGCCAGAAAAGGGAATCAGACTCTGGGATTGCAGTGACAAAAGGTTGTGAGCTGCTATGTGGGTTCTTGGGATCGCTGGAATCTTCTGGAAGAGCAACCAGTGCTCTTCCCCACTGAACCAACTCTCCAGCCCCTTGCCAGCATTGATTTTTTTTTAATAGCAAATCCTAAAACACCTTAAGGTTGGGGAATATTACCTGCAAATTATTGGGAACCCTGAAAAACAATACTATTTTGAGCTTCAGAAACTCCTTTGATGTGCCCAGATATCCCGAAGCCTCAAAGAATGGTTTCCACTTTTATAAATAGTGGGTTTCTACTTTACACAGAATCTGGGATGTAGTGAGACTAGACAGGACAGGACCCAAGCAGTCATTTTGATTTGGGTAGCAAGAATGGATTTCAGTTTACTAATACTCAAGCGGTACCCAACAATACACCCAAGGAAGAAGACAGTATTTGTCCCTCAACCTTCATGCTGCTGTTCAAGAGCCCAAGTCCCCATGAGAAGGCATGCTATCTGACAGGCTAGCTCCATCATTCCTTGCCCTGAGACTCTTCAGAAGTTCCCCCATTAAACTCCCCATTTTACAGTTTGATTATTGTTGTTCTAAAATTCATGGCAATTGTTGGCATAAAACTGTTATGGGAATCCCACTGATCTTTTCCTGCCATGCATGTATATGAAGCAGGGAAATGTCTAAATAATGGAACTGTGTTCCCCTGGGAGGGGAAATCAGACTATTTAGAGGTCATCAATTAGAGGCATACTTCTGCCTGGGCTAGATTAGGTAGTACCAATTGTCAAATGTTCTAGTGGGTCTTTCAATATTATATTCCAATACCTATTCCATCAGAGAGAGAGAGAGAGAGAGAGAGAGAGAGAGAGAGACCTTAACCTCCTGCTGTCAACATTTTTCAGAATATTAAACTGAACATAAATACCGACCATCTTGTTTTGTTTCTTTGAGACAAAGTATCACTATGTGGCCCTGTCTAGCCTAGAACTTGATATGTAGACCAGGCTGAACTAGAACTGGAACTTCCCCCTTCTCTATTTCACAAGTGCTAGAATTGATAGTATGTACCATCATACTCAGTGCTAGAATTGATAGTATGTACCATCATACCCAGCTAATACTAGTGATCTTAATGATACTTCTTTTGATTCTTCAAGACAAGTTTCTTTGCATAGCCTTGGCTGTCCTGGAACTCACACTGTAGAGCAAGCTGGCCTTGAACTCAGAGATTTGCCTGCCTCTGCCTCCCAAGTACAGGGAATAAAGGTGTGAACCACTACCACCTGGCCCTTAATGGTACTCTTAGTCTGTAAACAGTAGCACCCTTTGCCAGCAATGACTTGTCACTAGAGTCCTTTCCTGTGTCCTAGCAGAACTTCTGAGATGACAGAAATGCCAAGCAAGAAATAAAAAATATGGTAGCCTAGGGATGTCAACTGCAAGATGCTGCCATTGCTACCCCAACAGTTTAAATAGTGCTGAGTGGTCATTCTATAGACTCCACCTCTGACATAACAGCACCTTACTAAAGTAACCATATCATTTAATTAACTAGATATATTAGCATGCAAATCCAGGCCATTGTTAACTATGAAGTGAGGATAAATGAATCCCTCAGAAGCCTGAAATGTGAGTGCCTCTGGAAAAATTTGTGCTACTTTCTCAGTTCAGAAGTCTCCATTCTCATGAATGAACTGTGGTTAAAGGAAGTTACTGGCATCTGGGTGGACTTCTTCTCATGCAAAATAAGTGCATATATGTATATATGCAGTATATGTGCATATATTACAGTATGTAAGAACTTCTACTCTGTGAGCATATTATATCAGTTGATACCTTTCCCTCACCTTCAAGATCACTAGGAAAATAATTGGGCGAAAGGGAGACACAGGTAGAGGCAATGAATAACAGTATGTCTTTCTATATGTCTGGGATGACACATGAGTGAGCCTACCTTAGGGATAAGTTGGTAAGACCTATCAATCTTGAATCTACAAAACTGAACTAGATGGATTCTTAACAGGATTTTTTTTTTTTTTTTTTTTGGTTTTTCGAGACAGGGTTTCTCTGTGTAGCTTTGCGCCTTTTCCTGGAACTCACTTGGTAGCCCAGGCTGGCCTCGAACTCACAGAGATCCACCTGCCTCTGCCTCCCTAGTGCTGGGATTAAAGGCGTGCGCCACCACCGCCCGGCTCTTAACAGGATTTTATGCGGCAGGAGAGAGATGGCTCAGTGGTTAAGAGCACTTACTACTCTTGAAGAGGACGCAAGTTCAGTTCCCAGCACCCACATGGTGACTCACAACTGTCTGTAACTCCAGTTCCTGGGGATCCAATGCCCTCTTTTGGTCTCTGCAGGCACTAGGTGCATGAGTGCACAGACATACATGGGGGCAAACATTCACACATATAACTTGAATTACAGATAGTTGTGAGCTGTCGTGTGAGTGCTGGGCACCAAACCCAGGTCCTCCAGAAAAGCAGCAAGAACTCTTAACCACTGAGCCATCTCTCCAACCCCATAAATAATTTTTTATAAAAAAAAAAAAAATATTTGGACTGCTGAACACACCTGTTAACTTTCTTTTTCCCAAGTGTCTTTAAAAATTATAGTATAGGGCCGGGTGGTGGTGGTGGCACACGCCTTTAATCCCAGCACTTGGGAGGCAGAGGCAGGCGGATCTCTGTGAGTTCGAGGCGAGCCTGGGCTACAGAGTGAGTTCCGGGAAAGGCGCAAAGCTACACAGAGAAACCCTGTCTCGAAAAAAAAAAATTGTAGTATAAAAAGTAGATGGAGAAGTAGTCACCACCTGGATAGAACAAAGGAAGTAACCACCTACCTCCCAGCGAAGGAAAAACACCAAGGAAAATGATTCACGGACTCTAGATAGCCCGTGAAGAGTGTGGGGATGTCACCTTCCATGCATCAAGAAAAGCAAGAATACACACAGACACATAAAAACTGTAATTTTCCAAAGTCTGCACTCTTAGTGGGGGTTGTTTTAAGTGGGTAGTTATTAACTATATGAAAGCTAAATGTAGTCTGCGAACTTAGGACAGAGATGGTTATTATTTGCCAAAGAGTAGTCACGTTGACATGCCTGTGTGGTAGAAATACACAGGGAGGGAGAAGGGAAGGCTTGTGGACATGGTGATGGTAGGGGAATCTGTAGAGCATAGAGTTTTAGTTACTATAATAAGATGCTAAAACTGCATAGTATTGGCCTACTAGAAATATAAAAATGAATCAAATACATTAATGTAATACGTGAAAATATGACCCTGAAAGATGAATGCATGGGGGAAACACTTCAAGATAGGGTCCAAAACAGGAAATAAAAAAAAAAAATGTTACAGCATCAAGAAAAAGCTTCTGCTAAACTAAGATGTGCTAATTATCTTGTAGTGATGATTGGATTACATTAGTGATGCACAAAGATGTGCTAATTGATCTTGTAGAGATGATTGGATTATACTAGTGAGGCACATGTCTAGGTATGTCTGTGAGTGTTTCAAGAGATATTTTGATCACAAGGGCTCTGATCTAATCAATGGTTCAGCACACTGATTGATTCAAACTTTGAATAGACTCTTGGGAAGTTTTAGAGTGTGGAAGATGGAACCTGATTGGAAGAAGTTGATATCTGGCATGTGTCTTTGGTGGGTGTTCCTTGGCCTGGCCATTTTTCTCTTTGCCTTCTGGATACCATGAAGTAAATGGCTCCCCACCCCCATATCCTTCTTCCATAATTTTTTCTGTCTGGCACAAACATAATTGCAGTAGAGTCAACTGACCATGGAGTGAGACTAGGAACCAAAGTAACTCTTTTCTTCTTTAAACGTTCCCCTTGATGTTGGTCATAGCAACAAAAACACCAGCCTACAGAATAAGAAAATATATTTACCAAAAACTCTTCTGATGACAGGCTAGTACCAAGAATATATACGGAACTAAATAAGTTTAGGAATCAAACAATGATAGTAATCTGAATAGATAGTTCTCAAAAGAGGAAATACAAGTTGTCAGTAAATATATGGTGAAAAAGCCAGATATTATGGGCAATAGGGGAAATACAAAGCAGAACTACAATGAGATGCCATGCTGTGCTTCTTAGAATGGCAACTGAGAACAAAAATACTGTCAACAAAGTGAAGAATGGGAACTCTAGATACTGTGAGCAGTAATGTGAATTAGCACAACCATTAAGAAGAACATAATTATAGCAGGAATCTTAAAGGTACTTATTAATAAAATCAAACCTGAGGCCAGTTATTGGGGGTGAATGCTGGAAGATCAGAGAAGCAGAACAAGCCACAGCTTCCTCACCTTGCCAGTTCCTCAGCTGATCCTGTTTCTTCAGACTGGAAGCCTCTGAGTCCTCATATCCGAATGGCTCTCAGCTGAACTGTGCTGCTTCAAAGCCTGAAAGCTTAACCAGCCAAATGCTTAACCAGTCAAATGCTTCTTGTTTCTGGTCTTCACACCTTATATATCTTTCCTTTCTACCACCACTCCCTGGGATTAAAGGCTCGCTTTCTGGGATTAAAGGCGCGTGTCACCATGCTTGGCTGTATCCTTGAACAGATGGATTTCTGCTTCTGGAATGCTACCACTGCCTATCCTCAATGTTTAATATTGTGGCTGTCCTGTTCTCTGACCCCAGATAAGTTTATTAGCGTGCACAATATTTTGGGGAACACAATACCACCACATTTCCCCTTTTTTGTCTAAAATTAAAAAAGCTTATAACTAGTACAAGAAAAATTATATCCAATAAGTATATACAATATACAGTCAAGATTACATTAACAATGTCTAGTCCATTAACATTTGACAGATTTAAACAAAAAACTCCATTAATATGTAACAATGTCCAGTCCAGTAACATTTGATAAACTCAAAAAAAAATTCATTACTTATCCTATTTAAAACAAGTAGTTCCTTTTAAAAAGTTTTTTTTTTTCATAATAGATTCAGTAATCTACCTTTTGTCATGGAGGGTCCTCAAAATACTACATGTGAACCTAGCATATGGTCTTAGAGAACCTACTTCCGGGCATATCTCCAAAAGAAATGAAATAAACATACCAATGAGCTATCTGTTTGTTCTATAACTACTCAAATAGCTAATCAAGTCATAAAATCAGCTTAGGTGACCATCAACGGATGAACAAATAAAGATAATTTGATATCTGTTAATAAAGAAGAATGAAATCTGGCTGTGTGGCAGAAGAGGCGGGACTGTAAACAGTACATTAGATGAAATAAGTTAGACACACAAGGTCAAGCCCCACCTGTTTGCTCTAGTGAGTAGAAGCCTAAAAACAAATGTCAGACTGAAAGTTGGATAGTGATTAATGAAGGTTGAGAACAGGATGAGAGTTGACAATAACGATTTGGCTGGATTACATCAGTGCACATTATACTGCATGCCTGATAATATCACACTGAATTCCATAAATAGATACAATTTAAATATTAATAATAAATAGTAATGCAAACGAAATGCCATTTAGAAATATTATTTAGAAATAGTAAGGGAATATTTGGGGGGAAACTGCAGAAGTTGAACATCATTCCCTCAGACATGAAACAGGAACTGGGCTACACAGGGAAGAAGAGACCAAGTCGTAACAGGAAGCTTCCAGCCCTTCTAACTTTTAAATGTCTCACTTGATTCAAAACAAAAGAAATTCTGGAGAGAGTTGGCTGTGTCGGTAAAAGCACTTGCTGCACAAGCCTGACATCCTAAGTCGGATCCCCAGAACCTGTAGAAAAGCCCAGCATCTGAAATCCCAGTGCCACCCTGTAAGATGTGTCAGGCTGCCTTAAAAGACTCAGTGGAAGCTCTTGGCCCAGCAAGCCTAACCTTTGTGGCTGCGAAGAGACCCTGCCTCAAGCAGAAAGTTGAAGACCAACAGGAGAAGTTTGTCCTCTGACCTTCACAAGCATACCCCCATACCTGCACACACACTCCAACGTTCATACATCACATGTCACACACTCACACACACACACACACACACACACACACACACACACACGTCAACAACAGCAAAAAATAAATATAAAAAGAAGAGAAGTGCACATCTTGGATTGTTGTAATAGTTGAGATATTATCGTGGAAGAAACTAAAAGCTGAAGTTTGACCTTCTATAGACCTCAACAAATCACCAGAAGGTTCTTTAAAAAATATTTCGATCTCCATTTACTTCTGCAACTTTTAGGGAAAAGCATGGTGCCTGACTAACATAGATGCCTTAAAAGTAGCTGTTAGACAACACATAGAGAGATTACAGACATATTATTTAGTAAAGTACTGCTGGATTAATTGCCATGGGTGGGAAGAAAGGAAGTTCTAAGGAACACTCAACTTGCAAAAGGCCAAATATAACTGGGAGCTATGCCAAATATTCACATGCTTAAGAAACCAAAACCAGAGCAAAGCCATATCAAACCACTAATAAAGGGACACAGAATAAAATATAATTGAGGTGATGTATTTTTTTCATACAGTTAGTATGCTTGGAGTGGAGCTTATGAACTCAGAATGTTATAGTGACTGATATTTTAATATTTTAACATATATGAAGGCCAGTGATTGATACATGGATAGGTCTGATTCTCATTATTAGGCTTGGTCCAACCCAGAAAATGATATGAGTCCTTGAGTGTGCATGTATATAGGTGGGGGTAAAATATATGTGTGTGCACATGTCTATGTGTGTGAATATATGTGTACAAAGGTTCATGTGTATATGTAAGTATGTTTGTGTGGCCATCCAGCATTGATGCTGGGTGTCTTCTGAGCTACTCTCTCATTTTTTTAAAAATATAGCTTCTCATAGAACATGGAACTCATTGATTCAGCTAACATGGCTAGCCAGTGACTTCTAAGGACCTACCTGTCTGTGTCTTCCCAGTGCTGGTTTACACATGTGTACCACTGAACCTGGCATTTATGTGGGTGCAAATGATCTGAATGTTATGAAAATATCCTAAGAGAAACAATTATTTTAAACACTAAATAAAAGATAAATGTAAAAAGTCAAAAAGAGGAAATAGTATATCCAGTGATTGCCATTTTAATGTGAAATATCTCCCATAAACTCAGGTTTTGGACACTTGGTTCCCAAGCAAGAAATAGGCCTTGAAGTGAAGTCTTGTAAGAGGAAGGGACATTGTGATGGAGGTTTCTTCGTGTAGCCCCACTTTCTTGTGCTTTTTCTGATTCCTAACTGTGGATTCAATGTTACCAGCCACCTCACATTCTGGTGGCCATGCCTCCCCTACCATTCTATCCTTTCTTAAATTGTAAGACAAAACAAACCACCTCCCAACTTAAGTTGTTTCTTGTCAAGTATTTGATCACAGCAATTAGGAAAGTAATCAATATAGAAAATCAGTACCAAGGAGTGGGACTGTTGCTATGGTAAATCAGACTGTGTGGTTCACAAGCCTTTGGAACCAATTTGTGAAAGGACTGTGAAGGAGTTTGGAATCACGGACCAGAAGAGCCCCCAGATGGCATAAGCAGAGTTTGATGGGCGGTCCTGGAGTTCTAGAAATCAGAATGCCAAGAAAAAAAATATGAACAGTAAAGGCACTGTTTATGGCATTTCAGAGGGAACAAGGATTCAAATGGGAAGTAGTCTAGAGATTATCTATTATATTCTGGCAAAGGACACAGCTATATTCTGCCCATGGCCTAAGAACTTGAATGAAGATGAATTCAAATCAATGAACTAACTTCTTTGGCAGAGGAAATTTCAAGACATCTGGGCTATGTCACAGTTTTGTACACTGTTGTCACCTGAGTGTGCAGTGAGAAACAGAAACAAGTCAAGTTAAAAAAAAAAAACAAAAAGTGTGCATGATAGGGTCAGCTTTGCTGCCAAAACAGCTGCAAAAGGCACAGAGAACATCACTGTTAAAGCAAACCTGGGCTTCTTCACTGGAATCATAGCAAAGGCGCATGAAGGGCAAGACCTATCAAAAGCTTCATCAAATGTGGTTGAAAGCACAGAGTCAAAAAATGGAGAATATTGTCACAGAAATTGTCTGCTAAAATAAAAGTAAACAAGAAAAACACAGGGAACTTAGACAGAAGTGGAGGCAACTGTAATCCAAGGGGGTTAGGCTCTATCTCCAGATGGCAATAGAATTTGGTAGCACCATAAATGTGGTATTGGTTTTACAGCCATGCAAGTCCAGGAGAAATGGATCAGAGAACACAGAGTCTTGCACAGAGATTACTGGGCGCCTTGAAGCCACATAATGTGTTCTTGTATCAGATATTCTACAAAACCCTGAGATATCACTATGTGAAGCTGTGAAGGTGAAGCCTAATTATGATGGAGACCCCCATATTATGCAGCCATTTTATCTGCATTGAAAAATTCCATTCTGGGGAGAAAAGGGAGACTCTTAAGACTCGGGAACTAAGTAAAATTTATAAGGTTAGGGAAGTAAACAAACCTCACAATTATCAGGAATCCCTTGAAACTTACAAGACCCACAATTTCTGGAGTGTAGACTATCCAGCCACCCATACTGCAACCTATGCTAATACAGGGAGTTCCAAGAATGGAACTTTCATTAGTCATCATCCATACTGGAGTGGGATTATCAGTGGTCCAACTGACTTTGAGTCATCTGCAATGTTGTATAGCAATTTACTCTGGGTTGGTTGGACCACTTCCTCTTTGAGGAAGCTCATATAAGACTCATGACATAAATGAAACCTAGAAGGTTCAGGAAACAAACAAAACTGAAAAGTCTTAGGAAGCTCCTGAAGTTTACAAGACTTAGAAAGCCTCTCCCCCAAGGTTATATAAGCAGCAACAATTGCAGAGGAGAGAAAACTTTCTGACTGGCTGAGCTTAAAGTCAAGTCAGGAACTCCAGGAATGTAGTTTTGTGATCAACTCCCATTCAAGAATGGGTTTTTTGGTGATGCAGCTATCACTGAGTCATCTGGGCAGAACTGAAGTTTGTGCATGTCCCCGAGATAAAGTCTGTTAACACAACTGATACCTGACCAAGGACTGATTAAACCAAAATAAGTTGGAGAGGAGTGGCTACATGGTTCCTTCAAAGGGTGTTTAGATATACAACTGAGGCTAATCTACATGAAGGTGGAATGTACATGGATACAATCTCAATATGGCTACCATTCCCTATGGAATGGTTCCTACTGAATTAAATTATTTCTTAATGCTCCTGTGAACACAGTTCTGGTTGGCCCAGTAAACTTAGCATCAGGCATTGCTTCTTTCATACCCAATGCCTTCAGTAGTGCCTATCCTTTCTCTATTGCCTGCCAGTCACTGATTTTCATGGGACCGCATCTGGTAATAACCATGTGTCCCTAATGATTTATATGAACAAGCCCCTCAGAGGCTGATTTCCATTTTAGTTTCCTTCTTTTCATCCAGGGATTTGCGTAGATGTTCTATATTAAGGAGAATCCAACTCAACTTAAGCAAACAAAAGTGATTCCATCTGTTAGCTTTCAATTTAAGGTAAGAACAGTACTAGAAGTTTGTCTCTCTGCCAAGTATCAAAAAACATACACAGCAGAACTGGCTTGTTTGCCAACACAGTTATGGACAAATTTGGGCAGTGTTATGGAGGCTTTTGAAAACAAAAGCTTTGATGTCATAGTTTTCAAAGTGCTGACTTTCCCCATTCTTCTCTTTTATCTCTTTCTTTCCTGTTTGTTCATAAAATTTAAGAATCATTTGAGGGCATTTTAGGCATGATTCTCAACCAGCCTGTGAGATGAAAACTTGCAGGAAGTTTATTGATAAATGTCCCTCCCTCAAGTGATCTCAATGGAAGAGAAGGGAGAGGCCAAGAGATTAGCTAAAATGCTGCTTAACCTAGACTTCACAAAATTTCATATCTGGATGGCCTAGAAGCAAGAGTGTCTACATCAACCTGTCATTATTCATGAGTTGGGGAGTGGTTAGAGGACAATTCAGCTAAGGCATAACTATTAAAATTAGCAGCATTGGGGTAATGGGCTCTGCTATCCTGGGGGAACCTGCATAATGATGCATAGCATTTCTTACAAGGGCACCTATCTACTGGGAATATGCTATCTCATTTTCAGGTTGAGTTTTGAAAAGTAATGCTGCAGAACACAGCATATACCTAATTGTGTTTAGTGGAATGTGTGTATTGGAGTCCTTCCTATGTGTTCTTGACCAAATATTGACATTATGAGGAGACCTAGTTTCTCCAAAAATCGATAGGGGACTCTTAGTGGGAGGTCAAGAGATTAGGGTGTGTCCAACCTCTTTATAACCTTCAGAGCTGGCCTAGCTGAACACCCAAAAAACATCAAAGAAGCCAAGTGGCAGAACCGGTACAGATCTCTAGAGGGCAAGGGTAGCAGTGACAGAGTAAAATGAGAATAAAATGAAGGCTGCCTGCACAGCCCCACATTTTCTCTGATCTTCCCCTGGCATCCCTCAAGATAGCACCATTCGCTCCCCCAGCTGTCCTCACCAGGCAAGGCCTGTAGTTCTTTTTATTATTATTATTATTATTATTATTATTATTATTATTATTATTATTATTAAGAAATTTTCTATTCATTTTACATACCAACCATGGATTCCCCTGTATTGGTGAAATTATTCAGGCCACTCCACGTAGTTAAAAGGGAGGTTTATAAATGGCTACCCACTACACCCCTGTCCTCCCTCTTCCAACCCACCCCCCATTCCCACCTCCTCCAAGTCAAGGTCTCCCACAGGGAGTCAGCAGAGCCTGGTACATTCAGTTGAGGCAGGTCCAAGCCCCTCCACCCTGCACCAAGGCTGCACAAGGTGTCACACCTCAGGCACTGGGCTCCAAAAAGCCCGCTCATGCACCAGAAAGGGTGCCTAAACTGGTTGCATTCCAGTAACCAGATGAGTGAATACCCTCACTGTCATCATAGAGCCTTCATCCAGTTACTGATAGAAGCAGATGCAGAGCGCCAGGAGTCCAATCAATGAGAGAGAGGAGGGATTCTATAAGCAATGGATATCGAGATCATGATGGGAAAACATATAGAGACGGTCAGCCACACTAGTGGAAACCCATGAATTATGGACCAATAGCTGTGGAGCCCCCATGGGACTGGACTAGACCCTCTGGATATGTGAGACAGCTGTTTAGCTTGAACTGTTGGGGGGGTCCCTAGGCAGGGGGATCGGGATCTGGCCTGTGGCTCTTTATGCCAGATGGAAAAAAATGGAACAAAGATGCAGACGTTATTGAGGTAAACAATACAATTAATAATGGAATTTACTGCATATTTACCCATGAGCAACTAGTTTCAAGCATAGTAGGTGAAAAGCTACTGGATTAGCTTGTTTCCACACTAGCATCAATTTGGCTTTCCCACTGCCAAGAATGAGGTATTTTCCCAGTAAGAACACAAGTGTTTCCCAATAAGAACATAACAATATGCACCTATGTCCCACTATAGAGGTGTTTGTTTGTTTGTTTGTTTGTTTGTTTTGTGTGTGTGTGTGTGTGTGTGTGTGTGTGTGTGTGTGTGTGTGTGTGACAGAGTTTCTCTGTGTAGCTTGGTTATCCTGGAACTCACTTTGTAAACCAGGCTGGCCTTGAATTCAGAGATCTGCCTACCTCTGCTTCCCGAATGCTGGGATTAAAGGCAAGCCCCACCACCGCCCGGCTAGAGTTTTATATCTAATGAATATGTGTTATGTACCTGACCAGTTAAGTGTATTTTGTCAAACACAGTCCTTACACTTTTTTTTTTTTCAGAAAGAGGCATGAAGACTTTACAAAACTTGCCATATGCCAACCTTGCAAGTGAGTGGCAGTGCTATGGTTCAAACCTAACCTAATCTCAGTGTATTTCAACTATTTAACATATTCTTTGGTAGTTTATTGGGATTGTATGCTGGCCAGGCATCCCTTGCTATGAAGGCTAGGTAACTTAGAAATAATGGAATTTATTTATCTCAACTCTGAAAATTGAAAAGTCCACAGTGAAAGTGCCATCAGGTCTAATGTCTGATGAAGACTTCTCTCTCGACTTCCAAGATACCCCTGGCTGTGTTCTCATATAGAGCAAGACAGAAGGCAAATAGGGAGAGCTACTTCCATCAGACACGTGCATAAAAACACCTAATACAATTCATGAGGACAAAGCCCTTGAAACTCAGTGAGCTCCTCAAGCTACACCCATTCATAGTATTGCATGGGAGATTAAGCTTTCTCATGAATTCAGAAAAAGGTACCACCATTCAAGCCGTAGTACTAAGTTCAAATGTGTTGAAGGAGTTCTCATCCATTTTTAGCTTATGGAGACTGCTTGGGATAGCCCCAAATCAGAAGTTCATGTCCAGACATAAAATGTAGGTCACATATTCTGTTAGTTCTCCATGGCTGCTGTGGGTCCTAGCTCGATGCTAGGCAGGGTGTGAAACTGCTGCCTGAAGAACCGTTCCACAGATCTCAAGGAAGGAAGCGAGAATCCAAACCCAGAGTACTATTTCTGCCCCTGACCTAGTTAGAAGAGGAAAAGGGTGGAGTGGAAATGGATGGAAATAATTTTGGTTCTGCCTGAGCTGTCTTTAATTTACCTAATTTCATGTAAAGAAGTAACTAGCATCTAGCCAGGGCCCATTCTCTGATTTAACCGTTGTTATATTTAGAAGATATTATCAGAAATCACAAATTTATTAAACACTGCCTAATCATTCTCAAGTTTATTTTAGAAATGTTTGCTATAGTTGCTTGGTTATTTTTGCCTTCCTCATTACAATGTTGTTTTCATGAAGCAATCATGGCTTTCCATTCTCTGAAGGGCACTTGTCTAGTTTGTGCTCTTGTGCACTGACCTTTAAAATGATTCATAATTAAACTACTGAATGCTGCTCACTTATTTTCCAACCTCTGAGTTAAAAAGAAACTGCTCGAATAGTCTGTGACCTATAAGAAAGAATGCTAACAAGCTCATAATCATTAGAGAATAGTGTTCTTTTCTACAAAGGCACCAAATGTTAAGTGTCCTGTTCTAAGAGAAAGCAAGTAACATGGTTAAGACATGATTTTTCTGTATATTTCTATATAGTCTAAGTCTTAAATTACATGTTAAACCAAATGCCTTATTGATTATATTTAACATGTGTCCACCAAGTACAAACATTCTTCTTGGGATAGAGATTTAGAATGGGATGAGAACCTCACAGCTATGTGACAGAATCAGACATATAAATAAATGAACTTAAATTAACTTTGGGAATTGTAACAACAAAACGGATACACACAATCCTGGAGAAAGGGCTGTTTCCTTCTGTGGTAATGTCAAAGAAATGTCCAGAAGGCAAAATTTCCTTATTACAGGTTCAAATGATAGCATGATAGTACTGGTCACATAAACAACTCTCTATTTATCTGTTACTCACTGGATTGGTGTCTGTGTTCTCCAAAAGAATCATTCACATGAAGGCTTAATTTTTGACTCAGAGCATTCCTGTTCATTTTTTTAATTTTCCACGCTCAACATACTGTGTACAAAGGCTTTCAGTAACTTTTATTATTGAATATTTATAGGCTCTCTCTATTCCCATGAGGTCACCTCTGCACCTCCAGTCTCCCCCATTTCCCGTCTTTTTCTCTTCCTCTATTCTTCTTCCTCTTCTTTCCTCAGCTTCCTTCTCTCCTTTCCCCTCAATAAAACGCTCCACATGAAAAAAAAAAAAAGAATATTTATAGGAAAGTTATTCCTAAAATGGTACTTTGAGATACCTGCATTGTCACTAGAGGAAGGTTAGAAAGTTTCTAAAACGAGTCAATGGGAAGATATTTCAAGAAAAGGATGGAGGTGATATGTGCAAAAGGATGGAAGCATTTGTGCTTGGTGTTGGGGGTGTAAAAACAACAGAATAGCTTTGTGTAGACTGCACTGAATACAGAAGAGGAAAGAGTACAAGCCATGAGTGATGCCATTTTAATCAATTTCAGCTTTTGCCCCATAGTCAGGTGATAGGAAGTCACAAAATCAGATTAGCCAAAATTAGCATAATACAATTAAAATTTTCCTCAAATCTTCAAAACCTCCTCCCATTTTCACATTGGGATTTTTAGTTTGCGAGGAATGAAATCTCACCTGAGTTGTTTAAGAGAGTTATATTCCAACAACAAACAGAAAAAGAAAGTAATGTCAACAACCAACGAAATAACGTGGAGATTGGTTAGATGTCACTCATGACTTTGGCATGTTTCATGAATTCAACAATAGAAAACTTATGGAAATAGAGTTATTTTCTGGCAAAGAGATAGAAGTACTGATAATGGGCTGCGTTTTCCAAAAACTAGAAAAGAAAAAGAAGCATCCATGCCAATGGGATGTTCAAGTTCTATGACTTCAAGAAATGGATGAAGTAAATAACCCTCGTGGGCAGAATATTACACACATACATGCCACATCCGAGCTCAAACATAAAAATGGGTATCTGATACCCTTTTGGATGAGAAGCAAAACAGGAAGAGAGGGGTGAATGAAAGCATAGTTTTCAGGGGTGTGCAGTTGTGGCAAAGCATTCAGTAATAGTGAATGAGAAGTCAGAAAAAGCAGTCCTGCCACAGGGAGGCCCTGAGTCCACTTGCTGTATGTAGCTATGGGTGTAGTGAGCCTCTTTCACATGTAAAAGGAACTGGGGAAACATATGGGCTATTGACTTGCTGCATAGTGCTGAGGATCCCATAGCATTACATTCTGTATTCAACCTGAATCTCACATGCTCCCAAACATTCTATAGGTGCAGTAACTTCAAATTGTGATTTAAAAAAATCTAGTCCCACCGGACAGTGGTGGCGAATGCCTTTAATCCCAGCACACGGGAGGCAGAGATAGGTGGATCTCTGTGAGTTTGAGGCCAGCCTGGGCTACAGAGTGAGTTCCAGGAAAGGCTCCAAAGCTACATAGAGAAACCCTGTCTCAAAACAACAACAACAACAAAACCTAGTCCCATCTTGGGAATCAACTTGTGTGCAGAGGCAACATTGAATTCTCTAGACATGGACAGGTAAGTTCTGTGTATGTGCATGAAGCGGGATTCATTTGCCTGTGTCTGTTTGTGGACCAGTGTGAGAGAGACAGACGAACAGATGGAATGAGATATGTATGATATGTGCCGAAGTGTGACAAAGCCTGAAGATGACTGATGTTACCAAGGAATTGGTGAAAGCATATTTTTACTGAAATATAATGGAAAATACATATGTTGAGTAAAACAAACACAAACATACCAACATCATACGTGATTACATAGGTAGACAGTCGAGAGATAGGTAATGATAGATAGGTCGATGACAAATATTTAGACATATAGGCACATTAGAAATATAGAAATTTATAAAAAAACAAAAAACAAAAATTAGAAAAAAAAAGAATGAAATGCTTTCTAGACTAAAACAGACTGTAAGAATAAGTTACCTGAAGTATAGAGCTGGCAAATTCCAGCATGACTAAACTTTCCTTCAAATCTTCAAAACATCACATTTTTACAGCCTGGTGTTTACTGGGAATTTTAGTGTGCAAGGAACAGAAGCTCACAAGTTATTTTAGAGTTCTATGGAAAGACACAAAATGAGACTAAAAGGCTCCAACGTTTCAATGTTCTTGAAAGAAGAAGAGAAAGCATGGGGATCTAAATAAGTGTTAGATAAGGCACTGGTCTCATTTTATATCATCATGAGATGTCTATTATTTCTATAGGCATACCCAAGAATCTACTGACCATAAAACAATTTCTACCCTATCAATGTTCTTATTTAGTTAGTTTGCACCCCAAACAATTTACAGAAAGACCTAATTAAAAAGGGAGGTTTGACAGGGCAGTATATTTCTGCAAAGCTACAGCATGCTACCAATGGCCTCATAGGTTCAAATGCCAATGGTTTTATCCTCAAGCGAACTGCAATAACTTCCCTGAACTCACTCCCTGGAATTTGCAATTGTTAGGTAATGGAATTTTAATTAAAGGAAGAATCTAGTCCTGTGTGCTACACTAGAACGGAAATCGCAAAACTTCAACTCACTCTTAGGTTTAAATAAATAAAAAAAAAAAAAACACAGTAAAGAAAACTAACATTTCTGAGAGCTTACTATGTATCAAGGAGTGTAGCGGACAATTTTACTTTAGCATGGAGATTAAGACTCAGAATATTCCAATAATGAAGGGTTTTTAAATAGATTTCAGATTTAAAGGCTTTGAAGCAATGTTCCCAGTGAATGAGTTGCCCAAAAGGCTTGGTAGGGATACAGAACAGCACACACTTCTAACAGCCTGATAGCCCCACACAGTAAACAAGTGTAGTATCATTCTAAACATGGCTGCAAATGCACAGTCCTGTCTCAAGGTCTGTTTTACCTCTCTCAGTAACCCAGATGCTTGCCCACTTTCTCTCCATACAAAATAACATTTATTCTCATTAACATAACATTGATGACTCAGGGAGACGTTGTCTCTGTTTATGCATCTAACTTGTTACAATTCAAATAACATTTTCTACAGGTTTTAAGTTCAATTTAAAGGGAGAAAGTATGATTCCATGTAATCTATTAAGAGACCTGGTCAGAAGATTGTGTGTGATTCTGCATTTAGGCATCAATTACTCAACTACAAGTGAGTATGCTGATACATACAGACAAGAGTAATTACACACAGGCATAACATTTTAAAGTGTTTACAAATTAATTGGTGTAAGGTGAGTTCATAATGTATCCTATCAACTATTTTTATTGCAAATTTTGTGTGTATGCTGTTATTGTTTGTGTCGGTGCGCATGTGTGTATATGTGTGCAAGCATGTATGTACACAAGCATGCATGTGGAGGATATAAGACAGTCTTGGAGTCTGCTTCCACAGTGCTGAGATTGCAAGTGTGTGTCACCATATCTGGCTTTAAAAAAAAAAAAAGTCTGGTGATTAAACATAGGTCTTAATGATTACAAACCAAGCATGCTATCTTCTCCAGTCTTTTATTACAAATTTTGATCTGATATTCTTGGACAAACATCTTAAGTATAGGTGGTGAGTGGTAGGATTTTGGATGTCACAGATTACTGAACAAACTTTGGGCCAACATAAGCCCATCAGTGATAACCAGACTACCCAGGTCATGGGATACACTATGAGATATATATATATATATATCCTAGGATATATATTCTAGCAATGGCTGTCAGTTGTGTTACCTAACAGTGTTAGGTGCTTTTTACTGTTTATTTGTGTATTATGTGTGTACTTATTTATTTTATGTACATGAGTGTTTTATTTGCATGTGTCTCTGTACACCATGGGCATGAGGGCTCCCACAGAGACTAGACAATCATGAAACAAGAGTTACAAATGGTTGTAAACTACCATGTGGGTGTTCGGAATTGAACCTGGATCCTCTGGAAAAGAATCCAGTCTTCTTAACTGGACAGAAGGCCATCTGTTCAGGCCTTCTAGGTATTTTTAGATGTTTCCTTAAAGTTGTCTGGTACCACCTATACAATTGTACCACGAGTTCACTGCATCATTGTCAAAGGAACAATTTGTGGTATATTTGCCATGCTCCAGCTATACTTTTTTTTTAATTTTCATGAACATGACAACCTGTAATTAAACATTTTATTGCAAATCAGGCCATATTGTCTTTTGTCAAACAAAACAAAACAAAACAAAACTTTGTTTGTTGAGCCTCATGAATCAAAGACTATTTCTTGCCAAGCTTGACACCCACTCTAAATAAATCCAAGCTTTGATGGCAAGATAAAAAACATTTGGAATTTTGTGATCACTTACCCATAAGCAAACTTATCTTCCTCTTCAGGAGGGTAAAACTAACATTAAACCTCATTTGAAAATCCCAGAAGATTTTGTTCAGACACCACCCAGCTTCTTCAGATGCAAAGCTGGAAGAGTAAGAATAAATATATCAAAACATCTGGTTTTCATTTCCTTGAAAATGTACATTAACTTTTTCCAAGTTCAGGCAAAGGTCTTTCTGAAAAGGGCTAAGAGTTATATGAAGCCAAATTGTGTCCCTCGTGGGATTGTGACAAGAGGTTCTGATTTCCCGTGTGCACATATATACACAATATTGCGATTGTACCTCACTTCCTAGAAGTGATGTATTAAGAAATGAAGGGACTTGGAAGCTTTGAGAGGGTTGGGGTATGGCCCTTAGCATTTTTCAAATCCTCCAATATCAATGAGTAACGGAGTTGGGATAGCTCCCCTCAGGTGAGAATCAGTGTGTGTGACAATGGCACAGTGAGACCTTAACCCCAGATCCTTCCTCTGCAGTCAACACCAGACCCCTCCAGCAGGACTGAGTACAATCTCAAAGGTTTCCCCTAATTTGCAATGTCAAATCAGGTAGCCCCTAGTCACATACAGCTACTGAGTAATTGAAATATGTCTACGACTAAGGCTATGAATTTTCCTTTCATTTCATTTTGATTATCTTTAATGGAAACTAAATCACTTCATAGCTACTACAATGGACACCACAGTGATACAGAGAATAATTAAACCGGTGCGTGAGTAGATGCTAAGTATTTCTTAAGTACGTCTCTATAGGAGTAACGATCATGGCTAATTCTTAACATTTGTTAATCACTGAGTACTCAATCTGCTTATTTCTCATATAACCAATCTCTACCAATTTTCATGCCCTGAGTTTGAGGAAACTATTCTAATGACCAGAAGGGAGGACTCATTGATGAGCACAAGGATGGACACTGGACACAGGATCAATAAGCACGAGAGATGATGGAATTAGGGATAAAAGTGCTTGATGTATCACATGAGCACCCACATGCAAGCAGCATGAGGCAAAGCATCATATGGGTCTGGTGAGAATAGTGGGAGCCTAAGAATCAGAAGGTTCTTGGACAACATCAGGTTGTAGGTGACCTTGATGGACCCCTACATCTGACTCATGAGCTTGGTGAGTCTTCTGAGGTAGAACAAAGAAGAGTATGAGTTTAGCAAGCTATTTGGGTTAGGACAGGAATATTTACAAGTTAGAAATAGTTTGCCTTTGAAACACACTTAACAATTCTAGTTCACTTCTCTCACAACCTTCATCTGACCTGTTCAACGACAGTGCTCACCTCTACCCCTAAAGATACACCCAGCATCTAACTACCTTCCGTCACCTTCACATTGATCCAAACTACTATCATGCTGTACTGGGAGTCTAGCCATTATTTTCTCTGCTTGTTTTGTTTCAGTCTTTGCCATGTTGTAGTCTATTTGAAAGGCCACAGAATGATTCTGTAAAATTAAGTCAAATGATTCCATGCCTTTGCTAAAAATCTTCCACTGGCTTCCATCTCTGAATGAAATACAGGTCCTGTATATGGACTGTCTAAAAAATCTGACCACATTTCCTACCATGCTCTGCTACTGTCAACCTCACTTCACATGGGCTATTTTCCTGACCACACCAGGGATGATTTTGCTCCAAAGTCCTTCTGCTATAACCAATTTACTCTTTCTTCCTACAACACAGGAATGTCAAAGACTACACTGTTGTGGAATACTAGTTTAAGATGTGTTACATTCTTTTATACTGTGGAATATTTGTTTAATGATGCAAAGATGTGTTGCATTCTTTTATGTTGCATTTGTTTAACTCTATAAATCTGTGTTACTTTGCCGGTCAAAAACACCTGATTTGGTGTAATAAAGAGCTGGATAACCAATAGCCATGCAGGAGAGAGAAATAGGCCAGGTTGGAGGGCAGAGAGCATAAACAGGAGGAGAAATCTATGGAACAGAGTGAGGAGCAAGAAAAGGAGGAGAGGAAGAGGCTGAGGACCCAACTACACAACCAGCCACAGAATAAGAAAACAATCAAGCAATCAAGCAAGGAAGAAAGAAAGAAAGAAAGAAAGAAAGGAAGGAAGAGAGAAAGAAAGAAAGAGAGAGAGAGAAAGGTAGATAGAGAGAAAGGTAGATAGAGAGAAAGGTAGATAGAAAGGTAGGTAGGTAGATAGATGGATGGATAGATAGATAGATGGATAGATAGATAGATAGATAGATAGATAGATAGATAGATAGATAGAATAAAGAAAGGTAAAAAGCCCAGAGGCAAAATGTAGTTAAAGACAAACAGGATAATTTAAATTAGAAAAGCTGGCTAGAAACAAGCCAAGCTAAGGCCGGGCATTCATAAGTAAGAATAAGACTCCATGTATTTATTTGGGAGCTGGGTGGCAGGCTTCCAAAAAGTTAAAAAAAAAAAACCAGCTACACTTACAAAGTAAGTTCTCACAGACCCTACCTGCTCACATCATCCCCATACTTCCAGGCCTAGTTCTAGTCATGCAGCTACTTCACTGGCCCAAGCTGAAGCAGGCTAGACTCTCACATCCAACACATAACCAATGAAAGAAGTCCACACTCCAAGGTTCCATCACAAGAACACAAGCACTGGTAAAGGCCAAAGCAGTAGAGATGCCAGGAAACTCACTACACCTATAAAAATGTTTTCTAATGAGAACCACCTACACAAACCTCAGGACACAGAATCTAAAAAGAACAACCATAAAAAAACTATCTTGGAATTCAAAGATTTTAAAGAAGATGTGAATAAAATCTCAATAAACTTAAAGAAGGTAGGAATAAACTCCCATGTGATATCTAATAAAACACAAATATACAATTGAATTGAATGATGAACACAATACAGGATTTCAAAGCTGAAATTGGTAGAGGTAGAAATATTAACAAGAACTTAAGCTGAAATGAAGATGGAATTGAAAAACTCAATAACCCAATTAGGTAACTCAAGAAAATCCTTATTAGGAGAATGGGTCAAATAGAATACAAATTATCAGGACCTGAAGATAACATATAGAAGTTGTACCACTCAAGTAAAGAATATTTTTGAAAATAATTATTTTTACTTTTTCACTTTGTGTGTATGATGCTTTACCTGAATGTGTGTCTGCATCATGTGCGTGCCTGGAGATCACAGAAGCCAGAAGAGGGCATCAGATTCCCTGAAACTCCCTAGAGACTGTTGTGAACTGCCATGTGGGTTCTGGGAATCAACCCTGGATCCTATGGAGGAGTAACAAGCACTCTTAGCCACTGAGTCATCTCTCCAAGCATGAAAAAAAAAACACAAAAGGAATATGCAGGAACATTAGGAAACCATTGAATTTTTTTGAAAGGAATCTTTGAATCACAGGCATAGAAGGAGAAGAAAAATTTCAGGTCAGGGGTATTGACCACACCTACAACAAGAACATGGGAGAAAATTGCTTCAAACTAAGGAAAGACACACCCACACAGATATGAGCAGTACACATAACACCAAACAGATAAGACCAGAAAAGAAGCTCTACACAGTGTACTATAATCAAAACACTAAATATGCAGAATAAAGAGTACTGGAAGCTGGGGGGAGGGCATAAGTCACATAAAAGGAAAACCCATCAGAATAATAGCTGATTTCTCAATGAAAACTTTGAAAGCCAGAAGAGCCTGAGGCCACATACTCTAAATCCTAAAAGACTACAGATGCCATCCTATACTACTGTACTCAGCAAAATGATCTACCATACTTGAAAGAGAAAGAAAAACTTTCCATGATACAAACAGACTAAAGTAATTGATGTCCACCAAACCAGCCCTGCAGAAAATACTGGCAGCAATAGTCTAGACTGAAAATAGGAATAAACAGAGCCAAGAGACTGCAGAAAGGAAATGAAACTACAGTTCCTGAAACACAAAACAGAACTGAGAACCCAATCAGAAGAAAATAAGACAGTGATCAACTATATATATATATATATATATATATATATATATATATATCATTAATAAATTTAAATATCTATAACCTCAAATCCCCAGTCGAAAGGTACAAGTTAGACAAATAGATTAGGAGAAAAAAAAGTCCCTGTCTGCTTTCTACAAGAAACCCATCCTGCTTTCAAGGATAGGTACCACTTTAGTGTGAAAGGATGGGGAAAAGTATTCCAAGCAAATGGGACCAGAACTGAAGCAGGTGTCACTGTCTTAATATCTGATAAAAAACAACAACAACAACAAAAAAAAACAGGTTTTTCAGGGCTGGAGAAATAGCTTAGTGGTTAAGAGTACTGGCTATTCTTCCTGAGAACCCAGGTTAAATTCCCAGCACCCACCCACATGGCAGCTCAGAACTGTCTGTAACTCCTGCTCATACAAACATACATGCAGGCAAAAACACCAATGTATATAAAATATGAGTAAATAAATTATTTTTTAAATAGATTTTTATTTTTCTTAAAATGAGCCAGTGTTACGGAGTGCTAGGGAGATGGTTCAGTCATTAAAGGACTTGCCTTGCAAGGATGAAGACATGGGTTTATATTCTCAGTACCCATGAAACACTGGTGGGGCAGTGTGCCTCGAATACCAGCATTGGAGGGGAGACAGGACAATCCCTGGGGCTTGCTGCCTAGCCCATCTAACCAATGAGCTCTAGATACAGTGGCAGACTCTCATTACCGATTGGTTCAGCAACACTAAATGATGATCCCTGAACATGCAAACACACAAGTGACACTGTACAGACTGAGCAGGTGGGATTTAGGAATATGTGTGTGTGTGTGTGTGTGTGTGTGTGTGTGTGTGTGTGTGTGTGTGTGTGTGTGTGTGTGCAATAACAATTGTGAGAAAAGAGCCCATGAATTTGAAAGAGAGCAAGAAGGGTTTTATGGGAGGGTTTGGAGGGAAGAAATGGAAGTGAGAAATGTAATTATATTTTCCAAAATAAAAAAACTGAGGTGGTCATCTTTTGTAAATAGACACATCCTATCTTATGAAGGTGGCACTTGCATGACTTACAAATAGTGCTGAGAAGCCCCACCTCAATAAAAGAAAGCTGGAAAGAAACTACATACATAAGTTAATACATTAATATTACCTGGGTACATACTGTTAAACTATGGGGCTTTAAAAATTCCCTGGTAAGCCTATAGAAAATAGAAGGTAGTCTTCTACAGTACATGGAGTAACTGCCACGCTTGGGGCTTTGAGTGAGTGTTTGTAGCAGATACAAAGCAGCAAACAATAGCGAAACATCATCGAATTGATGTTTATAACATCCAGGAAAATTCCAGAGGAATCCCTGTTAAAATGACCAAACCTTCCCTCTTTCAATTTCTTACTCCAATATAGGACAGAAGAAGAGTTAACATCTTGATGAGTCTGAAGAAAAGAATGTTTAAACATAAAAGGAGGGATTTGTAAGAAGTATCAAACATCAGTCTTTTCCATCAGATACTATAAAACATTGCTATATGTCAAAGAAACTCAAATCTTTTTATCTCCCCCACCTTGCAAGACTTTTATGTAAATGGTTTAACTGCCCCCCCCACACACACAGAGAGAGAGAGAGAGAGAGAGAGAGAGAGAGAGAGAGAGAGACAGAGACAGAGACAGAGACAGAGACAGAGAGAGACAGAGAGAGAGAGAGAGAGTTACTTACACAAATATCTCAACCGCAGTTCAGTAATTTGATGGCATGGAGTAGTGACCCTCTTCCCTTTGGAACAGTGGCCCCTTCGTCCTTCATTTCCTGTGCTTCAATTATTTAAGAGTGTCCAGTTTCAACTGTCTACAAAGTGGGACTCCAGCCAATGGGGAAAAGACATCGTCAGCACCTGAGAATAAAATCCAATTAGACTTCACGTCTCTGTGTTCACTCTTCTGACTATATACATTGTCTTGGGGAAATCCCTCTGAATCCTTTTTGGTTAGGAACTTAGAAATATAAATTAGATGTTTCCAAATATTACAAAGTTGTGATTTATTTTTAAAACATTAGTAACCTTTATAACACTAACTCCATACCCTGAAAAACTTCTATCAGCTGGATTCAGTATTGGCTACTCCCCTTATAGGAGGCCTAGTTTTCTGCTCACCAAGTTCTCTTCACTTTTTTTTTCATGAGCAAATGTTATGTTTTCATTGGCATCCAATTGTATAAGCATTTTTACTTTACTATGCTAAAAGGTTTTTCTGGCCCTGTGTTACTGTCAAAAGTGCTGGGGATGAGAAGGAGACGAAAGTAAAGATGGAACTGAACTGAAAGAAAATGAGAAAAATTGTATTTTTTAATTGAAAAGTAGCCATGTGTGTTTGAAATATATGTATATCTCTGGGTAGCAACAATTCAGATGGGTTTTCAGCCTTGAGTTTGGCTCTGTCCAGACACGATGAGTGGTTCACTTTACAGATAGCAACTGAAAGCCACTGGCTTCCTGTTTGCCTCGTCTATCATCCAGAGATATGTGTCACTAAGGCTCCTAACCCACAGCACGCATACATCTGAGCTTAATGTCTCCAAAGCGGGGGTAGTCCACACTTCCCCATCTCATAAATGCACAGAAACCCCATAAACCACGTGTTTGGTGAAGCAGCATTGAGCTCTTCCTAGCAGATAACTTAACCCAGGGGAACTGAAGCTCAGGGAGCAGCCTGACTTTCCTTTAAAAACAACCAGATTTTTTTCCTCATACAGTTTTCAGCAATAATTATGTGACCAGACATCCACAAGTGTAGGCACTATCAACATTTCATTTATAACGTTCATAAAATTGAACCCAACAAAGGTGAAAAATATGTCAAAGTGAAGTAAGTGTTATTTACTCAATTTCTTAAATATGAAAGTTTCTTAAGTGGACTATTTTGATCAATAAGGAGACTTCAATGTTTTTAATAATAAATAAATAAATAAATAAATAAATACTTCAGACATTTTTCAAACTGTCATCCCAACTCTAAATCTTAGTTAACAAGAGCAAATGTAACGTTTGGTTTTATTATGTTAGCTTTTTCTAGGCCTTTCATGCAGGGTATTTCACTCATTTCAGAATGATACAGAGCTCCAAAATTCCAGTATAACTAGATTCCAGGTGTGCCACATTCTTCTATCTAGAAAGATCCTGAGGTTTATTTTCCAAGGGTTTCTACAAAAACTTAAAATGGGTTTCACACTTCTTGCTGCTTGAGGACATCTTCGGAAACTGGACCTTACTCCAGGGCATTCTGGCCAGTGCACACACCTTCTTAGGTGGAGGTCACAAACAGGAACTGAATGTACAGACTCCATGCACAGTCATATTGAAGTCTGAGTATTGAGTTCCTTAAAGAAAGGAGAGCTGTCTTTGTCTAGGTTTAGTTCCTGAATCGTAAGTTTAATTTATACCAGTATCTTATTGTATTTCCCAACCTTCTTGTGGAAACTGTAGTATCTCTCTACCCTTTTAAAACATTGCTAAAATCTTTTGACCCCCCCCCCCCCTTGCTCATATTATTCCTCCTCCCTCTCTTCAACTTGACTCCTGGAGCTTGGCCTGGTGCTTGGCTGTGGATATCTCTACATCTGCTTCTGGGGCTAGGGACAAACCTGGTGCTATGGAAATTCCCAGGAATCCACAAGGATGACGCCAGCTAAGACAACTAGCAATAGTGGAGAGGGTGCCTGAAGTGGCCTTCCCCTGTAATCAGATTGGTGAGTACCCTAACTGTCATCATAGAGCCTTCATCCTGTGATCAATGGAAATCTACTTCTTTTGTGTCTGCAGCTTAAATGGTGTTATTTCATTCTGTTCTGTTCCACTGTATTATTTATTTATTTATTTTTTACTTTTCTGCTCTTGTTTTTAAAGTTCTCTGGATTCTAAGTACAGGGCCATGTGCAAGGGCCACAGTTTACACTTCTTGTGCTTTGTGATCACTTCTTGAGTGGCTTTGGAGATGACATTGGAACTTTGCTTTAATGGATAGTCACGATTTTAAGGAAGAATGATGAGTCAATAGACTTTCATTCTTCACAACCTTCCAGACATGTAGGGAGGACTGCCAGGAAGTGGCATTATTTAACATCTTTAGATTCATTTTGTGAACACAGGACAAATATTTGACCACTTTTCTGGCAGGGCTTGTAGCCATCACTCCTACCCACAAGCTTGTTTGCTAATGGTAGATTCATTGGAGTTGATTAAATCAAACTGTCATCAAACATTTTACTATAATTTAGTTGCAGAATCAGTGGACTGGTTAAGTCTGGAAACAAAGGAGGAACACATTTTTACTGTACTCATACAAATGACAATTTTATCAGCAAGACAGAAAGAGGAAAAGAAAAGGGAAAGGAAGTCAAATACTTATTTTTGAGTTCTGAGGGTCAGTGAGAGCAAGGGACCATGTCAAAACTGTTCTATTCAAGTAATGATCAAAGAGAGATTAAGAATAAAGATAGATGATGGTCAGCTTGGGTCTTCTCATCTGTCTTATCATTTGCAGATGGGTTTCTCAAACCTCATCTTCTAAGTCTCAAGTTTGAGGTTTCAGCTTCTGAGAAAACTGGCTGAGAAACCCGAGAAACTTAGACTAGACTGGACTGAGTGTCTATATCATATGCTTTTATTACACTCTTCTTAGCCCTGGTTAGGTACATAAATATGTCATTATTCATTATAACAAACATTGTAAAGGTCTGAACTGACCAGCAGAAGACAGCATGAGAAATACATACAGTGAAATGTAGTAATGAAAAGTTACAGTGCTAATGTATACTAATATATAAATGACCATGTATTGTGATTCATGTCTGTTCTCCCAGTACATGGTAAGTGAAGGCAGTTGGATCAGAAGTCAAGATCATCCTCAGCCCTGTGGAAAGACAGAAAAAGATTATAGTAATAAATTTTTACAATGAAAAAAATAGATGCAAAGAGTATAGTATACATAGTGTCACCACATTTTTATAATTATACATTTGTGCACTAAATAAGATTTAAAGATTATAATTGTTACTAATATGTGTTATCATTTGATGTTAAGACTACACATTAGTTTCAGAAGATAATTTTTGTATTATACTGAACATAAATTTCTTTTCTCAGAGAGAAAAAAAATGTTATTGGGGTAAACATTTTAACCAATATATCCTGATTCATTCCATAAAATGACACAAAGATGCTCCACCACTTATCTCTCTAGACTATCTACGTAGTCACAAAGTTAGGTATCTCAATACTTAATACTTTTCTGCTTCTGGTAACAATGCCATTCTTTTCTTTTTCCTTCATGGAAGGACTAGATTGGAAATAATTCTCATAAAAAAAAACTAAAAATGAAACCCAGTGGTCCTCAAAATTCTAATGAATTCTACATTCCATTTCTAAATGCCAAGTGTAAGCTCTCTGGATTCTTCTGGCACGGTGCCAATCTCTGATTGCCTACCAGACTCACCTGATGGCTTCTTTAGTTATGTCAGTTTGTACAGCACCAGGTAGAAACTGGAAAACAGTTGGCTCATACATTTTCTTGCTTGAGTTAATTAGGTCAAATTTGTTGCTGTTAAGTTTTTTCTCCAATTAGGAAGAACTATTTACTAATGACTCCGAAATGGAGAATGTCTCCTAACGGGCTCCACATTTAGATTTAGTCAAAAGATAGAGAAACCACAGCTTGGAAGAGGAATTAGCACTCTCATACCAGTCCACTAATTAAGAAATAAAGAAAGGAGGGAGAAGGAGGTAGATGAAGGGGGGGGGGGGAGAGGGAGGAAAGCCATGGTGGAAAGAGAGTCTAGAAGCATATAACTGGACTGTTACTAACCTGCTCTTGATAGTTGACAAATAATTAACCCTTAGAAACAAACACTTCATTTGCTCTTCCATTGAAGCTAGAGCAAATCACAAATCCTACTTACCATGGATAAAACGACGTGATGTCTTACCAATCCCCTTCACTTCCTGCACCAGTTGTTTGCTGTTGTTTTGAATCCTGCCTTTGATGATACTTTCCTTTCCCAGGCCCAGTCTAGAGAAAAAGAAGAACTAGGAAGGGATGACTGTTTCATCTTCATATTCTCCCTTCTCATACAACTTCTACATAGTCATGCCCAGATTGAGTTTTCCTTTATATTTGCCTCCACAAATAGCTCCTCTTCAGCAAGTTACTTCTTCTTTAAGATATATTTTTTTATTTATGTGTATATGTGTCTGTTGGCCACATGTGTGTAGATACCTGTGAAGACCAGGAAAAAGTGTCAGATCCCCTAGAGCAGAAGTTATAGGTGGACTCCATCTCCTCCATGTACATGCCAGGAATTGAACCTGGATCCTCTGTAAGAAGAGCAACTAGTGCTCCTAAGTACTTAGTCATCTCTCCAACCCCAATGGGTTATTTTTTTCCTTATGAAACTTTTACTTATTATCTGTAGATGTTCACCAGTCTTCTTGGGCAAGGCATCCAGAGTCTTACAGGATGAGTGATGGGAAATGTATGGCACAAAGAGACTGTCAGTGGGCTTTTGTTTGTACTTTTCATATAAGCTTGGATGATCTTTATGATATTCACAGGGCCTGGCATTCAAACAGTATACTATATGTCATTTGTCAGGTGGGTCTTCTTTCAGTATCCAAAGGTTGCCATTGCCACTCTATTGTAATTATATATATGTTTATATTTATTCCTGTATAACATGATTTTTTATTCACTTATCATTTATTGTTTATTCTCTCCTACCCACCCCCGCAAAAAAAAAAAAATGTTCACGAGGACAGTGCCTTGCCTAATTCATTTAAGTTGCTGAAGACAACTTGGGCTACACAGTAAGTGCTGAAGAGTGAATATGTGCACCAACTTTCCTATCTGAAAAGAAGAGTCACTAGACTACCTGGATAGTCTTCAAATACCAGTGTGAATAATTGTTTTGTCTACCCAATGCTGCTATTTCCTTGTAGACCAGTGGTTTTCAACCTTCCTAATACTGAGACCCTTTAATACAGTTCCTCATGTTGTGGTGACCCCCAACCATAAAATTATTTCATTATTACTTCGTAGCTGTAATTTTGCTAATGTACATAGTATCTGATATGCAAGACTCTGATATGTGACCCCTGTGAAAAGATCCTCCAATCCCAAGAAGGGTTGCAAGCCACAAATTAAGAACTGCTGTTGTACACATAGTCAATGTCAACAGGAAATTAGATATGATGGATAAGTTTTGTTAACCAACAGTATAAAATCCATAACTCCATTACATGTGGACAACAGTAGACAAACTAATGAACAGCATGTTAAATATTGATCTTAAACAAATATTCCAAAAAGGACAATATGACTTCATAAATTTTTGAAGCATGATTTATTACATGCTCATGAAGTTAGCAACATTTCTAAAATGTTACATTGCTCCTTGATGGTTCAAACCTAGCAGATATTATGTTAGAAAACATGAAGTAAATGAAGAAAGCTCATGAATCTTGATTATTAAAAGTGCACCTAAATAAACTGTGAGCATGAGTATTTAAAGAACAAAGCTTGTCTGGGCATGTATAAAACTCAGCCTCTGTGCCTGAAAAAATGTCACAACAAAGTCTTAAATTGTCTTTTTTATTTGGCATCAGTAATTCTGAAAGGTCATTTGATTTCCTGTAAACGCAGCTCTATGGAGTGATCCCGATAATAAGCAATGCATTCAGTGTTAGCCAGCTATTTAGTGTCATGCTATTTCAACAAAAGCCACTGCATCCTGTGTGACAGGAAAATGGGTGGAGGACCTTGTGTATCGAACTTCCAGAAACCCTTGTTTGTAAGGCTGAGTTTTTGTGTCACCGTGTGGCCATCCAAAAGTTTTTGAACAGGTCATGACTTTTTTTCTAGGAATGTTATCTTCATAGAACACATTAATATTTCTTTCCTTTCACAAATATATAATGAAGTAGTTGGTGGTAGTTACATCAGCATGAAAAAAATTAAATAGAAGGAAATGTTTGATATTGAGTAATAAATATTTATGACATCTATATAGTAAGACTGTTTATAGTCATTACTCCATAAGTATGTATTGTTCCAGTGGATCAAGAAATTGAAGTACAAGTTTTCCTTGTGTCTCCAACACTCTTTTATGAACACTTCTGAAGTCTCTAAGTAACAGAAATGGCGGACCCTAATGATGAGGAGATTTAAAGAGCTTATTGAATATTAATATCAACACATGCATGCTTGGTAGTTTTAAGTGAGAAACAACAATAAAGCCAGGATATTCTGTCCCTCATAATCACTCTCTGTCATGACAAGGCCTGGCCATCTGCCTCACTGTCAATTGTCCCTGTCCTTGTAGTCTAGTTTTTTTATCAGCTCATGCCAAAGAAATGGAAATACTGATTTATAGTCCCCTTGACCTGAGATGTTTCAGAAACAAAACTGAAACAAAAACTGAAGAGTTCTAGATTCTACTAGTGTGGGTGAGCATCTCAGAACCCTTCTGGTTCAGCTACACTGAAAACTTCCCAACACCCTTTTTTTTTCTTTTTCTTAACAGAATAGGATGCCTCCAAGTAGAACTAATCCCACCCGCCTTAGTTGACTTGTCTCTCAAAGCAGTCAGAGCTCCCTTGACAGACTAGTGCACTATTGGTCTTTGTGCAATACCCTAGGCTTTCCCCAGCAATTGAGAAGGGGCTTCAGGGTACATGCTATTAAAAGGACCATTAGAACCCCTACAGGCAGAGGTATTCCAGCTGCAATTTTGTCTAGGAGTCCAGCCTCTGCCTTTCAAAAGGTTCCTGGGGGGAGGAGAAAGGAATGAGGAAGAATACATAGAAATATAGGTGGAGACAACAAGAAATACAGAGACACAGGATAGCTTGGGGAGGGCCCTGGGTCAATACCCAGTAGTCTTGAGGTTTATTACAAAAGGCACTTTTTATACAATGCTAAGGGGCAAGGTAAAGGACCTCCCCCTTTCAAGATTAAAGCACAATGGACAACCAAGTGTAGATCCTTCAAAACACCTGGTAAACACACCCGTGGCCAAATCATCCCATTATGCAGCCCTGCTGGGTAAAGCAAGCTCAGATTCTCAGACCTTGAGTAAGGTCTTACTAGGGGGCCTCTGTGGGCCCCCACAATTTTGTGATCCTGAATAGTTTTTGACAGACACAATAATGTTGGAGGCACTGTGCCATGAGGGAGCCAAAGCTATGCCACTGCCCTTTCTAGAGCAGAGAGTTCTGGTGCCTTTATTTCCTCTGTAAATTTCATAACTTTTAAAGAGTGATTTTGTGATTTTTTTTTCTTCTTCAGTTTTACTGATATAGTTTTGCCAAAGGAGAAAAACGCCACAGAGGGACATAGTCTAGTAGTAATGATTATTCACTGCTTCTGGATTTTCTCTGTCATCGGAAAGCATTCTGAGAGCTGCTCAGGGGAGTAACATTGGATCAATAGCATCATTAGGTGGAATATAGTGCTAATTCCCTCTGTGGGTCACAGTGTGTCCCTTGACTTTCAAGGAAGGTAAATTTAAACAACTCTAAACCGGGGAAGAACCAAATTCACAGGTGTTTAATAGTAGTGAACTATTTTCATGCTATCCCGTGTTTCTATGGTGCTAAACAAATGTGTTTTTAGAGACAATTTCAGTGCCTTTTGAACAGATGTTCTTTCTTAACATGAGAACAAATGTAACTAAGAAAAGCTCATTTTAAGGGCATCATGGAGAGGATGGGGTAAATTCATCAGGTCTTAACCAAGATCCAAGACTGAATTTGATTCTAAAACACATTCATTTTTCTAGAACCATTTTTATTGAAACATTCTCAGAGTTTTGAACACGTGAGCTACTCAGTGAAGGAGATGTGCAGCCAACCCTCTGGTGCTATCCATCTCAGGATGTGAGCCAACATGACAACCAAATCCTGACCTCACTGAAGTTCACTGAGAGGGCTGTGGCTCACCGGAGTTAAGGGTCATGTTGGGGGAACTACATGATTTTAGGGATGTGAATCATTGCTAGCCTTCAGGAAATCTACCTCTAAGATGACTTCAGTCCTGACTGACTCATCCTGCTCAATGAACTCTGGGTCTTGAAGACCTCGAGTTCAGAGGGGACTGTGAGGAAGCACTCATCATTACAAGCACCATTGCCAATATCCTAAGGTGTAGACAAAGAACAGGGCCAATAGGAAGCCTTGCCCACTTTAATCGCATGGCCCCATGGGTAGTTGTCTCAGTCTTGTAGGAAGGAATCCTTAAATATGTAAACAAATATCAAAACCAGAGCAGGAAAAGGAAGCCCCGATGAGGGCATTTCTTGTCCTCCACAGGCTGCCATGTCCCTGCAGACCCATTCTCTGCCCTTTTCTATGCTGTTGAGTGTTACGGGGGAAAATAGGTCCTATGAATGGAATTATGGAGGGCCCTTCGACCTCTGCAAAGTTAAGACAGTAAGAGCCACTGCTGGGAGAATGGAGACTAGAAAGGGCAGAAGACAATGCGCCCTTGCTGAGTCACTCTTACCGTAGACTTTCTTCCCTTTCTCACACCAAGGGCTGCTTGCTGCTACACAAACAGCTCCAGCTGAACAGGAATCCTCTCCTGAGGCTTCAGCTCACACTGCTGTGACTAGGTAACTAGTTAGGCATTAGCAGACCTGAAGGACATTAGGGCTGGACCTCTCCAATGTAGCTTATAAAACCAGGGACTGAAACTCAAATACACTAATTACTGGTTACAGGAATGGGATGTGAGTCCTATCTCTGAGCGTCCTGGTAGGAAATAAGGCATCCTAAACTTGGCAGAAGCTCGTTAATTAATAGTCATCTAAATCTGGTTACAGACACCCCAAACCTAATACCTATCTAGCTTTACGTACCTCCTGTAAAAGTCATTCCACATGCGCCTGCCACTCACCTAGACAGGAAAATTCTCCTTAGGAAAACTGTCTGTTCTAGAGAGTTTAGAAAAGGCCTGTCTGAAATGTAAACCAGCACACAAGTCTGTCTGGTCATTGTCTACTCTCACCCTTTGAGGGTGTCTTACTTTATTCTGCAATAAACTCTTCCTGTTTTCTATACTAGTCTGTGTCTCGGCTGAATTCCTTCAGCAGAGATAACAAGGGATGCAAGGCGCCAAGGGAGATACCAGGAGGTCCCAATGACATCATTATACAGGGAAATGTCCTTAGTTCTTCCAAGGGAAGCCACATGATAATCAAAGAGACTCTGATCCATCCCAGCGGATGACACTAGAAGGAAAAAATCTGAAGGAGTGCAGAGGCTCCTTGGTAAGAAGCCCCTAAAGTAACTCATAAGGAGTCTCAACTGACTTTGACATTTATAAAGGAAAGCTGGATTTGTAGCCATCTACATGGTCATAAGAACTCAGCAGCAAAGTCTATGCAAAGAGTTAAGTCATGGATAATAAGACAAAACAAAAAAGAGCTAGAATAAATTGTAAAAGGAATACTAAGCCAGCTATTGAACAATATACTCAAATACAGAACACCAGTAAGTCAAATGTTGAAACTAAAAGATAATGAACACCAACAGTCTTAAACAACAGCCACAAGAACTCCACACCCCGAGTCCTACCAGCTATTCCAAGTTATATTGAGAAGGAACTTCACTGATCTTGCTAAGTACTTCCCTGGTTGTCAAATGCTGGGAAATTACCAGCTGGCTTTACCTGTCCAAGTTAAGATTTTATTTTCCAAAACACTGAAGGTAAAGTATAAGGGGTTCCTCTGTGGAGCTGTGAACTAACTGAGAGTTAAGATCTCTCTTCAGTAGTGGCCCTGAAAGCCAAGTCTCAGAATCCAAACAATCTACCCTCACGTGATTACACACCCAGGGTTCCAGTGCCTACCACCAGCACAACAGAAGCCAAGCCTTCTAGATCTAGATGTGACTGTTCTTCACTCCCCTGCTCCAGTGCCCACTCTCCTCAGTTAACAAGGAATAATGGATCTGAGGCATCTGGACACAAGGTTGATACCACTACTAGACAACAAATAAATACAGAAAAATAAAGTATTACTCATCTCCCCTCATAAGGTAATAAAGACCCATATTCCTTGAGGTGGGGAAAATAGTAAGGGGTACTAGTCAGGGAAAAAGACTATCAGCAGCTACCCTTTTCCCAAGCACCATTTGAGGTGTGTTGCTCATTTATGTCAGCTTCCTCTAGTAAGAATAGCATGATTCATTTCTGGCCCTTTCAAAATGACGCAGACAGCAAACGTCACCCATGTGTGGAGACCTCTTTGAGACGTTCAGGTACCACAAAGAGCATGATTAATGGCTTGGTTGGTGGTTGATAAAACACTTGATTATAGAGGAGAGTAGCTTCCTTTGCCTAAACAAGGACCCAACCCCCCCCCAAACACCCCCCCACCCCCCCCCACCCACCCCCACCCCCGTGATAAAGGGAAAGCTTCGTTTTACAACCTCAAGAGGACAGGCTGAAGCCAGAAGTGGAAAAGAAACATGACGACCCCTGAGGAGATGATAAGATGAGAGGAATAACTATTCCTCAGAGCAGTTACATACAGACCCTCTCTGTGAAATCTGTTGTTCCCACTCTTTTCATGTGACCTTTCCAGACACAGAGCAAGCCCCTAAGCCTACTTGGCCCTGACACCCTGGGCATTGTTACACTGTCTCTGAAGAAACTTTACCTCTATCCCACCCCATGCTGCTGTTCACAGACTTCCACTGCTAAGCCTGTCTACCTTTCAACCTCAAACTCAGAGAGGATAATGGTCTCCCCCTTTACTTCCTTCACCTCCCCTCAACAGCTGCCTAGAGCTCCAGCTTTTCTGTCTGTTGTGTTTTCTCCAATTAGACTGTCGTTGAGTTTCCTTCTAAGCCCATTTCTTAAGTTAGTTTATCTATGAAACTAAGAACTTACAAAAGGGACACTGTGTCCCAAGGCTTAGGAGTGGGAACAGGCTTTGGCCCAACAGGCCTAGCCAATTGCTCCCCGCTCCCACCTACCTCCAAAAATATCTGTTTGGAAGAGTGTGCAAACTCACCATTGTCTGTAACTTCCCGCATCCATCTGTAACTGCAAGCCCAAGTGATCTGATGCTCTCTTCTGACCTCTCTGGGTACGAGACACATGTGTGGTGCCAATACATACATGCAAGAAAAGCAATCATACACAGTAAATAAAGAAGTAAATAAAAACTAATGTTTGAAAAAAAAACAGATGGAATTCTACCTGAGAACAAGCTCAGCCTGAGATATGTAAAAGGATCCCTGCAGAAGAAAAAAAAAAACAAGTAAAAACACAAAAAGAAGGGGAAAGTTTTATTTTGACTAATTTACACCAAAAGACAAATTGTAATAACCTTTCTTCTAGATCAAAAGTTAGTAACCTGCCTATAATATGGTACAATTTAAAAACTTGTCCACCTGCTTAGACTCAACTGCGCTCCCTAAAAGGGAGAATAATACGTAGGACGGCAACACAGCATCAATAATGAAAACAGAATAATCAGAGTTCTTTCCTGAAGTTCCTACTTAGCGCTATTGGAAGGCATAGCATTTCAAAGTTTATTTTCTAAACAAATATCTCCCAAAGCTGGCTTGATTTCTTAAGGGCTGTGAGATCATTAGTTCCCACATTACCAATGAGCGATGCAAAACATCACCACGACTGCTATTGTCATTTCTTGAGGCTTTCAACAGCCACTTTTCATCCAAAAGCTTCTAACACGTTGTACACAATGAACAGGAAACAGATGCGTCCTAGAGATTTATTTAAATATTTTGTGTGTATTTACTCCAAACAGAGAATTAAAATAACAGCTCCCTGCAATGCAAATTCTGTATAAAAATTCTCTTAAAAGTGTTCCCAGCTTGTGGGTTTATATACTAAAAAGCAAAACATAAAACCTCCAAAGTCAAGTTGTAATCACAGTTCCACTGACTGGTTATATGTCACTTGCTTTCTTAAAGCTAAGGTAAGTTAGAGACATTTATTGCCAATGAGGAATCTATGAAACAAAAATTTTAAAAATGATAGAATAAATTCTAAGTTAATTATGAAATATCACACAGTAGTACTGCAGAGGATTTTTTCCCCTCTGAGGCTTTATGAAATGTCATAACTGATCTTTGATTTCAAAATAATTTTAAATCTTTGCAGAGTGGAAAAAGATAAAATCACTTCAAAGTCTATGAAGAGGTGACAAAAAGAAAGAAAGAAAGAAAGAAAGAAAGAGAGAGAGAGAGAGAAAAGAAAGAAAGAAAGAAAGAAAGAAAGAAAGAAAGAAAGAAAGAAAGAGAAAGCTATATTATCAGATGACCACATCATATTCCTCCATGAACCACTGTTTTACCGTGGATCCTGTGTTGAGGAAGACAGGGTGTGTGTGTGTGCGTGTGTGTGTGTGTGTGTGTGTGTGTGTGTGTGTGTGTGTGTGTGTGTGTGTACATGTGTGTAAATGGGTGTATAAATGGGCATGACAGGTGTAGGTAAGATGTCAACACCCATCGCCTTCCTCACTTGCTCTCTCCCTCATCTGTTTTGCTGTTTCGTTATTTACTGAGACAGGGTTTCCCACTGAACCTGTAGCTCACTGATTTGTCTAGACAAGAACCTTCCTGTTCCACCTCCCCAGTGCTGGGATTACAGGTATGTACCACTGTGTTTGGCTTTTACAGGGGAGCTTGGGATCCAAACTCAGATCCTTGTGCCTGAGCATCAAGCGCTCCACCAACTGAGCCGTCTCCTGAGTCTTTTTATATTACCTGTTCATGTACATGGAATGACAAAATACGTGGTCTGTTGTGTATGTGGGGCTTTTTTTTTTTTTCAGAGTTCTCTCATGGTGAAGCATGTGTTAGAATATTATTTCTTTTCATGGTTGATAACACTACATTATATAGATATACCGTATTTTACCCATTCATCTGCTTTTGAACATTGGGATTGTTTGCAATGGTGAATGTTTGCTGATATTTGTATGTGGGACTTTGTATGGCAAAATATCGCCAGTTCTTCTGAGTGCGTACTAGGAGTAGAATTAGTTGGTCCTCTGAAAGCTCAATGAGAACTTTATGTAGAACTTTGAGAAACTAGGACTTTTCTAAACTGGTTGTACTATTTAGAGTCTATGGGGCTAGGGAGATAGCTCAGTGGTTAAAAGCATTCACTGCTCTTCCAAAGGTCGTGAGTTCAATTCCCAGCACCGACATGGCAGCTCACAACTGTCTGATGCTGTCTTCTGGTGTGCAGAGGTACATGCAAAAGTAACCATATACATAAAATACATAAATAAATAAACCCAAAAAATAAGAATCTATATGTGTGTCAATTTTTCTACATCCTTGCTAATTCTTCTCACAAGCATGTCTGATACATATGAAATGGTAGTTGTTCACAACAAATAATGATGTTGACATAGTTTCATATGTTTTTTGATAATTGTTATTGGCTTCTCTTTGTATAAATTCATATTTATAGCTTTGATAACATTTAAACTAGATTATTTGTTTTTTTTAAATTACTGAGCTATGAATTATATATTAGTACTAACACCTTTAGATTAATGGCTTGCAAACTACTTTCTAAACTAGTATAGAATGCATTTGCTTGCTTGTTTTCCTTACATTTTGATTATGGGTTTTGAAGTATACTTTTCAAATTGTATTAAAGTACATTTTATAATGTTCTTTTATCACTTGTGTTATTGGCACTGTATCCAAGAAACCATTAGCTAATCCAAAGCTGTGAAGATTAATTACTGTTTCTGGTAAGTATCTTATAGTGTTGTTTTTATATTTATGCTTATGTTCATTTGAGTAAATATTTGTGGATGGCTTAAGAAAAGTTCCTCTATTCCTACATTATTTCTTCATTCTGTTAATTAGATAGTTTATAATATACTACAGCGTTTCCTTTGTTGATCCTTTTATAGACTTTTAAATCTATTTTCTTCATATTTGTCCTAAAAATTATATTTAACATTTTAATTTAAGATGATGTAGTGGGGCTAATTTTAGTAATATATACCATCTTGGCTCACATAAAACTCATTTCTATCCCCTTTCACTGTTTCCCATTCCCTCTTTCATACCATTATCATCATACAAATTATACTAATTTATGCACATTGACAACTTTATCACTATTGTCCTATATAATTGCTTTTTATCTTTTTGGTCTTTGTTTTGTTTGTTTTGAAACCTGGCATCAATAAATAGCTCAGGACTTGCTAAGTAGAGCATTCTGGTCTCCATCATGCAATTATTTTTCTCAGTTTCACAAGTGCTGTGATTACAGATATGTGCCTCCACTCCTGTGGTATCAGTTGTCTTTTCATATGATAGACTTGTGTGGTGGTTTGTTGTTGGGGGTTTTACTCTTTATTTGGGGGGGGGCCCACCCAGCTACCAAATAAATGACACAGGGAGGCTTATTCTTAATTATGAATGCCTGGCCTTAGCTTGGCTTCTTTCTTGCCAGCTTTCTTTAACTTAACTTATCCTGGCTACCTTTTGCCTCTGGGCTTTTCTGTTCTCTTCCTTCTGTAATTCTTACTTTCACCCTGTGGCTTGCTGGTTGTGTAGCTGGGTGGCTGGACCCTGGAGTTCTCCTTCTCTGTTTGCTAGATCTCTCCTCACAGTTTTTTATATATATATATATATATGTATGTATATATATGTGTGTGTATATGTATATATATGTGTGTGTATATGTATATTTATGCACCTGCTAGCTCTGCCTATCCTTTCTCCTGCCTTGCTATTGGCCAGTTCTTTGTTAGACCATCAGGTGTTTAAGACAAGCACAGTAATACAGCTTCACAGAGTTGAACAAGTGAAACATAAACAAAAGTAGCACACTTTAAAATATTCTACTACAGTGGTTTGAATGAAAATGGCCCCCATAGGCCCATAGGGAGTGAAACTATTAGGAGGTGTGATTTTGCTAGTGTAGGTGTGACTTTCTTGGAGGAAATGTGTCACCGGAGGTGGGCTTTGAGGTCTCAGGTGCTCAAGTCAGGCCCAGTGTCACTCTCTCTTCCTGCTGCCTGCAGATCTGGATGTAGAACTCTCAGCTACTTGTCCAGCATCATGTCTGTCTGCTTGCCACCGTACTTCCTACCATGATGATAATGGAATAAACCCCTAAATTGTAAGACAGCCCCAGTTAAATATTTTCTTACAAGAGTTGCAGTGGTCATGGTGTCTCTTCACAGCAATAAAAATTCTAAGACAACTTGTACATAAAATTAGGTTTTGTTATCTTTTACAGTTATGCATGTAGATATCTTTAGTAATGTCTTTATTCCTTCATGTGAGTTTGAGTTACTTCCCAGTGTCTTTTCAGAATGGAGGGTTTCTTTAGCATTCTTTATAGAACAGGGTTACTAGCAGTAAATTCCCCAGAATTTACAGACCTCAGAACATCTGGATAATTTTGTTGCACTTGGTTAAAAGTTGTTTTCTTTTAGCTGTTTGGCTATTCTATTCTGACCATCATGATGTCTCATGAGAAATGATTTGTCAGTCTTAGAAACTCTGTATACAGAAGGAGTATGTTTGCTATTTTATTATGCCCCTTCTCTTTGACTTTTGACAGTTGACTGTGAATCAAAATGTGAATCTTTATGGCTTTCACATAGTTGGAGTTCATCGTCCTTTTTAAATATGAATTTTTAAAACTTTTCATCTTATTTGGAAAGTTTTCAGATAGTATTTCAAGTCTACTTCCCTTGTTCTGATTTCTTCTTTTCTGTGATTCTCATCATGAATATATGAATAGTGTCTCTGTTTCTTCCTTCCTTCCTTCCTCCTTTCTTTCCTCCTTTTATTTATTCATTCATTTTCTTCTCTCTTTCCTCTTCTACACACTGTATAATCTCAGTTGGTCTATTTGCAACTGACTAATTCTTCTTTCTGCCAATTCAAATCTGTTGTTCAGTTCCTCTTGTACTTTTTTATTTTCAGATATTGTACCTTTCACCTTCTTTTTTTGAAGATTATTTTTAATTATGTGTAGGTATGGGTGTCTGCACACACGTACAGTTGTCCTATGAGCCAAAGGTGGTATCCAATTCCATAGAGCTGGAGTTACAGAAGGCTGGGAGCTATCTGACACAGGGGCTGAGAACAGAATTCTTAACCACTGAGCCGTGTCTCTACCCCCAACCTTTCAAATCCTTAATTTCTATTATAATATCTCGTTTTTGATATATTCTAAATTTAGTAAGACATCATTCACCTATATTATTTTATTCATTGCACTTTTGTTAGTATTTTAAAACTTAACATTTTTTTTCTTTGTTGTGTGTGGCATATACCTTTAACCCTAGCACTAGGGAGATAGAGGCAGAAGAATCTCTGTGAGTTAGAGGCCAGCTCAGTTTACATAGAGAGTTCCAGGCCAGCCAGGGCTACATTGTGAGACTTATCTCTAAGTAAGTAAGTAAGTAAGTAAGTAAGTAAATAAATAAATAAATAAATAAATAAATAAATTTTCTTTGTGAATAGTTTTATTTGTGAAACCTACTTTAAAGTTTTGTTTTGTTTTGTTTCCTAACAAGCCCAAAGGTAGCAAGGGTTTCCGATTGTTGGTCAAGAGAATGGGAGCTGAGTTGTATCCCAGGCTTAGGGTGGAGACAAAACTTTCTGAATGGCCAGGGAGATTGTAAGATTACTATCTAGCAGGAGCCTTTCTGATAATGAACAAGGACATACCATTGTCCCCTCCCTTAAGAGTTCACCCAAATGGGCCTGTCAATCACCTGGGCAGGAAAGCAGGCTGCAGGAAGCTATCTCTCTGTTCCAGAGATTTTATAGAAAACAGTACAGGGCCTCTGGGTGTGGTGGTACACAGCTGCAGTCCCAGCCCTCAGGGGGCAGACAGGAGTATCAGAAATCCAACGCCTACACTGGAAGTACGCTTGCTAGCAATACAACTGTTGAGCGTGTAGATCAGCGTTTTGGAGTGTTTCGTGTTACCTTATAACAAATCTTACCTATCTTCTACACTACAGACTGTAGCTTTCACCTGAACTGCTGAAAAACTGATCACAAAGACCAGGGAGCCTGCCAAGGTGAGGCCAAAGAGAGATCCTGGTCACATCTCAATTTAGATTGAGGAGAGGATAATAAAAATGCGTTAGAAGATTTTTAAGAAAGATTAACGTAACTATCTAGTTATTGAACAAGCGCTGAGACACTGATTCAGCTAACTCCATTGTGTTTCCTTTACTTTCACTCCCTCTCTGAGTCAACCCTTTTCTGTAATTCATTTGAATTCTAGGTGTCAGGTTCTGGGGCCTGCTAGCACACCAAAGGGCATGCTGGCATCCGGGCTCCTTAGATACCTGTGGCTCTTCTCACCCCACCCCCAACTCTAAATTTCTGCAGCTCCTGGGCTTCCTTCTCTCCTCCAGCTTTACTTTCTCATACAACCCTGCTGCCTCGGCCATGGGCTTTCTTTGTTCTCTCTCCCTATTCTCTTCCTCTCTTTGTGTCCTCTCTTTTGTCTTCCTCTTCCAGCCCCCTCTCTCTTGGTCATCCCTTTCTCTTCCTCTCTAGATACTCCCATCCCCCTCATGGCCCTGTCCAGACTGCTATCCATGTTCAATTTGCTACTTTCTCTCCCTACTCTGGACTCTTCCAGATGCCTCTGGCTGTTCTCTCCCTCATGTCTTTAATAAAAACCTTCCCTTCAACAGTACCTTGGATTGGTCACATGCTCAATTTATACACTAGGAGTAGTAGGTTTAGTTGATAAGCATATTAGGACAAGAGACTGAACATACCCCTAGCCACAAGAGTCCCATGATGAGATCGTCCAAAGCAGATCAGTTACCCCAGGAGGGGACTAAAGAGACCCTGAAGCAGCGAGGATCTCTCTTTCCTGGAATTTTGCAGAACCAGTCTTGAGATAATGATCAACCAGGTCAAGCTTGATCAAGACTGCCTTCAGTGGCAGCTGTACAAATCCTCCAGTTTATACAAATCTCCAACCTTTTGTCTTTGCTCCCTTCTATGGAACCTCAGTGTCCTCAAATCAGGTCTGGATACCTGAATTTCTTCATCCCTGTCATCATGCTAATTAAAACCTCATTCACTGTGTCACCACTGCTCATTTCTTTGATTGACAGGTTGGATAGGAGGCCACAGCTAGTCTGTTGGGATCTTTGGACTTTCACTCTGAGATTCCAGTAGCATTATGATGCAGCCAAGTGCCAAACACACATTGCTTCTAGCTTTTCAGGCTTTGTTTCTCAACACTTAAACGTCCATTTTTGCAAAATACAAAAATAATCATTTTCAGTCTAGTTAATACAATTTGGCTCTTGGTAAATATATGTGGCTACTTTTCCTCAGTTGCAACTCAAGGTGGAGACCTCAACAGGGTTTGTTAGTCGTAGAAAAACATACATAGGTGGAAGAAAATAATTGTTTTCCTCTTGACTCCACCAACACTCATTCATGTATTCAAGTCTTTAGGTTGCTTCAGGCAGCCTACAATATTAAACCCTGGGCTATTGTCACTGGTAGTCCTGTGTATTACTGAGGTCATAGCTGGGTCAACATAAAAAGCTAGCTATACCGAATCCTGATACAAATGATGTTTTCTGTTTATTCACATAGCAAAGGGTGAATGGCAGCTTGAAGAGGATTCTTTGATATTGCCATTGTTCTGATCTTGTTTATAGAGCTTTTCTAGGAGAGACTGACAACAGACTTCCTGGTATTCTGGCTCTTACAAATTTTTCTCCCTCTCTTTCTGAGATGTTCCCTGAACAATAAATGGAGGAGCTATGATGTAGATACAGCCTTTGTGGCTGAACTCCCAATGATCTGTTGATCTCAACAGATGTGCCACTTGTGGTTTTCTGTGATGGTCTCCATGTGCTCTAGAGAGAGGCTTCTTTGATCAAGGTGGGTAGTTACACATTTACGTATAAGGATAAAATTTAGAATGTAGCAAGACATTATGATGTGGGAAACAGATTAGTGGGGAGGGGGTTTTAGTTGGGGAGGAGGAAAGGAAGTCAATACTGAAGGAGGAGGGAAAAGCCGATGTTGCTTAATTTTTCTTTTTTTTTGATTGAAAGGGTTCAACAACTTTATGTATCTCTTATTACAAGAACCTACTATTTTAGTCACATACTCTCCCTTTATTGATTTATGGCTTCCTTTCGTATCTCAGTAGACCGTGAATAAAAGAAAAACTCAATTACAGGGATCAGGAGAGGACAACACTAAATTACATTTTAAGATTGGAGCCTGTGATGGTTTATATTGATTGGCAACATGTCAGCATCTTCTTGAAGTCAAACACACCTGTCTGGAGAGATTTCATGAATTAGATTGATTGTGAGTGGTACCGTTCCCTGGGCAGAGGTCCCTGACTGCCTGAAAAGGAGAAAGTGAGCTGAGCAGTAACACTGATAGCTCTCTGCTCTTCCATTGCGGAGACAATGTGACCAATTGTCCTCCAACTCCTGCTACCCTGTTGTCCCTGCCACAATGGATCATGTTCCCTCCAACAGCAATCAAGCCTTTCCTCCCCCACCATGATGGACCATGTTCCCTCCAACAGCAATCAAGCCTTTCCTCCCCCATCATGATGGATCATGTCCCCTCCAACAGCAATCAAGCCTTTCCTCCTTCAGGTTGCTGCTTGTTAGGAATTTTGTCATAATGATGGAAAAAGTAAATACAGAAACTTGGTCCTGAGCAATGGAGCCATTAATGTCATAAGGAAGATCACGTGGTTCTTAAGCCTTTGAACTGACTTGGGTGAAGATTGTGGAAGAATTTGAAACTTTGGTTTGGAAAAGTCCAAGAATGCTGTAAAGAGAGCTTAAAGGACCATGCTGGTGTGAGTTGAGATAACAAGAATGTTGAGAGAAATGTGGACAGTAGAAACCTGGTGCCTAAGGAAGGGAATGAGCACTCTACCAAGAACTGGGCTGGGGTCAATTCTAATAGTATTCTGACAAAGAATGCATCCACCTGTGTTCTGAAAACCTGAGTGAGAATGAAGTTTAAAATTATGGATGAATTAATTTTGCTGTGGGATGTCTTTCTGTATGCTGTTAATATTTATGGCTCCCATTGGATAAACAATAAAGCTGTTTTGGTCTATGGCAAGAAAGCTTACAGCCAGGTGGGAAATCCAAGCAGAGATACAGAGAGAAGGGTAGAGTTGTGAGAGACGCCAGCCCTCCACCAAAGGAGAAGCAAGATGTCAGCAGACCACCGGTAAGGCCATGACCACATGGCAACATATAGATTTATAGAAATGGGTTAATTTAAGTTGAAAGAGCTGGCTAATATAAGCTGGAGCCATAGACCATACAGTTTGTAATTAATATAAGCCTCTGAGTGATCATTTTATAAGTGGCTGTGAGAGCTCAGGTGGAGAGATTCATCCAGACTGTGGGGCTAGGCGGGACTGAGAAACTTCTGACTGCATAATTTGGCAGAGGAAATATCAAGACAGGATGTCATTCGGGTTGTGTCATAGTTACTGCTCACTGCTATTACCCCAGGTCTTTAGTGTGAGACAGCAAGGAGTAGAACAGACAGAAGTATTAGAAAAATGTGAAGTTTGGCAAGGAAAGACATATATTTTAAAGTTTGGGACAATGAAAATTTAGATGGCCAAGTATCTGTCATTGTAGATTAGTGTCATTAAAGAAAAATGAGTCACTCTGCACTGAGACAAAAAGGGGTAAGTGTCTTGAGGGCAAGACCTCACCAACTGAAGTCTCCATCCTGTGAAAATCCCGTCATTCAAAGGGAGAGAATTCAGACTGAGGATGCTGCTGAAGGGATTCCCTGCTCAAGAACAACTGTCCAGGGAAAGCGTTTTCCCAGGCTTGGCCTGGACAGCACCCAGAGACCAATGCTACTGTGTCCCAAGGGTGCCAGGCTACATCTTGAGCTGGCAGCATCACTCATATGGTGCTTGTTTGGCAGGCATGAGAGATGCAAGAGTGAGGGGGTCATGGGGTCCTTCTCTGAAGTGCCCAATGCTCTTTTTGTCTGTAAAATTCCCCACTCACTTCCCCCAATTCTAAACTTCTTTTTTTTTAATCTGCGTTTATTATCTTTAAGGGATAACATCTCATTTTTTTCCTGTTGATTTTACTTATCCTCTATTCTTTATTCTTGGGTCTGATACAATTAGAAAGCCTATCCCATGCACGTATTTCTAGATAGCTTCTGAATTTACGTGATAGGGCCTAACAATTCAACATCGGTGAATCCTTCAGAGATGGATTCAGAAGAGGCTTCCCGGTGTGTCAAAGTAACTTGATGAATGTTGGAAGGAATTACACAAGGTCAAATGCTGGAGGAAAAAGGTCAGTGGTGGACTGTCTTGATATATATTTTAGAATAGTACAGCAGAGCATGACTTGTAAAACAAGCTACTTAACTGTTATTTCAGGACCAAGCAATAAGCTTCTCTTCCCTTGATATACTTTTCTTTTTAAGATACAGACAAAGGATATTTTCCTACAAATGTGTTTAATGACCCAATCCTGCTATAAGGAATATCGATGCTTTTATTTTCTTGTTATCATAGTATTTTAACAAAACAAACAAACAAACAAAACCTTGCTTTATTCAACTTTTTAGAAGTTGGAAAAGGGGAACCTGGTCAAACAACCCCCAAACTGCCTAAATGCATAATGTAATACAAGAGCACAAACTAGTATTTCAAGTTAAGGGACCCAGCAGTGCAGCCCAACTCTTTCTGGCCATCATCACTTTTTCTTCTGAGTCAGAGAGTGCCACGAATGGAATATTCCTGCCAGGGTACCACCCTGGCCCAGCCTCTCTGCTGCAGCATGGTGTGTCACTCATGTTGAAGCCTGCCAATAAGTCAGGGGAAGTCATATACAGTGTTAAGAGCTCAACTAACCTCATCAGGATTCTAACGTCAAGGATTATGTTTTTTTCCTTTTGTACCAGTTGCCCAAATGCCTTTGGACAAGGTTTCTGGCACAGACATGTTCAGGAAATAGGGCGGGAGGAACACCTATTTAAGTGAAAAAACACTCTGGCAAGAAAGTTACGCAATAACAGAAAACAAATGGTTGGCCAGTGGTGAAGTTAGAGCTCCACATCCCTTGCACTTGATTTGGTCATAGAGGAACAATAATGAATTTTCAAGGTGTAACAGCGTTAATGAATCTAGGCTGCGTAACTTAATAGGCTTAAAACGAAGCAAGCTGATGGTAGACTTGAGGGCCGGCTACTTATTTTCTGTTTCCAGTTACAAGTGAAAGAAGTTAATGGACAGCAGATTTACAGTGGAACAACAACTGTGCTGCTCATTTTCACCCCAGAAGAAAACAGCGCTGAAGCTCAGTCCCCCGCAGAACTTTTTCAAAGACTGAGTCGGCTGCACACTTTACCTATGTGGGTTCTCCGTATCAGCAAGCATCACTGCACTTGCCCTGGGGAATGCTTCCCTGGTTGCTTACATATTGAAATGATAAAATCTAAAACTTTATGGAATCATTGTAAAAGGAAAAGCAGATCTAGACAATTCTGCCACTCAATCCTTCGAGTGAGCAATGAGTGAGATGAAGGTACATTTTGATGATACCTTAAACATTTGCAGTGAAGGGTACTGGAGGAAGTGGTATAGGTTTTGTTCAGTGGTATAGCCATAGATAATGTTCCATTTTTTCAGTAAATACCCACCCCCTCCCATACATTCATGCAGCTACCATAACTAAACTCAGTGTGTCGCATATACAAAAACATATGAAAGTGGGCAGGGAGGACTTGGTGGATTCAACGGTTTCAGCAGGAGTTGGAGGGGAATGAGAGGAAAAATAGGGGGTGAAAGTGATCAGAATTCATTATTTACATGTACAAAATTTTCAGAGAATTTTTTTAAATAAAAAAATAGCATGAAGCAAAAAAAGTATTTGATAGCTCAGCATGGATTTTTCTTTAAAAAACATCGTTTTTAATTTTTCTTAGATTTTTTTTATTTTGGAACAAACTTTAAATTATTTATTATTGAGCGCAAGTTGCAACACCTTCCGAGTGGGAGCACTTCCTTACCCTGTGGCATTAGGCTTTGCTGTGTGAACCCTCCTACTTCCAAAATCTTGGTGACACTTGCTATTTTTGCTTTCAAAAAAATCCATTTGACAGCTATCTGGTTTGAAAAGCAAATTCATGCCAATGTTATAATGGTTTGGTATCTTAATCTACACCCATCTCGTAGGCAAATCTTCTGGATAATTCCATAATTTCCAGCAAATATGACCAAGTAATTTAAGAAAAAGTAAGAGTCGATGGAGATTTTTTTTGAGGTTAAAGCACTAAAGTTCCGCTTCTGATGGCCATCACACTGCAATTTTTTCCTTCAGGGCCCGTCACACACAGGGGCTGCCTAGCTTTCCACTGTTAAACTAGTGACAGTTCTTCTGCCATGGGGAAGAAGACTGTTTAGTAGCTCGTGAGCACTTAACGCAATCAAAGTGTTTCACTGGCTGCTTGTACATTGCCTCATTTAATCCATCAGTCTTCAGGGAGAGGAATTATTCCCATCATTAGAAAACTATGGTGGCACACACCTTTAACCCCAGTACTCAGGAGGCAGAGGCAGGCAGACCTTTGTGAGTTCAAGGCCAGCCTGGTGTGCATAGTGAGTTCTGGGACAACCAGGGCTGTTACACAGAGAAACCCTATCTGAAAAAAAAAAAAAAGAAAGGAAGAGAAAAAGAAAACCTAGGCTATTTTTCAGTGTCATATAGCTATGGTACTGTGATTCCAGAGCTTGAGTTTAGGAACTCAATTGCTCCAGAACTTTAGTAATTTTATACTAAATATATTATACTAAATATTTATTTAATATAAATTTATTTATTTTAAATTTATATCCTAAATAAATTTATTTAGTTTAAAAGTAAATGAATATATATTTATACTATGAATATATATATTTATACTAAATGACACTAGTGGATTAGACTAAGTCCAACATAAACTTTAGGGTAAAATCTGTGTGTTTGTTTTTTAAGACAATGCACCAGTAGTATCAACTGTCTTAGTTACTTTTTCTATTGTTGTGATAGGAACCCATGACCAAAGCAACTTACAGAAGAAAGGGTTTGGTTGGGGGTTTGCAGTTTCAGAGGGTGAGAGCCCACGACAGTCATTATGGGGAGCAGGGCAGTAGGCAGGCAGGCAAGATGCTAGAGCAGTAACTGAAAGTTTTCAACTTGATCCACAATCACAATGCAGAGAAAACTAACTGGGAAGGGCATGGGAGGAGCTTTTGAAACCTCAAAACCCACTACCAGTGACACACTTCATCCAACAAGGTGACACCTTCCAATCCTTCCCAAACAGTTCCACTGACTGGGGACCAAGTATTCAAACGTATGAGTCTATGGAGGCCATTCTTTTTCAAACCACTAAACCACCTATCTGGCCTCATTCCAAAGACTCAGCTTTACAAATTCTTCATCACTTTGGTCCTCAGCTTCTTACTCATTCATTTCTAAACACCAGAAGGGATCTGATCAGACCAGGTCTTGTTTAAAATAGCTAAGTATAGAGTTGGACATTTCCTGCCCAGGCTTCTCATAGAATTATTTTCTTGTAAGACCTGGCATTTCTTTTTGCTAAACTCCAGTTCACTCAATGGCCTGTCTTCTTACTAGTCAGAATAAACAAAGGAAAGTAGTGGATGTGTTTGACAGCAATTTGTATTTAAGTTTATGGTAGTCCAGAAAATGAGAATGGATTCCAATGCAATTCTCCAGCAATAGTTACTTTCCAATCTCCACATTGATTTGGTGGGAAGATCAATTAAAAATAAAAGTCATACCATACATAGCAATTCTACTGGTAGTGATCTTATCACTGCTAAGTTTTTAACTCCTTGAGGAGATACAAATATTTAAATTGGAAGGACAAGTCAGCACTCAGCAAAGAGAGAAAAAGCTCTCACTACTTACAACCTTGATCATATTACAACAATATCTTAACATTACGTTATAATAAGATGTTTACAATTTTTGTTGTGTCTAGTAAAATGCATTGTCATACACATGTGTCTGTATTTACATGCATGTGTATATACATAAACACATATATGCATATATACATACACAGACAGATCATATTTTGAAAACAAATGTTTGGGGGAAATACTATTGGGAAATTATTTATTATGAGTTTTAAGTGCCCAAGCATTAATCAATACTTATTGATTACTTTGTGAAGTCCATTGGATCATACAGAGAGGCAGAAGACACAACAGACTGAACAGGAGACATGGATGTACACCAGCAAGGCATTCTTTGGAAAGATTTTGAATGCAGGCAAGGAAGCCCAAGTAATGTCTAGTGGGAACGAACTCTGATCCCACACTGTACTATTTTTCTAGATATTTTGGTAATTCTGAAATTGGTACTGAGAGAAGACATGAACACCAAAACCAGTAAGAATGTGATATTTAATGTTTGCTACATCATCACTTGAAATGTATGTGGGAAAGGGAATTCCTTGCCAATGGTCTAATGGGTCACGGTAATGATGTTAGATAGCCTTCAGCCTTTGAATTCTGCTGTTTTTGAGAGAGGGTCTCACTCTGGGGTCCAGGCTGCCTCTTGAATCTGCAGTCCTCCTGCCTCGGGTTTTTGAGCGGTGGGATAACAGGCATGTGCCTCCATACCTGACTAGCTCACCCTATTCTTTATCATTAAACTTCCTTGACATTAGTCCTTCCCCCGTGGAGCTGCCGTATTTCTCTATTTGGCATTTACCCGGTGATGCCTGTGGGCTTCTCCAGGCCCCTCCAGCTGTGTGCGCCCCCCAACCCCTGTGCTAGCTGCTTGGTCGTCTAGACAGAGGGCCCTCCTTCGGGTGGCACGTCTGCTTGGTCCTCTTCTTGCTAGACAGAGATGTTCCAGTATTTGCTGACTTGGACTGATTTCTGCAAAGGCCTCTAACCACAAACCCACCCCATCCATTCCTTTCTCTTCTTTGAAATTCTCAAAAGTGTGAAGGCACTTGAAAACGGCATGTATTTGTTGAAGCTAATACGAATCTTGAGTGACCAGCCAAGAGAAGCCAACGAACTCCGGGCCACCTCTCCTAGACAGAAGTAACATGAACGGATTTACTATGCATTCATATAAGAAGGAAACAAAACAAAAACAAAAACTATAACAGTACCTTGAGTTCTCTATTAGAGTCAGTCCCCAGTGTTCAAACATCCTAATTTAGCTTAGACAAAATAGCCCACATTCCATTTCCTCCCCACCTCTGTTTCCCTAACCCTTCCTTGCCCACCCAGTCTAGTTTCTCCTTTTTCCTTTTGCCACAGTCTTATTCTTCCTCCTCCTCACCCCCCCGTCCCCCCCCGCCAAAAAAATAAAACCTTATCTACAACTTCCTTTAATCAGGAACCTTCTTAAAAGAGTCAAGCTCTCCTCAACTGAAAGCAAAGCCCTCTGCGAAGCTTGTCTGTGGTGAGGACGCCCTGGGGGATGAGAAGGCTCCAAAGCCAAGTCCAGGCGTCCTCTGGCAAGAAAGAGGTTTATCCGACACGCTGACTTCCTTGCGAGTCTGATCCCTTCTGCGCAGCTGGACACAGGAAAGCAGCCTCCCTTCGTGGAGTAAAAGCCCGGGCACTTTCAAAGTGCCCTTCCTACCCAGATCCGGGAGAAGTCCGGGCACGAAGGCGGGGCCATTAGGGTGGCTGGCGACACCCTCCTGAAAGTCCAGCCCCGCCTTCCCACCACCTTAGGGATTTGGTACATGAAGCAAGATCGCCCTCTCAGTGAAAGGCAGATGTCCCTTTAAGGTTTGCTTTGCCGTTGCCTGTGTGGACTTTAGCCTAAACACGGTCCCGCGAAGTTGGCTTTATTTGTCCATGTCTCGGATCGAGGCTGGGACGCTGCCAGGGAGATTTCAGAGACCCAGCGCTCGAAGGGGCGGGAGATGTGGCAATCGGTCTGGGATGTGAAAAGCGTGGAGCGAGCTTAGAGGCAAAACACAGGAAATCACTCCTCCACGGCTCTTGGGCGCTGCAGCCGCTGGGGCCACTGCTGGACACCCGCGGAGACCGCCCGAGTGACCCACAGCGCAAGGCACCGGCGTGCCCAGCTCCTGCCAGCTCCTGCCAGCTCCTGCCCAGGAACCCGCACGTCAAGGGAGCTTGCAGCCACTCCAGCCATGGTCCCCAGGCGCCCTGCCAGCCTAGAGGTCACTGTAGCCTGCTGCTGGCTCCTCACTGGTGAGCGACCCTGCTTTGCTGATCATCTCTGGTGGGGCTTGGTGGGGACTCTGGTGAGGGGTGACATACACAGAAGAGGGTCAGACCGGAGAGACCTTCAGGTAGACCAGCCAGGTCAGAGGACTGAAGGGAGCGCCTGCGGCCAGCCCAGAAGTGAGGGAGGCAGTGCCTAGAACTTTCCAACTACAAGAGGCTTTTCAAATTTAAGTTGTTTTTACGATGTAAGCTGTGTTTTAGGTATTTGAATTTTTGAAAAGGAAAGTAACCGTGGATGCCTGATTAGTGTGCAAAGTTCCTGCCTTAGGGTTGCTCAGAAGTGGACTTTATAGCATTTTCTTCCTGTTTAATATTCAGGACCTTTTCTGCTACAGAACAAGGAAAGACAGGCATGCCAGGCAAAACCTGTCTCAATGTGACATTTCTACATTAGCTCGGAACGTTTAGTATACAAAGATCACAATGCAGTCTTTCAAATATAAAATGTAGTTTTCAGAAGACTTAGTACCCTAGAAATGCAGTGTTATACCCAGCTGCCAGAAACTGGGAGCATTTTGGATTTTCCAAATGGAAGCGGTAGCTAGGGTCACAGCCTTTGCAGTAGTTACCAGTTGGGGAGGTGAAACTTAGCTGGTGGGGGAGTGAAATGGTAGAAGCATTAAGCAACTTATTATCACCTCATCAGTCCTTTAATTAGTGGTTGTCTTTAATATGCCATGATATCCTATGTCTGATGTTTCTACTGTTGGTATGATTAACTAGTTAATTTCACGGTTGACTATTAACAGTTAACCCAGCAGTGGATGGCTAAACACTGAGAACCCTTAAGTTTACTTAAGAATGGATTATCGGCAAGCCCATTTTTTCTCGTAGCGAAGTGGGTGTGGGGAGTTAATAATGAGCTAATCTTTTCTCCTACTGAAGTGGTGTGGGGAGTGAATAATGAGCTATGGGCTTTCTCGTCCACACATTTCTCACTCCTCAGGAAATGTCCAATAATCCGAACAGTGGTAACTTCGGAACAGCAATCCAGGCCAGGGAGTGGTTTAACCTACTACTCATTGCCCCGACCCTTGATGGAACCCATGACCTGTGTGTGGTTCCTTTGCAACCTGAACCTTCAGAGATGTATCTTGTTGTTTTGCCAAATTTGAATTATTTACTAATTACTCAAGCTATATCTTTTCTTTTCTTTTTCACATTTTACCCAACATTAAGTCAGTGCAGAAATGAGGGCTGTGTATTCTCGAAAAGAATGACAGTTTTCCAAAGAGGGGCGGGAATGATGGAGGAACAATTTCAAGTATACATTGGTGCAGCTTGCCTTGCTGAATCCAAGATGAGAATTAGAGGAGAAAAATCAGTAGATGTTTCTAAAGTAAGTTCAGATTTTTTTTTTTTGTATACTATTCAGAGCATTATTGACCCAGGGAGGGCAGGTTTCTTATGCGTAGTGTATTTATGTCCATTTCACAAGATGGCATTAAGGATCTCAGGTCTGACTTTTCTCTTAACAATTGCTCATACTTGGAAACCTCTCACCAATTCATGGAACCCGTAGTTATTCTGGAGTCTTAGACATACTTGTGAATGATGTTAGAGAGCTTATGTTGTTTTCCAACCTTTAACCCTTTGTATATATTTAAGTAGATCATCTGTGGTAGTTCATGGTTGCCTCTCAGATAAAATCCAAAATTCTCAACAAACTGCCCAAATCCAGGACCCTGCGTCCGTTTCCTATCACTGCTGTAACAAGTTGCTATGGATTTATTGGCTTAAAAGGAGATATTTACTATTTCACGGTTCTGTAGGTTTTAAGTCACACTGTGATAAAATCAAGGTCCCCCCAGAGCATTTCCTGTGGAGGCCCTAGAGGAAAATGGGCTTCCTTGCTGCTTTCCACTTTATGTGGCCACCTGCACGTCTTCAGAACTAGGAGTGCAGATTTTCAGTCTTCCTCTCCGAATCTGCTTCATGGTCACATCTTCTCCAAATCTACCTGCCCAGGGTCCCTGCATGTATTGGGTATGTCTCTCCAGATCTCTGTTCAATTACATCTGCCAAATCCGTTTTCTTATCTAAGGTAACATACTCAGCATTCATGGACTAGAGCAAGGGCATCTTAGATGGGCCACTATTATTCTGCCTATCACAACCCTTAAACAGGGCTCCCATCTCATCCAGTCACATTTCCTTACTTTGCTCATAATCCTCTTGCTGTTCTTGCCCCTGTGGATACAATCTTGTCGTTTGATTCATCTACAAAAGAACCCCACCCTTCCTTCCCACTACCCCTTGCCTTCTAAACAAACTCTCACCGGCTTTCAAAGCTATGCATAGAGCACAACAAACTACTACCATTCCAATAATCTTCCCAAGGATTTACAACTTCTTGTGTTAGTTTCTTCCAACGTACATTAAACAATTTGCCAAGAAAAAAATTCTCATTTACATCCAAATAAAGTCCTTTTCATTGTTTTATACATGTCAGAGTCCTAGTGTAATATATGGCAAAAACAGAGGATTTAACTGAAGGGAGTCTCATAAGCAGACAGCCTGGAGGAGGCCTTAAGGGAGCCAATAAAGGTAGAGCACCTGGGATAAGACGAGGTAGATAGACATCACAGGAAGCAGCAGAGGGGAAAGAAGGCTGGAAGAACCTGGATCCTGGAAGGAGGCTGCTGTATCAGATCAGTGGTGACAAGTAGACTGCAACTGGACCAAAAATGAAGTTCAGCCAAGAAGTAATAGAGGAAATAGAGACCTTCGCCCTCTCCCTATAATATCTTGCCCATTGCTATCATTGAAAATATTCAAATGGTTAGATCCAGCCTTCCAGATAGATGATGATTATAGTAAGTAGCACAGACTAGCACTGGAACTTACTACATGAAAGGCCCTGGGCCAAGAACTTTGTAATGTTTTATCCTCATCTAAAAAAGTTAAGGTTTACATGAACATCTCTTAGATTTTGAAGATGGAACCCAACAAAAAAGTACTGAGATTAATTGCACTTGGCCAGAGTCTCACAGCTGATAAGTGACAAATTACATCAATTCGCACCTCTGACCTCAAGTTTCCGGCTGTGAAAAGAGCCTAAATACAAGTTCATATTCCTCTTGTTCTCAATTAAGTGAGTAAAACGCAAACACAAATGCCTAAAATACTTTGGTAAAGAGCTATCTAGTTAATGAAGAAAGTGTCATTTCCATGATTTTTAGATGTACAATGAAATTAGATGATAGCACACTCTACCTTAAATAGAATCTAAACAAGATTACTTCTACCTAAACTGGGGGGAAATTTGTCTTACTCATTATGATGTCTATAAATATAATAATGAATCCACTGGGACATGTTCATTTGTTTAGTTACAAGGCAATGAGAATAACACACACACATATATATCAGCTTGTTTTGTTCTAGGTGGTCTTGATGCTAATATTGATGGTCAATATTAAGTAAAACCTAACTCTCGACTGTCTCTGAGGGCTACATTTTCATGAGATGATTAGATCATGTAGGTTCTCACTTGATGGTTTAGTCAACTGATGGATGTAAAATTTGAACAAATTACTGAGAGGTGGTGGGACTTGCTGTGTGGTTGCAGGAAGGAGGTCCCTGGAGAGGTGTCCTTGGGGACTGTAGCTTGCCCCCAGTGTCACTGTTTTATATCCACCACGATGGGAACTGCTGTTCTACTGTGGCCTGCTGGCTGTGGCCTGATACCTTTGTGACCCTGAGCCAAGATAAACAATTCCTTCAGTTGTCTCTGTTAGGTGTTTAGTCACAGTAAACAGGAAAGCAACTAATGCAGTAAATCTAGCTATGTAATGCCTGAGCTCTGGAGCCAGGTCTGATCGCTGCTGATGTTTTACCTCTGTAGACAGATGCTCCTCTGCCTTCCTTCCTCTGCCCGCAACCCCTAAAACTGCCCATTGAGATTAATAACTGGCCGAATTGTCTTGTACCCCATAAAACATTTTAATAGAATAAATTGGTTGTTTGAGACATTTTTCTGAGAGTTAGTATCCAAGCACTAGTCTTCATAACTGCTCTTCTGACACAAGAAACACAAAATTGTGTATTTGAGTGCGTGTTAAGCAACTGGGATGAAAGACATTTTGGAATCATTGCCACAGTGCTAAAATCAGAATAGATTGCCTATTCAGGGCTGTCTGTGACTGGAGAATTGTATTCATTCTCAAAATGAGTACAGCAAAGTATCAAGAGATGCAAATGAGATGGATATATTCCTTTCCTCGACATTTCTGAACTTCTTTCAGACTTCTTTCGTGTGCCAACCCTTCTGAAGTTGCCTCTGGGCCTTTATGGAAGCAGTTACTCCCTCTGCTATGGACCATTAATTCCCACACAAATGTGATTCCCAAGCTACTCAAGGAGTTGGACTATCCCTCCTTCCTCAGACACAAGTGTGTCCCAGCACCTTGTTTCTATAAAAACACTCCACCATACGACATGATAAGGAAATATGTAGCTGTCTGTCTTCCAGCTTATTGTATGCTCTGTGAGTGCTGTGTGTCTTTTCTATTAACCTTAGTGCCTAAGAATAATTGACACTTTTACTCAATAAATCATAAAATAACAGACTATAGACAAACTTATAAACTACTTAAACGATGAGCCTGTCCCTTTAAGTATATTCTTGTCTATATGTAACCAGATTTCTATTTGACTGAGTGGATAATACCACTGTTAGGTCTCAAACTTGGGACAAATGGCTAACTGAGGTGCCTATTTAACATATCAGAGGAGACCTGGCCTCCAGATTCTCCCAGCATCTCTCAATTCCTTACCTGTTACAGGGTATGTCTGGCATATGCCGAAGTCTACCCTCAACTTCTCCAGCCCAGGGGCTGGGCTGCCTTCTCCTAGCTCCCCTTCCCTATACAATCCAGCCATTCTGGCTACCTGGCCCTTCTGTCTACCCTTTACCCTCCTGGCCTCTTGGTATCCTGGCTGTCCCTCCTCCTCTCCTCACACGGCCTTCCTTACAGTTCCAACATACTTAGGAGAGGTCATGTCCTTTTTTTTTAAATTATTTTATTTTTCATTTACCCACCAACTGAAAGATGCACCATTTTATGTAGCACTAGACCATATGAGCACCAAAGACAAAATCAGTTTGTAATTTGCTAGGTTGTGAGCGGCATCTTATTAGGGAAATGTTAAAGGGAAGAAAATCAGACACATCCGAAGATTACAATCAACACATAGTTATTGCCAGGGCAACTTCTGTCACATTTCTTTGCAAACTGCATCTGGTTGGGACTCAGTAGTTCATGCCTTTTATTCCATCCCTCAGAAGGCAGAAGCAGGGCGATTTCTAGGATCCGAGGCCAGGCTAGTTTATATGCTAGGTTCCAAGCCAGCTAGGGCTACACAGTGAGACCCTCTCTCAAAACAAAACAATCCCCCCAAACAAAAACAGCAAAGAAAGACTGAACATGAAAACGGCGTTTTAAGATTTCGAAGCGGCTAATACAGCGTCCCTTCTAGACACAGATATGGGCACCGCCCCTCTTTTCGGTTGGTTCCTCAGCCAAGACTGTATCTGATCGAAGGCAGAACTGCCCCTCCGGCAATGGCAGCCTCACCATTCTCCCCAAACAGCTTCCCAGGCACAGCTACTTTGGGAGAAAGGGGAGAAAGTGCCGGGGCTCAGTGGCTCCGGTGGTGGCAGACTATGATCGTTCTGGCATGCCCGTGAGTGATGGCGCTGGGTGTGTATGAAGGGCCTATTTGTAATCTGATCTTTTCTGTGGCTTGAAAGGAAACTTTTAAAAGTCAGTTATGTGTTATTTAATTTTTGTTATGTCAGTAAAGTTTTAAGAGAAATAGAAATGGGTACAATCTTATGTCCAAAACCTGCTTTCTCCAAACACTTGGCCATCTGTAAACAACTAAGATACTTGGGTAAATAGAAAATGATAATTTAAATATCAGGAATAAAACCACATATTCCTGTGTGGATTATTGGAGATCTGCTGAAATAAATGCCAACTCTTAATGTTTAATAAAGCATCGAAATTGCATTAGGTCAAATGACTAAGATGATTTTCATATTTTATTATAAATTACATTTTGTGTGTACAAGCTCTCACGTAGATCAGATGAGTCTCAAACTTACTATGTAGCTGAGGATGACAGAGCTCCAGACCCTCTTGCCTCTCCGTCCCAAGTACTCACATTGCCTTAATACTAACTAAATGTATTTTGAAAATTATTCCACTAACTAGACTTTGAGGCCCTAAAATATTCGTTAAACATTTTATTATACTATATTTTGACAAAATCTTCCCGTACCACACAGGCACATACAAACAGACAGTCAGATACACGTTCACATGGGTATGGCACATACACACACTAACACACAGAGGTGGCTGGGGGGATGGTGGGTGGGTGGTGAGTGGGCATTGGACTGTTGACTTTGCCACATTAGCATTTGTAGCTAGAAGGAAATTTAAATAGTGAGTATAAGACGTTTCTTTAAAAAGTCTTCCCTCTTTTTTCCCTTTCCCTTACAATTAGCTGAAGAGCCCTCCCCGTCACACACTTAACTTTTGCTTGTTGAGGTCACCCAGGAACCTTTGTACAGTCTAAAATTGGCATATTTTCTTTTTAAAAATAGCATTTGTCCCCAGACACTCATAACCAGAGCTCTCACTGCTTACGTGTGCTGTAGAGATCACATTTCAAACCATGTATAATAAATTTAACTGTTATTTATTATTTTAAAATATTATAATACTTTGTCTTAGGAAGATGTGTTTAAAGTCACTATTTTCCTATGTAAGTACTGATACCTTTAAAACTGAAAGAGGTTTATAGACATTTGCCTTAAGTGTAATCTTGTATATGTTTTTAGTAACAGCATAAAATGCAAAGCACTTTCTTACGTTTAAGAGTTCAGTGACAGTCAGGTTAAAAACTCTAAATTAGGGGAGAATTGCTGCTCAGTCTTTCATGTGGGCCATGTTAGTGTCCATGGATTGCGTTGGGGAATAAAGAAGGTGGTCTGTGCCCTTCAGGGGCTTGTGGTCTGGAGGAGAAAATAGACACAGAGAAGAAATGTTGGGATGGACTCCCAGGGGGGCTTTAGCGAAGTTAAGTCTTGCCAGAAAGGGAAACAAAACCACAAACAATGTCCCCCTCCCCCGCCAAACCTAAATGAACAACAAGAAGATGAAGTGTTCAGCATGAAGTAGTCAAGCATGATATTCATCTTTTAAGAGCCCAGAATCCTTGTTGCCATCATGCAAATCACTCCTGGCATATTATTTTAATAGGAACTATCCCAACTCAGTAAACAAGGAGGGAGGTACCCAGGCACCATTTCATTCCCTAGCACACCTAGGAAATGTGGTATGGTAAGGAATTGCACGCAACCTGCTTTCCTTCAGAGAACTCTCCCAGGACGGTCATTTCCAATGTGATCCTGTTCAGATTCATTCTTACACTTCCTTTTGTGGGATTCTGATGTCTAGCTTCGAGCTAGGCCGTCTTAGAGATTTACCAGAGTACCTCGTTCACACAACTCTACAAATCTACCAGCTAGCACATCCCTGCTAGAACTTCATGAAGACTGTCAATATGAGAAGAGGAACAATCTGTTTGTGATACAAAGGGAAAACAAAACAAAAAGAAATGTGTACAGACTAACACGGATGGACTCCAGCTAAAACAGGCCACCCAAGTCTACCAATTCCTGATTTTACTTAAACCTTTTTTTACATCTATTTACTTTGTGCGTACATGTGTAGGGGTTCAAGTGTGCCACACAGTAGGTGTGCAGGTGAGAGGACAGCTTGCCATAGTCATTTCTGTCCTTCGAGCAGGGCATCCAACTCAGGTTTGGTAGCGGGTACCTTCAGACACACTTTGTTGTCCTGTGCGCCCAATTTATACCATTTCCTGATGCACAATCGTTCAACCCCAAATCACTAAAATGGGGTTCAGAAAGAGTCAGACTTAGATGAGTGTACAAGACCGAACACAAATATCAGAGCGGTTAGTTTCCTTAACATGACACGGCATCGCTTTAACAGCTGTAGTGTAAGCGACTGACTTTAGTTCCCTCGGTTGTCAAGTAGGAGAAATTGAGTTTCAAACAGACCGAGTGAGCCAAAAGTGACAGTGAAACTGAACGAACGGTCAGAGCCACTGTCCTCTTGACTTCCAGCCCAGTTCTTCACCTGCAGTGTCCAGAATCAGCAGACTCAGGTTGTTGGAAGGTAACAACCGTGACTTTTTTCTTCTTCTGGAAAGATTGACACGAACATGGGAGGAAAATGAGATACAATTAGAAATATTCATGAGAAGGTTTCTATTGCCAAAAGCCAATAAGTACAAATGACAACTTCAAGCAGCAACACTAAATTGTGGGTGTTTTTCTTGAGATTTTGAAAAAGAAAAAGAAAACCATCTGTAACTATCGTAGTTTTTAATGGTCATTTTTAAATGAAATGAACTACATGCAATAATGATATCGGAGTGTTACAAAGCATCTGTAAAGTTAATATAACTGTCACATTAATTAATTAAAGGTAACAAAAAATATGGAGGGGTGTAAATCCGATCATTCAACACTTTACCCCTGACTAGATTACAATTACATATGACACTCCAGGCAAAGGCCTTGGCGGGGACCATGGAAGAATACAAGAAAGAAAACATCCAGAGTTCAGAGTTCAAAAAGGCCAATGATTCAAATTGACATGGATGTGGTTTTCGGATGAGACATTTCAGCTGCCCCTTCCAGATAGGCATGAGGAACCAAGTGAACTATGAACTATGAAGGACTGAGGACAGGATGAGTGGGTAGAGGATAAAGATTCCCAGGATGTATTTGGAACAAAGGTTATTCTACTGGTGAAATTAAAAGTGCCTCAAAAAATGAGAGTGTGATATCTAAGAACATAGCACTTTGGCTTGAACACAAGGATTTGGAATTTAAACTAGAAACTACAACCCCAAGTAACTTAAAATAACAGTGTCATGACTGATTTAGAAATATACTAAAGGTAACATAAAATACGGGGAGGGGGGGTATCTGATCACTCAACACTAAGCTCAAGTAACAAAACAAAAGCAAGTAAACAAAAAGTTCCCAGCTATTCTAGCCGGTGGCAGGTGTTGCAGAGCAAAGTAACTCTTTGAGAAATACTGTACTATGTTCAACCACTGAGGAATGATATTTTAAGAGGTAGTCTAGGGCTGGGGATGTAGCTTGGTAGGCGGAATGCTCTCAAAGCTCCAGGTTTGAACCTCGTAAAAGCCTCGGGATATAGTGGCACATGCCTCTAACCCTAGTAATCAGGGGGTGAAGGCAGGAGAATCAGAAGGTCAAGGTCAGTTGGGCAGAGTGGCACACACCTTTAATCCCAGCACTCGGGAGGCAGAGCCAGGCGGACCTCTGTGAGTTCGAGGCCAGCCTGGTCTACAGAGTGAGATCCAGGACAGGCACCAACACTACACAGAGAAACCCTGTCTTGAAAAAAAAAAAAGAACGCCAGGCGGTGGTGGCGCACGCCTTTAATCCCAGCACTCGGGAGGCAGAGGCAGGCGGATCTCTGTGAGTTCGAGGCCAGCCTGGTCTACAGCACAAGATCCAGGAAAGGCGCAAAGCTACACAGAGAAACCCTGTCTCGAAAAACCAAAAAAAAAAAAAAAAGAAAAAAAAAAGAAGTAGTTCAAGGTCATCCTTTACTATATATCCAGTTAGAGGCCATCTTGGGCTACTTGAGACTGTACCTCCAAAAATAAATAAATAAATAAATAAATAAATAAATAAATAAATGAATGAATGAATGAATGAATAAATAAATAAATAAATGAATGAATAAAATCAGCTCAAAGATGTTTGCCTTACAACTTAAAAGAATCATGAAATATAAAATAGAGTCATTGTAGACTTTCTACATATCAAATTAGAAATAAATGCATGCATATTTTTAAAGTAAAGTCTTTCTCAAAAATAACAGTGTCTACCTAGACTGGGTAGAAACAGAACTGTGTGCAAAACAATATGTTTTCAAGATATAACAAATGCAGAGGAGGGGGCCCAATGCATTTCAAATTGTCTAGGTTGATTCCCAGACTGTGGATAGTGAAGTAAAGGTGTTAGCTAAAGGAGGTGGCAGAGGATAACAGCATAACTTACATTGCAGAGATGATTTCGTATATAAGACAGATCGGTGGTTGGTGGAATAGGGTGTGTGTGTGCGTGTGTGTGTGTGTGTGTGTGTGTGTGTGTGTGTGTGTGTGTGTGTGTATACTTAATCAGGCCTGAATCTGAATGCCACTTACATGCTCAACTTCCTCAGAATTTCATTTTACCTCCCTACAAACTAGGGTAGCATTTTCCTTATAAGAAAAGATAAGTGTAGGCAAGTGCTTGAGAAATTTTCAAAAGTTGATTGTACTCCAGTGAAAACCTTTCATTCATTAAGAGCCCATGAAGCCACCTTCTTGATCGAGTGAGACCGGTGCCGTGTTTAGGGAGGGCTGCTGGCTTTGGAGGAGGAGGAAGGCAATGTAAGATAGGAAGATGGGAAGGGGGAAATAGGAATGAGAGAGAGAGACAGAGACAGAGACAGAGAGAGAGACAGAGAGACAGAGGATACAAAGCAAGTAAGGGTTCTAATTTATACTGGAGTCTTGGAAGGGCCACCCCACCCGCACCTCCCTGGCAACCCCTAAGAAAGATAGCTGACATCAATTAACACGATTCATCCTCCCTTTAACCTTGCCTCTTCAATTAAGGCTGGAGAGCTCTGCTTTAAGATCCCCACACAAAACGCAGTGAGAGTATGTGTTCAGGACTTCTCTGCTTCCCACTGTCCTCAGTCTCAAGAAAGAGGCATTCCCATCGCCACTGTGGGGGAAGAAAAAAGGAATGTAAGGCTTTTCTTTTTCTGTGGCTCTTCCTTGGGGGCGGTCATAATTAGAAGATCAGTTTATCTTTACTTCCCATATCCTCAGCTTTTGACCCGCCTTTGGCAGGGAAGATCCAGCACTAATCTATTGCAGCCCAGCTCCCACACTAAGCGCCTCAGAGACTCCTGCGCGGTGGAGAGCTGGCTGCCAATTTTGGATTCTGGGATTCCCAGGACATCAGGTCAAGCCACACAGAGGTCCACCAGGGGTACATTCCACGCATAGTTTCTGCTCTCTCTGGGCTCTGTCCTTTAACATCTGGGTTAACTGGATCGTGCAAACCGGGGAACTAGGTGCAGAAAGCAGCTGGGCATGTTGCTGAGCTCAGGCCGAACGTGACTAGTTCTTAGAAACTGCTTCTGGAAATCCCAGTGCCAAGAAGCGCGCGTCACGTCTGAGCGCCGGTAAGGAATGAGCAAGACCAGGCAGAGTTTGGACTTCGGGGACTAAGTCTGCACTTTCCAGGGCGCTTTTCATTTTTACGTAAGTTTGGAAGCTGGCTTCATACCAAGGAAGGAGGTGCAAAATGGCAAACTGAGTTTAAATGCATATGTTAGCCCTCACATACTCCGCAATACCTCGGACACAGGGCTGTGTGGGAAAACTCGGCAAATCCGAGCTCAGCTCTAAGGTCAAAGCTGCGGCCGGGAGCCGCTTAGCGCCTCCCTTGACTTTTACCTAGGGCGCGCCTTTCCTTTTACTGCGCCTGCGTGCGCGCGCAAACGACAGGCCCCGCCTCTCCGGTAGGGACGACAGACGTGCGCCGGGAGGCGGGCTGCGCACGCGCGATCGCCCGCGTCCGCCACTTGCGCGGGGCCGGTGACTTGAAAGTACCGGGTTGTCTTGTGTTCAGCGCGGGGTCTGCCGCCGCGCAGCGTGGATCGGCGCGCGCGGAGACCGAGAAAGGCGTGGGGGAAGGCTCTGCCCCGGGGCTGCAGGAGTCAGAGGTAGTGTTTCTTTCCTGTCCCCTCCCCAGCCTAGAACCCGTGCCCCCCCCCTCCCCCTCCAACCCTGCCTCTCTCTCCCGGGGGACCCCTTCCGCGCCTCCTGTTCTGAAAGTGAGCCCCTGGCAAGGCCATGAAGCTTGTGAGGAAGGACATCGAGAAGGACAATGCGGGCCAGGTCACCCTCGTCCCCGAGGAGCCCGAGGACATGTGGCACACCTACAATCTAGTGCAGGTGGGCGACAGCCTGCGCGCCTCCACCATCCGCAAGGTCCAGACCGAGTCCTCCACGGGCAGCGTGGGGAGCAACCGTGTCCGCACCACCCTCACCCTCTGCGTGGAGGCCATCGACTTTGACTCCCAAGCCTGCCAGCTGCGAGTGAAGGGGACCAATATCCAAGAGAATGAGTACGTCAAGATGGGGGCTTACCACACCATCGAACTGGAGCCCAACCGCCAGTTCACCCTGGCCAAGAAACAGTGGGACAGTGTGGTTCTGGAACGCATCGAGCAGGCTTGTGACCCAGCTTGGAGCGCTGATGTGGCAGCCGTGGTCATGCAGGAGGGCCTCGCCCACGTCTGCTTAGTCACGCCCAGTATGACCCTCACCCGTGCCAAGGTGGAGGTGAACATCCCCAGGAAACGGAAAGGCAACTGCTCCCAGCATGACCGTGCCCTGGAGAGGTTCTATGAACAGGTGGTCCAGGCCATCCAGCGCCACATAAACTTTGATGTTGTCAAGTGCGTCCTGGTGGCCAGCCCAGGATTTGTACGAGAGCAGTTCTGTGACTACATGTTTCAGCAAGCGGTCAAGACGGACAACAAAGTGCTCCTGGAAAACCGGTCCAAATTCCTGCAGGTAAAAAAAAAAAAACTCTTACCCCAGAGGTAGTGAAGAGTGGGCAGAGGGATTGGTGTGAATGGTTCCCAATGTTTTAGAACTGGGAGGAGCAGAGGGCTTAACAACCCACCTTAGCTGGGATTGTAAATGAATTAGTAAAGAGAACGGTGTAGTGTCTAGCACATTCATAAGGTACCCTCTGCTGAAGTCCTTAAATAGGTAAGGCCTTATTCATGCTTTTGTCTTCTGCCATTGTGGGCCGATTCATGGATACTTTCAAAGGGTCTCTGTCTTTTATAATTGTGATTCTAGGTACACGCCTCCTCTGGACACAAGTACTCCCTGAAAGAGGCCCTTTGTGACCCTACTGTAGCTAGCCGCCTTTCAGACACGAAGGCTGCTGGGGAAGTGAAGGCCTTGGACGACTTCTATAAAATGTTACAGCATGAACCCGACCGAGCTTTCTACGGACTCAAGCAGGTGGAGAGGGCCAACGAAGCCTTGGCGATCGACACGTTGCTCATCAGTGATGAGCTCTTCCGGCATCAGGATGTGGCCACCCGGAGCCGGTATGTCAGGCTGGTGGACAGTGTGAAGGATAACGCAGGCACGGTCCGGATATTCTCTAGTCTCCACGTGTCTGGGGAACAGCTTGGCCAGTTGACTGGAGTAGCTGCCATTCTCCGATTCCCAGTGCCGGAACTTTCTGACCAAGAGGATGATTCAAGTTCTGAAGAGGATTAAGACTGACATTTAATAGTTGCTTCTTCTCCCATACTTTTTTTTCTTTTTCCCCCTCGGCATCCCTTGACAGGTGCAGGACAGGCACTTGTTGATCGTGCTGGGATTTCTTGCGTGTTGGTCGCACTAGAGGTGTTTTCTGGTTGGCAGGACATGTATTTAAATGAAATAAACCAAAAGAAAAGAATGTCCAAGCATTATGTTTTCTGATTAGAGTTATTTTTTTTTCTAAATACCTGATAACAGAAATTCGAATATCTAAGGGGGAAGAAGTCTATTATTTGGGTTTGATCATGAACCCCCACGTACCCGTTTTAACTGGTTTTCCTTGGAAAAGGCTTTAATCTCTCATGAAGTTTATTTACGTTCTACATGGTGTTTTTGCATTTCATTTAATGATCCATTTTCTCACCTCTTTCTAGTTTTTTTTTCCCCAAGATTTGCCTACATTTATTACTTAAAGTGGTAGCCAAACTGTAAAGAAAGCCAAGCCTAAAATGTTATTTTCTCTTACAGATTTGTTAAACTAGTCATTTTAAAAATACTCTTGTTGCTCTTGTTATTCTAACCCTATTTTCTGTAGTCGAACAGTTACTTTCAGGCAGCAGAGGTCTGATCTTCTAGGGATTCTCAGCATAGTCTCAGGACCTTAAAAAGGAGACGAAAGTGTGTGATTTGCTTACTGTGTAGCTCAGGAGTGGCAGATCTGGGCATGTCTCCAATCTGGACCTCCGTTCTTTGCACTGAAACCCTGGCACATTCTTTGGTTTGCTGTGTTTTATTTACTGTGACTTGGCCAGTGTTACACTTTCACATGGAGCCTGTGGTGGTAGTCTGTGCTCTCACATTCTTACTGGTCCATGTTATGTGTGGGGGGAAAAAAGCATGTTCGGGGAGTTGAGTAACCCAGATGACTATGTGGAAGTTGGAGTCTAGTACTCCTAATTGTAGATAAGGAATTTGTACAAATTTCCATTTGGGATATTTTTTACTATGTATTTTGGATGTGCATTTCTTAGATCAGGAACTTGGGAGACATGGAATTGCAACTTGATCTTTTACAAAGCTCAGTTTAGCACATGATTAGGGATTCTGTCTGCAGGCTGGATCAGTGATGCCTACATCCTATAAACTAATCTTCGGGGCAGGCCTCTTTGGTATGACAAGTTTGGGGTTATCACAAGTTCCATAAACTTGTTAACTTGCTTAGATTTTTCCTATGATTCTAAAAACTGATACATTCATGATATATCTTTATCTACTTTCTAAAAATAGCTCAGGTTGTCATTTCGTATTAATAGTTAGCTTTAATATTGAAACTACTTTATTAGATAACTTCATAGGAATACAGAGAGGAAGTCCTTATAGCTCTTAAATTTAGGGCCTGGTTGGTAATGAATCCTCATCTCAGGACATAGATTACTGCTGTAATATCTCTAGCAGGAAAAATGAAGTCTAATAAACCAGTGAATACATTTTAGAGCAAAGGTTCCCTATTGAAAAGTTGGAGCTTTTCATTGGGAGCTCTTGGTGACTAAGCTGAAGCCCAGACTAATTAAACAGCCTTTCACCCCTGGAAGTGCTAGTGGATCCTTTTTACCAATTACTGAGACAAGCTGGGCATGGCAGCCTGTGCTTTTCATCTCAGCACTGGGGTGGCAGAGGCAGGTGGATCTCTGAGTTCAAGGAGGGCTGGGGCTGCATAGTGAAATCCAGTCTTAAAGAAAAATTACTGAGACGTTTGCAGTAGGCTTCAGGGCTGAGAATTTGATTCAGGACTTACTATTTGCACGTGAACTGATGAGACCAACAGCACCTGTGCAGACTTGCTAGAACCTTGAATCCAGCGCTCCGAGCCAGCGTCGGCTTTTTCCAGCGTCTTCAGGTGATTCCTGTGTGGAACAAAATCTGATACAAATGTTGGTGATGGTCTTTCCAAGCAGTTAGGAAATCAGGCTAGGTTTCAAGACTTAAGGTCAACAGGCTCTTCTGATGTGGCTATAAGACCTCCTATATAAAGTATATAGGAAATCTTCTAATACTTATTTTTTAAATTTTATTTATTTATTTTGCTTTTTTTTTTTTTTTTTTTTTTTGGTTTTTTTTTTTTTTTTTTTTTTTTTTTTTGGTTTTTCGAGACAGGGTTTCTCTGTGTAGCTTTGCGCCTCTCCTGGAACTCACTTGGTAGCCCAGGCTCACAGAGATCCGCCTGGCTCTGCCTCCCGAGTGCTGGGATTAAAGGCGTGCGCCACCACCGCCCGGCTATTTTGCTTTTTTGAGACAGCATTTCCCTGTGTAGCCCTGGATGTCCTGGAACTCACTCTGTAGACCAGGCTAGCCTTGAACTCAAGAGATCCTCCCATCTCTGCCTTCTAAATGCTAGGATCAAAGATTTATGCCACCACTACCTGCAAACTTTTTTTTTAAACTCACATTTTATATTGCTGTCCAAAGTATAACTCATACTATACCATAGGCACAAATACAAAAATAATGATAAAAGCAAATTAAATTTAAAACTCAATTATTGTTGGCTTTTCCAAATATCAGAATGAACCTTAAGTCTTTGGGAATCATAAGTTCATCTGCTCATCATTAGGAAGAACAGCAGCATCTTAACCTTAGGTGAGAAGGGGCTGGAGATGTGGGTTGGCTGGGGGGCAGATGTGCTCAGCACAGACAGGTCACTGGAAGGAGTCTGCACTCACCAAAAGGGGAAACAAGCGGATGGATGGACGTGAACTGTTTTTATAAATAATCACTGTTGAGCTGCATCTGGATGGACAGGAAGAGGCAAGAGTGTAAACAGGAAGACTGCTCAGAAGGGTGTATAGTGAAGTGAGGGGAATAAAAAGCAGGAACACGGCAGCATGACTTACAGTCGGAATGCAAGTATGCCACGAGAAAACGTAAAGGGGGCAAAGTGACTTGGGCTGCAGATGTTTCAGGAGGCCAAGGCAGGAGGGTGATGAGTTCTAGGCTAGCCTCAGCAACATAGCAAGATCTTCTCTCAAAAATAAGGGGAATTTCAGATTAGGTTAAAAAATCCTCAGCAAAATAGTTTCCTTGGTATTGATTCAGCACTTTAATTATTGTTTTGTGAATAAGATTCTTTAATTCTCTGTGCTCTGAAACATTCCCAGACTGCTTTCTAAGTGTGTTTTGTATACATATAGAAATTAGAATGTAAATCAAAAAGTTAGTGATAATTTTTTAAACAATTTTTGGTGTACATATAATTTAAAGATGAAAGCAAGTTTATTGATAATGAAGTAGATGCGTTAGATTTTACATAAGGGATTAAATCTTTGTGGAAGAGCTGATACTACAAAGTGTTCATCTTCAACATTTTCAGAGGTGAACCATGTATTTCTTATATGCTCCATGCTGAGAATGTCAGTTGTCATGAATGCATAGTAGGAAATGACAGAGGTGTGTCTAGGAACATTTCATAAGTTCTTGGAAATTCTGACCCTATTCTGTCAAAATCCATTTTACTTAACACTGAATATACTGCCTTGCCACCCCAGTTTTAGTGAACCCTACCTGAGACACCTGAAATACCTGAGACACTTGAATGTCAGGAATCCCTGTTTTCTACCCTTAGAGAAACAGTGATTTCATTAGGAGGCAAAGACTCTAATCATAGCCTCATTCTTATCAAATTTGGATTGTGTTAGAATGTTTAATTTAAAAATTTGTTGAGTTGTCTACTTGCTCTTTCATGACCCATTAATATTGATTGCCCACATCAAAACCTTATTTTTAGGATGCTGATTTAATGAAAGTGCCTGTTTTCTATAATGTCAGAGAATTAGAGGACCTGTGGTCTATTTTGATTTGGGTGACATCCTTGGTTTCGGGACAGCCAATATTGAGGCAGGTGCAACATCCAGCAGGCGGCAAATACAACAGAAATGTGAGTTGGAGGCCCCATGCCTGCTGTGCACAAATTGATACACTGTCCCCATTCCAGGAATGGAGTAGCTCTCTTCAAATGTCTGGTCCTGTGATGAGGGCTTTAAAATGCCTTAGTTCGCCAAGAACCTTTTTAAAAAGATGTTATCATTTTCATATGAGAAAATTAAATTAAAAGAAGATAACTAACAACCTAACTCACAGCTAGTGAATGTAAAAAAGTACCCTATATAGCTACTCCATTAAAGTGCATAAGAACGTCGATTCTATTTCCTACTTGTCCTTTTTGTATTGGTCATGTCTGTGTCTAGAACAAAACTAACTTGATAACTCTTATGATGTAATGATCTTAAGTTTATTTAAGCATTTTATGTTTTTATTTTCCACTATGTAATCTACTGAAAAAAAAAATCAGCAGCTCAATCCTATGATTTTTCTGCCTAAAATACAACCGAGCATTAGAAAGTGTAAAGGAAACGTGTATGGAAGCAAGCCCCTCCAGTCTGCCAGGAAGTTAGCAAGCTTGTTTCAATGTTTAAACCTACCATCTCTGTATAATTATGTGTGCATGCCGGTGCACGTGTGGGCACCTGTGCCTGTGAGGGCCAGACAACCTTTGGTGGAGTTTCTTATGCACCAGCACTTTGTGGGTTTTTGTTTGTGTGTGTGTGTGTGTGTTTTTAGTTTTAGAAAAGGTCTCTTTTGACCTGGAACTTGCTCAAGAGGCGAGGCTTGGCTGTTCAAGGAATCCCAGGAATCTCTCTGTCTCTACCTCTCCAGTGCTCAGATATAAGGTGTCACCACACTGGGCTTTTATGACTTGACATTTGGGGGATCAAAGTCAGGTCCTGCTGCTTGCTGAGGAATCACTCCACCTACCGAGTCAGCTCTCCAGCCCCTAAAGCCATCTCCCTAAAATGTGATTACTTCAACATATATTCATTTACTAAGCATCTTCATAGCTGCATTTGTGGTACACGTATATGCAAATTAGTTACTGGACAACAATAACCACTGATGGACAGCAGGCTTACAGAGAAGTCATACTAGCTGTTAGAAGTGACCACTACAGCCCAGAAATGCAAAAGGTTAATTAGTCTTTTTCTAGGGCCTGCAGACACTACTATGGAACAGCAGCTAGTGTTCCCAGTAAGGAAAAGACTGACCTACATTAGCATATTCTGTTAAAGAAGTCAAGGAAATGTAATGTCTTTCTAAATGGTTTGTCTAGAAAATGATGATGATTGCAATGGCAGGGAGCAAACCCAGGGCCTACTTGCTAAGCAAGTACTCTATCCCTGAGCTACCCCACCCCCATTTCTCTGTCTAAAACTTAATAAATGATATCAGTACATACATCCTTAACTACCAGCCATGGATAGCATGACAGTCTCAAATAGCTAGGGTGTTTCAATAACACAGTAGTCTCAATAAGAAAACTCAACTGCATATTGGAAGCTGGATTGTCATTAAAGAAAAGGATTGCAGTAGAATTTTAGTTGTGAAATTCGTCCAGAGGTGGGAGGTCCTTCTGAGTTCAAGTCTCAGTTGCAGAAGTTTTATGTCTGGAATTTTTCATCAGGCCCTCGTGTAAACACTGACTAGAACTTTCTGCTTGACACCATTGTGAAAGATTGCTCTGTGGATATAAAACATTTTAATCTTGTTTCAGCTCATTTGATCTTGCCACTGTAATTTGTAGCTTATTTTTCCTCTGCAAGTATGTGTAAGAGTGTTTTTAATGAGGTCAAAGAGAGAAAGACTAAAATATACTTCAGGAGAATGCGCCCAGCCTTTTAGTATCAAAACAGGTTAAATCTGAAAGGACCGCTGTACAGCAGGTATAACTGAGGTCCAGCAGGCTAGTCACATGCTCAAAGTCACACAAATGGAAGCTTTTCAGAATGTCTACACTCCTGTTTGATTTGTCCCATTCCGATTTCAAACGTATTTTCTTGTCACCAGCACATATTGGGAGTTTACTGGATGGGGTAAGGGAGCAAAACAGAATTCAGGATTTTATTGTGCCTTAAACTCTCCTATATACCAATTATTCTTCATCTTATAGGAGGATAATTGCTCCCTGAGCATCATCACTGACACCTAAAGGCATGCTTCCCATTCCATTTCCACACCCTTTTTCTAAGCTACTTACCAAGTGCCTACTGTGTGTTAGTACACTGTTTGCCCCCGAGGATCCAAAGTGAAGAGAGACCACAGATCCTTCCTTCCAGGGCAAAATGAAGACACATCAGTCAGGAATATGAGTGCCCAGAGGGGCTCCTAACCCTGCCTGACTCTGTGAGGACCTGCTGCCAGACGTGAAACTACAAAATTATGACAGCCCACAACCATCTCAAATTGCTCTTCAGGGATGAGGCAGAGGAGTTGAGAGTATTCTCCTTTTACATCCCCTTGGCATTTCTTTACAAATTTGTTTGAGTTGTGGTCCATTAGTCTTTAATTTCTCTGGATATTAAGTTTTTATAGTGTAATTAACTTAGAAGAGGAGACATGGGAAAAGGGAATATCTCAATTCCCACCCCCAGAGATAGGAAGAAATTGTTGAAGTCAGGTGAGAAGTGTAGACTAGGGCTTATTACTGAGAGGACTTTGAGCAATGCTGGGACCTTTTGTGACACCCGTGATATTACTATCCTCTCCATTGCTCTTTTGTGAGTCACAGAAAAATGCTAAATCGGAGCGATGAGTTTGGCTCGTTTCTCTGCAGCACAGCAAAGAAGGGATGGTGACTGCCAAGGCTAAGATACTGTTCTTGACAGCTACTCTTGTTAGAAAAGAAAAGAAAGAGAAAACATACCAAGGATAAAGTGGGTGAGAGCTGGGACCTTGGGCTACTCTGGGAACAGACAGAGGGGGGACAACCAGGAAGCAAGAAAAGACAGACAGCCACTGTAGACCTGAAGGAAGATCTCAGGGTGTATGAAAGGAAGATCCACTGGGACCTTTCTTATCACCTCATTTATCACTTGGTCCCTAGTTGTACAATTCAGTAAAACATCTTTAACAAACCAAGGTCTGCTTGGATCACATATTTCATTAAATAGTCAACGTGCGATGAGTGTGGTAGATGAAAATGCTATTTTCTACAGAAGGTAGATTATCTCAGAAAGGATGGGCTGTAGGAATAGGTCTCTGGCACCTGTTTCTCAGACGTATTCATTCCCTGCCTGAAGTGAAAAGGAGGAGATTCCTGGGAAGAATTGTGGAAGTATGAGGGATCAAGATTGAAAAAAAAAAAAAAAAAAACACCTGACCAGGGCCTTCGTGGTATATACCTTTAATCCCAGTGCTTGGGAGGTGGAGCCTAGGGGATGTTTGAGTTTGAAGCCAAGCTGGTCTACACATTGAGTTTCAGAGCAGTCAGAAGTACAGAGAGATCCAATTTCGAACAAGAGGAGGAGGAGAGGGAGGAGGGGGAGGAGGAGGAGGAAGACTAACTGTCTCATTGAAAGTAGACATATATTTTCACAAAAAGGAATAAAATATGCATCGTTTCCTCCCTAACTCCTTTCCTACAACTTAATAGGATTTAGTGGATGTAATATTTTCCCTATATTTCTGGCAATTTTCAGCCTTATGTGTGCCCCTATGTCACAGAAAATATAGTGGGTGAGCAGGAAAAGGACTTCTTATAATGCTTGTAAATTTAAAGCACTTGGATTTGCATTTCATAGTCAAGCTCACACATTTTTGTGGGTGCATCAGAAACTACAAATGTTTGGGACTTTGGAAAAGATGTTGCTGACCAAAAGTTACAAAATAATACTATTTGCTACAGTTACCAAAGATGGGTATTACCATTTGCAACAACATTGCATTTGTGATTAATCCAGTTGATACAAGACTATCACCCATGCCATTCTCAGAGGATGTTTGAGAACTAATCTGTGAGTGTAAGATCAGAAGGTGGCCAGGTCCAGCTTTTAGGTTCTGATTTCAGGAAATCATTTCTTTGTTTGTGGCTTATTTTTCTCTCTTCTGCTACAGAGTAAATAAGAGGATGAGGGTTGGAGAGATGGTTCAGCCGTTAAAAAGGCTTGATACTTTTTCAGAAGGCTAAAGTTATGTTCCTAGCACCCACATCAGGCAGCTCACAATCACCGGTAACTCCAGCTTCAGGAGAATTGACTCCTTCTGGCGTCTGGAGACACTTGCATGCAAATGTACACACACACACACACACACACACACACACCCCTTTTAAAAAATGAATAGGGACTAGCCAAATGGCAGCTGTGGTGACCTCCTGCCAGTTGGTGACTTTCCCCTGGACTGGGCGAGGTTTCGAGGTACAAGTGTCACAGAACAGGGAGAAGGTCATAAAGGGGATGGTGCCTTAGGCTGCCTCAAGGTTGTATAGAAGCCTGGACAAAGAAACAAAAATAGGAGCATTTGGTTACTGTGGCCTCAGTTCAAGCAACACTATCACTAGTGTGGACTGATCCCTGGTCCTCTGACACCTGAACATCTCTACCTTAGGTGTGCTGCTGTGGGGTCACTGGTCTGTGACTGGTGTCCATCATTATGAGTAAACAATGCTACCACCATGGGGATGGGGGGTGGGGAGAGGGTGTGGGTAGGATGAACACAGAAAGGGGGCTCTTGGTTTCATAGTCTTGCAGGCTTCACTGACTCTGCCTGGGGTAGTAACAATAATTATTGGTTATTTTTACAAGCTCTGTAAAATAAAATTTTACTGACTTAGGCTTAAAAAACAATCTGTTTTGTACCATATTTCAAAAGCTGCCAAAACTTTGGGTTTGGCTGGCTGCTCAAGAGCAGCCTGTTAGGAACAAATTCCAGGGCTGGGGGGGGTCACTGACTTGGAATGTTTTGCCAAACACTCCCATATTTCCAAACTTGTTGGGGGGCATTTGAACTTGAATATTATGGGGCAAGTTGATTAAACCAGTTGTCAGCAGACACGCTAAAATCTTGAGGTTTACAGCTATTTTTTAAATAGTTTGCCACATTCCAATGACGTGCCAAGTGACAGGGCCCTGCCACTGTTCTCCTTGTTATTTTCCTTCCTGTCATTTCTGCCTGCTCCCCCAAAGAAATGGGCAGCGAGGAAACACACGTCTTTATTTTGATTGCAATGTTCTTTGCAGTGGGCCAGTGATTTCTCAAAGTGGACCATACCAATTACCTACAGAATTTTCCCATCATGCTGATGCCTACTAAACCTTACCCTCAAACGAAGCAGAATATCTGGGCAAAGGAACCCAGGCATCTGCACAGTTTGAAAGCTCTGCAATTGCTTCCTATCTGCATCCAAGGCGAACCTGTGAAGTGTCATCACCGAGTAGGTCGTTTGCTTTAATATGTGCTGTATGGCCGCGGTGTGAATTAGCTTTCTGGCTAGGGAAGGAAACAGACATACACACTGCAGAGAAAATAGCTTGAAACAGTTGGGGAGAGGAAAGTACTTTAATACCCTTTATAGGATTTGGCTGCTTCTATATATTATTGAATTTGCTATAGTATCTGCATAAGAGTAATACTGATAAGTTTGTAAATAATGATGACTTTTTACTGTATATGTGAGTTACAGTAAGGGGATTGCAAAAAAAAAAAAATAGATAAACAAGCTTCTATTCCTCAGAAGAGAGAACTTACAATATTTTGAGGATGTAATAATTCTGTCACATAGAACAAGAGTATAACACTCTTTCACAGTATAGAATGGTTACCAACATTGTTGAGAACAGGACGATATCAGAACTGGTTGGAATCATAGGAAAAGATGGTTATTGGCACTGATCCCGCTTTTGAATGTTTCTCTACTAATCTGGTGTGGTGAGAACATTGGCTGTGGACTCTATAAATGTTGGGCGAGTCATGTGGCCATCACAATCCTCAAGTTCAGTGTCACGAGCTTTTATTTATAAAGAGAGAAACAATAGAAGTTTCCTCAGATTTGCAAGGAATGTGTAAACAACTTCATAAAAAAAAAATACCTGGAAACTTAAAGAAGAGCTCAATTAACTTAGTTTTTTTTTTCTTCTATTGCATGTTTAAAATCACATAAATAATCTAGATATCACAGTAGCCATGGGAATGTGACCCAAGAAGTAAATCATGTCCCTTCTGTCATAGATCCTTACTAAAGTCCCCATCAAAGGTGGTGATCCGATGAGAGCCATAGGAGGCCTCCCTGAGAGTTCCACTGAGATGAAGATGGGCTGACTCCCTAGCTCTCAGTATTTACATTTTTCATACCTTCGTAGTGGGTACATACACATGTATCACCCCCTAGCACAAAGGATTGAAGCAAGAAATCTCAAGTTGGTGACTCAATAGCCGATATGGAGGAACATGCTAGAACACCTCTGAGTTGTGATATTCTTGTTGGGAATAATAGCCCATCAGATGCCACTGAGAGTACAGATGTTGATCACCACCTCCTACGAGTCAGTTGTGACCCTCAGGAGCCACCGAAGGGAGCAGTAGAAGTTCGAGTAGCACCATGGCATAGAGGTGAATTCTTTGTCAGCCTTGATCCACTGTTCAATTCTGTCAAGTAGTACTGATGTTAATTCTTACATTCGGTGGTGGCTATCTTTCTCTTCATGCAAACAACTTCATTCCTATGGTACCTGTTTATTATCTGAGTATTGTTCTATTGCTCAGTGTCTTTCCTTGGATATTTCAGCCATGCGTAAGTCAGAAACAAACCGCAGTTTCTCTCCCGTTTCTTAGTCATGTGTAGAAATATACTCTGGTGATGTAAATATTAAAGGAATATTTAGAGGAAGAGGAAGCTGCAGTAGGAAAAAAAAAGAAGAGAGAAGAAAGCATGGAACTCTGCTGACATTGCCTGTGTGGGGATCACCACCTTCAGTCAGTCACCCATCACCTATCTTTGGGGCTTAGAACTAAACCAGAACCACTGAGAACAATCTCTCATGGTTGTAGACATCGGACTGGCCTTCCAGCGGCCACACACCCATGTTCTGGGGTCCAGAGGGAGGGCGAAAGCTGGCTCCATACTGCTACTCTGTTTCTCCTTCCATGCCACAGCTTCACATTTTATCTCCCACCCTCACCAGAAAGTGCACGGATGCTGAGGATACAAATCCAAAGTAAACAGTCACTTACCAATTTAAAACAGTAAAACACAGAGAACAACTCTTTTACTAAGTGCCTTGCCAAGGTGAACCCGTGACGTGTCATCACCTAGAAGATCATTTGGCTTGAACGTGTTCTGTGTGACGGCAGTGTGAATTAGCTTTCTGGCTAGGGAAGGAAATGGACATACACACTGCAGACAAAGCATCTTTAAAGAGTTGGGGAGAGGAAAGTATTTTAATACCCTTTATAGGATTTGGCTGCTTCTATGTATTGTTGAGTTTGCTATAGTATCTTCACAGAGTCCTGTGTTAGGGACATTCATCACACATTGTCCTGATGTCAGAACCCTGTAGACAGACCAGCATGTTCAGATCCACCTCAGCCAGCTGCTAGAGAAAGTGGTAACGCTGCTGAGTTAGGAGTTTAGACCAGTCTGAACACAGGTTTCATACCTGCTTAGAAAATAGAAAGTATCCAACCATGTAAATTAACCTAATGGTTAATGTAAAATTACTTTTCCTTTACTATGATTTTTCTGAATACTTGCATTAAATCTGACTCATCTTATCACAGGATGCTCATGTTAGAATGAGTGTCTGATCCACTAAAAATAGCTGCTCTCACTGGTAGATTTTAAGTGGTGGCTCATTTAAATACTCAGAGTCAATTGCTCTCTTAGGTTTTCAGCATGGGGACATCTGGGCAAGGAATTTGACATTAGTCTGAAGCATCAGGAAGGAAGTGCAGGAAGCTCAGGAAATGCCTTGCTCCACAGTCTCAGCTCTTCTTGGGGTCAGACCAGGTCATATGCATCTCTCAGCATTACTTCTGTCCAGCTGACTTCTGAGCCCGAAGGAAATGGAAGGCAGAGAAAGAGGAGGTAGTTTTGAGCCTCCTGACTCCCAACACACACACACACACACACACACACACACACACACACACACACACACACACACACACGTTCTTCACCTGAATATTGTCTTCCAATCCAGCTGTCTAAATTTAATTACAATTTGGAGAGGAATCGGCCAGCACACGTGTCCACGTTTCCTGTTGGATATCAAATGTTAATCATGGTAGTACACAAATATTTATCCTAAAAGAACAAGGCCTATTGAAATTTTTACTCTCCTAAAATAAACTATAAAATTAGAGAGCCAGCAGGATGATATTGAGAGTAAGCTAAGGTGTTTGTCACCAAGTCTGACCACCTGAGTTTGATTCTTGGAACACACATGCTTGAAGGAAACACACACACACACACACACACACACACACACACACACACACACACACACACACACACGCTTGAAGGAAAGAACTGATTCCCAAAAGCTGACCTCGGACCACCATATTTTGCTGTGATGAGTACTCACATGTATACACACACACACACACACACACACACACACACACACACACACACACACAAAGTAAATAAATGTTAAATCATTAGAGATGAACCCAGCTTAACAATACGAAGCCCGTAGCAAATGTTTTTCTTCTACCTTCCTATACTTGCTAGATTTAGGGCCAGCATTGGAGAAACAGTGAATAAGACATATAATTCTAAAAAAAAATATTTGTTTATCTGAAATTAAAATGTACCTGGATAGATTTTTTTACCCAAGTAGCACCCCTACATGCACTTATCCATCTCCCAATTCAGTTAGCCACTATTGGCATGGGCAGAAGAGACTTTTGCCGAGGAGAATGTTAGAAGAAATTCTGGTGAGTGTATTCCTGAATTATGCTTGGCTCTAGTTTCAGAGGCTTTGTTGAAAGAAAAGAGAAGGGATGCTCTTCCCCCATGGTTGGAAAACAAAGCTAAGCCTTCAATAACAGCTTTGAATGTAAATGACTGCCTAGTTAACAATCACTGATTCTTAAAATAGTGTTACTCAAAGGACATCCCAGCCCTTAGGAGACAGAGTCAGGCAGATCTGTGTGAGTCTACATAGTAAGTTCCAGGCCATTTTGAGAGACATACAGATACATAATAAGACCTTGTCTTAAAAACAAATAAACAAATAAATAAAAGATACTCCAAGGAGGTGCTTAACTGTAATACCTATCTACTAACATTAGTTGTGTTTATGGTATTATTTAATAATATGGAACTTTCTTCCATAACGAAATTAGTAACTCCAAGTGGATCATGATCTTGACAAATTGAGGATGCTTAACTGAAACTATATTGTTAACAAAAAACTAAATCCTCCCTGCCAAACTTCTTAAGTTGGAGAACATCTAGGGAGATAAAGGCTAAGAGTGAAGGCTCTGGAGTAAGAGTATCTGGGTTTGATGCCTCTAATATTATTTGGTGGCTAACCTTAGTTTCTTCATCTAGATTTTAACGTCATTGATTTCTGTGTTAATACTGTTCCTGCTGTTGTTAATTTCCAAGGTTAGTGAAACTGGTTAAGAGCCTGGTCCAGAAAAAATGCTCAATGTACTTACCTGAAGGTCTAAAATCTCCCTAGATCTCAATACATCTCCTTGAAGGCTGAGCACATCTGTCAGCTCTCAAAAGAAACTATTGTGCCAGCAGAAATTAAGCTCATATCTGTTTTCAAATGAAGACAATTTTTTGAAAGGATGATAATTTAAAATATCTTACAGTCTATTGATTATGTCTAGCTTTGCTCCACCCATGAAGTTCATGTTTATTTTATTAACTCAAAGGAATCATTCCAAGCCATGGTATACAGTTTCTGTGTTGCCTTCTTGTGACTAGGTAGATTCTCCAGAAACTTTCATTCTTCTGGAGGGAGGAGGATGGTGTGGTAGTTTGAATGTAATTGGCCCGCATAATCTCATAGGGAGTGGCACTATTAGGAGGTGTGGCCTCATTGGAGTAGGTGTGGCCTTGTTGGAGGAACTATGTCACTTTGGGGATGGATGGGCTTTGAGGTCTCTTATATGCCCAACCCATGCCCAGTGCCTCAGTCCACTTCCTGTTGCCTTCTGATCAAAATGTAGCCAGCACCGTGTCTGCCTGCACACCAGATGCTCCCCACCATGATGATAATGGACGGAACTTCTGAAACTGTAAGTCGCCACCTCAATGAAATGTTTGCCACCTCAATGAAATGTTTTCCTTTTTAAGAGTTGCCACGGTCATGGTGTCTCTTCACAGCAATAGAAATCCTAACTAAGACAGGTGGTGACTGTTAAACTGACTGCTTGTTACTCAGTTAAGAGTTCACTCCTGGGAAGGAGTGTCAACAAGACTCATCAGCAGCCATCATGACCATTGCTCTGTTAGAGACTAACATCCTGTAGACCAACTAAGGACCAAATGGCCACATCCTGAGGGCAGAGCAACTCTCTAAGCTCATTTCTCTAAGCTCATTTCATTCATCTCTCTAAGCTCAGTTCAACTCTCTAAACTCTTTCAAGTTTCCTCCCAGAGTTCCTCGGGTGTTTTTGCTCAGGGCATAAAGCAAAGTTCTTTTCCATTGAGTTTCTGGAAAGCAGTGTGCTCCTTCTCTCCAAGTTATTTCAGTTGTGCTCAGAATCAAGTAGGGGGGAAAAAAACATGTAAACGTTTGCATTATGGCCAGTTATAGCAGGTGGAGGTTTTCTTTGCAGTGACATTTTCAAGTGGTATCATCCAACAGCTGGGTTCCTTCGCTTTGACGGAATTGGCGTCCTAATATAAAGAAAGATAGAAGCACCCGGGGGCGATAAACTTGCATCAATGTGGGCTCAGTGTAGAGCTACATAAAACCTCTCATGGTTGATGGATTTGAAAGCTTCGATGCTATGCACTAAGAAATCATATCTGAGGAATTTTATTCTGCAAAACATTTAGTCCAGTTTAAACCTACTAAGATCTTAATCTTTCCAGAGCTCACCCTAATTTTGGCTTCTATAATTTTCATACAAGCCACTGGGAGTTTAGCACATCAAAATGGCTGAACACAAGGAAGGAATGGGGGAGAAAGTACCCTAGGCTTGGTTTCAGGAAAATCAGGTCCAAACATTGATTTTTGCTACTACTTTGGCCCTCATTAAACCACTGTCAGCCTCTAAAGAGTAACATCACCCAGAAATGTAGGGAAGATTTAATTTTAAAAATTCTTTATATAAGTATCTGGTGTGCATGATATATGCTCAGTAAATCCTAAATCTGTTGCCATAGAGAGAGATGGTCACAGTTTTGCGAGGACTCCTTGTCTAAGGAGTATTACTGCTGCTGGTGGCCCGCAACTTTAATCCAAGCACTCATGAGCAGAGGCAGGACCTCTGAGTTCAAGGCCACCCTGCTCTACAGAGTGAGTTCCAGGATAGCCAGGGCAACACAGAGAAAAAAACCCATCTTGAAAAAAAATGAGTATTATTTCTAAAAGTCTACATCTTGGCCAAAGAGAGATTGTTATCCTCCTCCCAGAGAAACTAAATGGTTTTGGAATGACAAAGAATTGTATAAATTTGAAAATTTATATAACTGTGTGTTGCCAGCACTTAAGATGAACAATAACTTATGATAAGAAAAAAGAACATTTATATAGTGGCTTACTGAGTTAAAAATAAAGAGCATAGTTCTCTAAATATACTCCACTGAGATGTGAATAGTGTGGAACTGACATTGTGAAATGGATTGCACTTCACCAGGCCTTTTCTAACATAGATCCATGCTTATTTGCTCCAATAGGTTTTAATATTTGTTAATTTTGGGTGTGTGTATGTACTCGTGCGAGCATGGGCATGCACGCATGCATGCATCATGCACATGATAAAACAATTTTGACATTTGACTCAGACTCATTGCAAGAAGATCAAGAACAGGATTTCCTTCTGCTGTCCAAGAATGTTACAGAATTTCTGGGAAGTACACTTAGGCATAGCTTAACTGGCAGCTCCTGAGCCACTGTGCCGTAATTTCCTGCAAGAACCAAAACAGTGAGGCCTGTGAGTAGCTCTATTGCTGTTTTCATCGTTCACTCTACACAATGCTCTTTAAGAACATTTTTTTCTTTGACTATTTTCTATAGGGAGAGATAGAGAACAATGAAATGCTTAGATCCTGATAGAAGTGTGAGAACAAGAGGTTGGTGCCCACCCTCCCCATTTTGGTCATAAATAGCCTCATAAACCAATTCCAATCTTTACCATCTTTATGAAGCATCCAATACTAATACATACATTAGAGGGGTTTCCAATCTCTTAAGAATTTAAATATTTTGATGCTGTACATTTTTATAGTATTCTATTTTGTGAGTATCTAAGAACCAGACACCTATCCCAAGATCAACAACAGACTCAAGCTGTTAGTTACCTCCCAAGACCCTAGAATGTGGCTTCACACAGCAGGGGCTGTTTCACTGGCTTTTCTCATTCCAGTGTGGGTTGGATGACTTCACTCTCTGTTTGCTGTACCATTGCAAACATACACCCCAAGGTCACAGGCAAGGGGAAGGAGAAGGTGAAAAGACTTCTAAGTGCTTCAGCCCAAGCTGGAGAATATGCAGTCGAAACTGTTCATCCTCCACTGAGGCAAAGCAGCCTGCTTAGCCCCACCTAACTGCAAGGAAGGCTGGGAAATATGGGGAACACATAGTGTTAAGGGATAGTTGCTGAGCACTGAGAGACAGGAAAATATTGAAAGCGTTTATCTATTATAGTAATGATGGGATCTAAATAACAATAAAATTAAGAGTAAGGGGTATCTTTGTGGATTTCTGTGGGCCTCTCTAGCACTTTGCTTCTTCCTATTCTCATGTGGTCTTCATTTACCATGGTCTCCTATTCCTTGTTCTCCCTCTCTGTTGTTGATCCAGCTGGGATCTCCCACTCCCCCAAGCTCTCTTTCCCTCGACCCTCGCCCTTCACTACCCCCACTCATGTCCAGGCTGTTCATGTAGATCTCATTCCATTTCTCTGTCATTGGGCGATCCCCGTGTCTTTCTTGGGGTCCTGTTTTCCAGGTAGCCTCCCTGAATTGTGAGTAGCAGTCCAGTCATCCTTGTTCCACATCTAGTATCCTCCTATGAGTGAGTACATACCATGTTTGTCTTTCTGAGTCTGGGTTACCTCACTCAGAAATCCACAAAGATACCCCCACAACAGACTGCTGGCAATGGTTGAGATGCAGCCTGAACTGACCTACTCTGGTGATGGGATGGCCAAACACCCTAATTGTCGTGCTAGAAACCTCATCCAGTTACTGAGGGATCTGGATGCAGAGATCCATGGCTAGGCCCCGGGTGGATCTCTGGGAGTCCAATTAGCGAGAAAGAGGAGGGTTTATATGAGCGAGAATTGTTGAGACCAAGGTTGGATAAAGCACAGGGACAAATAGCCAAACAAATGGAAACACATGAACTATGAACCAATGGCTGAGGGGTCACCAACTGGATCAGGCCCTCTGAATGGATGAGACAGTTGATTGGCTTGATCTGTTTGGGAGGCATCCAGGCAGTGGGACCGGGTCCTGTGCTCATTGCATGAGTTGGCTGTTTGAAACCTGGGGCCTATGCAGGATCGCTTGGCTCGGCCTGGGAGGAGGGGACTGGACCTACCTGGACTGAGTCTACCAGGTTGCTCTCAGTCCTCGGGGAAGGCTTTGCCCTGGAGGAGGTGGGAATGGGGGGTGGGCTGGGGGGAAGGTGAGGGGGGCGGGAGGGGGGAGAACAAGGGAATCCGTGGCTGATATGTAGAACTGAATTGTATTGCAAAATAAAAATTAAAAAAAAATAAAATAAAAAAAATTAAGAGTGAAACTATATAATCTTATCATTATCTGAGTTTCCATTGACTTGGTTTTGTTGAGACCATACAATGGTAGAATTCTGATGTCTTCTTTTTTTCCAATTTTGATGTTGTCTATAGTGTTTAAAACTCTCTACTCCTTAGTGAGAAGATGGAACTGGTCTAACTATATAATCCTTAGCATTTATGTCAGTAAATTGACATGTTGTACATTCCTTTGTATTAATAATGCCACTGTGTACATAGTGTGTATATACTATTTGAACTAAACGGAAATAACTATGTATCCTGTCAGCAACTAGTACTGCTTTATACATTTAACACATGTTGGCCGATAATGACAAGTTTATATACAATAGCAAATATTCAGGCTTAGAGTCAGTTAAATCGAGTAATTCGCCATAGCATGAAAAGAAAAGTGTGACTGCCTGTAGTTTGCATTTCTAGACTGCCTGGGGATTTTAGCTTGGATCAGTGCTTTGCATAATACATCCAATGAACTAAACTTGAAACTCTGCTCTGATTCCACAAACTTGTATTCATCAAAGTGTTGTGATTTCAGACATGTAATTTCCCCATGCACTGTTCTACATAAAAATGGTCCTACTGGAATAGAATCGCTTCCCTTCTAGTTCATGTATCTATTGGTGAAGTGGGTCACTCATAATTGATAAGTGGAAAATGATGTCACTCTAATAATGTGAAGGACAATGATTGACGGGCACAAGCATAGACTAACCCAGTGTTGTGTACAATGCCCACTTCCCTTGTGTTGTGCTTGACTTGTGTATGATTTATTGGAAGAGCTCACTACATGATTGGCTCCACACTTAGTTCATTTTGCCTCTGTCCCCATAACTCTGCAGCCCCGATATGTGCTTCTCTCTCCCCTATGCTTAGTATAGAGTCTATTTTGATCAAGATTTAACATGCCTTTAAAATAAGACTAGTCTTTTTATTTGGACTGTTATTTGGCTCTATTTGTACCCTGGCTGTGAAGTTATACAGTTGAGTTGGATGCCTTGGATCTACTTGTATCGTAAACTCTGTTATTTTCACACGTGACTTTTAAGAAAAGTAAGATTGCTGTGAGGGACAAGTTTGTCACGCTGCAGGAGGGATGCCTGTGTTCTCATAACTTAAACTGCTCGAACTTTGTAGACTAGAAGACCGGCAGCAATACGGCTGACACCGGGCCTAACCTGAGCAGTTACCATGTGGATCCAGTTCTCTTTTCATCCTCTATATGTTAGACAAAGCATCCTTGTTGGTCGGAATCCTCAAATGCTGTTCACATGTAGCATCTCATCAAAGACTCCTGCCAACCGTACAAGAATCATTAGTAGCGTTTCTATTTAAGAGGTTTGGAAATGAAGGCTCAGTGGATAAACATTTCCTAAGGTGTATTGGTGACACATTCCTGGTTGTAACTGCTTAGTCTCTGTTCAAAAGAACAATTTGAGAAGCTCCTTGTTGAAGCTGCTTGGATACAGAGATAAATACAATGAAACTGAGATCTCTTCTAGCCAGCTCCCTCTTTTCTCCCTCACACTGATGCCTGGAGATGAACAGAGCTCATCTCAAACACAGAGCTCCAGCCTTGGTAACTTGCTAGAACAGGCAGCAGCAGAATGTCCTGACAGCTTCCCACTGGGCCGGGAGAAGGCTAAGTAACCTAGCCTGATGTTGGCTGAAGTTTGTCACTAGTCTCTGCTTCCTTTCTACTCCTCATTTTGGTCTCTATCTTCTAACACGGTCTTGCCCAGCAGGAACGCAGCTGAACAGTAGAAAGCCTAGCACTACCGATCTTTCTGTCCTGCATGAGCTGCGTTTACATTCCGGGATGCAACGTGAAGAGGGCTCATTACTGTTCCCCAAGTTTCTTGGTGTAGGAGAGTGGGCAAAGAATAAAGGCAAGGAAACACTGTTCTGTTCTTGGGTGGTCAATAAACTAGCCATGCACATTACACACATTAGCACAATGGCTTAGACCTTTTCGTGTTTCCCATCACTTGAGGGGACTGACTAATTAGGTAGTTTAACAATGACTTCTCAGAGTGCCTTCATGGACACACTTGAGTTAGTTTAACAGGTGCTTATCGACAGATTCTGAAGAGCCAGGTTCACCAAGCTCAATGATAAGTAAGGTCTCTCTCAATGAGGCCTGAATATCCTGAATTTTTTTCAAAGCATGGGCAAGTTTTGGAGGTAGATAAAGAAAGTCCAAGATGGGACACCAGGTTGGATGGGTTATTTAGACATTCTACTGAAGGGTGATTAAAAAGGAAACCTATAGCTGAAACCACAGAGATATTTAAGATGTAGAGCCAGTCATAACGAAGGTAACTATATTTGAGACTAATTCAGTTTTTTGTTGATGTTTGAGAAGACAAGCACGTTCAAATGTCCCATGAAAGTTTGTGTAATACTCATCTTACAATCGTGCTGTGCCATGACTTGAGTATAGATACTTAAATCCCAATCATTTAAGAGAACTCACTTAGAATGTAGAGTACTGCTTTCTGACATGCCAGCCTTTTGCTGCCTCAGAATATGGAGGCTGCTGAACCTTGAGACCTCTGGTAGTTTGAGTTTTGATCCCATGATCTTGATGAAGGCAAATCCCACAAACAATAAAATGTTTCTTTCCTTGGTCAGCATTTAGCCTGTGGTTGGGATTTCAGCTATCCCAGTGGAGACAGAAAGAATGGTGAAATAAAAGCTGATGGAGAGAGGTCATTGGAAACTGAAAAAAAAAATAAAAAATAAAAAAATAAAATGGAAAAGTGCCTTTACAATTACCATTTAATTTTTCCCTACCTGCCCACAAAGTAGACAAGTTTGTTTCTAAGTGTGTGGTAGTACAAAAGAGGAAATTACATGTATTATCACACTTGCTGACTTATTTCATGAGCACAAAAAGTATCACTAGCATATTCTGTCAGGAGATGGTTGGCACATCAGATATGTCTAAAACTGTAGCTTAAATAAAATGCACTTTGACTTAAGAGTGCTATGTGTCTTCTGTTCTCATACTTAATGATCTGTGAACTAACTGTTTTGAGCCCTGACTGGGCTTAGTTTCATGGATTAAAAAGAAATAGTGAGTAAACATGTATATGGTAGTCATTAAGCCACATGATTATTCAACGTATAACAAATGAATTAAATGTGGAAAATGCATTTGAATACGTACACAAATCATTCAAATTTTAATTTCCATCTGTACCTCTGTTTGCTCTCTTTGTCTACTATTAATGATAAAATAACTAGGAAGGTCACTCACTCTTAGTGGGCTAATGAGTAACCAAGTACAGCATGCTGTATTTTTTCCCACTGTGAGGGGCAGGAAGTCTAAGTTACAGAATACCCAATTACACAGTTTTATATTAGCCACCAAAGAGAAAGAATTCTATGCTCATACTACTTTAGGGGTAAAAAGTATAGAAGATTCTTGAAAAGAGAGCACAAAGGACATAAAGACCCAGGTAGTATTTGTCACAACTGCATGTGAATTTATATTACCTCAAATAAAAATTAATTTAATTTTAAATAAAACATATTTTACATACCTTGAGGGGCTAACTGAGCATATCTTTTCTATGGTAGAATATTCATAAAATTTATCATTTAAACAGTGACAACTCAACAGCATTGTTTAATGTTGTGCCCTGTCGTGAAACACTCCATTACCCTTAACAGAAACCTCATACCCCTTAAGCAATCACCCCCATTTCCCCTTCTCTTTATCACCCGGTACCCACAAATCTGCTTCCTGTTCCTATGAACATACCAACTCCTGATATCTTGTAAAAGTAGAGTTGCATATATTGTATTGATTTTTGCTTCTAGCTTCTAACTTTGGTATTGTCAAGGTTCATCCATTTTGTAGTATGTATCAGGACTTCACTCTTTTGTATAACTGAATAACATTCTGATATCTCTCTTTAAAAGGGAGCAATCACATTTTATTACCTATTCATCAGCAGATAGGCATTTGTATTTCTCCACTTGTTGGCTATTGGGGAAAGTGCTGTTATGAACAATCTTGAATCAGTTTTTCTGTGAGCATATTTTCAATTCTTTGGAATAATATGCCTAGAAGTAGAATGCTTTGCTTGTGTGTTATTTGTATGGTTAACTCTATGAGGAATGATCAGACTGGTTTCCATTGTAAGGGAGCCATTTTGTATTCCTACCAACCATGGATGAGGTTTCTTAATTACTTCCCATATTTTCAAAGCTTAGTTTCTGATATATTTCTTCTTGCTTTTTCATGTCCATCTGACTAGGGGTGAAGTGGCATCTCATTGTGGTTCTGATATACTTTATTCTGATGACTAGAAATGGGAGGCACTCTTCTCACATGCTTTTGTCTACTTGAGTTAATTTACCTGGAGAAATACCTCTTAAAATCCCTTGTCTATCTATTTTCAAATTAAGTTGTTCACCTCTTGGTTGTTCAATCACTACTCTAAAAGGAAATGAACCCAAGAGGCTTCCAAGTGTTCTTTTTATAAGTCTCATGGCAAGGACATGTTCATTTCGTGATATTCGTGTCCTTATGTATATTCCCTGAATGTGTTTATTGTCTAGGGTTACTGTATCAAATCACCAAAACCACAATGGCTTTTAAAAGCAGAAATGTATATTCTGTCTTGATGCTGGGAACCAGAAGTCCCAAATCAAGCTGTGGTGAGAGCTCCATGCTTTGAAAGCTCTAAAGCACATGTCACTGCCTTTTGTAATTTGTGCTGGCCTCTGGGATTCCATGATGCTCTAAGGCTTGTAGATACATCACACTAATCTTGATCTTCAGCTTCCACGACTTCCTCCACTGTGTTCCTGTGTCTAGTTGCTTCAAATCTTCCTATTCTTTCTCCTATGAAGAGGCCACTCACTGAATTTGGGGCTTAAGATAATCTTCCCTGAAAGGTCAAAGCCTAACTTAGTTACACATGCCTATTTCTAAATGAAGCCAAATTTACAAATACCAGGGGTGAAGAGTTGGAAATATTTGGGGGATAACAAAAAATCCAAGCCACAACACTATTTATGAGTTATGTCTTCTTAAAAATAAGAGATTTTAAGAAAGATAACGGAAAATAATTTTAGAAAAATGTGACATATCTCCAAGTCAAACCATCAGTAAGTCAAAGACCCCTAAAAGAGCAGAAATCTAATTGATTTTTGAAAAATGTTTTCATTAATTATGACTCTAAAAATTTTAAATAAGATTATCAATGAGTATTTCTGTGCTATTTTTTATTTTTGAGAAAAATGAATGAGAATACTCATGTATATAGTAAGGAATGTGTTTTTGATAGTGCTAAATACAAGTGGCTCTATTTAAACATCTCAAGGGTACATGTGTGTGTAAAATTTCTTTCACACTATTATCATCTGTGCTCTGTGTTTTCTGCATTTGTCCTTAAATCATCAATAACATTGGGTTTTGAGCATTTTGACCATTGTAAGCCCAGATTTAATCTTATTTTCAACTGACTAGGGACCCATAAACAGAATATTGTATTTAACACTTTACCCAGCATGCTCATATTTTAATACAACTTGCAGTTTAAATCCAATCCTGTTACAGTCTCATTTCATATAATTAAGTACATATATAAGTGAATCAGTCCTTTCTCCCTAAAGAGTAGGGTTCAATGTATTAAGTATTGAGTTATGAAGATATAAAATACCTGGTAGAATGTGGAAACTGTGAAAATCAGTTCAATACGCAAACATAGAAATTCAAGAACATGTCCAAAGGTTTACTCAAAAAACTGAAATCGTGGAAGCCTACTTACTGGACCCTAGAGCTATTGTAGAATCCCCCTTTTTTTTTTTGGAAAGTGGTGTTAAGATATAGATGACAGGATTTGCCTCATCACGTTCTCAAACTGTGACTCCATAGTAGAGGATTTCAAAGATAAACTTTAGGAGCTTTCATAAATGTCAGCGTATGAAGGTTTTGAGAAAGTCTGAATTATTTCACCAAAGAGAATGACTCTTTTTTTTTTAAAGCCCTTGCTTTACTTGACACGTGGTTTTTAAAGCTAACATTTTTTTTTCTAAGTTAATTGGAATCCATCCAGAAAATCATTACTTATTGGTAAATGGTGAAAACTTAAGGGAGTTCAAGCTTTTCCGTTCTCACAAAGGCCCCTTTATACCACCGAAGCAGTGGAGAGTCAAGTATTTACAAAGTGTCCATCGAAGTTGCGCTGCTGATCTTTGATCATGACAAGGAATAGTCGTGACACTCAAGATAGGAGGGTCGTGTGCTACAGGATTTGTCTGTGAAATAACCAGCATAAAGCTGGCTCACTCACTCGGGTACCTTTCCTTCTAAACACCCAGCAGGGCTGTTAGTTTGCGTGGACGGATTAATGGTGCCTCATTTAGCTGTGTGTTAATAAGAAAACTCATTCCAAGCCAAAATTATTCTTTGATAACATCACCTCTTGCTCCTTTGCATCAATTTAAATAAATTATTCTTGCGTGCACAATGGAAGAATTCGGTGTTACTCTAACCTAGCCATGAAAGCCAGCTTAGTTCTCTCATTTTGTTCTGCTTTGATTATACTCTCTAGCAGGGTTTTTTAATAACGACATAATCGTCTCAATTTGTAGACTGAAATGGAAAGCCCTCTGGGAAAAATTTTTCCCGGGGTTTTTTGTTGTTGTTGCTGTTGTTGTTGTTTTTCATAACACAGAGAGTAACCCCAAGTAAGTCTCCAGATCTTATCTATTCCCAAATCTGCATTAGGTAGCACAGAATTTTTTTTAATGATTAAAAACAAAAAGTCAGAAATGGCTAGACTCAAACTCCATTGGCATTTGTCAAGGTTACAGCAGTCACTTGCCACCTCTGCATTTTATTCTTTTGTTCTCAGCTTTGCCTTACATCTTGAAGTGACTCCGACTTCTCTGTGGGAAGGACTGGTGTTTGGGTCAACCTTTGGTTCTTTGCATCTCTTTCCATGGTGGAAGTTTTTAATGCTTGAGGAATGAATGTAATATTTTTTTATTGTAGTCACAAATACATATTTATTTGCAAGTTTATTATCTACCTAGACAGCAGATCCAGTCTCTCTTTTTCCCTTTTAATTTTTTAAGTACCCTTTTAATTTTTTAAGTAGTTCCTGAGAAGAAAAGCGTTTTGGTTGTGTTTGTTTGTTTGTTTGTTTAGATTCTATTGAGGCAAGTTGTAGCTTTCCTTTTTCCTTAGCCTATTTACCCTATTCTTTTTCCAAAACCTTCCCTCAGCCATGGTAGAAGGATAACCTATCTGAATCTCTAGCTTTGGGCTAAGCCAGTCCTCAGTTCCCATCTGTGTTAGATTAAAGAATGAACACTGTCACTAACCCTGGACACAACTCAAATGCTGACAAATTCTCTAACCTGAGAAGAACCTTTATTCTGACAGAAACAGTTTGGTCCATGTATATTTGTTTCTTATATTATTTCTTAAGAGTTTGATTTAGTTCCATTTTTTTTCTTGTTTTGGCAATTGCATTGTTGGCTTATTTGGGTAAGCTATGATTACATATGTACAATATCAAAAGACTACCAAGGTTATCTTTGCAAGGGTGGTAGATGGCTTTTACTAGACTTTTACTACTATGTGGAACCCTCAGGATCCTCACTATTGCTTTATAGAAGCCTACAGCCCAGTCTAATGCCACTTAATTATCTATACAGTTTTCAAGGCACACTCTCTACATCTCCACAGGTTTAGAAAAGGCTTCTCATAATATCATGCGATATATTATAGGTTCCAGAAGGCATATGGCAGTATTTTTTTTTCTGGATAACATTCCTAACAAATGTCCTCATTCTGTATGCTTTTTCTTTCTCTTAAATTATCCCACCTGATTTTACTACCCTGATTTTCCTAAAGAGTTTTCTGAAAGTTTATTTGATATCAATTGTTGTTAGAGTTTTCCTGCCTGGCCCACAGTCAGGACAAATCTCTCTCACCCGCCAGTCCCAAGCCGCTCAAACCCGATCAAGTAAACACAGAGACTTTTATTGGTTACAAACTGTATGGCCGTGGCAGGCTTCTTGCTAACTGTTCTTACAGCTTAAATTAATCCATTTCTATTAATCTATACCTTGCCACGTGGCTTGTGGCTTACCGGTACTTTACATCTTCCTTATCCTGATGGCGGCTGGCAGTGTCTCTCACTCAGCCTTCCACTCCCAGCTCTATTCTCCTCCTTGTCCCGCCTATACTTCCTGCCTGGCCACGGACCAATCAGTGATTTATTTACTGACCAATCAGCAACACATTTGACATACAGACCATCCCACAGCACCTCCCCTTTTCTTTTCTTAAAAAGGAAAGTTTTAACCTTTACACATCTCCAAAGTCAGCTTGGTGTATTTGGGAATTTGGGCGTAGCTTCTCTTACTACTTCCTGCTGGAGGGGGGCGCTGTATCTTCTGGGGAAACAAAGAAAATTTTAGGATCATGGAGTAGTCCGTGAGTCTGTATCATCTGAGCCAGTTGCCTTGAAACAGTTCTGGATGTTGGATCATCTGGGCCATGGTGTCAGCGGAGACCTTTCAGGTGGTCTTGGCTGGTCAAACCTGATGTGTCTTAATCTGGAACAAATCCATAGCCTCTGGCTTTCTGTGGAAACAAAAGCAGAGCCTCCTTTCCAAAGCAACATATCCTTACATCTAAATTTTGAAGTCAAGGTACCTTTAAAATATACATTTTGGTATAACTCAATAGCTTTTGTAATCAAATGTTTTTCTTTAGTTACGAATATCAAAGAGAACATAATTCACATTCTCTGTGTGGTAGCCATCTTTACGTGGCTTATTTTTTTATATTAGCTTGAGCCTATTGCTTTAAACTGCAGCCTTCTAAGCCTGAAACAGCTCTGGCACTGTGGCTGCTGGCTCCGCCCACTTCAGCTTCCCAACATGGCGGCGATATGCTTACCGTCAGCTCTGGGAGCCATCATGGATCTATGCTTTTATCCAAGCAGCATGTAGCCCAGAAACCTCTTTTTTTTTTTTTTTGTTTTGTACTAACAAAGGCTAAATTCATCAAGCAGCTTAATGTGTCACTTGCAGAGGCCTCATTCCCGCCATACCGCAGGTCAAGCGCACACGCTAGGAACCCGCCAGTAGCTCAAACCGGCAGCTGCCGCTCATTTGAGAGAAACAATTAGGAACTGTTTTTAGCTCCGTTTTAGAATCTTTTTTCTCAGGTTTTAGGTGGAAACTCTTGCCCCACGTTGGGCGCCATTTGTTGCTAGAGTTTTCCTGCCTGGCCCACAGTCAGGACAAATCTCTCTCACCCGCCAGTCCCAAGCCGCTCAAACCCGATCAAGTAAACACAGAGACTTATATTGGTTACAAACTGTATGGCCGTGGCAGGCTTCTTGCTAACTGTTCTTACAGCTTAAATTAATCCATTTCTATTAATCTATACCTTGCCACGTGGCTTGTGGCTTACCGGTACTTTACATCTTCCTTATCCTGATGGCGGCTGGCAGTGTCTCTCACTCAGCCTTCCACTCCCAGCTCTATTCTCCTCCTTGTCCCGCCTATACTTCCTGCCTGGCCACGGACCAATCAGTGATTTATTTACTGACCAATCAGCAACACATTTGACATACAGACCATCCCACAGCAATCAATTAATATCACTTTTCCTGGGCCAATTCGTAGGGACTGCGAGTTTTTTTTTTCCATTGTGTTATCATAGAGCAAGCCAATTCATTGCAAGTCTACTTATGGGTAAAAGTTGAAGTTGTCCCCCCCACCCCCCAAAGTGTATCTAAACTAAAATGTAACTTAAATCTCTGATTTGGCTGTCTGAAAGGAGGTATTTTAACTTAGTTTAGTTTAATTGTACCAATGAATACAAAAGGGATGAAAGACAGACAGGAAGACAGACAGACAGACAGATTACAGCCATAAATGTTGTATACAATTACAGACTTACCTGAGATAGTAAATTGATAGAGTAAAACATCTTTTTAAAAAAAAATGTTATTCTTGTCTTATTTTCATTCATTCAATAGGTTTTATTGAACAGTTACTATGTACCATACGTCTATTAAGTTTCCCTGAAACTAACAAAACTATCATTTTTAATAAATTTTAAACATAGCATAAAAGAAAGGCGCAACAAGGTCATGGTGACTTGTCATTGTCATTCCCTGCTACTTCTGTCACTTTGTCTCTCCATCCAATGATCACTTCCAGGGAAGTTCACCTCTAGTCCTATGTGGCAACTGTTGCTGCTGTTAATCTTGCTCAGGCTGCCATAATGGACTATCACAGACCAGACAGCTTACCCAGCAGAAAGCTATTTCTTACTGTTTAGAAAAGCAGCAAATCCAATATCAAAGGGCCCTTAGTGTCTTTGGAGACTTCTCTTTATAGACTGTAACTGTCTATCATCATTCTCTCTTCCTGTATGTGCACAGAGGAGAGGGAGAGAATGGAGAGAGAAACAATGAGCAAGAGCTCAGATTCCTCCACTCCCTTAGAGGGACACCATTCCTATTGGATTAGAGACTCACCCTATGACTTCCCTTGGCTGTAATTACCTCCATAATGGCTTGGTTTACCAATGCAGCCACATTGGAAATCAGTGCTTCCATGTTATTCTGGTGGGACATAGTAGAATCCAAACAACTCTGCTTACCATAGAGAAGCTCACACCCCAGGAAGGAGGAGGATAGAAGGATAAAAGAAAAACTTGGAGGACAAAGATATGCAAGTGTCACAGTGGAATCAGGTCTGGAAGGAGCTTCTAGGTTGTCTCATACATCTCCACTTTTTATTGGGTCACATATAGTAGAGCTATACATATCTAGAGGTGCCATATAGCCACGTGCCTTGCTGCTACATGGAAACTACTTATCACTAAGAAAAAGGAGAAATAGACTTTAGAAGTTAGCAAAGTATGTTTGCCCAGGATTTAGTGTTACTTTAAGTACTTTGTAGTGGAACAATTAAATTGTGCACATAAGTGAGTTATTTGCAATTTAAATGATACTTCTGCAATAAGTATCTGAGAGCTTTGTGGGAACACAAAGAAAGAATATCAGTGGAGGGAGTGGAGAAGGGTGACTTTGAAATGACTTTTGAAAGATGGAGGAGGTTAATAAAGAAAGACATTGAGGAAGAGGGGAGAACTTTTGGAAACAGGAACTCAGGATGTTTCCGGGAATTTCAAGAACTGAAGGATGGCAATAACTTGACATTCTCCATTGGGAGAGAATGGATTGGCAAGGTGGAATGAAGTGTCATTTAAATGAGTATAAAGTGCTGTTATGAGAGTAAGAAGGCATGTGGTAGAGTCTGAAAAAGTACTTACAGAATAAAGTAGTGTTATAGCCATATGGCATGTTTCTGAAAAATATCTCTCTGGTAACAGAAAGAAGATACGGTGATGATCCATAGATTGTGTGTGTGTGTGTGTGTGTGTGTGTGTGTGTGTGTGTGTGTGTGTGTGTACATGTTTGCATGTGCATGTGTTTTAACATAAACACCCTTTGAAGGAAGAGTATCAGTTTCCAGTGATGTCACAAGGGGTAGCTGTTATTGTTGGTTGGCTGTGTCAGCTTCTGCTCCTTTAAAGATACAAATAATGAATTAACATAAGAGAGTTGAAAAACTCTATAGAAATGGTTGAGGTCAGTCAAAAACTTAGAAAAATTTACATTTTGAAGAAAATTACCCAACACATTCTAATTTTTCTCCATTAATCTTGTTATAAGCTAAGTTGGTGAATCTTGCTCATATTGTAGAAACTCCTTGGTATTTCTTCCCATATATCTTTTGACATAGACTTTGGAAATAATTGTTCGAGCCACTTCTAGCATAATGGGAAGTCCTAAGTTGAACGACAATATATTTCTTTTGCATGGCTCCTGCGTGTTTCGCATTCATAAAATAGAGCTGTCCAGAGAGGGTCAGGAAGCATCAGCAAGAGTTGATTTACTTCCTGATAGGTTTTAAACTTTCAGAGTTAGAAGTTATAAATCCAAATTTCTTAATGCAGCCCACAGTTCCAGATCTGAAGAAATAGCATTCCTTCTAGACTAAATAGCACAGGACTAAGGTATTAAGTAAGACACCAGACTATGTCTGAGTGTTGATGGAAAATTTGAGTAGTCATTATCCTCTGGGGAAGGTGCAGTTCTTTAAAGGCATAGTGCAACTCAGCTAGCAGTAGTGTCAGTTTCATTCCCCAAATCTTGCTTTGTTCATCTTGTAGGTTGACTGTGAGTGGTACACCCATGAACATATAATATGACAGCCTCCATCAAACCCATCTTGGCCAGATTCCTGCCAGGCTGCTGTTCACTTTCCTTGCCTCTGAAAGAACCACATGATGATGCCCTTTTCCTCATCATGCTTCCTTATGTTTCTGTTGGCCCTTTGTCTTGCTCTCAATGTAGCTAAAGTTATTGGGATAATAGAAACTAGGTTACATATAAAATAATAGAAAGCAGCCATTCAATTCATTTCATATTTGTGTCCTTGTACAAAGAGCAGTGGATCTATGACCTGGCTTTGCAAAGCATGAATATTTTCCCCATAATTTCTATCAATAAAACTTCATTCAGATTTTTGAGAAGACCAATAATGAGATTATCCCTTCCTCATGCACAGTCAAAACCAATTGGGGAATGCATTCAAGTGGGTCTTAACTAATAAGTGAAATTTCTGCTGAACTGAAGACCAAGCTGTCCTGATCTTGTAGCACCAGCTGAGACACTGACTCAGTGGAGCATAGAGAACCATGTTCTCTCTACAGCCAGCCTCACTTCTGAAGGAAAAAAATAAGACAGAGAGAGCATGAGAAGACTAGACTAAACATGCAATTCCTCCTTCCAGACTTCCCAATCAAGTATGAAAGGAGAGTGGGTGTAGAAATAAACCAATGTGCAGCTAGTGAAACACTCTCTACATGGGAAGACACATCAGGAATAGGAACAAATATTTCTCTAAAATTTGTGTGTGTGTGTGTGTGTGTGTGTGTGTGTGTGTTACTGGGGTTTAAATCTAGTGCCTCACACATAGTAGGCAAAGACTATGAGCTATGTCCCTAGTCCTGAAATACAAATTTAAAGCCACATTTTTATCTTCTTTTCAATAATGTTCCCATCATCTTCTCCCAGTTCAGAGGTAAGCCCTACCTTGAATTAAGCTTCTTGTAAATAACAAGTACTTAATAACAGCTGTGAAGATCCAAACATCAGACTACTTCCATTTAAGGGAAATGTCGACTGAAGTTCTTGGGGATATTGGCTATAACATCTGCATTCACTTCCATTTCAAGATACTCAAGTGGGCTAATGGAAAGAATGTAAAAGATGATGTGACCAGATAGGAATAGAGTTTGGATCCAAGGATTTTCCTGTTCAACTAATGTTTTAAATGTTAAGAGATCTTGGTAGTCTTAGCAACAATTAGAGCTAAGGAAAACAACATTTAGAGCTATCTCAAAACAAAAAAGCAAGAATCAAAAAGTTATCTCTTTCCTCTGAAAAGAAAACAAGTTTTCTGCTGACCCCTGCCCACAGAAATATTTCAGAATTCCGTTCTACTGAGACTCATCTTCATTTCCCACAAACTGCTACATCTTTTAACAGTTTCTGATTTGTTTTCTAAATGGTCTCAGGTGGATAACAGATTGTACTCAATTGGCTTACATTATTTCCTTTTGATAGTCTGGACTTGTTTGAAGTTGAGCAGAGACACCAAGAAGCTTTTGAATGAACAGAATGTTTGGTAGTAAATGATATCATGGAAATGTGCTGTAACCAGTAGCTAAGAAGGAAGGGAAAGTATACAGTCATGTTAGTTTAAAAGTCAGTGGATGATTAAGAGCAATAGTAGTCATTCAGAAAAAAAAAAAAAAAAAGCCTATTACGTGGTATAGGAAGATCCATAATGGCAGCTAGTACATGGAGAATATGAACTTGTTGGTTGCTACTACTAGCGAATCCTAGGATGAGCAGTCATTCCCCTATTGGTTTTGGTGTGAGTGTGCTATCAGAGTTTGCACAATACTTCAATTTTTAGTTTTTTGGAAGTATTTACAAAGGTTAATGAGTGCCCCTGTGTGTTAAAGCAGAAAGTGTGTAAACTGTATTCCATCAAAAGTGACATTATAAACCTGTTTTCTTGGCCTCCTGTTTCTAATATGGCAAATTAACGAAAAACTGAGAGGTAAGAGAGGTCAGCATACCAGTGGTATGCAAAATGTAACATCTCTTTGGGGCCCAAGACATTACAGAGTGAAGGTAGACCTTACCTTATGTCTTGATTGTTTCCTTAAAACTTTGCATACAACTTATTTTTGTCCATTGGTTTATTTATTTTAGATACCATCTTCTTTTACAGCCCCAGCAGGCCTGAAACTCAATCTACCCTAGACTGGCATTGAATTTGTGATCCTCCTGCCTCAGCCTCTCAAGTACTGGGATTACAGGTGTGGGTCACACTGAGCCCACTTCTAAATAAAACATTTTTTTTAATGTAGGCTTATTCCCAATTTGAAAGAATGTTGTAGCCAACTCAAGAGGCCTGTAATTACTTTCTAATCTAAACAATCACAAACTACTTTGGTAGTGTTTTCATGTGTTGGAATTTTTCTAAGGAACAAACTGTTATATTTAATAGTGATATGATATAGCAACAGGAATAATCACACTGGAAAAAATTATCTTTAATTCCTCAAATTTTAACAGTCTAAATAAATGGTTTAAGAAATTATGTATTTTAAAATACTATAACAGTTCTTTTTCATTCTTTTATACTTTTTTTTTGTTGTGCCCAAATATGTTTTTGCTTAGTTAGCTCCAATCTTGAAATTGTATATTGGGGAAAGAAAAGGCCACTTTTGAACCTTCTTGTACTATTTGTACATCAGGGGACAGAATAATCTTCCCAAGTCACATTTTGTCATGTCTTTAGTTCTGTTTTGGAGTTGGATCTTACCCACCTACTATGTGCATTCTGTCAATTGACAGACCCCAGGAGAAAGAGCTTAAACAAAATACTGTGGTCTCTTTCCAAAGGTTCTTTCAAATGGATTTTATTAGTTTACATAGGATTCCTTCTCAAAGAGATATATAAGCCAGAAACAGAATATCAATCTTAAGTTAATTTTTATTATTATACACAAGTAGCTTCATGGACCAGGAAGACATAGATCATACATACACAAATGGTTTTTCGGGTTTAAAATGCTATCGGGTTTATTAAACATAGGAACAAAAAGAAATATCTCAAGCCCTACACCTCAGGCCTCAAAAATACTAATTAATAGATTAGGAAAATCAGTAATGGGATCTCTTAATGTCTGGAATTTTAATTGTCAAGTAACACTATTAAGTAAGTTGGAGAAAGTGTTTGCCGCAATAACAGCCTGTTGGCTTTTTTGATTCTCAGAAGTACCTGTCCTGCACACAAACAACAGTAACTGGGGAGTTATTGTTGGGGCTGGGGAGATGGCTGAGTTAGGAACCCAACACCTAGAAAAAATGTTCAGTTATGTCTGCAAGCGCTTGTAACCTCAGTACAGAAGGGACAAGTGGTGGCAGAGACCGGATCATGACACTTGTGGGCTACCAGCCTGACCAAAACAACTAAGCTCCAGATTCAGTGAGAAAACTGCCTCAAAGAAATCAGGGAGAGAATGGTAAGTTGGACATGCAGTATGCTGTGGTGTACACACAATTATGCAGTGGAACACACATCTTCATACACATGTAAACACATGTGTATACCATGGACACACAGAGGCAGGATGGGGTGGGACAGGGCGGGGAGGGGGGAGGCTGGTATTAAGTTAATAAAGATCCATTGAAAAGATTCCCCAACAAAGATAGAGCTGTTTTTCAGGTTTTTTTTTTTTTATATCCAAAGACTATACATCTTCTATTTCTGCATAACACTTTGGCCACCCTGATTTGTTTTGAAGTGCAGTTTGCCTTTCCATATGCGGTGCTCAGCTGAGCCATCAAGGACATAATGAGTTCAGCTCTCAGGATGCCCGGGCAGCTGGAGAACAGCCCTATGCTCATGCTGCTTGCACAAACACACGAGTTGTGTTCCCACAGTGGGATCCAGGACTCCTAAGGTCCTGCAGCTTTTTTATCCTGTAAAACACATGACGCTGACAGGAGGTGGGGGGTGGGAGGGTGGTTCCGAGAGTAAGAATTTCCAAGACCAGAGTAGACACAGTCTGAAAGGAGCATGTGAAGCAAGCAATTCTTTGCGGTGGGAGGGTATGGGCAATGAGCAGATGTCTGTAGATACTACAAAGGAAAATAAACACTACGGAAGAGCAGACTTACATAGGAAAACTTTGAAGGTTTTTTTTTTTTTTTTTTTTTTTTTTTAAGAGTGATGTCTGGGAAATGCCCTGGTGGAATTGAATACTCTGGGTAGCACTTCTGAAAGGGAACAAGTTCTTATAGTCAGGGTGACTTCTCTGCTCAAAATCCTTATTTTTTTCTATTTATCCTGTCCTTCTTAAAAACATGTAGAAAACACCTACTATGTATTAAATAATATGCTTCCTTGAATCCTCCCAACCAGCCACACACACACAAATATACACAGCACTTTGGAGATCAAATGCCATTTGTTAACAACTAGAGGTCATGGACTTTCAAAGCAAAGACAAAACAATTCACTTAGTGCAGCAAACTGAATTCACAAAGCAGCCTCCCAGGGGGAAGCTGGAAAACACATGCATATCAGGGTATTTGAGTTGGCTTTTCTGGCCTTGCTGATGGAAGGAGACATCTTGCTGACATATTCCATCATTTCTGATGAAAGGGGCTTGGAATGGTGTTGTGTGTTTTCTTTATGTCATTATATGGGGGCATTTTTTCTTGTTTCGAAGAACACAAATTAGACATATTTCTTTGTATGGCAAGTATGGGTTTTCTGTGTTTGAAGTTAGGATGTCATATCCAGCTACCTTCTTTCTTTCTGTACTCTCTGATCAAGCTCTATTATGGTCATGTTTTCATTATTGATTTTCTATATCTTTGCTAATGGAGGCTTTTGGATCATTTTCATGACCAAAAAGCTACAAAAAATTATCTTTTCAACTTTCAGATCAATGGGAACGATGTTATTCTATAGCTGTTTTGGCCAGATCTTGTTACCATTTCAGTCAAGTTCTTATTCTTTTTGGCAACCATGTACCTCAAAATTGAGATCCAATTATGTAATCCATGAGGAGTAAATTAATTAAAATTTCAGAGACAAAGCATTGATACCATCAAGTTTGTTATACATAACAGACAGGAAGGAACTTATTCTGGAAGTCATCAATTTACTGAACACTTTAACTATGATCTTTCATTTTATATGTCATCATTTCAATCTTTAGATTGGAAAGAATGTTAATTATGAGTTCTCCTGTTGCTAGGTTGGATAGACATACATGAGAAGTTATTAAAGGAAAGCAATGGAATTATAAAACATCTCCTTCACCACCACTTACTTGATACTCACTTGCCTTGGGCTCAGAATTTGCAAGGTAGAAATTTCCATTAGCTATTACATATTCCCGTCTGGATATGACTAGAGCGGTGTTGCTAGGCCAGATGGTCAGGCCCAGAGTTGCTTATTTAAGCAGCAAACACACAGGCCGAAGTAACTCTTCTTGGAATCGGGAATGTGTGTGTGTGTGTGTGTGTGTGTGTGTGTGTGTGTGTGTGTGTGTGTGTGTGTGTGTGAAAGAGAGAGAGAGAGAGAGAGACCTCCATCTGACTCCACAGACTCAAAAGAAGCTCATATTTTTCTACCTTCATTCAGCTTTTTTTTCCCCCAAGTCACCCCTCAAATATTCCAAAACTATACAGGGTTAAAAACTTGCATGGGCCAGTTGAGTTTTGTTCTTAGGTGGGTTATATTTTCATCCTTATCAATCTGACCAATTTGTTTAACCATTCTGGAAATGAAGACAGTCTAGAGTTTGTTACAGAAAGTCCATGATTGGACCTGAAGAGATCCATGTTGGCATCCTCTGTCTGCTGTTAATACATTCAGCCTAGACACATCTCTCAACCTTTCTGAGGTTTAATTTCCAAATACACAAAAAGAAAGCAATAACTACTAACCTACCTAGCCAATGACTTAATATGTTATTTCTATGAAAAACAGTATTTTGGAGCAAATAAACACAGACCTGGAAGCTATGTATCTCTTTCTCTCATTTATTGCCTGGCATACTAAATTTCACTCTGGTGGGGGAAAATGAGCAAGAATGATTTAATTTATAAAATACAACCTCCAGCATCAACCACCTCATCTTTCTCGTCTGCTTTTTACTACTGTGCACATAACATATGGCCATACTTGAAAAGGAGCAGACTCCTTCATTCCTTTTCTCTACAGACATATGTTTTCATGAAGTCCTTCAAGAAGCTTGGTCCGAGTTCTGTTGCTATGACTACTTTCCCATACCAGCGTCCCCAACATCCTTCTCAGCCAGTTGCCGCCAAGAACAGTTTCCTCCTCAAACTGCCATCTGAGGACACAGAACTACACAAACTCATCCTTGCTAATGAGAAGGCACTTTCTTCTAAAGCTGGCCTTGAGTTATTTGTCACTAGGGGTTTTTTTTTCTGGTTTTAGGGAGAAAAACTGAATCAATGTGAACGGTGACTGATGCTTTATATTATGGAATCCCATGGAGACATGAGGACTATTTTTGGCTCCCAAAGCTCTCACTCATTCACATGATGCTGATGAGAATGGTATCGGCATGACTGTTGATAAGTTTAGTGGGATAAAAAATGAGGAACAACACATGGCACATGGTATAGTTGTTAGTAGAGAAAGACTTCTCAGGGGTACATGTCAGAGTAGTGTTTCCTTTAGACATCTGACTCTACACTGTATTCATTTCCAGTTACTTTCAATATCTTCCTTATCTGGACTCTCAAGACTTTCAGACTGTTATGTTTTGTTTTATGATTTTTGTTTGTCTGTTTTTTTTTCCTTTCATTCAGATAAGTGCCATTTTTGTCTTACTTCTAGAACATAAAGTCCCAAGAAAATCTACTCTAATAAAATGAACATTGAACTAAGAGTTATGAGACACTGCTTTTACTGTTTACTGACTCCTTTAAATCAAAAGGACAAGTTGTAAACTACTTTTTTAAAAAAAAATGTCATCTCCTGTGCTACATGCTCCTTAGTGCTTCAGAAAACATAAAAGAGACAGATTTACTATCGCTTTGAGCAAATTGCCTCTAGAATTCTAAGGACAGGAAATGAAAAAAAAATGCAGCACCCACCCTTGGACATTCCATGCAACATGTAGAATAGACAGACCCAAGAACACCAAACACTCAAGTGGCCTTTAAGAGAGAATTAAAAAACAAACAAAAACAAACAAACAAAATGATAATGTGCTGAATAAAGAAATCCTTCAAACAAATGGAACTGACCCTGACAGAAAAAAAATAATAATACATTTCCCATTTTGTCTAAAGGGAAGTCATTTGAATGTAGATCAATTCTGCTACCTGGGTAGACATAGTGAAAAAGAAGCAACATGTCACATAGACATGCTTCTTAAACCTTAAGAGGATGCAATCCCATGGAGATTTGATTCTTGAAACCTGGCTGGAGCCTGAGATTCACAATCCCCTGGGTGATGCTCACTTTCCTTGGGCGACACATCCAGTGATCTGTGAGCCACAGCTGGTGTACAGTCGGTAGTAGTTCTCTGGTCCTTGTATCTCTTGAAAAGTTGCTTTCAGTTATGGATAATTTTGACTCCACAAGATTTTGGCCATGTCTAGAGATAATGCTGATTGTCAAAACTCACAGAATGCTGCTAGCACCATGTGTACAGGGGCCATGGATATTGCTAAGCACCCTTCAGCACAGCTCCTTATGACAAAACTGCCTGCAGTGCCGTGGTTGAGAAACCACACTGTGGAGGCAATATTCTGTGTATGTCTCCTATGAAAGAAATCTGTTGAAACTGTTCAAAACATCAAAACTTTAGAAAGAAGAGGTCAAGCGCATGTACTAGAAGCTTGGAGCAGGGGCCGAGCACTGTTTAAAATGACCTCCCAGTATCTACAAGAGGATGTTGGGGATGGTAGCCAGCTGCGCTCCATCGCCTTTGAGGAATGAAGAGGAAATGTACATAAAAGGACCTGTCCTGGCTGCCTACTCTTTGTCTACTTTCTTCATGCCAGCCGAGAGGACTGCTTCGTGAGCTCACAACCATATTTGTCCTGTGTGTCTTACTATGCTTAGAGACCCTCCCAAATCCTGGGTAGAAATTTTCTTCTCACTGCCAAGTCCCATCTCCCCCTTACCTTAGAGCATTAAAAAGTCTTCCTTTGCTAGAATGAGATGGCTGCCAGTGCCTCTCCAGCCACAGCTGGCATCCTTCCCTCTCCAGCATGTTATCTTTCAGACTATAAACATGTTACTGCCCATCTGTGTAAGAGGAATTGTGCCAGATTTTTACAAAGGATAAAAAGATGAGTAAGACTGTCTTCAGTTTTAAGACTTTCCTAGTCTGGGGGGGAGGGGACTCCAATAGATAATAATATAAATAGTATTTAATGGTTATCTTGGTAAGAATTTTTAAAAAAAAAAAATCAAAGAAGAGGTTAAGGAATTAGAAGATCAAGACAGACTATATAGATAGATCTATGAGTGGAAAGAAAGGTTTTTTTTTTTCTGGAATATTTTGTCTAAATTAAGTTCAAATCCAGTGCATCAAATAAATACTTGTTATTGTTGATGTAATTTAAAGGTTGTGAGTTAGAGTAATCTGGATTTAGAGCATATTTATGGAAAAAGTTTAGTGTGAATAAAAGCCAAGAGACTAGATGTGTTAAATGTCTTCAGTCTATAGGAATAGAACAGAGACGTTTGCAGAATCTGTGTGGTTGAATCTAGTTTTGAGAACTGACTTTAATGGCCTCTGAAGATGCCTTGGAATGTACTATTGTAAAAGGTGGTGATCTTTGAGAAGAGTTGTTGGTTACATTCAGGATGGGGATATTGAAACTTATAAGTCTATTCTTCCAAACTAGGACCAAATGAGGAATTTGGTACCCTCCTTGTGATTTCAGAACCTCTGTACATGGTCACCCTTCATGTAAAACTTGTCTTTCACTTGGATCACAGAGAAATCAAAGAGATAAGCTCTCATTGTGTGTGTGATGTGTACCAGGCATGGACTAATGAGAATACTACCTAATTTAATCCAAAATGTTTGTGAGTTTATCACAGTCAACACTGGTGCAAAGAGGCTTTTTTGTATTGGTACAAAGGTCCAACAACTGCTTGTTTCTCCAAGATAAGCAAAACTTATCTCAGGCCTGCCTAGGAAGCCATCCCTGAGTAGAAACAATCCTCTAAAGACCATCCAAAGGAAAGGAATCCTTTGAGTGCAAAGGAAAGGCAATTTCCTTTCAGAAACAGAATGGAGAAAGCTCTTGCCAGGGGGGTTTAGATGCAACTGCCTGCATTTCCAGACCTTGCAGAGGGGAAAGGATGCTGTTTAAAATCACCCTGGTCACGTTGTACTGTAGGGATCACTTCTGGGAAAGTATCTGCAAACTCACTAGTCATTTTTAATTTCTGTGACTCCCACTCAATCCTGAAATTTTACTTCTGGGAATGGTACAGATACTAATTTCCAAACATTTAAAAAAAAAGCCAGCCTGTAGGTGCTCAACGAGTAACATCCTCTCAGAACCTTGCTTGAGTTCTCATTCTCTTGAGTTTCAATTGTTCTTTTCCATAAGAGCACAGCTTTCATTGGTAACCCTAAGAATGCCTTCTATATCCCAAACACGATATGTTCTCCATTAACCTTGTGTAACTGGACTTCCTTTCCCCTCTCAAAGTTATTCTAGGCTTCTGCATATCCTTCAACGTTGATGTGAAAAATTCAATGAGTTTCAGTGGCCCAGTGGAGGACATGTTTGGATACACTGTTCAACAATACGAAAATGAAGAAGGAAAATGGTAAGCATACAGGCTCTATTGTTGTTCAGTTCTTTTCCACAAAGAAATGGAAAATATTTTCAGCTGGTTTTATGAATGAAACATTAACTGAATTACTCATTTGTGCTAGAAAATGTATTCTAGTGGGGTGGTGATGGAGGCTGACGTGAAGTTAAAGAAGCAACATTCCTTGGAGTTTTAGAGGAAGTGGTTACACATTTCTGCTGTTTTATTACTGGAATGACCTCAAGGAAGTTTCTTATTCTAGCATTCATTCACTGTGTTGCTTTGACAAGTGTTCCTGGATTGTTCCTATTCTAGAGTTACTTGAATAGTTGACTGAAATTCATTAAGAAGGAAGTGGTAGGAGATGAGATGCCCAGAGAGAGTTACTATTACTTTATTTGCAGGGGGCTTAGTTTTTTTTTTTTTTTGGTGCTTTGGTGATATACTAAGTGTTGTCTAAAGATGACAGTGAACCCCAAGCCGGGGAGCCTTGTGAGTAAAGGTAGACCTTCAAAGACAAATAACAGCTCTTAGAACCAAAAGCAGAGCATGGGGAAACCACTGGAGGTTGTTTCATTAAATGTAATTTAGGAAATTAATGTAGATCTGACTGGATTGCCTACAAATTATGAAATCCACCTGCAAGCAAGACCCTAATTTAGTACTTAAAAGATGAGATTTTGTAGGGTCTGGTTGGACAGCCTGGAATCCTAGTATGAGACATGGAGATGGGGAGATCAGGAGTCCAGGGTCATTTGCCACTATATAGGGAGTTCAAAGCCCACCTGAACTACTTGAAACACGGTTTTGAAACAAAATGAAAACAAATAAATAAATAAGTGAAAACAAGCCAAAAAGAGAGATGAGGCCCCAAGGCTACCCTAGGGGTGACTGGAATCAAATAAATGTGTATCCACAGTCAACTTATGAATCATTAAGTTTTGATAGAGCTTTAGAAGTGGAAAATAAAGGGAATAAAGGGATGAGAAATATTCCAAAATTTCTGTATTGGAATATTGGAAAATAGGGAGTCATTGACAGAGACATTTTTATATACAGACATATAAAGTCAATCTTAGGGGAAGGTGATGAGTTTATTTTAAAACAGTTTGAATACAAGATGGTGTCTAGTTAGTTAAAAACTTCAAAAAGGAATGCTGATAGGTAGAGAAACTGACAGTAGAAAAGAAATGAGCAATAATTAGTTGAGTGCCCACGCTTTACCCTGTACTCTGCCCTGTTCTCACATGTGGCTGTAAACATAACATGCACTCAATGGTTATGTACTGACTAAGTAGCTAAATCTTGTATAACATGTTCACACCATCCATGAAGCGTAACTACATGAAAATAAGTGAAGAACAGTTCTCCAAGAGAAATGGAACTGTTTCAAACAGTGCTAGAAATCACCCTCCAGGCTCTCTGTGCCAATCCCCTTTCTTAGAAATGCATTAAAAAGTCAATTTTGATCATCACTATTTTTGTGGTTAATACCAGATTTTTACATGTCAGTGTGTATGCGAGAGCATGTGAGCATTTTGAATGTATATGGACATACCTGTTTCTATTTTAACATCCCATATTTCCAACAATATTTATGGGAAAGTGGAAAAAAACAAAACAAACAAATAAGAAAATTTCCATCCCAGAATTCTCAAGCAGTAATGGGTGGCAGGCAGTTAGCTGTGGCTCTAAAGAGACCCAGGCACTGGTGATGCAGAAAGATGTTTGGATATTCTGCTAGTGTTTATAAAATCGGAGAGAATGCAGGGTTACTCTGGAAAATACGCTACGGAATAACTGGCATACTTTGGGGAACAAGGATTCTGTTGTTTTAATTTTCTTCAGAGGTGAACATCTTCATAAGTATTTGTTGCCTATATTTTAGAAACTTGTCCAATTTAGGTTAAAAAAAAAAAACAACCCATTCTGACTCATCTTACCTCTTGGCTGCACCATGCCTAAAGAAGGAAGGAGTTTTTGTTGGGTCACTGTACGTGTGTCCCCTGTGTTTGAAAAACATTGCTTAAATTCTTTGGAAAGAATCAAAACAATACCAAAGTAGCTTTATGTCCTCTTTACCTCTCAGGAGTTTACTGTCAAGTGTAAATTTACTTTATGACTTTTGCCCAGAAACCACATGTTTTCTCAGTAACAGAACGCATCATACCACTGATTAAGATCAGTGTTGCTCATCATGGCTAGCATGAGTTGCAGCATTCAAATGATTGCAATGTGGTGCAGAAGAACCCAGAAGAACATAATTGGCCTAATAGCTTCAATTTGAAGAAAAGCGATTGAACAACACTTGGCCCAGCACAAACTTTTGGGAAAATGCAAGATGTGGTTTGGGGCTTTCCACTGCTCTCTCTTGGTCCCTTATTTCTTCTGTGCTGGACTTTTTAACGACTGTCCAAGCTACTTTGGAGGCTTCCATGACTTCACTGGACATGTTCTCCCTCAGTAGACGTCAGGTTGTAGATAGATATATCCCTCCAAACCCAATCCTCAGCTCAACGTGTATCTAAACTCTGCTGTCCTTTGTGCAATCTAGAGAACACTTCTTAGAAGGAGAAAACTGGCTGAACATCCCAGGGTGTTTCTTCACATCCTTGCCTTGTCACAGGCTTACTATGTAAACCCTGTGGCCATTCACTCTGTGTCTCAGTTTCCTGTCAATGACATGATGATCACAGCAGAGTGAATGACCATAGGGTTTGCATAGTAAGCCTGTGACCAGTCAAGGATGTGAAAGTACCCTGGGATGTTCAGCCAGTTTTCTCCTTCTAAGAGGTGTTCTCTAGAACCTTGAACTGGTGAAATGCCTTCTGTGACCCAAAGTCCTGTGTGAACATTCTAGAGGCAAAATACCCTCTAAAATGGAAAACAAGACAAAAACAATTTCATAATCCAAGAATCTCAATTGTTCATAAAGCACAAAATCAGATCTCACTTATTTTCATTTATCATTCTCACTTAAATACCCCTTTTAATACTTTTTATTAGTTAATTTAAATTTTCCCCAGCCCAATCAGTTTCCCCTCCTACCTTCCTCCTCTCTTCCCAGTCCCTTCCCCATCTACTCCTTCTCCTTTCTCTTCAGAAAAGTGTAGGTCTTCCATATATATCAGTCAGCCATGGCATGTCGTGTTACAGTAAAACTAGGCACCCCCTCTCCTATTAACACTGGACGAGGCAATCCAGTAGGAGGAAGGGGTCCCAGAAGCAGGTAGCAGAGTCTGGGACAGCCCTTGCTCCCTCTGTTATGAGTCCCATAAGAAGACCAATCTACACCACTGTAACATGTGTGTAGAGGACCTAGGTCAGTCCCATGCAAGTTCTCTGGCTAGTGGTTCTATCTCTGTGAGCCACTATGAGCCCAGGTTAGTTGATTCTGTGGTTTTCTTGTGGTGTCCTTAGCCCCTCAGCCTCCTATAATCCTCCCCCTATCCCTATCACCTCTTACACAGGATTCCCTGAGGTCTGCCTAATGTTTGGCTGTGGATCTCTGCATCTGTTTCTATCAGTTGCTGGATGGGATGTCTGACGACAATTGGGCCAGGCAATGATCACCTGGTGTAGCAGTAAATACCCTTCTTTTAATATATATCTAAAATTGTCACCTGCACTAAGGATATATAAGTGAACAAAAATTAGTGGATATTGGGGAGCTGAGGTTCTACCGTAGAGAGAGGCACATAAAAAAATTACAAGGTAAGTTATCCTTTATGACAGAATGTGGTAACTACTGCCAGATTAAAAAAGAGAACAGGATTGAGACATGGGATTGCTGGAATTCCACAAACCCTCTGCTGATACTTTTCTTAGATCTTATTATTTTTATGTAGCCTGGGAAAAATGAGACTTACTTAGCCTTAGAGTGGTAAGATATGTGTGAATCAAGAAGAGCATGCTGACTGCCAGAGGAAACAGCCCCCAGGAAAGTAAATAACCATTTTACATGCTATATCCTGCCGGGGCATCCTCTACCATTGGTCACAACCCCCAAACTTCCTGTCTCAATCTTCTGCTGCTGGGTTCCACCACTTCCTGTACTCACACAGCTTGATGTTTATTTTTCCCAGAGTTTGTAGTATACCTTGGCCATAATTGTTGCATCAATTCGGATTCCAGGTCTTTCTGTTTGCTATGGACTCTTTATTGTGTTAAAGGCCAAACATTGTCTTAGCCCACCTGCCCCAGTGTGCCCTGGAAGACCTGTAAAGACCCCGCTGTGTTCCAGCCATTCATACCTCCCATCATTTGTCCTTCTGGTCTTTATTCTCCTGCCTCTGCACATTCCCTGGCCTCTCCACAATCTCCATATCCCTTTCTCCTGTCATTCACAGCTTCCTTGTTAATAACATGCTTCTTAGGATTCCATTTTCATTCATTATGCCAGATTTCCCAAGCCAATAATATATATATTTTCCAAATAGTCAGTTCTCTTATACACACTATATCTGTTCCACTGAAAAGATGGAATTGGGGGGTTAGAAGGGGCTTTAGAGTTGTCTTGCCCATCCAAAATAGAAATGTACTTGAAAGTATGCCTGGTCAGCTAGACTGTCACTTGAAGTCACTCTACAAGTTCATACTCTGCTGCCTCTCCCTTAATTATTGCTAAATGAATATAGCTATTTTGCGAAGGAGAGAGAGAAGATATGAAACCCAAACTTGTATTTCCTTCCTGTTTTTTTTGTTATATATTTTCTTATTTGGGGGGATTATAATAATTACATTAGTTCTCCCCTCTTGTTCCTCCCTCCTATCCTTCCCACGTACCAACTGCACATTGCTTTCTTTCAAATTTGTCTCCTCTTCTTTTTGTTCTTTTGTGTTGTTGTTGTTTGGGACAGAGTCTCTCTATGTAGCTCTGGATGTCCTGGAACTCACTGTGTAGACCAGGCTTCCTCAGACTCACAGTGACCTTCCTGCCTCTCCTTCCTGAGTGCTGGCAAAGGCTTGCTCCATTACACCTGGCTCCTTTCTTTCTTTGATCATATGTAAATGTGTAAAAACAACCTGTTCATTCCATATAATGTTACATGACACTATATAATAAACATATATATATATATATATATATATATATATATATATATATATATAATTTTCCTTCCCCAGGCTGATTATTTGGCATTAGATCACATTTGGAATACTCTTGCCAGGGGAAGACTGTTTCCCCTGCTCTCAGCATTCTTTAATTGCCTACAGTTATTTTTATGGGGTTGAGGCCTCATGACCTTTCTCCTTCCACATGAACATGTCTATGTTGTTGTCCTTGTTCAGGTCATGTTGAGGCAGCCATGTTCGTGAGGCTTCATAGATGTAGACTCTCCGACATTGCTAGGAGACATAATCTCACAGCAAACTTCCTGATCCTCTGGGCTCTTCACCACAGATGTAGTTCTCGGGTTTTATCAAGGAAACTGCTCTTTGCAAAAGAGACAATTATAGAAAAACCACAACTGCTCAAAATGCCAAGTTCAGAAGCCCAGTCCCAACGGATCCATCACCAACACAGCTGCTGCACCCAAGGTCTAGGGAGCACTCTGGAAGAGGGGAAAGAAAGATACAAAGCCAGATGAACAGGCCATTTCTTTCCTGCCTTCATTTATGGTTGCTGCATAACCAATCGCCCCAACACTTACTGACTTAAAGCATCACTGATTTTATAATTCATCAAGATTTTGAGGATCGTGGTATTCTTCTGTCCCTTGGGTTCATTCATTTGACTTTAGTCTTTTAGCACCCCAACCAAATCCAGATGGTCCAAGATAGCTTAACTCCTATCACTCATGTCCTGTGAACGATGTCAGTAAACCAGTGGCATCACAGACATCAGAGAAGGAAAAGGGTCCAGAAGATCAAGTGAGAATAGAAGCACTGCATCTGCAGCCACTCTATTTCAAATAGCTCGGTTAAAAATCAAGGAGATGAGCTTATGCTAATAAATTTGGATTTACCTTTTTAACAAAGCAATAAGTATTTAAAGCAAATGAAATGTATTATGGAGTCAGTCTCCTTACGCTTAATGACTGTCAGAAAGAATGTAGAAAAACTGATGTTACAGCAGAAGCAGTAGGGTCCCTGACCATACAGGCAGTGCTGAAAGGAACAGGCTTGTCTGAAAAATGAGGAAGGTCACAATTTGGAGGTCTAGGCAGCCCCAGAAAAAGAGATCCATAAACAATTGGAATTATGCATTGCTTGGTGTTGGAGCTTTGAGCTGCATTTCTTCAAGAAAATAATCTATTTGCATCTATTAAATTTGGGGTTTGTTTTGTAAAATGAATGTAGTAGAAATGACTATCTTTCAATGAGGCTGTCTCACCTGTCACTCTGGACCTTTTCCCTTCTCTGGCTCTTGTGACACCACTGGTTCCACATTCTCTCTCTCTCTATCTCTGGTCACTCCTATCTCATTTTCTTCTTTCACGTACATGCCAGATTTCAGCCCTTTCTTACTCTGCACTACTTCAAGGAGGTAATACTTACCTGTAGGCTGATGCCAGGCTCACAGTATGCTTATATATGTTTCACATGGTTTCTGATCACAGCTACCTATGGAAGTAACCCATTCTTTATTTCTTTATTTCTATAGCCAGAATTACTTTCTTTATCCCCTCTATCTTTTTTCTTCTTCTAACTCCACATTTGTGCATGCCTAGAAATGTCTTGAAAGAGTCTCTCTAAACCATTGGGGTTTTTTGTTTGTTTGTTAACTTGGGGTTTTGTTGTCATTGTTTGTCTTAGCTCTCCTTTGGGAGGAACCTAGACTGAGCAGCTCATCACCTAAATATTCATTTATAGGATTGGTTCTCCTTTTCTCTCTATTTCCTTAGTTCATACTTCATCTGAATTTTTATATTGTCCCCCTAACTTTGCTTCCCTCCAATTTATCCACAGCAATGCAGGCAAATATGTTTTATAAGACACTCACCTGTAATGGAAGTCAAATGTGGTAACACACACAACTTTAGGCCACAACTTGGGAGGTGGAGGAAGAAGGACCACAAATTGGAGGCCAGCTTTGGCTACCTAGCAAGATCCTGCCTCAAAAATGAATGAATAGATGAACACATGCATGCATGCATACATACATACATACATACATACATACAGGTTCCGTGGTTTTTGAACTTGCAAATATTTTATGGTGGACCATAATAACATTCATGATTTGAGCCTCATCTACTTCTCCAGACTCAACTTCTATCCATCTACACTGAACTCCATGCACTTAACAGCACAGTGACACATTTCCTCCTAAGACTTTGCTAAATTTGCACCATTTAGACTCATTCACTGCTGTGATACATACAGTTGTCTTCATGCTTCAGTTTTAAGACACTTGAATTTTGAGTTTTATCCCTTTTCTATCCTCATCTCAAGGACTAACTTAAATGTGAGATGCCTATTTTTTTTCCAGTTGTGTCTCATATAGCTCAAGGATGTTTCAAACTCACTATATAGCTGGAAATGGCCTTGAACTTGTGATCTCTCGTTCTTCCTACTGATACATCCCAAGCACCAGGACATACATCCCCATGCCTAGCTAGACTCCTCTTTTCTTTATGTGCATGAGTGTATGTCAGTGTGCGTGCATGTGAACATGCTTGTGTGTGCTGGTGTCTGCAGAGAACAGAATAGAGAGTGAGATCTTCAAGACCTTGAGTTTCTGGCAACGGAGAACCACCAGAGATGTGTGTTCTGGGCACCCTACCCTTCTGGAAGACAGCAAGTGCTCTTAACCACGGAGCCATCTCTCCCATCCCATTTTTAATAAGCATTAACTTACCTAGCCAAATGCTAAAAGTTTCAATAAGAGTACACTAATTTCTCTAAACTGTTTTACCATAAATTTGTGTAGCCATATTGCATAAAACAATACTGTAGAAGAAACTAATCTTAATCTCTTTGGTGCAGCACATTGTGATTTTACACACCCTCTTTTAAATAGATGTGTTACATAGATCTTAATTGCTATTAATCTGACATAAAGATACATCAATAGAAAGAACTGACATTTAGAGAGCCCATAATATGGGCTTGAGGCTGGTCTAAGCCTTTTGCACATCTTAATTGTGTTAACCTTTGTGGTGATGATAGTGTGAGATACGAATCTGCCTTCATTTTGGCCATAAAGAAAGTAAGACACAAACAGGGTCACTGACTTACCTTTAACCAGATAGCTATTAACACCAAAGCCACAGCTTGAACTCACAAGGCCTATCACCAAGGCTTGTGCTGCCTTCTACAGAGAGAATTTAATTATTTAGAATATGGAAGGCACTTAGGATGGTGTCTGGCACATGGCATAAACTCAATAAATGCTGGGTGTTATCAATGCAACTATAATGAGTTTAATAATTCGGTTTCATCTCCTTTAAATTAGACCAGTTTTTCACTTAAATTGCCTAGGGTTTCTCTTTGAATTGGGTCACAGATAAATTTTCATCCTATTGCATACACTCATTAACTTCTGGTTTGTATGCAGCACAAGGTTCTCCAGAATGTACCTGTAATAATCAATTACTTTTGCTGCTGTCCTTGTTTCTTAATTATCCCTTAGCATTGCCTTTATGGATTAAGCCCTTTTCCTTATTTTAGACCATTTTAATGATGACTTCCTAGAAGTAAGAATTGTAGCCTAAAAGATTTAAATATTCTTATGGTTCTTTGTGTACATCAGAAAATGTTCAGCCAGTGCACCACACCATATGTTTAAGGAATTCCGATTCATAGCTCAATATTTATCATTTTTGTAAGTTTATTTATGTTAATTCAAGCTTTTACAAAGCATTTATAGAAAATAAACAGCATCTTTTGCCAGCACAACAAACTTACAAGTATTTAAAATTGTTTAAGTGTCTGCTTGAGCCGTTTGTACCCCTCTATAACCTTTTAGTCCTTCTTCGGGCATTTCCCTCCTTACTAAATGTCCCAGTTTTTCTGAAGCATTTCTTCCCTGATAAAACTGCCTGACTCTTAACCATCTGAGTCACAGTCTCCTAAATGCATTCCATTGTGCCTATGTTCCACTTAATGTGAGGATTCCAGACATGACCAGGGCAGAGCACAGAGGGGCTATCGCTTTCCTTGACCAGAGCATCTATTTCCAGCAATCCAGCCTAAGGTCACATTAGCATATTTGGCACCAAAATACACTGTTGGCTCATGCTTTTGTGCTGTCAACCCAATCCTCCATGACTTTTTCACATGAACTCCCATTAAATAAGGCTTCCCACATCCTGTACTAAGATAGACAGTAATGTGCAGTTTGGTAAAGCTATTTACACAAGTTCCTATTAAATTTTAGTTCATCTAAATTTATTATTCTAGAATAGTGAGACATACTTATATTCTAAACTATGTATAGATGTGGTTTTGAAATACTTTAATGTGTTTTGTGTCTTCTCTGAGCTCATAAGAACATAGCCTCAAACAATCTTGAAGTTCAGAGTTTTATGGTATATGAAAGAGTCCTAGAGACTGAATATAGCTGTTTAGCCATCATCAAAATCATCAGTTGGGGATCCACCCAAGGGCCTTAGCAATCGTGAATTCTGAAGTGTCTTTTCGTGATGATATTCTGGGAGACTATGTAGGTGAATGGCACAGATCTGAACTCTGCCTGAAATGGGGAGGAGCTGAAACAGCTCTATTTCCTTCATCAGTGATGGAGTATTTCATCATGTTGTCTAAAAAGACACAAGATTTTATCCGGGATCTCAGAACTATCCTGCTTTCCTAATCTAAGACCTTCTCATATTAAATCCCAGGATGATCTCATGTTTATGTTTCCTGCTTTCTCTGAAATTGGCAGTTTCTCATGGGAAAAAAACCTCATTTATACTTGTGTGTTTTCATAAAGCAACACAGTAGCAGGATTAGCTGTGAGAAATATGGTAGTGATAGATAAAACAATAAAGCAAAATCGATGATGCCCCTAATGCATCTTTTTAATTATTTAAATTATGCTTTGTTAGTATAGAAAATAACTCACAGTGCCCTGTTTAAACATGTATGTCATTTGCTGTTACTCATATGGTTTTACACTTTTCCCTTTTCCCTCTCCCGCCCTACTAATTCCACTGCAGCTTTTATGTTATGTGTACATCCTTTAGCTCCAGATTCTTCATATTAGAGAGAATATGATATTTGTCTTTCTCCCCATTACCCTCCTGCTTTTTAAAATTTTTCATCTACCCCAATATGGTTCCCTCTCTACTTTCATGTCATATATTATGTATGTATGTATGTATGTGTGTGCATATATATGTATAGATTCTATATACAAGAGAAAATATAAATATAAAATACTTGTCTTTCTGAATCTGACTTATTTTGATTCACACTATGATGTCTTCTTCCATTTTCCAGCAAATGGCATAATTTCATTCTCCTTTAGAGTTGAAGAAAACCCATTATATCTGCGTGTGTGTGTGTGTGTGTGTGTGTGTGTGTGTGTGTGTGTGTGTGTGTGTTCATCTGATGATGAGCATCAAAGCCAGTGCCATATCTTGGCTATTGTAAATAGTGTAACAATAAACATGGATGTGTAAGTATCTCTGGACATGCTGGCTTAAAAATGTCCAAAATGTCCAAAAAAAAAAAAAAAATCCTTCAACTATGTATGTATCCCAGAGTGGTACAGCTGGATCAGACGATAATGCACTGTTTAGTTATTTTTTAATATGTACTTCTTTTTATGTTTAAAATATTTATTTTTTTTTATTTTATGTGCATGGGTGTTTTACCTGTGTGTTTGTCTATAGACCATGTGCATGTAGTCCTCAAGAGACCAGAAGAGGGCATAGATCCCCTGGAACTGGAGTTACAGATATTTGAGAGCCAATGTGGGAGTGCTGGAAATCAAAGCTAGGTCTTCTGCAAGAGCAGCAAGTGCTATTAACCACTACGCCCTCTCTCCATCCCCACCTGAAGTTTTATGAGGGAACTCTCCTGCTTTGTAATAGCTGTACTTAATGCAATCTATACCGATTTCATTTTCTCTACACCCTTTCTTCCTAGCATTTCTTGTTTGTTTTCTTAGAGATAACCAGACTGACTCCTAAGATTTATAGCAACATTAAAAATCTGAAGCTTGATGGTGACACTCTGCTTGTTTTAGATGACATTAACCTACCAACAGGGTCACAGTCTTGTAGTGTTTATGGGACCAACTGTCAACTGTCTTAGAATTTACCATAAGATAATTAAAGCAATTGTCTCATTATGTTTAAAATTTTTAATTGCTTTATTCAACTTCCAGGGTTCTTATTGGTTCTCCTTTCGTTGGTCAACCCAAAGCAAGAACCGGAGATGTCTATAAGTGCCCGGTGGGGAGAGAAAGAGCAATGCCTTGCGTGAAGTTGGATTTGCCAGGTGTGTGAAATCCAATCGTCCATCCTTACTCATGCCCATATTCTCACTGAAAAAAAAAACCTTTCAAGTGACTCAAAATATTATTTTGATACTATAATATAAAATATTAATATGAAATATAGTATAAAGTATTAAAAGTAATAAATGACCATTCTACAGTTGCTATCTAGAACCCACACAGAGCAACATCATGGATCCTTTAGCCCTTACTTTGTTTCTGTAACTCACTGGGAAAGTCATAGAATCGGAATAGCTTACTCCTCTGGTACTTTGGTTTCTTACATTGTTCAGGATCCTTTGAAAACAGGTGGTTTGCCAAAGACTCTCACATTCCTCACACAAAATGCAACTTAGTACCCAAGTCTTCAAAGGAAACTGAAGGAAAGAAATTGCATTCATTAAATTTACTAATAGACTTTAAAAAAATATGAGATATAGTTATATCAAAATAGTTATGTTTTCAAGCCGGGCGGTGGTGGCGCACGCCTTTAATCCCAGCACTCGGGAGGCAGAGCCAGGCGGGTCTCTGTGAGTTCGAGGCCAGCCTGGGCTACCAAGTGAGTTCCAGGAGAGGCACAAAGCTACACAGAGAAACCCTGTCTCGAAAAACCAAAAAAAAAAAAAAAAAAAGTTATGTTTTCATAGAAATATCACTTTGATTGTAGTATGACTAGAAAAGTTCTCCTAAAGTTAGGGAGGATTTAGAATTCTTTCAGTATCTGTACAATATTAAAAACGATTAAATTATCTATATCCTTACAAGTTCACTGTAGATAATGCATTTTTTCAGATCTCTGGTTTTCAATTTCTAATTTCTTTCAGAAATTATTGTGAATATTTTTCTTTTGCATTCATGAAAACAGCTACCATAGATGTTTGAATGCCCTTGCTTGACAATTGCAGCATCAAGGATGTCTCCAACATCACTCTCCAGTTTGCTACCTTTCCTTGACATTGGATTAAACTTTTTGGCTTCTCCTTAGTTATTCATATTTTTGGAGCACAAACTGAACTATATTTTTAATTATAAATATAGTAGTTCTAGTCTTTTATGTTCCTTTGAGTGGTATTTTTTTTGTATTAACAGGGAATATATTTGGCAGAACACATTCCCAGATTCTGATTTTTTTTTCCAGCTGTAAGTTCTTAGAATACCATTTGGTTCTTTTTAATTTCCACTAGGCTGTATGGACTCTACTGTTCACATTGCCTATCCAGATACACAGATCAAATACCTAAACATATAATTGTCCTTTTATGGTTCATTTTTCAAGATACTCTATGTTCCTTTTTGTAGATGCTGATATTGACCCTAAATTTCTACCCTCCTTTTCTCCAAGCCTGGGACTTCTGTTTGACTTTTATTACCTGATCGAGTCTCTCTTTAAGGAGAAAAGAAAAATGAAACACAGAACCAAGGAGCCCAGTGTCAGCCTCTTCTTTACACTTTTGTAGTCTCCTCTACCACCTGCTGCTTGAGGTCTCTTCCCAATGTCTTCATATGGTTGGTTCATGCATCTTTCGAGTTTTCTGGGATTTATCCTCCATTCCTGAAAATTAGAATAGTTTTTAAACTAGCCTAGAAATTTTAGCAGTAAGAAACATTTAAATAGCCTCTAATTGTCCTAGCAATGCATCATGATCCTAGACAATGCTCATTTAAAGACCTCCAATGCAGGTCATTGAATACCAATGTACATAGTAGCCCAGTTCAAGATGTTTCATTTGGAGGTCCTTTGACTCACAATGCTTTGTCAAGGCTTTTTTTTTTTTTTTTTTTTTAACATTTCAGGTCCTTTGTGTATATATTGTGTTTTTCCAGTTTTGTATTTTTATGAGATTTTCATGTGTGTGAACATGTGTGTCTCTGTGTTCCTTGTGCTTTTTCTTTGGCTCTTTTCCCTCTGTTTGTTTTATCTTGTTTCATTTTGTTTGTTTTTGTTTTATCTCATTTTATTTTATTACCATTCTTCAGATGCCTGTTTGTTTTCTAAGGAGAGAAGGAAAAGGTGTGGATGGGAGGGGAGGCAGCAAGAAGTTGGGTGAGGCGAAACCGCAATCAGAATATATTGTATGAAAAAAATCTATTTTCAGTGAAAGGAAAAATAGAAAAGAAAAAAAAAAGGATGTTTTCAAAGCAAGACATACCAAATCCTTGAACAAAACTGGGTTCTCAGATTAGGAAATGAAATGCACCATCCAGGAACCTGTTTCCCTGTTGACTGTAAGCCTGTAGTTAAGAATATGTGCAGACATGAACAGTGTGAAGAGTCTTCTTGAACTTGAGTTATGCCACTTTCAAATATTTATGCCCTCCACTCCAAGCAGAGTTTAAGTGTTCACTTTTCTTGTCCAGTCTTTTTATTTTTTTTTTATTTTTTAATGTGAATGTTTAAGCAATGCTTCTTGCCAGTTTTGTCAGGTTGGAATGCTGTGGGACCCAACATTCCTATCTGGAATGTCTAATGTAGCCCCATCACTGTATTCTCTTTATCCAAACTTCCTGGACACTTCTCTAATCTTGATCCAGTTTTCTTTGCAACTCTCAGAATGTCCCTATGATTTTGAAAATCCCGATAAAACCATTTTGTTTGACTTTTCTGTTCTGTGCATCTTCAGTTTTCCTCCCAAAAGTTGAATTTGGCCACTGATTGTTTATAACAAAGAACATAAATTATCTCTATAGTCTTAGGAAACTAAATATTGCATTTGTTTCAATTAGCAAAAACGTGTGAAAACCGATCCCACATTCTCATCGCCCTGCTAGTTCTGCGTTCTTTCGAAGTCCAGCCAAACTATTTGAAACAGTGATACAGACACAGTCTCTGGGAAATCTGCCAGCTCTTCAGCCTTAACTTGCTCATTATATTCCCCAGTACCGGGAAGGCTATTTAGTTGAACCAGAACAAGAATGTGCTATGAGATGAGCAAAGCAAATAGAATGTTTTAATGAGGAGGCACTTCATTTCATATTATGAAACATATTTTCATGCTCATGAAATTTTGTTCTATTTTGTAGTGAACACATCAATTCCCAATGTCACAGAAATCAAAGAAAACATGACATTTGGATCAACTTTAGTCACCAACCCAAATGGAGGATTTCTGGTGAGAAAGAAAAGAGTAATATATTTCATAAAAGTCAGAATGAAGCTAGTTAATGTCTTTGAAACCTGTTAGAGGATGTTCCGTCTTAAAGGTTTTCATTTTTTATGTTTTGAAGGCATGTGGGCCTTTGTATGCCTATAGATGTGGACATCTGCATTATACGACCGGGATTTGTTCTGATGTCAGCCCTACATTTCAAGTTGTGAACTCCTTTGCCCCTGTACAAGGTACACACCTTATGCAATGTTTGTGTGCTTGAAAGCATAAACACTGAGTGAGATACATGTATACATAAGAGCATACCAAAAGGCTTCACCGATTTGTCATCTACTAGCATGACCAACTTGGGAAAATATTTGCTTTGCCAGTATATAACCAAGCTTTGCTCCTGTTTTGGGGATTGATATAGTATAAATAACCTTGAGAATCATGTTTAAACTTTGTGGCTAATGCTATCATGCTGATTATATTTAAAGAGTGAATCTCTTTGAGGAGGAGAACGTCCTTTGAGTTGTACAGAATAAAAATAGAATCAAACCTGTGATGAGAAAATTCTCAAACGTATCATGTATATCATTAATAAAGTTAAATTAGAAGGCCGGGATAGTGGTGTACAGCTTTAAGCCCACCACTTCAGAAGCCAGAGGCAGGCAGATCTCTGAGTTTGAGGCAAGCTTGGTCTACAGAGTGAGTTCCAGGACAGCCAGGGCTATACTAGAAACCTGTTTCAGAAGGAGCGGGGGACATTCTGTGGCACAAAGTCCAAACTGATTATAACCAAATACAGTATTTAAACAATGGTTGCACTTTGAAAAACATCAGTGTATCTTTTCAAATGAGTTTCTTTCAGCCAGGAAAATACTTGACTTACTCCTAAGAAGGCAGATTTCAGACTTGCACACCACTTCCTTCTGTTTCAGAATGTAGCACTCAGCTGGACATAGTCATTGTCCTGGATGGCTCCAACAGTATCTACCCCTGGGAAAGTGTGACCGCCTTTTTAAATGACCTTCTTCAGAGGATGGATATTGGCCCTAAACAGACACAGGTATGTGACTCCGCATTTTCACTTCCGTTTTCTAAAGACTCAAATGCATAATTTGGGACTGGGCAAGTGTTTGGGTAGCTCCCTTAAACTAGATGTATGCTGTTTTTATTTGTGAGTTAAATTGAACTAAGGTGATTTTGACTGGGTGTGCTGTTATACGCCTTTAATCACAGCACTTGGGAGCTAGAGGCTGGTTTATCTCTGTGAGTCCAAGGCCGCCCTGGTTTTCATCACCAGTTTCAGGCAAGCCAGAGCTACACAGAAGACCCAGTCTAAAAAAATATAGCTATCTTTTTTTTTCTTTTTCTTTTTTTTTTTTAGTTCCCCAGAGTTTTCTTGAGTGTGAGCAGCAGGAAATATTAGATAGAAAGATTTATATTGCGGAGAATATCATGGAGATAAACAGATAGAAAATAAAGGATAGCTTCGAGAGAGCCTGGAACCTTTTCCAATGGGCCCCGACTGTCTCTGCCCCAGGGCATTTATAGAGATGCCAATAGGTGGAGCAAAAGACCTCTTCCCCCAGCACAGCCAAGTGCAGACCATCTCAGACACCTGCACTCAGGCCCTTGGTCCTAATCATCCTCTATGCGGATCTGCTGAATAAATCCACGAGGAACCTGAAAACGGGTTCCCACAGGTTCCCCTTCCTTAATATATAAAAAATAACTCATTATTAATAGCTTACAGCAATCTCCATAGCTGTTTTCTAGGGTATAGGTTCTAAACTCATTGCCTTTATAGCCTGTACAGAAGGTAAACTACTCACATGACTCTTCCACTTCAGATACTGAGTTTGTATTGAATTGATTTAGTGTTTATTAAGTTTATCCATTCAAATATCTTAAAATACATAGGAGATGTGATGGATAACAGGCAAATAAACTGTCTGGGTGAGCTCAGGGCGTGGGAGGCTGAAATCAGTGCGGGGGGGTCGGAGGTTAAAGGTTGTAGCACAGTAAGGTAGAAGTAGGAGAGCATAGGAAGCCTCAGGGCTTTGTACTTACATCATCCAGTGTTCTTCCCTTGCTTTTCTTTTCTGTTTTTTGTTTGTTTGTTTGTTTTTGAGACAGGGTTTCTTCTTTTGCTTTTCTGAGATGACTTTGGGAGAAATTTCTGAACCATGGAAATAGCTGTCTGAGGATATCAATGTTTGTCATATCTACATTAAAATTAGGACATAATTTACACATGTTCACAAATGTGTCTCTGAACTTGTGTGGAGGCTTAATCTCTTTCACGTAAATATATACATATACGTTTATAACATATATTATATTGTATACATATACTTTACCAAAGAGATGATAGCAGAATAATTTAAATTAGAAGTGAAGCCTTAAAAGTGAACTGTTATTTTGCCATATTCCAAGACTGAAAACTCCCGATGGAGACATACTGGAGGGGTAATGTTGTAAATATCCAACTGGAACATCTTGAAATCAGTTAAAGAAAATAGACTTTTATTTACCACAAAATACGAATTTTCCTATATGTGACTTTTAGCTTGTAATTGATCTTCTCAAGTCTTGAGACTAGGAAAGGATGTGGTGCCCGCTGAAGGGACCCTGGAGAGCATTGATTGGCTCTTTCTTCAGATATACAGTCCATCTCAATGAAGCTCCCTGCTTTCCTTTCTAAAGAACCCCTTCTTTTCCTTTCTCATTTCCCCCGTTCTTTCCCGCCTTGATGGGTTGAATTTCATACTGTGAGGAAATGAAACTGGTAGGAACCTTTAGTCACCGAGCCTCACAGGTCAATGTATGAGAAAATTAGTGATGGTCCCAATTCACCTGGCAGATTATCGCAGGTTGGAGGAGGCAAGCTCTCAAAATGCAATCCCAAGATTTTGCTCTCTGAGGCCTTCAGTTCTAGGAAAGTCTCAGAATAGGTCCCATCAGAGTCTACATAGCTTGTCACTCTGATTCTCCTGTCCTTTCTACTTCCCCTTGGCCAGGGTCAATCTGTGCTCCATGGTGGTCCGTTCCCTCCACCATCATGGCTGATATAGAAATACTTGCTCACAATTCCTCCCTCCCTTCCTACTTTCCCTGTGATGTTTCTCACACACACACACACACACACACACACACACACTTATTTTGTAACCCACTTTTGCTGTCTTAACAGAGCTTTTCTGTCCAAGCCTCATAACAGTCTTTGAAAAAAAAATTTAATTTCTAATATTGCCTAGGCATTTGAATATTTCATTTTATCTTTAAATCCAGTGGTTTGTTTCGCTACAAAAATATTTGTAGCTGTTTGTGAAAGCCAATGCAGCTGTTTTAGAATAATCATCATGGCCACCAAGAAAAGTGGTGCCAATAACTTGGGTTTGGAAATAGATAGCAATCATATGCTTACACATTCAATGTAATCTGTTACAATTTTTTGTGTGTGTGTGTTTTTCACTGTTAGAACTACAATTAATTTGTCTTAACATTCCCAGAGGAACTATTCTGCTTGGACATCAGAGGAAATTCAGTGCGCCAGGGTGGGCTTCATGGAGCTCTGAGGCTTTCTTGGATGGAACAATGACACTATTTAGAGGCATGGAGGCCAGCCCTTGAGGGCCAGGTGCTACAGGTTAACAGAGGGAAATGAACTCACTGGGTTAATGGAGGGAAATGAACTCATCGTGAAGTCGAGGATGGAGTTAAACTCATTTAGTTCCATTTCACAGATATTTCTTTCTACAACCTTATCCCCAGTGTCATTTGTAGTATCTCATAGCTCTACCCAAGACAACCCATTTCCTAAAGAGAGACACTGAGCAGGGTATAGTAGTATGAGACAGAAGAATCATTGTGACGTGAGGCCAACCTGGGCTACACAGCAAGTCTCAGACTAACCTGTGCTACATGGGGAGACATTGTCTCAAAAAAAGTAATTTAATTTACAAAAATAAAGTAGAGAAACTGACTGTATTTCTGAACTTCCACATCACATTTTGTATGTACCAGGCACAGTGAAGCTTAACCACACTCACTCATCTATTCAATCAGAATAACTGGTGAATGCGTGTTGTGTGGCAGCTCAGTGTGAGGACTTTGGTTATTGTGGGAAAGAAGAGATGTGACTGTTGCTTTGGTGGGACTTCTATTTGAGGCAGTATTCCTTCACACACAGGCTGTAATTCCTGCTTCAAAATGCCCCAGGTGCTTGGACTATATCCAACACTTCCAGAATCAGAATTTGTGAAGATGTTATGGGAACAATGAACCTGAACCTTATATGATTCTTAAATATATTAAAGTGTGGAAACTCTAGTTTAGTACTCGATGCTTATATTGATGTGCATGTGTCCATATCTGCCACTTACTCTGGAGTACAGTCAACTCAAGAGCAAAGGGTGGTTTATCTTGCCCACATTAGTTTACCGCTTATCATTGAAATGATTAACGTTAGTGAACAGTTGACAAAAGATGTGAACAGCATAATATTTGCTGAATTTTCCTCTGATGATGGATATTTGATGAGATTTTTTTTGCAGGTGGCATTTTTAATTTTTCCCTAAGCATATTAATTTAGCCTTGGTTATTTATACTGTCTTTACCTTCTGATTTAAGATATATCAATGACTAGTTTCATAAATACTTTTCTAAAGTAAAAGGGTTTAGAAGGGATCATTAAGCCAATTACATTTGCTAAACATTTGATAAGACATTAAGTATGACAGGTTAAACTCTTAAAACTTGACCTCCTTTCAATGGATTCAGAAAATAGTTCGTGTATATAAAACGTGGAAAAGTATTTCCTCTCCAAAGATAGGAACTGAAATGTATGCTAATATCCCATGTGGTCTCAAGCAAATCTTTTCAAACATGGAAAATTTGTTTTGACAACCATTTATTTTCTGACTGATTATGAATGTAATTTAAAGAAATTTTGATTCATGGGTTGCTTTGCTTTTGTTGTGATTAAAGCATTCAATTCTTACTGACTTGCAAAATTAACTTCTAGAATTTTCCTTCCCTTTTCTTATCATTTATACCTCCATTCATGAGAAGAAGAAAAATAAACTAGGTTGTGTGAGAGATTTTACAGAAGAAATTGGAAATTTATGCAACTAAGGGCAAGGAACTCTTAGGCATCTGATATTTATTAAAGGTATAACTGCATTAAAAATGGAATTAAGGGACTGGGACGATGGCCCAGCAGGTAAATTACGTGATGTTCAGACATGTTACCTAAATTCAGATCCACATCACCTATGTAAACACTGTGTATCTTAGCACATGTCTGTAATCTCACCATTAAATTGGAGGGATGGAGACAAGTACGTTCCCTAGAGCTTATTTGCCAGCTAAACAAATTGATGAGCTCCAAGTTGAATAAGAGATCCTGTCTCAAAAGACAAGGCAGAGAGCAATCTAGGAAGACACTTGATGTCAACATCTGCCTTCCATATATGTGTGTGAATACACACATCCATAAGCACCCTCTATCACATATGCACACAGCTGCATGAATGTGTACATATACCACACGCACATAACCCAAATAAAATAAAATAATATGAAAAGAATGGATCTGTGAAGATTTCTCTGTACAGATTCACCTGAGCCCTACAGTGATCTTGACACATGTTCCATCAAGCTAGCAGTTGTGATGTGTTTATAGAATTGGAACACACGACCAACTAATCCCCAACATACCTGCAGCACCAATAATTATGTTTAGCTACTGCTGGTCAAGTCAAAGCAGAGACATCTATACTGGGATCTTCCTTTCTTCCATGAATTTGTTAGAGTCAAGAATGTGTGTGTTTCCCATGATCAATATGGGTCACTCACCAAGATCTAGCATGAGGTCTCAATAAAAAGAATTTTTCAAGAGACCCACAAAAAAGCTACAGTAGATAGCTATGTAGTAGACAGCTATGAGACCCCAGCTCATCCTAGGACAGTACCAATCAAGTAGGAATTTATCTTTCCAACTCTGTGTCTGGAACGGTCAGAAATGATGGGTAACAACCTAAGTGAAACATATGGAAAGGCCAGTAAAGGAAAAGCATGCCATGCCCCTTCCTCAACTACAGGCCTCTGACCTCCATTAGCAGAGGCAGGAGAATGGTTGAACTAAAAGTAAACTTTGGTGTTTTGTCTGAATCGAGATAGAGCCACATAAAACAGTTGCTACTTAATTTATTTCCCCATTTGAACCTGCAAACACGGTGATTTCATGCAAAAATCTAAATTAAAATATACTACCTTAAAAAAAATCAGACATCTTCAAAACTAAGAGTTAGAAAAACCTTAGATATCTCTTTGTTGATGTCAGCAGAAATACCTCACCCCAAATATGTTTTAAAGGGAATAAAAGGTTGTGGGCTGTGAGGTTTTGTTTTCTGTAGTGACAACAATACATTTAGTTCAATGAAGATATTAGTGATGCCCTGTTTCTGCAGTTACATATTCATCCTTTAGTAACTTCAAACAATGAAAGACTCTCAAGCCATGAAACATTTCTCAAAATCACACTTATCCCAAAAAGACAAAGAGAGATGGGGAAAAGAAAGGAGGGAAGGAAGAATACAGAAAAAAATGCTTATGTGTATATTGTCACAAGACAATGTGTATACATTAGGTAGATGCATAAAAATGATAGCGATATCATTCTAATTAGGTACTCATGATTCCCTCCATGTTTCTGGTGTGGCCCCATTAAGACTTTGCAAACATAGTCAAGGGATTTTTGCCAACCTATCTTTTACCTAAGGCAGAGTAAAGGCCATAAAATTGCCTTTTCAAAAACCACCCATAAAAACAAACCTGAAGTACTTGGAGCTTGCCATAAAAGATATGACGGTATAAACATTATAGAGGTCTTATTGATCCTCAATACCTAAGCATAACATTGTTTTGAATAATAAATGGGAAGGATGTAAATATGTCAAATACAAGTGCATTACCCTAAATAAAACCAGTAAATTGTGAGGCTTGATATAAAAGTGAAATATACTAATGGAACAATGTCTAGATTGTTCCCATCAGGAGTGCAGCATGGCACTAAAGCAGACAAAATGAAAGAGAGAGATTAATTAAATTTTAGGAATATTATTTATCTTTCTTTTTACTGCACATTTTATGGCCATTTTCCTAGAAGCCTTAAATGTGGCACCTGATTCATTGGTTTTATGTCCAAAATGAAGCCCAAGTGGGTCCTGCAGCCACTGCCTTGCCAATCAGTGGAATTTCTGAATGTGGTACACAGCAGGAGATGAACCTTCACCCTGGCTTGTCTCCTGGTCTCCATTCTTCCCTATCTCTGTCCAACATGTACTCGAACAATCATTCCAAAGTAAATTTCAGATAATCTCCTTACATAAAAGTCTACTTTATTTGCCCTTTAAATAATGTACAAGCTCTTCAGGGCACTTAAAGGCACAAATGACAACCTGGCCACAGTCATTCCCAGTGCATCCCCTAGTGGTGCCCACCTCAATCTTCAGATTCTCCTTGGTCCTTCCTTGCCCTGCATATAGTGTGTGAGACTCTTCACACTCCCTCTGGATGGAACACCCTTCGCCATCCCAGCCCTGTATGCTCTGTGGACTTCATTAGATACCTTCCAATGTCACTTTTGTTCAATTTATTGGGATGATCTCACCCACAGGATCCCCTTTCCTGGTTCCATGGCATTCTCATGCCCTCACCCATTGTTCTCATTCCTTCATAGCATTTCTATTTGTTTTATGGGCCTGTGTCTCCTGGCTGTCTGAGAATTCTTTGATGACAGGATCATGCCTTTGTTCTTTCATTTCTGGGATGCAGGTTAGAGTTTATAGATAAGCAGGTCACTCATTTTTTTTTTTTTTAAATAGAACCCTGGCAGTTTCTCTCATAGTAAGATAAACAAACAAACAAACAAAAACCCATTGTAGTGACTCCTTTCCTTTACTCTGCTTCATGAAGTCAGATTGAACCCTGGGCTAGGAGGCACTTGTATGAGAAACTCTGGTGGGCTTCCAGCATTTCAATCTTACTTGACAGGTGTTCACTCATTTCCTCCCATTTGTCCCAGCTGTGATTTGTTCCATAGAATTTGTCCCTGGACCACAAATATAGTACTTGTTGTCATCACTCTAGTCTGCAGTTTTCTGCTTGGATTGACGTCATTGCAGCCTTTTACATCAAGCAACATGCTCGTTGAAGATGCCCCTTCGCTGGGATCTCTGTCTTTATCAGACAACTAAATGACTCTAAGGACTCGTTTCCTTAGAAATGAGCATATAGCTTTGAACTGGTCATATTTATGTCCCTGTTCATAGTGACAAAAGCTTAAAACGGACTTTGGATAACAGTTCCAGAAAGGTTTGTGCTGACAGCTAGCTCCAACTGCAGCCCATATTATCATCACATTTGTAGCCTGATTTAATCATGCAAGAACCATGTCGCAGGGCAGGGCATTGGTGGTATCATTTGACAAAAGAAAGCACATATTGGTCAGGCAACAAACCCTGAGCTCTTGTGATATTAAGCAGTTTGGCGTCTCACTGATGCATGGAAAATGGGATAGCTTTTCCCTGTCATTCCTTCCCTAAAGAGGCTGCTGATTTGATATTAACTGCTGAATGACAGTTTGTAAACATAGTTCACACTATTAAAATTTAGGCACCAGTGTTACAAGTGACTTGACCACAGAAGGAAATAATACTTCTGAGTGAGTGAATGATTCCTTTAATTTTTTGACTTTGGGCTAGAGAGATGATTTAGTAGTTAAGAGCATGTATTGCTCTTCTGGGGGGTGTGGGTTTCATTTCCAGCATCCACAGTGGTTCACAACCACCTCTAACACTAATTCCAGGGGATCTGATGACTCTGTCCTCCACAGACACTGCACTCACATGCACACATCCACAAATAGACACATACATACATATGTTATTTTTTAAAAAAGAAATCCCATTAAAAGTACACAGACTTGGCATACTTAATAACCACTTTCAAATGTTTTTCTTTCTTTAATTTTCTTGTTATTTTGGAAAAATACTGGAATCTAATATGAGACTTTGTTTCATGACAGAATAATCAGGATCATCTATCTATTGCTTTAATAGTGCCCTTTTTGTATGCTTTACATTCACTTGTCACTTTCCCTTTAGCTGCAAAAGAAATGAAACCATTTGGAAAATTCATTGATTCTAAGTCAGCATGTATTTTTAAAGTACCTAGCTGACCAAATATTACATCAGATGCCATGATCACTAAAGAAAAGACTCCAAAATTGTGTTTCTGCTTTAAAACAAACAAGCAAAAACAATCATCATCTTAGCAATAAGGAAAAACGTACATTCGTATAGCTACATGCTAAAGCTACTTCACGAATACAATAGGGGTAAGAATGTCGATCTTTAAAGGTAGATAATGGCTAGTGTTATACAGCAATTTTTCCAAACTATGTTTTATAGTGTATTGAGTATGTCCCTCACAAAATCATTCCATTAAGTAAAATTAAAATTCATCATGTCTTTACTCCAATCTGTGATTGGAACATTTTCTTTTCAAATGCAAAGAGAATAGTTTCTAGACAATCTGCTTATGAATTTGAGGAGCACAACTGAGGACAGAATTAGGAGCAAAGTCTCCCCTTCTCTCCTCTCCTCTCCTCTCCTCTTCTACTTATTTCTTGTAGCCAGGTGCTTGTTCAAACAAGCCTTTTCTTTTGTACAGTTTACATTTTTGTATGAAAAAGAGAGAAGTAGGGGGTAGTGGGATCCTGCTGTAAAGACGCATATTTAACTTTTTACTCTGTGTTTTCCAAGATTATTTTTGACCATGGATTTTTTTTTTAATCTTACCTATTAACATAGACTAGGATGCTAGAACTTCCTGGGAGAAAATGTAAAAGGATAATTAATTTTGAAGGATCTACATGAGAAGGGGTTGTTTGTACATCTTGTACTTAGTGGGAAATTACAGCAAATGTCACATGAAAGAACATCCATGGCCGATAGTGGGTGTGTTTTATGTAGTAGACTCTTGGGTAGCTGGCTCTTGGCTCCCTGGCTTTTGACTGTTCTGCTGTTGTTTAATTTGCTTGTTTTCAGGGTTTTTTTTTTCTTGTTGTTGTGTGTTTATTTCTTTTTGGGGGACAGGGGCTAATGTAGGCCAGTCTGGCCTTGAACTCCCTGCACAGCAGACTGAGTGACCTTGAATTCCTGATCTTTGCTTCCCCCACCTCTTGAGGGCTAAGATTACAGGTCTGCACTGCTATCAAGCTTTGGTCTTTGGCTGTCATTTCACTCCTATGCCTTTTGCTCCACTGATCAAGAAGGTCAAACACGTTGCCCCAGTGTTAACCATGCCTCTTCCAACTATCTCTGAATAAGGCTGTCCTTGTGACTGTTTATCAGCCCTCTGTAGAACCAGAGTCCAGTGTTGCTGCATCCATCCACTCTTGCTGATACTCCACTCCTTTGCTTTTCTTCATTAAAGAATGTCCAGATTGAACTCACTTGTTTCTTTCAACTATCATCCTTGCTTACTCCCCTCAACTTAGCAAAAATACCTAGAACATCCCCCATGTGAATTATGTATCAAAAGTCCCTACTTAAATTCTACTCTCAAGTTTCTGTACATTCTAATACAGTTTGACAACTTCAGGTTAAGTACAATCATTGATTGTTTTTCTTTCCTTTAATTGCCTGAATGACTTAGATTCCTTATCCCCCTGACTTGTGCTCCAGAATCAATGCCACGTTATTCTTCCCCATAGCATTTTCTAATCTGCTTTGTATCCTTTACCTGGATGTACCTTCGTCTATGAAGTTTTTCATTGTAAAGCGGTGAATATGAATGCTTCTTTCTCCTCTTGATCCCCAGGACCTGTTTTCAATGCTTGACTCATTTTTTACATCTTTAATTTTCATATTTACTTACTTTGTATGATTATTTATATATGTCATGCTTGTATGGATTTGTTTCATCGGCCCTAAATTAGAAGCTAATCTTGATCTGAAATCATCTATATTGAATTGGTTCTTATCAGCACTCAGCATAATATTATGTGTATATATTATTATTTGACTCCTAAGGCAAAAATTAATGAATGGTCCCCTTTCCAATGAAGCCCCACAGTAGGCTTTATTCTCTCTAGTTTCTAAGAAAATATGCATCTAGACTTGGCCATCAATCAACACTGAAGGTCACCTCCCCCAATATCTGAGTTTCTCCCACTTCCCTTCTCGTTTCCCACACTCTGTGTGTCATGCTTGGTCTGCCTATCGCTGTTTCTTGGCTATCTCAGTTTTCCACTGGCTTCTCTGCACTGTCACAGTCATCTATTCGGAATGTACGAGGGTCAACTGTGAGCGAAACAAAGCGGCAGGAAGGGATAAAGGAACATGAAAAGCTGTGACGTAGTCCGTGCTCTTTACCCTGCCAGACCCTGGGAACTTCATTCCACTTGTAAAGATAAGACATGCACACAGCACAACTGAGAAGAATGCAGTGTAGGCAAGTGTGCCCCTGAGTTCTCAGACGGGGAAGTCAACGGCAGTATGATATAAGCTGTGTTGACAGCTGGGTGAGAAACGTTTTGCAAGGAAGGTGGAGTTGAATCTTCTAGAATGAATGGAGCGACAAAGCTGTGGGAGAGAGATGTGTATATGTGGTGTTCACTCTGATTTTAATTTTTTTCTTTTTCTCTTTCTTCCTTTTTTTTTTTTTTTATTTTTCAAGAGAGTGTTTCTTTGTGTAGCCTTACCTTCCTGGAACTCACTCTGTAGACCAGACTATCCTTGAACTCATAGAGATCTGCCTGCCTCTGCCACCTGAGTGCTGGGATAAAGGTGTGTGCCACCACTGCCTGGATTTAACTTTTTTTTTTTTTTTAAGGAACCTGGCACTTTGACATTGCATTTTACCTCTTCTGTCTTTGAAATGAGAGTGAAAATACTATATAAAACTATTTTGCAGAGTCCCTGATATCAGCAAGGGGGAACAATGGGAGGTTTTGAGTGGGGAATTAATGTGATGGCTGCATTGTTTCAGTTAATAGCCCAATGTTACACAGCAGGACTTGAGAGTGGGCGAGGTGAGAGCAACCTCTGCTGTGGTTGAGGTTCAAGACCTTGACATCTGGGTTTAGGTGGGAATAAAGGAGCACCGATAATGCCTGCGGTCCAGTTTCCAAGGGCAGATTGTGGGAAGAGGAGTCACATAGTATGGATTATTAAGGAAGCACTTCTTGTAGAAAAGAAACAAGGATCCAGGGAAGCAAAGTGGAGTAGTGACGGAGGATAAGCAGAGGTGTGGTTTCAGGTGGAGTCCAGGCCTCAGATCCACCTGAAAGGGACAAGGGACATGCAGCTTGAGTCCAGGCTCCAGGCTGCTGTTCCCTGCACTCAAGCCCTGCCTAAGAGAGGGTGATGGGTTGGGAGAAAGAAGTGTTCCTGTTCTCTAAACTTTCAAAGCAAAACAGGTGAAAATCCTGAAGACAGTCAGTTGAAAACAGCCTCCAGTAGGGTAGTTAGACATTGGGCACCCTGAAAAGGTGAGGGAACTGACTATTGTAAGCTCACTATATCTTAACGTTTACAAAGAATAAGCTTGCCGAAGTGAGAAATGTGTTAGTAGATGACAAATGATGATTGTATATGGATGGATAGATGATAGATGGATGATAGATATGTAGGTAGATAGATAGATAGATAGATAGATAGATAGATAGATAGATAGATAGATAGAAACAGACAAGTAGATGGTAGACAGATGAGATAGATGATAGATAATAAATAAATAGCTGATAGATACATGGATAGATGATAGATAATGACAGTTGGATAGATAGATAGATAGATAGATAGATAGATAGATAGATAGATAGATATAGATAGATAGATGAGAAAATATAAAGCACATGTCTCTGACTTACCAAGTGTATTACTTTTCTATTGTTGTGATCAAACACCACAACCAAGGCAACTTATAGAAGGAAGTGTTTATTTGGCTTAAGATTCCAGGGGAGTGAGCCCAAGCATGGCAAGCAAGCCACAGGTGTGGCAAGTGGAGCAGAAGCTGAACCACAAGTGTGAAGCACAGAGAGTGAACTAGAAATGGTGTGAGTCTTCAACTGTCAAAGCCCACCCCAGTGACATTTCTTCCAGCAAGGCCACAACTCCTAAATCTCCCCAAACAGTGCCTCCAACTGGGGACTCAGTCTTCAAACGTCTTAGCCTGTGGGAGACATTTTCATTCAAACCACCACACCAAGATCTTGAGTTTTCAGTGTTTATAGTGAAGATAATTTCTTTAGACAATCCATCATTCGGAGCAGACTCTTTGAGATATGTAAGGTATATTGTAAAAATAAGTCACTCACACATACCTGGTATCCAGCAGCCTTGAATGGTTGGTATGACTTCTGTCCCTTTCATGTGAGTTCTTTGTGAGCACAGTTAAGATAAATAGATAAATTCTCCTGTGAGCCTTAACAGCCCTTGAGAAAAATCTGATTGAAATCAACAAATGGGAGCAAAGTACGTTCATTAGTAGCAAGTTGTATGACTGTTGGGTGGGGCTTAAATGCAAGACCCCATTTGAGATTCATAGATGTAACTTTAGCAGGAGACTGATACACAAGCTAAGTGACTTTTGCATAGAAACATTCAGCACTGCAGAATCACACATGAAGATAGCTGGATTTACCTGGAGTTGGAAGTTAGCCAGGTGAGTTAGTGAAGGAGAAAAGAGGTTAAATGAGTTAGATTTTTGCAAGTAGATGATTACAGTAATTGTACCATAGAATCCAGTCTTAGCTGATAGGTTGCTAAAGATATTGGCAGTCATGAGGTCTTGATATGGTCAAGTGATTGACAGCTTAGATAGAACAGACAAATGAGCTGACGTTAATGGCCAGTGAAGAAAACACTTGGAACTAAGACTATTGCTCTTGCAGATGATAGAATCAAGGATAGGAAGCCCTTGAGGAGAGCTGTCATCCATGAGCCAGAGGGAAAGAGTCTCAGAGCTCAGGAGGTCAAAGGCATGAGAGAAGAGGATATTCAGTACTGTTAAAATAAGGACAGGAGTGGGAGAGAAAATTTCAAATTTTTAGACTCCTGATTAATTAACTAAAAATGTGAAAATAAAAAGGAAACAAGCTCAGTGAGATATCTTAAATTCATGAACAACTGGCTTCCATAGAAATCTTTATGAAGCTTGGTACTTAAGATTAGATATAATGAATATCTGAGTAACAAAAGTATTTCATTGAAATCTATATTGCATGTTTATAATGGCAAAAATCAAAATATTTATGAGTTTCTCTTTCAGAGGTCAGTATCCCTCAGGATTGATAATCTAAATCTGTATTGTCATTAGAGACAATAATTTTAAATCTAAAAATGAGTAATAAAACCATTTAAATATAACTCAAGGAAATAACCTAAATTAGAGTCATGGGTTTGTCCTCATTCACTTTTAATATTTTGTATAACTAGTTGGCTACATCCTACCTTGTTGCATGAATCCTAAATGGTCTTACAATAAAAACCTGGAGCCAGATATCAGGGTGAAAGATGAAATATCAGAGAAGGAGACCAAGCCACAGCCACCACCTCTTACCTCACCAACTCCTCAGCCTGAAAGATCACGAGTTCCTGTCTCCTCCTGCCTTATATTCCTTTCTCTGCCTAGCCATATCACTTCCTGTTTCAACCTTCCTAGTGCTGGGACTAAAGGTGTGTGACTCCAAATACTGGAATTAAAGGTGTGTGCCACCACTGCCTGGCTCTTTCCTTTTTAGACTGGATTAATTTCATGTAGCCCAATGCGGCCTTGAACTCACAGAAATCCAGACAGATCTCTGCCTCTGTCTCCCAAGTGCTAAGATTATAGATGTATGCCACCACTGCCTGACCTCTATGACTAACTCTGGGGCTAGCTCTGTTCTCTGACCTTCAAGCAACATGTATTTCCTAGATTACAAACAATGTATCACTACACTACCCTTTATTCCTATAGGGAATAAAATTCCAATTGAATAACCTACAGTCTTGGGATATATAGTAGAGAAATTGGGTGCAAAATGCATTTGTGGAGGAACAAGGTTATCCTAGACATAAAATAAGCAGAATTCATGTTCAATCATCTTACAATATATGTCTCATCTCACAATTATATAGATTCTCCAGCTCCTTTATTTAACCTTATGACCAACTAAACAACTATAAGGGAGAAATACCATATTCTATTTCTTTTTTAAAATATTATCAGCTTATTCATTTGCCTATTTACTCTAGTGTAGCTCAAGTTTTCTCTTGATTACTAGAAGCTAGCAGCTCATGTTAACTAAAGAAGGGGGATGCTAGGAGGGACCCAGTTTTGACATTTCTGAGGCTAGACCCCTGTCTCCCTCTTCAGTGTGGAGTATGAGTTTGGTTTGTTTGTTTGTTTCCTTCCCTGCTGAGAATTGAACCCAGGGCCTCATGTATGTTATATCCCCAGCCAGGAAATTAGTTCTTAAGACTCTGTTTCCTCATTTATTAAATGTGATGATTTGTTACTATAATATGAATCAGTCATATAAGAAAATAAAACAAAAGAAGGTTAAAATATAGCAGAATATGCCCTGGGAGCCTGCTGGAATCATTCTCTAAAATTTTTTGATTAGATAGTGACAGCAGTTTTATGTTTTTCTTTGGACTGTTCATATTCACAAAGTGGCCATTATTTATTGCTATCAAGGTAGAAGGCTTTATGTATTGATCAATTATGACATTCGTCTAAAAAGCTAAAAGGTATTCTACTGGTCCTATATGTTTAAAGTCAAGAAAAAAGAGTAGGAAATTTTGCTAGATGCATGACTCAACGATAACTTGGTATTTCAGGTTGGAATTGTACAGTATGGAGAAAATGTAACCCATGAGTTCAACCTCAATAAGTATTCATCGACAGAAGAGGTCCTTGTTGCAGCAAACAAAATAAACCAGAGAGGTGGTGTCCAAACAATGACAGCCCTTGGAATAGACACAGCCAGGTATGTATTAAAAATCATGTTGGTGAGACTTTATGGGTGTGACTTCTGACATCTCTAGGAGACAAAATCTCACAGCAAGTTCCTGATTCTTTGGCTTGTCTTTCTGTCTCCTCTTCTGCAATGTTCCCTGAGCCTTAGGTACAGGAGTTATCTTGTAGATGTATCCATCAGTCAGCCCTGAAAACATATATACAGGTAACATTATACATACTAAGTAGGTATATGTGTGTGTGTGTGTGTGTGTGTGTGTTTGTATGTGTATGTGTATATGTGTGTGTGTATATGTATGTACATGTTATGCCCAGATCACAGGGACCCCCAAAAGACCACCACAGAGACCAAATCCCGCATGAAAAAGCAAGAGCCTTTATTTCAAGCTCTGGAGCTTGGTTCCTCTGTCTGTCCGACACAGCAGTGAGAGAAGAGAGCCCTGAGCTCAGGTGGGGCAGAGTTTTTATCATAGCAAGGGGTATCTGTAAAACAAAAAATAGGTGTGTGCTAAACTCAAGGACATCTGGCCACCTTATCTAATGGTTGGAATGTTTGGGATATCAGGTACTTCCTCACCCCTGGGTGGATCCTTGGGTGTTATCAGCTTAAGGCTTTTCCTGGATCTGGGTTTGCCTGCCAGTAAACCTGTCACAGAAGCTGTGTCTAGGCCCCTAAGCCTGTCATGGCTGCTGTGTGGTCAAGCTATTTTGGGGCCCCTCCACATACACACACACATACACAACACACACACACACACACACACACACACACACACACACACACACACACACACATACGTGTGTGTGTGTATCATATACATGATAATGTAGAATATATATCATATATATGATAATGTATGTCTGTCTGCGCATTCAACAACAGTTAATGAAAACAGAGGTCATGAATTTGAAAGAGAGCAAGGAGGGGTTATATACGAGGGTTTGAAGGGTTGAAAAGGAATAGAGAAATGATGATATTATAACCTCAAAAGTAAAACAACATAAAAATAAAAATGTGCAAAAGACCATTCAGTACAACCGCTAGCAATGCCTGCCTTTGGAATTTGACTCGATGTTTACCTTGACAATATTCAATGCCACATTTTTCATATTCCATTTAGGAGATTTACTATTAAACAATCAAGTTCTACAGTAATGTAGTCTCACTACCCTGCTTATCTTTGCCTTTCATTTCAAGGGTCTGATGGTGAATCAACTAAAAACTTAACAATAGTTGATATGCTGCTGTGAACTGATGCTTAACATTAATTCTTGTGTGAGGGCTCCCTTTTGTCTTCGAGGTCAGTTGGCCATCCGTCAACGAGGACAAAGGGGCAGAGATCCTTGTATTGCATGTAAACATGACAGAGACAGCCCTCTGGGAGAGACTACAGTGAATCAGCTCAGCTTTATTCCAGAGTATAGAAAATATATACGATTGGGGAGCCTGGGGACAAAGCCTAATTTGCATTAAGTGGCATGCTCCTATCATAAGCCTTCAAATGTGGCAGCAGGGTCCTATAGCAGAGCTCCTAGTACAAGTCTTAATTACCATATGTGCAACAAGGGAGGCATCTAGCAGTGACCAAGGGTCAACCTAGAGGTAAATTAAGCATCCAGGCTTAGAGACAGCTTTCAGATAAGGTCAGTCCTCTAGGCCGGGGGATATTTTCCAGATAAGGGCCTACCGGAAGTTGTGTTGCTGGGGAAGGAGTCCCATGTCATCAAGCTTTGGAAAAATCTTCCGGGCCATGATATAGACTGCAAACTCTGACCAGCCAGCAATGCCTCCCAACATTATTGTATCCATTTGATTTTTATTTTTCACTTTTAGGCATATCGATAAATGTATCAAAATACAATCTATGTCGACTCAACTTACATATTCTACCATGTTCTTGTATCACTAGTACTTGATATAGGATTTTTCTAATTTACATATAGGGTGTGTGTGTGTGTGTGTGTGTGTGTGTGCACGCGCTCGTGTGTACGCGCACTGCCATTGGATATAGGGTGATTACAAATTCAGGAGACTAGTAAAAATGAAGCAGTTTTTAATGTACTATTCTTCAGAAAGGAATGCTGGCACACAGGCAAGGCAAACACGGTCAGCATGCTGATTTGGAACAAGTTATTCATTTTTAAAAACTTCTACAACCCCCCGAAATTCCTATTCTCTTTTCCTTTAGACTAGAACTGCACCCTTCTCAAACTCCACATCCAATTGGCCCAGGACACAAAGTCTTGTACAATAAATGATTTGGGGTTTGAGGCTACCCCCACCCCACTTTTCTGATCCTGAAGTCAGTCATGCATCAGACCACCTGTAACTTAACTTCGAACTCTCACAGTTGTGAGACAAGCAGATGCCACATGCCAATCGGGGAGAGACAAACCTAGCACTTTCCTGCAACTCTGATGAACTCACCTCAATAATACTGTGAGTGCACCTCATTTTGAAAATAGACCCTATGAATCTATGTGTTACATGGGTGCGTGCATGTGTGTGTGTGTGTGTGTGTGTGTGTGTGTGCACGCACGTATTCACTTGAGGTCAGAGGACAACCTCGGGTGCTTTCGTTTTTGTTTTTCTTTTTCTTTTCTTTTTCTTTTCTTTTTTTGGTTTTTTTCGAGACAGGATTTCTCTGTGTAGTTTTGGTGCCTGTCCTGGATCTTGCTCTGTAGCCCAGGCTGGCCTCAAACTTACAGAGATCCACCTGCCTCTGCCTCCAGAGTGCTGGGATTAAAGGCGTGCGCCACCACCGCCCGGCCTAGCTTTCTTTTTAAGATGGGTTCTGAAGACTGGACTTGGTCTTCATGTTTACAAAGACCAGAGCTTTAGTGACTGGGCTACTCCTCTGGTCCTCATTCAAGAATTTTTTAAGAAGCCAAATTAAATGTTGCCTTATCAAAAAAAAAAAAACTTCATCACAACATTATTTTAAAAAATGAAATGTCCCCACCATCTGCGGTGCCTTGCCTGCTTCCTTCTTTTACTAAATTTTCTCTGCCTTTCATCTCATTACTCTTTGGGCAAATTTTGCTTCATAAGAACCTTCCAAGTGTTTTCTTTTACAGATGCAGAGCACTGTACTTCCTGTATTTTCTCCAGTCTTTCAGTTCTTATCTCTGGCTCTTCCTTCTGTCATTATTTTCAAACCTAGCAAATGTCTAAGCAAAACCTAAACTTCACAAGATGCTTCATAAGTGTTTTGATTCATATTAAGAATATTTCTGGCCGGGTGGCAGTGGCACACGCCTTTAATCTCAGCACTCTGGAGGCAGAGGCAGGTGGATCTCTGTGAGTTCGAGGCCAGCCTGTTCTATAGAACAAGATCCAGGCCAGCCTGGTCTACAGAGCAAGAGCCAGGACAGGCACCAAAACTACACAGAGAAATCCTGTCTCAAAAAAAAAAAAAAAAAAAGAAAGAAAGAAAGAAAAAGAAAAAAAGAATACTTCTGTTAAGTTGTTTCAACTTCTGCACTCTTGGCTGATTTTGAGAAGGTAATTTACTATGGTCACGTTCCACTTGCCTGTGAGAATGGATACCATAGGAAGCTAATTCAGTCATAAATGCTACGAAAAGCACATGGTTCAGATTTTATGGGAACACCACACACACACACACACACACACACACACACACACACACACACACACGAACACAAATAGCTGTGGTAACTGTGCATTTATCTGCTTATAGGATGGCATATTTGCATGCGTAAGGGTGCACATGTGTAGGTATTCTGAGAGTGCCCTCAATAGCTGATTGAATGTGAACACACATTCGCAGAAAGTCAGAGCTTGCTTTGAAAGCTCTGAGCCTGTAAAGAATTGTGCGTTTTCCAGAGGCAAAAGCTTAAGAATGAATATTTATCTTTGTGACTAATGGAAGAACCACTGTAGCTGCTTCCACTCCTGTACAAATGCTACTTGAAATACCATGGCCTTATATGGGGTTTGCCCACATTTCTCACATGACCTATCTGTAGACAGAATTTATTAAGTTTGGGGGTTACACAAAGAGTCTTTAATGATACTACAGCATTATTTTTCTCACACATTAATTTATCATGTGTAAGCACAGTTTTGATTGTGTTTTATTCCTTTTAAGGGGAGCCCGTTACAAAAAAAAAAATATTTTGAATGCTTCGGAATCTGTTATCTTCATTTTCAGTGAATTCATTCACTTCAGTTCAGAATAGCTTTGGATGTTCCCTTCTTTTTCATTCCTGTAACCAGGCTTAAATTATTTAATTACTCATAAATCCTGACTTCTCCTATCCCAAAGTAAGTGGCTTTCCTGAAATACTTAAAATTTTAAAGGACCATGGGGGGCGAGGGATGATGCTTCATTCTAAGAAAAGGCGTTATTAGGTGTTGGTGTTTCAGACATGCTAACTCCTTAAGGAATGCACTTGAGACGGGAAGGGTGGACTCTGCAGTTCTGTAGCTGCCTGCTCTTCTGTTATATGAAGTCGGCTCGAGTTTCAGAGCAACCAGAATTTCTCTCAGAAAGGACTGCTAATCATCTTCATTAGATGACATTCATTACGTTCAGCTATGACCTTAATCTTCAGAGAATTAGAAGCTCTGGATGATCCACTAAGGAATTAGAATTGCAAAATAGACTAAATGTCATACAATATTCATGTCCAAACTTCCTTTAAAACTTAGCTTTTGACATCTGTCTTCACCTTTTGTCTAAGCATTTAAAGAAATCAGAAAATCTGCATTACAGGCTCATGCTAAAGAAAAAAATATTCATAAGGTTCTTAAAGATGGGAACCATTGCAATGGGGTGTTGCAGTTGAGTGACATTCGGCTCAGCTTTTAATACAAGGACAAGTAGAGATTTAATGTGGGACAGAGTTGGGGGGGGAGTCATTTGATGAAAACTTACTAAGAGAAATCATGTAAGTTGGGGGATTGTGCTTAACTGACTTGGCCTGGTTCTTGCTGAAGGTAAGTGAATAATAGGAAAACTTCCTCTGTCTGTGGTATCTATAGTCCAAGCTTCACTTCTAACAGTAGATGTGAATATTCTTTCCCACACTGACACCAGTCACAACACTCCTTTAAAGCTTCCAAGGAAAGCAATGCACCTGTGCTTTGTATGGGCATCTGTGGCAAGTGGTAATATGCTGGGTCCCTATCACGTGCAACACCTGTGGAACTATTGCAGATGGGAATCACGGTGCCTCTCGTCTCTGACCCTGGAGTCCCTGATCATTCACCTTGGAGGGAAGTATTAGGCTATGCAGAGTTGCTGTATTTTTGTAGGGCTTTTTATTTTGTCTGACTTTGGGCTGAGTTTGACCAGCCTCCCTTTTGGTCTGTGTTTCCTTCAGGAAAGAGGCATTCACTGAAGCTCGGGGTGCCAGGAGGGGAGTTAAAAAGGTCATGGTCATAGTGACTGATGGAGAATCACATGATAACTATCGACTGAAACAGGTCATTGAAGACTGCGAGGATGAAAACATTCAGCGATTTTCCATAGCTGTAAGTACCTTGCTAGCAACGGGTTTGTAAACTCTCAGTGTCTGTCATGAGCCAGACATCATGTACGAGGCAATAAAGATTGCTTCTTAGTTAATAATTCTTCCAGAAATTTGAGAAGCCAGAATCAGAAGATGTCTTTTACAATCATCCACTAACAAGTCAATCACGATATTTCTGTAGCCCCGTTTACCTGTCTGCTTAAGCTGTCCAGGTTCTCACATTTCCCAGATGCAGGAAATAGAAAGAATTGGAAGGCTAGGTATGGGAAAGGACAGAGAAGAATGTGTTTCAGGTCCTGAAACACCTTTGGACAGACTTTCATGCTGCATATCATCTCTGGGACAAATGAACAAGTTCCTAACAGTCTGAGCTTCAGTATCTTCCTCTGTCAAAGGATTATGTTATTCCTGTCAGTCTGTCTGTCTCTCACCACATGAAGAATCGGTGACAACGGTGGCCAGCGAGGCATACAATAACCATTGTCTTTCTCTCTGATCCTTTCAAGGAACTCACAACCATGAGCTAAGAAGAGCCTGGTGTTCAAGAGATAAAAAGGGATGTGGGTTTCCTCCTTGCTCAGAAACCGTCAGGGAATTCCCCAGAGACTACATCTGGCTCTTCCTTTCTGCTTCCACCTTGTAGCCCTTCATGTGTCTTTGGTCTAGGGGCAGGCTTCTCTTTCATCTGAAATCAATTGTCCTTTTGTTCACTAAAATTGATTTAATTAATAGACTTTTTTTAAGCCAAGAGAAAAAGATTCCAAACCCCAACAGCGCAGCTTGAACTCTTTACAAACAATAATCAAATATTAGCTGCATTAATTTTCAACATCCAGTCAATGAATTTATCTTTCTTTCAAAAGCATGAATGATATAAGTAGTGGGGGATGGGGTTACACACAGAAAAAAAGTTTCAGGACATGATTCACAGCTTCCCAGGGCCAAGGCACTCGTTTTATAAACAAGACGATTGGGTTATAAAGTGATAATATCTGACTGAAACATTTTCTTATTTTATTTGGGGTATAAGATATATAAAAAAATTCACTAAACATCTAATTGTTTCTCTCATTATCCCTATTGCTTACTTTTATAAATTTTCACTTGCCAATTATCATCAAATTCTTTATTGCCCCTTCTGCTGTGAAAATGTAACTATTTCATGATTTCATGGTTGAGAATAGTTTCAAATGGTCTTGCCTTCACTCAGGACAATGTCTAAACAACGAGTGACATTAAGTCTATGGCTGATCTCTTTCTTCAGTGTGTAAAGCCAGAGCTTGCTCACTTGGTCCAGACATTACATAAGTATCAGAGATTGTCTCATTTTTCTGCTTCCCCCTGAGGACTAGTTGGCATTCCAAGTACCATGGATGCAGGCCACAAACAGCATTAGGCATCATCAGAATTAACAGTATTGGTGCTGAGGATGTAGTTCAGCCAGAGATTGCTTGCCTCCCTCATGGGATCACTTAATACTCAGCACACACACACACACACACACACACACACACACACACACACACACACACACACACACACAACCAGCATTAGGGACACTTCACTGGAAAGACAAAGACAGTGCGCAACTTTTTAAAAGTGTTTTCTGTGTTTTGCATTATGTCCGATGACATAGTCAGTTTTTTCTTGTCTTAAACTCTTTGCCTATTTGGAGTCCTATTTGATTGTTATACATTGCCTCTCATCTAGTAAAAAATAGATTTCAAAATCCCATTCATCTTCATGGAGAACCATATATTCATGTGTTTTCCATTTTAATCAGTGTGGTATTATCAAACTGCTCTTGAAATCTGTATAAATAAAAAATAAGAAAATGTCACTTAATAATTAGTTACCTTTCCTACTTTGTGTCTCTTTTCCCTGCTATACCGTATTTATTTTTAAAAATATTATTTGAGACTAAAATGGAAAACAAGACACTTGTATTACTTTTTCTCGTCCGTGCATAACACAGAAAGACTTCAGGAATCTCTATTCATGCTGCACATATTCACACAAATATAAGTTCTATCTTAATTACTGCCTGGAATATTCTTTTATCTCAGTTATTTTAATTACTGTCTGGACTATTCCGTCTACTGCATCTTTTCCTCACTGTTTGGTTCTGATCAACACAGAAACGTGTTTTGACAGGAAACAGCTCCCCAAGAGAATTAAATATTGGTGATGTAAGTTCCCTGTTTTAAAACTTCAAACATTTCCTGTTAAAATTCCATATTTTGAGAGGCCACGAGTTGGCTTTTAGTCCTCTGTTTCTGTCAGTGGAGAATATTAGACTGGTCCATCAGGCCTTATTAGATATTCAGATTCTACTCCTAGGTCGTAATGGCTGAGAGGTGTGAATTACTTATTGCACTCAAATGTAAATGAGACATCAGTGAAGATCATAGCATTCCATTTATATTTTCAAATAAAAGGCATGATGCTGCACATAAATGCATTGCACATTTACTCTGACATATCTGCTTCAAGGAGATTTCAGTTCTGACTACATTTTTCAGGTAAATATTAGCAGAATTCAAATGCTTCAGTTCAACAGATTGGAGATATACTTAAAAAATTAGGTGTATTATTTGACTTTTTGTTTGTTTTCATAGAAAACATTTTTACAAGTTAGCAAACCCTGGGGTGAAAGATCCCAATAGGCTTCTGTCATTGTTTTCATCTGTGACATAAGGTGGTTCAAACCTCTGTAGGAGCCCATAAATCCTGCATCTCTGAGTATATTCTCCAACATTGTAGTTATCCACTTTATTCTTACTCGTTACATATGTCCTGTGGGCACTTTTCCTACTTAGTTAAATCTACTTATCTCCCTCCTTTCATATTTACCACTAAATGTCTGATAACATTCACTTCACAATTAACAACTTCAACTACACACGCCCTAAAACTCAGCTATTAAGTTTGTGTTAAGTATATTTTGAATTTCAGCAATTTTAAATTAAATGGGAGTTAATATGTTGATCCAATAGTTAATCTAGAACATGCTGGGTAAGAATCAAAAAGGAGCAATGATGATTTATCATCCCAGGATGTCACAAGATCTGTAGAATAAGTTAAGTAAATCAGTGGGGAACTCAGAGGAATCCACATCATCCAGGATTTGAATGAATCTAAACATATAGGTTACCAAACTGATAAAAAAAGAAAAAAGTAGTCTAACCATGTTCAGCAGGAAATGCATGGGTATGGTTCCTTTAGAACTTGTAGACTGTCTCCTGCAACCAGATTCAGCGAGACATCCAACTATAAGAAAGGCATCTTGATAGCTCTTCTTAAATGAGGTAGGGTATTTGTTCAATGTTGTGAGAGCATGGCCTTTCAGTTTTGCCTCCCTACCTAACATCTCTCTGCCGCCTCCACCTCCACTAATTCTCCTCCATCACATAGCTAATGAGCAACACAGTGCCAGGGGTCTCTTTTCAGAGGCTAGCCACATATAGTGTTTGCCCTGGCTTTTCATCACAATAGCTAGGAATTTAGTTTTTGTTTTCTGTAATAATTTGTGAAGTTCCTGCCTAGACCATTCTATGCAAAGTCTGGGTATCATAGTAGGAAGAGTGACTTTATAAATGAAAATCGAACAGAACCTAAGTCATGCACAGGCTACCTTGTCAACAGCTCCAGGTTTCCTTAGACACAGGCTTCCCCAAAGAACGGTTGGTCGGTCCTTCCCAGATACTCATGTGTCATTCATTTTAAGCACATTAACGTGTGAAAGAGCTAGGGTGGGCTGGATGGATGAGGTCTTAAGAGTGAAGAGTGAGGAGTTGGCTTGATGTCCTACAGTGTGGAAATAGGACATTTCCTCTGTGCTGGTCACTGGTGTTCCCCAGGGAAAGGGGCAAGCACATCATGCAAAGCCTCCGTGAGCCTACTGCCTGGAGCAGATACGACTCATATTCTCACATGAACAGTTCGTGTGCCTCAGAGTTCCTCAGTTGTACAGTGTTGCTCGCACACTATTCATCATATGAAACAAATAAATCTGCCAGAGGTCATAAGAAGAACTATGTAAACAGTAACTTGAGTTTCTTCTCATTTTTGTAAGTACATATCTATATATCTTAATCAAAATACCATTTTGTAGCCTACCATCTTAAACCTCATTTTATGCATCATTATTTACAGACATCTAAGTTGTTCTCAGTGGGATAGTATAATAAAGGAGACAGGAATGTTTAAAAGAACTGGTCATCTTCAAATGTAACTTGTAACGAAATAAAAATTAAATGTGCTTTATTACAAGAGTGACATTTTCATTATAAAAGAAAATGGCCTTTAAATAAATGTGGGCAAATCAATGATGGAAATATAAAATATTATAAACAGAAATAAAAAGTAATATATTATTTGAATCTTCTTCCTATTACTCACATAGCTATGCAATTTTAAAATATAAAATTAGATCATATCTTTGTATTGGGGATTTTTAGTTTAAAATTTACATATTTATCACAAACATGGATATTTTCACACTAAAACTAAACAGGCAAGATTGTGCATACCTTAAAGAAGAAGCATGATTAGTATGATTTCATGAAAATTTAAAACTTCTCATAAAAAAATGAAACAAATATAAAAGTCTTCACTCCAGAATATATGCAGAGCTTTCACAAGTCTCTAAGAAAAAATACACATATGCACACACGTGTGCATGCACACATGTATAATATATATACACTTAGGTACACAAACATACAAAACATTTCCATAACTCCCTCACTGGTTGCTCTGCCAGAAGATGGCCATGTTAGTAGCTGCAACCATACCACAGTCATATAGAAATTATAACATTTCTTTTGAACTGTCGGATTTCAAAGCTATAGCTGTTACACAGCATCATGGGAGTGCATAAGAAGAAAGATTTTCATTTTCCCACCTCAACCGTGGTTTTAAGAACCAGTATATAGGGATGGGGAGATGCTCAGTGGTTAATATCATGTACTGCTTTTGTAGGGGACCCAAGGCTGCTTCTCAGAACCCATGTCAGGCAGCTCACCTCTGCCAGTAACTCCAACTCCAGGAAGACTTCATCCCTCGGCCTCAAGGGAACCTGCACACAGGTGCACATACACAGACACACACAGACATAATGAAAAATAAGATAAATATTCATATGAATCAATATTAGGAAAACCATGTACTCAGACAGCTTCTCTTCCATAAGTATTCCCATAAGTACAAAACATTATCACATGATAAGATAACCTAAATGTTCTTGTTCACTGAATATATATGTTTGAGATATTTATTTAACATTTAGAAGTTAAAATGTGTTCTTGCCATTTTTGTTATACCCTAGATCCTTGGCCACTATAACCGAGGGAACTTAAGCACTGAAAAATTTGTGGAGGAAATAAAATCAATCGCCAGCGAGCCCACTGAAAAGCACTTCTTCAATGTTTCAGATGAGTTGGCCCTGGTCACTATTGTTAAAGCTCTAGGAGAAAGGATATTTGCCTTGGAAGGTATGACTATCTTTCCTAATGCTGCCTGTTGCTTCTAAAATTCAAATTTAATATGATGGGTTTGGGGTATTCTCAGCACACTACTAACTCATGTTCACTGTGTGCAGTAGCCATCAGGGAAGAAATCTCTGCTATATGTATCTGTCATGAAGCTACTTTACAGAGAGCTGTGTCTGCTAGAAGCAGTTATTGTCAGGCTGCTATGATGCCCAGGAGAGCTAGTGGACATGGTGGTCAGCATTGACATATGTAAGAAACCAAATGCCTCAGCATGCCTTGTTCCTTTTCGGTGACACAAGTTTAGAATGAAGCGCCACTAGCTCAACTTTTATTTTCTGACTGTGTCTCTGTTTCCTTAGGGCTGCTAGGACAGTGTTCTGATGCAATCATTTCTGTGTTCATTCCCTCTGCGATTTGCTTTATGCACATTTGTAAAGATCTTCATGGAGTTTTGCCTCGAGTCCTTGGGTTGCAAAACTTCATCTACTGTGGTTGTCTAATCATGCCACCTCTTTGAAGATTTTTCTTTGACTTTTTCAGCGGTAACAGTCTGTTGAAGCTACTGAACAATGCTAGTCCCTTAGGTGGAAGGTGTCCAGTAACAAACTACTTTGGAACTCATGTCCTTTGAATCATAAAGTCTTCTTTGAATTTTTGAAGGTCTGGAGACTCAGGACTCAGACCCCAGATCCCCGCAGAAACCACAGAGAATTCTTAGGTCCTTCTGGGGCACCCCAGTCCTATTGACTGTCTTCAAGGGGGCCCGATGAAAATGTCGCTTGTGTAGTTGTGAAAAGTTCTATCTTGCTATCCCTGACAGAACCTGTTAATTACAAATGAAAGAGAATGTGAGGATGAGACATGACTTTAAAAAGGGTAGACAGTTTTGAGCAAGTATCCAATAAACAAGAAAAAAAAAAAAAATGTGTGTGCGCGCATGCGCGCTGAGGACTGAACCCAGGGCCTTATATATGCTGGACAACTGCTCTACAGCTTCCCTATACCTCTAGTTCAAGAAAATGATGTGAAGCAATGGTTTTCAACATTTCTTGAGTAGCCCCTGAAAACAAACGTTTTGCTTTGCAAGCCAGCACACACATATTCATGCATATAAAAATACACCCAATCTCAGCGTGTCTCGCGATAGTCTGTTATGCACAGTGCACGGCGCCATGCTCACCGCTTCCTGCTCGCACAGGGACCCTCTTTCAGAGACAATGAAATGGCTTTGCTCACCCCGTTGCTTTGGATCTGAGTCCCACTCAGTGCTCAGAAGCTTGGATTCCCTCTGAGGGTGACGAGGACTGGCTTTCCAGGCAGAAGGAGTTTCTCTGACTCCCTTTTTGTCTTCTGCCTCCAGAGACAGAACACTTGAATCATAGCCGTTTCTGAATGGCTCCGCTGTCCTGTGTTCTGAATCCAAGTCACTGTTCCATGGCTTTGGTCTCTCAATAGCCATGGAGATGTTATTTAGCAATAGGCCAGGCCATGCTTGTCTAGATTTAATATGAATGGTCTTCTAAATTACCGTGCACTTTTAACTTTTAACAACACAGGCCAAGAAAGAGTCTGTAAAGGGTTGAGTTTTTTGCTTGTTTTTGTTTTGTTTTGTTGTTTTAGACTGTAATATAACCACAGCATTCCTCTGTTTCCTTTTCTCCCTCAAAACCCCTCTCATATAACTCTCCCACTCTCCTTCAAATCCATGGCCTCCTTGTTCATGAATATTATTGCGATGCACATATGTATAGCTGTACACATATAAATTTCTAAATACAACCTGTTTGGTCTGTATAATGTTACTTATATGAGTTGGTTTTTTAAAAATTGCTATTAGACTAGTCAGTTAAACATAGTAAGTGCCATTTCTAACTACTCTCTAAGTCAGCAGGCAAATATAACCTAGAACTGGCCAAATGTGACCTGCATTGTAAGGGACGTGGTTCATTTTGCCTGAAATGACATTTTAAGATTCTTTATAACCTTACCAAATCACAGTTAAAGTTCCTCACTAGAATGTCCAAATGCTTCAATAAATCTCTATATTGAAATAATTGAAATCACTTTATGAAACTCTCCAAAGATTAAAATTTTCTCTCTACATCTTAATGCTGCTCTATCAAGACTAAAGTCATGGGGGTTGTCTGTTTTGTTTCCGGTTCTGTTTTTGTTTTCCTTTTCAAGGCAAAGTTTCTCTAGCCTTGATCCTCTTGCCTCAACTTCCCTGGTACTGGCATTTTACAGCGGCGCTTCCAGTATACTAGGTCTCGTTATTTTCATAATGAGATCACAAAAGGCTTTTTCCCCTGTCATTTGGGAAATCTCCATTTCCTGTCAGTATTTGTTTTAGATGGTAAATAGCTACAATTATGACAGTCTGGTTGGCCAAGGACAGTGCCACCTAGTGAGTCAGGCATGCTCAGGAGTTGACTAAACAGATCAGGAAAAGATAGGAATCTCCCTTTCTTATCAGCTTCCAGGGGACAATGCTCACATTCCCAACCAGACATAGTGCAAGAGGCAGAGTGGTAGGTTTACTCCACATCAGCCTGTCAGGGACAGGTTGAAAGTGAGAATATGAGAAAGAGCATGTGGCTAGGCTATTATCATGATGCTAATGTAGCATGCAGAATGCCACGGAGTTCCTTCCTCTGTTCTCATTTGAAAACACAACATCAGCAGAGGGTGAGCGAGGCTGGTGTCTACTACGATGTCCTTGCTATCCGTCCTGCAAAAATAGGCGTGGAAGTAGCTTAAATCATTATGTATCAAAAACACATTTTAATTTGAGGTAAAATGCATCTTAGTCATTTAAAGGGCAATTTGAATAAGGGATTAAAATGATAGATTCAGATTCTTGATCGCTTGCCACATTTAATCTAGCCCTATAAAAATTCAATTGCAGATGCATTTTTTAATAGTTTTTATGCCACTAAATAAATAGTAAACATGTTTAATTTCACAAGTTTAATGATTCACATGAATCAATTGACAGACAGGCTGACTTGGCCAAAATTATGTGTTATTTTTAACTTATTTTAAGACCAAGTAAACCAGTGACTCCCTGGAAGCAAGTAGATCAACATTCCCTCAGTTCCCCCAGGAAACTGTGGCTTCTGGTCTGTAAATATTTTGAGAAGAGTGCAACTCCATACAATGCTCTAACTTGTCTGGACTTTAGCAATGAGCTTTAAAATTGATGTTTTAAAAATATAAAGTTTCTTTAAAAATATAGACTTAGATGGGACACAAATGAGAGCTATGTGAAAAAGTCACCTCCTGAGATGAATGATCCCCACATCCAGTATTAAGACCAACATGCACTGGGATCCTTCAACTCTATCAAACAGTGGCTCCTAGAGAGGATATAGGGCCTGAAGTGTAGGTGGGACTGATGAGCTGAGAATCTCTTTAAATACACGAGTAAAGTTTTGTTAGCCCTGTAGGGTATCAAATTTAGCTCTGATAGGGTTCCCAGACCAAGTAGACAAGACAGTTGACTCTTACTGTAGTTCAGCTTTCCAAAGCACCAAGGAATCACAGTCAGCTACAGTCCAGAACAGACAGTCAGGCTGACTTGGCTAAAACTATGTTAATTTTAACTCATTCTTAAGACCAAATAAACTCTCTGCAAGCAAGTAGATCATCGTTCCCTCAGCAAGGATGGGAAGCCAATGCTTAAGAATGGAAGAAGAGTCCTTTCAGTAACCTCTGTCTTGTGTTTAACCTTGTCTAGGAGTTTTGGTTGAGAAGTACATGGCTGATAGTGCCCTAATACGTTCCATAGTTCTGCTTGGCAGGTCCCCAGATTCCAGCACTTCTGTGTCCAGCAGACCATTGGCAGCCTAAAAGACATTGGCAGTCACTTACTGTGTTATCTTTCTCACATTGTAGCTACAGCTGACCAGTCCGCAGCATCCTTTGAGATGGAAATGTCTCAGACCGGTTTCAGTGCTCATTATTCACAGGTACGTTGATCATGTCCAGGAAAGCAATATCTTTCCTGCAAAATTTCCCTGCAAGCAATGCCCAGCCATTAATTGTGTAACATTGCTTTGAAGTTTATGTTGAGGGGCAGCTCTGCAGGCTGTGGTTGTGATGTCTAATCCAAATGGAGAAAACGGCATCTCACAAGCTTCTTATTAGGAGACTATGTCACACAGCTTCTATATTTTACCAGTTAATAGTTGTGAACCAGACAGTCTGAGCTCTGCTGAATGGAATTGTGCACCTAATGAAATGAAAGACTTAAGACATTTGTTTAAAATGTGGAATCTTTTTCTCAGTGTTAAGGTATTCATTGGTCATGTTAATATTCCTTAGAAGACTAAGATGTAGGAGTGTGTGTGTGTGTGTGTGTGTGTGTGTGTGTGTGTGTGTCCAGAACAATATAGAAAGGCAAGAAGAGAAGACATCATGGCCCTTATACAGGGTTATTGACATTTCAATGTGGAAGTTACATAGTGTACCCCAGCTTCCTTTTTAATTAAAATTGGGATTTTGCTTTCTTGTTTGTTTGTTTGTTGTTTGCTTGCTTTTTGTTTGTTTTCAAGACAGGGTTTCTCTATATAGGCCTGGTTGTCCTGGAACTCGCTCTGTAGACCATGCTAGTCTAGAACTCAAGGATCCACCCACCTTTGCCTCTTCCTAGGTACTGAGATAAAAGGCGTGGACCACCACCATCTGGCTTAAAATAGAGATTGTAATATTGTGTTCTTGCGAAGAAAGTTGTTTTTAGTACTATATGAATTAATTTTTATAAAGCACTTTGGACCATTCCTATCATATGGTTAGTGCTACCGAAGTGTTTGCCAATACCATTTTATTGCTCTCTGTCTCATACATTAGGACTGGGTCATGCTTGGAGCAGTGGGGGCCTATGATTGGAACGGAACTGTCGTCATGCAGAAGGCTAACCAGATTGTCATCCCTCAGAACACCACCTTTCAACCTGAGCCTGCCAAAATGAACGAACCTCTTGCTTCTTATTTAGGTAAGGCTTGGATGCAACTGCTAGAAGCGTCTTCAAAAGAAATGTTCACATGATTTTTTTTTTTTCCATAACATTGTTTTCCCCGGTGTTTTAAAAGATTCGGGAAAGGTTTCAGACTTCTGAGCAGCCTTAGCGAGTCAAAGTCATAGAAACTGGAGGTCATTAGCTCAGCGCCTGCTGAGGTGTTGGACAAGTGCAAGGAACAGTGTTAGCTGACACTGAGTGCTGTCTAAGAGTGCCCCCTGTGTCCGATATTTCCTATAAAACCAGAAGAACTTTGGACCCGGTAGACAGAAAAATGAGGTTAGAAAAACCTTGACATGGCCTGCATAATATATATCCTTAATTTCTTTCTACAAGTTCTCATTGTGAAAGAAAAATTTCAACTGCTTTATCATAGTTTCTTCTTTGATTCTATTCTAGTTTGTATCTATAGCTTCTTCTAGTCACATTCAGTAAAATTCTGGGAATAAGGAGATGGGACACATGTTTGTCGTTGCCTTATTCAGGATCTATACCAGGCTCAGAACCAACTGGGTGGGGTGGGGGTTGTCGGTGAGGGCCTCTCATCACTGTGAAGGCACAGGAAACAGGTGGGAGGCCTAAACAAAAACGGAAAGGATGCCAGGCGGTGGTGGCACACGCCTTTAATCCCAGCACTCGGGAGGCAGAGGCAGGCGGATCTCTGTGAGTTTGAGGCCAGCCTGGGCTACAAAGTGAGTTCCAGGAAAGGCACCAAAACTACACAGAGAAACCCTGTCTCGAAAAACCCCCCCAAAAAAAAGAAAGAAAGAAAGAAAGAAAGAAAGAAAGAAAGAAAGAAAGAAAGAAAGAAAGAAAGAAAGAAAGAAAATGGAAAGGACCCCCAATGCTGTTCCCCTATTCCCACTTAGCATACTTGTCCTTAGGTCCTTTCTTGTCCTGCCAATATTCTCAGCATTGGGGTACAGAGATAAAGCAAACACCTTGGTCTTGAAATATCCCCCATTTTACTATCGCAGCATTCTTTCAAGGAACTTTTGATCCTGGAGGCAAGGCTTTTTCTGTCTAAATCCTAGTTTCTTTCTATCTTATGAGGAAAATACCAAGTTCTGGGGTACCTCCACATCTCTTCTTCCTCAGAGCACTCCTGACAGCTGCAGAGGAGGCAGGGCTTTAGAGTTTGGGTCTCTGCTGTCGAAACACCTAACAGCAAGCAGCAGAAGACATCCCGCTCTCCTCCTACCAGAAAACAAACCGGCCTGAACAAGTCAAAGCCCAAATGACAAAGACAGCTTAGTCTTTTACTCTAGTAAAAGGTGATTTAGAGCAGACAGATGTGGAAATGAATTCCCTGACACAAGCCCACCTTCCTCCAAATCTCAAAGAAATTGGAAGCTGGGAAAGGAAGTGTACTGTGTGTCTTTGAAACAGCTGAGAATGGGTGATGGTGCCAGGGCTGAGCTCATGCTTCATACTGTGTCTGTCATGGTGAGAGGCATGCTTAATCTGCTTTCTAAATTAATCATCAGAGAACAGGACAATTGTGCTCCAGTTACCACTAGCAGCTCTGACACACCAGTCAGGTCACCTGATTCTTACAGGAGTGTTCCCTGTATGAAAATACCTGACTCTGGGCTAATTGGGAAAGCACTCACAAATCCAGAGTGCCTATGTTGTGCCAAACATATTAGACAAATTTAAAATGACAAAATGGATGAGGCAGACCATTGTTCTGGATGAGAAACAATGAAGAAACAAGCAATCTCACTGGGTATGCTGTGGGCTAAGACAGAGAATTGACAGAAGTGGGGGAGCGGGGGCGCTTAGCTCAGATAGTGTCTGAAGTTCTTCATAACCTAAGATTCTGTGAGATTGTTATATGCAGAAAACCTTGGACTCAAAAGCCAGTTTAACCTAAAGCTTCTTTCTGCCCTAGATAGAACAATTATAGATAATAATGGATGGATTTATAAATGTAAATTATTATAATTCCTATGAAAGACAGTCGATTGTGTGTTTGCAGAGCCACAGAAAGGATCTCTCTTCATTGCCAGAAATTCACTTTAAGACCCTAGCCAAAAACAAACAAACAAAAAACAAATTCAATGTCTAGGCCCTAATCCATGGACCTATTAATGTGTTACTTTATGAGGCAAAAAGGACTTTCCAATTGTAACTTTATGAGGGATCCTGAGATAGATTATCCTTGGATATATTTTGTCTTAGGGTTTCTATTGCTGTGACAAAACACCATGACCAAAAAGCAAGTTGGGGAGGAAAGGGTTTGTTCAGCTTACACTTAGACATCACTGTTCATCACCAAAGGAAGTCAGGACAGGAACTCCAATAGGGCAGGATCCTGGAGGCAGGAGCTGATGCAGAGGCCATGAAAGCATTGGCTTGCTTCCTCTGGCTTGCTCAGACTGCTTTTTTTTATAGACCCAGGACCACCAGCCCAGGGTGGCACCACCCATCATGGGCTGCCCCACCTCCATTGACCACTAGTTGTGAACATGCCTTACAGTTGGATCTCATGGAGACATTTTCTCAGCCGAGGCTCCTTCCTCTTTGATAAGTCTAGCTTGTGTCAGGTTGACACACAAAACCAGCCAGTACATATTGCCATAGTTCAATATAATCAAGTGATGAAATCAGAAAAATCTTTCCTAGATGTGTTTAGAGGGAGATAGAATTGTAGGAGATGGCCAGAGAGATGCAGTGTTGCTGGTAATGGAGGAGGAGGAGGTAGGAACATATGTGATCTCTAGATCACAAAGGACAAAGAAACGTGTTCTCTCCACAGTCTCCAGGAAGGCATAGCCCCCACTTGCTTCTTACTGTAGTGCAGGGAGAGCTATGTAGGACTTGTAACTTACAGAATTGCACAGTAAGACATTTGGAATGTACATGGTAAGCCATCAAGTTTATAGTAATTTGTTATAGCATCAGTAGAAAACTAATACAGGTTTGTTAAATAATACAGTTTCTAGCACTGATCCTATTACAACTAAGCATTTAGACAAAAAGACTGAATGAAGAAAACAAATGAGTTTGACATGGTCACTACCCCCTATATTCACTTATTCTAATTATTAATTTAACAGTGCTGTATTTTTGGTAGTCTAGGTTAGGATTCTACAATCAAATTCTTTAAATCAAACAAAGTCCTAAGTCTGTTATTCCCCTAAAGTTTGAGTCAATGGTTGATTAAAGCATGCTTAAATGACTTAAATTTTAAAGATTGTACTACACATAAGAAAACATCAAAATAGCCTTACTTCTTTCCATGGCCCCTTTTATCATTTACAATTCAATGAAACTGGAAAAATTACTTGTTGACAACGTATATATGCAAATATATGTAAATAAATGTGCATATTTGTGGCTCCTCTATGCATAAGAAAAGATAAATTTGCATATGTGGTCTATCGTATATTAATGTATTTTCTGTTCATTTCATTACCTTAGTCAAAAGTTAAGATATAAGACATTTACCAACAGGTGTCTAATAGGTGTAAGGTGTCTTTCATATGCTTCCCCTAACCCACCCCCAAATATTTTTTTTCAAATCTGAAATAAGGCTTTCAAATATTTTGTTGTGGGTATTGTAAAATTATAGAGAGACTGAGTTCACTGCTCTGAAATCTGGGTGAAAAGCAACCAGTGAGGCCATGTGAAATCTTACAAAGAGGGCAAAATGAGAGGCCAGCCCTCTGTGGAAATATGTGTTCATCAATGAAAAGGAGGCAGTGGGAAATGTAGCATGAACACCCCTTTCAGGACAGAGTCATCCACCCAAATTCTTCTCACCCCCTAACCTGCCTCAGTATGTGCTTAGCCATATTGCATTTTGAGTGTGGTGGTGAGACTGTGGGGGAGCCCGAACTCTGTCCCCTTCATCCGTACTTTGTTCTCATACATCCGTGCTATGTTCTGATCATGCCTGACACACTCTAAAGGAACAGGAAGTGAGCTAAAGGCACAAAATGAAGATCAGCCATTCATTTCCTACTCCATCACCAAGGCTCTTGCTTCTTCCCAGAAGGTATGAAACTAGACAATACTCATCCTTCGTAAAGGAGGATGAAGGTATGAAAACAGATGAAAAAATTCACAAAGGATAATATGCCTGACCGATTTTGTTCCCTTAGCACTTATAAAAACATATTATTTGTACAAAAAACAATTATTTAACTTATAGTAAAATATTTACTAATTAAATTAAAAATATGACCTCTTTTACAGTTGGAAGTGGTTCTCTGTGACTTTTTGAACTATGCGTGTCTTCTACTCCAGGAATAAGCCACTTCTAACTATGAGAGCATTGCTTCCTTCCGCAGAACTCAAGCATATGGGTAGCAAGAGTTATCCATTGATTTAGCTCCATTCTCTACAGATACAAAAAGCAAAACTATTTTTCCTTCAGAAAATAATAGTAATCTGACCTAAAGCCACAATTCAAGCTCTTTTCCTAACTGGCCAGGAGTGACCTCTTGGGAGGGTTTGTTATGCATTTGATCCAGAACTCCCCTCAAAATCATGTATATCAAGTGTAGGACGTTTACCCACCACCCCCACAGTTCCCCAGAGTTTTCTTGAGTGCGAGCAGCAGGAAATATTAGATAGAAAGATTTATTGCGGAGAATATCACGGAGATAAACAGATAGAAAATAAAGGATAGCCTCGAGAGGGCCTGGAACCTAGTCCAACGGCCCCGACTGTCTCTGCCCCAGGGTTTTTATAGAGACGCCAAGGGGTGGAGCAAAAGACCTCCTCCCCCAGCACAGCCAAGTGCAGACCATCCCAGACACCTGCACTCAGGCCCGTGGTCCTAATCATCCTCTACGCGGACATGCTGGGTAAAGCCACGAGGAACCCGAGAACGGGCTCCCACAATCAAGACACTCAAAACATCATGTTCATTTTAATAACATCTGAGAAACTTCCCAGGCCATCAAGGCTATGACTATCTGAAGAGCCACTACATATCTCAATAGTGACTTTACCATTATTTTGTGAGTCTTTCCATCTCTGCAGAGATGGACTTATAGCTAAAAAGACGGACTTATAGCCTCAAAAAAAAGGAGTGAATGCCCAACAATGGTATGAAAAATTTGCTATACGTGTTTACAAATAGATAAGGTAATGCCAAACTTGGGAGTTGTCCGTGTATTCCTGGTGAGTGAGCTAAATCAACGGAGACACCTGTGATGAGTGCTTGGCCATGCGCAGGATGCATGATGACACAGAGCCCATGATCAGATCGACCCATGCATGAGCTAGCTTTGTCATAACAAGATGATTCTGACTGAACTAGAACAAGGTGTTCTTAAACCTTAAGTGGATGTGGCAAAAAAATTGCAGGGCTCATGAGAAAAGTCTACATAACATAATATATGTAGATGAAAACAGAAGCAGGTAAAAGAAAATTTTACAGAGCATGAAAAATGAGATGAGTAGATGTGTGAAAAAAAAAAACTCAGTGTTAATTAAAAAAGAGTTAAAAATCACAGCAAAGAACTGTGTTATTCAAAACACCCACATGTAGCTAGAGTTTTCCTGCCTGGCCCACAGTCAGGACAAATCTCTCTCACCTGCCAGTCCCACAGCCGTCAGACCCGACCAAGTAAACACAGAGACTTATATTGGTTACAAACTGTATGGCCGAGGCAGGCTTCTTGCTAACTGTTCTTACAGCTTAAATTAATCCATTTCCATTCATCTATACCTTGCCACATGGCTCGTGGCTTACCGGCATCTTCACATGCTGTTTCTCATCGTGGTGGCTGGCAGTGTCTCTCTGACTCAGCCTTCCACTTTCCAGCTTTATTCTCCTCCTTGTCCTGCCTACACTTCCTGCCTAGCCAATGGCCAATCAGTGTTTTATTTATTGACTAATCAGCAACACATTTGCCATACAGAACATCCCACAGCACCCACAACTATAAATCATGGTACTCACACACAATGCTTGAGAAGGTTTAGTTCATGGAATAACCCTAGTAGTGATGTCCTGGAAGTGGCTCACCTCACATTGTAAGAATGAGAAACACTGATCCTGTAATCTATTATTTGAAATTTATTGTCAAAAATATTCAAAAGAAGGAAAAAAAGTCCTCAAACTTGCTTTTTGTTATCTCAAGCATAGTACAAAAATGCTCAAACAAACAAAAAATAAAACAACAACAACAAAACACCTAAATTCCATTAGTCCATCAGCAAATGGCCAGGAAGTTGGCAATACCTCTATCATACAACTCAGACAAACAACCTTTAACCATATAAAATTACAGTTTAAAAACATGGTTAGCAATGCAGGAAGGGATTATATTTTCTGTCATCCAAGTACATAAAACGATTAGTGTTGATAGTATAGACACTTGTATCTAGATCAGTAGTTCTCAACCTTCCTAATGCTGTGACCCTTTAATACAGTTCCTCATGTTGTGGGGACCCCCAACTGTAAAATTATTTTCATTGCTATTTCATAACTGTAACTTTGCTACTGTTATGGATCATAATGTAAATATTTGTGTTTTCTGATGATCTTAGACGAGCCCTGTGAAAGAGTCATGCAACCCCCAAAGGGATCGTGACCACAGGTTGAGAATCACCGATCTAAATAAAATGTAATTTATTTGCTCCACAATGGTGATTGGAGGGTTTCAAGGTGTGTGTGAGTGTGCATGACTGTGCACAAGTGCATGCAGGTACCTTTTTCCCCCTTCTCTGTCATCACTGTTGTATCATTTGCATCTGTAAAAAATGAAAAACTTGGTTTGGGGGAAATTATCATGGCAGAGCCATTCAGGTGTGATAGGAAGAAGGAGCACATTAAAGGCTTCTCACCAGCACAAAATGCAAAAAAAAATATAAAAATGATTAGCCTAACCATCTAAAGTAATTCATACTATATTACAAAGGACTTTAGGGGTCCGGGTACACATCTGGGATCTCTCTTTGGTTAGGTTACACAGTGAACTCTGCCACTGTCCCTGGAGATGTGCTCTATGTCGCTGGACAGCCTCGATACAATCATACAGGCCAGGTCGTCATCTACAAGATGGAGGATGGGAACATCAAAATTCTCCAGACACTCGGTGGAGAGCAGGTAAACTCGAAATAAATTGTTTTCTGTAATCTGTATGAATTCGGTGACTTTTGACCTAAAGTTTTAAAAACCCAATTAAGCAAAATCCATTGTGAAGAAGGCTTTCTATTGATTCTTTGGAGGGATGTGAAGTAGCCATAACTTTGATGTCATAAGCACATCAGTTGGAATGAGTTAGAAGTAGATATGTATAGATGATAGAGGTTGCATGCAGTTTTATTCAATGTACACAAGAAATACTAAGATCTACAACATCAAGAAGTATAAAAGGGCAGTTGCATTGATGCACTCATAAGAGAGAAGGTCACTTTAAGTTATGCTTGGTACAGGAAACTCATAGGAACTAAACTTTGTGCTGGCTCTAAATGGAAAGATGGGATATAGATAAGAAAAAAGAAATGAAAGACTTAAAATTCAACACATTGGATCATGCTGTAGGTGATGGGAAATTGTATGTAACATTTAAAATTAGAAAACTCTTTAAAATATCCTTAAATATTAAAAGTCATTTAGGAAACTATACATACAGTAGGCAAATATCAATACATTCAGTGTTTTAGACTGAAATATATGTCTAACTGTGCTATTCAATGGTTAGTTTTGAAGAGTAATTTGAGTAACTTTGTGTGTGTGTGTGTGTGTGTGTGTGTGTGTGTGTGTGTGTGTGTGTGTGTTTTGCTCATGTTTTTATGGGTCTTCCAAGCATTCCACAGTGAGAGTTCATTAACTTCATTCTGCCATTTGCAAGGATGTTTGTAGTTGAAGTTTTCCTGTGTCCTGGCCGGCTGGCAGTCAGAACAAATCTCTCCCACTTTCGTCCCCCAAGTAAACACACAGAGTCATATATTAAATATAACTGCTTGGCCATTAGCTCAGGCTTATTACTGACTAACTCTTACACTTAAATTAACCCATAATTCTTATCTGTGTTTAGTCACATGGCTTGGTACCTTTTCTCAGTTCTGCCTCATCATCTTGCTTCCTCTGTGTCTGGCTGGTGACTCCTGCCTCAGCTCTTCCTCTTCACAGAATTCTTTTCTTCTCCTCACCCCACTTATACTTCCTGCCTGGCTACTGGCCAATCAGCATTTTATTTATCAACCAATCAGAGCAATACATATTCACAGAATATTGAATGACATCCCCCAGCAGATGTTCCGCTTAGTCTTTGGTAGGCAGAGCTGAAATCAAATCGACCTTCCTCTTCTGTGGCAGTCCTGGCTGCAGCCATCATAACCTGCAGCCAGGAATCAGGCATCACACTGAGTTGGTCTAGAAGTGGCCCTAGTGTTAAAACCTTGAGCCCCAGAGGAACCATGTGATTTTATCATAGTATAGCCATAGCTCACAGGGGCTCTGCAAAAGACCACCACAGTCTGAGAAGCCACATAATACACAAAGAGTTCTCTTCCACTTCCACCTACCTTAACTGCAGCATCCTAACCAAAGTTATTTTCACCCACATCAGCATGATTCAATAGTACAAGGAGAATATCCTCAGCAGACTCCTGAGGAATCCCAGAGTACGTCAGAGGTAGTCCCTCACATTCAGGTGAAAGGATTTTATTAATTTAGCCATTTTTGCATTCAGAACTCATCAACAATAAAACAGACTATTATTCCAGCTCAATGGTAACATATAAACAACCTAAAATGGTTTATCAACATTATGAAGTTGAAAGGAAAGAGGTAAAGTAGGTGAAAGTAAGTGATAAGTGAAGCTGAAGAATAGGAAAACGCAATTTGTTGCTGTTGTTGACAGCTTAAGTTTCTTGCCATTCTGAAGCTGCCTGCAAGTATAAGGGAATATAAACAATATAAAACAAACATTCTTATGTAAGTAAAGGGGAATGCCATGGGTGATTTGTAAATAGTAATCATTTCTGTTCTAAGCCTGAGATTCTTTTTAAAGGGTTGCTCCATGATTATGTGGTCAACCATTCTTGAAGTTGGGGTAATTCAAGAACATCATTACACTTAGATGTGTTTCCTGTGGCAACACAAATTCTAATAACCAAAGCTGCTGGGAATGAGACAAAGGAAGTCAGGAAACTGAACCTGGGCGGCTTGTGAGCTCACTCTCAGCTGCAGTGGACCACTGACACTAGGGATGAATGTCCAACAGAGCAAGGACTTACAGGCTTTTTTTTTTTTTTTTTGATGTGAGGGGAAGGTTAAAATTTATAATTAGTTCAAATGTTTAAAAAATTATAAGCCTTTTAAATGTCTGTGAAGTTGTACTTTAAGGATCACTGAAAGAACATTCAAAAATGCATGCTCACATTCATATCCAGTAGTTTCTAGAAACAGCCTTGGGCCCAGTACGCAGTAGCAAAATAGTGAAAGCATTGGGGAAGCATCTTCACCTAGCCTTAGAGAATCCAAAGAAAACTACAGGCCTGACCTTTAGGGCAGGACAAGGCTTAGGAGATGAGAGGAGAGAAAGGCTCCTGCAAGGATGAAAAGCAAGCATTGTTTATAGTGAACTTGGTAGCTTATGTCTATGATCCTAGTACTCTAGTGGCTGAGACAGGAAAATTGCCACAAGTTCAAGAAGAGTCTAGGCTAGATAGTGAATTCCAATCCAGCGTGGTCTACAGAAAAAGACTGTATCTCAATCCCTCACATCCCACCAAAAAAAAAAAAAAAATGTTATATATGCTGTAGAAGCAGAGTTATGAGAACGAAGATAAAAATAAGCCTACAATGGAAATATCTGTAAGAAGAATGTTAAGAATGAAAAGTAATTAAATACAGGTCCATCTGTGAAAAGTGATTAAGTTTTTAGATAGTGTAAAACCAGTTCCCCACTAAAACGGGTCCTTTTCTTTAAAATGTTGTCCAAGAGGAGAGCCCTGAAATCTTTTCCTATTTTTCTATTCCCTGTAACTGCTGGACCACGTTAGCCACTATTGAGTAAGCACTAATCATAGACCAAGACTATTGCAGAAACACTCGGCCACTTTTATGAATTTGTTGCATATTCCCATGGTACCTTATTTATACAATGATGAAACCAGAAAACCCTCTCCGATCTCATTTATTTTCTTTTTCCTTGAGAAACTCACCGTGGTTTGATCTGCTATATGGACAAGCAAGGACAGTCACAATAGAAATAAAGGTAGTCATGTCTCTTAGACAGAAATCTGTCACCACTGGTCATCCTCAAAGTCAGGACCACATCATGCTTCAGTCTACTGAAGATTTGGCTAGCAAGATTTTCTGTATTTTGGTGCCTTTGACACCAGCTCTCACTTCCGCGTCTAGACCAGGACAATTAATAGAATGGCAAACTTCCACTTCCTGGAGCACTTCCGAGATTTCATCCCTGCTGTTTTGTCTTGGGTCCTAGATTGGTTCCTACTTTGGCAGCGTCTTGACAACAATTGACATTGACAAAGATTCTTATACCGACCTGCTTCTCGTCGGGGCCCCCATGTACATGGGGACAGAGAAAGAGGAACAGGGCAAAGTCTACGTGTATGCTGTGAACCAGGTAAGGGCATCTGAGTTTGGTGAATGCAGAAAAATCCCTTCCCTTCAGATCCCACTAATACAGCTAGAATATTTTTCACTTGCTTGGGGAGAAAAAATGATCTAAGAAGTTTGCAAGGCCCATTCAATTTCAGTTTCAAAAGGAACATTTAGAATCCAAGTAAACTACTTTCAGACCTTAATTATGTTTTTCTTGAAAATATGAAATGTGTTTTTTGCTCGTTTTTGTTGTTACTATTAGGTTTTGTTGTAGCATGAATCTTCAAAGTTCTTATTAATAAAATCAAACCTGAGGCCAGTTATTGGTGTAAATGCTGGTAGATCAGATGCAGAACAAGCCACAGCTATCTCACCTTGCCAATTCCTCAGCCGGTCCTGTTTCCTCAGACTGGAAGCCTCTGAGTTCCTCATTCAGAATGAATCTCAGCTGAACTGTGCTGCTTGCTCCAAAGCCTGAAAGCTTAACCAGTCAAATGCTTCTAGTTTTCTGGTCCTCATGCCTTATATACCTTTCTGCTTCTACCATCACTCCCTAGAATTAAAGGCTCACTTTCTGGGATTAAAGGCATGAGTCACCATGCTTGGCTGTATCCTTGAACAGATGGATTTCTGCCTCTGGAATGCTAGGATTAAAGGCGTGTGCTACCACTGCCTATCCTCTATGTTTAATATTGTGGCTGTCCTGTTCTCGGACCCCAGATAAGTTTATTAGGGCGCACAATATTTTGGGGAACACAATGCCACCACATTTTGTTTCACTCATTTTTTTTTTTTCTAAACCGGAGTATACAGTATTTTCTAAAAGGCAAATACAAATGCCACTCACCTGGTAAATAATCCTGCTCATAACCTATTCAAGAGCTCCAGCCTGGCTAAGTTGGGGGCATCCACAGTTACCATGGTGATAGACAGATGCAACTTAATAGCAGTGGTATCAAGCCCTTCCTGGGAGACAGTATGGGTTTTAGAAACACTTTGCCAAGTGAAGGGAGATTCTGATTTCAATTGTAGTTTTAGACATCATTTGTTGGGAGAAGTAATTTTTGCCTTCTTTATTAAAAGAATATTTGCTATTTACAGACAGGTTAGTGGCTTGTTTTGCTGTTATTGTTTTTAATTCTTATTTTTCTCTGATACTAATTATTTTAAATACCAAATTACTTACCTTTCCTTCTATCTTTTTCTTGGCTTTCTCCTGTGTATTTGGGGGAAAGAACCTATGTGTTCTCCCCTCCTCTTTCTGTCACTCCCTCTTTTTCCAAAAAAGTGTGTTCTTTCTTAGCATTGTCTATGGTTCCCTCCACTCCAGGCAGCTGTCAAAGGTTTGCTTTTGAGCAGAGTAAATTTTGTAATGGTCTTCAGTGGAGAATAGACAGAGTCTTGGCCAAGAAGCACACTGTCAGGAAATCAGGGCTGGGACCACAATGGAGGATTTCATTTACAGTTCTTTAATGAGTCAAAAACATGCTACTAATTATATCCTTAGCTTCATTAAGAAGAGCCTGTTGGAATTCTCAGCATGCTTGCCCCCGAGGCTCCTTTGGCTTCCCTACTTCTTCATATATCGTACAGGTTTGCTGTTGGTATGCTAATGGTTATTTCATAAAGCTGGTTTAGCATGCTCTTAAAAACAAACCTGCTCCTCTGGAGCAGTGTTGGGACCTCTTAAGTATTCTGTTTGTCTTCCCTCCAGACAAGGTTTGAATATCAAATGAGCCTGGAACCAATTAAGCAAACGTGCTGTTCATCTCTGAAGGATAATTCATGCACAAAAGAAAACAAGAATGAGCCCTGTGGGGCCCGATTTGGAACAGCAATTGCTGCTGTAAAAGACCTCAACGTGGATGGATTTAATGACATCGTGATCGGAGCTCCGCTGGAGGATGACCATGCGGGAGCTGTCTACATTTATCATGGCAGTGATAAGACCATAAGGAAGGAGTACGCACAAGTAAGACACAGTTTCCCACAGGCTCTCACCCTTCCACGCCCAGTGGTCTCAGCTGCCTTTCTCTACAACTCATAACTTACTTTGTTCTTTTCTTTATTCTGACTCTCCTGGGAAACTACATAAGAGTGTCTCCTGTGTTCTTTCTTAAGAATTAGCTAGTGTTTTATACCATTATCTAGTTATTTTTCTGTGATTATTATTGTCTGTCTTCATGGACCTGATCATTTGAAATGGTAAAAAAAATAGAAAACCAGACCACCTGGTAATAATGTTCCTTGACATCTACAACATGTTTAACCCCAAAGAGTAAGAGGGCAATAATAATTTGATATAGTCAGTATTGGAGATGAGATTGTGTTTTTTTTTAATTCAGTGCCCATATTGTTATTAAACAAAATGACATTAAATTTATAATCATGAATTAATATTATATATTTTAATCAAATTAATATTGTTTTCTGAGGTTTACGATTTTTTTCTCAAGTAATTCTGGGAAAAAAATATGAATGATTAATCTTGACCTTCAGGGGATTTCTGTTGTTCTTGTTTAAATTTATTGGTAGTTAAGCAGTTTTACATTCATTGACCTAATCTATAAATTTAATTTCTTATTACATGAGAAAAATATTCACTCACATAAATGTTTAATGCATCATAAACACAGGAGAGTTTAGAGAAGTTGTAACATAATGGGAAGTTTCTATATAATTGTAGTCAGCAATGAGCTATTATGAATAAATAGCTTATAATTCAACACTTACATCAACACTCTCTAGCATCTAAGCCATGAAGAGAATCTAGACATTAGCTATTTCTTTTTACATTTTAGTGGTCTCTTTTATTCAGTAGTTAACAGAATTCTCAAAACCTACTCATGTAATATTTTGTTAACTTTTTATAAAGTTATAATGACATTACTGGTGACCAAAATAAAAGGCTCATATAAGTAACAACGCTCCAGTCCATTTGACAAATGATTTGTTTCTCTTAAAAATCTTTGTGGGATTATACACTCAACTAGTGGCAGGCATTGGGGCATTAACCAGTGGGGCATTGGGGAACCAGGAAATACACACAAAGAGGTTTCTTGTATTTTGTTGCTTTGTTCTTTCAGGATGAATCTTGAATAGCATTTGGAGCAAAGAAAGATTTTTAATTGTTTAATGGAATAAATTGTCATATGTAATGCCTTTTTTTAAGTAGTGATAAATCAATATGCAGCTTTAAACAAAATCAACAAAACAGTATTTGAGTTCAATTGTTTTTTTTTTAGTGGAAAGTGCTTTCCCAGGGAACAGATGAGGATGTACTTACCCATTTCCAGGAACGCAGCATGACCCAGAATCAAGCAGTATCAGCTCCTTCAGAGCTAATGAGGCGCATATCTCCTGATTGGGGTGCCGAAAAATTATGGGAATAATTTGTCAAGGGGACATATGGTATTTCCACACCACCTTTTCCAGTTTGACTTCTTCCTTTTTGTTACTTAAAAGGAATCAAGAAGGAAAAGAATATCCGAAGTTTAGGAAGGGTCTGTTAGTCCTGTCTCCTTGCCAACAGGTTCTATTAAAATAGTATCTGCTTGGACAAACACTAAGCGACGGAGCATAGGAAGATCACTTTCTGTGTAAGGTGAGGTACATCGGTACATGGATGAGGCTTCAAGAACCCCATCTTCACAGTGCTCTCCTCACATTAGGGCTGGAGGTGAGCGGAGAAGAGTGTTTAGGACATTTTTTTAATTGTCCTGTGCAGTCATCTGTTCTTCCTCTTGCCTATATGATGTGTCTCCAGAGTTTCTAGTACCTTTGAATATACCTGTTCATTAGAATTGAAAAAGAAGTCAAATAAAGCCTGTTGCTCAGATTCCTCTTGAGCATTAGACAAAAATGACATTATATATCAATTTCCCCTCTCTCTAAGTCACTAACCCTGACCTGACAGTCTGTACCATAGGAAGAACGATTTCCTTTGGGAATATCTCAGGATTTCCTCTTGCTTCTACTCAGAGCCCTCTCAGTCCCCAAAAGATCATTTAGCTTTATTCACTAATCCAAACTCACAGATTTATTCAAAACTATTTTACATGGACTCTTCTGACATCAACCTGTCTGTTGGGATTTTCACAGCGTATTCCATCAGGTGGGGATGGCAAGACACTGAAATTTTTTGGCCAGTCTATCCATGGAGAGATGGATTTAAATGGCGATGGTCTGACTGATGTGACCATTGGAGGTCTTGGTGGAGCTGCCCTCTTCTGGTATGTATGTTATAACATCTGGATATACATTTGGCAGTATTTCCCATATGATTCCAGACCACATAGTATGATTAGAACTCTTGCCATATCAAGTGTCTATTTCCTGTCATGATGTGCTGGCAAGATGCAAGTTATTCAATGGATTGATGCGTCAGTGAATCTTAAGAACAAGGAAGCTGAATAGGAGTAGGTAGAATGAACTCTTAATTTGGTTCTCAATTATGCACTTGACACTAAAACAAATGTTCTCTTCTGGGGGAAGTTGTGTGGGTAGTGTCTTTAGAAGATATGTGTAAATAAGAAAATATTCCTCACTCTGAATTGTTCAAGTTTTTAGAGACAACTGATTTTGTTAGTTTATCTGAATCACAGAAATGGATGATGACCCTTTCCTGGCCAGGCTTCATTGCCAGCAGAACACATAGACTCAGATAGTGCATCATAAGGACCAAGGGTTTTGCCATGCAGGAGGCGGGACTGCAACAGGATACAGAAGGCAGGTGACTAAGCAGATGCTGTCAATGAGCAGATAGCAAGAGCCCAGTTATGTGGACCACACACCCATGCTTCCATAAAGATATAGTTGGGAAAGAAAGGATGAGTCGGGTAGACATTAGTCAAGCCTGTCTGGAGAACCCATATCACCCCAAAAGAAACCAGACATGCCCATTCATTGCTGGCAAGGAGTAAACTAACTAAAACTCACCAAGTGTTTGTCAATAAACATTTCAAAAATCTTAAGATAGCCTTGCTTATTAAAGCAATTTGCTTCCTAAAACAATTTTAAGGTATAGTGTAGAAATAAATATTCCTTAAAATGTGTGATCTTTAGAACCAGCAGAGAACTATATGCAATAACCACTTCCTAATATGACAGGATGGGCTAGGGAGATGGCACCACCAGGAAAGCCTCCCACACAAGCATGAGAGCTTGACTTTGGATTCCTACCACTGTCACTGAAAGAAACAACTCTTATCTTACAGGAATAAATGGCATGATTTATTCTTAAGCAAATATGAATGACCGTATCGTGTCTTGGGAACATATATTCAAGTCATTTAAGTCTCCCCTGATATAATGTTCCTGTGTAGAAACAGTTTTGTGGCATTTTACAGTAACAGAATAAAGAAATTCATAAATTGGGACCATTTTCAAATGTTTGGTAGATACATCGGAGTGACAGCGACAGAAAACTGAGGAAATCTTTTCTATATTTCTCAGATGTTATCTGACGACATTCCTACCCTTTGTGTTAGTTTGAAGCTAGTGATCTGCTAAGTTGATAGATCCCAAAAGGGTTTTTGTCTATTAGTTACAGGATGTGAGTTCTGACACGGAGTTGGACGAGGAATCCAGGGGGTTAAAACTAGGCCAAGATAAGATAATTTGGCTTCGGACCTGTACCATGGCAGCTTTTCCACACCACCACAATTCTAATCAGACGGTTGCAGACACAGCTTCTTTCCAGGAATTCTCATTCACACCACCCACATAAAAAGGCATGACAACACATGGAACCCTGGTACAGGAGGGGTGGGCAAACAAGAATCTCCCAGGTCTGCGGGCCAAGTAGCCTAGCTGCATCAGTGAGCTCTATGTTCAGAGAAAGACTGTTTTAAACAAAGAAAGATTGAGGTTGATAGAGGAAGAAACCTAACATGAACCTCTGTTCTCCACATGCACATACAGGCACACAAGGAAAGAAAAAAAAAAAAAACACAGAAAAGAAAGCTAAAAATCTAGTGAAAGACGAATAAATACAACATGATATATGCCTTTGCTGGTATAGGTCACTTAATTAAAATGCAATTAAAATGTAAAGGTGGATACTCTGGACTGGGGATGGAGATGGTTCACAGCCCAGGCATACAATGGAAAAATTACAGATTTTTATCATGCTTCTTGGAACAGTGCCTAACTTAAAACATGATTATTTTCTTCCTGGAGTTTTCTGTTTAATATTTTTGCACCCAGGCTACCTATCCATGGATAACTGAAACTGTGGGAAGCGAAGCCATGGTTAAGGACTGGGCACTGCAGCATTTCTGATGATTAAAGCTAACTTGGGAGTTACATGAAACAGCATACACTCACAGTGTCTCAAACATACTTCTTCTTCCAAGAAACAACAGCAAGGCTACCTCCTCAAGAACAGAGAAGTGTTATAGTTTTGATGAAAGCCAGCAGGAGGCAGTTAGTTTTCTAGGTGCCTTTGAATCATTTCCAAATTGGAAACAAACTCAGAGAGATCCCCAAATACCATTTTGATTCTGAGCTTGCATCTGGCCAATTGGTTCCATTTTAAGTCTTCTGTCTTTGAACGAAATGTCTAAGATGGTTCTAAACAACGAAGGTCTCCTAGGACATGAGATACAATCTTTTATGTATCAAATAACCATTAAAGAGCAGTAGTCCTAAAAGCACACACAGTCCACAAAGGAGAGTGTCCTTTGAAGCACCCACATTACCCTACCCAGTTAAATGCAACAATGTGTGAGTAATCCCATTGTTTATGTGTTTGCAGGGCCAGAGATGTGGCCGTAGTTAAAGTGACCATGAATTTTGAACCCAACAAAGTGAATATTCAAAAGAAAAACTGCCGTGTGGAGGGAAAAGAAACAGTATGCATAAATGCTACAATATGTTTTTATGTGAAATTAAAGTCTAAAGAAGACTCAGTTTACGAAGCTGGTAAGCATCATGATGGTAGCAAGTACTTTCGGGCAGAAGAAAGTGTATGGGTTCCAGGATGATGACCTCTCCCAAGTATAATTCACTGTTCAAAACATTTGCCCACTGTGAGCCTGTTGACCCCGGAAACCACTCCTGCTCCAGGAGGAACAATTATGGAACCTAGTAAATTCTACAGCAGAAATTACATGCTTGAATGCAATGACCTAAAGATTCCGTACTTACCTATGCCTCCCCATATATTTATATTATATACATTCTCACAGGGAGCATTTAAAAAGATCTAGGAAAGATTTTTTGAAAAAGAATCTTCTCCCCTCTCCTGCCCCCTGCTGGGGAAGACTGGTATTGCAGATGACCTGACTACTTGACACCCGGCCCAAGGCTGTTTTCTCACTGAGATGAGGCTCCTGTGTTCAGCCACACATATTCTGTGTGTGGCCCTCGGGTGTTTAGAGTCAATCTGTGTGTCCCCTCAGCTTTATGCTCTGAACTTTCTAAGGCAGTCTTCAATGGTGCTGAAATATGTTGGGATCAAATCTATGAGGGCTTATTTTGTGGAATTTCATGTTTTGGACATCATCTAAGTTGGCACATTTCTACAAAAAGGTGAAAATGGTCTTTGTTTATTTTTGTCTTTGCCAGTATTTCTAAGCTCTAAAAAATTATTTTGAACAAAAGTTTAGTAAATTCAGACTTGGTTGATAAATCATAGTTCACATATATGTTTATATGAGGGTGTGTGTGCACACATACATTACACATAATTATAACTTAAATGTTAAATGCATGGTCAAGTCAGAAAGCCATTCTGTAGACTTTCAAGGTTATGTCATGACTGCTTCTATCTCTGTGTTGTAGCAATACAGATATTCTCAGTGTAGGACCATTTATCGATTCATTTGCTCAAGAGATTTTTCTGTAATGTTAATTGGAATGGGGTCATGTGAGAGTCATCCCTAGATAAACGTGTCTGTCAAATGTTCCTTCATGTGTTCGTAGATTTGCAGTATCGTGTCACCCTCGATTCAATGAGACAGATATCACGGAGTTTTTTCTCTGGAACTCAGGAAAGAAAGGTTCAAAGAAACATCACAGTTCGAGAATCAGAATGCACTAGGCACTCCTTCTACATGTTGGCAAGTAAATCGTGTATTACAGCTGCCTTCTTCCAGATTGAGAGGATTGTGTGTGTGTGTGTGTGTGTGTGTGTGTGTGTGTGTGTGTGTGTAGAGTTGCCCCTCCTTAGTTATTCAGAACTGAGAACCGACAAGCTAGAACTTATATGAAATTCGATCAGCAATTGCTTCTGACAGTGACTGTATATGTACAAGGTCAGAGCATGAGCTCTGTTCAAGGACCAACAATAAAAGCAATGAACTAGTTTCAAACATAAAATCCTTTGAATTATGTTAGCTATTTTAATATTTGCTCTAGAGCTGAATGGGATATGGTTTATATCTCAGCTGTCTTGCGTTCTGAATGACTGTGGGCAAGTCATTCAGTCTCAGAGGCTCTGCATAAAATAAGAATCATCAGGCTGGGTGGTGGTGGTGGTGGTGGTGGTGGTGGTGGTGGTGGTGGTGGCACACACCTTTAATCCCAGCACTCAGGAGTCAGAGGCAGGTGAATCTCCGTGAGTTCAAGGCTAGCCTGGTCTACACAGTGAGTTCCAGAACAGCTAGGACTGTTACACCCTGTCTTGAAAAATCCAAAAAAAAAAAAAAAATAAGTAAGACTCATCATAGCTACCCACCTCAGAGGTCTACTGAGACAGTTCACAACAATGTGTACAAAGATCCTTGTTTTTGACACCGAAAACAATGGTTCTTACTGAAATGGAAAACATTAATCCCATTCACATCATTTCTGTATCAGTATGCAGCGCAAATTCCATAGGTTTAGATGTCTATGAGCGCACTACAGCTGCATTGAAAGAATCTGCCTTCCTAACATGAGGGAGACACTTTCCCAGAAGCTGCTACTGGCATGGATCTCAAGAAAAACAATGTTTTTACCGTGCAGCTCAGTATGGTATATCCAGGACTCTGGCAAGTCCCTCTGTGGAGCTCTGAGGGGTTTACCTGTCATTCTGGAGCTACCACTTTCCAGCCACAACCCTTGTCAAAACAGAAAAGCTACACTACTTCAGCGAAGCAAAGGCCTCCTGAGGTGTGATGTCAGAGTAGGTGAGCAGGAATGTTCCAGTAAACCGCAGGTCAGAAGGGATGCTGCAACAGAGTGCTAACATCCAACAAATATGGCACCGGTGACAAATACTTATGTTTCAACTTGTAGGACAAGCATGACTTCCAGGACTCCGTGAGAGTGACTTTGGATTTTAATCTTACGGATCCAGAAAATGGCCCTGTGCTTGATGACGCTCTGCCAAACTCAGTCCACGAACACGTAAGATTAACTTATGATGTCTGTTTGTGAATGTATTAGAAAAGCTAAAAACACATCAACACATAATTTAAATCAATTGTGTGAGGGAGGAGGAGAGAGACAGAGAGAGAATTGGGCAATTCTAGACTTCACCCATTCCCTAGAACTTCCTCTTGCTGGGGTTTAAGAGAACTGTAAATAAACAATTGAAAAAAGGCATTTGTCCTAATAAGCACTAAGTGATGAGACACAGTTTCGGGATAATGATACACTCAAACTGGACCTCATACTTGGACCACAGCTAACCATTAGTCAGCAGTGTGGATTCATCTCTGGCCTTCCTGGTGGAGGCCTGTGGTGTAAAAGCTTGTGTCTTAGTCACTGTTCTATTGCTATGAAGTGACGTCATGACCAAGAAACTCTTAGAAAACATTCAACTGGGGACTTGCTTACAGTGTTAGAGGGAGGGTTAATCTAAGATCATCATGTTGAGAAACAGACAGGCATGGCACTGGAGCATTTTCAATCCTGATCTGCAGGAAGCAGGCAGAGAGAGACAGAGACAGAGAGACAGACACAGACACAGAGACTGGGCTTGGCTTGGGCTTTTGAAACCTCAAAGCCCACTTCCAATGACAAACCTCTTCCACCAAGGCCACACCTACTCCAACAAGGCCACACCTCCTGATCTAGCTCAAACAGTTCCACCAACTGAGGAGCAAATATTCAACTATGGGAGCCCATGGAAGCCATTTTCACTCAAACCACCACAGCTGTGACATAGGAGCAGAGCAGCACATGGGCTTCCTGTGGGCACAACGCTGCCCCAAGAACAGAAGAGATGGGGAGAGACCAAGCTGTGCCACCTCCGTTCCATTCCCAAAGTTCACTGACACACATCCAAGAGTGGCTGAGGGGACAGAGAGGGAAAGAGTGTCACAGGAACGGCCACAAGGGAGAAAAGCTATAGAGACAGAAAATTCATTTTTTTCATTCATCCACCTCCCAATCTCCCCCTCCAACCTTCCAGATGTGTCTATCATCCTACATGCACCAAACGTGGAGCTCAGTCTCACCTAGGAATTGGGCTGTCAGCAGTAATTAAATGCTGTGCTGTGAAGAATTTCAGATTTTGCAACAATTCCTACCTACTCTGGGGAGTCAGAGAAAGCCCCCACATAGTTGTGGCTTTTAAGTCAAGCCCTGAAAGACTGGGTGATTTTCCACCCTGTTCGAAGTGTGGGTGGATAACAGTAGGTGTGAAGATGCTGAGCCATGGCAGGGGCTTAAAATACTCACTACTGTAGCCAAAACCAAAGCACACAGGTGAAGGTGATAACAGCATATGCCTTGATTCACAGGCCAGCGTGAGATCTTCTGGGGTTTGGTGTGACTACCCAGATTATAGACATTTTAAAGGACAGTGCAGTGCTGCTGACTGTTTTAATTTAGCACTGTGGGTGCCAGATGAGTGCTGTTTAAAACTACAACTGCCACAACATGTTAAGTGACTGAAGGGAAACAAATGGGTACTGAATGGCCGTGGACAGGCTGCTTTAACAGAAGAAGACGGAGAGGTGACAGGGGACTTGGAAGATATGGAGAGGAGGTTAGGAAGGACATGCATGAGGATAGACTGGATAAGAAGAACTTCATAAAGAAGAATCAAGTTTCCAGCTACATGGCTGGACCATTTTGCTGCCCCTTGACAGGGTTCCTCAGTATCTCATTCTTTTTGTAGGAAATTATATAAATGAAGTTGTGCAGATTTAGATCTTAGAGTTCTTGACTTGAGGTTTAGAAACTGTCCTTCATTGGGAAACAGATATTAGTAAAATACTTATGAAATCTACCTCCTTTAAAGGACTGGGAAATTAAGACTACAAGTTGACATTTATTCTTTCTCCCATAAAGTCAGCAGTAAATGTAAAATCTCTTAAGATCTCAGCAATGCAGTCAATTTCTTTGTTGAGCTCTCTCTTACTTGGGTCCCATGCCATTTCTGTTGCACAAACTAATAGGCGTTTTTCAGTGATGTTTAAACTACACCATGAAAACTATGTTCCTGTGGCCATTTCAGATTCCCTTTGCCAAAGACTGTGGAAACAAGGAAAAATGCATCTCCGACCTCACCCTGGACGTGTCCACCACAGAAAGGAGCCTGCTGATTGTCAGGTCCCAGAATGACAAGTTCAATCTCAGCCTCACAGTGAGAAACAAAAGAGACAGTGCCTACAATACCAGGACAATAGTGCAGTATTCCCCAAATCTGATTTTTTCAGGAATTGAGGTAAACTCACTGTTTTTCATTCATCCTCTTAATGATTATTTATTGAACCTATTTTTCATGCTACTGAGCTAATTAATTTCATAACATTGATTTGAGAAGAGTAGAAGGTATTTTTGTTAAGTATTAGAATACACTAATGGTCATAGATGCAAGCTTTTAAGGTATTTAAAACCTTTTGTTATTTTATTTTATATATATGGGTATTTTGCCTATACATATGTCTGCCTGGTGCCTGCTACCACAGAGGTCAAAAGAGGACATTGGATCCATGAACTCTAGTAACAGACCATTGTGAGCTGCCCTTGGGTGCTTGGAATCAAATTTGAGTCTTCTGGAAGAGCAACCTAGAGCAAGTAGTGCTCTTAACCACTGGGCCATCTCTCGTCTTTCACCCCCACCAAGCTTTTGTTTATTTATTTGGAGAGGCATATCTCTTCTTATTTTATATTTTAAGTATTTAAGAAAGACAGTTTCCAATTCAAAATTTCTATGTTTCATAGAGTCATCAACTGAAATTGAGGTTCAGCCGAGTAAAATGTATAATAATCAAAGATGCGGGGAGACGTTCAGGTGCTGAAAGAAGTTTCCATCGGGGAAAAAAAAAAATCAAGATACTGTTTCTTCCTGTGAAAAAATTTGAGCTAAAGATTTCTTACTTTAGCCAAAGATTTCTGTTCGATGACAAGTCTTACTCATTTATAATTTTATAATGAAAGGGTTCATCTTGGCAATAGCCTATCTGTGTATCAGACATTTTATTAACTTGACAATAACCCCCTGCATAGGATACTGGATCATTTGTCAGTATTTACAAATTTGAACTTAGCTTTTGATTTGGATTCCAAGTGTATCCCCCATGTTAAAAATCTGTATATATTTACATGAATAAATTTAAGGTATTTTGATTCACATTAAAATGAATAATGCTAATGTGAATATTTCATTTATATTAAAAACCAATACCTGTAGGTCTAGGGACGTAGTAAAATAATGGAGAACTTGTTTGGCATACATGAAACCCTGGGTTAAATCCCCAGCACTATGATATACACACATATTAATGTATAGCATTAAAAATTGTTGTCTAGTTCCCACAAATTTAAATTGCTACTGTCATTTCACTCTATTTGTTCTGATATCATATGGGGATATGGTAACTAAGATAGGCTCATATATGGGTCATTTGTTATTATAACATTTTGTTTTCAGAATTTTAATTACGAATATGAAATAATTGTAGAAATGCAGCACATAAATGTAACGTGGAGAAACATCTGTTGTCACTGGGCTGTGCCTGGAAAGGGAACTACGTTAAAAGACATTGCCTGTATCCACTCCAGCTAGCTTTCTGGCCACAGCAGACAGGCAGGAATACCCATAGTGCACAGCTCTGGACATGGCAGAGAGCAGAAAGAATACCCATAGTGCATGGCTGTTAATTTAAGGAGGTCCTTGACCTTGTAATACAGCCACTTTTTCTTTAGTTGTGTTATATGCTGGGTGGAGTAAGGAGCTGGGTCCTGGTAGTTGCAAGTTAGAGCCTTGTTCTTGCTCAGGACTCCAAACTCCTGCACCTGTGGGATGCTCTAATGGTGCAGATGTGTGACCTAGGCACCTGCCCCTGCAGTTTACTGTCCATTGGTGCTGTTGGTGCTCCATTACCCCTGACCACTCCTGCCAGAGAAAGGTGTGCTTTGTCCCTCAGAAGCCCTCAAGTGATGGTTTCAGATCTCCGTGAGCTATGGAACTGGCAGTCCTCTCATGCTGTGACTCCCCCAGCTAAACCAAGAGACAAATCTTTGCAGGTCAGCTGCGAATGCATAGCTGGGAAAATTCTCAAATGATTAATTAATACTTCACTTGTGTTTCTTCTCTAATTCCATTTATTTTCCACTTTAGGGGATCCAAAAAGATAGTTGTGAATCCAATCGAAATATCACATGTAGAGTTGGATATCCTTTCCTGAGGACAGGAGAAATGGTAAGGAGGCTGGGTAAAATATAAGTAGCCCTTGCCAGGGGGAAGTAATATGCTCAATGACAAATGTAAATCTTTCTAATGGGTAATTTGTGACAATATAGGCTAGGAGCACTGCGTGCAAAATGCTTGCAGCTTCATAGCTGCTAAGGTATGGTTTTCACGTCTCTGTAAAATTGGTACACTGCAATTTAATCCCCAATTTGACAGCATTAGGAGGTGGTGCCTTTGGGACTTGTGGCTTCACAAAAGAGGCTCAAGAGACTTGTTTGTCCCATCTACCACATGAGGCACAGTATCTCCACAACAGGCCACCATTGCACTCCAGTCTTGGTGCTTTCGTCCTGGAGTTCCCAGACTCTAGAGCTATGAGTAGGAAGCCTCCAGTGTTTATGAATTGCTTAAGTTTACAGTCCTAAATTATATCGCTATAGAAGCTCAAGAAGACGAAGACATCATCAAAAGTGTTTCACAAGTCACATTCAAACACAAAGGCCGAATCTATAGTAGATAAACAGATGTACCACTTTACATTCCTGCCAGCGGTGAATGAGAGCTCTAATTTCTCCACATTATATTATTATTATTATCATTATTATCATCGTCCTGGCGGATGTGAAGCAACGTTTTATTGTAACTTGGATTTGCATTTCCCTAGCAACAAATAGTGAAGTTTTTAGTAACTTTTCATTGCACACACACACACACACACACACACACACGCACGCACGCACGCACGCACACATGTACACATGCACACACCCACTGTCTTTGGAGAACTATCTGCTACAATACTTTTTTTATTGAAACAGGGTCTCACTTTGAAGCCCAGGCTAGCCCTAAACTTATGTTGTAGCCCAGGATGTCGTGAACTCTCAGCAATCCTCCTGCCTCTGCCTCCTAAGCCACCATGTCCCATTCTGTACCTGTTTTTAAATTAGACTGTCTTTTGTACAATTAAATTGTAAGAGTTCTTTAAATAGTCTGCATTCAAGCCTCCTACCAGATATGTGATTTGAAATTTTTAGGTTTTCTTTTTCCAAGAATTTTATGATTTTTTTGGCTTGCACTTAGGTCTGTGATCCATGTGAAAGAACTCCTAGGTTATGTGTATTGAAAGAGTCCAACTTACGCATTTTGCATGTGAATATCCAGTTACCCTGCACCATTTAAGGAAGGCATTGAACTCAAATATTTCTTTCTCTATCCAGCAGTCCCTTGTGCTTGTGCTAAAAGCTTATACCAAAATATCTCTTAGGTTATACAAAGGGTGATGGGAGGAATTTGCAAGCAATTCCAACTTGGATTTCACACTTAGAATACTCTTGGGCTCAAGATATAGACTTTCAGTTCAAGTATTTCAGGTTCATGTGAATATGCAGTAAACATCTTCCTCAGACCTGCTTCTCTGCCAGTACCTTCCTGTAGATAAAAAGGCCATGGAGAACACCAAGACTCAAGTGGCCAGACTAGTTGTGGAGGTTAAGGAGAGACAGGGAAGATCCATCCAATAAATGTCCCTTTACTAGAATGGAGATCAGTACTCCAACGCAAGAGAAAAACCATCTTTCTTAAAAGAACTTGTTTTCTTCTTTTTAAATGTAAATTAAGATTATATATGGGAGGGAAGAAAATTCTATACATACATTGATACAACCATGCTAATCTCATGGCCCCACTCTATCTGTGAATGGTGCCAATTGTTCACAAGCTATAAATGTCACAACTTTTCCATGTAATATTTATCATAAAGATATAATTATAAGTGGTTTCAATTAGTTAGGTATTTCTGGAATGTTTTTCTGGCCTGAATTTTAAATACTTCAATTAGCACCAAATGAGATTAGTTCTGAGATTGAGATATATAATTCATAAGAATTAGCCGGGCGGTGGTGGCGCATGCCTTTAATCCCAGCACTCGGGAGGCAGAGGCAGGTGGATCTCTGTGAGTTCGAGGCCAGCCTGGTCTACAAAGTGAGTTCTAGGAAAAGGCGCAAAACTACACAGAGAAACCCTGTCCCGAAAAATAAAAAATTAAAAAAAAAAAAAAAAAAGAATTATGATGAGATCATTGGGCACGAACATGCAGGTGATTTTTGTTTTAAATAACTTACATTTTCATGTGACTGTTGGTGTTCACATAAAGCCCTGTGTAGAGGCAGAGCTTCTCAAAAGAAGCTGTCTGGCCGGGCGGTGGTGGCGCACGCCTTTAATCCCAGCACTCGGGAGGCAGAGGCCGGCAGATCTCTGTGAGTTCGAGGCCAGCCTGGGCTACCAAGTGAGTTCCAGGAAAGGCACAAAACTACACAGAGAAACCCTGTCTCGAAAAACCAAAAAAAAAAAAAAAAAAAAAGAGCTGTCTATATATGATATTTGTACAGCAGAACACTTTCTATGTTTTCTTCAATAGTGTTTTAAGTATGCAAACTCTTACAAAACAATGTTTTTTCATAATACTTTATTCTAAGAGCTAAGCCATTTTGGATTATCTTCTTGAATTACTCAACAGTGGTAAAAAAAATTACACTATCAAATTAACAAATCAAGTATGTTTTCCCTGTTTTATAATGGTGGCTAGCATGTGTATTAAAGAGACTTTAATTATTAACATGCCACAAATATGTTCATTACTGTTATTTGGCAAATTATGGTAATAAAATAAGTAGAATGATTCTTCTTGATTTGTGGTTTGCATAAATGCTTTTTGTTACTATAACTTGAATATGGTATTAAATTCAGTGTTACCATGTGCATTCAGACTGCTATAAAAATTAGCAGGAATAGAGTAGCACATGAATGAGAAATCTATTTCTCATAAATATGGAAACTGAAAAGTCCAAGATCAAGACAATGTTAAGCCCATTGTCCAAAGAGGATATTTTGATTCAAAGATGTCTTCTCCCTGTGTCCTCAGGGAGTGAAAAGGAAAGTCATCTTCTGGTACCTCGATCGTAAGGGCATTAATCCCACTCATGCCGATGCTCGTGAACTGTTACCTGACAAAAGGACCCACCCCCTAGTATCATAACATTGATAACTAAGCTTGAACATATAAACTTTAAATGGAATAAAGTATTCAGACTATAACAATATACAAAGCATATTACATATTCACATTTAGAAGTGTATGTGTGTATTGTATCTTTTTGTATGTATTTATGATGGGGCTGTATTTTGTAAGACAATATTTCTTAAGTAATTTTATAATTTCTGTCTAGGTAATGAATCTATATAAACTAAATTTTTTTCAAAGTTGATGTTTTCCTCATCTGTTATTTAAGATGTCTATTTTAATTTTTTAGGTAACCTTCAAAATAATATTCCAGTTTAATACATCACATCTCACAGAAAATGCAATCATTCATTTAAGTGCAACAAGGTTGGTTTATGTATGTGTGGATACACATGTATGTGTGCATATCATTACTTTTGTGTAATTTGATTATTTTGCTTTGTAGAATCATTGGCAGCTTCTTGAAGCTTGTATAAGATCAGCAGAAGTAACAGTCCATGAACCACTTTGCCTCACAAAAAAATGCCTTGGGAGTAATTAGCAAGAGTAGAGGAATTCATATTCAAAGCAAAAAATTTAATCTATTGGATTAAATCATTGTTAATATTAACTGTAGTCTATCTTGTAATTACACATCACTTATATCTGCCAAATTGCATTTATGATCAACAGGATCTACTAATTTAAAAACGTTTACTATCTGTCTACCAAGGTCAATTGAGTCATCACATGGACTTAAAACTTGATGATACCCTTCCATACTTCCAAAACTTCTCAACATTATCATAAAACACATGCAAAAAAAAGCAGAGCTCTCTAAATCAACATGAGCAAAGTTCATATGATCTCACAGAGATTGAGGCAGCCTGCACAGGGGCCGCATTGGTCTGTACCATGCCCTCAGTGCACCAGTTTAGTGTTTTCATGGGGTTCCTGAGGGCGCAAATGAGTGGGTCTCTGATTCTTGTGCCTTCTCCTGGGCTTTTCCTTCTGTTTGTTTGTTTTGTCCAACTGTAATGTGCTAATTTTTATTTTATCTTTTATTTTATTATTATCCCTTAGAAAATTTTGTTTTATAATGAGAGACAGAAAGGGATCCAAACATGAAGGGAGATGAGGAAGAACTAGGAGTCAGGGAGAAGAAACCATAACCAGGATATATTATGTGAGAAAAAAAAAAATCTCTGGTATATTGTAATCCGGTATTACAATATAAAGGTACCAGTGTTAAAAAACAACCTCATTCCCTATATCTGGTCATAAAATTATATATCTCCTCCATGCTTTGTTCATGAGTGTGAGGTATATTTGTATATAATGTATATGTGTGTAAAAATATAATTAAATTTTCAAATATTATGAAAATTATACCCCAAATCAAGGAAATACATAAACATTTAAATAACATACATACTGAGTACTCTGTTTGGAAAGACTATGAAAGGCAAAATCAGATTTTAGATTCATAATTAGCTGTATGAGACTAGTTGAGTCTGTACATGGTCCTTGTATGTGATAAATATAAACGGAGGTGATTTGTATCCATATCTTTATGCACAGAAATCCAGCAATCTCAACATTTTAATGATTAAGCAAGCAGATTCTAATTATTTCACATGATTTGGATAAACAAGGACCTGTGGTTTTCAATTCTAACTCTACAGTGTAATCTATTTGGGAGCATGAATAATACCGATCTCTACACTTCCTTCTCCTCTCAATAAAGACAAACAGAGAATTCTATGATTTTTGTGTTTTATTAATTTTCCTATATAATCTTCTCTTTCAAATGGTTAGAGATGGTCTGTGGATAAGCAAATTTAATGCCTAGTGTGAATGTGCTGTGTTTTCCAGTGACAGTGAAGAACCACCCGAATCTCTTTATGATAATGAAGTAAATATTTCCATCCCAGTAAAATATGAAGTTGGACTACAGTTTCACAGGTAGGATGAAGCCACCTTTATTCATTGACAGCTTTCTGATCATCAAATGTTTTTCCTAGTGTGGCCTTTGGCTGAGAGAATCACCATTCAAGAACTTAAAGTAGTAGGTACTCCAGGGCCAAGCCAGACCTGGCATCCATATTAAATGTCTTCCATATAATCCACGTGCACCTGAAAATTTGAGAATCTGTGTGCACTAAATACCAACATAAAATGTGCTAATGACAGGTCTTTGCTCCTAAATGTAAGTCAAAGTCCTTGAGAAAATGCAATGTTTTCTGACAGGTCGGCGGGATATTCCTGGGTCACTGTTTTCATCCTGTGGGATGAGATCCACTGCCCATTCTGTCATGCATTTCTCATTGGTCAGCCATTTATTCCTTCCACTATTTGGAAACCGTTCTTTCTGTTCAGACCTGATTTTCTCTTCGTGTGCCAATCATGTTAGTAGACTTCCACTCTACAGAGTCCCTTGCTTATGAATTCCCTTACTGGAGCAGAATTCCAAGCTTTTTAGAATAAATATGCGCAGTACCTATAAAAATACGAGAGCCAGTTTCAAGGCCAGCTGAGTATAACACCCTTCTGTTTTGTTTGTGTCTTGTGGCACTTTCTCTTTGCTAAAGAGAGATCAGAAAGCAAGGGTTATAAGGTAGGCATAGACATGCTCATCTTCCTTAGCCTTTGAAGTCTGTTGTCTCTTGTCTGATTTGCTGTGTCCACTTCTTTCAGCACAAAGATTGCCCCAATAACTTTCTACTTAATTCAAATCGACTTTTGGCACACATTTATACATTCCTTGTGTTTGTCTTTTCTTGCCTGAAATGCTGCTTCAAGGGGAGATCTTATGTTCTACCAGGGTCATCCAAAGATCATGACCTTCGTAGGGAGATTGAGCTTTACCATCTAGCAGTAATGGGACTGTTAAATTGTATAAATGTAAATGTGAATGTTTTTTTAAAAAACTAGTTTTTTCACTTTCAGCATGACTAAATATATCAAATTTTAGTCTGGCTTTTCTTTAAGTGTAAATGCTAGCAGATTCATGGAAATTCTTCACCTGTTAACAGTGGAATTCTGTTTTGAATATTACATATAATTTAACTTATTGGAGTCAAGTAGCAACAGTGCCTACTGAGTAAAGTGATTCCTAGCATCTGCAAATATTTAATTGAGATTTGGAGGTAAAAGGATTTCTCTATTTTGAACTCTGCAAATATTTTCATGGAATCATGTGACATAGGGAAAGAAAAGAATAAAGTCTAATAAACTTAAACTTTATTGAATTTTATTTTCCTTTTCCAATTAATTCTTTTAAGTTCTGCAAGTGAACACCACATCTCAGTTGCAGCCAATGAGACTATCCCTGAACTTATTAATTCCACTGGTGACATTGGAAATGAAATTAATGTCTTCTACATGGTAAGAAACTATATCTAAATCAATATTCTAAATAAGTTATTTGTATTAAGAAAACAAGGAAGTGTTTCAACATTTAATCTCCACATCCTAGAATAGTTTTCTTTGTAATTCAACTGTGTCAGAATATATTGTCCAAATTGATAATTAAATCACTTCTTGGCCTTTTGGCTAAGATGAAGTGCAAACTGGTAATTATACCTTGAGTCAGTTTTAAAAGCCAAAGTCTCTAATTTTCTTGGAGTAAGACATAGTAACCTAGAATAACTTCCTAGAAGAAAAAATCACTCTGGTGTCAAATATCTACTACAAATGCAAGGTATATATACTTTACATTAGTTTTAGCATGGCTAAGAAAATCGTGTTTCACAGAATCATGACAATTTCAGAAATGAATTATTTCAAAATTCTTTGGGGAATATTTCCCTTTATTCAATGTGTCATGGTCACTGTTCTGTCTATTGCTTTCTTTCATATAAATTATACTGTAAATTACCAATGTTCACACTGCAATCATCTTAAATGATATGTTCTACTACATTAATTTTTTTATTTTAAATTCTTTGTTGCAAACTGTGCATGAGCTCTACAGAAGGCTGTCATGGAGCTTTAGCCTGGGTGACACTCACAGACTCAGTGTTACTCAAGGAGAAACGAGTATTCAATTCAAATGAATGATTTATGTACATATGCCATCAAGTGATACAATGCCATCATAAATGAAGCCAGTCTGAACCTTTTGGGGGAACTGTCAGCAATGAAGAATGAAGTTCTCTGACAAAAATGGGAATAATTTTCCCATATTCTCAAGAGGAATAAGTTCCTCTTGAGAGGAATTTGTTTTCTCTGCTAAAATTACAATGATAAACTGCATTTGGAAATTGGTATGAATGCAATCTCCCGCTCAGTTCTCAGATATGATTGTGTAATTCAGACTATTAGGCTTGTGCAGCGTAACAAACAAAAAGAAAGAAAAGGAAAAAAAAACTTGAATGTTGTAGATCTTCATGCATTGTAACTTATTAGACTCCAGGTTTGAGATAGGAGCTCCCTGTTAAGTAATGTTAACATAGATAATAACATTATATATCTCTGATTATTTTCCTGTTTTACATTCTAAAATTAAATTAATGGGATAAAAATAAAACAGCATATTTAGGTGACATCTAGTGACTTACTACTGGTAATTTTCCCTTAAAAAATTATTAATGATTAAAATTTTCAGCAGCACTCTTATGAAAGGCTTAAATGTTTAACTCTTAACACTGTGAGATTGCCTACATGAACTGTCATTCATTCGGTGAAGAGAATATATATGCTATATATTCTGTGGGAAGATACTACCTTATAATATTTTAGCTACAATTGCGACTTACCAGTTTTACATGCTTGTAACATTTTTTTCCATTGTTTTCACATTGCTGCTCATGGCTAACACAGAGATAAGGAGACCCAAGTCTAGAGTTAAGAGTTAAGGCAGCACTGTAAACCATACGATTAGCACAGTGAGTTTCACACAGGTAACAAGTGTTGTAGATAGCACAGTGTTTGCTGTTTAGCTATTAGAAGTCATATTCTCAAGTAACTATTATGTTTTTGGGAAACGTAGCATAATAAATTTAATAAACACGGTTTTGCTTTTTGTGTATGTGAGATATAAATTGTATGATATAATACATGCAAACAATAAAGACAAGTAATTTTATCCAGAAAAGTGTTACTAAGATGGTTGGATGGTAGGAGACCTTTTGTTTTATGTTTATTTCCAGTTTTTTTCCAGTGTTTTTAGAAAGAGTGCTTCATAGTAAGAAAAAACAATAATATCAGAATATGATTCCTCACTGAATGTCAGAAGCAGGTAACATTCAGCTGTAAAGGCTATGCCAGGCAAGCCCCAGGCATATTACCTGAAGATGGTTGCAGGCCACGTTCATGTATGAGGCCAGGCATGGCCTCAGAAATCTCCACCGTTCCAAGGTTGATGAATTACTTAACATCCAGCATCCATGGAGAATCACTGCAGATCTGAAAAGCTCTCCATATAGGCTGCTTTACTAGCTAGGCAGTCCTGGCATCTGTTGGTGCAAATTAAAGAGTTCCTATACACAGAGAAGCCCTTAAGAATGTGTGAGACCTGGAAATTATACCTATATGGTAGCCAGGGGCCGTATTGCACCTGGTGGTCCCAATTCAGGGACATTAAATGGGGACTCTGAGTTACTGGATCAAAACACATAGAAACTACGATGGAAGTCAGCCTGCTTGTCAGACTGGATTATCGATAATCAGTGAGATAGTATCCCTAGCTTGCTATACAGTTCTGGGAGGAAGCCAGTGGATATCTGGCTTTACCTGAACAGTGATGGTAGGTACCATCTAGCTGAGGTTAGAAATGACTTGTGTCTTTGGGGCATTGCAATTAACTAGGTTAAAGCAATCAAAAAACATGCTAAGTTTTTCTTGTCTAGATCAAGGAAATGATCTCCACCTCCAAAAACCTTGGATGGAGGCTTAGGAGATTCCGCCGTGGGTATGAACACTTGCTCTGCAAGCATGAGAGCCTGGTTTCAGATTCCAGCACTTAAGTAAAAAAAAAAAAAAAACCCTAGACATGGCTGTGTGTACCTGTTACCCTAGCATCAGGAGCAGAGACATATGGATACTGAGAGCTTGCTGGCTAGTCAGCCTAGTCAAAATGGTGAACTTCCGGATCACTGAGAGATCATGTTTCAAAGAAATAAGGCAAAGAGTGATATAGGACTACACCTGACCTCCCCTAACCTGCACATGCATGCACATGGTAAAGGAGATCTAGACATTTATGTGTATGCAACACACACACACACACACACACACACACACACACACACACACACACACACAGGAAAGGTTAGTGGACCCGGCCACAGAACAATAATAAAGATAATTTTCAATCCTCTTTTCCCACTAATACTTTCACTGGACAGCTCAGCCTGATTTCATAATATACTTTGAAGTCACCTAACACTTAAGACTGCTATCCTACTGTGTACTCAGCCTGTTTGTTTAACCTGCCTGTAGGAGAACAATGTAATAACCAACCTTACATGCCTTGGATTTCCCATGTGAACAACAACTAATGTATTACAATGTTATGTTATGTTCTTTCCTGCTCCCAACTCAGCATAATGTATGCTTGCATATGTGTTATGATAGTCATTGGCTGGAAACTGTAAATAGGCTGAAAGTGGCTTATAACATGAATATCCACCATGAATTCTGAAAGCAACACGCAGATATTGCATGGTAGTGTTTGTCGTTTGTTTGTTAATGAGGTCTCAGTTGGAGACAGTGGCTTGTAAAACTCTGTTGAAGATGTCAGTGAAGTGTCCGTCATTTCTTCCCCGTGGGATGCTTTCTACGATGATGTTCAATAAAAGAGAGAGCAAAGCCCTTCTTAAGGACCGATATACAGGGACACAGACATGAAGCAGGCAGGACAACATTCCAACAGCGTAGATCCAGACTTACCCAGCAGGCACATGGGCATGATGGAAGACAGGGGAGAGCAAAGTAGAGATTTCAAATCTGTCTCATCTTGGTTGAACGATGCACAGGGAGGTGCCTTGATTTCTTCTCTTAGCTCAACACCAAAACATTGTTGGTGACTGGGTTTATTATTGATGTGTCCAAACTGATGGCAACTAAGTATTATCTATATGCCTAATATTATTAATCCTATTATTATCCTGGAGTAAAGGATGAATAAACAATATAATAAAAGCAACTACATATGACCATTGATGGGCCTTCATATTTTCTTGCGAGATTTATTAAGCCAATTCCCACATAACATCACGAACTACCTTTATGTGGATGACTCAAAATTTTATATAACTTAGCATCAATTAAGAGCCAAAGTCACTGGGTAGTGGTGACACATGCCTTTAATCCCAGAACTCAGGAGGCAAAGGCAAGTGGATTTCTGAGTTTGAGGCCAGCCTAGTCTACAGAGTGAGTTCCAAGATAGCTAGGGCTACACGGAGAAACCCTGTCTCAAAAACAAACAAACAAACCAAACAAAACAAGAACCAAAATTACTTTTTATCCCAGATCCCAGAAATGTAAGCCCTGGTTTAAAAAATGAGAGAGACAGTCAGTCAGTCCTGGGATGATGGTAGCTGGGGAGATGGTCAGTTCTTAATGTAACTCTCAAGCAAGCAAGACAACTGGAGTTCAGATTCCCAGATCCCACATAAATTCTGGATGGGTACGACAACTTGACTGTATTTGTAGCAGGTTGTCTGAGACAGCCAGAGGCAGGAGGGCACCAGAGCAAGCTAGCTAAGGACACTAGGTGTATTGGGCAGTTCTGGGTTTGAATAAGAAACCCTACCTCAAAGAAATGGTAGAATAGCTCTGGAGGAAATTTCCTGATACCAACCTCAGGTCTACACACACACACACACACACACACACACACACACACACACACACACACACACACACACACATGCATGCATGCATGTATATTTATGTATGCATGTGGACACACATATACAAATGCACACACATATACAAATGCACACACATATACCACATGCACACACGCATGAAAGAGGAAAAAAGAACCAGAGTCCTATGTAACATGGAAAGGATGCTTTTGAAAGAGCAAGAAATGATTGTATGTCTATTTTTCCCCTACAGATCAGGAAAAGGAGCCATTTCCCGATGCCAGAACTTCAGCTGTCAATCTCGTACCCCAACTTGACATCAGATGGTTATCCTGTACTATACCTGACTGGATGGTCATCTTCTGACGTAAGTCACATATGCTTTTCAACCAGGTCACTACTGTCATCTTCTTTTTCAAAAGTCACATCTACTTATTTGTTTTGTATGGGGGGGGGTGGCATGTGTGTGCCACAGTGCACAGGGGAGGTCAGAGGACCTTGCAGTAGTTAGTTCTCTCCTTCTGTGATGTGGGTTCTGCAGTTTGATGACTCGGGGGCATTCGGCTTGGCAGCAAGTACCTTTCACCAGAGGCCATGGGATAGAACTCAAGTCACAGGGCTAGCAGTGAGTACTTTTCACCTGCCAAGACATCTCTGCAGCCCACGGTGGCCTTCCTCCCCTGATGTGTAAGCCTCCTGCTTTGTAGGGACCTTGTGATAAGAAAGATTAGTTTAAAAACAAATGGAGAAGCATTTAAAAACTAATAACTCCCAGCAACTACTTAGAATGTGCAAGTTCAATATCTAGGGTTCCTGAAACAAACTGTAGACAATGAGTAATTAAACCCGATAGTTGGTTATTTAATAATGTTGAGGGCCAGTAGTCCAGTGTCAAGGTTCTGATAATGGAGAATCCCTCCGGACTATGGTTTCCCTCCCAGTGTTTGCTGGTAACTCAACGCATTCCTTGGCTCCGTTCCTCCTGTGATTCTGTGTTCATTTCTACCTCAATGTTTTTCTGTACACCCACCATTGGCTTTGGGGCTTTCCTGAAGTACAAGATGTTCTTACCCGCAGAACCTCAATTTAATGACATTTGTGAAGACTCAGTTTGCAAATAAGGTCATGTTTACAGGTTCAGGATGTTAGGACTCAGCAGTGACCTTTCTGGAATCATGGTATAATCCAGTAGATCTTACGTAATTAATTATTGATGGACACATGAAGTTTTAGCTGTACTTTAATGTCTTTGAGGGAGTCAATTCAATAAAGAAGCCTTATTTCTAAACATACATAGCTGTCCACAAAAGAGTAGATGATTGTGCACTTACCCCAGACAACCCCAACCTTGCAGCCCCATTGTGCCTGTAGCGCTGAATAGACTATGTGCTGTTTTATTAATAATAATAATAATAATAATTATGTGGCATTAATTATTAATAATATTATTCTCTGTGTAGTGTCTAAAACACAGTAATTGTTAATTTAGTGTATGCATGAATTGAACATTTAACATTATGCCTTCTTTTCATAAAGTTTTTAAAAACTGAAGCTTTCTCAGAATTAAAACATGGCAACTGTAGTATTTGCCTTTCAATCATTTAAATATTTTGCTAAGGGCAAGGAAAAAAATCTCTGGAATTTCCCTCTAGTTCAACAAAATAAGCATCAAATTGAGCCTATAACAACATGTTAACACTTTCTTTTTCCTCAATAGAATATGTGTGTGTGTGTAGTTTAATATATATATATATATATATATATATATATATATATATATATTATGGGAATATATATATACATACATAATGAAAATTTATCAGTTGTTCTTTGAGAAACAATAAATTAATAACTATGTTACTCATGAAATAATGAACTCTACTAGTATGCTTCCTCCTCTGTGGCAATTACAAGGGTCCTGGAAACAGTGATTGTTATCCGAGTGGGAAGACATCGTGGATGTCTCACAGCCTCTCTACCCTGCACACTCACAAATGGACCTTCAATGTATATCACTGGCAGCCGTTTGCAGATTCTTCATGTTATTGCACCAACTGGCCTTTTCCCTCTGGCTTTGCCACTTTCTAATGAGGAAACATTTTCCTTCCTTAGAATGTGAACTGCAAACCCCGGAGCCTTGAGGATCCTTTCGGTATCAATTCTGGGAAGAAAATGACAATATCCAAGTCTGAGGATCTCAAAAGAGGCACAATCCAGGTACACTAAATTCTATTTTTACGTGATGTTTTCCAAGTGCAGAGCATCCAGTATCAACTTAGAAATAAATAACTATCTGAAGAATTTACATATAGAGCCTGTGACCAGATTGCAAGCACCCTAACATGTCTCTGTCAATCCAACAGGATTGCAGTACCTGTAAACTTGCCACCATCACGTGCAATCTCATGCCTTCCGATGTGAGTCAAGTGAACGTTTCACTCATCTTGTGGAAACCAACCTTCATAAAAGTGAGTGGTTGAATTGCTCTAAGCGGTTATCGAATCCAATCAGTAAGTGTTAGTTCACTCTTAGTGTGTTGGTGCAAGTCACAGCATTGCTGTGGGAAGAACCTGAGGCTGGGAGTCTCGGAGAATGTGACCGAGGACCAGCTCTCCCTCACCAGCTGTGTGGGACCATCTTCCCCATCTGTCAATGACAGAGTTATCACCAGTGTTCCCTGCCAGATGCAGGGTTCTGGGGCTCTTTCTTCCTCAATGTTTGCACTACAAGAGAAAACTACTTCTCCGGTACTGAAGTTTAGGCTTATATCCTAATAGTTTGGGACCTCATTAAGGTTCAAAAAATGATGGAGAGACATTCTTTGATACCATTAACAAAGTAGAGGACTTGAATACATTATGGAACAGTGATTTATTTTTGAAATTTCTATGCAATTATATTCTTTATCCCTCACAAAGCCACATTCATGTGAGTGCAGGCTGTTTTAAAACATAGTTTATTGTATTTTGTATTTTTTTGTTTTTCTTTAAAGAAATATTTAGTTGATCATATGAAACTGAGCATTTTAGGTTTGGTCCTATTAATATGATATTTTGCTAAGTCATGGCATTTTAATGTTGTTAATTTCATGCACAATCCTTAATAAGTGCCCTGCATAGTCCTCATTATCAGATTGTAACTATCCCTACGCCTAGATGCATGAGAAGCAAGGGAAGTTTGAAGTTTGTTTTTCTAGAGAAAAATCAGATGAGAAATTATTTTGAAGTTCCTAATTCTCATTCTTTGAGAAGGATCTTAAGGACAGTTTGGTGGGGGGAGGGGGGAACGAAGGAGGAGGAGCCCCCAGTCACCAGTGCATTAATCTCACAGAACGATCTCAGTTTTTTCTATTTTCTTTTTCAAAAGTACACAATGTATTTTGATCACATCTACTCCTCTCCCCCCTTTCCAACTCCTCCCAGAACAACTCCCAACATCATATCTTTCTTCTATAACTTTTTATTTATTTTTTAACCCACCCAATCTAATTAGAGCTGCCCATACGCATGGGTGTGGGTTTATCCACTGGGACACGGGGAACTCACCAGTGGCCACACTCAGTAGCAGCACTAAGTAGATTCAGCAGACTGTGTTTTGTATTTACTCATATGTAACAATAACAATTAAAAAATAAGAGATAATGATTTGAAAGGGAATAGGGGTTTATGGGAGGGACTGGAGGGGAGGGAGAGAGAGGAGAGTGTGCGACTATATTTTTATTTAAAAAATATATTTTTTTAAAAAAAAAAGAAAAGAAAAGTGACTTTCCATCCCCCCAGCAGCTATCAACAGTTCCTCAGCTAGAGGTGGGACCTCGGGAGCATCTTCCTGAATCCATTATCAGGTCTTTAGCTGGCTTGGTCTCGCCTGTCTTGTATGGGTGACTGCAGCTGGTGTGATAATTATGCTGGTCACACATGACCATCTCTCACCTTGATTAGCCCAGTACAGTAGTAACGAGTCCTACCTGCCTTGCAGACACATTTTTCCAGCTTCAATCTCACTATAAGGGGAGAACTTCGGAGTGAAAACACAACGCTGACTTTAAGTAGCAGCAACCGGAAACGAGAGGTAAGTGAGGCTGCATGGCTGGAAATATTTTCTGCCTTTCGCTCCAAACTGTCCATCTGAAGATAATAAGCATCTCACTCCCAACTTGCCGGTGGCGTTTTCTGTTTAGCGCACAGGGGCTGCCGCAGTGACTGATTCAACGCTCTTGTCAGAGACTCTTGGATTTCCTTTTCATTGGCTTCTAACGGGATTTCAGGCTTGTTCTTACTCCTCAGAAGCTAGGAAAACCGTGATGTTTACAACTCACCGACTGTGCTTTACTTTATCGCTTTTAACTATGACAGTGACTGGATGTTTCCACTTTCGCTTTAGTGACAAAGGGGGATGCTTGTGAGCTGCCTCCTTAGGATCTAACATTATATAATGCAGGTGGCCTTAAATCTATTTACAGAATGCCTGTCTATTGTGTATATGTGTATGTGTGTATGTATGTATGTATGTGTATGTTATATGTGTATAAGGTTTTAAAACTCCTTCACATAGTTACTGCGAAATCCCAAACAAAAGTAAGGCCTGTCAAGCTGAGTCCTTGGTAAAAATACAAATATTTTACTCCTGACTTTTTAAATTCAAAGAACTTGTTTTAGACAAAAGCTTGATTTTTCTTGTCTTGTCCTGGGAAGCTTTAGATTTCCCATCTGGGAAGCTGCAAAATTCTATTTTGAAGGGCTCCACTTTTGAGCGATAATAAATTTGACATTATTGGACATTGTGAGTAAATGGAAGGCATTTTCAAATGTAAACCCGACGGGGTTTGTTTTTGTACACAGTCATGAGATTAATTACACCGTTTGGTAGAAAAACTGTAGTCTGTAAGAACTCCGTGTCCTGGGAGTTCTAATGGGTGTTTATCAGTGTTAACAACCTGTTTAATCATTTTCAGCTGGCTATTCAAATATCCAAAGATGGGCTCCCAGGCAGAGTACCACTGTGGGTCATCCTCCTGAGTGCCTTCGCTGGGCTACTGCTGCTGATGCTGCTGATTTTAGCTCTGTGGAAGGTGAGTACCACTGTTACTGTCACCCTTTGTTCCGGCCACCAACAGAAGACTGGCAAAACAAATTATGAGTTATCAATGCTTTGGAATATAATAGTATATAAACATTTATGATAAGCGATAATTTTTAAAAAATGCAATATTTTAGACATTGTGTACGACACATCTCGTTTTTGCAAAGGGAAAAAGTATGCCTCTGTTGGGGATACGTATATCCAAAACTCCTGGGGGGCCTCTTTACAGGTAGGGATTACTGAGGACTGTTTAACAATAAACTAAAATTTTATTAAGGATAATTATTATCTTTAAAAGTAAGAAAAATAGCCAGGTGGTGTGGCACACGCCTTTGATCCCAGCACTTGGGAGGCAGAGGCAGGGGGATCTCTGTGAGTTTGAAGCCAGCCTGGTCTACAGAGCTAGTTCTAGGATAGCCAAGGCTGTTACATAGAGAAACCCTATCTCAAAATACAAAAAAAAAAAAAAAAAAAAAAAAAAAAAAAAAGATTGAATGTCTGTGTTGATGTAGGGCATACAAGGACTATTCATGGTTGAGATGAACCTTGTTTAAGCCATACCACTCTATGTGTCTTAAAGATAAAGCATTTCTTTGGTGTGTAAACAGAAAAACCCACATTTTCTGCAATAATTGTGTGGCTGTATAAGGAACAAGTAATGTAATAGTTAGCTGGCATAATAAAGAATGTAAAGTTCAGAGACCACCATATCAAATCCTTTTGGAACACCAAGTGGCAATCTGTTTTCTCTCAAATTAATCTTGACATTCACTGAGATGGTTTAAGGTGAGAAATGTAAGAACATATCATTTTCAAACAAGCTATGATGATCACTTTTAGGATGAATTTACCAGAAAACAACATTCCATAGAAAAGTTGAATTCAATGTTTTGTTTTTTTCAATTAAATATGGAATCCAAACTGCCTGGCATTAACATGTTCCTATATTTTACCTACTGCTTTCTTAAATAAAATTATGCAAAATGGAAATGTAACTGCATATTCATTTTTCTAACGGACAAATGACAGAATTATTTAATCAAATAGTTTATATAGCAAGTTTCTCTCCGACTGAACTACAGCTGTCACCATACTTTCTGGCTTTTTTGTGACGACAAACTTCCTCTTTGGGGGATTTCCTCCAAGGAGAACATCCACAAGTAGCATTGAATTCCGTAAATAGAATCTATGATCCAGGAAACTCCCGAGACCCAGGTTACATTCAGTATTCTTTCTTCCCCTCAAGTTCCAAGATGTCAGTGCTCGCTGCAATACCTAGCTTTGCCACACTGTGGAGCCCAAGGCCTGGTTTACAGCTTGTGCTGACACTGTGGTTTCCCCACTTGGAAACACCTCTTGGCTCCTCCGCCTTTCCAGCCTCTCCAATACCTCTTCGTTCCTCCCGGCGGCGTTGGGAGCTGCAGTGTGTCACACTGTGTACCCTCTTCTTAAATACTCACCATCCACTCTGGTAAAAACCTCCCTGATTTACTGTCCTGGGGCACATGGGTGCAGGTGAAGGACTGAGTGATAACCAAGTCCGTAGTTGCCACAAAGGAAATGACTGGTGTTCAGGAAAATATAACCTCAAGGCAGTTTCCAAGTTCATTCGTTCTGTTACCACGTTTTCCTCATCTTCTAGCAACTAGATTCTGGCAGAAAGAATCTTCCTTGCTTGGAAAGACGTATTCTTTATCATCTGTCCCTGTGAGCTCTCAAGTGCTCAATCATCACGTGTGAAGCATGTAGTCCCAGGCTGGGGAGAGAGTTTAGTTAGCAAAGTGCTTGTCTTCCAAGCATGAAGACCCGAGTTCCAGCCCAGAACACACATTAAGAAAAAAATCGGGATGGTTAAGCAGTGGTGGCTGGAGAGATGGCTTAGCAAGGGCACGTACTGCTCCTACAGGAGACCAGAGTCCAGTTTCCAGTACCCACGTCAAATGGCTCACATTTACCTGTAACTCCAGATCCAGGGGATCTGACTTCTGGCCTCTGAGGGCACCAGCTCTCACGTGCACATTCCTACACATAGAGACACAGAATTACACATAGTAAAAATAAATCTTTTTTTTTTTAAAGTTGTGCATGTTGGCATCGAGTTGTAATGTGATTATAATCCCAGCACTGGCAGTGGAAACAGGACATCCCCCCCCGGGGGGGGGGCTCTCTGGATATTCAGGCTAGTCTAATAGGCCAATGAAAGATGCTGTCTCCAAAAGCAAAGTCCACAGCTCCTAAGGGACCATGCCCAAGTTGGTCTTCTAGCCTCTGCATTTGCATTCCACCACCACCATCCACACAGGTACCCCACAGTAACATGCTCCTGTTATCCATAGTTAGCCATAGATTCACGTGATATGGATACATTACATTTGCAAATAATTAACTCACTTAAATTAAAAAAAAAAATTAGAGCACACAAACTTTAAAGGCTACTTGCCTAGTACCCTTAGGTATGTTTTTTAAAAAGTTAAGTGTTAGGCTTAAGGAAGATTAAATTATTTAAATGAGATTTAATTTATTCAATACATTTTAAAATAAGGTTAGGTCACTTCCAAAGTCTCATTGTGTGTCAAATGCTTTTGCTTTCTGTATAATACGAAGTAAAAATAAAGGCTGATAACTTTGCTAATGGCTCGATGACAAAGAATGGTGTAATGTGACTTACATTAACCACTATGTGATTTTTTTTTTTTCTTACCATCAGTGACTCTGTTTTCATAGGTAAATGACATGGGGTCTTTCGAGAAACTTCTCCTGGGAAGCTTATGTGCAAAATCATGATCCACTTAGAGTCATCTAGATAGTTCCGACATTTCCCTGGCACCTTACCCATGGCCTTCCACCAAGCTCGCTAGGAACTCTAAGAATTTCAATGTGTGACCGTTGGTTACTTTAGGGAAATGTTTCTGCCACTTGAAAACAATGGTGATGACACAGGAGAAACAGTGTCGTTGAACTGTCGTTCACCTGCCTCACGTTTCCCAGAATGCTGCTTGTTCCACACATGCGTGATTTTTACTAGGCCATAGACTTAACTATCGTGGTGCAAGAGCCAAAGATAAAGCAGCAGTTTGACAGACGCTATCTAATTTACATTCAGTACTAATTGGTCAGCTAAACTATGCATCAGGTATTGGAATAGTTGTATGCCCAGATTTTTCTAATGCACGGTTAAATCTAAATAGATTGCCATCTATTACCTCAATTAAAATAATGGTGTTATCCTTTGTATTTTCTCAACAGATTGGATTCTTCAAAAGGCCACTAAAGACGAAAATGGAGAAATGAAATATTTTACAGGAGGAAAAAGAACTGTAACAATTATTCAATGATCTATCCTCAGGTTTGCCTCAATCATGTGAGAAGAAATTCAGAACTATAACCAAAGACATGGTCACATAACTTTATGTAATCCATCATCCAGCTGGGATTACTCACTTGGAAAGTGACAGATCAAGTATGGTCCAAAAAGGGTACCCAAAGATATGGTTTAGAAAGTGATGAGAAATACTTTTAATAATTACTCATTTTTGTTGAGTAAGTGAAATGACAAAATGTTTTATAGAAGAATCCCCACTATAAGTATGTTTATGTGTTTAAATGCCATGCAGAGTATTTAAGGGATGCACAAAAAGAGCTTTGTGTTCATTGAGACAGTTACTCTCAGCACAATGTAAATTAAGCTTTTCCCCTTGATTATACCTTCAGAGTGACACTCAGTATCTGTAAATGCCAACAAAGGAATGGAGTGGAAAAGATCTCCCAATTCTGATGAGAAAAGCTTTGCCTAGCAGAGTCCATGTAAAATATAGACTGAAAATAGAGTTAAATCACAGGAGTAACACTCATTGACTTCTTGGGTTCAGTTGTTGGAAATAGTGTTTTCCAATGTGATTGGAAAACAGTGCCATTGAGCTTAAATTCTATATAGAATAGACAGTCAAGATAGAGTTGTTATTTAAAACAAGGGCACTGCATCTGTTCATTGAACTTCTACAAAAAGTAAAAGTGCTTAATTTATATTGAGCTCTAAAACACAAAACTCTTTTATAAAGGAAAAAAAAAAACAGTTAAAGCAGTTTGTGTAGCATTCATAAAAAGTCACAATGTGTGTGTGACACCCAGAGGGTTTAATGAAACCTGAGAGCATAGAGAGATAACCGAAAATAACTAAAGTCACCTTGCTGAGCAGTTTTGTTTAAAACTAGGGCTTCCAGATGTTACATTAAAGTAGGAGACTTCTCGACACTTTGGTATAGGGTTCAGTTAAAACCCCAAGATATGAAAGTTTATTTTCAAAATTTTTAATTTTCTAAATACATTTTATGTTACTATTGAAAAAGCTGTCTCCCGAAGTAGTTTTATATTTTACCAAGAACTCACTGCTTTTGAACATGGCATATCAGTATTTAAACAGGAACCAAGAAATGTAGTTTAAAGAATTTATAGCTTGAAAACTTAAACCAGCAGAAAGATACAACTCATTTGTATGTACTTCTGCATTCCTGAAGTTCCTAGGGACCTTGGACTCCGCTGTAATGTAAGCTCCCAGATTGCTCCATTTCTAAGATAAATAACAATGAATGAATGTACAGTATCTTCATGTGTGAACTACTGCTGTAAAATTTGCTGATCCTCCTGCCCCAAAGCCACTTCTCCACCTGATGGACCACCGTCAAGAACGGAACCTGTCAATATCCCAAAAGAGCTGGACTCTGCTCCCCTCAAAACACAGCAAGTCACCAGAGAAATTAAGTGCTATGGGTTTGATTATTTAAAACGTATTTCTGAGGAATTACCTTAGGGCTCAGATTCAGCCTACCTCTTGGCTTTCCAGCTCTACGTGTAAGATCCCTAAGGGATGGACATGATGATGCCATAGTCATCCCTGGCTGGAAGAAAGGTAGACAGGCAACAAGAAGAAAGGTGTGTTCTCCACTCTCACTGTCTCCCACCGGCTTCAGAATCATGCCTTCCTCCTGTTCTTCTTTCCCCGTCAGAACTCAGGTGTTTCTTGCTCAGTCACCATGGTGCCCAACTCCGGCACTCATGCTCAGCAGCCCTACTTCTAACTCCAGGCCTTTGGGAATGAAATTTACCCGATACATTTAGACTCATCTTCGACATCAGGGACTGCCAGGCGCTAGACTTTATACACTGAGCTACAAGTGTGTATCTTTAAACTGAAAATGTTTTTAAACCAAAAGGGCAAGGCAGAAATAAGGACATTTTGAACTTCTAAGGAGAGGAAGAGCAGTTAGGCTGGATAAAAAGGTGCCAAAGCCACTTACCTACCAGTTTGTAACATATGTTATTCCTGGTTAGCAGTAAATATTCAAGGAATCAGACATCTCATTTCTCTACTATCATAACTGAATCTCTGTGTGTGTGTTATTGTTTGTACACACATATACATACCATTTTAACACAGAACAACCATGCTTAATGACAGAGCTTACAAAATTAGGGCCAAAACTAAGCACACAAAAGCAGCAGCACCAGTGATGGGGTCTATTTCCTTTGCTTCTCAGACAGTATTCACTTTCATTAGTATTTAAATTTAGTCATTATTTTGTAAGCTAAAAAAATACAAATGCAGAGGCTTTGCTTTAAAAAATGATCACAGATGCCCAAAATTAGCTTTCTAGAAATATTCTAGAACATATAAATAATAAAGAAATATACTAAATTCTATAACATTATTTTATTTTTTTTTTTTTTGGTTTTTCGAGACAGGGTTTCTCTGTGTAGCTTTGCACCTCTCCTGAAACTCACTTGGTAGCCCAGGCTGGCCTCGAACTCACAGAGATCCGCCTGGCTCTGCCTCCCGAGTGCTGGGATTAAAGGCGTGCGCCACCACCGCCCGGCGACATTATTTTAAAACAATAGGAAAAACTGAGTGATACTTAAGACTATTTATGAACTTATAGATTAAAATAAATCACCAAATATCTTGTAGCTTTGATTTTTTTAAGCACTATTTCTTCCATTTTCCACTGTGAACTGAACTATATATGCATTCTCTGTCCTGCGTTACACACACAATGGAACACAAATAAATTACTCAACATATTGTTCTTCAAGAGGAAAAAATACCCCAATATCTGACTTTTGTGGCTTGATTGCTCTGTCCATAGCCACTTTCAGACACCTAACATAACCCTGTTCAGCTTGCAGAATTCCTACAAATGTGTGTCAGAGCTTACCGACTAGTATGAGATACTGCGGCATATCACTGAAATACACTATGTAGTTTAATTCTACGTAGTAGAAAAACCGATGTATAGAGATGCAGATCAGTGTTCACAGTCTACACACACACCTAAGCACGCACTCCAATCAAGCTTCCAGTTCTGCTGAAAATACTGGTTGTATCAATTCCAGAAGTTAGAATGCTATAGATCATTCATCCTTTAGTTTTGAATTTCTAAGACTAATCATTCTTTAATATGAATAAAACAATACGAACTTGCAGGAGGAAGGACTTGAAAGCAAGAAAATACAAAACATGGCCTGCACTCCACTAAGAACCAGAGCCACTCAGGAGTCACAAAGAAACTGTTCTGCTTTCTCAAGAAGCTCACAGGCCTGAGGGGACATGAGGAAAGGTCTTCTTTGGCAAAAATTGGGATCTGATTTAAACATCAGTGGTGTGATTTGTTAAACTATTTTTCTGTGAGTACTAGGATCACTGGCAACTTTGACCCCAAATATTTTCTGTGTCATATGTATACTTGAATAAAAGCTTATAGGAAGAGAGATTTTTATAAAATTTGATGCTTAGGCAGCCAGAATAATTTTTATCTATATAGATATAATGTGAATATGTTTTTCATAGAAAATCATCTACTTTTCCTTTTATAAACCAAAATCTAAGCTCAGTTGGAAAGCAGAAATCTTTGCATAAGAAATTTGTGATAGAGTGGCATTGTATTACAGTAATGGCTATGGAAAGCTCTGGTTTTACTCTTAGTAAGGCCACAGCTAACACACTGAATGGCAGCCTTTGGCTACCATGGAATGTGCTTTCCATAGCAACATCTTCGTTGAACACACCATCAATTTTTTATTAACTCCTATGCTGTTCTGCATGATGCTGAGCAAACTAGAGAAGACCCAGACTCAGAGCCTGTCTCATGTGCCAGGCCCAGAATCTGCCTCATGTACCAGGTATACTTTATCATTCAAATAAAGTGCCTTCTGGTGAATAAGTTGTCCAAAATCACATTTTATGCACTCTTCATTGGTTCTTAAAACCTCCCAAGCATCCTTCTCCCCATCACTCTTCTTCTCAGATGTTTTTCAGAAAGACTGCCTTAGTAGCCTGTTAATAAGACGTGTACTGCTGTTACTGTGAATGCCAACTTCAGTGAACGGACCATTCATTCAATTTTCCAACCCAGCTTTTTTAATGACACTCCAAAGGGTTGGCATGGTATCATACAGTATAATGTACTTCAGAGATGCAACATCCTTCCTTGAGAGGCTGACGACCATATGGGCCGCTGTTCTCCATGACTCTATGGGGAAAACCAGAGGGATTTAAGCCTTCAGTAACTGTCCCTACGTATTTTTACAATCCCCAGCCTCACCCAAGGGACAGTTCTAAAAACTGAAAGAAGGGCTTTGTCCTCAGGCTGGTGCCGTTTCAAAATTACAATATGCAAATTAATTGCACCAAAGAGATCTTAAATGATGATACAACTTCAAAATGAATAGCCTGGACTCTTGCTTCCAACTGGACAGTGGCCCCCAAGCTCTAGCTACAGAATCCACCTAGAATCCAGAACCCCCCACTGCCCATTAAGTCTGTATTGAAAGGTAAGCCAAAGCACATTGCAAAAGGTCACATGCAAGGCTGGGCGTAACCCAGTGGTTGAGTGCTCAGAGAGTTCATGCAAGGCCCTGGGTTTGAACTCTAGAACCACATAAGGGCAACGGGTACTATCATACCGCCATTTCTCAAATGGAAGTACTGTTGTACACTACTAAAAAAAATACATAAAATTTCTTAAAAGAACTAAAAAAGCAATGGCATTAAACGATGGCCTCTTGTGAACTAATCAGTGCCTTTCATCCTCGCATTAAAAGGTTACCTCAAATTTAGAAATTCAGAGTAAGAGATTTAGCCATCAACCATGAGAAGAATACAGAGTAGCATGGGGAGGCAGCAAGTCCCAGCCCTATGGTCCCTAAAACGTCTGGCCCAGGGGAATGTACAGCTCTGACCTATGGAAATAAATAAATAAATAAATGACAAAGGGCCCAAGCCCCCACTGTTCCCACAGCCCGGGCTCTGCTCCCCACTTCAGAAACACTTCTTGGTGAAATGTTACTATACTGCAGATGTGCAAAGCTGAGTCTCACTTATCACTGTTGGTTTTGAGAGCAGCTCTTTGTTTACGTTGTTGATTGCATACTGCAAAACTTTCCTCTAGGATGTGGTAAGTCGAAGACTTGCTCCAAGACTTCCTTGCTTTTCCTCCTGACACACCCTGTAGGATTGGAGTTGCAGAAGATGGACATCAGGAGCTAGAGTCTGTTTGCAGCCCTGCTCGGCGTGCCAATTAGATTTCTCTTCCTCAACCTGCAGATGCTTTGGTGTGGGGCTTCCTCAGCAAGGTTGTCCCATGCCATATGCCCCTTGTGTGGACTAGGCTAGTATCATGTTATATTTTGTGAACAAAGACTCAGAGACCCCTTATTTATCACATCATGGGAATCATGGCTATAAAGCAGGGGCCAATGACTGAGTGCTGTGGTGACGTTTGGCATTTGTGTGTTTCAAGGTACATACTCAGAAAAAGGAGTGTGGAGTTTTGAGGCTCTTATACAAGAGTTTGAGGCTGAATATCTGATCTCTCATTTGTTTGATTTATGCTTATGAACTGGGGACAAAAATCTTAAAAGAAATCTTCCAAATGACATCAGAAATGGAAACCCACTCTGTTCATGATTAATCCCTATTAGTATTGTTTGTCCCCACACCTGTATTTTAAGAGCTGGGGAGAGATGGAGGGAAAAAGGGAAGTGAATATTGTTTCTGTTTTCTTCCATAGAGTAGCCATAGTGAAGGAAGTCACCACATGTAGATCTGATGTTACGTGACAACTTATACTTTGATAAATACAAAAGAAATGTGGGCAGACGAGGACATGAAACTACCTGTCTTTGATTTCTACCACCCAATCCATGAAAATGGCCAAAGTTTCCTAAGACTCCATGTGTCCCACCCTACAGCACTCACCAACATACTTGTCACTATAAGAGCAAAAGTATAATCTTACTTATAGATTAACCCCGGGCTAAGTTTCTGGGGTTAACACATCTCAGCGTCATGTGAAGACCATTGTCTGAAATGACAGTTTGCAGATTCTTCCTTCCGGAGCCATTCCACACAGGTGACCCTAGTGGTTAGCATTTGAATCTGTGCCACCTGCTGCCCCCACAGGGGAAGCAGCAGGTCCCCGCTGCAGGATTAGGAAACACTGGCCTGTAGGGATGACATGCTGTGTGTTACTACTGTGAAGCTGTAAGATTGTTAATAGGCCATGTGCACTATGTATCTATCTTATTAAAAAGAAGAATATTGCATTTAATAACTACCGCCCTGGAGCATCCATCATACTCCCTGCACACGTTTCTGCATTTCCTAGTTTAAAGCATTAGATTGCTCATTTTCCTAACTTACCTCAAACTGAACTCATCAAAGGGACAATTTAAAGTTATTTGCATAGAATCATTAAAAAAATGATTAGGTGAAAATGCTTTGTTGACATTCAAGAACAAAGAACCTTTTGCATAGAAATTTGTGGAATTTGCTGCAAGGTGACAGTCATTGGCGAGGTATAATTAGAATTAGCTGAGTGTGTGAAAGAGCGTTTTGAATGCTCTGTGTATGGCGTATCCTGTACACTGTTCTGAGGTCAAAGGTTTGATATTTTTGTATAATTCTATCTTATCTTGCGCATCAGCTGTGTAATTTACGTCAAGGTAAATGAGCATCCTGTTTTATGTCTTAAATAAAAATGACTTAAGGAAGAATGTGATTACTGTGATTTTTCAATATGTATTTTCTCCAAAATGAATGGGACTCCTTCCAAAGGATCAACTATTTTTTTAAGCTCCATTGCAGCCTTTACTTTGGTACTCTACAAGGAAGAAACAAAAAGCAAATTAAGTATGTCTGTGGTGTTTCCTGTACAAGATGCAATGCGATTGTCCTGCGAACTTGAGGCAAAAACCACAGAATCTATACAACTGCCTACCTTCTCCTAATGAGATGACCTAATAATAAATCTTTTGTTGTATAATAGGTTAGGCCAACTGAGGAAGTAAAATGAATCTCAGCTTTTCCTACACAATCTAAACACAGATCATTTCTGTGACCTTGAAAAGTGGAGATTTGTCTCCATCAGCAAAGCAAGCAGTTCTGGAGTGGAAACCAACCAGTTGGGCATCTTCTAATTCAATCCAGGACGTTCATGATCTACCTGGAGGGAATGTTATGGATTACCAGCCAGCCAGGCATCTTCTAATTTGATGCAGGACCTCCATGATGTACCTTGAGGGAATGTCATGGATTACCAGCCAGCTGAGCATCTTCTAATTTGATGCAGGACCTCCATGATCTACCTGGAGGGATGTCAGGTCAATTCCCCAAAACGGTCCCTGCATTAGATGCTAGTCACAACCCCAGAGTTTGTAGCCTGAGCTTCCAACCAACCAGCTTTAAGTTAGGATTCCCACAGTCCCCTCCCTGAATTCAAGATGTTCACATAACATGGAGAAGCGTTTATATTCACTGGCTTGTTGTAAACGGTATTAGAAAAGACAGAGATGAAGAAATGCACAGGGCACGGTATGGGAGGAGATGTACACTGCTTCCAAGCCTCTCTGGGTGCCATACCCTCCAGGAGCCTCCATTTGTCTAGCTGTTTGGAAGCTCTCTGGTTTCCCTTTGGGAAATTATAGAGACTTCTCCAAAGAGTATGATTTCTAAAAGGGTAGATTGGGAATGTTACAAGGCCTGTCCAGATTTTTTTTTTTTAGCTTTTTTTAATCTTCATTATGAAGCATAAACTCTCTGGAGAGAGGAAGCATGGAAATGATTCTTACAGACATATTTGAATAGTTTAAGAATACGCATATGTTTTTAACTTTGAATTTTGTTCTCTTTCTCGTGTGTGTGTGTGTGTGTGTGTGTGTGTGTGTGTCTGTCTGTCTGTCTGTCTGTCTCTTTGTGTCTGTGTCTGTGTCTGTGTGTGGCATATTTCTGAGTGTCTGTGTGTGTGGTGTATTTCTGTGTGCCTGCATGTGTGGTGTATTTCTGTGTGCCTGCATGTGTGGGTTTGGTATGTACATTCACACACATACATGTGTGAGAAACCAGACGTCAACATCACATGTCTTCTTCTAACACTCTCCACTATATTTTTGAGTCTGAGTCTTTTCGTGAACCTAGAGCTCACCAATTTGTCAAGACTAGCTGGCCAGGGAGCTCCAAGAATCTTCTTGTCTCTGCTCCACAGCTCTAGGCTAATGAGCCCAAGGCCACCATTACCAGCTCTATGTGTGGGTACTGGGGATACAAACTCAGCTTCTTGTGGGCAATTTACTGGGCACTCTCCCCAGAAAAGAAGAAGAATCATTCAGGGTAGAACATTTTTTTTTTGTTGTTTTTTTTTTGTTGTTTTTTTTTTTGTTTTTCGAGACAGGGTTTCTCTGTGTAGCTTTGCGCCTTTCCTGGGACTCACTTGGTAGCCCAGGCTGGCCTCGAACTCACAGAGATCCGCCTGGCTCTGCCTCCCGAGTGCTGGGATTAAAGGCGTGCGCCACCACTGCCCGGCCCAGGGTAGAACATTTTAAAACACAATTATAAACAGCCATCCTGGAGATATCGAGTTAATATGCTTCAAGTGTTTATTTAAAAGTTTAAATACTACATTTAAAGCTTCTTTAGTATAAATATATAATAATCAGACACTTTCCCTAGATATGGAGATGACAATAATGTAATTACCACCTCATCTTTATTCTCTGTGTCTGTCAATAACTACACATATATAAATGCTATCCTAGATTTCTCCATAACCCTCATATTTAATAATTATTTATTCATCTACTTCTTCAAGAAGTGGAGTAAGGAAGAAAGCGTACAGTGGAAGACAAAAGACAATCTCACTTAGAGTCTAGCAAACACAGTCCCACTTATGCAAAATCAACTGTTGTCTTATTGGCAATCATGTGAAAGAGGTTTTTGCCGTGAAAAGGGGTTGGAATCTTTGTACTACAAATGACAAAAAGAAGACGGTGACAGAAACAAAGAAAAAAATGAGACAGGAGACACATAGAAAACAACCAGTAACATAAAAAAGTACCTTTGATTATATTAATAATATATTTAATTATATAATATTAATATATCAATATTGATATATTAATAATGTATGTTATATAAATATATTGCCAATATAATTAATATTAATAATCAATATATTATATATAACCATATAAAATGATGAGTGGTCTAAACACCAATACAAAATGACAGACTTTTTCATACTGATTTTTTTTTAAAGTAGATTTCAGTGATACACTTTCTAAAGGAGCTGGGTTCAGATTCAAAAGCCCAAGTAATTAGAATGGAGATGGCAGATGAAGCATCAGGTGTGCAAATTCTGAGAGAACTAGAGGAGATCTGTTGTTATCAAATAAGGTAAACTGGTTTTGTTCTTGTTTTGCTTTGTTTTTGTTTTTCGAGACAGGGTTTCTCTGTGTAACCCTGACTGTCCTGGATCTCACTCTGTAGACCAGGCTGGCCTCGAACTCAGAGATCTACCTACCTCTGCCTCCCAAGTACTGTGATTAAAGGTGTACACCACCACTGCCTGGCTAAGATAAACTTTAAAATGTGTTCAGCACCGCAGAGACTGCTGACTAAATCCTAATCGTAAAAAAATCTTAGATACTTGCTTGTGTTGACATTGATGTCTTACTGACCCCATTAATACTTCAAAATGAAACTCGGGTTATGGCAGAATCTATGGGACTAAACAATTCTGAACCGCGACTGTTACACTGATGTGTAGAAGGACCTGGAATGTTCACAGGTTCCAGTTAGAATGATCCAATTCTTTTTCTAATTAATGAAATCTATAGGACAGGAAAGCACTGGCTTCAGTTAATAAGGCAGTAGTCATGCAGCTAAAGGTTTGATCTTATGTTTGCTCATTAGTCATGCAGCTAAAGGTTTGATCTTAAGTTTGCTCAGTAGTCATGCAGCTAAAGGGTTGATCTTACGTTTGCTTTTTGACCTGCTAATTTTTCTTCTTTGTGGTATCTTTCAACTGAATATTCGGAAATAAATTCATATACATGCTGTAGCCTAGAATCACAGTCTGAAGAGTAGAAATGCCTCAACCTTGCAGATAACGAACAGCAGCTGAATTTGCCATTTACTGTTAAAGGTTGAGCCAAAGCTGCCATGCCAGGGACTTCAGCCAACCTTGGCAAAACTCATGGGGCTTTTCAGTTTTAGTTGCTGAGTCTCTCTTGCCCTGTGAGTGTGTCTTACCTCAAAGCTGATGGCGGGATACTCTGCCCCATCCTCACTCTCCCTTCTGTGAAGTAGTTACAGCAGGAGTCCATAGATAGGTCATAGGTTGGATGTAGTGGGAAGTGGGAAGAAGGGACTATATCTTACTGTGAAGAGTTCTCCTGCCTCTGAAGTACCTGTCACTCTGGTGCTCTCTCTTTCCTGAGAGAGAAACTGTCAAAAATGAGAGGGAATGCCAGATCTCCCCAGGAAATATTGATTGACTTGCCTTTGATGGTACTGTCGGGCAGGCATCCTTGAACAGAAATAATGCAGGATGGGGCTGGCTTTAGACCAGAGGTTACTTAGCTTTCCAGTCAGGCCTTTGTTTTATGTTTCACTATTATTTCCACTGATTATAAAAAAAAAAAAAAAAAAGAAAAGAAAACCTTCATTCTCTTTTATCAGTTTCTACTCAAGGCAGGAACATATGCTTCGGTAGATTGAAAATGCCTTTTAAGTACATGATTAAATATGAAGAATGAGTCTCTCTTCTTTCCCTTCCTAGACACTGTGGCATTAAAATATTGGCTTTTTGTTTCCTTAAATTGCCTCCTCAGGTCCACCACAGCTCCTTACCCAGACGGCTTTGCTGGAGTCAAGCCCAGACTTGACTCCATTTATCTTCTTTTCTGTAGATTTATATTTTCCTTTTGAATTGAATTTTTCAAACTTGGAAGCTGTGATTACATGCCAAAGTTTATTCTTTTCAATTCCAAAGTTCTTGGGGTTTAGAAAGTGTGCATAGCTGTAATATATTCTATCACCTTTGACAGTTTTCAGTATCTTCCCTCGTCTCCAGCCTGCTCAGTTGATAGGAATTTTGTGTCTTCAGCTTTGCCTCTTAAAATATGCCATGCCAATGAATTCATGAAGTTTAAAGCTTTGGGTGTCTGCCATTTTCATTTAGCATAACGTGTTTACAATTCAACCTGTGCCTATATTTAACAATTGCTCATTTATTTTTGTTGCTAAGTAGTGCTTCATTTTATAGATATATTTTATTTTCTTCTATTTGATACTCATGTGTTTAATGGGTGAGAAGAGACTCTTTATAGATTTGAAAATTTTTGATCTTTTTCATCTTGTGTTTCCTGTGAAACAATATGATCCTAGAGAGGGTTGAGCCTAGGACTGAACATATGTACAGGCCTTTAGTTGCCCCAGCAGAAACTTCCTCGGCGGTTATATGATACATAGATCACTGCGTTTACATTGTTCTTTTCCATGTAAAGCAGTTTTGAAAAGTGTAATCAGGGATTTTGTGTCTCAAAGTATAATTTGGCTCAGTAATGTAATGGAAAGTGAATGGGACTTGGAGACATGGCCCTGAGTTCTGCCATTTACTGGGGGCTCATGCTAGGACATGTTGCTGGAGTCCGTCTCTCCTAAACTGAGCTTCCTCATTCAAATGCAAATCGTAATGCCTGGATCATGAAGTCATTGTGGGAAGCTAGAATAAATTGAGTTTAAAATAGTAACAGACAGATCTCTCACAGCCCCGTCCTCAATCCCTACAGATTACGCTCTTCAGTAGGTATAGTTTTTTATGTTTTATTTATTTTGTACATGGGGGTGTGCATATTTCATATGTGAACATCGCAGGACAACTAGTTGAAATTGCTTCTCTCCATTATGTGAGTCCTGGGGATAAAACTCAGGTTATCAGCCTTGAGAACAGGCATCTTTATCCCTTGAGCCATCTTGCTAGCCCAGTGTGTGTATTTTCTTCTAGTTAATTTCAGGCAACCCAAAAGTTATTTTTTTCCTTTGGATTCTAGTAAATTACATCAGAGAAACAAAACTTAATCAGCTGTTATAGCAATCACTGTAATAAAAACTAATAAGCATTATTATTTTAGTCAAAACAGGTACATTTTAAGTCACAATTTATAGTAAATACATCTATATTTATAACCAATAGAAACAACAAGTTATTCTTCAGGTTCAAACACAACCATACATTAGCGCATAGATGAAATTAGTTGACCTGAGTTTTCTGACTGCCATTTTTTACCTTCATTATCATGTTCATGTCTGCAACTCACGACCCACATATGCCATATCACAGAAGTTCTGTTGCTTTTGCTGAAAATGGTGAGTTGCATAGCAGGAGACCCTAATTTGGAAAGCAGTTATGAAGACAGACTCTGAGCAAAAGTAATCAGCAGCCAATATGCAGTCATATAGAAGAGAGCCAGTAGAAGTGTGTAAGCCTTGAAGTCTCCGCTGGAGGCATGCTGTAGATGCAGGGTGTCATTAGCACAAGGTTTCTGTGGCTAAGCTACCACCTAAGAGCTGGATAGATCCTTCCTTCTGAGCCTCTGCTGCCTAATAGGACGTGCGCCTCGTGCCCATCAACCGGTTGCGATGATGTCCTCATTTTTCGTTTCTCACTACCATGATGGTCCAATTCGTCGAAGCCAGATTGTGTGGCATGGTGCTCATGTTACCATTTTCCTCTCTTGCTCATGTAACTGATCGCTTGAACATGCTTGTGAGTTCTAACTTGTAGTCAGTCCCTTCTCTGATTCATGACCTAGTAATGTATGTGATTACGTGAGGAAAACACCTACCACCTTACATATGTCACATCCTGGCCAAGATAGAGCACGCTATTGTTAATGTCACTGGATGTTTCTACCATGATGAGCAGTTTCCTCTTTTTGCAATATTTACTCTGTAATCCCTTTGATGAGCCTCTTGTCATCATTTGATAACAATTTTGAAATGTTATCCTGGATGTATGCAGATGCTTCCATATGTATTAGCCTGGGATAGGAAACGGCAAGAAGTGAGTCTCTCTGGGCTGGGTGTACACCTCCATGTATAAGCAAACCTTCCATGAACCTCCTTAAGATGTCCATCTGAAAGGAAGCTTCATTGTAAGGCTGACTTTCAATCAGACCTAGCATTATGAAGGCTGGTGCCATCACAGACCATGGATATGGATAAGAGCTGCACACTTGGATGGTGGAGAGCTTCGGGGTCCTCAAGCCACAGAGCCCAATAGCAGAAGCATGAGGGCCCGACTTCAGAGCTCCACAACCCACATAAAAAGCCAAGTGCAATGGTATGTGCCTGTAATCCCAGTGATGGGGAGATGAGAGGTGGGAGACAAAGACAGGTGGATCCCAGGAAACTCATGGGGCAGCTGTCTGGGTCCACATGGCAAAATTCTAGGTCAATGAGACACCCTGTCTCAAATAAAAGTTGGAAGGTGCCTGAGAACTATACCCAAAGTTTTCCTCTGACCTCCCCCCACACAGAGAACATATACATATGTGCACCCTCACATTCAAATTCACACATACATACACACAAAAAGGTAAAGGAGAAAAAGACCAAAAATAGAAACAATTCTAAATGCAGGAGCCTTATACACAGAAGTCGAAACATTCAAAAGAAGACATTTGGGCATTTTATGAATGGGGCCTCATTTATACTCAGAAACAGGTTTATCAGTTGTGAAAGTTACTACCCCCTCCCCGTGTATACTTCATAAACCATAAGAAGAAATGCACAGTGTTATAGCACCATGTCATCTGAAAACTTATACTTTTAAGGGCCTTAAAACAACCAGTTTTTCTGCAATGTAAACTTTTAATAAAAGCGACCCAACTTCTTAACTTTGTGATTTCACATAGTCCTCTACAAAATTCATCCTTGATAACCATGCAATCAAGTTACAATAAAGAAGGGAGGCAGAATCTCATAAAAATAAGTTTATAATTTCTTGTTGGGCCACATTTTAGCTGTCTTAAAGCAAATGCCTTCTTTGCCTACAGATCTGAAATATTAAAGTACTATGTCAGGATAAGGAATTGATTCAGTGGGTGAATCACTTGCCACAAAAGCATGAGGAACTGAATTTGAGTTCCCAGAGCCCATCTAAAGCCAGACGCAGAAGTCCAGACACAGAAGTGTACATCTGTAAGTCCAAAGCTTCTAAGGCAAGGTGGGAGGCAAAGAGAGGAGAGCCCAGGGAAGTTTTCAGGCCATCGAAACCGGCATATAAAGCAGAGGAGCAATAACAAAGACCTCCTACCTCAAGCTTTTCTGAGCTCCATAAGTACAATATGCATGTGTGTGTGTGTGTGTGTGTGTGTGTGTGTGTGTGTGTGTGTGTGTGTGCGTGCGCGCACACACACACACACACACACACACACACACACACACTACCCAAAATTTTGGGTGTCCCTTTCTGATTTTCAGGTGATACTGATGAAAATTGGATTCTCCTCTCAGAGTTTAGTCCCAAAGAATTGAAGACAATTTTAGTGGGGTTTAAGAGAAAATCCCTAGAGCAGACAAACTGGAAATCACAGTTGCCTGGAGAAGAGAATGAAGAAGAGAAGGGGAAAAGCCATGCTACTTAAGTTAAGTAGACATGGAAGTCAAACACATGGTGAACAAATCGCCAATAGCAGGTAAGGAGGCTTTAGACAAAGAATAAGGAACCCCAAAATATGAGTGTGGAAAAAAATGACATACATAGGTTCTAAGAAAGACATAGAAAAACACAAAGGGAAAATTCGGACCTTTCTGCACCAGGTGGGCAGACCCAATGAGCCCCATGGCGACTTGTAGGGACTTGGTTAGAGTGGTCAGGAATTCTGGAAAGAAGTAGTATGGTATCTCATTAAAGGAATTATGATTCTGCCTATCTCTTTAGCATGACTTAAGGTAAATTTGCCTTACGAGGGTCCTTCTCTTGGCCAGGTGATTGACATGGCCCAAATGTAGTGGGGCCACCCAGGCCAACCCACCCAGGTCAGTGATTCTATTCTCTTGACCAGGAGATTTCCATTAAAGGACCTTTATTGCTACTTTAACATGTGCACACACATCATATACACTCACAAAAATAGTACCAGCCACCCCTTATGAAATTTATTTGTATAAAGGTTCATAGCAAGTCTAAAGAAACTGTATCTAGATGGTCTTCATTTTCCTGACTATCACAAAGAGATTGAGCTTCCATTTTCTTTCTCATGTGCAGTATAATTTCAGCTACAACAGTTCCTCAGAGGTAGGGTTTGGTAATGAGATTCCAAGGGCACTGACAACAGCTATTGAAGGTCACCAATATTGGTTCTGATCACAGTACGTAACCCATTAATCTGCGCATGGTAGATGTGAAGTAAATACATACATGAACAATTAATTACAGCATTACTTCCTGCACGAATCAAAGTAAAGAATCATTGTAGAAACAAGAGTTTGTGGAAGAGATGACAGTCTAGAAGAAAATTAGGGAGGAAACCTGGAGAAAAAATGTGAGCTTGCAGAAGAGCTGCTGCCTTTCATATAGCACAGTGGGGGCCCAGAAGCAGAAAAGATTTAGAAGGTGATTAAGTCTGACATTCTGACTGCCCAGAAGTGCAGAATCTTTGGAGGTTCTCCCAGCATCACAGAGTTCTTTTGATGTGTAAACAAATCTCACTGGCCTGTCAATCAAATAAATGCTAATGGGATTATTGGCTCTGTTTGATTTTGCTGTTGTTGTTGTTAAACATTTGAGATGTGTTTCCATCAGAAAGGACGGACTCCAAACTAAAAGGTAGAATCGCAATTGCTTTAAACAAAATAGAAGTCAATGTCACTCATGAAATGTACTTAAGGCTAAATGGTCAAAAGGCTGAGGAAGAGTTCTTGACCTTAGGGGTTGGGAATTAAAACTACCTAGTAGATAAAGGATTGTTTATTCTCCACACAAACCTTAAAAAATCATCTTGAGTGTTTTTTGGAGGATGTTAAACCAAAGAAGACACTTTACTAAATTAGAATATTACTTAATTCAGAGCAGAGAAAGGTCATAAAAACCAAAGGCATTTACAAGTCAAAGCTGGGAGCCAGAGAGAATGACTGAATAAGGAAGTCATCCTACAGAGGAGGGAATGGGGTACCCAGCAAGACAAAGCTGAGATGTCATACAATGCTTAGATGATGCCCAGAGTAAGTTGTGTTCATGGTTTTCCATCCCAAGCAGGCTGTCATAGATGTCTTTATGTCTGGAATTTCTTTATATTCTTTCAATTAATTAACTATACTTTGGCTGACACTAATCTTAAGTATAATGAACTTTCCCCCTTTTGAATAACAACTGATCTCTCATTGAGATCAAGTTTTCTGCAGACAGCAGAATAGCTGATAGTTATAAGCTGCCTTGATCATAAAGCAGGTATCCTGAAAAAAAGCAAGCAATCTAATGTTTTTTGTTTTTTGTTTTTTGTTTTTTTTGAGCAATGCTTCCCTTTCTTGGGCCTTTTTATCCTTTACAATATTAGCTTCTTTTCTGTTTTTGTTTTGTTTTGTTTTGTTTTATTAAGCAAAGGAATTAATCATTAGTTGAGCAAATATATTTATTCATTAATAAAATAAGTATTTATGGTGCATCAATTCAGTGGCAGGCCCTATCTTAAGGACAAAGAATGAAAGAAGTTAATGGCACGTGTTCACTGTCTTTAGGGATTTCCCACAGGAGGGAGAAATGTGTGTTCCTGCTAATGTAGCATTATGAATAGAAACCTGCTCAAACAAGTTCATGAGAAAGATTAAGAGGGCATAAGCACATTTCATGGACTGAAAGGTAAGAAGGGTAACTAGATCTCTCACATAGCTGAAAAAAGGAAATAGAGATATAGAACTCAGACTCAGTCTCATCTTTCTCTCAAAAGAACCTGGAAGACTCAAGAAAGAAGTTGGTTCAATCTCTGTGAGCCCCTAGGAGCCCAGTTGATTCTGTGAGTTTTCTTGTGGTGTCCTTGACCTCCCCTGGCTCCTACAATCTTTTTTTCCTCTTCTTCTGCAGGATTCCCCAAACTCTGCCTAATGTTTGGCTGTGGGTCTGCATCTCTTTTCATCAGTTGTTGGTTGAAGTGTCTCTGATGACAATTGGGCTAGACACCAATCTGGTCACAGGAGATGGTCAGTTCAGGCTACATATCTGCTATTGCTAGGAGTCTAAGCTGGGGTCTTCTTGTAGATTCTTGGGAGATTCCCTTGTACCAGGTTTTTACCTGACCCTGAATTGCTCCCCCCTTCCAGTAGTCTCTTTCAGCACTTTCTCCTTCTGCTCCCCACAACCTGATCACTCATATCCCCACACCAACCCACCCTCGGTCCACTCATGAAATCTCTTCTATTTCCCCTTCCCAGGGAGATCTGGATGCCCCCCCACCCCATGAACTCTCCTTTTTACCTAGTCTCTCTGGATCTGTGGATTGTAGCATAGTTATTCTTTATTTTATAGCTCATATGCACTTATGAGTGAATACATACCATGTTTGCCTTTCTGGGTCTGGGTTACCTCACTCAGGACAATGTTTTCTAGTTCCATCCACTTGCTTTCAAATGTCCTGGTGTCCTTGTTTTTAACAGCTGAGTTAATACACCATTGTGTAAATTTACCACATTTAGTTTATCCATTCCTTGGCTGAGGGACATCTAGGTTGTTTTCAGCTTCTGGCTATTACAAATAAAACTGCTATGAACATAGTTGAGCAAATGTCCTTGGGACTGACCTAGGCACTCTGTATGTATGTTACAATTGTGTAGCTTGGTCCTTTTGTGGGACTCCGAGCAGTAGGAACAGGGGCTATCTCTGACTCATTTACTGGCTTTTGGGACCGTACTCCTCATACTGGGTCACCTTGCCCAGCATTAATACATGCGGAAGTACTTAGTCTTATTGCAACTTGATATGCCATGTTTTGTTGATACTCATGGGAGACCTGCCCTTTCCTAAACAGAAATGGAGGAGGAGTAGGTTAGGGGATGGGAACAGAGGGAGGATGGTGGGAGGAACTGGGAGAAGAGGGAGGGGAAATTGCTACCTGGTTGTAAAATAAATAAATTTATTTTTTAATAAAGAAAGAAGTTTTGAAGTTTTGGAGGGAGCATGGATGACTGACATAAATAAACATATATGAAATTTAAAGTAACTTAACTTTTAAAAAGCTTCTATGATGAGGGTTGAGAAATGCACTAATCTATAGATATAAAAAAGGAACTCACGGGGCAGTTTATTTCCATCTCCATTTAACAAATAATGTCAGGGTCTCCTCCAGGGCTCCTATCCATCCACAGTGTTTGTTTTACTCCAGCTAATGGTAACAGATACAGGTTGTGTCTTGTGAGCCAGTCTTTAAATCCAGGCAGAGTGGTTGGATACTCCCATCACACTCAGGTCATTATTACACCAGTGGGTAGGTATATCTCACTAGGCCAGTCATTATAGTACCTCCCAATATTCACAGAGATGTAAGACTATTAATAAACTTCTCTGCCCTGATAGCATGCACAGAATCTTCTAGCACTATGAAAGCTAGCCAGCAGAGATGAAATTTCCAGGTTGATATCAGCTTGATATCTTCACGTCCTATATGGCTCAGGTATGTGATGTTTTCAGCAATAGGTTCTTATCATCAAGCTCTGGAAGATATCCAAGAACAATAGCAATGGCTGGTAATGTTTGAAAGTGTCTACAGCATCCCACTGAACAACTCAAAAAGCACTGGGATAGCTTATAATGATAGCTTATAATGTCTTATTTCAAGTGATAGCTTATAATGTCGGGAAAAAGCATTGTACCCCCATGATATGGTAACTTCATTAAAATTCCTTTTCTATGTGTGTGTGTGTGTGTGTGTGTGTGTGTGTGTGTGTGTGTGTGTGTGTGTGTGTATCTTAGGATGCTTCTACAGTAGGATTTCCTATGGCATTTTCCAAAGGTCTTTAGTACTAATTACTGTAGTACTCCCTCCTCCACCTGCCCTCCCATCCCCAATACCATTTAACCCTTCCAGTTCCATTATTCCTCCTTTACTTTTCATAGCACCTACATTCTGCTTCCTTTTCCCTGAAATCACCCTCCCACATTGCTAGTTTCCCACCTTCTGTGGTTACTCCAATGTAAGGACACATATCTAAAAACTCAAAGCAAACATACACATATGAGAGAGAACATAAATCATTTGTCTTTCGGGGTCTGTGTTACCTCACTGAAAATTCTTATTTCCAGCTCCTTCCATTTACTTGTGAATTTTGTAATTTCATTTTTTCTTGACAGTTGAATAATATTCCATTGTGTAGTGTAGCACATTTTCATTACTTATTTAGCACCAGTGGATATCTAGGTTGTTGACACTCCCTGGCTATTATGAACAGAGCATCAATGAACACTGCCAATCAAGTATCTCTCTAGTAAGTGTGGAATAGGCCCAGGAGTGGCTTTGATAGATTACATGGTAAATCTAGTTCTAGCTTTTAAGGAGCTTCTACACTGATTTTCATTGTGGCTACACCAGGCTCCACTCCCACCAGCAGTATAAGCAGTGTTCCCTTTTCTGTGCCAGCATTTATTGTCATTTGTGGGTCTTGTTGTTGTTGTTGTTGTTTTATCCTGGCCATTTTGACTGCAGTAAGATAAAATCTTAAAATAGGATAACAATAATAAGCATGCCAAAATTGATGAAAAGCCCACAAGGCCTCCACCCCACACAAAGAACTGTAAGCAACTAAGGAAAGCAGGGGACAAGAGAGGTGATCTTCTTCAAGGAAGAACATACCAACTGCTTGTCTGGTGCCCAACAGTCAGTCCTGAAAACATACATAAAGGTAGCATTACACACTTAACAGTTTACATTTAGAAATAGATAAGTATGCACATAAATGAATGCAATACAATTAGTGAAGAAAGAGGCCATGAATTTAAAGGAGAGCAGGAAATGGTGGATGAAAGGGTTTGGAAGGAGAAAAGGGAAGGAAAAAATGTTGTAATTAAATGATAAACCCAAAAATAAAATAGAAAAATGCTACCTTTTCTCCAATGCATGTTTTTGGCCACTTTGTCAAAAATCAGGAGGCTGTGAGAATGTGAGCTTATGTGTGTGCCCTCAATTCTATCGATCATTACATCCATATTTAAGTTAGTCTTGTGTTGTGTTTACTACTATAGCTCTGTAGTTTAACTTGCAGTTGGGGATAAGGGGATCTTAAGTAGTGTTTTTATTGTTCGGGATTGTTTTTGCCTATTCTGGGTCTTTTGTATTTCCACATGAATTTTGAGGTTATCTTTTTCAACTTCTGTGAATAATTTCTTGGGAATTCTGATGGGGATTGCATTGAATCTGTACATTGCTTTTGGTTAGATGGTCATTGTTGCGACGTTAATCCTACTAACTCATGAGCATGGGAGATCTTTCCATCTTCTGGTGTCTTTTCAGTTTCATCAGTATCTTAGTCTTTATTGTACAAGTACTTCATTTCCTCTGTTAAAGTTATTCCAAGTAATTTTCCTGGGGCTATTTGAATGGAATTATTTCCCTGATTTATTTCTCAGTATGTATGTCATCGGTGTACAGAAAGGCTACTGGTTTTGTATCCTGCTACTTTGCTGAATATGTTTATCAGTTGTATGAGACTTCCAGTTGTTGAAAGACCTTAGGGTCTTTTATCATATCATCTAGAAAGGATGGTATTTTGATATCTTCCTTTCCAATTTATATCCCCTTTATCTCTTTTTCTTCCTTGATTGTTTTAGGTAACAATTCAAGTACTGTGCTGAACAGGAGTGGAGAAAATGTTGCCAATGTAGAAATGCTTTGAGTTTTTCCTTCATTTTGCATGATTTTGGCTGTGGGTTTATTGTATATTGCCTTTCCTATGTTGAGATATGTCCCCTTTATCCCTAGATTCTCCTGAACTTTTATCAGTAGGGATTTTGGATTTTGTCTAAGGCTTTTTTTTTTTTTTTTTTTTTTTTTTACGGTTTCTCACTTAATTTGCAGCTCACCACTTTGACTGGCCACTGAGTCTTTGTGATCTACCTGTCTCTACCTCCAGCACTGATTCATGCTGCCACTCTCGATCTATATGTGGGTGATCCAACCCCATGTTCTTGTGTTTGCCTACTGAGATATCTCCCCATCTCAATATCTGAAAATTTATAGCAATCAAGCTCACATCTCAGAAAGAAAATTATAATTACAAGTATAAGTGCATACTGAAGACAAGATAAGGAAATACAGATTATGTAGAAGACTGTGTCTTAGGTACTGTCCTATTGCTGTGAAGAGACACCACGATCAAGGCAACTAATAAAAGAAAACATTTAATTGAGGGGCTTGCTACAGTGCAGAAGGCTAGTCTGTTATCATCATGGTGGGGAGCATGGTGGCAGACAGGCAGACATGGTGGTAGAGAAGTAACTGAGAGCTATATCCTGTTATCCAGGCAACAGACTTGGTGTGGGCTTTTGAAACCTCAAAGCCCAGCCCAGTGACACACTTCCTACACCAACAAGGCCATGCCTACTAATCCTTCTAGTCTCAAATAGTTCTACTCCCTGGTGACTAAGCATTCAAATATATGAGCCTGTGGGGGCCATGTTCATTCAAACCACCATACCTGCCAACTGGTGAGAAATCTTGCAAGCAACAACAGAAGGAGGCCCAGGTAGCCATGGCACAGGGCATACAAAGTTAGTTTGGTGGCAAGGTGTCTTGGTGATAGCCCTGAAAAAGGAGAACAGAGTTTTCTAGAATGATGTTTCTATAGGAATGAAATAAGCAAGATGAACAAGAAGCAAGAAGAGATCAGAAAGGAACATGAGGAACCTCATCAGCCTCCCCTCCCTCATTCAAAAAAATTCTGGCCTAGCTCTGAGAGAAGAAAAACATAGGAAAGCCTCTTTCCACCCATGATCAGCCTCAGAGTGTTCAAAGACTCTTCCAAGTGCTCATTGATGCTAAAACAATGTACACAATCATACTGAGGCATTGGTTGCCCATGCCACTTATTATTTTCTCTGGCTGTGTAAGACAAATGTTGAGTAATGGTCATCAATATGGAGGGAAGCAAGGAGACCAGTGAATTTTAATGCTGTAGAATAGGAAAAGTCCTTAATATGTTTTCAGATGTCTTAACTAGCTTTTAGGAAATGGATTTTCTTGTTTCTAACCATCCATTTGTAGTAGAAGATGAAAATTTTCTGGAAGACCCTTTACTGGGAGGGCTATCACTCTGAAGGCTGAAATCTGACACTATAGAAGATGGAAAGACCAAGATCCAGGGTGAGGAAGGAATTCTCCCTGATCGCCAAAGGCTGTTCTTTGCTGTTAAGCAGCTGGAATATGGCTGTATTTCCTCTGACTACACTCAAAAGGAACCCACCCTTCATATTACGCTGAGATTTCCTGAGTCTTACCCCACTCCCAAGAAGAATAAGCAGAAGATAAAGAAGAGTAAACTAGCTGTCCTGCAGTACGGTAGATTCAATGAAAATGGCAAAGGTAGTCACCTTCAGTAAGAGCATCCTTTGAAGAATAAGGTGCTAGGATTTTTACAGACATCTATGTTGACAGACATTACAGTGGCAAGTGTTGTCTGGCTGACTGCCCCAACAAACCAGGAAACAAGGGATAGTGTATGAGTTAATAAAATGATAAGACCTGGAGGAAGAAAAGAAACTACTGCTTATTGAATTTTGATACAATATTAGAAGATTGTCTAAAATTGCCATGGGTGTAGAAACTACACATCTGCATGACAACACACTAATCCTTATGATTTAACTCAAAGGATCACAGCAGCAGGATCACATGTCAAGCCAGATATGTGAATTAACATGTCTATTTTTCAGCCAGATACTGGTAATAATTAACAAAAATATAAAGCAATGCTGCTCTTTTCATGGGTTGATTTACATCCAAAAGAGGTTATTTTCTTTAATACATCACATTTATGAAAATATGTAATGGTTACTGGTATTAAAAATTAATTTACAAACATCTGAAAATGCTCTGTTTTAATATTTTATATGGTAAACGTAATAAAAACAAAAGTTCCTTATAAGTTTGAATGGCATAAAAGGATCCTGAGGCTACAGTGGGAAAACTCAGTCATTGCCTTATTTCCTGAAGTGAATGTGGCTTCCCAACTAACTAACCCAGGAAAGGTATGTGTGAGGTAAGACTTCAGAAATAATTTTGTCTTAGCCACTTCATGATGGCTAAACATTGCAATCCACAAACTTGCGCTTCCTTTCCTAACATTTTTGCCTGCTCAACAAAACAAAACAAAACAAAACAAAAACAGCTAACTCCTTATCTGCTCTGCCTCGACAGCAGCATGGTGCTGATTTGTCCTGTTCTAAAAGCAACATCCCCCCAAAGGTGCACTTTCTTCTCCCCAAGGCAGACAAAACACTTTAAAAGAGCCATCCTGCTTCCCAAACGAGAGTCTGCTCCAAACAGAACTCACATTTCAGTGAGTCAGAAGGAAACAGACAGATAGTCATCTCCCTGAAACCTGGCAGACTGCCCACCAGGAGACTGTGAGCTGCCCAGCTGTGTGTCAGGGTTAGTGAGCAGCCACCTCAGGTCTTACTAAGCACAACACACACACAAAGTCAGAAGTGTCTGATAGGATCAGTGAGTAAAACTAAACAGCGGTGGTTGAGAGAACAGGAAGCATCCTGGGACTATAAGGTCCTGGGATGCTGAATTTATAGTGTTAATCATAAGTTCTAGCGTCTAGTGAGTGTAGACTTGGTACGGTCATGAGTCTAGCATATCATCTAGTCTTGCCTATTTAGCAAGATCCAGACCTGTGAGAGACACGAAAAGGTCAATGGCTCCTGAGGAGCAACAGACAGGTTTGTTCCCTGGCCTCCATACATATGCACCCATCCAGAAACATGCATCTCACACACAAACCTATACACACATGCACACACACGCACAAAACAAGAATTCAAGGTTTCAACTCGACCCATCGCTTAGTAAACAGATAAGTGTTTGGTCTTTACCAAGCAGTTACATCTGTTCTACCTAGAAGGGTCTTGCTGTCCCATGGACCCAGGGAGTCCTTTCCTGCTTATGGGCCCGCTCCCAAAAGCTTTTGAATGATGTTAGTAATAGCGATTAGACTAGCAATTCGTTAATCAAACCTTTTGATTGCCTCATAGAAAGCAGTCATTGGAATAACTCTAGTGTAGTCAGTGTGTAGGAATCTATGGCTGAGCCTTTGGAGAAAAGTCGGAATTAGAGGCGATTAAAAGTGGATATTCTGGGGTTGGGGATTTAGCCCAGTGGTAGAGCGCTTGCCTAGCAAGCACAAGGCCCTGGGTTCGATCCTCAGCTCAAAAAAAAAAAAAAAAAAAGTGGATATTCTATTTCTTGGATCTGGAAGTGAAAGAGTAAGATATAGAACGCTGTCTCTCCAGAGTCTGAAAGACCGGAAAATGGTGACGGCACAAACTAGAGGAAGAGTTGTGAGTCTTCAGCGGCTCTTCCCTCTTCTCACCTGTCCAGAAATAAATCAAGTAAACTCGGCAATCCAACTCCCTCATCACCTCGGAAATGAACAGTCCCCTCCTCTCTCTCTCACACACACCCCTCTGTGGTGCAAAAATAGTACCTCGGGGATAATCATAACTTGAGAGCAGCTCTTTCTGATGAGTTAGTGTCGAACCTGGTCATTCTGAGCTTATTTCTGTCCCTTTCTCCACCCACTCAGGAAAAGCAGAGACGGGCACGCACGTAGTAGCAGCCTAGGAGCAGCGTTCAGGGCTCATGGCTTCCTGCTGAGAGCTATAGTGGGCTGTGGTCTGATATAACTGCACTGGGGGTCTGGCTAGGGGTTTCCTGTAGACAGAGGACAAGTGTGGGGGGTTGCGGGGAGTGGTCCTGAACTCTTGGGTCGGGTGTGCTAGGACAGTCCGAGACAGGGCAGGAAAGGTCACCAGGCAGGCGGTCCCATCCGCACTGCCTGCAGGATGTGGGGGTTGGGTGGGAGTCGCAGGATCGTGGCTCGCTGTGTGGAGCCCTGGAGGAGTTGCAGCCGCTGCTGCAGGGGCTGGGCTCCGTGGGGCGTGGCAGGGCAGATCCGGAGTTTGCCCAGGCTGAGGGGCGGGCAGGGGCGGGTCCTAGCTCAGAAGCTGCTGCAACTTTTCCTTGCTCTCATCCAGGCCGGGAGAGAAGTCCTCGGGGCAGCTTCTGTAAAGTCTCTAACTTCTGGGAGCCCTCGACCAAGGGTACTGTGTGCACCTCCAGAGCACCTTAGATTTCCCAAAGCAGACCCAAGATGGAGCCGGGACAGGCAGGGGGCGCGCTTCTGCTGCGGCTGCTAGCGCTCCTCGCTCAAGGTAAGTCTGAACTCCGGTGCGGTGCGTCTGCTAGGCTGGAGAGACCCGCAGTGGTCCTGGGACAGCCGCGAGGGATCTAGTGCAGCTGGAGAGCTGGTGGAGGAGTCCGCTCGGCATCCACGTGGACTCGGGATCCCGGCATCGTGGAGCCGCTTAGACAGACAGACAGACAGACAGACACACACACACACACACACACACACACACACACACACACACACACACACACACACGTCCGGATTAAGACGTGTTTCACCCGGTCAAGCACCCTTCAAAGTCATCTTTCGAAGTGCTTTGTGCTTAGATGTTCTCACACTCACACATTCGGAGCCTTAGTGGGTGGCCCGCAGACCGTGCATCCCACTTCCCAACTTCCTACAGAGCTATTATAGACTGGGCAGGTGCTGAGCTAGCCCGGAATCAGGAACCTGGGATCTAGCGCAGTCCTGCAGCTTCCACAGCTCCCAAAGAGAGGCTTTGCAGGAACCCCTGATGTGTATTTTTCACCCCACAGTCGTGCACAAAGCCCCCTATTTCTTATTTCAGAAAGGCGCACTGGTATTTCTTTTCACAGGAGGGAGGAAAGCCAAGCACCCCTTAAACACTAGGCGGAGGGGAATTCTTCCTTCCCTCCTGCCTTCCTCTCATTGTTATGTCGTCCTTCAAAGAAAGTAAACTTAAGCCAGTTCTATCCACTTTCTTCATCTTAGACATCGCAAAGGGATTAGCTGAGGCCAGAGCTAGGCTGCCTGGCCTGACTTTCTTTGCCTAAGTGAGGAAGGAGGGTGGGGGAACCAGCTGGCTGCTGGGAGATTCAGGAGAACTTTCTCTCCACCTTTATCTATATCCTGCATATGCCCAAGATGAAGGCTTTGGGGGCAATTGCATCTGGACTCTAAACAGCTAACAGAACTTAATGTTAAGTTCTGTTAATTGACTAGTTGTCAATTATTTTTACAAAGGAAAGCATTCCCTAAACTGTGCTTCTCTGGGGCTAATCTTTCTTTAAGATGGAGGAAAACTAGTCCAGGTTAGCCTTGTGGAATTTCCTGTGTGTGAGAGATAAGAGAGAACTGTACTGCCGCCCAACACTCTAGCAGATGCAGGACACCGTTAGATAATAGGATGGTACCTTGTAACCCATACTTCACACATGCTCTGTCCTGGGGACACACAATTGATCTGAGCGGCCATCAGCTCCAATCTAGGGGCTTAAGACATCTGGGTTGGATTCTGAAATTCCGTTTCTGAGGCTCTCTTAAAAGGTACTGGAAACACAAATCCAGGCTTTTCATCTCCCTTTAATTGTTGGTATTATTTGGAGAAGCTTCTGAAGCACATCATTTTCTAATCTTGAAATGTTGAGGCTTGTTCTGGGGAGGAGCCATGAGAAGGATGTTGGTGGAATGTGTTGCCGAGAGGCATGATGTCAGGTACTGGGATTTTCTTCTGTAGTTAGTTAACAAGGATGACTCAGTGTCGTCAACAAGTAGATGGGATTTCTACAGCATCTTTAAAAACTACTCCACATATTTATTCCCTCCTTTTGATTTAGTTATTCATATTTTCAAGGAACACATTTTCTCTTGATTTTAATCGTCTAATTAAATGAAATCACACAATAAAATTTTGCCATTTGAGAGGGCAGTTGAGATCCTTAGGCAGGTAGAGTGATGTTTGCTGCCTTAGGTATCTAAGGTTGACATCTAGTTGAAAGCTCTAGGCCAGCAGTACGTTAATTTTTTATTTTACCCTAGCTATATAAGCATTCAACATTATTTAGCACTAAACAGACACATATATTAGTCTTTCTAGATCATAGACATGCACAATTGTGATTGCAAATACCTACAAAAGTTTGAAGTGTAAAGGTATGCATGAATGTCTGTTTCTTCTTCTTACATTCTCTACAGCACCCAGGCAGACCATATTAGAAGACAGTTCATCTTGGATCTCATTTTGACACTTAGATTCAAGTTCATTTTCCATAACCCTTCTCACAAGTGGATAAGAGGAACAAGTGCTCAGTTTTGTTCCATATTTATCACTTTTCATTGTTCATGGGCAGGCTGAGGGTGGAAAAGAGAGATCACAAGACACATAGATAATCTGTAAACTAAGGACACATCCAGAGAGGAAATCAACTGTAACCTTAACATGAATAAAGTCACACTTTCTCCAGGGGCCTCATGGGCCAAGGAATCTTCCATATGGATTCTGGATCACATCGCCCTCTCTTTCTCCTGTAGTATTATTCTCCTTGTCTGTAAACTAGTCAATAGGTTCCTCTCATGGTAAGTTTTCCTTTTAACTTTTGATTTCCTCATGAAATGCCCCCATCCCTGGCTTCTGTTCTCTTTTTCTCCTCTCCTCTCTTCAGCTTCATTCTCACCTCCTTTGGAGGCTCTTCTTCTACCTATTGCTAGATGGTGTTTGCAGAGCTCCATCCTGGATCTCCCTCTTCATCCTAAAGGTGCTGCTAGAGCCAGCTCTTTCCCTAAGGCAGGGTCTCTAACCTCACTCACCTCTTGAGTTCAAAACACTGCATTTCCACACCGATGTGTCCGATTAACACGCCAGACTCAATATCTCCTAAACTGAACCCACTACCCGACTTCCAGAATGTCTCCTTTACAGTTCACATAGGCAGTGTGCCATGCAAGCAGGGAAGCTGATAATGTGTTTGTCATATTTTAAGTCTTACCCTTGCAATCTAGAGTCTACCAATCAATGCAACTTATATTGCACCCAGTTCCAGCCCTCATCTTCTTGTGTCAGAACCTCTATGACTTTGGAACTGGCTTGCCCATTTTGTTTCTTGTCTTTCTAGCTTATCATTCTCATCTCCAGCCATGCTACCTTTCTAAAACACTTATCTGGGTTCAGTACTCTACACCCTCACTTCAAACACTTGGTGTTTCCCACCACATCTAATACAGGGTTAAGTCCAAAATTCTTGGCATTCATAAAAGTCCTCTGCCATGTAGCTGGAGTTTTCTCCAGTCCCACCTGGGCCCGCAACTGCTCAGACCCAAATAAACACATAGATGCTTATATTAATTAAAACTGTTTGGCCTAATGGCTCAGGCTTCTTGCTAGCTAGATCTTACACTTGAATTAACCCATTTCTATAAATCTATACCTTAACATGGCTCATGGCTTACCGGTATCTTTACATCTTGCTTCTCCTGGTGGTAGCTGGCAGCATCTCCTGACTCAGCCTTCCTGTTCCCAGAATTCTCTTCTCTGCTTGTCCTGCCTACACTATACTTCATGCCTGGCTACTGGCCAATCCGCGTTTTATTTATCAACTAAATCAGAGCAACACATTCATAGCATACAGAGCGATATCCACAGCACTACCGTCTGGCTGGTAGTTTCCCTATCCAACTGTTTTTTTCTATACTGACCAATCCTACACATAAGCACACACAGGTACTCCACATATGTATACAATGTATACATTTCTAATCTTATAAACATATCCAAAGGGGTTGAAAACCACTGTATTATGTGACTTCTGGGAAAAGAATCTTCATTCTTCAGATGATATGGTTTTGTTAGATTCAGATGTGAGGGTCAAAGAAGCTTCAGCCATCCTGAAACCATGATGCCAGTCAGTTACCTGAAAGATGAAACCAAATATACTGTGGGTAGCATCACAGAAAGATGGAGAAGCAATTAGTGTCTGGTGTTGTCTTTGAGTTTCTAAATCATCAAAAGGAAATTCCACTCAACCCCTTCAAAAATTTTTATCTAATTTTAAATTTAGTTATGCTTTCTACAACTGAGAATTATTATGTGTTTCTATGGCATAATAAGTATTATGTTTTCAAACAGTTAATGAGGGACACCAAACAAAATGTGGAGCTTAGGGAAAGAAATATCATTGTGACACTAAAAATTCCAGCCTCCAGAGAAGCTTTCATAGGAACAGAAAGGAGTCATTTGAGTTTAGATCTTCCGTGGAGGACTGTGGAGGCTGCAGATTTGGTCCATCATTTTACCTGGATGAAAGTAGTATTATAGAAAGAGGAGGCAGACAGCAAGATTACTAGAAGGAGACCTGAGTTAATTCCTCTGTCAGAGAGGAACACTGACACAATGAAAACAACTCACGAAACAGACAACAGAAGCTCAGAGAAGGAAGAGAGAGAGGTCAGGGGTCATCCGGCCTTAAGGCTGTTCAACTATGGCACAGACAGAGTCTTATCTGAGGATGAGGGAAGGCTTTGAAGGTACCTGAACAAGGAAGTGATATGCTCAGATTTGCTCACTACCAGAGCACTCCAGTGACCAGGAGGAGGACAAGGGACAGAGACCAGGTAGAAGATGTCATGAACGTCTAGGAGAGAACCAGTTTTAGTGTTAGTTTACCACACCAGGAGAGATGATGATAAAGAAAAAAGACCTCAGAGAATAGCAGTGGGGAAAGAGAGTAAAGTAAAATTTAAATGCTATGAAGGAAAAGGATGATACAGGATTTGGCCATGGACTTCATTATGTCAAGGGAAAAAGATAAAGCAGATGCATCCATTCATGATATGTAACACACAATGTCCAGCCATTTATGGAGGTAAGGAGTGCTAATAGAGGCAAGTTGTAGGGAAGAGATGGTCAATTTGGAGAGGTTGAGTTAGAGACATTCTCTAGTTAGTAGACAGTGTTGTATAGTAGCCTTAGGATACGTCAAGTGAGTGAGATAGGGAGAGAAATGGGAGGTATTGCATCTGGAGACAACTGAACACATGGTGTTGATGAGTCAGGCAAAGAGAGAGGAAGAGGCCTCTAGCCAGAACTTGGGCACTACTTTAGAGGATCAGGTGAGGAACAAGTGGTATAGGGAGAGAGAGAATGGTGTCTGGAGACTTAGCAAGAAGTCTGTAGGAAGTGAGGCACCACAGAAGTTCTTAGAGAAGGAAGTGTTGGTCAACAAGACAACTTTGCAGAAGTTAAGTGAGTGTGGCTGCTTGGGTAGTGAGAATCTCCAAGGACTGAGTTAAGTAGAAGTGAGGAGTGGATGAAATGAGGTCATTCCACAAGGAACACTTGATAGAAAAGTGGAGGAGAGAGCAGAGAGAAGACAAGACAAAAGTATCCAAACAAAGATGGAAATGCTTGCACGTAACTTATTACAGTTAGATCTCAGATTTTCTAATCATACTCATTCATGGTGCATGTATAATTTTTCCAAAATTGTGTTGTAGCATCTGTACGAGTATCAAACACTCACAACCCAAGGGTGAGAGGGAACAGCTTTGGTGTCTGTGGAAAGAATCTTGGAAGAGAGAGGGGGTGGGGAAAGCTGGTATTTCTTCTTAATTTTGTGTGTATGTGTTTTGTGTGTGTGTGTGTGTGTGTGTGTGTGTGTGTGTGTGTACATACACGAGTATGTGTGTACTTGCCCATGTGCATATGTGTGGAAGCCAGATGTCTATGTTGAATGTCTTCTGCTGATTCTCTCTACTATACTTACCTATCTATCTACCTATCTACCTATCTATCTATCTATCTATCTATCTATCTATCTATCTATCTATCTATCTATCTATCTATCTATCTATCTAATCTACCTACCTACCTACCTACCTACCTACCTATCTATCTATCTATCTATCTATCTATCTATCTATCTATCTATCTATCTATCTACCTACCTACCTACCTACCTACCTATCTATCTATCTATCTATCTATCTATCTATCTATCTATCTATCTATCTACTGAAACAAGGTCTCTCCTGAATCTGGAGCTTGCTGTTACATCTAGATTGGCTAGCCAGCATCCTCCCAAGATCCACCTATCTCTGGTCTCCCTTTCATCCAAGTGCTGGGCTTATAGATATCTACTGCCATGCCCAGCTCCCTTTACATGGATGCTGGGAACCCCAAATTAGGTCCTCATGATTACAGAGCAGCCACTTTATCCACTGAGCCATCTCCTTTACCCTATTCTTAATATTGTTAGAGTTATAATTATTGCAATTGCATATATTCAGTTTTTATCCAGTCTATACCTGATGATTCGTGTACAGAAAAGTTATATTCACTATGCTGTACAAACTTAAACTGCAGACTTTTTCTAGCCCTTTCAGCTCACAGAATACTGTGGCAGCCACTGATTTTAAATATATTGTAGTTTCTCTTGATTTGTCTGTTTTCATTGCCCAAATAGTTAAAAATAAACTAGAATTGTAAGCAAAGACTCCTGCCTTATCATTCTGTGCTCTAAACCTGCAACTGCAATTCTTGCTTTTATCAGTTTAAAGTGAATGGAGACAGTCTATAGTAAGAAGCTTTCTGTATAAAAAATGAGGTTAGTGTTTAAACAGAACTAGGCAAATGAAAGCACACTGGAGGCTGTATTGTCAGTGTCTGAGATTAGTTCATTGTTGGTTAAAAAGCATGAGGAAAGCCACCGCTCCAATGGCCACATTGGACACTGGCAGCTGTCATTCATCGAAAGGTGGCCTTTGTTTGTCTTTGTGCAGGCCTGAGTTCATTGCCATGGATACCATGTAGCTGTGCAGACAGAATACAAGCTGGATTCTGGCCAGAGCAGCCAGACAGCTCTATTCTGAATTGTTTCACAGTTACATTCAGTTCCTTCAGCCCACAGCTTCTTCAATGCTTGGTAGAGTAAGAACCGTCTTGGATTTTATAACCTTTACTAAGTCTCTGGGAGACCAGAGATAGGTGGATCCTGGGAGGATGCTGGCTAGCCAATCTAGATGTAACAGCAAGCTCCAGATTCAGGAGAGACCTTGTTTCAATAGATGGATGGATGGATGGATGGATGGATGGATGGATGGATGGATAGATAGATAGATAGATAGATAGATAGATAGATAGATAGATAGATATAGTACAGAGCAACAGCAGAGAACTGGATGCATGAAGTAGATAGTTTACATTAATTGATAAGGTTTTCTAGGTATTTGTTAATGTTCTTTTGGGGGAGAGCAAAAAACAACTTAGCCTGAAAATTATAAGACTCTTACATGATCTTTATTTTTCTTTTAGAATAAAAATATAATATATAATCCTAGTGAAAATACAATACAGATTTGAAAATGATCTATGCACATATAGCAAATAAGAAATTCCTTCATTACAACCATGCTTAATATTTGCCCCCAAATAATCAGGCTGTAATAGTATCATTGCAATATTATTTCTGGTTATTGTTCAGAAGAGGGTCAAGGCCTTATGACATTGTTAGCCTCTGGTCAACATACAATCTTATAATTTCTTTTTTTGCTTCATGGCCTCCTGTCCAGATGTACTCAAGCTATTGATGCCTGATTTGCAAATCAATTTAATTCTGTTTCACTGAAGTACGTGTGTCTCAGGAAGCACACACATCCCTCATGCAATTCAGTGTCACTCCCCACGTGGACCCTTTTGGCAACTCTCACATGCTGTCTTTGAATGCTGTTTGCTCTGATTGACTGTGAGCTAGAAGAAGACAAGCCTCCTCCTTCCTCTTCTGTATCAAGGACTTTGCTAATTCTTTAAAAATTGCTCTTGCGTTTACTCATTTAGTGGAGGAGGAGTGCACACAATGGCACATGTGTGGAGGTCAGAAGACAACTTGTGGGAGTCAGTCCCCTCCTTCCACATATGGGTTCTGGGGTAGAACTCAGGTTGCTAGACTTGGCACCAAGTGTCTTAACCTGCTGAGCACCGTCACTGGCCTTGTTAACCTTTTGCTTGTGAAACACAAATGAATTTAAGAATCACAGTAGAGTTGTCCATCTTTGTGCTGATTTATAGGACTTTACCAGCCAGTTATGTGTGATCCAAAGATAGCCTTCCGCTCCATTTTATTCTCTTAATGATGTATATTGGTAATATTCTTAATGGAAATATAGTGGAACTTGGATTTTGTGATAATTGCTTTCGTTTTGTTTTATTTTAACTGTAACTTCAAGGAAAGTTCCCTAATTCAATGTTATAAAGATTTTGTATTGCATTCCCTAAAACAGTATTGACCTTGAATTTTCATGTAGACCTACATTTTTCTGTAGTAGATTTTTGTGAATGAGAGAAGTAGAAGTAAAGAATCATGTTTTTTATATAGATAACTGATAATCTTAGCAGCATTTGTTGAATGAAGAGTTCATCCTTCAGTCTCTCCTTTATCCCAGACAAGCACTGTGGATACTTGCCTCTACCTCTTGCTTCTCTACTGTCTTCCAAAATTACTCTGTCTTAATTAGAGCAGATGCACAGGATCTCCAATAGAGCATTTTTCTATTTCTTCTTCGGGAGTGTCTTGGTCTTGACATTTTAATATATAATTTGGAATTAGCTTGTTAATACCAATGCATTTCTTTAGCTTTTAAAATGTTTAGAATATTTAACTGTATTGAGTCTGTAAATTAATTTTTGGATAATGGACATACTTGTGAACAATGAGTTCTCCAACCCACCATTCTAATAAATTCTTCATTTGCTTAGGTCTTTCATCTTTTCAGTAATGATTTCTAGTTTTCTGTACAGACAACTCTTAGTGTATGTTAGATTTTCGTTAGGAATGTGATACTTTTTGATATTATTATAAGCAATGATTTCTTAAAATGGTTTTCTAAATGATATCAAGATTTTGATACATTGAAATGTAATTTCTGTATCATTATTTTATATAGTTCTGTCCCAAGATCTGACAAAGTAGTAGGTGAACTTACTCCTGAGAAAATGGTTCCCTAACCTTTAAAAGGTATGCCATCACACACACACACACACACACACACACACACACACACACACACACACACACACAATTTATTGGTTATTTTATTCATTGGTTCGAACATATTATAATCTTCTTTGATTGTAGTTGTTCATTAATTAATATATAATTTGGAATTAGCTTGTTAATACCAATGCATTTCTTTAGCTTTTAAAATGTTTAGAATATTTAACTGTATTGAGTCTGTAAATTAATTTTTGGATAATGGACATACTTGCGAACAATGAGTTCTCCAACCCACCATTGTATCAGGTATACATTCTTTTTTTAACCTTTTCTAATCCTTTCTTGTCACACTGACCTAAACAGGGCCTTCAATACAGTAACAAATGCTGTGTTGAATATTGAAAAGAAGAGGCAAGAAGAGAGTACTTGTCATGAACAGATTTCAGTATGTCAGCACCTCAGTGCTCAGTGCACTGTTGACCATGGGCTGTTCAAAGATATTCTTTCATTATACGATTCTCCTTCCCTGTTACTTTGCCAAGATATATTTTAAATTCACAGCTGATTTACTTTTATAAATATTTTTCTTCATCTTGAGGATCATGTAAATTTTCTCCTATAATCCATTAACAGGGCAAATGACATTGACTGCTTTTCAGACATGATGAAAGTCTCATATTAGTGGACTGTGTCTGGCTTGATCAACATTCGTAATGGGTTGTTGGATTAGTTTTTGTATTCATGTTCATGATTGAGATTAGTTTTTGATTCGATTTTTATGCACTCTTCCTTTGGATTTTGATGTCAAGACCGAGCTATTACCATAAAATGGAAACCATTTCCTCTTTTTTGAGTCTCTCAAATTTTTTCTGTGAGCTCACAAGATGCCTCATCCTTGCTACACAAGGATGGCTTGAGTCTCATCTCCAGAACCCATGGAAAATCAGATGTAGTGGCTTGCATCTGTAATTCCAGCACTCCTATTGGGAAATGATAGGTGGAAACAAGAGTTTCCTGGAAGCTTTCAGGCCTGCTAGCCTGGAGTGCAGAGAGCAACCGAAACAACAAGGTAGACCCTGCGGTTGCAGGAGGAAGGAGGAAGCCACCTCCTGACCATTGTCCTCCGACACTCGTATTCTCACTGGGTCACATGTGCAGGCAGAAACATGTGACATGTACACATATACCACAATATTTATGTACACATACACCACGATTTTTAGAAAAAAAGTTTGCATAAATTTAGCTCATTTTTCTCATATTCTTTTAAAGTATTTATTTGTGTGTGTGTGTGTGTGTGTGTGTGTGTGTGTGTGTGTGTGTGTGTGTGTGTGTGTGTGTAATGCCCAGAGGCCAGAAAACAGTGTTCAATCTCTGGAGTTGGGGATGCTAGCCTCCCTATGTACTGGGAACTGAATTCAGGTCCTCCAGAAGAACAGCAAGTGTTCCGAACTGCTGAGCCATGCCACAACTCCCTTTTTAATATTCTTGACAGGAAGCTCTGGAAAAAAAAGTTTTTCCTTTTTTTTTTTAACAGTGTAAATTTAAACAACAGCTTAGATATTTGAATTAGTTTTAGAATGTCTAATATTTATCTTTTTGCCCTGTAACTTTTTGTCTTTCCATTATGTCAGACTTTATTAAGTAACAATACATTCACACAGGATATCAGTTTTGTTGGCTGTAATTTACCAAGTAGTCTGGATAGTTGGCTATTACCAAACATTGGTTTTGGTTTTTCTTATAATTATTATTCCAATCTTTTTTGGAATTCCAATTGTTTACTTGAACTCTCAAATGTCTTAGTTGCTTTTCTTTTTGCTGTGTCAAAACCTCTTGAACAAGGCAACTTATAGAAGAAAGAGTTTATTGAGGGCTTACAGTTTCAGAGGGTGAGGCCACGACCATCATGGCAGGGAGCATGGCAACAGGCAGAAGGTCATGGCATCAGAGCAGTAGGTGAGCATGTACATCTTCATCCACAAGCACAAGGTGGAGAGGGCTAACTGGGAACGGTATGAGCTTTTGAAACCTCAAAGCCCACCTGCAGTGACACACCTCCTAAGCTTTTCCAAATAATTCCACCAACTGGGAACCAAGCATTCAAATATATGAGCCTTTGGGGGGGGGCAGAATTCTCATTCAAACCACCACAACATCTCATACTACACAGTAATTATATCTATATGTGTATAAGTTACAGAGTATAGCTAAAGATGCTTCATCAGAATTCACGGATGCCTTACAGAAGTCAGAGACAAAACACTGGTAGACATGCAAATAGGATCTTTTTGTGGGAGGTTAGGTAATGAACCTCATTTGAAGAAATGTCCTAGACGTTGCTGCAGAACCAAGCTGCAGGGTCACAGGGTTGTGTCAAACATTAGGATTGAGTTGAGCTGCAGAAACAAAGTACAGAAACATGGAGGCCACAGGGTTGAGTTGTAGGGCTAAATCCAAACAGATGAACATTTTACCTTATATTTACAAGTTGTTCTTTTTCATAAATTTTGTCATTTAAATTTTCAAGTGAACAGGAAATGATTTTCATAACCTCAGCTTTTAATTAGTGTATGATCTATATAACAATTCATTGTCATGCCTGTTCTTCATCATTCTTACCAGAAGGTTATGAAATTTATAAACACTGTCAAAGAAGCAATTTTTCAGTTTCACTTATTATTTACATGCTGTGCTTATGTCCATTTCAAAAATTTGGGGTCATATTTCTATACTCTTCCTTATTTTCCTCATGACATTTCTCAACCAGCATATTTTAAAATATTTCTTCATCCCCATTTTTTTTCATTTCTCGTTTTCTTGGACTTCAGTAACACATGAAATTGATGTTCCATTTCTCACAAGTTTTTATTTGCAAATTTGCCTCGTCATTAATATGTGTTTACCGTATCATCTGTCATCCCTAGGGGTTACATTTCAATACCTCCAGGGGATGTCTGAAACCATAGATATTACAAAACCTTTCCCCTATACCTACATATACATCACAGTTTTATTTATAAATTAAGCATAATTGTCTGTGTACAGTCAGGCTCAACTGCGATCCCAACACTCAGGGAGGTAGAGTCCAGAGTCACCCTGGTCTATATGATGTATTGAAACCAGCCAGGCTACGTCATAATATCTTTTTGCAAAAGAAAAAGAAAATAAGCACAGGAAATACTAGTAATTTAAAAACAGTACCAAATAATAAAAAGGAATAATAATAAAAGTGCTATAATAAAGTTGTGTGAATGTGGTCTCCCTCAAAAAAAGATATACTATCACTCCACCTTTTCCTTTGTGATGGTGCAATGCCTATGTGATAAGGTGATGTGAGATGACTTACCCAGACATTGTGACATGGCATTGGAGGACTATATAAGGTCTACCCAAACACAATCTCTGCAAGAGCATGATAGATATGAGATGACTATTCAGTGGCTAGCAGGCAAGTAGCTTGGATATGCTTGAAAGAGGGGTGATTTATGCTCCAGGAGTATGGAGAAGGCAATCTCATTGGGCTACTTAGACTAGCATGCAAATTAAGGCATAAGTTGTTTGTTTCTAAAATTTCTGTTTACTATTTGGATCATGGCTTATTTGTGGGAATCTGATCTGTGAAAGAAACTATGGAAGAGAAGAGGGTGTGCTATACTATATTCAGAGTCCCTAAATCAACAGCAGAGGAGCTTTTGTGGTGGGACAGGAACACAACAGCAAAACATTGGATTTCCCTAGTACATGTTTTCCTAGCTGAGGTCAGTAGGGAAGTGCTCTGCTGGTCTGTCACAGCTTTCCTGGCATACACAAGTGTTCTTATTCTAGTCCCTATTTCTTTCATATATGTAGGTATGTTCATATATATGTATGTATGTATTTATCTTTGGCTTTGTTCTAGAACAACTGCCTCCAGATGCAGTGCTGGAGTTCTAATGAAGTGTGAAAGAGTCCAAACAGCCTTGCAGAGAAAATCTGTATGTTAAGCAGTCTTCCTTCAGGCATGAATCAATGTATCCTGCTTTCTCCTGGTTAGCTATTGTACCATTGTTGGATATTTAGGTTGCATCCTGTGGGATTTCCTTCACCCCTACTGTATATAATGAAACTATACAAGAAGGTTTTTTTTTTTTTTCCCTCCTGTTTCATTTTTGGATGGTTTCCCAAAGCAGCATTGCAATGCCAGAGATGGTGTGTGTGTGTGTGTGTGTGTGTGTGTGTGTGTGTGTGTGTGTGTGTGTGTGTGTTAGCTCTTGTCACATATTCAACAATACAGCCATCTGCAATGCAGAAATCTATCAACTTCCTCAACATTGTATTTTTTCATTTACTTTTTGTAATTTGTCAAGTATAAAGTGATACACTCATCCCCTTTATTCACAAGGAATCACTGCTTTCAAGTTACAACTTTGGGATGTATATCTTGTGAAAAATATCTATAGATTTAGGTCAAAGAATTTAAGGCTAGGGCCCTCTGATATTGACCCCAAAGAAATCTCAAGAACTCATCAAGTTCAGCATGCTCCTGCTTCATTTTTACACCTGGAATTTGAAATGATTAGCACCTGGGACTCCAACCTGCAATGTTCTGTATGTGTTTTCAAGATGCCTTTTGATCACCCTCTGAATATGTCCTTGAAAACCGCCCTTTTGTCTTCATTGGTATTGTTACAAACAGTCCCAACAGCTTTCACTTGAAGACAATCCTTGGCACTTTCATGTGTCAGAAACTTTCAGCAGGGAAGGAAGACATTCTGTTTGCCACAGCAATTCACTATGGCCAATAGTCTGTAGATTGCACTGGTTAGCTATTAATGGTAATGTCACCCCAAGCCAGTGTCTTAACCATCGTTTATTATGTCTCGTTCTTATGCTGGGATGTCCAGGAGTGTCCTTTTGAGATTCTGGCCATTCGCTGCTGTCAGAGGGCAGGCAGCATTCCCTTTCTGTAGAGTATCCATTTGTCTCTCTAGCAAGGCATCTGTTACATAACCTGACTTCATGTGTGGTGACTTGGGCTCCAAAGGCAAGAATCTCAAAAGGATACTGGGAAGAAATTGGAAGACATGTCTTGGTGGTGTCGAGCACATTCTGTTCATGGAGAGGGCCTGAGTTTAACTCCCAGCCACCATGTAAGGTGGCTCACAGGCTCAGAACCACATGTAACTCTAGATCCAAGGAGACTGGACACCTCTGTTGTCCAAGGACACCTGCACTAATGTGTCCAAACCTACACAGAGACACACTATGCACATAATTAAAAATGATCAAAACTTTAAAGAATGTTGAGAGAAAGTCATGGTCATCTCTGTCTTTGACTTAGAAATCATGTCATTGCATCTCTTCATCCAACAGTGAGCAAGTCCCACTTCACATCAGGGGGAGGCAAATGCGACTCTGCCTCCTGATGGAAGAGTATCAAAATATTCCACCACGGAAACTTAAACAACTTAATGTTGCTTACGAGACTGCTCACTGTTTAGACTACAGTTTAGACATCAGCGTTGCTGACATCTGGGGCTTGATAATTCTTCTAGACCCGGGGGGAGGGGAATAGACCGGGAAGTACAGGATACTGTGCAGCGTATCTGGCCTCCACCCACTAGATAGTACACTCCAGTGTGACAATCAAAGCTATCAGACATTACCAAATGTCCCCCTAGGGGAAACCACTGAAGAAAGCAAGCCTGTATTGGGAGCGTTTCCTGCTCATGGCCACATAGAACTGAAGTTATGAAGAGTGGGTTACATGCCATCGCTTTTCTAGGTGGCTTTAGATAAATCACTAGCAAATGATTTTCTACTTTGTTGGTTCACAAGGTGGATCAAGTGTAATCATTATAAAGGGGAGAACATTTTGCATACTGTAAATCCATAGACTGGTATTCATTCATTTTTATTATCATGTATTTCCTTAGGGGAACATTGAAATAATGGCATGCCCATCATATGCCACTTGAGTGTCAGACTCTAGGAAACTGGAAGCAGCCTCTCCCTCCCAAGTGCTAAGGTTGCTGTGTGTCACTCTCCCAGAGCAGTTTTCTTTTTTTATGAAAGCCAAGGTCAGGGTTACACCGCTGCAGTCATGAGAAGTTGAAGGTATCCCTTTTCACATTCGACTTGTATACTTTTTTGTGTGTCTGTATCTGTAAGCCAAACATTACAGAGCCTAACTGTACATGCCATGTGCTCATTTTCAAAGGACTGCAGCTTTTAAACTTGATTGTATTCGTGGGGAGAAGGTACCTTCTACCTGCACTGTGATCCTTTTTATACTGAAGACAATACTACTAAAACCAGATTTCCTGTGGTTATGTGTGCGTGTGCAGGAGATCTTATGTGATCTATCGCCGTTTCCTGTACCACCTATATTCTTCGTAATGATTAGCTGCACTTAGAGTTGAAGATTGTTTGCTTAATTCTGTAGTAGGGTCTGCATCGCCCGCTTCCTGTCAGTGTGGCTTCCTGGGAGGGTCCATGGACTGGTACTATTTTCTTGGGTTTTATGGTGTGCTTTTTCTGTGTGTCAGCAGAATGCAGCCTTGTGTCATCTGACTACTCATGATGCAGCAGATCTAGGAAATTAAATGGAAATTTGTTCAGGATATGCTCGTTTGTCTGTGGTGAAAGTGGGTGTGTCCTCCAAAGTGGTGTTGTTTGGGAAAGTTCCCAAGAAGTGTGCTAGTCTCAAGCAAGCACAATGATACTAAGAGTGAAAACAAAACAAAAAGAAACTGACTTTCCTTTGTGCCGATCACAGGTTGGGCACTTGGTTGAGAGTTTTTCACGCACTATCTGATGTATGGGAGGAACACATATTGACTTATTTTATGGTGAGATAGCAGCAGTGGTCACAGACTGAGAAGCTTAATCACAAGGCTGCCCTAACCTCACAGGTCAAGCTCTTAGCTACCACAGCCATACTATTGCCCTTGCTCCATTAGTGGATGTTTTTTTTTACATTACAAAAATAATTTACTTCTGCCTTTGTCATAATTCTGCCATCCTACCAGCATCAAATGTGAACGTTTTAGGGTTCTCCTACAACTGCATCAGAAGAAAATTGAGATGTTCTATAGAACTCTAAATAGAAAACAAACCATGTATATTTGCATGAACACAGGAATTCACAGTATATACTCTTAATGCATGTGTTTATAATTTGTATTTGTACAGAATAATATGTAACATGTAGTCATTAATGTGTCTACTAATCCATCCATAGATAAGTCAGCTCAGCACCCTACATTCCCTTGCTTTGAACCAGCCAGAACTCTGAGTCATTTCTTTATTAAACAGGTCTTTGTTGCCCATTCACTGTTCATTGTTTATAGGTTAATTGGTTAACTGGTTTTTGTTCATTCAACAATTACTACTGATAGTCTCTACCGTATGGACTGGGACATATGCCAGCTAATAAAGTAAGCATGATCCCTACTCTTATGGACAAACAGGCTAAGTATAAAACATGCAGAGATTAAGTTTTAGTGATATCTCTGTACAGGCCCTGCCCATACACTCACACAGTCTGATATTTTTATTAAATATGAAAGAGTTAAGATTATTGTCTCTCTCCCAATATATTTCAACAACAAAGACATCAACCACAAGCTAATTGTTAAATTTTGCAATCCAGAGTTCTGAATTAATCCCTGGAAAAGAAAACTTAAGGTGCCTTGAAATGTCCTAATCCCTATGTGATTGGAAAAGAACCCCAAACATTTACATGGCATTAAAAATAAAATGTACAGAGGAAGAGGATATACTTATCTGCTATAATTTCACCACGATAAAAGAAAGAAGTGAATCGTGTCATTGCATTTAGAGAATTATTTTATAAAAACTGTCATTTGAATAGGCAATTTAAAAATGTGCAGCCACGAACTGCTGGAAAAAGATTACTGTAGATGTGTTTGGGGAATTAATTTTTTATTGTCAGTTTTTGAAAATGTCACTGGGGTTGCTTTTTTCATCCCAAATAAATATTTTGCCTACAAATTTGTCTAGCAAAATAATTTTATTTCTTTGAAGAACTTCTCTTCCTCAAATTTTAGAAGTTTCAATCCCTGCAAAAGCACCGTGTCTCCCTTTACACACTTTAATAGGTTGGGCAGATGATAAAAGCATATGGCATGGGGATTATATTTGATTATGAATAAATAAATACAACATAATGAAGAAGACAAAGAATGCTGGGTAGAAATGGGAGCAATTATGCTGTTTGTATAGATTTTATATTAGTTATTTATTATGGTATGACAAATTGCCACACTATACTGATGTGAAATAATATGCACCTTTCTGAGTTTCTGAGGGTCCAGAGTCTGAACATGGCTTCATTGGAGCCTTTTCAGACTTTTTTTTTTTAAGAAGGCTGTAATCGTGGTGTTGGGTGGAGGTAGGTCTCACTTGATTTTCTGCCTGAAAAAGGATTGCCTTTCTGTTCCTCACATTGATGGTAGGCATTAACCATGACATTTGCTTCTATCTTTGCTTTTAATCTTCCCATGTATTATATAAAGTTGAGGGTCCTACTTTCACCTAAAGGCATGTATGTCAGGAGATGGGGATCACGGGAGGAACACTCCAGTCTGTCTGCCATAGGTGTGAGGGAAGAGTCTCTGAGAGGTTGATAAGTGAGAGTAGCTGCGAGGCAGAGTGAATCCATGACTCTCTGGAAAAAGGCTCATAGCAAGCAGGGGGACAGATTGAGTTCGGATGTGTGGGGGAGTCATGGTGTCAGCTATGTGAGCTTTAGGTAGGTGGGAGAAGAGGTTCTAGAACAGTGGTTCTCAAACTGTGCGTTTCGACCCCTTGAGGGTCAAATAACCCTTTCACAGGAGTCTCCTAAGACCGTCAGTTAACACAGATATTTACATTATGATTCATAATAGTAGCAAAATTACAGCTATGAAGTAGCAATGAAAATAATTTTATGGTTGGGGGTCACCACAACATTAGGAACTGTTTTAAAGGGTGGCAGCATGGAAGGTTGAGAATCACTGTCCTAGAGGTAGAGGAGGATTGAGCATGTAGCTGCGATGCAAACTACTCCATGCGATGCAATTGGAGAGGACTGAGCACTTACCAAGGAGATACGAAAAAGGTGTGTGAAGGAAGGCTCAGATGATCAGGGAAGACCTGATGCAAAAGATGATCTCAACAAGGATGATACTCATAGGTGTGTGGAAGGGGATGGGAGAAAAGCCCATGAGGCTTCAACCCTACACAGCCAACTCTGAGCCACTGAGAAAAGGTGGGAGAGGAAGAGGTGATTATCCAATTGATTGTCCAATGCCAAAGAGTCAGCCCTGAAAACATATACACACGTAACATTATATAGACTGAACAGGATATATTTAGGAAGATTGTGTGTGTGTGTGTGTGTGTGTGTGTGTGTGTGTGTGTGTGTGTGTGTGTATTCCTCAAAATGCACACACATATGCATCCAATAACAATTAGTGGAAAATAGATACCATGAATTTGAAGGAGAGGGGTATATAGGAGGTTTTTCAGGAAGAGAAGGAAGGGAGAAATGTAATTATAGTATAATCTGAAAAAAACAAAATTAAAAAAAGACTATAGAGAAAGAAAGGGTGTGGAATTGGATGGGAGGGGAGGGATAGAGGATCTCAGAGAAGGTATGGGAGGGGGAAAGTGTGATCAGAGTATATTATATGAAAAAATATTTTAAAAGACACTTTATAGCAAAGTTCCCTGTGGGCAGAGATGTGAGAAGCAGTGCTCATTTTAATAATGATTGTTTCCCTATCTACTGCCTGAAGATGTGTGACACTTACTTTGTAATGAGCAAGTCAGGTAACAGGCCCTGACTAGTCAACTATGTGAGGTGGAGAGAAATAGTGGGGAGACCAGACAGGAAAGGGGCTCCTCTCCTACACAGAAGGCATTTACCGAGAAGTCGAAAATAGAGCATCACTTCAATGAAGGAATTGCAAGGAGTTCTCCCAGCAACTCTTGGGCCAGCACGGTTATTTCACTGTCTCGAGCTCGCTCAGCTGTCAGGAGACAGTGAGTCTGCCAAGTGCAACTCACCCTCCCGCATCCTTTAGAAAATGAAGGAAATCTATTGAGTTGCTAAGCAGCACCAAGTCACAGTAAATGGACCCAAAAAACAATTACAGTGGGGCTGTTTGAGATGGTTCTTCCTTTCAAGATCGAATAGTTGAAATGTGGAAAGGCATTGACATGACCTGAGCACATGAAGCCATTCTCCAGGACTTGATGTAGTTTCTTTTCTCTTTCTTTCTTCTCCTCTGCTCCCCACTGGCTCCCCTAAACACACACACACACACACACACACACACACACACACACACACACACACACATACACACACACACACACACACACACACACATCACTTTGAATTTTTCATAAAAATATGAGCATTGTGTGAAACATCTGTTATATATCTTTCTTTGTATTTATATATGTGCTTATATGGGTAGAATCTTTTAAAGCAGAGCAATAAATTGAAATTTTCTGATAGAATTAGACTTCCCCTTCTCTAATCTGCTAGCACTGTATGACAAATACTGCAGACAAGATACCTCAACTCACAGAAATTTATTTTCTAATAGTTATGGAGGCCAGCATTCTAAATGCTTTGGGGACAAGTACAGAAATGTGAGGGGCTCTTGAAGATGGCTGTCTCTTTTCTTGTCTTTGCATGGTCCTTCCGTGTGTGTGTGTGTGTGTGTGTGTGTGTGTGTGTGTGTGTGTGCGCGCGCGCTCGCACTGAGAGAGATAGCTCACTGTTGCTTCCTCTTCTTGGGAGGACACTGGTCATGTTGGATTAGAGTTCAACTGTGATGGCCTTATTCAATTTGAGTCACTTCCTGACGGTCCCTCTCTAATTGCACTTACTCACACTGGGAACTAGGGCTTCAATGCAGGACTTTTGAGTGGAGCCCACAGCATTCCCTGAGCCTGGATAATACATTTAGATGTTTATTTCAAAGTGATGCTATTTCCTTTATGTGAGCGTAGAGTCATTGCCCAATCCGTGATAAATACATTTACTGCAAACAAATATTTGTGAACCAGAGAAAGATGTTACTGTTCACAGCTTCGCAAGTTGCATGAGTGTGCTAACATAGGAGCCCTTTGACCCACTCCAGCTAGTCTCATGGTGTTTGTTTGAAAGGCTAGGTGAACATCTGTCCAGGTAGTGTGTTGTCCTACAGGAAAGAGGGAATGAACTTGTGAACTTGACTTTTTACAGCAAATGTTTGCAAGCCTATTCTTTGTCCTGCAATTTTTATCTGCCAGTGCAGTTCCATATAAGCCCAACTCTGTGAAAAAAAAAAAAAGGAGCAAAGTTTCTACACTCTTCCCATACCAATTTTATTGAGTTAAATGGTGACCCCCTCAAAAATAAGTCACCACTTAGTCCATAAAACCTATGCCTATTGCTGTACTGGCTAGTTTTATGTCAAATCGGCACATGCTAGAGTCATTGGAGAGGAGGGAACCTCAATTGTGAAAATGCCCGCATAAGGCTGGGTTGTAGGCAGGCCTATAGGGCATTTTCTTAATTAGTTATTGACATGGTAGGGCTCAGCCCATTGTGCTTGGTGCCACCCCTGAGTTGATGATCTTGGATGCCATTAGAATGCAGGCTGAGCAAGTCATAATGAAGGAGCAAGAGGTAAGCAGCACTCCTCCATGGCTTTTGTGTCAGCTGCTCCTACTACCAGGCTCCTGCCCTGTTTCACTTCCTGTCTTGACGGCCTTTGAATATGAACTGTGATGTGGAACTGTAACCAAAATAAGCCCTTTCCTCCCCAGGTTGCTTTTGGTCATGGTGTTTCATCGCAGTAATAGAGACCCTAACTAAGACGGTTGCTTTATTTGGCAAAAGGCTCTTTATATAATACCTTGAGGAGAATGTTGATACAAATACAGATGCTCAAGCTGCCTCCAGGCTTACAAGGAACTATGGAAAATCCTTATTGGAAACGGGAGGAAATGTGACTTCCCTTGTATTGTGGCAGAAAATTAGATCTAACTATGCCTGTACATTGTGCAAAAATCACAGTTGTGAAGCTTGTACTTGGGTCATTTAGCTGAGCCAACTTCCAGATCTAATGCTGAAGGCGAAGACTGTCTTTTCCTTGCTAACACAGCAACTGTGAAAAAGAAAAGGCAAGTTGAAGAAGAACCAAGAATCATCATCCTTGATGATCCAGAAAATCCTCAGCCTATGCAGATTGTAGCACATAACACTCAGAGTGCTTATATCCCTCCACATTTCATGTATTGAAATCTTCAGTGAAAGTATTTAAGGGTTAGCCTATGGGAGGTAATTAGGTTATAATACTGGAGGAATTGGTGTCCTTACACAAAGACTAGACATCTAGCTCTCCCTCTCTCTCTTTCAGCCTAGTGAAGCAGAGAGAACAAGAACTCAGCCATCTGCAAGCTAGAAGAGGGCTCTTACTGTAACCCAGCCCTGCAGGCATCCGGAATCAGACTTCCAGTCTTCAGAACTATGAGAAATAAGCTCCTGGGCTAGTCCCTCATAGCAGTCCAAGCCAAGCAATATTATGAATTTCATCATTACAAAAGCAAGCCCAGCACGGAGGCCAGTGCTTGGCTAGACAAAGTTTTTCTGGACAGACTAGGATGTTAACAGCGAGTCCTCAAACAATCTTGGCACAACCAGGTTATCCAGCACAGAGGAGGTTACCCAGGAAAGATCTGCTAATGGTGGTTCATCCATTGGCACAGATCCCTGTGACGTGTATTACAGGTTTAAAAGGTTTTTAAGGAATGTTGTGCCAGTAGAAATGCTACCATTTTAAGTGGGAAGAGCAAGGATCTTTAGACCACTGCTGTGGGTAGCAAGGCCTGTAGTGCCAATAGTTCATGCGACAAAGTCATGAATAACAGAGTTATTCTCAGATCCAATGAAAACTTCCCCTCTAATGTCAAGTGATTTTGAGACTAGTGGCTCCTTTATTCTGATTTTTGCCTTTTGGAGTGGAATTGACTTTCCTGTGCCTGCTCCACTATTATATTTGGAAGTAGATAATTTGTTTGGGAAGTTGGGAAGCCCAGAGATGAAAAGGAATTTTGTTCTGGGATGCAATATGGAAACATCACTCCTGCCTGATTTGGATGATAAATGATAAATACTCCTGCCTGATGTGGTGAGTTGGTAATAGGTGAGATTTGGGGCCTAGAGTTAGCATAGAATGGGTTGAAACGTTTGGAGAAACATGATGTATTTTACGTGTAGCGTGAATGTGACTTGGTGGGGGAGGCAGACAGCAGAGCAAAACAGACTTAGTGGCCATTTCTGGGGAAAAAAAAACATGTCGATGTCCTAACCATTAGAACTAGTACATGCTACCTTATTTGGTAAAAGGCTTCTGCGTGTGCAATTAAGTTAGGCTCTTGAAATGAAGCATCTGTTTTTACCTGGAAGGCCCTAAGCCCAACAATAAGTGTTCAAATAAGAGTGATGCAGAGGCAGATATGACAAAAACAAGGAGTTTAAGTGACAGCATGACAGATTAGAGCAATGCAGGTGTAAGTTGAAGTGTGCCCTTAGTCCCCAGAAGCTAAACCAGGCAGGAAGTAGATCCTTCCCTAGAGTCTCAAGAAGGCTCACACACTGCTGACACCCTGACTCAATTTCTTACAAGTTTCTGTAGTTTTAAGCCATTGGCTTTGTAGTAATGTTCTGCAGTAGCCACAGAAAACTAATATTAGAATGTGCACACATTCTTCAGCAGCCTGGCTTCTATTGTCTCTGTCCTACAACTTTTATTTTCTCAGTAGTTAATCAAGAAGTTTCCTATGCAAAGACAGTTCCTTGGTAAGTGACATAAGCATCCCCCCAGTAAATAGCAATTGGTTGAGCATTGACATTTTATAGCTTTTATTTGTGTCTATGTGTTTGCCTTTGTGAGTCTGTTGTGCATGATGCGCATGTAGGTGTTCTCAGAGACCAGAAAGGGGCCTCTGATTCCCTGGAACTGTAGATGCAGGCGGCTGGGAGTTGTTATCATGGATGCTAGGAACTGAACTTGAGTCCTCGGCAAAAACAGTGATGTCACATACATGCAGGAGAGATGAGCAAGAGATGGTAATGGAGAAAGATAAGCCGAGAGCTGGAAAACCTGGAGAAGGAAGAATCTTGAAAGAACCTCCTCAGATCTCGAAGGCAGGCTCTCCGAGGCTGATTACGCAGTCTCCTGCATGTGGATAGCAAAGTCAAAGAGCAGAATTTGCAAGTGTAAGCATAGCTAGCTACAATTGTCATCATGGAGTCAAACAAAATTGTGAATGCAGCACAATGAAAGTATAAGGGAATGATTTTTTTTTTTTTAGAATGCTTGAACCATAAAAGATTGTTTATGTAGAAATTATTGTTACAAATGTTGAGGTCTGCCTGGCCTTCCTTCTGAACCATGCGCTGGAGCAGGGAATCACAGACTGAGATCTTCATTTGGGGGCTCATTGATGGACTGGGTGGGAGTTTCTCTAGGGTAGAAAAATATTTCACTGCTGCATTCTCTTGCTGATGATTTTCACTGTACTCAAGAAGTACTCAGAATTTATTCAGATTAATTTGTTCATCATGTACATGAGATAGGTTTGGTTTTGTTAATGATACCAGATACTAACATTTAAAAAAAAATAAAGCCTTGAGTTTTTTTGTTTGTTTGTTTGGATAAAGAATCCTATCTTAAATATCGATATTAATTGCTTTTTAGTACTGTTATTTTTAAACATTATTAAAACTTGGATTCAACTGTGAGGTTACTGACTTGGCTTAAGTTAGTCTTCATACTTAAAGGTCTTGTCAAAACATATACCTTTGAATAACACCAAGAGGATTAGAAGAGTATTCTAGAAAACTGAAAACCAGGATTTTAAGAGCACATGCTGCCCTTGTAGAGGACAGGAGTTCAGTTACCAATATCTATGTTAGGTGGTTCATGACTACCTATCACTTCAGCTCCAGGGGATCCATGGCCTCTTCTGACCTCCATGTATATATGTGCACAGAATTTCTTTTAAATCCTTAAAGAAGAACATGAAACTATATGAAGAATTGGCTCTATTCTTGAGAGATTACTTTCTTACTTTCTTTCCCCATGACTGTAATAACAAACCCTGACCAAAAAAATAACTCAAAACAGTAGGACTTCATTCCAGTTCCCAGTAACTGGCTGAAGTCAGTCATGGCAGCAGGAGCTGGAAGCACCTGGTCACATCACATCTAAAACCAGGAACTAGAGACTGATGCATGCTGGTGCCCAGTTCAACATCTCCTTTTTTATGTAGTCTGGGATCCCTACTCAGTGAATGGCCCCAACCCCACAGTTAAGGTGACTCTTCCTACATTAACTAATCAATTTCCCAAATTAACCTAATCAAGACAATCCCCCACAGGCATGTTCAGAGAATAAAAAACCTTCACTTCCCTCCTAAGTGATTCCAGATCCTGTCAAGTTGATCATTAACACTAACTATCAAAATATCTAAAATTAATGAGGTGTTCTATAAAGCTTTCAAAAATTGCTTTAAAAATCAACTTTGAAATTTAATCATTTAAATGAGTAGACAATCGTCTAAGAAATACAAAATATAAAATGAGAAATTCATATATAATAAGCATCTCCAATTACTTTGTATTATGAGAAACTATATTAATTAATAGAATTTCTATACATAGAAGTCCTAGACTAAGTCCTTATTTTCAGAGGTTAAAAATACAAGCCTTGGAGAAGGTAAGAAACTTGCCCCAATGCAGCACAGATGATGCTAAGTCTCAATCTTCATTACTCCCAGTGCTTTCTTCTTTTATGTGACTCATCTATAATTCTCTGAGTTACGGAATGTAACTCGGATGAACAAGCAGGGCTGAACACTGAGTTATCAGATTCATTCTAGTCCATTCCTGCAGAGGTATGCTGGTATGTGAGACGGAGGAATGTCTCCTTCAAAGAGGGACCAATATTGTGTAGGCTGCAAGACCCAGATCTTCAGATCTGTGGGTGCAGGACAGCACCATTTCAGGAAGGTGGAGCCTAGCTCTCCACTCCTGAGAGCCCTGGTTGGTAGAAGCTGCATATGTTTGGAGCAGAGGGAAGGTCACTTATGATTTGGAGTGTCATGTTCAGGGCACACCACTTCTGTGAGTAACTTAGAAAAGGGATGGTATTCCTCTATCCTCATCTGTGGTGTCTTGAATGAGAATAGTTCATATATTTGAATGCTTGCTGCCGTACTGGTGGAACTGTTTGAGGAAGGATTAAGGGGTGTGGCCTTATTAGATCAGATGTCAGCTCTGCCACTGCTCTAGCACTATGCCTGCCTGCCTGCTGCCATGCTCTCCATCATGGTGGTAATGGACTCACCTTCGGAGACTGTAAGCAAATCCACAATCAGATGCTTCTTTTTATAAGTTGCTTTAGTCATGGTGTCTCTTCACAGCAATAGAAAAGTAACTAACATACCCTCACTACACTAAGAGTGGGTGTGAACTATGTAGTGAGCATTTGATGAGATTTACTTGAATACTTTGGCTTGGCTACTGTCAGCAACTGGCTAACAAGGTCACCTTTGCTGAATGCTTTAAGAATGCTTATTGTGCTGGGCTGTGGTAGTGCATGTCTTTAATCCCAGCACTCAGGAGGCAGAGGCAGGTAGATTTCTGTGAGTTCAAGACCAGCCTGGTTTATAGAGTGAGTTCCAGGACAGGATCCAAAGCTACCAAAGAACCCCTGTCTTAAAAAACAAACAAACAAACAAAAGTTCTTATTGGATAATGAAAGCTTTGTAGTCTGGGTAATAATATGCTCCTGGCAGGACAAAGTGTAAATTGGTTAGACATTGTATCTAATGTAGAACTGGGAACATTTACAGAAATGAAAGAGGATGGTTATAGCTTTCTGAGCCATAACCATTCACCATTACCACAGTCTTCTCTTCTATACCTGTATCTGACTGCTGAACATGATGATCCTTGGCGATCCTTGTGCCTGGAGTGAGTTTGTCTTTCTCCACATAGAGTGAATTCCAACTCATCTGTCAATACCCAAGTTAGATGCTGCCGCTTCAAGCTTGTCTTAACATTTAACTTGTATTGAGGACTGGTGTCTCTTGCTCTGTTTCTATATTTATCATGTTGTGATGTAATTTTTCATTTGTTGTCAACTTGCAAGAGTGGAAAGTCAGAGAAAATAGGGATATTGTTTGTTCTTTTCATCTGCTATATCCTCAGGATGTGGAAAAGTTCATGGCACAAAGGCTCTACATAAATATTTGTTGAATGAGCTATTTCTTAGTGGGTATAGACATGTAGGCATAGTTGAAAAAGGAAGTTCAAGATGAATTAAATGTAGTTCTTAATATCAATATGGTCCTAAAGAGATAATAGGAAAGTATCATTACAAATGTTAGGATTACAAAGGAGAAACAGATTTTGAGTTAGACAGGATGCTTTATACAGAAGTATTAGATTTACAGAAACTGAGAAGATAGCTTCTGTCCAATGTGAATTGATGGCACAGATACTGAGATGTAAGTACATTTTAGGAGAGAAATAAGTGTGTTTGATAATGCTTAGATTCATCAAAAGAAGCAGAGTCTCAAGGAAATGATTTAAATAGCAGAAAAGGAGAATTTTAGGATCAGTAGAATAAAGGGATGGTGATGACGAGTGGCAGGTTTTATGAGAACATGAGCAGATCATTTATTAACAGAATTTCTAAACAGTAATGTTGGAGAAAACGAACCATGTCAAGACTTGAGAAAAAACTTGGACATAGCAATAAGGACATTTAATCTTCATGAATTATACTTTCCTTATTTGTCAATTGGTGATAGCGGGCTTTGCAATCACACAAGGTGATTCTAGGGTTCAAATAAGTAAAGATAATTCTGCCATTGTCATGAATACATGACCATTAAGATATAGTAGGTTTTGCTGGGCGGTGGTGGTGCATGCCTGTTATCCCAGCACTCAGGAGGCAGAGGCAGGCATATCTCTGTGAGTTTGAGGCCAGCCTGGTCTATGGAGTGAGATCCAGGACAGGCACCAAAACAACACAGAGAATCCCTGTCTTGAAAACAACAAAAACAACAAAAAAGATATAGTAGGTTTTAATGTAATCCTGGATTCAGTGGAGTAGCAGATGATAGGATATGTACTTTGGCTTAAACTATAGAGAGAAAAGTGTTGGGAGGAAATATTTAAAAAAATAACTATACTTAAATTTGAAGAATGCACTCCGGGCTGTGCATTATCTCTCCCTCAGTTTTTGTTCAGTAAACATCTTCTTAGCTGCTGAGGTTGTAGAGATGGCTCAACAACTAAGAATACTTCTATGCAAACAACATGAAAGAGGGCCTAAGTGCAAAGCCCCAGGACCCAAGTAAAGCCAATGCAAAACCAGCTCCTCACCAAGGAGGGAGTGGAGACAGGGGAGTGCTGGGGCTTACCAGCTGCTAGTCTAGCTCCAAGTTCAGCGAAAGACTTTCTCAATGGTGTGATAAAACAGGATGCCTGACACTGTTCTCTGGCCTCCATATGTGCATGGGTATGTGCACTAGCCATGTGCAACACACACACACACACACACACACACACACCACACACACACACACAAATATATTACCTTAAATGCTGAGAAAATATGGGTAAATAAAATCCAGGTCTGGACTCTCAAGGGGCTTGCATTTTAGTTGACAGAAGCAGACATCGAGAAATATGGACACATGAGAAAACTGCAGGTAATTGTCACCCCAGTGGGATAATGTTGGAAGACAATATTGCTGCTAAATCGAGGGATTAAAGAAGTTCTTGGAACAGAGACTAACCAGGCTGATATGATGAATGATATCTAAACTAGAGTTTGGAGGAAGCTACAGGCAGTGAGACAGATATCAAAGACCATGCCTGGAATGTTCTGGGCGTGTTCAAGGACAGAAGGAAAAGGGATGTGTCTGGGACCTGGTGAAGCAAGGAGAGGGTGAGGCCAGAAAGCTACAAGAGCACCAGGTAGGAAAGGACTTTGGAAGCTCTGTGAGGGAACTGGATTTTCTCAGTGCTACAGCAAGACCTTGGGGTTTTAAAGAGAAAGGTGAAATTATTTCTTCCACCTTTGAAAATGGTTTCCACATACACATTTATAATATACATACATTTATAATACAATTAGAGTGTTAAAGTGAACTCCAGTTTCCTTGTTCGTAAATCAATCATTTTATTTGTGTATATGCATATATAATGATGCACATATGCTATATGTATATGTTGTATAGCAGCATTTTAGTCAAAAAACAGATGACATAGAGTACCACAGACCCTTAAGAGAAAGAAAGAAAAAAGACATGAAGTTGGTTGGGTAGGGAACAGGGAGGAGTTGAGAGGAAAGAATATAATCAAAATATATTGTATGAAAAAAAATTCACTAAAGAAATTTAAAAGATTATGTTTCCCAAGAGTGTAATAGTGATCTTGTGTGTTTATGCGCATTTTATGATTGCATAATAACAAAAGCACCCAAGAACACATTTCTGAAAGCATACACTTGCCACTACGTGAAATAAATGCCTATAAATGCAATATATCATAAAATTGAATAAGAAAATGAACTCCATCCTGATTCACTTCCTATTACATGATTTGTCAAAGTCTAACTTAATAGTGGGAGAGAGCTGTGTTATTTATTGTATGTCCAGCCACATATATTCTTTCTGGTGTTAGATATGTTTAAAGTGACAATAGTTTGACATCACCTCTCAAACATTAACTAGAATATATAAGACCTGATAAATATTCAAACAGTATTTGCTAAATTCTCATAGTGGGTGAAAATGAAGTAATAATTAGAAACACAAGCATTCTGAATGCCACTTTCAGTATTCTGTTTAATTTTATGTTATTTCCTTTTGCTTTTTTTTCCTCAGTAAAAAGGAACAGTGGTCCTATCGAGAGACAGATGTTACAGGTCGAATTTCCAATGCTGACCTGTGCATATTATGTCACATTGTATTGCAAAATTAATATGTGCCCTTTTCTTCCTGGCAACTTTATTTTCCTAAGAAATAATGAGTGGGCTTTTTTTTGAGTGAGCAAACGCCCAGTAGAGTATTTTTGGCACTTAAAAAGGCACATTGACTATTTCAACTCCCCAAAGCATCGTCAGTGACTTCATTTTTCCTTTTGGAACAGTCTATAGAATCTCCTCCCATAAGTTCAGAAACACAATGGGAAAGCAAGCCCTTTCATCCAGTCTTTCGGTGTGCGGAACTACAGACGTCTGAAACATTGTGCAGCCATAATGCGGCCCCCAAAGTGAAATCTTCCCTTGTGAAGACAAAGGGTACAGGAGCAGTGGCATTAAGTTTAAAGAGTCCAGGTATTTTTAAGCTCTGCAAAGATAAATGCTGAAGCTCCAAGGAACATGGCACACTGCCATCTTTCAAACTCCACAAAGCCTGGCTTACACAGTGTGAAGGACTCCCAGCATCAATACTCTAATGCCAGAGGGAGTTAACCCTACTCTTCTCTCCTCTTCTATCAGAAACAAAAGTTTTTCAGAAAGTCTATTAGGTATTGTCTCCCTTGGTTTGCTCTGTTTTTCATGATTGTCATTTATTGACCATTAAGCAAGAAAACGCAAAAGACAGAAGTGCTTTGGCAGTTTCCACTGGAATCAAAAGATAATGCACCATTTCCTAAATCTTTAGCCTATAAAGCATCACTTTCCGAGAGAAACAGTGATGCTGATTTCCTGAGCTATGACTTTCCTCCCTCCCCAGCACTGCGTTTTTAACACACATTTCAGGTGGAGACCATGTCAGGAGCAGGGCACCCTTCCGGCACTGTGTGAGTAGCATCGAGTCTTGCTCTGCGAGGAAACACAAATAGAATTTAAATCACTTCATAATTCTTAGAGATAGGACAACAGTTTAAGAGCCTAGTGTCTTGATTCAGTCTCCTGTTCAAATCCTGACCTTCCCTTAGCACTGGACACGAGAGACTCACCTGGAGCCTCAAAAATCTCTGTGAAGCAAAATGCCTTTGGTGACTATCTCCTGGGGCTGGATAGTTAAGGCAATGAATTTTCATATGATTATCTAGACCCATGCCAGGGCCCACATAAGGACTTTAGATGTAGTAGCTATTATTTCTTATCAACACTGATAAGGAGAATAGTTATCGGGTCGAACAAGGTTTTTGTTTTTTTTTTTTTAACATGGTCTTTAACAATTCTATTATACCCTTACATTAAAAATTGTAAATATTGATGATGTTTTCTACTTTTAAATAGGTATTTTAAGTTGTCTGGCATACAATGTTGGCCTCCCAGGAGCAAAAATATTTGCTGGTCCTTCAAGTGAACAGTTTGGCTATGCCGTGCAGCAGCTCACAACCTCACAGGGCAAATGGTAAGACTATTCTCTCCCTTATTATTTCAATAAAATATAATTGTGTAAATGTAGTAGTTAAATCCATTTTTAATCCAAATAGATGAATGAATATACTGTTAATGGATAATGCATTAAAATTGCCCTTAGACAGCCTCACCGTCTTACTCTGGCTGGCCCAGAATCCACAGAAATATGCTTGCCTCTGTCTTCAGGGTGTGTTGAGAATTAAAGGTGCACCCAGCTCTGCTGTTTGCTTGTTTGTTTGTTTGATCAAATATTTGTAAATGAGGGGTTTTTTCTTCGAGAGTTGATAACTGTAGATTGATAACTATCGGGATACTAGAATAGTACTATTTAGTGAGGAGAAATCCCAGACAGAAAACTTTCTCTAAAAATTTTACTGACAATACAAGTTCTGACCATTAAGGTTGTAGATAAAACATAGACAGATAGATATTGCCTTGGTTCCTTAACCTTTGAACTGATCTTCCTTGAGTTTTAAAAGTAATCATCTAGCTAATGTTATTTTGATGTCCCTTCTTGCGGGGGGAGGGGCAGAACAACATCCTAAATCTTCTCCTTCAGTGGGGCTTAGCCCCCTCTGCTCCAAGTCAGCTTTCAATGTGCCTGATAGCAAGAGTTCTCATATGTATTCATAGAAAACTCACAAAGTTGCCTTCATTTAGTTCTATCCTAAAGTACTCATCTTAGTTTAAGTTACTATTGCTATGCTGTTTACTGGCTTGTTCATCATGGCTTGCTCAGCCTGCTTTTTTACAGAAGCCAGGACCACCAGCCCAGGGATGGCACCACCCACAATGAACTGGGCCCTCCCCCATCAATCACTAATTAAGAATATGCCCTACAGCTAGATCTTACGGAGGCATTTTTCTCAATTAAGGTTCCCTCCTTTCAGATAACTCTAGCTTGTGTCAAGTTAACATAAAACTAGCCAGGACAGTACCCAAGAATTTTAATGTAAAGGATTACATTTTATAAACCAGAGCTTTATTATCTGGTGAAAAATGACTACCTTTGAGAAACTGGAGGAAAATATGCATCTATATATGTGTATATGTATATATAATAAACATATAATGGATATGTATATCCATTGCTAGTTTAAGTTTACTGTGAAAGTAATAGAAAAAAAAAACTCAAGGAAATAAGATAACCCTGAAAATTATGTTGAGGAAGGCATGTTCCTCCCCTCTCCAATTTGATGCCCATTTGTAGACAGGTCCATAGAACCTAACCTCTCATTGTAGCCCAAGGACTTAAGCTCTGCCCATTCAGCCTGGAGCTTTAGGTCCTGATCTTCACCTTCTGGATGTTTTTAAACAATAACACGAACTTCGGGTGACCTTTACGTGAGAATTACCATGTATAATCTTCATGTTGTGAACTTACCTTTGATTCACTAATCCAATAGATTTAAAGAAAAAGAAAAGACTATTTTAAGTCCATGTTGTTTCTGCACTGGGGCATGCTTACCTGTGTGATGGGGAAATACAATGCAACTATCATGGTTTATCTTAGAAGGCATTTAGAAGAAGCAAAGATTGAGCTAGGATTAAAATGATGGAGACAGGTGGGCTGGAGAAGAACCTGAACTACTTACTCTGAAGAGATCCAGAAAGCAATCACGGTTGGAAATAGTCTGTCAGCCTGGGAGAGAACAGCCAGGCTAATCATTCCAAGGACTGTACTCCTGCAATCATTTGGAGTACAGGAGGGAGCATCAGTTCTACCAATTATAACTTTTTCTTTAATTACTATAGAGAAGAAAGCAAGCTAGAAGGGTGATACAGCCCTGTTTTGACCTTAGAATCCAATTCATTAAGTTGCCAATGAACCCAAGTTCGCATCTGCTCCTTTGCAAGAAATCCATAAACTATTTCTTGAGGCTGGAGAGATGCCTCCCTAGTTGAGAGTGCATACTGCTCTTGCTGAAGACCAGAGTTTGATTTCCACTATCCATGTAGGATGACTATTAACTGCTTATAATCACAATTCCAAGCGTATCTGATGCCTGCACTCACATGCACACATTTGCACACACATATAAACACATAATTAAAATACAGCTTAACATTTAAATAATAATAATTTGTTGAATGACTAAATGAGAAGCCTACTTCCAACTGATTCACCATAGATAGCCTATGGGGTGAACTATTTGAGACTACCTTAAGACCTATGAGCTGAAGAGGAGCTCCACATGAACTCCAGTGGTCTACTGCAAAGGCACAGCCTAGCTAAGAACAATCTGGCATTGAGTTTGAGGTGGTTTTGTCTTGTTTTCAGCATCAGCTTCTCAGAGGCAGAATAAGTCTAAGAGAAAGCGCTACCATCTGTAATAGATGTTATTAGAGATGATGTCAGTTATGGATTGGTGAGGAACTCAACTGCTGGCTATGTGGCAGTTGAATAAGACTAAAATGACAAAGAGATGACAGGGACCTAATGTAGAATCCTGAGAAAGTGAGGGTCAGTCTTGATGTTTCTCTCTGTGTAAGAAGAACTCAAGATATCGTTAAAAGGCTTTGGTATTTGCCGATTATATTGAAATTCTCATGCTGATTGGGTGACATCGAGATCAGGGACATCAGATAATTCGAAATCCTGCCTTAGCCTTCCCATAATATTTCTTGTGTAAATAATGACAATGGCTATTGGGAAATGAGGCCCTACTCTACAACTGGCTGGGTTGGTGCCTTCAATACCAATATGGAACTTTCTGGTAAAGTGTAATTTTTAGCTTAGGACCACAGCCTTCCTTCCCTTCAGCCAGTGTCTAATCATCATCAGCCTGTGCAGACGTACTGCACCACACCGAGGAGAAGGGACAATTCATGTCTAAGGGGCTGAAGGCACAAAGCGGAGAAGAAGAGAGCAGAGCTGGCGGGCGAGCCTGTCCAAATCCTCTCACCGCCTTCTTGCCAAGCAAAGGAACAGAACAGGCTAAGCCATGGACAAAATTACCTAATCCACTGTGACTGGATACTGTGCCTATGTGGGGTGTAGGAAACGCAGAGCATGGAACTTGCCCTCCGGAGTGTGGAACGGTCTAAGAGGAAGATTTATATGCAGAGTAGGAATGCAGGAATAAGAGAGAAGGGATAATTCAGGGCCAACCCTTGTCGTAGCTCATGTTTTCATGCTTCTACCTCCATTAAGGGTAAAGCTCATTTTCCCTTTCCAAGGCCCAGGACACTAGAGGTACAAGATTTCCTCATGGCCTCTGTCATTAGCCCGTCCCTATCAGTGGGCCTTCCTTGGGTACAAGGCACCAGGGATAGGTGGTCCTGAGTTAGGACAGGCTGCCTTCCCAGAGCAGAAGAAAAATAATGTGGAACCTGGGCTCCAGAATGGCCCATTTGTTTTGACAATTGGCACTGTGCCCTTCCCCACTCCTAATTTATGACAATTGCCCAGACGTTATGGAAGTAGCAGATGTGGGAAAAACTGTTTAAACATTAACTTTCCTTCTGATACTAATGAAGTTAACTTTTGCTAGGAATCCGTTCAATAAATTGTGAGTGTTTGCTCTGAGTCAGGGTGTCTCACAGACACACACACACACACACACACACACACACACACACACACACACACACAGGTCAATGATGTCTTACTGCTTATTCTGAAGTAGATCTTGCCCCTTTTCTGTCTGCTTACTTTGACTTCCTTTACAATCTCTTTTACCCTTGACTCCATCTCTCAGCCCTTTTCCTCTAACTCGTTCAAGGCTCCAGTAGAAGTGTTCTTAAATCACACTGTTATTTCGGAGTGCAGTTTGAGTTGTCCTGTGTGTCCAATGTTAAGAATATAGGCATGTTTTACTTCAAGATCTACTAGATTTTAATGAAGCCAACTTGGCTATTTTAGTAGCATTATTTATTAGATTTTTATTACACCCTAGACTTCTACTTTAATAGTATCAGTGACATCTCTTTATTACTTCTTGAGCCTTTTCCACAGTCTCTTGTGAGCTGCATAGTTTTAAAAGCAAGCTGACCCTCCTGAGCAGAGCTGCTGTGCAGCCCTGTGGCTAAGAGCAAAGCTTGGTGTGCTCCTCTTTCGGCATAGGCAGAGGAGGGCCAGCCTGCCTCCAGCCTGAGTCTCATACACCGGATGTCCAGCACGGATGATGCAATCCTTATCACAAACAATCTGTGAGGGCCTGAGACATGTTTAAGATCATTTCCTGGAACTAGCACTGATATGCACTGTTTCTGTTTGTGTAATCTGAATGAAGGCTTGCCCCAAGAACAATCTGAGTTCATTATATGACTCAAAATCATTGTAACTGAAATCACTTGTGAGACGAAGACTGACTAAGAATGAGGGGTATTTCCAGTCATGGAAATGTATTTTCTTGTTTCATCAAGGACTAGTGCATTCTACTTCCTTATAAAGAGAGAAGAACTATGAATGAATACTTCATCAAAAAAAAAATCACTATATCTATATATGGGCATGTGTTATTGTTTTAACTTTTTGGTTGAGAGAAATTTTAGTAAAATTCTTTATTTATTATAAGTGTGATAGTTCCCCAAAAAAATGTCTCTGTAGGAGAAATTTAAATAAAAAGTCATATAGAAGTGAGAAATTTTCAGTTTTATAGCAGACACAAAGGCTATGTGTGTTAAATATCTCTTACTCTAACTTGTTTCTTCCATCATCCATTCTGGACTTGAGTTTGTGATGCTCATGTACACACACACACACACACACACACACACACACACACACACACACTCCACATTTGTGACTCACACTTGAAAGATACCTGCTGTTGTAGAACGCTTGAGACATATCAATGATCTATGGAAAAATCCTCCACGGTTCCAAAACATCATATCAGATATTCCTCATGATAATATCAAGTGTCTGCTCCAGAAAAAAAAATTAACTTACAAAAGTAAAGAGCTTTGATACATACGCCTTTCTGGTAACCAATCATCTGAAACGTTTCTCTCCATCAGAACATGGATGTGGGAAGTGCTAAGTGGCATAGATAGGAGGTAGTTGTTAATGTTTTTAAGTTCCATATGATGAACACTTGTTGAGTTCTTGTCTAAAAGAGTTCTAAGTGGACCCAGTAAGGTAGAATTGTGGATTTGGATGGAAGGGACATAGAAGTGGGTGTATATTCTGCTGCCACTGAGACTCTGTACTAGTTACTTTCCCATTGCTATGGTGAAACACCATGACCAAGGCAACCTAAAGAAAGAAGTTTACTTGGCCTTATAGTTCCTGAGGGGTGAGTCCATTATGAGCAGACATGGCAGCAAGCATCAGGAGGAGAAAGAGGTCATATTCCAATCAAAATCAGAGAGAAGAAAGAGAAAAAATGGAAGTAGGATGAGGCTATGTTCTAAAAGTCTGCCCTCAGTGACATACTTTCTCCAGCAAGGCCACACCTCCCAAATTTCCCCAAACAGCACCACCAACTGGGGACCAAGTGTTCAAATGCCTGCGTCTTGGAATGGGGCAGGTGCATCTCATTCAAACCACTGTAGACACAGTGTCTTTATACAAAAACAGAAATAGGTATAACACCTCACAGGTAATTATAAGGACCAAAGGAGATAATTCATATGAGTCCTTCATTAACCACTGTGTAGTTTTATAATGCTGTTGCTATTCAAGTGTTTATCTCTGATTAAAAAAAAAAATGGCCTCCAAAGCACCCAGCAGAAAGATATTGTCTCGTGGGTTTTGATGTCTGAAATGTGGTAATCTTAAAAATCATACTTGGTTCCCTAGGATGGGTAAAAGTGGAGGATTTTGTATCACCAAAAGTATTTATAGTGAGTATCTCAGCTTTTGATTTTAACTTCAGGAAAACTTCATGGAAGATGATTTAAAGCCACAATTGGTATTTATTGGCTCCTTTGATTCCAGTGAGAAAATTAATTTCTAGGCTTTTTATGGAGCAGAAAAGACTTAAGATGCTTTAGAGATAATGAGGTTGGTGGACTCTGTTGTGACATTGAAAGACCTTGAAGGTTTTGCTATCTCACCACTTCAGGGAACAATCTGGAAGCCGAAGAGTCTGTGGTCACATAATGAGGTTGACATACTAACATTGCTTTTAACTTACACCAAAGAGTTTGACTATTGAGTTTGGAACAGCAATACTATGACCTAAAAGTCTACCTGCCCCCTCTTTCCCTAAGGGGCAAAATTTTATAGGTGACTTCCTTCATTCCCAAATACCTTTTCCATTAACTAGCAGAAAGCAAGGCTCTATTTATAACTTGCCAGATGCACTGTATTGTCAATAACCTAGAATAATAAAAGGATGATATTCTTATTCATACACTGTGGCTTTGAAATTTCTAATGTTAATATAGATATTACATAGAATAGGCTCCAGTCATGAGTAAGGTATCTCCTCCGGGGTCTAGAAGACATCTCAAACTCCAGGTGTCTCTCACACAGCTGTTGAGCTTCTTCATCTCAAAATCTTGCTCAGCTGACAGCATCCTTTGTGATGATGACACTCATTCTGCTTAACATCCCAGCTCCAAGGGTTTGCCTTGAGCTTGTGTTCATCCCTCCACCCCTCTGTCCCTCTTTCTTGCTTCCTCTGTTTAAGTTTTCCTTTGAAAGACAACCTAAAGAAATCCTGCTGGTCCTACTTTGACAAACTATTTTAAACAAGACAAGTGCTCACCACCGGAATTCTCTGAACCTCTGTGAGCCTCTGCCAGCTTTTACCCAGGAGACCACAAGGACCTTACAAATACTTGACCTGCTCCCCTGTGGCTTCAGTACAATCGTTTTAATGAAGTACCTGTCACAGTTCCCCAAGTATGTCCAATTATGATCACTCTACTCACCCCCCTGAAACATTTCTTACTTAGAGAACAAAAAAGAAAGAAAGAAAGAAATAAAGAAAGAAAGAAAGAAAGAAAGAAAGAAAGAAAAAGAAAGAAAGAAAGAAAGAAAAAGAAAAATGAGGACTAATTAAATGCAAGTCTATATGTGGTCTGGCCCCCTTGCCAAGCTGATCCCACCTCTTGCCATTTTCCCCAGCCACTGGACTTTCCAGCTTGTTGCAGCCCCAGGCTACTCCTCCACCAAAGTCTCCTGACTCTTTTTTTCTTTTCTTTAAGTCTTGAATACTTAAGTTTCCTTAAATCTTGAACAGTATTTTTTTTGGAGGGGAGGGGGGCTTCTCTAACCATTCAAATAAAGATTATACCACTCTCCACCTCATACTCCTAACTCTATTCCACTCATCTTCCTTCCAACGCACTGATCACTGCCACCATATGGTTCACTTACAAGCTTTATTATCTATCTTTTCCCTAGGATGTAAAATTTAAGGCCAGAATTTTTCTAGTGACTTCCTTGATACCTACAACTGAGTATGGTCCATAGTAGGTATTCTGGCTAGTTTTATGTCAATTTGACACAGCCAGAGTCATTAGAGAAGGGAGCCTCACTTGAGAAAAGGCCTCTGTAAGATCAGGCTGTAGGCAACCCTAGAGGGCATTTTCTTAATTAGTGATTGATGGGGAGGGCTCAGCCCACTGTGGGTGGTGCCATCCCTGGGCTGGTGGTCCTGGGTTCTATAAAAAAGCAGGCTGAAGAAGCCATGAGGTGCAAGCCATACAGTACCATTCCTTAGCCTCTGCATCAGCTCTTGCCTCCAGGTTCCTGCCCTGTTTGAGTTTCTGTCCTGACTTCCTCCAGAGATGAAGAGTAAAATGGAAGTGTAATAATAAACTCTTTCCTCTTCAGTTTGCTTTTTCTCATGGTGTTTTAGCACAGCAATAGTAACCCTAAGCCTAAGACAGTAGGTCTTGCCACTGTACACAACCTCATAGGTGGTCTACTGTACAGGGCCAGGACATACAGTTTACATAAGAATGGTACCTCCTGGAGTTGTACAACATGTCCATCCCATAGGCACTCATTAAAAATTTCTTGACAATACCATATTGTTTTCTTTTCTTTTTTTCTTTTTTTTTTTTGGTTTTTCAAGACAGGGTTTCTCTGTGTAGCTTTGCGCCTTTCCCGGAACTCACTTGGTAGCCCAGGCCAGCCTCGAACTCACAGAGATCCGCCTGGCTCTGCCTCCCGAGTGCTGGGATTAAAGGCGTGTGCAATACCATATTGTTTTAACTGCGCCTCCATTGGCAATCTCTATAAAAATCCTTACTGTTGATGAAATGTCTGGAGAGCTTAGAGACCCACAGAACAAAGGAAGATATTTTTAGCACCTCCTGGATTGTGGGTTTAAAATTGTTGGACCTACACCATCATAAATATTGTTTACTGACTAAACAAAGCACTTTGAATTCCACTGAGGTGGGCAAATTGGCTGCTTTTGGGGAGTCTACATAATCACTATTTTCCCACAAGATAATTGAACAGTAAGTGTTATTTAAGACAGTCTTGGAAGAATTTCCAGTTTCACTGTAGGGAAGAAGAAGTTTATATCTTGGGTTTTTGTTTAGTTTGGAGGATCAGCACTCATGACTATTCACACAGCTCTATTTTTTTTTTTCTGGTTCAGAGTTAATGAAATCTATAACTACAAAGGATTCCTGTCATGTTTCAACATGTTTTTCCCACCTGTGGATGCCATACCTCCCTTTGAAAAATTTGTACTGTTGTTCTGCTCCCTGTTACAGCCGTGTGTCCATAAAATTTAATGGTTGACAATACCAGCCTCCTTAACTTCCTGTCTGGTTGATTTAAGGATGTCATGATTCCCTGGGAGTGGCCTCTGGTGACTTCATAGCCTCCTCTCATGGGGATGAGCTGTAAGGAAGAGGATTCCATAAAAATCTGTGGGTGTGGGAAGGTGTCTGCTGCAGGGTGGGAAATATTGCCAGTAAAGGCCGTGGCTGTGGTCTAGAACCTTCCCTGGAATTGCTGGCCTGGAGGTGGATACCTAATGTGCTATAATATTTACAGAATGAGTCATGCGTGAACTAGGGACGAAGACTCCTTTGTTCTTCAGGTACACCCCAAATAGCCAGGTTTTGTATTGCTTTCTCCTGTCTTCAATAATTTAAGATAGCAGATGAAGAAAATAACTTTATTTCTGTTTTTTCCCTGACATCTCAGTGCTTTTATTTACTCCTTATTGAGTGGCATATGATAGAGCAGAAGTATGCCTCTCCCTCTTCTTTGTGTCTGCTTACCTTAAAAGAGTCACAATGTTCCCAGTAGTAAGGGTGATGGTAGCATCTTAACCCTTCTCTAATTTCAAGGTTAACTAATCCTGAATTCTGAGAGGAGGTGAGGGGAGCTGCCCATCAGGGCTCTCAGTGGGAGAGAAAGCAGCCAGTATCTCTGGCTTCTTCTCAAGGAGACTAGCAGAGAGCAGGTGCTATATCCTTACTGCTGGAGACACTGAGAAACAGAGCACTTTAGTTCAGACATACTTAACTTTCCTCAGTGTGCCTTTGTTAAAGAGGTGTGTATCAAAGAAGTCACCTGTGTGATCAAATCTGGTATTTACTGAACTTGCTCTGTCCTTGACTGTCATTGCAAACAGCATGGCCTGTCCCTTGCTGTGTATATGTACTCTCACAAGGATGACCATGGCATGCACATATCTGAACTGTGGCTCCCTTCAGCACTACATAGCCGTATACCTGTTCCCAGTAAGTGTGACCTGGCCCTCTGCTTCCAGTTTCTAGAACTCATCTCATCTATGTAGAGAGCTTTCCCAAGCCCCAAGCCTACCCTAGGGCTTCTTGCACTGAAGAGGAAAGAGAGCTGTCTGGAGGTTAAAAACCAGTTCTTCAGACAGGGGCAGAGTTGACCATGACCAGCAATTTTATAAGGAGTGAATTGTTCATCTCTCTGTCTCAACACTTCCATTTGTAAAATGCCAATAATATAATCTCAGATTTGTTTTTGGAGATTAAATAAGATAATTTTTGGAAAGCCTTATACCTACTCCAAAATACTGTAAGATTTACCAGCATTAACAGGAATTCCCAGAATGCCAAGGGCCAGAGCCACACTTGCTGTAACTGCTTGTCTTAAGGTACTCCATTAGTTACTTTTCTCATTGTTCTAACAACACACGTGGCAGGAGCATTTTAAGGAATAATGGTTCATTTAAGCTCACAGTTTGAGGGCACAGCCATCATGGTGAGGAAGGCGTGAACACAGGAGCATGAGGCAGGCGGTCACAGTTCATTTCTGGTCAAGAAGCCGAGAGTCATGAGTGCTAGAACTCAGCTAGATTTCTCTTTTCCATTGGATCAAAGCCCCGCCCCCTCAGCCATGGATGATTGCTGCCCACATTTAGGATGAGTCTTCCTTTCTCAGTTCAACCATCTAGGAATTAAGCTTCTTAGACACAGTCGAGATTATGGTTCCATCTGATTCCAGATCCAGTCAAATTTGGCTATGAAGATTGACCATCATGATGCTGTTTTCTTCCTAAATAGACTCCGCAGTCTACTTTCCTTCATCCCTTAAACCTTGACCAGAGAAGCTTCTTTGTGCTCAGAGACTCATAACTGATCAAAGTACCAAGTGTAAAATAACACGAAGTGCTGAGTTTCGCATGGGTCATCTGTATCAACTTTTCGCCATCTAAGACTCAAGAAACTATGCAGAATGGGGAGGAGGCAAAAGAACGGAACAGTCAGTGGATGGGGAGTTAAGCTGGGAAATGATGACTTCTGGGTTTGCATAGTCATCGAGAACATCAACTCCCAGCGGCTGTGTTCTATCTCTACGTGATCAACACAAGATCAAGCCAGTCAACATTCCATCATGGATGAGGAAAGGGTGCATGAGAACCCACTCCTAGCAGATGAGTTATGGGTAATTGATGGCTGCTGGGCAAGGAAAAGACTATTTTCTTCAGGGTGTGGCTACTGGTAGGCTGCCAAAACCCTAGTGAAGGGTCATGCACCCATGCGCTTATGGGTAACACTAATTGGAATTAGTAGGAGATTTTAAAAAGGAGGTTGAAAGGATGCACTGGGGTACAAGGGAGGTGGCTTGGGAGTGGAAAGTGGTTATGATCAAGACACGTTGTACACATGTATGAAAATTTCAAAGATAAATTTAAAACATTAATTTTCTTAGAAGTATAATTTTGACGCATAGTAGAAGGTACAGACTGAATCTGAAATAGCTAACAGAACAGTCACGGTGTATGCTTCCTTTGGGCTCTCTTTGACTTTTCAAGAGCCTTAACCTGTGTGCCTACTGTGATTGAAGCATTGAGTACAAGTAACATTTTAATAGGTAACACTAAATTATACATATATATATATGTATGTATATACACACACATAGTGTGTGTGTGTGTGTGTGTGTGTGTGTGTGTGTGTGTGTGTGTGTGTGTGTGTGTGTGTGTATTGGCTCTTTATTTTCACCTTTACTTGGACAAAAATAGTATGTCCTTCAGCTAAAAGATAATTATAGATTATTAATTACCCTTTCCTTTACTGAGACAGTCTTCCAATCAGTAACTGAAATGCTTATTTTTTTCATTCATTTGTTCAGCAAATATTTAGACCTACAGGCACAGAATCTCTGCCCTCATCAACCTTCATATTTACTGGAGGATCTAGTCCTCAGAGTTCAAAGAGCCAGATGGCTTTTTGGAAGGAGGATTATCCAACAGGAGATGTAGCTGATGGGTAGAACCTGCCATGCATGGAATGGCATGGCATGGCATGTATGAATGTCTGAAAGCATAAGAGACTCTGGTCTAGAAAACTGAATTCAGTAAGACTGGACTCTACAACCCCAGGAGTATGCAAGAATAAGACAGGGCTGGACAGGAAATTAGAGGCATATCACCTGATTTTTAAAGAAGTGTCTGTGCAAGAAAACCAAAAGAATGCTATGTAGACCCCCTGTAAATGAGTACTAGAGACTACTAAAGAGGGAGAAGGTTTGAACTGTTGTTGAAACAGTTTTCACAGTACAAAGGAGATTCCTAACTTCCTCTAAGTGGTCATGGAGAACACCAGACATGCTCAAACATGCATGCCAAATGCCACCAGCAGCTCCCCACCACTAAAATAAATACTGTAACAACGTTATAGCCATCACTCAGATTTCTGACTGTTCAAGAGCCTTAACCTGTGTGCCCAACGTGATTGAAGTGTTGAGTACAAGTAACATTTTAATAGGTAATACTATATTATCTGCTTTTAGGAGGACAAAATCTTTCAGTTGTAACCTTAATAAAAGTTAATTGAATTATTAAGTATTCTGAATATTCTCTAAGAATAATTCTATGCAATGAATAAGGTAATTATATTATTGAAGTATAAATTTTCATCCTTTATGTCTCTTTTTGCATCCTTTGACTATTTTAACATTTGTTTCACAGAAGAACTTAATTCCTATCCTTCATCTCTCTCATATAATTGTTTTATTGGTTATGTATGTTAAATAGTTATGCCGGATTTAGTAGACAGGATTTCTATATGTCTACTACATAACATTTAGCATGGAGCAAAAGTGTAAGTGATAATGACAAATTATTAGCAAAGAACACTCACGGAAAAATTTCACAGATAATCTTCTCAACTTAAAAAAGCACAACTAACAGTAAAGCAAGTATACTTCCTTAGTAACTGGCTGTTACACAATACATAACCAGCTATGGCCTCTGAAGATTAAGCTGATTGGGTTGAGCAACAGCTCAGTTGATAAAGTGTTTGTCTCAGAAGCACGACCCTGAGCCCCAGAACCTATGCAAAAATGCTGGGCGTGGTGATTCACTTGTTACCAGTGCTAGAGAGGCTGAGGCAGGTGGATCCTTAGGACCTCCCGGCCAGCCAGTGTAGTCTAACTCAGGAGTTCCTAGCCAATGAAAGATCCTGTCTCAAAGGAGGTTGATAGTGTTTCAGATTATTGTCTGGCCCACACACACTCACTTGCACACACATGTGCATCTGCACACATATGCATAAGAGAAAAATGATCCAACAGTACATACTCTCTTTCTGTTCAGTACCATACGAGCATAAACATCTAGTGAGTATTTCTGTAGGGAGGAGAAGCAGAGTCCCTAGAAGGGAAACGAAGCTAACCAAAGGAAGGATGTGAATACCAGACTCATCCTGTATTCTAGATATGCACCAAAAATATTGCAATCAGTAAGGAGATCTCCAAGATACATGTGTTCAGTGTTACCGCAAATATCTGCTTTATAAAGGCAGGAGCCGTAAAGCCACAAAGATACCTCACCTGCTGCCTAAATAACACAGCCTGTGACAGAACTTAAGGCATAGAAAGAACTCCAAAAATGTCAGTTGTTGTTACTCTTGGGTAAGAATAAATATGATGTCATTCTTCAGCACTTTGCTAATACATATAGTAGTATCTAACTGCTTGTGTCCTTTATGTTCTTAAAATGTTGCTTGCATATTGATATGTGTTCTCAGCATAAAATATGCACCAAATTTTAAATACTTTGTGGGAGAAAATTAAAAGTAATTCATTGAAATATTTTATGCTGACTACATGCTATTTTTTTTAATGTGGAGCTAATATACATTATTAAAATTATTTTTGACTGTCACTTTTATTGCATTAATGCAACTGCCTAGTAGAAAATCTGCAATTACTTGTGTGGCTCATACTGTGGCAAGCATTATGCTTCTCTAGCTGCTGTGGAGAGACATCTCAGGGTGTTTAGCAAAGCAGACATATCACAGACATTAAGTGTCCTGATCAGCTATGAGGAAACAAGTCAAATTATAAGTGAACACCTTTGAACTATGAATTTATATAAGATTAAAGTGAAATGTAATGTTGCTGACCTGTGGTCAGTTTTCTCTTTAATAGACTGTCCATAGCATGCTATGACTCATGAGAACATCCTGTTCCTAGGCTACTGGTTGGTTCACCATGGAGTGGCTTTCCTGAGAACAGAATGGGAGATGTATACAAGTGCCCTGTTGATGTACCCGCTGCCACTTGTGAAAAGCTGAACCTGCAAAGTGAGTTGTACTTAGCAATGCGATTCTTTACAAATAGCAAACTCTCATTTGTCATAAATTGAGACAAAATGACAAAAAGATCTCAAATTTGTCTTCAAGAAATGTAGATAGCCTTAGGCCTTTGTTTATTTAATCATATGGACACCAGTTCATATCTAAATTTTTAAATGAGTTTGAAGACCTGGTTTAATAATCTTCATGGGTAATGTTCTGCCTTCTGGGACATTTGCCTTAGACCATGGAATGATTTCTACCATTTTTATTTTTCAAATTATGGCCAGAAATCTGAGACTATCAATATTTCTCTATCTCCTCTTTCTAGAATAAGCCATTATGTACAAAACACAATATTTCTGGAGCTGAGATTGAAGGGTCTAAGAAACACTATATATTTCAGATTATGCTGAATAGTTACATTCTAATAAAAATACACAACTTAAAATTATTTGCTATTTCATTTACATACATTGCAGGTGTGTTATATTACAATGTGAAATATTTAATACAGATGTAGGACTAGAAAGCTGAAAGAGTAATATCCCACACAGTATTTCCTGAAGGAAGTAAAAGGACATTCAGCTTAATGGTTAGCTCCTCAGGAGAGCCATGAAAATACAAACATTGCTGAGTCCAAGTCCTCAAGAATCAAGGCATAAAATAAGAAAGAGCATTGTTAAAAAACTCAAAGAAAAAAAGGATTTCAATGACAGTTATTAAATATTAGAAACATGGCTGGGGAGGTGGTTCAGTCAGTAAAGGACTTGCTTTGTCTGAAAAAAAAAAGGTAAATGGTGCCTGAGGAACAATATCCACAGTTGTCCTCTGGCTTCCAAGTGCAGGCATATGCACACAGACACCCCCCCCCACACACACATATATACACACACAAACACACATACACACACATATACACACACACATGATAGAAAAAGGAAGAGGAGTATCCCTTACACATCTCTATATGACAAGTTTGTAACATGTTTTCTGCCTCACAGTAGGAGCTAAATAAGCCAATTTTCAATGAGTCATATGGTCAGTGATGTCAAATGCTACAGGGATTGAAGTGTGAAGCCCGAGTACACATTTTCCGTTCACATAAAAAGGGATGTGGGTGATAGAATTCTAAACACTCAATCATATATGGAATTGATACTCAAAAATTTTACTTAACAACTGGGTGTGTAGCTGAATGGTAGATCCAGGAATATGTGAGGGCCTGGGTTCTATCCCAAGCATTCCAGGAAAAGCATCAACCAAAGGGAACCACACACCACCCATGTTATTGTATCACCTCAAGCCATTGTGTCATCTCAATGTTTCAGCACGTAGGTGGTAGCCTTCTGGTAAGATTTTTCTTCTAGAGTCTCATTTCCCTGGAGAGAATCTGTGGTCAGTGTCTTCCCACCCCTATTTTCAAACAAAACCTGGAGATTTAAACATCGGGGTTTGCTTTTGGGTCAATTATACTATTTAGATAGCCTAGGAAAAATAACACTGTTGAGGTATAGCCAGATATTCAGCAAAAACGGTCATAGAACATTTTTGAATAAAACAGGGAGTTCAGAAGACATGCACATATTTAATTTTAAGTTAACACATGGACTGGCACATTGCTTTATGGATAATATGTTTACATAAAAAATAAATTTAAAAATAAGAGCATATGCACAGGAGTTTCATTGTTTTCTTTCTATACCAAAGAAATTCTTACTCTACCAAAACATATGTAACTAACAAACTAACGTAGTTGTAAGTCCAGTGGGGCTGGGAGGTAATAAAGAGATAGATAAATAGATAGATAGACAGACAGACAGATAATACAAGGATTGATAGCCAGTCTACATTTCTAGAAATTAGGTAATACAGGAGAGGTGGAAAGACAGCTCAATGGGGTAACAAGATTAAGAATTATTTCCAGAAAATGGCAGAGATTACGAAGGGGTGGTACAAATGAAGTGTGTATTAGCCAATGACAGTGCAGCGTTTAATCTAGCCAGAGAGGTGTCACTGGTGCCTGGCAGAATGAGTCTGAGGAGAACACCTCCTCCTCTAAGACAGACAGGAAGGAGGGAGGGGGAAGTCCTAGCAGTAACCCTCATCAGTGTGGAGGAACCAAGCTCCCTGGAGAGTGTGATTCATGGCCACAGTGTGTGAGCTTCTCACTGAGGCTGAGGGAAGGAGTGTTGAGAAGAGGGAAGTCTTACAGCAGTCGCCCTGGGAAATGCGGGAAGCCACCCAGTTGAGGATTAACGAAAGTAGTGGCCCTGGCTTGCCTGAAACTAGAGAACTTGTTACAGAGGTGAATTATGGAGTTTAGTGGCTCAGGAGAGAAAACAGCCAGGTACTGGTTGGTGCCATAGCTTGGAGGGACAGATTCATTTCTTATTTTACCTGGCTGGTCCCATGGTTTTGTTTTGAAATTCTCCTACTGCTTTGAGCCAGAGTCTATCAAATGGTGTTCATTAAGACTATTTTAAGCAAGCCCAATTAAAAAAAAAAAGAGAGAGAGAGAGCAGGAGACAAGGTGGCAAACAGAAATGCATGGTACCCTCATTGTGTGTTTTGTTTGATGAGAACATTTTCTTTTAAAAACACATATTTAAATACCCTGACAGTGCAGCTGCCTAATTGCCTTTCACACGGGAGTGAGTAGTGAGTGGCTGAAGACACCACATCCCCACTCATCATATAATGCTAGTTTCTAGACACGTTATGCCACATTCAAACCTATGTAGAAACATGAGTCTGCCTGTTTGGTTTTATTATAGCTTAAGTGAATGGTAAATAGTTAATACTTTAAAACATCTCTTTCTCTCCTAAAGATTCAACAAGCATCTCAAATGTTACAGAGATAAAAACCAACATGAGCCTGGGTTTGACCCTCACCAGGAATTCGGGGACCGGTGGCTTTCTAGTGAGTGTTGTGCTCTCAGATCCTCCTTCCTCTGGAGAGAACTTGTGGTCAGTGTCCCCCTGACATCCCCCTTATCAAATATAATCTGGAGATTTAAACATTGAAGTTTGCTTTTGGATCAACTATGCTCCTTGGATAACCAAGGAGACGTAACAGTGTTGATGTGGAGCCTTCTTGAGTATTCAGCAAGCAATAGAATGTTTTCGATGAAACGGGAAGCCTCAGAAGAAGCCCTTTTCCCCTGAGAGGTGTGAGGAGCAGGTGTGGATACCATCAAAATCTCAGGTCCTGTTTCCCTGTTTCTGCTTCCTCAGGGAGCATGTGCAGGCACCTTCCATTCAGCAGGCAGGGTTCAAAGCCAAGCAGCTCTTCTGTCTTTTTATTTATTTATTTATTTATTTATTTATTTATTTATTTATTTATTTATTCATTCATTCATTCATTCATTCATTCATTCATTCATTCATTCATTCATTCATTCATTTATTTATTTATTTATTTATTTATTTATTGGTTTTTTGAGACAGGATTTCTCTGTGTAGCTTTGTGCCTCTCCTGGAACTCACCTGGTAGCCCAGGCTGGCCTCGAACTCACAGAGATCCGCCTGGCTCTGCCTCCCGAGTGCTGGGATTAAAGGCGTGTGCCACCAGCGCCCGGCAGCTCTTCTGTCTTGAATCGCTGCTGTAAGCTCTGGCTACTCTGACCCGATGTAAAGTGAGGAGCTGTCTATCATGTCATTTATCTGCCTGTCCTGTCACTTATTTTCTAGTGAGCTACGAAAGGAAATTTTCTGAAGGCAAGAAGAATTTCTGAGCTCCGATTTAATATAAGAAATTCCTGAAAATATTTGACTATACAAACAGGGAGAAAAAAAAATTCACATACCCTCTCCATCCCCTAGAAAGTTGAAAGACAAGAAGACAAGTAAAAACTAAATCACATTTGAAATTTCCTCTGGCTCATATAAAAATAGTCTAGTTAAGACAGCTCTGAAATACTGTCTTCAAAGGCCCAGGCTGTCTGTGCTATTGACCTGTTAACCAAAAATCTTGCTTTAAAAAAAAAAAAAAAAACTTGATTTAAAAAATTGTAACCAATATTGTCATTTTATTTAGAATAACAAACATTTACATTTAGAAAAACTATTACCACTAAATAAATTAAATATTGGTTATCATATGTGTCAAAGCAGTGTATAAACAACTATTGCAAGGTATCTTCCGGGCTTTGTTATATTCTGAGACCTTTATAATAGAGTTGGTTTTATGGTTTTTGTTTATTTTTGCAGTTGGCTAAACCAGAAGAATATCTTGAGAATTATGGACTGTAGATGTACTTTAAAAGTTTTAATCCTTAATTCTAGATACAATAAAAATTTTTAACAAAGAGAATTAGTAGTCACTGTAAAGGAGCTGGGAAGAGGAAAAGACCCAACTTTCTTTACACATTGAAAAGGTCAGGCTCTTGAACTCCTCTTAAGAGTTATGTGGAAAAGACTAACAGTCATCACATATTTCTGAACCTTCTTAAGTTCTGGGCTTAAAGCAAGAATGCTTTGGCAGTAACAATTGGCGTATTGTAACTTCTGCTTCTTCATTCTGTTTTCCATTGCTTATGAAAAAGAGCTTCTCTTCTTGCATGTATCATGAGTTACCTGCCAAGGTGATAAAGCGACTGAGGATGCAGACATGGGTATGAATGATTGTCCTCTACTGTGTGTGTGTGTGTGTGTGTGTGTGTGTGTGTGTGTGTGTGTGTGCGCGCGCGCGTGCGCGCTAGCCAGAAGCAACAATGACTTTTTCCTAATTGGCAAAATGTTCCAGCTTTATGGCAGGAAAACCGTGCTTGCTCACTGAGCATGAAATATGAGCGCAGCTGCTAGGATTAAGCCACTAACAGTTAAACTGGGTCAAATAGATTCCTTTTGTTTTTCCAATTGCTTCCTATAAGTTCACACTTCTCTATTCAGTTTAAATAATTGATCTGTCCATAAGTTTAGTGCTCTGTTATGCATGGGTCACAGCTTTATATAATGTGAAGTTCTTTTGGTAACTTTCAGTATCTTTAGACTTGACCTCTCTTCCTCTAGAAAATTTGATTTTAGAGAGTCTAATGTCTCCTGTGTGCTTTAATCATTATTTAATCACCAGTTCTCAGCTTTCATCAAAGGGCTGATGAAAATGAAGAATTGGTGCTGTGTTCGTGGAGATAGTAAGAGTCAGGATATGTATGCTTGAGCAAGGAGATAAATACTAGCCAGCTAGGGACCTTGAAACTCACAGTAAAGAAATAGTTTAATGTAGATGTATCCAACCTTCTTATTAAATAAGAAACACAGAACCAATGCAAAGAAGAAAGCCAAGAGGTCAGAGCTAAGAGCTAAAACCTTACCCTTCCTCCTGCGGTGGTCCTACCTCTCCGAACCAGAGCTACCCCTGTGTTAAAGTCTTTATATAGAGTTCCTGTCCTGCCTTCTCATTGGTTGTAAACCCAACCACATGACCGCCTCCTCACAGCCTGTCTGTATAGGCCTCCAGGTTTTCCAGGATTGGTATTAAGATTAAAGGCATGTGTATCCAATAATGGCTGTATCCCTGAACACACAGAGACTTATCCAGCTCTGCCTACCAAGTGCTGGAATTACAAGCGTACGCTACCACTGCCCTGCTTTCCTATGGCTTGCTAATAGCTCTGACCCCCGGGCAACTTTATTTATTAACATACAAATAACATTTTAATACAAATAAAATATCACCATAGTTTACAGCGAGGGTAAAAGGTAGCAGTTCATTACCTCAATTGTGTTGTTTTGTGTGTTAATGTGCTTTACAAGAATGAGGTTTTACTCAAAATTTGCCTTCATAAACTCAGAAAGAAAAACAAAGGGTTTTAAAATATCACATGAGCAGGGACACGGTGGCCTGCCCCTGAATATAAGAAGTGTGTTTTCTGTTTGCCATAGTGTCCATACTGGCCTCAGGCACTCTTGAGGACCCCTACCTGTCCTTAGAGGCAGCTAGATTTTTGGTTCCTATTGAGAAGTCCTAGATGAATGGGACAGGAGGAGACCCCCATGCTCAGACAACCACAATGATGTGCTACTGCAGTAATGACTCTTTCCCTTGACTTGTTCTGAGTATTTTATATCTATGGATCATTGAACATTCAGTCTCTACAATCTTACAAGCAAAAAGACCTGATTATCTTCATTTTATAAATGAGTCATGTGAGACCCACATACCTGAGAGACGAAAAGCCAACTTTGCATTCAATTTTCTTATGGAGCTTTTCTAGAAGTAGTTTGGTGGGGGAACCCATGGTCTCTCTCTCTCCATTGACAGCTACCCCGATGGCCGCATCTCTCTCCCTGAAGGCCCATCATGAAGCAGGCCATCTGTTGCTTTCTTCTTGTCTTTTTAGCCTTCCCAGAGCATGGTCCCTCAAACACATTCTATGAAGATTTTTGAGAGTTTATTTTTATTTCAGCCATATGAATGTTTGCCTGAATGTATGTCTGTGCACAAGGTGCTTGCCAGTGCCTATGGAAACCAAAGGAAGATGTCAGATGTCTTGGGCCTGGAATCATAGAAGGTTGTTAGCTGCCATGTGAAGAATGGGAATTGAATCTGGGCCCTCTAGAAAAGCAGCCAGTGCTCTTAACCACTGAGCTATCTCTCCAGGCCTTCCAATGCATTTTTGACTTGCTAGTTTTGTAAAATTGGTAAATCAGGTGATGGCAAGATGGCTCAGTGATTAAGACCACTGGCTGTCCTTCCAGAGGACCTGGGTTCAATTCCCAGAAGCCAACATCCTCCTCTGGCCTCCAAGGGCACTGAGCACAAAAGTAGCACAAAGACATAAGTACAAGTAAAACATATATGTATGCACACACATGCACAAATATATATATATACACATATATGTATATATACATGCATGTGTATACATGTGTACATATGTATGTATATATACACATATGTGTGTGTGAGTTGGTGAATCCTAATATCTTGGGAAAGAATGGATATGGTGTCTTAATTCCATAAAAGGAGAAGTAGAAGGTTACATTTCCTGTGTATGTATATTATTTTCTCCTTTCTTTGAAGACCTGTGGTCCTCTGTGGGCACATCAGTGTGGAAATCAGTATTATGCGACTGGAATTTGTTCTGACATCAGTCCAGACTTTCAGTCCTTGACCAGCTTTTCACCTGCAGTTCAGGGTAAGATATGAATGTGAAGGATGTCTGAGCAACGCCTTACGATTAACGGGGGGAAGGGGTACCAAGTCCAACCCAACCTCTCTGTAAGTCTGAAGCATATATGGTGGTGAAGTTTGACTTATCTTTGGAAAATGTGTTCTTCCTTTGTCTCTCCCTGTGCAGCTTGCCCTTCCCTTGTAGATGTTGTAGTTGTATGTGATGAATCAAACAGTATTTATCCCTGGGAGGCGGTAAAGAACTTTTTGGAAAAATTTGTACAAGGCCTGGATATAGGACCTAAAAAGACACAGGTAAGGACATCAAAAATCATAAATGAGCACATGGCTCTCCTTTGGGGGAGAATAATGTTAGATGTGAAGTCTTAAATTTTTCATTTGTCAGATCTTCATTTTTAATGCATTTAATGTGACCTAGGAAATGAATTGAAACATACACTTCTAAGGTCAGTATTTGGCCCATGGCTTCATTCAGTGTTGCTGATTTTAGTTTTATTTTTGACAGAGTTATCAAAAGAATGGTGTATAACATTAGTATCTCTTCTAAAAGCTGCTTATTGTAATTCTTTAACCCATGAGTTTATTAATAATACCTTTATAGGAATAGAAAGATGGCTTAGTGTTTAAGAACACTTACTGTTTTGCAGAGGACCCAGGTTCAGTCTGCAGCCTACAACTCCAGTTCCAGGAGATCCAAAGTCCCCTGGCCTCTACAGGCACCTGTACACACACACACATGGTGCACATAAATTCACACAGGCACACACATATATACATAAATAAAAAATAATAAATAATACATTTTTAAATTAGATACATATTTTTCCCTATATCCATTTTGATCAATAGTGAATTCCTCAAGTTTACACTTTGCTTGTAAAAGAATTATCTGAATTCTGTGAAATTCAAAAATAACTGCATAATTCTGATATTAGTTTATAGCCTTTTGTTTATAATCTAGTATAATCTGACTTGTATTTTACATAAGAAAATATTTTCAATAATTTGAAATTTTCTATGTTTTGAGAAGTCTCAATTGGATTCTATTATATCTTCTTTTTTATATTTTTATTAATTAATTAATTAATTAATTAATTAATTTTACATCTCAGCCATAGTTTCCCCTCCCTCCTCTCCTCTCAGTCCCTCACCCAACCCCTTCTATGCCTACCCCCCATCATCTCCTCCTTTTCTGATTAGGAAAGGGCAGGTCTCCCATGAGTATCAACAAAACATGGCATATCAAGTTGCAGTAAGACTAAGCACCTCCCCATGTATTAAGGCTTGGCAAGGTGACCCAGTATGAGAAGTAATATATGTAGTTTTGATGTTGATTTTACATACCAAGGGAGTGGGCAAACAGCCTTCTGAGACCATGAAAGTTCCACTATGGCTTTTTACTAGAAACTTCTATTAATGAAGGCTACATGTCACCCTGGTTTCTGGAGAACACCACCTTTAAATCTCCTTAAGAAGAAACTGTCCCCATTTGTCTCTTTCTTTCCTGTTTCTAAATCAGTTACCATACCTGTCCCAGCTGATTTAATAGTCTCCAGAATTCTCGACTTTCTTCTGTGTCTTCCCACCACAATCTATTGTCTCCTCTCTAGAGGTAGCTGAGTTTAGTCTCTCTTCTTATGGCCCGTATTTGATATACACCTTATCTTTAAACCCTCCTCTCTGCACTCAGGTCTACGGCTGTGTCATAGGATCGTATCTGGCTGATATCCTCAGTTAGTTTAGAATCAGTTGCACATCTTATCTTATAGTAAGATGTATAGGATGATCACCGTGTTTCTCATGCCTTCCCAGTGGCTGTCATACCTCCTCCCAGGCAAAACTACAAACTGGACTCAGGCATCAAGGGCTGTCCCTCCGAATCCCTTGTAGTCTTACCTCTTATGAGTCTTATGTCTTCCAGAGAGCCTCTCAACACTCACCCCTGTTTCCTGCTCACACGATCCCATCTCCAGGGCTGGGAGAATTCTTCTAATGCTCAGAAATAGGCATAGAGATAGAAAGATGTAAGTTCCTTGGTCTACAGTATTAGAAACTGTCCCCTAGATACCTTGTTCAGAAGTTTATCTTTCTGTTTGCTCCCTCAAATAAGGTTCTTTCCACTGTGTATACTCTGAAGGCCAGAGATTCCCTGCCCCACGTGGATAGCTAACACCCTTGCTCTAACAGTCAGTTAAACTAGGTACATAGCTTAGGAATACATGAGCTTTTTTTCAATTCAACTGTGACTCTGTTACATAACTACTCAAAACTATTGAGATATTACCCTCCATCTATGATTGCTTATAGTTGTTTTCAAGCTAGTATCCATTGATAATTAGAAAGTTTATTTATTTGTATCTACTTTCATCTTTGCACCAGAAAGCAGAACCTAATATTCTTTTGCATTAAATATACTAAGGAAGTGCTTTAAGAATCTCAAGTTATTTCTGAACCAAAGTGCAAGCTGTAACAGATTGTCTTGCGTGGCAATCATGCTCCTGTTACATACTGAAGACCTCCAACAAAGATAATTCCACAGAAAGAAGAATGATTTTCAAGCACAGAATTGTATTTGGTTTCTTTAAGTTATCAGACTACACATCTAAATTCACCTTTCGTATTATATTGGCTAAATATAAGTTGTTTATAAGCTAATGATCATTAATAGACTTCTCTTTTGAAGGTGGCATTAATTCAATATGCCAATAGCCCAAGAGTTATATTTAACTTGGACACTTTCAAAACCAAAGAGGAAATGGTTGAAGCCACATCCAGAACCTTCCAATACGGTGGGGACCTCACCAATACCTTCAAAGCAATCAAATTTGCAAGGTAAGTTTTAATGCTATCGAGTCAACCCTTTGACAACATCAAAATGCTCAAAGTAAGAGAAAGGAATGAAAAAGTCAAAACAAAAGTAACCAGCAGAGACAAGCCTGAGCTTTCTGTGACATGTGTCCCTTGACATGGTACAGGGGAACTGAGTTCACACACCATGGTCTGGGATGGTCAGACAGACGGAGTGATGTGATATGATTGTTCATGAATTGCATAAAATACAAAGGTCTTAGATTAAAATAGTGTGAAAGGAAAGATTCTACCACTGTTAATATTAACTTCAAACAAATAAAGCTAATAGAGTATTTTGTACACGTTAATGAAGCTCATTGTGCATTATGCACAAGAATCTAAACGTTAAGATTATTATTCCTGCTGCAACACACAGGGGTGTGAATTTTACAACTGTATGGCATCCACCTCCTTCTTACCTCAGTTTCTCTTTTTCTGCTCTGTAAGCTTTATTAGACACTTTATTAAATGTCTGCCTGTCATTTTTTAAAAATGAGAATAATGTGCCTGCTCTTAAACCTGCTCACAACCTTTTCCACTTCCTGTTTTTATTCTTTCAAAAGTCATTAAAACAAGTTGTCTGTGATTCTTCTTGCCTGTTCTGCAAAGCCTGTAGCTCTGCCCCTAGGTGAACATGGTCTCTGCACCAGCTAGCCTCAAGCCCGTCGCCCATAGCACCTCTGAGCATTTGATAAGGGCAGACATACACTGCTGCTCTGAACTCAGTCTTCATGGAACACCATAAACTTCTGGGATTGCCACCAACTCTGGCCTCTTCCTGGGCTCCTACTCCTGGTTTTTCGTCACTGAACAAAGACCTCTTTCCTCCACAGTCCTTTCAGGAACAATGTCCTTACCCTTGGTGTGAGGACTAACCCTGTGTGGGCTCCCCCATTGCTATGTGTCATCTCTTAGCTCGCTCCCCAAAGTCGTCAGGCATCCCACTGAAGTTGAGCGTCTTTATTGGGAGTACCATCTCAGAACATTCATCGTGCCCTAAAGCAGCCTCATTCTGTTTCTTCACTGCTCATGAAGCTGGTGTCTGTTCACGCCATCATCAGGCAAAACCCTCCGTGCTGCCTTACCTCTTCCCACTTCTCCTAAGATACATAGCTGGCCATCATGAAATTTGCCACGTCTATCTCCTCATTACCTATTTTATCTGTCCCCTCCTTTTCTCTGTATGTATACTGAAGTTCCTGCTTTCATCAACTGGTGAGATTTTCTTCATATGTCTTAAAAGACACTGTCCATATGAGAAGATGCGATTGTCTTCGTCTTTCTGTCTCTAGCTCTTTGGGGGCTTGACCATCTCATAAACTGCAGGCCATAAAAATGAGTCACCTGTCATTGAGTGGAGAGCCCGTTCCAGTCTAGTAACTCAGACTAAGGAAAGAATGTTGTCAAGATAATCTCAGAGGACTTCAGTCTTCAGCAGAGAATGTAGCTGGGGCCTACCCACCAGGAAGGAACCTGGAGGCCTGTTAAGCTTTCATCTCCAAAATAAGGCATGATTACTATTTGTTGAGGTGTGTGTGGCCTGTCTGGCTTTTATTACCTTTTTAAAGCCCTGAATTTCCCCACTACCACCACAGTTTCACAATGAACAAAAATCAGGACCCACCCAAATTCTAATCATCACCTACCAGAACACACACACACACACACACACACACACACACACACACACACACAGAATTCTGATAACCTTTCTGTAAATATCCCCTTATTTCCACACACTTTATTTCATCAAACACCTACCATTATAGGACAATTCAGGAAATAAAAACTAAATGAGGCAGTTCCATCCTCAAATCACTCTTGGTGTACACTGTACCCACAAAGGATAAACGTCACTTTTAAAAAAAGGATATGACATGAGCTCCGTGATTAAAATTTGTCTGTCTGAAAATATGGAATATATTTCTTCTTCATTTCCATGTTTCCTAATAATATACACATAAAATATTCTGTCTAACAAAAATGATTTATCAGCTTTAAAAACCTTGGCATTAGAGTATTGGTAAGTGGGCAGATGGTTAGCCAGCACTGAAGACATAAATATGAAGACAGAAGGGATGAACGGGAAACAGAAATCATTACATAGCTAGCTGATAGTTTACCCTATGAAGTAGGTGGCATCCCCTAGGAAGAACGTCATGGAGATTCTAATAGACAGAGAGAAATAACTTGTTGGTTGGCTGTCTATATAGAAGAAAATAAAGCTGAATAATGTACCTTACTTCTTGCATCAAAATAGATTTTAGCTGAATTAAATTTTCAATCTACCTGGGCATATTGGTGTATGCCTATGATTCTAGCCTGGGCTACATGGCAAGACCCTATCTCAAGAAAAGAAAATACAAAATACAAAAAAATGAAAGCATTAAAGGATTAAGCATGTACATGAGATTTTAATGATAATTTTAGACATTTTTTAAAACGGATCATGTATTTTTTATAAGTGCCGTATCAAATATAAAGGGAATATAAGAAAATGGATTAATAGATTTGACTCTTTAAATATAAATATAGGGTTTGGGTGGGGCTGGAAGATTGCCCAGTGGGTAAAGTGCTTTCTCCACAAGACTGAGGAGCTTACATGGATTCCCAGAACCCACATAAAAGCCAGGTGCTGTGGTATATGTCTGTATGCTTAGAACTGGGGAGGGGAGAGACAGATGCAACTCCAGAGCTTGCTGGCCACGCAGCATAGCTGAGTCATTGAAATCCAGGTTTAGTGAGACCTTGTCTTAAAAACTGAAGTGGAGAGGTATAGAAAAAAGACACTGAATATTGATCTCTGACCTCCATATGCACATTCATGCATGTGTATCTATGCATTTATACAGGAAAACATATATGGGCCATATACAACACACACACACACACACACACACACACACACACACACACACACACAGAGAGAGAGAGAGAGAGAGAGAATAGAGACAGAGACAAAGACAGAGTCAGAGTCACCTGGGAAGGCTAAACTGAGGAATTACCTCCATCAGACTGTTCTATGGACATGACTACATGGCATATTCTTGATTAATAATTGATGCCTGGGGGGCGGGTCCAGCCCACTGTGGGCAGTGTTATCCTTAGGCAGGTCGGCCTGGGCTGTATAACAAAAGCAGCCAAGCAAACCAGATGAAGCTGTTTTTCTTCCATAGTTTTGCTGCAAGCTCCTGCCCTCAGTTTCTGCCTTGATGATAGATATAACCCGTAAACCAAATAAACTCTTTCCTTCCAAGTTTCTTTTTGTTTTGGTGTTTTATCACAGCAACAAAAAGCTAACTAGAATACACACACACACACACACACACACACACACACACACACACACACATACACACACACACCATGAAATCTCTTGAAATTACTATTAAATGTGAATTATATTTTTTATTTCTCTGAAGAAGCTACAAATAGAACAATGCTCTTAAATATAACACCGGCATTGACATAGAAGGAATTGATGTGGAAAACACAACATAGTTTATGACTGATGTGCTTAAAGATGCTAATTTTCCATTTCTACTTCAAAGCAGGGATCTACATCTTAGCTTCTGTTAATAATGAGCATTTTTATCTGTCACAGAGACGAGGCTTATTTACCAGCTTCTGGTGGGCGCCCAGGAGCTACGAAAGTCATGGTAGTTGTGACTGATGGTGAATCCCATGATGGGTCAATGCTGAAAGAGGTGATCCAGAAATGCAATGATGATGAGATATTGAGGTTCGGCATAGCAGTAAGTGGCTTCTGTTTGGACATGTCTGGCGGTTGATGGGTACACAGTCCTGAACTCCATCACTTTCCCGGTCTGCAATTTGTACAGTCTCTCTGCTTCTTGCTCGTTTTCAGTCCTATCAACTGAATAAGTGGCTGTGGGAGTGTTTGCAAGAAGCTCTGGGATGATCAGAAACGTCCTGAAATGAACAGATAGGGAAATCGAGGTAGAAGAAGAATGACCTTTGTCCTGCTCTCTCTTTTTTCAAGGTTCTTGGGTATTTAAACAGAAATGCCCTTGATACTAAAAATTTAATCAAGGAAATCAAAGCCATTGCTAGTACTCCAACAGAGAGATTCTTTTTCAATGTGGCCGATGAAGCCGCTCTTCTGGAAAAGGCTGGAACACTAGGAGAACACATTTTCAGCATTGAAGGTACAAAGGCCTTGCACAAACTTTCCCTTCAAATAATTCTTGTTGGATAATTTGTTATTTTCATATAATGTATTTGCTATATGGATATTAACTCATAGACTGTGCATAAAGACTAACTCAGATATGTCACATGTCAGGAAGAAAGATATGACTACATGATTTATAAGAGAAATGTGATTACAGAGCAGAAGAAAAATATGTATCCAGCCACTTTTGTACTTTGCCTAAAAGATGACACATCAATACTGTTTAATTTTCTACAAGTCTCTGAGGTGCAAAGCTCAAACATGGTTGATAAGATGATGAATTTTTTCAATTTTTGAGAGAACAATCTACCAATATCTATTATAATCATAGTTTTTTTCTTTTTATGTTATTTCAAAAATTCTTGAATTTGTTTATAGTAAACATATATACCTTTAAAATATTGAAAATTCAGTGATGATCTCCAGCAGTTCAGTTAGGGGAAAGGCTTTACTTATTACAGCATTACTGATGCACCTCCATAGCCTTGGAACATCCTCAGGGCAGAATTGTCACCCATTCAGACAAGCAGGACCTGGAGGACTAGAACACTCTTCACAGTTGGTTAAAAAAAAGTTCCATGCAACCCAAATCCTAGTTCCAGGTGCTTAACCCAAATAACTCAGCAATAAAACTGGTGTTTAATTGTGCACCTACATATCAGGTCCTGCTTAGAAACTGGTTTGAAGGTATTGCAAAGGTGTCCACTTCTGCAGTCCAACCTTGATCTTCTGTTGATGCACTAGAAATTTCTGTCCCACCCCAAATTTTATTGTGGAAGTGTGGTATTTCTGAGTTATTTAAATCATCACCAAAAACTAAGGCCTCCTGCAATTATTCAAAACTACTAAGGTATCTGTAAGAGCAAATTTGATGGGAGTCTGTGAGTAGGAGTAATTGCAATGCAATTTAAGGCTAACTTGAAATGATCTTGGACATTTTCTATTGTCGAAGACTTTTGAGGAACATAAACATATTTCTCCCCCAAACTGTGTCTATGCAATCAGTGTTATTGTCATACTTCCTCAGCAAGAGGACCCCTCACAGTAGTAAAGTTTGTTCTATTGAAGTGTTTGTGGAGGAATTTGGCTTGCTTCTCAGGAACATTATTGAAAGACAACCATGCTGACCACACTGAAAAGGATGTGCCTACCAATAGAGTTCTGCTGTGTTAGACACCAACAGATACTTAAGTGCAATTAAAACAAACTTCCCAGCTAGGAAACTCTTTAGTCTTGAGTCTTGGTTTCCAATGGCTGACACAGGTTTCCATCAGTCCAGTCTACAATACAAAATAATCACCTCTTTTTCTAAAGCATCTGAAGTATCTGAGCATTAGGAACACCAGTATTTAAAAGCAAAACCTACATAATTTCTTAACTATTAATGATAAATTTACAAGAACACTCTGATCTCATTTTCCACCTTTACTAAATATTTTTTCTTTGCTGAAGCTCATTTGATATCAAGAACAGCATAAATATTACATTAAATTAATGCTTAATGGGGGATCAAAGCCAACTTTGAACACTTCTTTGGACACTTTTTTAGTGATTTCCCCATCCTAGAATCCTCCAACCTACAGCTGTACATTGACATGAAAACACTTGTGTGTCTGTGTGTGTGTGTGTGTGTGTGTGTGTGTGTGTGTTCATGAATGCACATGCTTGCAGATGTGTGTCCATGCTTTAAATTTTGATTTAAAATCGCTGACAATAGTATAATTTTTGAAAATGATGTTTACCAGGTACTGTTCAAGGAGGAGACCACTTCCAGATGGAAATGGCACAAGTCGGATTCAGCGCAGACTACTCTCCTCAAAATGTGTGTATACCAGATAAGCTTAAGCCAATATTGCCACTGACCACAACACACACAAAGACACAATAGCTTAGACACAGTAGGAAAAACAGCCATTCCCTGAGCAATGATTCAGATTCCTGGGCCCAGTCACTAAGCTTTAAAAAAAAAGCAGTTAAATTCTTCCTTCCCTATGTCAGAGGAAAATACCTTTTATAATAAAAGCTTTGAGTTTCCTATGGCAAAGACACTATACTAATTCCAAACATTATCCTTATAAGAATTTCATGGGAATCAATTAATTACCTAAAACATTTGTCAGAGAAAAAAAAAGCCCTTTTTATCCCTGACACAGTCACAGACCACATTGCCATGGTATCATTTTTCACAAGCAGAGACAGAGAATTGTTGAAGATGGGCAATTTGTGAGACCTGAGGTGGACCTGGAGTCCATGTCTTGGTAACTCAGGGAATCCATCCAGTGTTCTCAGAAACACCCTCAAGGTCTGGACCCAAATCCTGCCCAGGACATTGGAGGGGAATGAGAGACAAAATGGTACAAGATTCTGGGAAATATTTAGGGATGAATTTGAAGTCAGAGGGTGATAAACAGATCCAAGGACCAAGAACAGCTCATCCTTTGCCTGAAATAAAAGATGCTCATGTTACTGATTCAACAACACTTAGAGATGCTGAAAAAAGTTAGAAATCTTTCCTGTAGAAAGAGGTAAATAAATACAATAGTACAGAAATATTTTCACACAATTTCATGAGGTTACTATCCAGTCATATACTCCCAGCTTAGAGTCTGTGCTTACATTATGCTTATTCTCAAAATTTTGTATTTTTCCTCAGAATGAGATATATTTTTTTCCCTATTTGGTATTTTTAACCCCACATCACCATATCCCTGTTCCCTTATATCAAAACAAACAAACAAACAACAACAACAACAAAAAGACCCTTAACAATAACACCTTTCATTCTGGCCAAGCCTGTTCCTAAGGACTTGTAGCCTTTGATATTTAAATTGAGTTTGAACCAATGCAGAAGACCCTGAGCTGTCTGGTCTTTCCCATCCCTGACTTAGGCTTGTTTTCAGTCCACTACATTGACTGGCACAGCTACAGGTGAGTTTTGTGGCTGTGCTATGGTTAAACACATGGGCTATAGGGATGTAGATGTGAGAACATTTGAAAAGGACTGAGGAAAAGAATGAAGGACCGTAAGGGCTAGAGCAATAACTCAATGGGTAAGTGAGCTTGTTGAACAAGCATGGGAACCCGAGTTCGGATCCCAACACCCACAATTCAGGCAGGGGCACATGGCTGCCCATGCACCTGTAACCCTAGCACTGTGGGGAGCGCAGAGATAGGAGGATCGCTGGGGTTTGCTGGCTTTAGTGAGAGATTCCATGTGAAGGAAATGAAGCAGAGAGCGATAGAGCAGTATGCCTGATATCCTCCTCTGGCCTCTTTGTGCACAAGTATGCACATCCAAGCATACAACACACACAGCAAACATACAGAGAGTTGGAAATACAACTGGTCAGAAGGTCTCCCAAGACATGCTAGGGAAGAGCAGCATCTCCTCCCTCCTCTGACATCAGTACTTTCTATTGCTTTAGTGTGTCTCCTATTCATAACGAGCCTTTCCTGTGAGTATGTGGGATGAGAAGTTCTCATCTGTTTCTTCTGTAAGTTCTGAAAGGTTCAGCATTTTCAAAAGTGTGCCTTTGAGTTGAAGACGACTGTGCGTCCATCCTGTGCCATGGCCTACTGCAAAGAGTTCTACATAATGCATTATCATAAGCTCCTCCAAGAGGGTATAGCTCAGTGGTTCTCAGCCTTCCTAATGCTGAGACCCTTTAATGCAGTTCCTCGTGGTGTGGTGACCCCACAACCATAAAATTACTTTCGTTGCTACTTCATAAATGCAATTTTGCTACTGTTATGAATCATAATGTAAATATCTGATATATAGAATGGTCTTAGGCGACACTATGAAAGGGTGAAAACTGTTGGCATAGCTCATGGTAAGCTAGTTCTCCAGTAAAATCAAAACAGATATATATATATAGCTTACTGTGAAAATTTCCTTAAATTTTGACCATTTATTTCAATGTTTTGACTAGCCTGAATTATTTTGCATTAAAGGTGATTTGTCTTAATCTTCATTTCTTCAATTGTTTCAGGATATTCTGATGCTAGGTGCAGTGGGAGCTTTTGGCTGGAGTGGAACAGTTGTCCAGGAGACGTCTCGTGAGCACCTGATCTTTCCTAAACAAGCCTTTGAGCACGTTCTGCAGGATAGAAACCACAGTTCGTTTTTAGGTGAGGCGCAATAGCGGTCAGCTCAGACAACTCAGGTTCTTTTTCTTTAAACTCTCAGGTCAGCTCAGCAGAGCCTCTGTCCTCTGCTTACGTGTTCTTAATTCACAGATGTTACCTCTTTGGCAGTCAGGCCTCAGCCCATAAGTTAGGGAAGCTGAGTTTTACACACAAATCTCTGTGGAGGTCTGTTAAGCTCATGTGACTGATGATGTTATTTAACTCCACTGTTTCTAAAACACACAAATCTGTTCAGGCAGATATCTCTGGAACATGGTTGTTTCTCCACAACAGAAGTTGTTCCTGAAATGCTATACACTAACTAGTGTCCTTCTATTGTTTTAAAGTTCTTAGGGGTTTTTGTTTTTTGTTTGTTATTGTTGTTCATATGATAAGCATCCAGTGATGTTCAGTATCTGTATTCTATCTACACAAACCCTTCCAAAATCCTTTGAGAGCCTGTGACCTTAATAATTTTTATCAACTTCAACAGCCTAGCAAATGACAAATTCAGAATTTACACCTAGAACTCTGTTAACTCCAGGACCTATGCTCTTTCCATGAAGCAACTTTACTATTTCAATTCATTTGTTCATTCATTAAACACTTGTTAAAGGCCAGTGTCTTTGTTTTGCTTCTTGTTGCTGTGGTAAGATACACTGACAAAGGCAACTTAAAGAAGAAAGGATTTCTTTGGCTCACAGTTTCAAGTTATAGTCCATCATTGTGGGGAATCAAGGCAGCAGGGACCTGAAGCAGCCAGTCCCATTATATACACCATCAGGAATAGAGAGAAATGAGTTAATGGATATATGCTTACTCCCAGCTCACTTCCTTTACTCTTACCCAGTTCAGGATCTTCTGCCTAAGGAATGGTGTCACCCACAGTGAGCAGGTCTTTCCACCTCAACTACTCACGTAATATAATCCACCTAATTCCTCCCAGATATGCCCAGGGGAACACTGAATCTAGACAAACCCTCACTGAAATGCCCTTCTCGGGTAACAGTAGATTGTGTTAAGTTGACAATTAAAATTAGCAGTAATCCAGGCTTGAGAGGTAGCTGATGAGAACAACCCAGGATCAAGGGAGAGCTTTTTAACTTGAGAGCCTATATAAGGTAGTAAGAGCTACAAAGAAAGGTGAGGACAATTCATCTCAGGAGCATGAGTGATCATCACTTCTAACATCAAGACTTCTGAGCATCCCTGCTACCTCAAAAGCCCTCTCTGGCTGAGACAGTGAGGGATGCTTACTCCAGAATTTCTTCTCTCCTAGGTTACTCTGTGGCTGCAATTTCTACTGAAAATGGTGTCCACTTTGCTGCTGGCGCTCCTCGGGCAAATTATACTGGCCAGATAGTGCTGTACAGTGTCAACAAGGATGGCACTGTCACAGTGATTCAGTCTCACAGAGGGGACCAGGTAAGCATCATTTCTAGCAAGTGAAATTAATTTTACGGACAACTGGGGCAGGTGGACAGTTGAGTGGGCAAAGTGGAAGCTGGTGTTTACTGAATGGCTCCTCTGTGTTTGGGAATGTCATCTGAATTTTCCCATGTCTATGTTAAATCCTAACAACAGAAGGTTCACTGGGATTAAATCTGACCCTTCTCTTGCCATTGATTTTATAGGAGTAAGGGAGCCACAAACTAGTCACAAAGTAGCTATTAAATCAGGCTTTTGTCTCCTCTTTAGTAGTTTAAAGAATGGTGTTTCTATTTTGAGAAAAAAAATAATGACAGTGTCACAGAAGAAATCATTTATTAATGTTTAAATCCTTAAGAAATGTTCACACAGGCACTCACTGAACATTGCTGGATGGGATGGCATTCAGATCCCCAGCCCTTCTAATTTTACTTCATCTCTACCTAGTTCTCCTATCTTTTCTCCCAGGCGACATGATCTGTGCTAGACCACACCACTGGCATTACATCATTCATATTTCCCTCCACCTAGAAAACTCCTTTTGTCCTTAAGATCCTATTCAAATGATACTTCCCTCCCTGACCCCTCCACCCCCTCCCTACACTCTGATAAGGCATCTTTATTACAACAGTTTTTGTTTTGCTTTTCATGGGAACATGGTTATTTGCTGTCCTTGGCTGGCCCTGTCCCTGCTGTCTTCCTCTAAATCACAGCTCACGTAGCTATTACAGGTTCCTCTTTTGAATGTGGTCTCTTGCTCATTGGCATCAGAAACCCCTAGAGTTGCATGTGCTAGGATACATATGTGATAATATGACTCCTAAGATGAATATGCTTTGCTACTCCAGATTGGCTCCTATTTTGGTAGTGTGCTGTGTTCAATTGATGTGGATAAAGACACCATTACAGACGTGCTCTTGGTAGGTGCTCCCATGTACATGAATGACCTCAAGAAGGAAGAGGGAAAGGTCTACCTCTTCACCATCACAAAGGTAAACATCAACATCAAACAGACAGCTTAACTGACTCGAGTACCGATAAATAAGTTCATCTAAAATTTGAGGGATGCTTATTATTCTAGAATAATCAATAATTTTCATGCATAGTATGATATGTATTTAATCAAATTCAAGGAGTCACCACTGTTACAATTTTTAAAAAGACATTAAAAGGCATGGAGTTTAATATATAGTGTTTTTCATAAGAGATCTTTGGGTATGTGTTCCTATTCAAATGAAGCCATTATAAGCACAAATAATTTTTTAGCATACACATAAATATAAATATTGGTTTACTTTTATAGCATCTTGTGACATTTCTTTGAAATGAGGGTAATCACTGGGCACGCTGACCTCTTCATCTCCCAGTGAAAACAATTGTCCCAGCAACTCCAGCAACCTCCAGATGACCTAGAATGCTTTCTACATTAGTTTGCCAGAAAATTCCAGTGCTTGGTGTCACAGTTAGGTACACGTCCAATCCTTGGAATTTCAGATTCTTGCCATAAAACTGAGCTGACTCAAGGAGAGAAGGCATCATTTTTCCAGCTTGTCGACAGAACTCTAAATCCATTTCAGTAGGAATCTGGAGCTCTGCAAGGACAGCAATAAAAGCAAATGAAAGGCAGTGGTTGACATAGGAAGCCAGATAGGTGTAGGGGGCAGGGACAGTTGTGCTTAGTTGTTGGGATATTTTATATGTTTGATACTTACTATATATTAACGTAAAAACTGACCCTTTAACACAAGCAGTTAAAATAATGGAGTGCTGGGAAATACTGTGGGTTCTGGGAAATGAACACAGGTCCACTGCAAGAGCAAAGAGGCTCTTAGCCACTGAGCCACCTCTCCAGTGCCTAACACTATCTCTTCATGCTTCCTCTATCTCAGAAAATTAATTAATCTTTATAAAATTACTATAAACGAGAAAGAATCTACACTGACCCAGTTTCCTAGGTGAGGCATTTTGCTTTCTTGCAAAGCTATTAAATATTTTCATACTTGAGCACAAAATCTGAAGGAAAAACTATTTTATAAAAGAAAATGCCTTTTCCTTTGCACAGAACCATTTTGTGTTGCTTGTCGTGAAGTGATAGTGACTTCATTTTCCACTTCCTACCCATTATAATTATGTCACCATTCAGCAATAAGTGAGATCTAAATGATCATGTTTCCTTGTGCTTTGTACCTACCTTAATTTCACTCACGATATTAGCCTTTCACCAGAAAGTTTTTAAATCAAAGATTTGGAAAGAGGTAACAGTTCCAATACTAAGAGAAAGTGGAGATAGAAGGCCAGACATTTTATGTAGGTTTTTCAGGTACAAAAAAAGAGAATTATTACCTCCTTTAATCTTGGCTTAGGAGCAGGTGTCTTGTGACCTTAATTAGTGAAAATTTTTATTTGTAATTCTCATCACAAAATAGAGAATCATCAATTCTAAGATTAAATCCCTGTCTGCCTTCACATAGTTGCGTTGAATGTTAATGATACACATTGAAAACTTGGCTGCAACCCTTCCTTCTCCCTTCGCAAGGGCGTCTTGAATCAGCACCAGTTCCTTGAAGGACCTGAAGGTACTGGAAATGCTCGGTTTGGTTCAGCAATTGCAGCCCTATCAGACATCAACATGGATGGCTTTAATGATGTGATCGTTGGTTCACCTGTGGAGAACGAGAACTCTGGAGCGGTATACATTTACAATGGTCACCAGGGTACCATTCGCACCAAGTATTCCCAGGTAATCCATGAACATAACGGCTAGAGCTGGACGGCTTCATCCAATCCATGCCCCTTACCTTAGATCTGTGTTCTTTCCATCAAAAATATTTAGTAAAGCATTACTGTTTGTTGAACGCCATCTCTGAGAATGCTGTACAGAACAAGACAGACAAAGTTCTGCTTTTTGCTGACCTTATATTCCAAAAGAGAAAATGTGAATACAAGAAGTAAGTTGCAGTGCTAGAGATAATAACAAATGCCAAGCATCAAACATAAGAAGTCAGTTAAGAGGTCAATTTTCAAGTATTGTGAGGGCTATCAGATGATCAAAGGATGGTGAAGAAGGCCTCACCAACAGGCAATTTTGTGTAAGTCCTGAGGAAAGCTAGCTAGGAAAGGAATCAAGACCTGAACTTGTCTCAGCTCATTCCTAGCCCACTGACTTCTCGCCATTTTGTACTGGCTTATACTAGCACATTAAAGATCCATGCTGTTTCCTTGAGGAAAGATTCATTGTAAAAATAATACAGAGATCATACGTGGGGGAAGAAAACAATAAAATTTCCTGGACCAGATAACCTGAAAAATGACCATATAGAGAATGTAAGGGGCAAGACAAAGGCTGTTGCTCTGAGTCAGCTGTGTGTACTACAACTTCACGTTAAATCTGCTCTTACAGAAAATCCTTGGATCCGATGGAGCCTTCAGGAACCACCTCCAGTTCTTTGGAAGGTCCCTGGATGGCTATGGAGATTTAAATGGGGATTCCATCACTGATGTATCCATTGGTGCTTTGGGACAAGTGGTTCAACTCTGGTGAGTCAGCAAGTGCAAGATTAAGACTGGCTAATTAAAATGACCTGCTGGATTATATAGTATGTGTAATGCCCAATGTATTTTATAAGACTGTAGGAAATGTATTTATCATGGTTTGAGTTGCATAAAGGAAGAAATACACATGGTTTTTCTGAAAGCTGGGGGAATACATATGTGTGTGTGTGTGTGTGTGTGTGTGTGTGTGTGTGTGTGTGTGTGTGTGTACACATATATACGTGTGTATATATACATTCATATATAATTTACTGGCAGGCATGTGTCTTTGTCACACACACGTACATATATGTATATATAGAGATAGATAGATTTCTTTGTCATTAGAGTCATACTTTTCTTCTCATGTGAAGAGTCAGTGTGTAGAAAAGAAGAAGCCCTTAAAATGCTATCCCACATGTTTCTAAATGTTACCTTCTTACACACAGCCTCATTTCAGCTTCCAGTCAGGAAACCTCATGAGAGCAAACTTGTAGGACACAAAAAAGTGAAACTTCCTATGTGCTTAAAAAGCATAGTTTAAAACCGTAGTCGTGAATAAGAACCACTGTTTTGGCTTCGCTGAGCTCTTCATTGCCTGTGTAGGTGTAAAAGTTGGGGGAATATGAAAGGACTCGAAGGAAATATGGTTGAAGGTTTTAAAAATTAGGTATGTGAAGGGCTTGTAAAGATAGCTCAGTTGGTTAAAGAACCTTCTGTACAAGCATGAGGACCTGAGTTCAGTCCCCAGGACCCATCAAAAAGCCAGACAGAGCCAGATGAGGTAGCTCACGCCTTTTATCCCAGCATTTGGGAGGCTGCCACAGGTGGGTCTCTGTGAGTTTGAGGCCAGCCTGGTTTTCATAGAGCATTCCAGGCCAGCCATAGCTCTATAGTGAGACCATTTAAATAAGTAAACATACAAAAAGCCAGGCTTAGTGGCATGTAACCCCAGTGATGGTGAGGCAGAGACAATACCTGGAGCTCACTAGCCAGCTAGCCTAGACTAATTGTCAAGTCCCAGGGCAGTGGAGACCATGTCTCAATCAACAGAGTACCTGGGGGATGACACCCAAAGTTGGCCACTGGCATCCTGATGCACATGCACACACATACATGCACCTACACAGACACAGACACACACACACACACACACACACACACACACACACACACACACACACACACACACAAGAACCAGACAAATACACACAAAACTTGGGTCGATGATCTAATGAGATACTGGAATTGAAAAGAAATTGATTATACAGTCAAGAATACTCATATGTCCATTTTTCTCTGTTGAAAATATATGCTTTAACTGTCCAGACATATTGGGAATAGAAACACAGTCTATTGACGTTATATGATTTCTGAGTTTGATGCTACTCTGTACACATGTGAATTGAGCTTTTCAAGAGTGAAATGCATTTCTTTTTGAAAATTGAAACTGTTATATGGAAAACCAAGGATAGCTTTAAGACTGAGAAACTAGAAAATGCATTTACTGAATAAAATTAGTTAAAATAATTAAAGAACGGCATGCTAGGAGTGCTATAGAGTTACATGGCTTCATTTAACATAATGTATCAATCACATACTTGGCAGCAATGGCACCGTATAAGCCTCTAGGCAGTCTTTCCCATGTGGTGCCTTTGCATTTACCATACTGTGACATAGTTTAGTCAGTGATGTGGCTAAGCTTCTGTTCTGAAAGGTGTACTTGATTCTTCAGAAAAGTCAACACACGTGGGATCAAATGAATGTGCTGAGCTGACTGTTCATGCTAAGCTAATATTCTGTGGTCACATTCCTATAAAGTGCTGAACTGCTTTTTCTGGATAACTCTAGGAATAATATGTAATGCATTTACAAAACATGTAAATCAACATCATCTGTATTAGAATGAATGTTCAGTCTCTCAAATAGTTGCGCTAAAATTCAATTAAGCATTAGATTATAAACCTGAAGCCCTGTTACATTTCTTATTAGATATGTCATGGCTGCATATTAAGAGAAATCACAGATACATAGTAACTTTTGAAATAGTCTTTCCAGTGATGCCTAAAAATAAAAAGAAATGTTTTCTGGATCTATTTGTAGTACTTTTCAAAAAGGTGAAATTGCTAATCATTGCTTGCTACCTTAGAAATAGTGGAAGGTGTACACAGGAGTCATTGTGGTAAAGTTCAAATTCCAGTAATGGGGGGACTCAGACTGTAGGTTCCATTTCCTCACTGACAAGTGTCCTGTGAAATGGTAAGCCTGTGTCTCAGATATTTTCATTAATAGAATGGAACCAATATTTGTTCTATTTCACGCCAGCTTTGAAAGAGAAAATAAGGCTGTCTCAGGTATACAAAGGGCCACACTGGGATAGAAAACTCTGGCACCCTGTGATGGACACCTCAGTCATATTTTGCCATCATGCTCATTGCCACCATCATGGACAGGTGACGCTAACCATGGAGGCAGCAAGGCACAAGCCATGGCAACATTCATCAGCTCTGACACCTCCATTTCCCTGTCTTCTCTCTCTCTCTTGCCATCTCAAGAAGCAAGAGTTACACCAACCCCAGTTGGAAAGACACAGAAGGGTCATGACTTAACACTTCATTTGCAAAGAGATTTCAGGTTTCTATTCTGTGTAGGCGCAACTGTTACTTATATATATTACACACACACACACACACACACACACATATAGATAAATAGATAGATAGATAGATAGATAGATAGATATAGATATAGATATAGATATAGATAGGGCACACAGTTACCAACAAAAAAATCCATTCACTCCTGCTGCGATCTTTTGCTTTCAAATAGGAAAAACTGCTCAAATTCTAAGACAATGGAGAGAAAAATTCAATGATACCAGCTCTGGGTCCTCTATGTGAAGGTCATGTTCGCTGGTATGCTGAGCAATAATGTGCATATGTTTCCATTTGTGTCTTTCAGGTCACAAAGCATTGCTGATGTGGCTATAGACGCTTCATTCACTCCAGACAAAATCACTTTGCTCAACAAGGATGCTAAGATAATTCTCAAACTTTGCTTCAGAGCAAAGTTTAGACCTACTGGGCAAAACCATCAAGTGGGTGAGTAGACCTTAAATAACCCATACGGAGATGGGTTTGCCTTGACAGCTTTAGCTAGAAGTTCTGGTTTGCAGACCAGAAGAAATAAGAATTTTTTTTTTTTTTTTTTTTTTTTTTTTTTTTTTGGTTTTTCGAGACAGGGTTTCTCTATGTAGCTTTGCGCCTTTCCTGGGACTCACTTGGTAGCCCAGGCTGGCCTCGAACTCACAGAGATCCCCCTGCCCCTCCTCCGGAGTGCTGGGATTAAAGGCGTGCGCCACCGCCCGGCAGAAATAAGGATCTTTTACTGGACATGCTTAAATTGCCACACATTCAGTACCTAAGAGTAGTTCATTAGGCATGGGAGGTTTGTCTAGAGCATCCTTGCTCAGCTCTAGCTGGTGACATTTTACTGCAAAACATTGTAATCACAATGGCATAATCATAGGCTCTTTCTTTGAGTCTCTCTTATCCACAGTTCCCTTCCGCAGATCCTCAGCACACACAGATTTCATTGAACTGTGGCAAGTTCTAAATGAGTGGGCCACCTTCTGTCAATGCCATTGTCTACATAGGTGTGCTTAGTAAAAGCACTGGTATCAAGCAGAAGAAAAAGAGAGGGGAACATACACTTTGTAACCATTGTTTTACCATTTCTATAGCAGGAGTCTGAAGTGTGTCCCATCAGACAGGGGAAAGCTCAGGCAGGACTGTGGGCAAATGTCAGCAGGAACTGTCGTCTTGTCTCTCCTAGAGAGATGAGGTCATCTTGCAGGACCTGACTGCGGTACAGCATCCTCTTTGAAGCCATTTCTAACCAAACAACTGCTCTGTTGTCTCAGCATCCTCTGTAGACAACAAGCAAAACACCACTTCATTAAAAGCTGAATGTTTTCCCTTGCTAATCCATGGATTCTGATCTCCCCTCCATCAGACTCCAGCTCTATATTTCAGATCTCTTAGTTCCTAGTGGCACTTAATGAAATTGCAAGCAAATTAACATACAGGCCGAAAACAATCGGGTCGGTAGGTTGTCATGCTTCGTGCCAAGAAATAAATGAACAAGGAGAGAAGCCAAAGTGGGATTCACAACTGGCACCGCTTCTGGATCTCCTTACTCTCAGGTGTTCAAACCCTGACCCACCTTTGAGTGGCATACCTCACAGGCCTGCCTTGGAGCACACATTCATCTGAGCAGCCATCATAGTTAAGCCGAAAACCACCACCATATGAACATTTTTAGTCTGCTTAAAAGATTAAAATGGAAAATGCATTCTCTGGCAGACATGGCTGGCTGCCCAGCTATCTTGGCCCTAAAGCATGAATAAGCCTTGTGCGTCTTCCACGTTTTGAGTGTTCTTCATATGTTCTGTTGGCACATCCTGAAAACCCTGTACTTTCAGAGGATTCCCTTCCCACTGATTGGCTTTTGGATTTGGGGCTTTTCTCCCCAATGGGAACCTTGCCCTTTTGACACTTTATCCTGCTGTGCTCAGGTCTACCCTGAGGAGCAGGTCATAAGTTTTCACTTTGTTGCTTAGCAATAACAATACACAAGAACGAAATCCCATTTTTAAAACCGTATGATCTATGGAACTATATATCTATTTTATCAAGCTATTTTTTAAAAAAGTATATCAAGTGTGCTAACTTTGTCCTTTTGACAGTTATCCAGCCCCCCTGTTATTAGTTTTCCATTTCCATATTTTTTATCATTTTCTTTTCATCTGTCCATTCAATTCTTTCATGTTTTTGACGTTCTTGTTGGTCTCATTAAGTCACGGAAACCCAGAAATTTCTTGTTTCTTTAATAGAGATATTAAAGGTAACGTAGATACATTGTCTTGGGAATTATATTCAACTTTAAAATACTGAATAAATCTGATAAAGTAATTCCAAATTAGACAGCTGCTGTAACCAGCTGTCTAATTTCTGGGATGTGGCCCATGGACGTTCTTAAAGGCAGCCGGTGTGACTATTTAGACCTTGGTTACTGTCATCATTTTCTCATCACACAGGAGTTTCTTCATTTCCACTCCCCTGAATTGATATTAATCATTTATGATTGCTAGAGAAACAGAGACTCAAAGAGGGTAGCTCAAGGTCAAGGAGGTCATAAACTGTAGGATTACTGTCAATCTAAGAATATCTGACTCAAACCTTGGGGCTGCGATGATGCACATCTTTCTCCACGTGAGCATCTAGAATATGGCAGGCCCTGTCCGTAGATGATCACAGTTACTTCTCATAATAACATTTAGTCCTTGTAATGGCGTGGAAATGGAAAGAACGTGAACCTTCATTTCAAAATGAATCATATTTCACCTCTGACCTTGTGCCAGCGGTGTGAACTCATGCCCATTACTCTGCCTCATCTGATCTAGTTTGTTATCTCGACAGTAGCGTCAGGATATCCAGTGTCCAGGTTTACTGTAGAGTTGGTAGCATATGAGGATGTGTTCAACCGGAGGCGTTCCATAATGACGACTTCTCTGTGTGCCCTATGCTAATGGCAAATGAAGCTAATACACAGGAAAGGGATTAATTTGCCCAATTTATCCAGTAGATTTCCCGGGGCAAGTACAATTGTTTTTGTTTTCCATTGCTGATTGCTGCATTTCTCTGGTTCAGTTTTTTGTTTTTTCCTTCACTTGGACTGAATCACATGAAATTACAAATGCCATTTGGTTTCTGCATTTTCTTGATGTCAGGCTCTTGTCCAATAAGATACAAGAAAACAAGATTGTTTTCTTCTTCAGAGCTCACTGGACATATTTCTTTGTGATTTTATCCTAGCCATCCTGTTTAACATGACCCTTGATGCGGACAGATATTCGTCCAGAGTAACCTCCAGGGGGATATTTAAAGAAAACAGTGAACGATTCCTGCAGAAGAACACGGTTGTAAATGAAGTACAGAGCTGTTCTGAGCACCACATTAGCATACAGGTGAGACCTCCGAGTTACATCTCTCCACCTCTTTCTTCTAAAAGATTAGCGAGTACAGAAAGTCTACAGTGGGATTGACATGTTAGGAAATGCTCGCCTTTCTAATGACTGCATCTCTTGTCTAACTCTGTGAATGAGAAGCACATTTCTTTTATAATACTTACGGTCACATTCTGATTTTTTTTTTTTTTTTTTTTTTTTTTTTTTGGTTTTTCGAGACAGGGTTTCTCTGTGTAGCTTTGCGCCTCTCCTGGAACTCACTTGGTAGCCCAGGCTGGCCTCAAACTCACAGAGATCCGCCTGGCTCTGCCTCCCAAGTGCTGGGATTAAAGGCGTGCGCCACCACCGCCCGGCCACATTCTGATTTTATATGTGTTAGTGGCATTACATTTTATATAGGGATGGCAACTAAAGGGGATAAAAGATTGTTAAAGAAATCAAACACTGGGGCCTAGAGAGATGGCTGAGCTGCTAAGGATACCTTCTGCATAAGCATTAGTGCCTGAATTCACATCTACAGCACTTATGTAAAAATGTCAAATATGGCTATACATGTGCCTGTAAGCCTAGTGCTGTGAACGTCAGAGACAAGACAATTTCTGGGGCTTGCTGGCTGCCAGGCTAACTCAGGATCATCTAGAGACTCCATCTCAAGGGGAAAATGTAGAGCATAATGAAGGAAAATATCTGATGTCCCCCTTGGCCCACACACACACACACACACACACACACACACACACCCCACATGCACAACACATATATTCGCACACACGTGCACACACACATGTGCACATACACCACACACACACATATACACAGGCACACGTGCCCCTACACCATACACACATTGAATAAAGAAAATAATTAGATTAATTAAATAAATGCTTTTTTAAAATTGAAAGACAACATTTTCTTTTTTGTTTGTTTGTTTGTTTTGGATTTTTTGGGTTTTTTTCTTCTTTCATTTTTCTTTATTAAGAAATTTTCTACTCACTCCACATACTATCCACAGATTCCCCCCTCCTCCCTCCTCCCACCCCCCAGCCCTCTTTCCCAAGCCACCCCGCATCCCCGAATCCCCCAATTTCTTAAATGACTAATTGAGTGAACTTTCCATTGACAATTTCATTTTGACATCTCTCCCATCAGGTAAAAGTTTCAGTCATTTTAAGCTACTGAACATGAAAATCTCAAAAGTGGTGTCTAATACCGCTTTACACTAGGTCAGTGGTTCTCAACCTTCCTAATGCTGTGACCTTTAGTACAGTTTCTCATGTTGTGGTGACCCCCCCCATCATAAAATTATTCCATGGCTACTCCACAACTGTAATTTTCCTACTATTATGAATCATAATGTAAATATCTGACATTCAGGATATCTGATATGCGACCCGCAAAGGGCTCATAACCCACAGGTTGAGAACCGCTGTGCTAGGTGAATGATGGGAGATTATGTGATAAAGATTCCTTGTTCTCCTATTAGGCCATAAGTGCCAGAGTTCACATTGATTTGGGAAATCTATCCTGTAGGAAAAATGCTTCTTAGGAAAAACTTTCCAATCAGAAACTTATTTTATAAGTTATATGAAACACCCCCCTCAGCAACTGTGTAATAATACCTTAAAAGTAACAGAAGATACCTCCACATGGGCACATATATACATGTGCATGTAACACACACACACACACACACACACACACACACACACACTGTGGGAAAATCTCTTGAAATTTTGATGCATCAAAATTAGTTCTGTTATTCTATTTATCGGTTAATTTGAAGAATTCTTGTTTATGAACACCTGGGGCTTTTGTTAGTTATTGAAGGTCCCTGTGCATCATACACACACACACACACACACACACACACACACACACACACATACACATGTGCCACACACATGCACACACACACACATGCACACATACACATGTGCACACATACACACATGTGCACACACACATTTGGAAGGAAAGAGAAGGGTTAGGAGTGGACGGGAACAAAGGGTTGAGATGGGCGAGGAGACAGGAAGGGAAGGAGGGAGGAGACAGAGCAGGAAAGAAACTTGGCTTCCGTTCTTTCCAGACTTTGTCTACTATGGGGTCAAATTACCCACGCAATTCCAGATTTCATGGGAAGAAGAGAGAAGACACTAGGAATGAGAAGCAAGACCACCCAAGAGCTGGGCACTGACATAGGACATATCTAAATACTCATAATTACTGTGTGTAAATAATCAGATTATTTACCATTTCAGTAAGAATTGCCACTTCAGATTTTTATTGTAATCGAGTCCCCTTAGCCTTCTGAATTTAGAGGATAAGAGCAGAACTGGGACCAAAGAGGAAGTCTTGGTCATTCGGCACAAGCCTCTTCTCTGTAACTGATGGTGCTTTTAATTATAAACACATTTGCGGACTTTGTTTTTAAGTTACTATGTCTAAGTAATCAATCATCCCCCTCCTCCTGTATTTAGAAGCCCTCTGATGTCGTCAACCCTTTGGATCTGCGTGTGGACATCAGTTTGGAAAACCCTGGCACTAGCCCTGCCCTTGAAGCCTATTCGGATACTGTCAAAATCTTCAGCGTGAGTGTGGCTTGCCCTTCCCAAGTGGAGGCTGGCAAGCAGCTTCCATAGTCACTGGGGTGTTACAGATGCCACAGATGCGGCCTAAATGTAATGATGCACACAATTCGTGGGCATTTCAGTTCCACAAAGCAGAGATTTCTTCTTCACCACTCTGTTTCCAGCCCCGAGAGGTGCCAAGCCACCATAGGTGTTCAACAAATGCTTCTTGAAGAAATAAAGACTAAAGCCGGCCAAACTGCTTGTGTTAACACTCACTTAAAAATTCAGATGCCTGTGGAGTTGTCTCTCTCCATTATAACTATTTTAATTTAGCTGCCCACAAACAAGCTATTACCAGCCAGACATTGTAGCGCAGGCCTTTAGTCCCAGCACTTAGGAGGCAGAGGCAGGCAGATCTCTGAGTTCGTGGCCAGCCTGGTCTACAGAGCAAGTTGCAAAAACTGTCTCAAAAAGAACAAAACAAATAAATAAACAAACAAACAGAAAAGCAAACTATTATCTTGAATTTTGTATTTTTCAATATTTTTTCTTTATGATTATGCTATGTAGAAGCTCCTAAAACTTTGTTTTGTTTCCCATAGTTTCAACCTTTTGTTTTGTTTTGTTTTTTGGTTTTTCAAGACAGGGTTTCTCTGTGTAGCTTTGCGCCTTTCCTGGATCTCGCTCTGTAGACCAGGCTGGCCTCAAACTCAGAAAGATCCACCTGGCTCTGCCTCCCGAGTGCTGGGATCCCATAGTTTTGACCTTTATGCAAATGGGATAATATTGTATATATTCTTTTATGTTTTGTTTTTAATCCACAAGTACCCAAGAATGATGATTTTTTTTTTCTTTTGTTGTAGATTCCTTTCTATAAAGAATGTGGCAGCGATGGACTTTGCATCTCTGACCTGATCCTGGACATCCAACAGCTGCCAGACATGCAGTATGTTCAACTTTACATTTCTATGAGGAAAAAAAAATGTAGAAATAAAAGGCGCATTACCTCTCCTCATTCAAGATAAAATTTTGGATTTCTTTTTTACAGAGGAAGTGTTGAATACTGGGGTAGTTTTAACTTCAGTGGCTTTACCTGTCCCCCTTTTCTTGTGTGAACAGAAATCAACCCTTTATTGTCAGCAACCAGAACAAAAGGTTAACATTTTCAGTCACACTGAAGAACAGAGGGGAGAGTGCTTACAACACAGCAGTCGTGGCTGACTTCTCAGAGAACTTGTTTTTTGCTTCTTTTACCATGCCGGTAAGTAAGGAACCCCACCCCCTGTAGCGCCCCCCCCCCTCCCCGCCACACACACACATCCCTATCCCCCCAACCCCCCCACACTCCCACAAACCACACCCCCACACAGCATTTCGCTCCTTAGCTCTGCCAATCGCTGTCTCTGGTACTTAAGACCTCCCTGTCCTCCAAGCTGTCTGAAAAAAAATCAAAGTTGACCCCAGGCATGCTCAGTCCCACCTTGTGGATTCCAGTTAGTAAAGCCTCCTGAGAATGCAGTCTGGCTCCGAATCTAGGGCGGCTCCATTAGCAGTGAGGGTCACTTTTTCCTTTACCCCAGGCCTTGGCGGAGACAACTCATAACTTCTCCAGCCATCGGTGCTGTGAGGAGGCCGCCTGTCCTGTGCCGGACAGATGTGGTGCACTTGCTCAGTGGCATCCAGTCCCACAGTGTAGTCCCAGCTTCAGGATGCTGCTACTTCTGGTGCCAGGATGGTGCATTCCTGCCAAGCCATTCTATTGAGTTGACCTGATCACTAAAGCAGGAATACACTTAACCGGGAGAGCCCCTTGCTAATTCTTCTGCTCTCAAGCCATGAGGAGAAAAAAAAGAAAAGAAGGAAAATCTATTTTCCAACTGGGCTGCTTGATTAAAGGATATAAAAAAGTTTCTTTCTATTTCACATTAATGTAAACTTTAGAGGTTTAGAATTGCAAACCTATGCTGACCTCTGTTTAAATGGCCTGTGCCAAATAGCAGCTCTTACATTAAAAACAAAATGAACTGATGAAAACTGGCAAAACCTGTTAGTTACTTAAAATACAAATGCCAACATGTATTTTTCTTCTCTTAAAAATACATATTTCAAAAACATTATGAAGAAGGTATTTCTAAGTATTAGGCTCCTGAATATTATGTTAAAGGTATTTGTGCTGCTGAAATACAAAAGTTGATTTCCATCTTTGTACATATTTCCCCAATCCTTTAGCTTCTTGAGTGTGTCTTTAGAGTTGGCAATAAAAACAACATGTTAACCACTTGGATAATACAAGGTATTCAAGTCTTTGAGAGCAATAAACTATTTCAATATAAACCAATATCACTGCTAAGATGTCTTGTCCACCTTTCAATGTGGGTGCACACACACACATACACACACACACACACACACACACACACACACACACTTAATTGTTACTCCTTTGGTTCCCTTCAGGTCGATGGGACAGAAGTAACATGCCAGGTTGGCTCATCGCAGAAATCTGTCACCTGTGATGTGGGATATCCTGCCTTACAGAGTGAACAGCAGGTACAGCTTGTGTCCTCTAATCCCAGCTCTCCACACTCGAGAGCACTCACTGTCTTTACCAGGCATCATCATTTAACAGACATCACAAAATCACCAGCCACATTCCTGGAAGGGGTTCCCTCACTGGGGTCATTCTCTTTAAATCGTTAACAAAGGTAGCATTTCCTCATGTACCTTTTTCCAAGTGCACATGCCATACATAATGCTCTTTTGTGTGACTGTGTTGACCAACACTGGTCAAAGTCATGTAAGTAAATATTAGATCACCACAAAACTTGACAATTCTGAAAAATGTAGCTGGATGGCATATACTTCTGATAGAAATTAAGCTCTGGTTCTCAGGTAAGCAAGGTACTCAGACATGGTCTACAACCAAAATTTTGAGACATGAAATCCAGAGTTACAAGAGAATGGGTTCATCTTGCTGGGGAACTTTTTTCCCTGGTATACAGTATCCCAGGTTGATGGATTTTAATGTGTCTAGGTGACTTTTACCATCAACTTCGACTTCAACCTTCAAAACCTCCAGAATCAGGCATCCATCCATTTCCAAGCCTTCAGGTAAGACGCAATGTCATCATAACTTTATGCTAGGTAGGCTTTATGAGATGTCTCTTTAAGTAATTTCTAATATTTGTTTTCATAGTGAGAGCCAAGAAGCCAACAAAGTGGATAATTCCGTCAGTCTCAAGATCCCTCTTCTGTATGACGCCGAACTTCACTTAACCCGGTAGGTGAAGCCTGCTACCCGAGTGGGTAGCTTTTTCCCCCTGACAGCACCCTGGTACATGACTCATTTAGCTCAGGACTACAGTCCACTGTCGGCTCAGTCTTAGCACATGAATTTATTTCCGACTTGTCAACTAGATTAGAAATATGCAGACAAATTGATGCCTAGGAACCCTTGAACTCTTTAGGTTTATTGACTCAGAATAGCACCAGAGGAAATGGCAGAGGAAAAATGTTTTCATCACATGTCATAGGTCAGCACCCCTGAAGGTGGTAAGCTGCCTGTAATCTGTCCTAACATGCAGAAACAGACTCTTGGAGGTTGTGAGAGTTGCCAACACTTCTCACTGCTCCCTTCACAATATGATACTGGATGTCAAGAATAGACCTGTTCTTGGACATGAAAGTCCCCAGCACCATGTTTTGGACATTGAAGGGGCACAACAAATAAGAAATGGAGTCATGGGATAAATAAGCTGATATGGAAACTAGACCAAGTCTAGCTTCTTAATGGAAAACTTCAGACATGACTGATGATGGTTTTCTTCCAACCAGGAGGAAATGAGGGATTTTCCAAAAGAAGTCATCCGTGAAGAAAGGCTTAATACCTTTTTCTTGCCTTCCAATGCAGGTCAACCTGAGGACAGTAGTTAAAATGTTACCAGTAGACATCAGAGGCAGGTTTCTGGGGGAAATGGGTAACATACAAATCCAAAAGGTGCTATAGTCAGATCCAACCTTAGTTCACTCTCAGAACTAAGGCTACTTCCCTGTGTAAACCAAAGACCTCTGAAAACATTTAAGCACTGGTGTCCCAGTAAGTATACGGGTCACCACATTCTCTAACCCCTGTCTTGACAGCCCAGTCCATGAAAGCATGGAACATACAGTTCATGCAATAAATTACAAAACAAAACTGAAAAGGAACACCTGCCATCCTGTGTGAAGCCTGAGACAGATGAGCAAAGATAAAAAGAACATGTCTGTATCAAAGTCACAAAGGTGCATGTAGAAACAAAACATAGCCCATGTTATCCAGCCCTGATAAGTGTATCCGTAGCTAGAGTTTCCAAAAATCTCTCTTTGCTAGAACACGCAATTAATGACAAAGCTACAGTAATGAGTATTGCCACATCACCCAAAATTTTCCCCTCTATTACATACAATTCTGTATTCTCTTAAACACATTTAGTGAGAGTCTATATTTTTTCAGGTGGGTTAACATGGAATAAATATAGTATTAAAATATGACTTTACTTTTACTAACATCTTAGCCATGTATTTTTTGTGACTGCAACTTTTATTCTAATTCATCCTGGTATTAGAGTCTATAGTATGTCATAAAATGTTAAGGTATATGGTAAAAATTTTTGTTATGGAGAATATTAAAGAAATGACTTCTGACATCTTCTGCCCAGATGGCTTCCCACATGCTTCTCTTTTTTAAAGCATTACATGAATGTATTTGGAAAATCCAAATCTTACAGGAAAACACAAAGTGAAGAGATTAGCATTATCCTCCACCTTGATGACAGTCCCCACAAATGACTAATGAGACTATTCTGGAATATCTTCAACACATACGGTTAATTTATCTTCAAGGTTATACACGCACTCATGCTCAAACATTTTACCTACTAAAAGGGAATACTAAAACATTCTTTCATATCTTCATATGGTTTTCATAGCAGGTTATACATATTTAACTCATTCTATTTCTGAATAAATCATAATTCATGCAACCACTCTAGCAGTAATAAGATATATTGGTTGTTTCACATTTTTGTTTGTATAGCCATCAAAAACAATACTGCAAAAAAAGCTTTAACATTTTGTAAACTTTTGCGAAAAGTCCCACCTATCATGTCCTTTATCCACCGTAATACTGTATACATGTGCCACTATATTTTCTGCATATAATAAATATAAATAGAATTGTTTTTAACAGGATCCTCCTGAATTTAGATGATTGCTACTGTAAACCTAAGTAAACTAGAGAAAACTTATGTAAAAAGTGGACAAGTGTTGGATCTCCTTAAAATACAAAAAGCAGACTGTATCAATCAATTTAGGAGTTGGCTCTGTTTAGGGGCTTACATAAACATCTGGAAAGCAAAGAGGATAACTCATGCACACACAGCTGAGTTTTCTGTTTCAAATCCGAGTCAGTTTTCCCATTTTCCATACAAGGCTGACACATCATTGTTTCCTCTCATACACATAAAACTTTGACAAATTCCACATATATTCAACTCTCCCTGTGACAGATTTTCCTTTTGAAATTTTGGAAGAACTTTCGTAAAAGATGGAGAGAGGGGGGAGAGAGAGGAGGGGGAGAAGGAGAGAGACAGAGAGAAAGAGACAGGTACAGAGAGATAAAGACAGAAAGAGATAGTGATGCCCAGAGGATAGAAAATATTCTGTCTCAGAAAATGTCTAGTCCATTCTTTTAGGAAGTGAACTGAACATCCCATAATCTAGATAAATTGTCCCCTGGAATGCGTGAAGGGGCATGCATAATGCTTTTCAGAATCCCACTCTGGCTATCAGCTCCTTTGCACTCCACATAATGCAAAGAAGCTGCCTGGTTGGGCTATAGCTTCAAAGCATCGTAAATAGGTGAGAAAATGGAAGATATCCAGTTTCACCTACATCTGAACAGTTTCCTGGGGAATCCTCTGGCCTGGGCATTACTATACTTGCAGGCATTAATCATGAATCCTAAATCATGTGGTCAAGATCTCATATTAAAAAATCTTTGGATTTTAAGAGTGGTTCTGCAATGATGGAAACAAATTCAGTCAACCCTCAATTCATTGCCAACTATTCAAGTTGGTCAAAAACTAGAGAAAGATTAATAAAATAAATCTATGCCCTGTCTGAAAGACATTTAGTAACAAATACTGCAGGAGCTAGTAACTGGTACCCATCATTGTACTACAGCCCCAAGCAAGGGAAGAAAATCTTGGCTTAGAGATCCAATCCAACCACCAAAGCTGGAGTGTCTACCTTTTCAACACATTTGCCAATGTAACAGAAGTCTGGAGACTAATACAACTGTCAGTCCTCAAACAATACTTTTACACCTGTGTTAGAAACTTGACAACTGATAAACACACAGGCTGTCCTCAGAAGGACAGTGAAGGAGTATGATTTAAAAGGAAGTTGTTTTAATCTCAGAAACATACACTGGTCTGTGGAATCTAACATGCATTCATTCACATTTGTTATTTTTTAACTTTTGGATTATGATAATAATTAATAATTCTAAATATTTAGAGGCTCAATATTATATATATGTGCATACAAATAATGTCAGTGGTAGGTAGCACTGCCATTACCATACTCCCCAGACAGCAGCCAAGCAGAATTCTCATATTCTCATATCAGTAGATTCTCATATTCTCTCATGTGGAAGCTTAAAAGGTAGAATAAACATTTGGTGCTTCTGTAAGTAAAACTGAACCATTTTGATGGTAATCCAAGCTAGAAGATACTTATATAAAATAAATATAATATTTCAAGAGCAACAACAAAACAGAAATAACTGGTTTTACCAATGTCACCCAACAGATCCACCAACATAAACTTTTGTGAAATCTCTTCGGATGAGAATGCCCCTTCTGTCATAAACAGTGTTGAAGATATTGGTCCTAAATTCGTCTTCTCCCTCAAGGTTGGTAAGCTTGTCATAAAGATGACAAAGCAGGAAGAGGAGGAGCGAAGTCAGGGAGTATAGGATGAGAAGAAAGTAACACAATGTAACACAATGGTTGTCAATCTTGAGTGTGCAATAACATCGGGAGAGTGTGTTACAGCTCACACAGCTGAGCCCCGTCCCCAGGTTTCTGACTCAGAAGGTCTGTGGTGAGTCTGGAAGTGTGCATTTCCCACAAGCCCATGGGCCATGCTGCAGATGCTGCTGGCTTGGGTGTCATACTTTGAGAACATTGAGGTAGATGACAGGAAAGTAGAAGGACTTGTGTGCTGTGGGATGTTCTGTATGGCAAATGTGCTGCTCTGATTGGTTAGTAAATAAAACACTGATTGGCCAGTGGCCAGGCAGGAAGTATAGGCAGGACTAACAGAGAGGAGAATTGAGAGAACAGGAAGGTGGAAGGGAGACACTGCCAGCCACCGCCATGACAAACAGCATGTGAAGATGCCAGTAAGCCACGAGCCACGTGGCAAGGTATAGATTTATAGAAATGGATTAGTTTAAGATATAAGAACAGTTAGCAAGAAGCCTGGCACGGCCATACAGTTTGTAAGCAATATAAGTCTCTGTGTTTACTTGGTTGGGTCTGAGCAGCTGTGGGACTGGCCAGTGAGAGAGATTTGCCCTGACTGTGGGCCAGGCAGGAAAACTCTAGCTACACTAGTGTTTAGTTGTGCGTCGTTAGTAAGGGAGAAATTATATATTTTCAAAGAAAATACTCAGGATGAACGAACAAGGCATCGCTACACTGGCATTATTGTGGATGAGTGTCTTTTACACTACTTTATGCTTGGAGACCAGTCTTGTTTGAAAAGCTCATCATTTGTACACAGTACAGGTAGGGCTTTTGTACAGTTATGCTAAGTAGTATCTAAAATGCTTTGAGTCAATTCAATGCAACATAACTAAGTATCTTTGAATAAGTAGCTATAAATCTAAAGATTGGAATCAGTTATTATAGAGAAATTCAAAGAAAGACACCTGTAATCCCAGAACTTGGGAAGCTGAGGTGAGATTGCTGTAAGTTTAAGGCCAGTCTGGGCCACAGAGTATGACTGAGAAAGAGAGAGAAAAAATAAGTTATAAAAGAATAGTTGATTTAGAAAAGAATGCTATAGAAACTTTGGAAAGTAAATAGGAATTCACCCGCCTCCCTGAGTCAGTACCATTCTGTGTCTGTGCATTTCCACTAGGACATGCACACCTTCAGATCTGCAGTTTAGTGTCATGTCTTTAATGACAAAAGAATCTTGATTTGTTATCCAGATTTTGTGTTTCAGAAAATGAGGATGGTAACCACATGCTTTATAGGATTTTTAATCAATTCATGGTAAATAATAATAATAATAATAATCACACTATTAAGAATGTAAGCATCAGACATTGGATTGTGGGTTTTACACACTAACAACATAATTCCCATTAGTGAGAACAGATAGCACATTTTTTGATGATCTTTAATTTTTAGGTGAAAAATTATCCTTAGGGAGGTTCAGTTTCTTGCCCAAGCCACGCTGCTACTCTTTATCCCCCTCGACTAGCATCAGGGGTGGTTTTTCTGGCAGCATTTGTGTCATGTGTGGTTCTCTACATAGGTGACAACAGGAAGCTCTCCAGTAAGCATGGCGTCGGTAACGATCCACATCCCTCAGTACACCAAGGCAAAGAACCCACTCCTGTATCTGACCGGGGTGCAAACAGACGAGGTAAGGACAACACAACCGGCCATACAGATGTACAGAACCCATGACTTAAGGGTGATGGTGTCTGCACCTGAATGTTGAAAAAACAAAGAGAACGCTACGCATACCAGATCCCAACAATCCAGCATCAGACTTCATATTATAAGCAGAACACCGTCCTAAGAAAATCAGCGTCCTGGTGGCTGAGATCTCTGTTCAGGGTAGGAGAGGATTTGACTTGGTCAGAACCCTATTAGAAGAGAAACCTGAGAAGTGAGAAGTTCGGTCTATTGTGGGCATGTAGCACTTAGTAGGTCTAGAAAGCTTCAATTAGTAGCTGGTCTTTAAGCAGCTGGCTTGGACTTTCATCCAGTAGGACTCAGTCCTAGCTATTCATTTTAATTACCCCAGTTACCTTTTAAGGAGAGCCATCAAGGCAATGAAATCAGGATCTGAAGATAAGGTCAGAACACTAGCATTCCTTTCTTTTTCTTTCTTTCTTTCTTTTTCTTTTTGATTAAGAAATTTTTTTATTCATTTTATATACCAAAGATCCCCCTCTTCCCTCCTCCTGCTCCTCCAGCCTCCCCCTCCCAACCCACCCCTATCCCCTTCTACAAGATGGTAAGGCCTCCCCATGGGGAGGAGGTACATTTAGTAGAGGCAGTCCTAAGCCCCTTCCCCGACTCAAGGCTGTCCGTGGGTGTCCCATCATAGAAGTGGGCTCCAAAAGGTCTGCTCATGCACCAGGGATGGATTCTGATCCTACTGCCAGGGGGGCCCTTAAGGAGATCAGCTACACAACTGTCTCGCTATGGCATTCCTCTTTGAAAGCTACAGACAGGGGTTCTTTCATGCGGCCTGGACCAAGAGGTAGTGCCTGCTGCCATAACCAAATGTGTTAACATTGGGTCTCCTTTAGTTGAGCACTTAACTGGTCTTACAGCAGTATTATTTCTGTAATATGCATAGTAGACTTCAAGAAATTAAAGTCCTAAAGTGTTCCAGGGAAAAGAACCTTGAATTGAATCACTCATGGTGTTTTTGTTTTACTATTCTTTAAAAAAAAAAAATTTATTTATTTTGTGTCTTTCACATCATGCATCTTGACTCCATTCATTTCCCCATTCCTTTGTATCCGACCTCTGCCCTTGTAACCTTCCCCAAAAGAAACAAAAAAAAAAAAAAAAATTAGAGTAAAAAAGGAAATATCTTGTCATGGAAGTTATAATGTGACATAGTGAGTCACGCAGTAAACCCTTTTATCCATATATCTTTATGTGCAAACGTTCATTGCAAAGAGCCATTGGTCCCGTTTGAGGCCTCTGGTTTCTGCTACACTATCCATGCTAGACCTTCACTGGGACTTCTCTTGGATCTCCTGTTGTTGCCCTGTGTTGTGGAAATCCTGCAGCTTTGGGTCTGCAGGACTGGCCCCTTAATCTCATGTCACACTGGAAAAGTATTAGTTCATTTTGCATCTTTACAGATAAAGAGGCTTATTTAAACCCCAGCTCTTGCTATTTAATGATAGGATGCCAGCATCATTTCAGCTCTGGTGAGGGACTCATGGTAGTTGGTATAAGGGGGGTGGGGGGAGGCAGATGGAAGTACATTTGCCGAGTTGGAAACTAGAGAGGGCCTAGAATTCTGAACTCCCTTTTTTAGGACATCCTTCCAATTAGCCTGTAGATGTTCTAATGGAACCCAACTCTAAAGGTCCCACCTTCTCTCCACACTGCCAACTTGAGGACCACACTTCTAATGTGTGAACTTTGAGGAACAAACTACATTGAAATCATGACAGGCTATGAGAAGCTGGCCTGCCTCCTCTGGTCACATCAGCTGACTGGAATACTTCAGGTTTTACTGGAGAACAAGCATTTGGCCACTGAGCCCCTGAGAAAGCAGCTTAGGGTCCCTCCCATACCCCACACGACGGCAGGATTTCCTGGCAGGCTGAAAGAAACAGCACCAACCATTTTTCTTTCCAAGTCTGACATGGTCTTCTTCTCTGTAGGCTGGTGACATCAGTTGCGCAGCAGAAATAAATCCACTAAATCTGGGACCCGCGTCCTCCCCTGTGTCTTTCAAGAGTGAAAACTTCCGGACTACGAAAGATTTGGTGAGGAGAGGTCAATGTTCCTGCCGAACTTGCCTTTAAGTGATCTGGTGTTTGTTGCACCTGGAATTGGGGCTCTTGTTTTATCCCAGCAGCTGACACTCCAGAGTGTCCTTTTGCCTTTGAGGTCGAGCGGGAAGCGGAATACAGCAAACACATTTTCAAGCTTAGGTCCACAGTTCACAGCATCAACAGGACATGTGGGCTGTGACAGGGAAGTGCCAAAGAGGCCACTGGAGGTGGAGGGGGCAGAGGGTCAGGGGATGGAGAGCAGGGAAAGAGAATCAACAGAAACAATCAGGCTTGAAACCAGCACATGGAAACCAACACTTCCTCTGCTAGCTTTTAACAAGGAACTCCGTGTGCTTACCGTCTGCTGCCCAGCTCTGCCTGTTCTGGGGGATGAGGTTAGTATAGCAGCTAGCTCAGTCATCGGGTAAGTAAACCATAAACCCTAGCAAGCTGTGGCTTTTCACCGTCAGTGATCCTGAAGTCATCCTTAGCTTTCTTTCTTTGCAATTTTTTTTTATATTGTGATGGATGAAATAAACAGAAAAGGTTAAAATGAAACTTTTTTTTCTATAATGCATTAATATGTCGATGTATATGTGTGTTGTTACATAAATAAGCCATGTTGTTATTTTTTGGCCGGACATAAGCCAGTGTCATAGACTGCTTTTGGGTTTTCAGGGGTGTGTGTATGTGTGTGTGTGTGTGTGTGTGTGTGTGTGTGTGTGTGTGTGTACAATGTGTGTTGGGGAGCATGGTGTGAGTGTGTGTATATACAATGTGTATATCTGTATGAATAGTACAGTGTGTGTGTCCCTGTGTGTGGTGTGGAGTGTATGTGCATATGTATGTGGTGTTTTGTGCGTGTGTATGTGTGTCTGTCTGTCTGTGGTTGTATGGTACATGCACAGGAATATGGGGCCGGGGTACTTCTCTATTGCTTTCTATCATATTACCTTGAGACAGGGTCTCTCACTACACTGGATGCTCACCACTTTTTGGAAAGGCTAGATTACCAGAGAACCCTCAGGATCCACTTCTCTCTGCACTGCATCCCCGAACACTGGAGCTACAGGCACACACAGCCAGGCCGAGCTTTTCATGTGGGTGCTGAGGACTTGAACTCGGGTCCTAATGCTTGCAAGTACTCTAATCCACTGTGCTCTCTTGCTCGGCCTTATAGACTGTTTTTTAAAAGACTTTACTTTTTAAAGCAATTTATAACAAAATCATGTGAAATGTAGAGGAATTTCCCATATATCTCCTGTTCTCACATATGCATGGCTTCATCCACCATTGAAATCCCATGATAGGGTGGCACATTTGTCATAAGTGACAGACCTACACTAACAGAACATATCCCCTATGCCATAGTTTACACTGGGGCTCATGGTTAGAATTTCAAGCATTCACACTATGGAGTTGAAAATGTATAATGGCCTGTGTCCATTAATTACGACAGCATACCGGGTGACTTAACAACCCTAAAAACCTACTGTGGTCTCTGTAGTCATACCTCCCTCTCTCCCATAACCCCTGAGAACTACTGATTCTTTTACTGACATATTTTAATGTAGGAAATTCATTATTGTCATTAATGGCTAAATTATACAACATGTTGTTTCTGTTCAATAATTTACTTGCCTAGCACATTGCTGATAACATGAATTAGTTACTGTGTTTAGTTTTTACAGTCATAAATAGTATAATGAAAAGGTTGTGCCCTTTTGTAGTTGGAATTTTCTTTGGGCCACCAACCAGCTCCCAAATAAGACACAGAGACTTCTTATTAATTATGAATGCTCAGCCTTAGCTTAGGCTTGTCTCACTAACCCTTCTAACTTAATTTAACCTGTTTCTATTTATCTACATTTTGCCTCAGGGCTTTTTACCTTTCTTTCATTCTGTATGCCCTACTTTCCTGCTTCCTCCATGTCTGCCTGGCTGGCCTCTGGCGTCTCCGTGGTGTCTCCTTTTCTTTCTCCTTTGAGCCTAAATTCCTCCCCCTACTTACTCTCCCTGCCTGGAAGTCCTGCCTATACCTCCTCCCTTACTATTGGCCGTTCAGCTTTTAATTAGACAAATCAAGTGTCTTAGGCAGGCAAGGTGAAACAGCAACACATCTTTACATAATTAAACAAGTGCAACACATCTTTACGTGGTTAAACAAATATTCTGCAACATCCTTCTTTTCACATATTTCTGTTATCTCTGAGGTTATCAATACAGATGGGAAATGGCTGGAAAAAGCTATGTCAACTCTGCTTATAGTCTGAAACATATTATCAAAATCCCTTGAAGTTATAAATTAGTATAAATACTAGTAATATATAGCTATAAATACTCATAGAGCTAAATACTAATAATAAATACTAAAATAGATGTAAATACTAATATAAATTAGTATAAGTAATAATAGGTATAAATATAAATAATGATATGAATACCAATTGAGTCTGATAGTGCCTGTTTCTGCAGGTCCTTCCTAGCACTGTTTTATCTTTTTCTAAAGTTTTAGCATTTGTAACACCCGTTTTCTCTCTCTCCCTCTTTCTCCCCATGGACTCCGATCTGAAAGGACTGCAGAACCACCTCCTGCAGTGACATCACCTGCTGGCTGAAAGACCTTCACATGAAATCAGAGTACTTCATCAATGTGACTACCAGAGTCTGGAACGGGACATTCGCTGCTGTAAGTATCAGCTTTCACTACCAGGTCTATCAAGGGAGAGCAAGGAAGCATGCAGCTTCATTGTCAAAAATATTCCTCCTTTTTGATGAAATAGCGCCCTGCCTACAGTCAGAAATGCCCAAGCAAGCCCGAGCAGCTGTACTCTGGGTCGTAAGTTCACATCCCTTTTCAGTGCTCACCCTGTCTGGCTTTGCCTCAGAATCATCTGGAGAGCTCATGAAGAGGTCTGCCTCTTAGATGTCACAGCAGCCCATGGCATTTATATGAATGGTGCCAAGGATCCCTTTGCTGTCCTTGGCATAGACAGCATCTTCTTGGTCTCCTTCATGATGTCCCCACAGTTCTTTTTCTGTAGTCACACCTGAATCAGGATGCTCATGCCCTTGTCTCTCTCCTTGAACTCTCAGCCAAGTGTGTCATTGATCTTAAACCATGAAGCAATGAATCCAGCTTGAGGGTCCATCTCCCTCTATTAATAAATAGGCAGACACTCCACTTTCCTAGTTTAGCTTCAGTTTAATGAGTAAAAGCAGACAGCATACAACTCTTCGGCTATCTCCACACCCATGAAAAGGAAAGCGCCAAAACAATTGGTGGTGTTTCCCTACCCAGCGGGCTCGAGTCTACCATAGCACTATTTGAGCAGGGGTTGGGTCGTCAGGATTTTAGTCTGGCAGGAACTGTGTAAATACAGGTAACACAAGAAGGAGCGGGCCTCAGCCTCCTTGATCCTGGCTGCTGGAATAGCTAGCTAGTCCCTTTTCCAATGCTGGCACTGAGCGTTGACAAACTATCTTAGTTTGGATCTCCCAGGGATCAGTATGGCCCTCACTGGTTCTCTTTGAACTCTGGTCCCTCAATTTTCACCGTTTCACAACCAGCGATAGTCCCCATTCTCTGAGTTGGAGTTGTGGATTAGTTTGAGATCGCCCTCCTACCTTGGCCCTGGAGTCAAAACCCAAGCAGTAAGATTGAGTGACGACATAATATGAAAAGAGTGGCGGAAGCTTAGGGAAAGATTTCAGAACTGGGGGAGAGGGAAGACTGAGGGGTTGGGATTCCTTTTGAGGATATTGTCTCCTTTTGCCTGTCAGTTGCATTGGCTTTACAGCCTCTGGGACAGTTCTAAGTCCTAAAAGATGATGTATGCTGTTGGAGGTACCACTGTTCTCCCAGCTGCTGAAGCTTGGTATCCAGTCTCGGTACTCAGTGGGTTCCTGGCTCCTTAGATCTGAAGAGTAAATATTTTTTGTAACAAACTTTGCCAAGTGGAAAGGAAAACTGACTTCTGCACATCAAAATATTGTCGCTCCAACTCCTCTGTGAAAAGTATTTGGGTTTTCTGGAGTTTGCTTGAAGCTACAATATTTTAACCATCAGGCTTTGTGAAAGTGCCTCTCAACAGGCTCTGAGGCAGCCTTTCCTTTCTGGGTGCAAGTTCTTAAGCAGTGGAGCATTTTTCCTTTTTCACAATAGTTACATCCTCAGAATTACTACTGGGTATCAATGGGTGTCAAGCACGGCACGTCTTCCTCCTCCATGAGAAGCCAGCTGCTTACCCTTGCCTTACTTTCATCCATTTTAACAGCTGCTCCAGTCTGAGATTCGGGTCTCATTTCCTGTATGGGGCTCACAATGTGATTACTTCTTTTTCTGATGCAATGCACCTCAGCTTAACATCTCAAGTATCTCATCACATACTGATTGCTCGGGCTTCCCAATAGCATTGGCTGCCTTTTGCAAGGAAAACCCTGGCAAATGCTAGCAAGTGTGCTACTTTGCTCTCCTGGGTGTGTGTTGTACACCTTCCTCTACTAGTTAATAGTGTAGGACATTGGGTCTGTGTAAGAATAGCCTGCTCTGTGTGGGCAGCTATATGAGCATTTTAAGAACAATTATTTCATCACACAGTCTACAGGGGCTATATAGCCTAGAGTTCACTTGACTGCCACTTTTTGTTTAAGTGTGTGTGTGTGTGTGTGTGTGTGTGTGTGTCTACATGAGTTCATGTGTACTACATGCATGCAGGTGCTCTTGGAGGTCAGGAAAGGGAATTAGGTCTTCTATAATTGAAGGTATAGGTGGGAACTGAACTGGAGTCCTCTGCAAGAGTAGTGAGGGCTCTTAACCACTGAGCGATTTCTAAACACACACACACACACACACACACACACACACACACACACACACACACACACTCACACACACACACACACAATATAAATACTCTTAATGTTTCACCTATAATATATGTTTAAAATATCAACATTTAGGGTTAACATATGATGCAATTTTCCATCTTGAGAAAATTAAGAATAACCAGAGGCTGGGCCAGCAGAAAGGAAACAAATTGCTCACTTTTTGGAAATATATTCTCTCTTGCTGGCTCCTGGATATAGTCTAGGAAGTTACTTCACAAAGATGTTGACTTGTGTGCCCTAGTAACCAGGACAGTGGAGTCCTAATAGCCAGAGCACGTGAAGACAGTTCTAAAATCTGAATGTTAGTTCTATCACACCTAATTATCAGGCCCACAATTTGTGTTGTATAGCAAACACTGGCAGCAAGACATTGGCATCATTATGTTCCCATTGAACAGACTCTTTTTCCATCAACAAATTGATAACGTCATGCAAGCTTCCTATATATTCTTACTTATAGCATCAGCATAATGTATGTCCTTATCCATCCACCCCAGTCAGTATCATGTGATAGAGACACTTAGATGAGGACATATGAAATCATTCCCAATGTGATTAACATGTACGAAGGCTCAAGGTTTCCACAGCCATCATGTATAATCAAGTTCAGGTATACTTTTAGATAGTAATACTTTATACAACAGAAGAAACTCAAATGCTGGTGTCTCATCCCATAACGTGCCTCATTCAGGTACGAGTGAAAGAGTATTATGTGCAATTTTCTTTCATGTATCAAGCTTCATTAAATTTAAGAAAAATCTCAGTGACAAACTTTTCTTTTTAAAAACAGGCCTTGTGAGCCTTCTGTTTGAATCATTTTCAGATTTGAATGATGTCAGGAGGTGTTTCCAAGGCTCCCATCTGGGTGCCACCCTGAGATTTGGTCTAATTTGCAGCAGCAGGCTCCAATCACTGCACATTTCAAAGGCTGCTCCGCAGCTTCGGATGGGCAGGCTTAGTCCACACGGCGAGTTGAAGCACGCAAGGGAGGAATCTTCAGAACCGAGTTTTCTTCTTGTGACTGTCCGCCAGGAACTAACCAACCTCCAACGTGCCAGGGCCTTCTGTGTTTACTGCTGCAAGGATGAAATGTTTTTGTTCTATGTTCCAGTCGACCTTCCAGACCGTGCAACTGACAGCAGCAGCAGAAATTGACACACACAACCCTGAGCTGTACGTGATTGAGGAAAACGCCGTCACGGTGAGTGTGCTGCATCCCTCTCCCTGGGACAGACATTCTAGCGTGCGACACACGGAACAGCCGTTCTCACCTCTGACCACCCAGAAGGCTCCCCACCGAAACACTGAAGGCCTGCCTGGGCTCCATCAGGTGGAGGTGTGGCCAGGGTGGCTGTGCCGCAGAGTCCAGTGACACACTTGCCTTCTTCTTTGCACCCGCGCCCCGCTCCCCCTCCCCACCCCACCCCACCCTCACGCTGCAAAGCTGGCTTTCTAGAAGTGAAGATCCACCAGAAGAGGTACAAACAGAGGGGCTCTGTTGTGTTTGGGACACCATGGCAACAGTTCACGCCTCAAGCCACATCCCCACCTCTTCCTGTGCTGGGAGAAAGCATCAGGCTCTGAGGCATAAGACCTAAGTTATGCTGGCTTAAATCGTGACTTCGACCCAGGGCATTGTAAGAGTATGTAAATCAGGCATTTATTACACTTTTTTTTTAAAAGTGCTTCTTATAACCAGGCACTGTGACATGTCCATTCATGGCCTTACAGTCTAAAGACCTACAAATGTAACCTTCATTCAAAAGGGAGAGTACTATGGAGACTTGTCCTTTTACAGAAGACAAAGGCTGTCTGTTCTTGGGGCTGGCAGAGTCGACTTTCCTTAGCAGTGATCCACTGGTTAGCATGTGCCATTTTTAGATACAGCAGGATTTCCATGCCCGATGAATCTGCTGGCAGAGCCCCCGAGCATTTTCCTCCCAAAGCTTTTGTTAAAGAACTGGAGGTCAGTTCACAACTCTGCCCCCAAGGCCAGCTGGACCGTTGGCCTCTGTCCAGTGCTCCAGCCTACAGATTGGTTAAAAAGCCAAGGGCCCCATGAACTCTCGGCCTTTCTCAATGCCTGCCTTGAGTTCACAACACTGCTGTCCCACTCTTGTCCCAGGAAAAATGATTCCACACAATAGAGGCTGCTTTTCTGCCTCTGCTTTGGGAACCTCAGTGAAAGCCCACACCCTCTCTGCAGAGGCTGGGCATGGAAACCCAGAAACAGAGCCAAAGGGAAGTGCAGGTTCCAAAGTCAAACTGCTATGAACCTAAGTGAAGAGAGAAAGCAGTATAGACTGTCCTCAAAGCTCATGTTAGAAAAATGCAGCATTTGGGTGATATGTAAACTCTGCTAAAGTCGTTCTTGAAAGCAGCCCTTGAAGATATTAATTGAAGATTCAAAGTTTCATTTTCATGAATCCACCAGATTTTTCTTTTCTTGGTTTTTCTATGAGCAGTACTAATTAATAGCAGAGACTGACTTCTATTTGTGTTTATGAAATTAATCAGTAATCCAAACAATAATCTGGATGACCTTTTGAGGAATCCTTGGAACCCAAAGAATACATTGGCACACACCTATATGAAGGCCCATTTCAAAATCAGATACATGAAGAAGTATTGTGCTCAAGGGTACAGGGTGATTCAAGCATCAGGTTGGTGGGCTCTGGAATAAAGCTTTAGTAGCTCACTACTACACAGAAGTGAACTGCACGAATTTATACCAATTTCATTCAGAACACTTGAGCTTTTTAAGACAAACGAGGAGAAACCATAGTCACAGAGCTGGCTTCCTATGTCTCCTACCATAAAAAGCAGGTTGCCAGGTGGTGGTGATGGCACATGCCTTTAATCCCAGCACCAGGGAAGCAGAGGTGGGCTAATCTCTGAGTTCTAAGTCTGAGGCCAGCCTGGTCTACAGAGTGAGGTCCAGGATGGCCACGGTTACACAGAGAAACCCTGCCTCAAAAAACAAAACAAAACCAGAAAAACAAGGAAACAAAAAAAAAAAAGGCAGCTCCTTTGTCAGTACAGTTTAATATGGTATCAAGTAAATAAATTAAGTATTGTTCCCTTTTGCTCTCTAAGACTATTTTGTGGTGACTCCTTTTCTCAACTAAGAAAAGGGATATGAAGTGTCACTGTTCAAAGCCCCTAAGGATGCCATTCCACCCCACTGCCACAATCTTCATGGGACATGGGCATAAGGTCATGAGTATGCCCAAGGGCAATGTCATCACTGAAAATGTCAGCCTCACCCCTGAGATCTCCTATCGATTCTACTTTCCCAGTGTTTTATATCAAACGTGAACGGTATTGAAATCAGGACTTTAAAAGCTGGCGCGAAGTTATTGAATGAGGGCTTGGACAAGGCAATGCTGGCCCCCCTTCCAAGGATACTTTGGTCTCGTCTGATCACACACACACACACACACACACACACACACACACACACACACACACACACACACATACACACACAAAATATATGCTGGGAACTGAAGTGCCTACTTTAAACAACGAAAGCAATGGATGCTTTCAGCTCAGCATAGCCATAAGACAGCAATACAGCTGAGAAAGAAAAAGTAAAAAGGCTGTGCATTACCCGAGTTTCCAAGTTGTCTGCAGTGTGTTTTCCACGATGCTTAGGGGACAGATGCCATTATGACAAGTCACAGCCCCCCTCTGGAACTGTGGGTCGTATTTGTAAATTATTGAATTGTGTTAGGCCATCTTACTGCTCCGCTAAATAGACGAGTCAGTTGTGAGCACGTGTTCATTCACAGATTCCCCTCATGATAATGAAACCCACCGAGAAAGCCGAAGTACCAACAGGGGTTATAGTAGGAAGCATAATTGCTGGGATCCTCCTGCTGGCGGCTCTGGTTGCTGGTTTGTGGAAGGTAAGAAAACTTCATGGCTAAAATGTGGTACTCCCAAAGGCCCCTGTTTTGAATGGCATGGTACCTCTTGCCATCAAGAAAAGAAATGCAAGGCTGTTTGTATTTTCTTACTCAAGTCTTTGAAAAGCCAGTAAGAACTTGTTTTTGTTTTAACCTCCCTATCACCCGGCACCCTGAACATTTTGTTCAGTTTCAAACGGATATGACAGATATTCAATTCCACACAATGCAACTTAACTCCCTGAACATAAAGTTCCTCAATGTACGGGTGCTGACATTAGTCAGCAGCCTGTGTACCAGTCGCCCCAAACCTCCAGGCAGTCCAGAGGGGCTGCAGAAAAGTGGGCAACAAAGCAGGTCAAGGGCACGTGCTGAGTAAGCCACGGGTGGTAATGTCATTCTTTTCATGGTTGGTATTTTCTGGGCAAGGTGTGGTGTGGGTTGCATGGGTTTCAGGTAATGATCAAATCAAGGTAACTGGAGTCACAGTGTGGTAAAAGGTTATGTTGTCACCTTACAGCTTGGCTTCTTCAAAAGACAATATAAAAAAATGAGCCAAAATCCAGATGAGATGGACGAGACCACAGACCTCAACAGCTAAACCCCGCCACGGACACCACGGCATGGGGGCTGGTGACACCCCAGCTAGAGTTCACTGTGTGGTGAATGGATTTCTTTTACAGTCCAGTTTTAAATAATTCAATAGGCAAACTAGCCTGATAGTTTTAGAGTAACTGCTGGTCAGTTGAGAATGAAGACATTGTGGGTGGGGGTTAGGGCTACAAAGATCACACATTATTCAGAAAGGAAAAGTACTCTTTAAACTGGCTAGTCCAATGTTTACATGCTAACATTTACTGTGTCGGGAAGACGGAGTGCGTCTATGCATGACAAGCCTTCAAGAAAATTGTAACATTTTTCAGATTTGGGGGGTGGGAGAGTGCATGGGGAATGCTCTTTTTATTTTGATTAACAGTATCAATAAAAGTGGAAAGCACCTGGTATGTATATAATACATAACACATATTATATATGTTATATACAATCAATATAGCATATATAAGTATGTATTACATATCTATAACTGTGACATAAATTATATTGTAGATAATATGTATATTATACTGAATCCTTCCACATACATAATAACTATATTACTATAATGAATATGAATGTTGGTTGAAAAGAGAGAAAACCAGCATAGATTGCTTTTTCAATGTATGCTGCTCATCCAAGGTTGCTATAGAGGATACTTTTAGGTGACAATCTTATTTATAAACTAGGTTTAAAAAAAAAAGTCCTGCTCTTGCAGGACAGTAATCTCAGCTGCTCAGGAAGTTGAGACAGCAGTCCGAGGTCTCCCTGAGTTGGACAGTGAGCTCAAGGCTACCCTGGACAACTTAAGGAGACCCTGTCTAAAAGCAAAAGGAAAAAGGATGCTGGAGCTTAGCTTAATCGTAGAGTGCTTGTTTGGCAGGATCTCAAAAAAAAAGTAGATAAAATTTGTTGCTTTCTTTCAGGCCCTGACTGCCTCTTCTGAGTCCTATCTTACTATAAACATGCTTGAATAACCAGGAAAAACAGATTATATGTACATAATAAGTATTTTATATATATATATAAAATATTTGAAGATAAATATGCCACCTACTAAAGAAACCCCCACAAACATTATGCTGGGGCGGGGACAGTTTAAAAGTCAAGGTATCAAAATTTACTAGTAACCTATACTATAACATATTTATAGTAGAACCGTCTGCTGGGGCCATCCCTTGCCAAAGGAAAGGGGGAGGGGCATTCCCTTTAGGAATAGCAAGAGCTCTCTTTCAGTTGGTTAGCTAGCTGGGAGGAACCTAGAGATGAACAATTTCTTTTGCTAACTGCCTCCCCTGCCTCTCCCCTTCCCTGTCGCCCTTAATGACAGAAGCCCCCGGTCGCCTGCCTTTCTCTCTAGTAGTTATCCACTTTATCTCCCACACCGTGAATCCCAACCCGCTCCCACACACTACCCCAAGTGGTGGGATGAGAAAGTCCCCTGTTTAGTTCACACACCTGTGTGATCACTCTCTACACTAACTTTAGGGGGCTATTTTCATTTTGCTGCCACACAACTAAGAAAACTACGCCTGCATTTGTAGCTGTTGCAGTTACAAAGGAGGTGAATGGAACAGCTCAGGGATTTGCAGGCTGGAGGAGCAGCAGAAACCACTCACGTAGCAGGTGCATCCGTTGTTCTTGACCGGGGCAGGCAAAACTGTTCAGCCCCAACTCCTGAAACTCTTACTAGGTCGGGCTGATAGAAAGCCCAGTGGCCCCCATTTTGACAAGCACCCAGTGTTGGTGAGGTAAACAGACTGCACTCACTCCAGGGAGTTGTGCACCCTTTCCACCCTCTGCTCCTTATTTCTGAGCCTATACGTTCTCCAGAAGAGAGCTGGAAGAAAGAGGTTCAGGGAACAACAGGGGAAGCCACTCTGTCACACACTGTACGTGCCAATCTTTGGCCCGGTTCTTAACCTCCAGGAACTTCATTGTTCTCATTATGAAAGGGGAAATCAGGATCAGGGCTCAGCAGCGACTCATTCTGAAAAGTCAACCGTAAGGATTTCCTACTATACAACCTCCAAGAACGGGACCTAGAGAGCTCAGAGGAAAACCAGCTCGCCTGTGTGTGTATGGAAGGCCAGGCCCCTGAATGGCTGTCCAGAGCTAATTGGAGCAGTTACTGGCTTACTTCATCCTTGATAAAGCTAAACAAACAGAGGGGAAAAAATATTAGCTGTAAAGGTCAGGGAGGCACAGCAAAAACAGCTTGGTACTCTCTTAGGTACGTGATCCAGAGTCCAGTTCTTCTAACAGCTGTGTGGAATCATTGTGTCATTCGAACCAAAATTTTATTTTAGAGTGGAGAAACCAGTCATTAGGTTGACAGAGAATACTTCACACACCATGTTAACCTACTGCACGCGCGCACGCGCACACACACGAGTTTTCTAGTGTGCTTTATGAGTACCCATAGCACACAGTTCCTTTATTTAACAGCCTCCCTCTCCTTCTGAAGGTAGCAAACAGGGTTATGTACTACTATACACATAGAGCTTGTGACCTTTGACTAGCCTTGGTTTCGGTGATCAGCTTTGATTAGTTTTTAAAGGGGTAGGGCTGGGTTACAAGCAAGACTTAGACAAAAGTCTCTAAAGCATTTCTCACACAAGCCCCAGGGTCTATGACTTTAGCAATACTGTAATTTTGGAGCAGGTAGTTATAGGAGGGGAGGGCCTGTCTTGTTCCTTACTGGGTTTTAAGCAGCATCCGTGGCCTCTACCTACTCAAGGATAGATTGCATCTTCCGCCATGGTCAGGACAATAACAAATGTCCCCAGTTGAGCCCCACATCCAGTCTTTACTAAACGACTCCTGTGTTTTTCAAGAAATTTTAAGCAAAGATGAGTGTTCTCAAGAAATTATTGGGGGCAGGTAGGCAGTGTTTGAAAGGAAGTTACATGGTCCATTCAACCCTACCTTTGCTTCAAAAGTAAGTATAGGACTCAAAAGATGTCAGGTTAAAATTTCCATTTCATAAATGGTATATCACAAAATGTGATCTTAAAAACCCGAGTTGCAGCCGGGCGGTGGTGGCGCACGCCTTTAATCCCAGCACTCGGGAGGCAGAGGCAGGCGGATCTCTGTGAGTTCGAGGCCAGCCTGGGCTACAGAGTGAGTTCCAGGAAAGGCGCAAAGCTACACAGAGAAACCTTGTCTCGAAAAACCAAAAAAAAAAAAAAAACCCGAGTTGCTTCCTGTGTGGTCATCACACAACTCTGTAAACAGCAGGAGGGTAGAATAGTGTAATCAAGAAACTGGACACACTTCAAGTGATGCACCACTCATCTTAGCAGCAAACTATGAATGCCTAGCTGGACAGACGTTTTCCTACCTGGCAGTGTTATGTTCATAAAACAGTGCAACTTGCCTTTTAACTGTGAAGACTAAAGACAACTACAGCCAATTTATGACAGTCACACAAGTGATTATTCTAAATTATATATAATAATGTTACACTGTATCCATCTGATACACAGCTGTAACCTAACACGTGAAAGTCTCAAGATTTCATTCATCAGAAGGCAGGACACTCAGCAGAGCTCCGTCATCCTTACACACAGAACAAGTCCATACACAGCCTGCTAGAACTATACCCTTCATGTACATTCAGGAAGGTTTGTTCCCATTAACACGACAGAGTAAACATCCAGTTAAAAGATAAACACAGGGGTGAATTTGGGAGTAATATATTTACTACTTTGAATTCTAAAGTATAAAGATGTAGTCATTGTGTAAATATATAGATTGTATTGTTTGTACTTGATTTTGGCAAAGGAAGCCAAAGGTAAATGTATATATTGTACAACTATATTAGAATTATCTATTTTTAAAAGAGGAGATTGTCTTATTTCCTTCACACATGATAGGTAATCTTGGTTAAGATGTAACGTTTGAGGTTTGAATGAAATATTTTGTCTTTTTTCTCTCCACCAAAAGTAAATAAGATGAATGTATTTGTTTGTACACCAACTTGGTGAATTTATTTGATTTCTTAGAAACAATCAAGTTGTAGTAACTGACACAAATAAAAGCCTTTCTGGTATCAAAGCATGAGAACCAGACAGAAATGTTGTATTTACTTGTAAATTGTTCTTTTCATACCCTGTCGTTAAATGTCATTAAAACTGTTTTGAAAGTGAGCTACTCAACTTTGGTTTTTATTGCAAAGTTACACGTCAATATGTCTTAGGGAGCCCTTTTGCTTCAGAACACACTCAAGATGTGTTCTGAAGACTCGGACTGTCAGTAACATAAGTTTCTGGTCTGGTAGAAACTCAAAGCAGCTGATATGCTACCATGTGCAAAGGATAGCTAAAACATTTGAATATTAAGTGAGAGATGACTTAAATGTCAAAAAATTGCATACACTGAAATGAACACACTGAAGAATTGACGCTAGACAGACTTGAGTTTGCAGAGTGCCGTCATGATATGCATGGCAGTCCACTGCAAAGTCCAGGCAGAATGTGACTGTGTTGCCTCCATCTGTATCAACGTTAAAACATCTCCCACTTGGTATTAGGCATTCCTACATGTGAATTCTCACTCCCAAATACAGCTTTCTATAGAAAAACGAGTCCATGTGCTTAAAATTCAATGCTGGGAAAAATAACTTTTTGTTATTGCTTTGTTTTTAGTTTTCTGTTTTATTTTTCTTTACAGAGAGACCTATATTATTTTATTTAAAAAATTTTCAGACAACATATTCCAACCACACTCTTTCCCCTCACTTAACTCTTCCCAGACCCTCCCACTTCCCTACTCAACTAACTTTGTTTATTTTCCTCTTCTCTCTCTCCCTTCCCACCCCCCCCCCAAAAAAAAACCCACGCAAAATAAAACAAAAAAAAATAGCACAAAAAAGCATGGAATCCTTTTGTGTTGGCCATCTACTCCTGGGCACAGGGTCTGCCCTGGAATGTGGCTGATAATGCCAAGTGACACTCTATTAATTTTCCATTTCCCAGCAGGTACCAATTGCAAATTATTGGTCAGTTTGGGACTTTATGCCCACTTCCCCTTCTCAGCACTAACATCTGAAAACCTGCACTAAAGCTATCATCTTGTCCCATACAGGTAACTATATAATAATTCTCTATTGACCCACTTTTAAAAGGTAATTGATTCCTTTTCCTGTTCTGTATTAGTATTAAAAACTACAAACAAAATTTCTCTACAAGTCTGTCCCTCCCCCTACTGTAACCTTTAATTTTTAAATAAGATACTAATTAAAGACCAAACCTTAGTCACACTTAAGGACCCCTCTAGCCTTACAGAATGGCCACACTAAACTCAACTCTAGTCAGTATAAAATGTGATTTAAGGCGGTCACAATTATAGGCCTGGATCTACTGCCCTCTGCTGGAGGGTTCAAATAATTACAACACACAGTAGACTAGCCCACTGGTTCCTTTAACCAGATGCCTTTTCACATCTGTGTGTGGCACAACTTACATGTCAGGTGTGTTTAATTTGACACACAGTATGTGAAACCAACAGCACCATTACTCACTCAACAAATATTTGAGTGAACACTACAAGCTCGTGTACTTTGGTGACACGGAGTCGTAGCTAATGTCAAACTACTGGTGATAAACTACTGAATGTAGTACTTCAGGCAGCATCAGGTACCATAACAGAACACGAGCATAGGAAACGGACAGGACTCTACTTTTAAGCAGGGTAGTCAGTCTGTGAAGGCTCTCTGTGCAAATGACATTCAGAGACTGGAACAAAGTCAAGAAGCAGAATCCACAAAATCTGGGAAGGAAGAATAATCTAGAAGCGGGAATAGCTTGCCCACACCAGCCACAGCAAAGCAGCAAGCCTGAAGCAGGATGGGAGGTGGGGAGGAAGGCAACTTTGTTGGATTGCAGAGGTGAAAACTCAGGGCTTTGGGATCCCAGCACCGGTGAGAAGGCTCACTACTAAAAAAATGGATGAGTTAGGCTGGAAATGGTAGAGAGGGAACAGGACTGGTAGGTGATGGTTATAGTTCACAAGGCCCGGACCAGGGAGGGAAGTAAAGAAACGGGACTCAAGACTCACCCAGGAATCCCATTAGCCAAAATGTTCATACTCAGAAAGTCAAAACCAAGATCCAAACAACTGCTTCTTAACGACTGTCTGGAAACGTTCTGAAGACATATTGTGACTCTACAGCTCATATCCAAAAGATAAAAATCTAGAGGCTACATCAATGGCTGAGCATCTATTACTTCCATGTGAAGATAAGACCCTTTCCATTCTCTACCCATTCAAAGGCAGGTGAAGCACAAACGTACCATGATTATCGATCGTGCTTCTTAAGGGAACTCACCTCATGCCCAGTTACAGTCCAAAGCAAGCAATCTACTAAAGGCTGCTGCTTGTTTTTAAGGCTACTCTTCCACTTCAACAGTCAACTGGAAATGGCTACATGTTGGGGTGATGTCAGCCTTTGATCACTCAACAACCAATTAACTCTGCCACTCCTAGGTGGGGACTAACGAAGCTCCCAGTGTCCTGAACTACAAACTTTCAAGGATGCTCCATTCTGGTTCTCCCAGCACACCCCAAATCTAATCCTCCATTTTCATGCTGGAGACTTAGGAGCACAGTATCCAGGTCCCACACAGCATCAAGCCTACTTACTGAAGGCATAATTCTTTAAAGCCATTTTTAATGACTTCTCTACGCTCTTTAAAAACATAATTACCTTCAATGAAAGCCTTGTAAAGAGCCTTTGAATAGAAAAATCGTTTTGTTGTTTTTGTTTGGTGGGTTTTGGTTTTTGAGACAGGATTTCTCTGTGTAGCCCTGGTATCCTAGAACTTACTATGTAGACCAGGCTAGCCTCAAACTCACAGAAACCCTCTCTAGTGCTGAGATTAAGGCATACATTACCACTCTCAGCTCTAGTAGAAATATCTTAAAAACTTGAAAGTATCTCACATTAACATTAAATGCAACACATTAACACCAGGAGTGCAAAATCCTAAGAATATACACAGTGGCCTAGTAACCTAATGTGTTTTCAGGGTTAGAGTAACTGACTCCAACACCCAGCTCTTGATCCCCACAGATGCAGACTAAATCTTGGTGGAAGGACAGGAAGGTTCTAAAGTGAGAGAAGGTTGAGACAGACAGATTACCCCAAATCACTAACAGAAGTGGGTAGAGATTTTTCTCTTTTCCAAGTGTCCTTCTGACCCAATCATTAGGGGTGGACCAAGGAACAGAGACCAAGTAACCAAGAGATCCTTGAGGATGCATAGCTATCCTGTCACTCACAGCCATCAGAATACTCTTCTCATGATAATAAAGGTGGGGGACAGGGTGGGAGTCTTGTCATACATTAGGCTTTCAGAAAACATTTGTTGAATAGATGAGCTAATTAGATAAAATGTGTTTTTCTTGGATATAATAAATAGGATTTGTAGTTGGGAGTTTTTTTTTCCTGTCCTGCCTGGCCTGTGGTCAAGACAAATCAAGATCTCTTACCCGCCGGTCCTGCAGCCGCTCAGACGCAAATAAACACATACAGGCTAATATTATTTAAAACTGCTCGGCCATTAGCTCAGTCTACCACTGACTAGCTCTTACACTTAAACTCAGCCCATTTCTGTTAATCTATATGTTGCCACGTGTTCCGTGGCTTTACCTGTGTGCCTGTTACATGCTGCTCCCTGGACGGCGGGCTGGAGTCCCCTGACTCAGCCTTCCTCTTCCCAGAATTCTCTTCTTTGCTTGTCCCGCCTATACTATACTTCCTGCCTGGCTACTGGTCAATCAGCATTTTATTTATCAATCAATCAGAACAACACATTCACAGCATACAGAAAGACATCCCCAGCAAGGATTACTAAGTTACTTGCCAAAAAAGAAAAAAAGAAAAACCTCTTCACTCTGTGTTTAAAAGTAGTCTTTATTCTCATTATGAATGTTGCTAATTCTAAGATGAGATCAATTATCCAGTTATGCTGGTATTTTCATTCTTTATGAGCTCAGAATGCACCTTAAGTTCCCCACTGAACCTATATGAAGCGACAGATGTGTTATTCATCTGGGTTGTGATGATCACATTATAACACAAGCATATCAATATCACATTATAGAATTTAAATAGATTTTACTTGTCAAACATATGTCAATATAGCCAAAAAAAATTTCAGAACAAATTGCATGGGACTTTTGCACTCAAACCTGCCATGATATAGTGACCAACCAAAAACTGGATGTTTGGTATAAAAATATGCAGAAAATTTAATTTGTTTAGTAATAACTTCACACCGGGTAATGTTACATTAACATTATGAAAACTATTCAAATTACTTTAATAAATAATTATATAATCTCTCTAAATAGCTGTGGGCCAACTTTTAAACATCAGACACCATTTTAACACAAACCACCTTGCTGCTAATTTTGGAACAATTTTATAATAATTTGTACAGTCATAAGGATACTGGTAACTCATGAACTATAAAAAGCTTTATTGTATAATTATAGATTCTGAAGTCATAGCGGTCTCTAATATAAAATTCCTTAGGTATTATCACTGACTATAAACAAACGGGATCTACTTTTAAGCTGTTTAAATCATGATTTATTTAGTTTCATTTTTAAGTTACATAAAATATATATCAAAACAGATGACTTTCTAATCCTGCCAAATTTTTCTAATACATGCCTGACAATGATGCTGTCAATACACTGTGAGACAGGGGTTCTTCCTGGGACAGCTGACCATAAAAGGAAGGCCACAACTCATCATGAGCTGGCTACAATTAGGAGTAAGGCACAGCAGGATGGTCGAGCAGACACCTTATCTCATATTTAAATTAAGCCATTTCTTCCCATCTTCAGTTCCTAGGCAGCCCCTCATCCCACACACTCATGCATTCTGCTTTTCCTCCACTTATGTGACCTAAGAGATGGTTTACCACGTTCAAGACTTGGTGCACCAAAAATGAAGGGACTAATCACCAGCTGCCCAGAAGCATTCTTTGTTTCTTTTCCAAGATGATGCTGATTCTTCGTAGATTTCCTGAAAAACAGAACCACCGCAGGTATTCAAAATGAGAGAACTAAACACACTTGAACAAGTCAGGCAAGTGAACAGCACACCTGCTTCTACCACCCACCCCTTTTAACCATCGAAGCGACACTTCCCTGAGGCACTAAGAGCACAAACATGGATGACAGGCCAGAAGTTGTAACAAGACAAGATGCAACGACAGAAAAGAATAAACAGTTCCATCTGGGCCACCCGCACCCCTTCATCTCTACTTTCATTTACCAAGAGTTATTAAGTTATGTACGAGAACATGGAAAGTCTTTAGCTTTAAACCTCTTTTCTTTCCAAACTCACCTACTTGGACATTTCTAAGATGAGGTGTGGACTGGATTTCCATCAGCTATGAAGTTCCATGAGTAGCTGGGAAGTGTTGGAACAGGCCTGCACTGCAGTCCACTGTGACCTCTGTGCAGGACCCTCTACCTGCCCACAGGACCCTCTACCTGCCTGCAGGATCCTCTACCTGCTGCAGCCCCCTTGCCTGTGTCTCAGATGCCCTTCAAGTGTGAGCCAGGCAAAGAATCAGACTGGAACTCAGACAACTGAACAGGAAGAGGAAAAACACTGCCTCTTCCACACCAGCCAGATTTCATTTCTACAGTGAGAGAAATCCAGATTCAATTGCCCTTAAATTCATTCCTGTAGTTTTCACCTCTAAGACCCATCTCTTCTTCTTCTTCTCTCTCTCTCTCTCTCTCTCTCTCCTTTGTTGTTTGTTTCTCAAGACAGGGTTTCTCTGTGTAGTTTTGGTGCCTGCCCTGGATCTCTCTCTGTAGACCAGGCTGGCCTCGAACTCACAGAGATCCGCCTGTCTCTGCCTCCCGAGCGCTGGGATTAAAGGCGTGTGCCACCACTGCCCAGCTCCTTTCTCTCATCTTCCCTTCCCCTAACCTCTTCTTATCCTCTCCCTCTCTCTCTCTCTCCCTTTCTCCCTCTCCCTCTAACTTTCTCTCCCTCTCACTTTTTCTCCCTCTCCCTCTCCCTCTCCTTCTCCCTCTCCCTCTTCCTCTCCCTCTCCCCCACCCTCTCTCTCTCTCTTTCATCTCTACTAAGTTGCTGAACTGTTTTTTCTGGCTTGTCTCCGTTTCCTCCCAACAGCGATTTTATATCCTTGGACTGAAAGATCTGCCCTGCATGTCTGGGCCGGGTCACTAATGTCTTGTCTGCTCTTGGATGGGGTCTGGGTTCCCTGCTCTACTCCATCGCCTCTGAGCACCGTACTTTTCCACACTTTTCCACACTTTGCCCCTCCCCTACAGACCACGGAGAGCAAATACAAAGTTCAACTAGTCCCTGAAGCATAAACTAGGGGTACGTGCCCGCTCTTGCCTCTCGCTCTCAGTTGCAGGGCTAGCCCCCATCTGCTGTCTTAACTGTCTGTCCTCTCCTCTCTAGTGAAGAAAGCTACCTTTGCCATATGGCTTGAAGCTCATCTGGAGTGCTCTCAACTCCCCACCCTTGTGCAGGCTTGCCTCCATTCTCTCAGAATCATGAGGTCTTTACACACACCCTATCCTGCAATCCCAAAGGAGTTCCTAAACTCCTTAGCCCACGGAGAGGATCAGATTTTACCCAGACCCTGGATCAGTGTCCCACCTGATCATCTTTCCCACTGACTGAGGCCAACCATTCCTTTGAGGATAGTCCTGGCCCTGTGTGGCTCTTCTGATCCTGTGTGCTGGCAACTTGTTCCTTGGCTTTGGGAACAGCCATACTGCTGCGGACAACTCGGGAATTCTCGACTCAGATGCAGAAGTAAACATTTCTAGGATTTCCAAGTGCAGAACTGTCTGTTCAATGCTGCTACATTCTGGGGGGGGGAGGGGAGGGGGAGGGGGGCGTGGGCGGGGTGGGGGGAGGTGTCCCTTCAGAATGCTCCATTTAACCAGAGAATTACTCATTCTTGTTTAGCTTGACTTATTGGCAGAAAACACAACAGAATGGCCTATCAATGTTTTTATTTTATATATACATACACACACACACACACATATATATATATACATGGGGATGGGGTCTATGTAGGCTAGGACAGAATAAAGCTTGTGATTCCACCACACTGCTGGAAATGTAGATATGCAACAGCATGCCTTGTTCCTATTCGTTTTCTAATCCACCCATTGACATTTTCTCAGACACACTCTCCACCCTGAGAAAAGAACCACTAGATAAAAGCTCTTTTGCTTTAGGGGGTTTCTCCTTCAGCCAAAGACTAAGCAGCTAACATTATTCTCACTTTCCAGAGAATGAGCTCTAGTGGAGTAGAGTCCTAACTGAAGGGAGATTACCCTATGAACTGCAGCAAGCGTGCGGACTAGAAATTCTAACTGCCAGCACTCACGGAGGCCTTCTCTACACCATGCATTCCTTGGGGCATAGATTCTTTTATGCTTGAACTTGGAAAACAGCCACGACATAAATGCACTATGTCGGATAAGGAACACAAGCGTCTAGAGGTATGCAAGGCACAGGAAGCCAAATTATGAAAGGACTCTTAAGCACGTCCTTTATCTAAGCATCAACTCGGGTCCACACGGCAAAGTGAGGTGCTTTCTTCACTCACCTTTTTCCATATGGGCACCTTGGCTTTTAAAGAGTCGATGGCATAGCTCACAGCTTCGAGGGACGCGGCTCTGTGAGCCGAGGACACAGCAATAACTGTGCTGGCTTCTGTCACAGGAACCAAACTTTAACAAGATGATGATGAAAAATTACCATTATTTCTTAATTCACACATGAAATAAACCACCAAGGGGGTGGGAAAATCTGTATATATATGTTAGAATTATAATGTCATTCTATTGCATTTAAATGTCTAGGCTAACTAGAAAATGAAAATTCATGCCAGTTATAGTCAGTGGAAGTGAGCGTCTATCCATAAACCTTCTTTGATGGGGACTAAGAAGAAAAGGTCCTCTCCCTAATCCAGTGGTTTTGCTACTGTTGTGAATTGCAATGTAAATATCTGTGTTTTCCAATGGTCTTAGGCGACCCCCATGAAAGGGTCATTAGACTCACAAAGGGGTCAGGACCCACTGGTTGAGAACCACTGCTCTAATTCCAGCCATCTAACTCAAACAAAGTACAGTGTAAGATGGTATGTAAAGACTACAGTGACCACATACACTTAACATACAATTAAAAATAATAAATATCAATTAATCTTGAGCAACAGGATCAGCAACACCCAGTACCATTACCAGTTAGTAATAAAATTATAGCTAATAACAAAATAATGACAGACGTCTTAATTGCTGGCTTCTTTGAAAATCCTGGAATGCCGTTCTTTCTGGTGGTATGAAAAATGAACTGTTTTTAATAGCTTCAGATCTGTAGCCAACTTTCAACATGCACTAAGCCCAGAGGCCAGAACAACTGTCTAAAGGCATCGGGGATTTAAGCAGACATTCCCACAGGCACTCGGGCCAGGACCTGAAGGTCTTGGTTAAATTTCACTAGAGCAAAAGAGGGAAGGAGGCATCCAAAGCTCCAATCCAGCAAGCAGCCAAGGCAGATGCTGAGAGCCCTCTCCACAGTCCTCGGGCTAAAGCGCAAGCTTTCCGTTCTTGGCAGACGGAGTCGGAGTCAGTATCAATATACAGACAGAAAGCAACCAAATTCAACGTTCAAAAGATAAAGAAATCCTACCCAAGTCGATGGAACACCGCTATGTGTCGGACTGGCCATTTCTGCCTAATGTCATTACAAATTTTTCTGATTTCATTTTCTGCCATCGGTATATATGCTTCATATTCTAAACTAGTAACTTTTTTGCCTTCAAAGTTATTTCTTGTAGTCCCTAAAAAAAAAGAACAAAATCACACAATGAAAATAAGAATTTTTCCTATAACAGAAATACTTCATTCATAGAATGTTTTCTAAGGATTGTTTTTAACTTACAAACAAGTATTGCACATTTCTCTAAAACCTATTTTTAATTTTCTACAAGAAAAATTTCACTAGGAGAACAAAAGACAATTATCTCCAAGATGATCAGAAAATAATATTTAAGCAAGCTCCCTGAAAGCATTCATATGCCAAAAAAAGTTGTATTGCTCTTCTTACCAACAGTGTTTCACGCTTAAAAGGAAAATATCTGTATTTCCAGTATTAGCAACAGATACATTTTTTACCTCAGTATTTGGAAAGTACAAAATTTCTCTCTTAGCATTGACTTTTATCATGCCTTTATTATCCCTGTAATTTAATAAGGCTTGTTAATCAAAAAGTAACTAAGATAAAACTAAAACTGAAAGTTTCTGTCCACTTCCATGGGCAATCTTGGTTTGCCACTCAGCACTATGCATCCTTTGACTGTGGACACTGACATGGAAGGCACTCTGCATCCTGTGACTGTGGACACTAACATGGAAGGCACTCTGCATCCTGTGACTGTGGACACTAACGTGGAAGGCACTCTGTGTCCTGTGACTGTGGACACTAACATGGAAGGCACTCTGCATTCTGTGACTGTGGACACTGACATGGAAGGCACTCTGCATCCTGTGACTGTGGACACTGACATGGAAGGCACTCTGCATCCTCTGACTGTGGACACTAACATGGAAGGCACTCTGCATCCTGTGACTGTGGACACTAACGTGGAAGGCACTCTGCATTCTGTGACTCTGGACACTAACGTGGAAGGCACTCACCAGTTTCTAGGCAGAAAGAGAGCAGCTCACACACTCACCCACAAAGAGTGACACCGCACCACACAGCGGGGAGATCACCAACTGTGAGACTTCATCCACTGAGAGCTGCTTGTCAGTGAACTGTATTATGTCTTTAGGCTTCTCTTCAACCTCATCCACCTCTTTCCTAGAAAGAAGACGTGAACAGTCCTCAGCGAGAGTGTCAGAAATAACACATTCCACTTTCATGCTGTTTCCATGTCCACTTTTGCTCTATAGGTAGAAGAGGAGGATTTGATTTGAGTGATGAGTCTAAAGTTTTAACCAACAGTTACAACTATTACTATCCCTCATGAGTCTACAGGAATTCTACAAGTGTGCCAATATACACCAAGAATGTAACTATTGTTCATCTCTCTCAGCACGATCCAATTGAGGGACCACCACTTTCATCTGTACGTATGTCAACACTAACAACTACGGAACCCAGCCCCACACCACCTTGATCAGCACTAACCATCCAGTAACCTAGCCCCACACCTACAACATCACTAACCACTCTGTAACCAAGCCCCACACCTAGAATCCCTTTTCCTTTTATTCAAGCAAGAGATGGAAAAAGAGAAGAAATGATGATTCCATAGGAACAAGGGGCCCTTCACAATCTGGCTCAAGCCATGGAGGAAAGAAGGTACCACCTGTGACCGACTATCGAGGTACTGTGGACAGTCTTCTTTAGTTTTTCATTTATCCATCAAACAGTAGTATGCAACGCCATCTGTTTATACTGCGCTGGGTAGTTTTATGTCAACTTGACACAGCTAGAGTTATCTGGGAAGAAGAAACGTCAATCTTCCCCACCAAACTGGCTGCAGGTAAGCCTGGGGGGTGGGCAATTTCCTTGATTGATGTGGGAGGGCCCAGCTCACTGTGGCGAGGCGCCACCCTGAGGCTAATGGTCCTAGGTCCTCTAAGAAAATAGTCAAAGCAAGGTATGACAAGCAAGCCATGAGGAACAATCTAGGAAGCAGCATGCATTTCTCCACGGCTTCTGTTTCAGCTCCAGCCTTGAGTTCCTGCCCTGACTTCCCTCAGCCATGGAGTACAACCTGACATTGTACGCAGACGTCAACTCTTTGGTTCCCAACTTGCTTTTGGTCATGGTGTTTTACCACAGGAATAGAAATCCTAAGACAAATGACTAAGGGCTGGAGACTACCCTAGGAACTGGTCTGTGGGGAACAAAAGCACAGACTCCTGACCTCAGAGTGCTCATATCTGTATAGGAGAAACAAACCAACGAAGAACCACAGGTTCTGGAAGATGATTCAGCAGGTGCAGATATGTGTCGCCAAGCCTAACTACCAAGTTTCAAGCTCAGGACATACATGGTGGAAGGAAAGGATCAACTCCTACAAGTTGTCCTCCAACCTCCACATGCTCCATGTGGCATGTGTCCATTCACACACACACACACACACACACACACACACACACACACACAGAGGAATCACAAACCTACCACATTCAGCTAACTTAATAGAAATAAACGAGTTTCTGAAACAGGTCTCAGAGACTGTTGCAGATAAAGGGATCCCAAAGGTCTCTCGAAAGAAGTAATGTTCAAAGTTGACCCCTGAAAGATAAGACATGACCACAGGAAGAAACAGGAACAGGGTGTAGTTGATGAAAGGGAGTGGCAAAGGTCCAGACTTGGGAACAACAAAGAATATGATGTGCTAAGAAGCACCGGAGTAAAAAGGAGAGAGGCAGCCTGGGGCCGGCCAGGTAAGAGGACTTTATACTATATGTTATGAGAAGCATAATTAGAAATTCTGTGACAGTTCATCTGATTAGAAAAATGAAAGAAGGCTCAGAGAAGTTATTAAAGACAGGTTCAAAGTGCTGAGACTCTAAGAAGTCTTAATTCAGTGTTTGTTTCTCTTATCAAACTTTAAAAAAAAAAAAAAGGCATCTGACTGGCAGCATTTCCAACATTCTCTCCATGCTATCTGAGGTACTTAGATCCTTTACACCAGTGGTTCTCAGCCTTCCTAACTGCAGCTCTTTAATACACATCCTCATGCTGCAGTGACCCCCAACCATGAAATTACTCAGTTGCTATTTTATACCTGTAATTTTACTTCTGTTATGAACCAATGTAAACATCTGATATGCAGGGCATCTGATATGTGACCCCTGTGAAAGGATCATTCATCCCCCCCCAAGGAGGTCATGACCCACATGTTGAGAACCACTGCTTTATACCCCCCTTTTTTTTCTGATAGCACAGAACCCAAATAGGTCACCTATGTGCCTCCAACCATACTGAGTCCCCATACCTCTGATTGTATAAGACTACTCAAACATAACTTGCAGGTTCTAAAATTGGCTGAGATACATCACTCAAACACAATACAATGCTATTAGCAATCTTTCATACCTATCTGAATAGCTGCAAGTACACACACAGGCTTTTAAAAGTAGAACTCCCTGAGATTACCTTGGTGATATGCTGATCAGAATGTCCACATGAAACTAAGATCCATGTCTAACAGGGTATCCTAGCGTGTCCAGACAGCAGGCCTGAGACAGATTCCCCAAGAGTGGACATGTTGGCATCTGCTATACAGCTTTCCAGGAAAGTGAGGAAGAGAAAAACAGGTGCCCTTGGCTTGTCTTTAATGGGACCAACCCTTTGCCTCTGTGTAGGATGTTTACTGTTGTTTTAGTGGGGAAAAAAAATCCTATCAATTTTCTTTAATCTATAGCTTAAAGAGTTTCTAATCAAGAATAATTTAGATTGCAGTTCATTTATTCTTCAGCTGACAATAAAATAAGCTGTTTTGACTCGGTCCCTAAGCTTGATGCTCCCAAACTACCCTGAAGAATGGTTCTACGCTTCCCACTCCACTGTGAGCTAAGTTGCCTTGGAGCTGCACACTGCCGTGCAGCTGAAAAGCTGTGCCTCTGTACTGGCCAATGGTGGACTGTCTTGTCAGGGACACTGACCAATGAACTTCCTACTTGCATAATTTCTTTATGTCTGAGGAAGCCGGGATCGGGTCGGAGCAACCACATGTGTTACAAAGTAAATCAAATTTGGGTTCTGCCACTGTGACCTAAAGCCATATTTCAACCATGTGACCAAAGGTTTTGTGTGTATGTGCACGTATGTGTGTGTATTCATTACCTGAACAGCATGTACGTTTGGGTGAAGGTCAAATGTCAACACTGGTGTCTTCCTCCACCACCTTTTACCTTAGTTTCTGAAACTAAGTCTCTTACTCAGTCTGGAGCTCACTGGCCTGCACACTCCAGGGATTCATCTGCCTCTGCCTTCCAGAGCTGGGATAAATGTGTATGCCGCCCCATCTGCCTTCCACAGGGTGCTAGGTCTCCAACCCAAGTCTTCAGGTTCGCAAAAGCACTTTACAGACCGAGTCACCTCCCCAGCCCCCAAAGATGAGAGTTGATTTTTTTTTCATTTTGAATTCTCTGAATTTGTTTCCCCACCATCAAAATACAAGCATAATAAGACCTCAGTAAGAAATGTTAAACGAATATAAGGGACACATCACATTGACATTAAACTGCTTACCATAGAGGTGATGGAAGATGGTAGAGAGTGTCCATCAATACCTACCATCAATACAGTTACCCCAGTTGCTGCCATATCAGTAAAGGACTGGTACAGACAGACTCACAAAGAATATATAGTATCAGCGAACCATATACAAGTTGTCATGTGTAGGATCTTTCACCACAAGACTGGCTGAAAAAAAAAAAAAAGAAGAAATACCACATACCTAGATAGCTCCGATGTACTATCCTCCGCTAATTGGGGGGATAATGGCAATTTCATCTCCGGGCTGAAGCAGGAGTTGCTGATCTCCAAGCTCGACATACTCTTGACGAACAGCAAATATCACCTGATTTCTAACATCAGCCAATCTGAAAGAGAAACAGTCTGATGAGAAGTTGCCAAGTCAGCTGCATCTCCCATCTCCTCAGCTGCACTAAGGAACTCATATCACTCACAAGGTATTAATCTCATTCTCATTCTGTAGAGGGCATACCCCCTCGAAGAACATACTTGATTACAAAGGTATGTTAGGTTGCTATCTGCTGAAAAGCTGAGTGTTTGGGGTGCGGGGAGTGGGGAGAGAAACAAATACCCCCAAACTAGACAGGAGCCAATATTCAAAACTTTAGGCAAACAAAACAAAAGCAAAAAAACCCTTCATAATCAGAACACGGCCTTTTCACAGGCCGAAGTGTAGATAGATGTGTAGTAAGTCTAGCTGAGAGGTCTCCCACAAGTACAGCTATGTTACTCCAGGTAAGTAAAACAGTACAAAAGGACAAAGGTCTTGCCAGCTCTTCACTAAAAGTAAAAGCAATCTGAAAGACAGACTCCTAGTCAGGGAGACGTATTTCCCGCTGAGCACACAGTGCAGCGTCTTCCCACAGAGCACTGAGTTCTGGGTTAACCCTCTCTGGGCAGGCAGAGCAGCACTATTGGTATTCCTGGAACATTTTCAAATAAATCCCTTCTGTATTTCATCCCAGAAGGGCTTGAGGTAAAGACGAAGACAGTTACATTTCAGACTTTCAGAGACCAGGAGGAAATTTTTCAAATATCATAAAACCCAAGCACAGCAGTGTGTGGGGTTTGTTATACTTCTTTTTTTCTTAATCTCAGAAAATTTTGAGTATGCTAAAGAAAAGGAACAGGAATGTTTACAGTGAACGTTTTTAACTGCATCTTGTTATAAAAGGCAGAACTTACATTTTGTGTCTTAGAAATTACAAAAATGACTGTAGATTATATAAACGTGTCTAGGGGTATCCACGTTACTATGTCTCTTTTAGTAAATGACCTCCAATGTTCCTTGTGGCACTTGAACATTTCTAAACACCAGAGTTTTAAGATTTCAAGAGAAATACAACTAGTACTCTCACGCTACAAGACACACTCACATACACACACATATAATTTACACACTTTAAAAACACTAAAGGGTCCATTATATATGCATTCTACAACTTTAACTACCCAGGGTGTAGGGTCTCTATCTCCTTCCACAGCTGAACCGCTTTGATTTCCTGCGGCACAGAAATGGTCTCTGAACGAACTCCGGTTATTTCGGCACTTTTTGCAAAATACAACACTTCAATCTGAAACGAGAAAGGATGCTTTAAACAACTCGCACTGAGAAATGTAATTGCCCATAAAACTCCAACACTGCCACAGATTCATATCTGAGACAAAAGTTTTAAACTCAGTTCTGATTTCTGCATACTTTTTAAACCTGTCAGAAACCTGTGTGGCCCCAGTCAATCCTGGGACACTTCCTTAGAAAACATGGGTAAGTCTGACTTCAACTGACATAGAATTGACTCTTCCATACATCCTAAAGCAGTGAGCACAGGTCTGGGTCAGGAAGTGAATTACACAAGTAAAATAAATTGCTCAAACAGCAAAGGCCTAGCTTTCATTTCACGGTGGTCAAGTGACCTTTGATTCAAGTTACACAACACACAAAACGTGACATGCAGCAAAGCAAATGGGCTTGAATTACTGGATAAACTGGTACTTCCTAGGCCAAACAGCCTGGGAACTAAGGAACCTGTGTGCAATCAGCCTGGGAACCAAGGAACCTGACCATGCAAAACGGCTTACTTGTCATTCAGTACAACTTAGGTCTCTACGCAATAATCACGGGGTCCTGCAAATTATCCAGGGCCTGTCAACCCATAGGGGACGCACATATCCTCGCAGTAATTCTTAATTTGGTGCGTTTTAAGAAGTGTGTCTCTGTCGAAATGAATCCATCAGGAACGGCAGTTAAACAAAAAGGTCTAGAAGCCTTCAGAAGGGAGTCGGTCATGCAGGCCACGACCTGGACACCAGAGTTCAGGGACAGAACTTGACTTTCAGTGAGCTGCAGGCTCAAGGCGCGGAGCCAGGGACGGGATGGGAAGGAAGGGCCTCCCGAGCAGGACCGAGCCTGTGGTGGAGCCCTGAGCCTGGGCTAGCTCGCCCGCGCGTACCAGCTCTTACCTGGCACCGTGGAACCATCCCGCTACACACCGGGGACCCTGCCTACCATCGCAGAGGCTCAGGATGACTCAAGGCGCACGCGCGGCCAGATGCTCGCCCCGCTCTCTCTGGGCGTGTGGACACTACGCATGTGCACACTTTCGCTCCGCCCCGCCCCGGTTTGGGCAGCCACAGACGTTCTCAGCTGCAGTTCCCTTTGCGTTTGGGTCTCCGATCTGCAAGCAGGTCAGCTGGTAATCTGGCGGGGCGGTCCTCCCGGCCCCGCCTGGGCGATCCCTCCCTCCAGTGTGGGATTCGGATTCTTATCCCAGCGTGGGGACCGTATCGGACCGACAGACGCTTTGGTAGTTTCTGAGTCAGCAACTCCATCCAGGCTTCATAGCCGCAAGTCTCTGTCGCAGGGGTTCTTGGATTTAAGCGGCCTTTGCTCAGCGCTCGGTCCTGAGCAGAAGACTCATAAAGATGAAGGGTAACTGTGTTCCAAGGGTAATCCGAGAAGAAACCATACATTTTATGACAGTGGAAGGGAGCGTGGCTGAGCCACCTGCTTTTTATAAAAACCTTTCACCGAGAAGATCCTTGTGCCAAATAAATTTGTCAAAAAATAGGAACAAGTACGGGAGGAAGGGACATTTCACGTTTCTGTGTCAAGCCATAGGGTTGTAACATTGGGTAATAAATTCCCAGGAGGGAAGTAGTTGGCAAGGTGGATGCTCCCAGTTCAAGGACGGAAAAGAAATGCTGGAGCGGGAGGGGGGAAGTAATGAGCTTGATTTATGATTTACATCAACATATATTTTGATAAGGTTGCGAAACACTAAGGTTATATGTCCTCATCCTGTTAGAAAAACAAGGAAACTGTGACAGTCACCCTAGGCTCCTCATTGGCGTCCAGTGACAGCATTGTGCAATATCTACAAAAGGCTGAGAAACAAGGCATGGCCCAATGCGATTATGCAACCAAACTGGTACACATAAAGGCCAGAGCCTATTGCTACTGATTGGGGGGAGGGGAGTGAGTGTGTGCTCAAAAAATGACCCAAGAAGAAGCCTTCCTAAAAACTAAAAACTTTCTTTGGTGATCTCAGAGCTGAGTCAGAGACTAAAAGCACTGGCTGCTCTTTCCGAGGACCCAGGTTCGATTCCCAGCATCCACATGGAAGCTCACAAGGATCTGTAATGCCAATTCCGGGGGATTTGATTCTGTCTTCCGGCTTCACCGGGTGCCAGGTGCACAAGTAGTGTGCTCAGACATGCAGGGGAAACACGCACGCACATAAAAAAGAAAATATTAATGACAGAACACCTTTCTTTGGGAAAGATTTCCTTAAAGAGTGTGACTAAAATAAATAGCACAGTAATACATTAATAGCAAAATCAAAGCTCAATAAGGTTTTAACCCATTCAAATATATAAAAGCAATTATGGGACCATGTTTATAGTCTAAAGTGTTTAGAGCATCAAAATAATATCATTTATTGTGAAAATGTTCGTGAAAATTGCCCAGAATTGAACTATGTAATTGCAAAACAGCAAGTTTCTCTGTAGTTTTCATAACGATACCTCTATTTTACAAGGTTCTTAGGGCTGGGGATGTAGCTTAGTGTGAAGCCATAATCCATAGCACTGAAAAACAAAATTAAAAAAAAAAATCTTTTAGGAGCTAGAATAAACAACGGTTTCGAATGCCTTCAGTTTTTGATGGATGTGTAATGACTTAGCTAAAAAATAACATCGTTCTGCTCTATTATGTTGAGAATCTTGCTGTTTCATTTCTGAGTTATTAGTGGGGTGAATCTTTTCATGGTGTTTGTTTGTTGGTTTGTTTGTCTCTGATACTTGCAGTTTCTATTTTTTTTTCCTTCATTGCCCAATGAATAAAAAGCATGCAGCCCTAAGTTCCGGATTGCAAGCATGACTAACGTCAGGATATTTTCATGTGGTGCCAAGGACTTTGATGTTATTTTCATTATAACCCCACTATTTACATAAGTGGGGTGGGTGATCAGAATGGAATATAATAAATTGCATTAGGAACAGCAAAACCTCTTTAGTATTAAGGTTATTGTTTTGCTTAAGTTACAATTTATTATAAAAAAAATCTAGAGCCGCCATTTTCTCAGCTGTACTATATGAAATGCCATTTAGTTAAAAACAAGAACATGAGTTCAGATAAAGACACTTCCATTTTATTTCCAGATTTTCTAAAAAGGCTAAATTCTGTGATATTAGGAATGTAGGAACATTTTGGTTCCTCCCAAAAGGATCTATTAAGATTTCATAAAGGTAACTTTATCTCAGGAATGGGTTTCCAAAAATTGTATTTCCCAGAGATGCCTGCCAGGATCAGGGTTCATCGTAAGCGTTACAGCTTGGATGGAAAGGTATCCTGGCAGCCAGGTGCCAAGAAATACCACCAAGTCACACCACACAACAAACCTCACACAAATTTATTGGGAGGGAGAAAAAAAACACGAGGTTGGCTGCCTCTGTCAGTCGAGAAACAGCAGCAAACTAAATACAGAGTTTCTTGGGGAGGGGGTGGAGCTTTCCAGGGTGGAGATTGGTGGGATTTCACATCCAGAGACTGGGTTTGTACGGTGGGGACCGGGTCCAGCAGTTAGGGGCAGTTAGAGTATTCTGTGGGTGGAACCTGGCCATTAGAGGTCCTAGGGGGAGGGGCCTGGCCACTCCTGTGCCTCGAGGAACTAACAGTCATCAGATTTTTCTAATAAATTTTGAGTACATCGATAACTGCTTTCCCTGTCCAGTTTATAGTGTGTAAATATTTTCTGCCATGACGATTGCACGTTACTGCTGCGTTACTGGTTAATTTAAATGTCCACCCGCTACAACCTTGAATTACCTGGAAAGGGAGTTTCCGTCTAGAGATGTAGCTCAGACTGGCTGCGGACGTGTCTGTGGGAATTGCCTTGATGGGTAGTTGGCCCATCCTCCTCATGGCACCGTTCCCTGCGTTGGGCCTTGAACTTCGTAAGTGAAGAAAGTCAGAAGAAAGCGCGTAGTGAGCAGCGGTGCAATCATTTTCTGCTCTTCACGGTGGATGTGAAGTGACTGGTTGTCTCGGGTTCCTGCTGCTGCTGTGACCCCCTCTGTAACCCAGAACCACAAGCCAAAAAAAACCCTTTCTTCCCTAAGGTGCTTTTGGTCAGGGTGTTTTATCACAGTCACGGAAAGGAGACAAGAACAACGCCTTACCCTCTACTTGAACTGAGCCTCAATAGAAAAATTTTATTTTCTATTTCTGAAATGTAGTCTATCTACCTAGTTCAGATTTGGGGTTTTGGTTTTGTTTTGTTTTCTGAGTTTTGTTTTGTTTTGAGGGCTTTGGGTTTTGGGGGGGGTTGTTTGTTTTTGGGGTTTTTTTTGGTGGGGGGGGCTCTTTGTTTTTTGGTTTGTTATTGTTTTCCAGATAGGGTTTCTCTGTGTAACCCTAGCTGTCCTGGGACTCCCTCTGTAGACCAGGCTTGCCTCAAGCTCAGAGATTGGCCTGTCTCTACATCCCAAATGCTGGGATTAAAGTTGTGTACCACCATCACCGGGCTCAGAGATTTTTTTTGAAAATCTGAATATTTGTATACTTGTAAGACAAATTGCTAAATGGTCTTATTGATAAAAAACCCAGAGTCAGATATTGAGGTGAAAAACCAAGAGATCAAAGGAATAGGACAAGCCACAGACAACCTCACCTCACCAATACCTCAGTCTCCAAAGAGAGCTACTTCCTGTATACCCATGCCTATATGCCTTTCTGTTCTGCCATCTCATTTCCTCTCTCCACCCAGCTACATCACTTACTCTTCCTGCCCAGCTCTTTCACTTCCTGTCTGTCTGTACAGACCTCCAGACCTTTATGGTTAGTGCTGGGATTAAAAGTATGTACTACTACTCCTGGCTCTGTTCCCAGTGTGGTCTTGAACTCACAGAGATCCAGACAGATCTCTGCCTCCCGAGTGCTACCATTGCTTGACTTCATTGTTTACTTCTAATGGCTGACTTTTTCCTCTGATCCTCAGATAAACTTAATTAGGGTACCCAATATATTGGGGACACAATATATCACCACATATACTCACAAAAAATCTTAACCACAGACTATTTCTCTTTCTGTCCAAACATTTCTGTGATCTGTTTTTTAGTTATTAAATCAGCTCTAACCCTGGGCATCTACTGCACATTATCAAGGATTCTGGCTAGAAAGACACTTGGCTTCACTGATTGGAAAACATTGAGGCCTATGAGCATATGCTATATTTAAAAAAAAATAGAGAATAGATCGTCAAATCTCAGTCTCTCTATAACTCTTTGAGTGTAACAGAATTTATTATCAGTGGAAACATTTCTGAAAATGTTTGGAGGCTTGTGTGAAATGAGTAGGCACTGGACTAATGCCTTTAAAGTATTTCTGATGCCATTGAAAAACTGATGGCATGATACTTATATTTGTAAGAGGCTTAGCTTTACATAAATCTGAAAAGATGCATCTTAACTGGTTACCCAAAGTTTCAAACACCAATCCACACAAATGTCTGCTCTCCCCATATTTATTCAATATAGTACTTGAAGTTCTAGCTAGAGCAATAAGACAACAAAAGGAGATCAAGGGGATACAGATTGGAAAGGAAGAAGTCATACTTTCACTATTTGCAGATGATATGATAGTATACATAAGTGACCCCCAAAATTCTACCAGAGAACTCCTACAGCTGATAAACACCTTCAGTAATGTGGCAAGATACAAGATAAACTCAAAAAAATTAGTAGCCCTCCTATATACAAATGATAAATGGGCTGAGAAAGAAATCAGAGAAACAGCACCCTTTACAATAGCCACAAATAATATAAAATACCTTGGGGTAATGCTAACTAAGCAAGTGAAGGACCTGTATGACAAGAACTTTAAGTCTCTGAAGAAAGGAATTGGGGAAGATATCAGAAAATGAAAAGATTTCTCATACTCATGGATATGTAGGATTAACATAGTAAAAATGGCAATCTACCAAAAGCAATCTACAGATTCAATGCAATCCCCATCAAAATCCTAACACAATTCTTCACAGACCTGGAATGAACAATACTCAACTTCATTGGGAAAAAACAGAAAACCCAGGACTGCTAAAAGAATCCTGTACAACAAAGCCACCTCTGGAGGCATCACCATCCCTGACCTCAATCTCTACTATACAGCTATAGTAATAAAAACAGCTGGTATTGGCATAAAAACTGATATGTGTACCAATGGAATCGAATTGAAGACCCTGACATTAACCCACACAACCTATGAACACCTGATTTTTAACAAAGAAGCCAAAACTGTACAATGGAATAAAGAAAGCATTTTCAACAAATGGTGCTGGCATAACTGGACATCAACATGTAGAAGATTGCAAATAGATCCATATCTATTGCCATGCACAAAACTCAAAGACCTCAATATAAACCCACTTACACTGAACCTGATAAAAGAGAAAGTAGAAAGTAATCTTGAACACATTGACACAGGAGACCACTTCCTAAATATAACACCAGTAGCACAGACACTGAGAGCAACAATTAATAAATGGGACCTCCTGAAACTGAAAAGCTTCTGTAGGACAAAGGACACAGTAATAAAGATAAAACAACAGCCTACATAATGGGAAAAGATCGTCACCAACCCCACATTTGACAGAGGGCTGATCTCCAAAACATATAAAGAACTCAAGAAACTAGACATCAAAATAAAGAGCAATCCAAGTTTTAAAAAATGGGCTATAGAGCTAAACAGAGAATTCTCAAAGGAAGAATTTCAAATGGCCGAAAGTCATTTAAGGAATTGCTCAGCATCATTAGACATCAGGAAGATGCAAATCAAAACGACTCTGAGACATCATCTTATACCTGTCAGAATGGCTAAGATCAAAAGCACTGCAGACAGCTGTGGTGGTATTGTGTTCCCCAAAATATTGTGCACCCTAATAAACTGATCTGGGGTCAGAGACAGAACAGCCACTAGATACAAAGGCTAGAAAATGGTGGCACTCACATCTTTAATCCTAGCACTCCAGAGGCAGAAATCCTTCTGGATCTCTGAGAGTTCAAGGCCACATTGGAAATGGCCAGGCATGGTGACACACCTTTAATCCCAGAAAGCGAGCCTTTAATCCCAGGTGGTGGTAGAAAGCAGAAAGGTATATAAGGCGTGAGGAGCAGAAACTAGAAGCATTTTGGCTGGTTAAGCTTTCAGGCTTCTAGCAGCACAGTTCAGCTGAGAGCCATTCAGATATGAGGATACAGAGGCTTCCAGTCTGAGGAAACAAGACCAACTGAAGAGTTGGTCAGGTGAGGTTAGCTGTGGCTTGTTCTGTCTCTCTGACCATCCAGCATTTCACCCCATAACTGGCCCCGGGTTTGATTTTATTAATAAGACTCTCTAAGATTCATGCTACAGACAGCTTATGTTGGAGAGGATGTGGAGCAAGGGGAACACTCCTCCACTGTTGGTGGGAGTGTACAAAATTGTACAACCACTTTGGAAATCAGTATGGCAGTTTCTCAGAAAATTGGGAATCATTCTTCCTCAAGACCCAGTTATACCACTCTTGGGCATATACCCAAAGAATGCTCAATCATACCACAGGGATGCATGCTCAACTGTGTTCAAAGCAGCATTATTCATAATAGCCAGAACCTGGAAACAACCTTGAGGTACCTCAACTGAAGAATGGATTAAGAAAATGTGGTACATATACACAATGGAGTACTACTCGAGAGAGAAAAACAATGACATCATGAAATTTTCAGGAAAATGGATGGAACTAGAAAATATCATCCTGAGTGAGGTAACCCAGACTCAGAAGGACAAACATGGTATGTACTCACCCACTCATAAGCGGATATTAGATGTAAAGCAAAGGATAACCAGACAACAACCCACAACTCCAGAGAAGCTAGCTAACAAGGGAGACCCAAAGAGGAATTGTGGATCACTCTGGGAAGAGGAAATAGATGAGATCTCCATGAGTAAACTGGAGATGAAGGGTGGGCAATCGAGGGTAGGGGGTAGGGGTTGAGAGCATAAAGGAATAGGATGGTCGAGCTGGAACAGGTATGGAGTGAGAAAGTAATACAAGAGAAACCATGATAGAGGGAGACATCATGGGGATAGAGAGAAACCTGGTGCTAGGGAAGTTGCCAGGAATCCCCAAGGATGACCCCAGCTTGGACTACTAGAAATAGTGGAGAGGGTGCCTAAACTGAACTGGCTTACCCCAGTGATCAGATTGGTGAATACCCTGTCATCACAGAGCTTTTCTCCAGTGACTGATGGAAGCAGATGCAGAGATCCATAGCCAAACATCTGAGCTCCAGGAGTCCAGTCAAAGAGAGAGAAGAGGGATTCTATGAGCAAGTGCCTAAGGATTATGATGGGAAAACCTGCAGACGACCCAACCAAACTAGTGGGAACATATGAAAGTTGGATCAATGGCTATGGAGCCTGCATGGGACTGGGCTAGGCCCTCTGCATGGGGAGACAGTTGTGTAGCTTGATCTGGTTGGGGGGCCCCCTGGCGGTAGGATCAAAATCCATCCCTGGTGCATGAGTGGGCTTTTTGGAGCCCATTACCTATGATGGAACACCTCATGCAGCCTTGAGGCGGGGAAGGGTGTGGACTTTTCTGTACTGGATATGCCTCCTCATGGGAGGCCTTGCCTTCTTGTTGGGGGAGGGATGGGAGAGTGAACTAGGAGGGGGAGGCTGGGAGGGCGGGAGTTCTACATGGAAGAAGTTCTACAAGAACTCAAAATGGAGCATAAGCACGTCATGTCAGATCTGCAGAGACTGGAGAATGAGAACACGGAAACCCCATGGAAGATCAGTGATGTAACAAAGGAGAAGAGCTTTTATTTTGATCTGGAGAGCCGGCTCCTGATGGAGCAGAGTCAGCTGAAGAAAAAGGTGGGTGGAATGAGGCAGGAGAACAAGAAACTGCTGGAGGATTGGGTCCCACTGAAGCACCACTTGGAGAACATGAAATTGCTCATTAAGGACCAAGAGGAGACCAGTGGCCTCCAGAACCAGCAACAGCAGCATGATATTCTCACTCCAGACCAGTGCTGAAGCTACTGCATGTCATGTACATGTGATGCTGGAGTTATACTCCACAGAGATAACAATAGTCCCTCATTAAGTCATCTTAGTCATTTCTTTTGTCCATTAAGAAATTGACTGCAGATTCTCCTGTGTCACAGCCTTGACTGAAGAGAACTGTCCAGAGAAAAGATTTTGAGGGGATGTCACTATGAGCTTTTATGTCTTGAGATGGTAGATGCTCCCCATGTCCTTTTTTGGTTTTGAATAGGCACACAGACACATGTTGGCTGAAAGAATCATCTAGTGGCCAACATAGCATAGGATCAACTTTGACAAGGGCTTAACCTACAAAGACCCAAATTTTCATGGCTACTCTTGTTTTGAAAAGGTTATTAAATTCTGTGGCTGACTCCCTAATATGTGTCCAAAGCCAGGCACAGGGTGTAGGACACTTCATGCCACTAAATCTGCATGAAGAGAATTCTGCTTAATGAAAAAATTTTCATTTGTCTTATGGGTTTGGGTTTGTTTGCACTGAGGTTTTATTTTCTTTATTTTGATGTTTTGTTATTTTTTGGTTCTCTCTTTTGTTTTTTGATTCTATATATCGCTAAGGATATACACTCTATTTACTGAATGACCTGTTTAAGCTCCTATTGAGTCAAATAACTGTATTTTCATAAATAAAAGAGCAATTTCCAAAAAAAAGAAAAGAAAATGAGGTAACAAGCCATGAGCCACATGATAGAATGTAGATAAGAAATGTGGGTTAATTTAGGTTGTAAGAGCTAGTTAGTAACAAGCCTAAGCTGTTGGCCAAGCTTTTATAATTAATAAGAAGTCTCCATATGGTTATTTGGGAACTGACTCCTGGACACAGAGAAACTCCACTTACACCAGTTGAGGGTGGGGAAAGGACAGCCAGATCTCAAATTTTCATTTTGGCAAAATCTAACATATGCACATAGAGATATGCAAGATGCTCAAACAAGGAAAGAGAGGGGTAAGAAGGGAGAGAAGAGAGGAGGAAGCTGGTCAAATGTTGTTAGCCAATGCAAAGCAAATCTCTTTTAAGGACCATAGTACAGATTCTAGAAAGTTCCTAACACTGACTTTTCAAAAGCATTAGGAGGGAGATTTGAGGAAAAGAAACCCCTCAAAATAATGAAGAAATAGAAGACCCATTCTCTTAGAAGATAAAGAATAGAAGATCAGAAGCCATTTCTGAGTAGGGTACAAACTATGCCTGGTCTTGATAAATAGCTCATGGAAAGTCCTAAAACAGCTACATAAGGAAGACAAACTCGTTTTTTGCATACCTCTCAGCCTTTGTGAGTAGCAGTGGCTAATAGTGGAATTCAGGGCAAGAACACAAGTAGGATATCTCTCCCTAAATGTGAAAAACAAACAAACAAACAAACAAACATCAAGAAATTGAAATAGGGCTAGAGGTTGGATATGATCTGAAGCCCAGGTTTCTTTCAGGACTCAAAGGACCTTTGCCTGGCACTATGGACCACGTGTCTGCATCCTCCAAGATGCATTAAGTTGAAAGCCTGCCCCACCCACAGCAAGCTGATGGCATTTGGAGGTAGGTGTATGGAAGATAAATAGATCATACAAGAGTAGAGCCCTGTTAAAGGGATTGGTGCCCTTGGAAGCAGGAACCTATAGAACCAGATTGTTCTTTCTATAATGTGAAGATACAGCAAGAAGTTGTCAGTCTCCAACATGAAGGAGAGCCTTAACAGAACCTAAACTTTTTGTCACCAGATTCCATACTTCTGGCCTCCAGAACTGTGAGCAATGAATTTCCTTTATGTATAAGTCAACCATGCTATAATCCAGTTAGCCTTGTACACAGGAGCATATAAATCAAATGCAAACACTATGCTATTTCACATAAGGGAATTGAGCACCTGCAGCTTTGGGCAGCCCCAGAACAACTTGGGACAAACTCCTCATGCCCGTGGATGTTAAGGACAACTGTATTGTATGGCAGCCTGATCTGAGACATGATGTAAAGCTGAACAAAATACCCCTTTAAAAGCTGTGAAGGCCAGGCGGCAGTGGCGCACGCCTTTAATCCCAGCACTCGGGAGGCAGAGCCAGCTGGATCTCTGTGAGTTCGAGGCCGGCCTGGTCTACAGAGTGAGATCCAGGACAGGCACCAAAACTACACAGAGAAACCCTGTCTTGAAAAACAAAACAGCAAAACAAAAAAAAGCTGTGAAGAACAGAAGGAGACCAGTATGTCTGAGGGGGGTTTTCCAATCCTATCCTTACCCTGCCTTGTGCTCTCAGACTACAGGTGGTTGTCCCTTTCCTGTACTTGAGAGGTCAGCAGACTTTTCTGTGAAGCATGAGATCATAAGGGTTTAACCTTCCCAAGCTATGATCCCTGTCTCAAACCCAGTTCTGTTATTGCACTTTGAAAAGAGCCAGTGGTAATAAACCAGTGAACGGCCACAGCCTTTTCAGTACATATACAAATCGGAGGTGAGTTCCTTTGTCCCACAGGCTATCTTTGATAACCTTGGCAGTATAGCTCATAAAATAAGAGAGAAAAGACAAGGAGCTACTGGGCAGAACTGAGACACATTGTAATTACAATAAATAGGCTAGAATAAATTTTTCAAGAAGTTTGCATAAAATGAGAAACATAAAATGGGAGAAATATATTGCAGCCCAAAATAAGTAAATAAAACTCATTTGCAAATTTTCAGCCTGCAAAGAGGAGATGGGAAAACATGATAGGAAGATTTTCAAAGGAAAAGTCCTCTGTGTTTATACTGAGAGAGGTTACCATAGATACTTTTATTCATGATCTCACTTTTCATTTTCAGTTACATGCAGTCCACTGTAGTCCAAAAATATTACAAAGAAGGTTCTGGAAAAAAAATCACAATTTTTGGTTTGTACATAATTTTGAATCGTTTGGTGAAATCTTTATCATTTTTGTTTTTCCAGAGATCTAAATCATAAACTGTCCCTTCAGTCAATATATCCACTTACCTGTTAGTCACTTAGTAGCCTTCCTAGTTGTCATAGTGACCGTCAGGCTATCACAGTGCTGTGTTCACATATCCTGTCACATTCATACCTCATCTTACATCACAGTGCCTGCCTTGTTCATCACCTCATCACTTGAAAGGTGGCTACAGATGTGTTCTGACAGAGAGAGACTATTCATGAAAGTTATTACAACGTATGGTTACAATTGTTTTGTTTTATTATTAGTTGTTATTAATATGTAAGGGAAATTATCAAATTATACATATACGTATTTTGAGACCTTCATTGGAGGTCTTGAAACGTATCTACTCGGGATAGTGGGGAATATGTAACAAGAACTCAAACTTATGCTAAGAATACTTCAAGAGCCGGGTGGTGGTGGCACACGTCTTTAATCCCAGCACTCGGGAGGCAGAGGCAGGCGGATCTCTGTGAGTTCGAGGCCAGCCTGGTCGACAAAGCGAGTTCCAGGAAAGGCGCAAAGCTACACAGAGAAACCCTGTCTTGAAAAACCAAAAAGAAAAAAGAAAAAAGAAAAAAGAAAAAAAAAGAATACTTCAGGAAAAAGACAAAACAAAGGTGGAAAGATGGCTTAGTGGGTAAAGTACTTATTACCAAGCCTGACAGCTTCTGCTGATTCCCAGACGCCATAAAAGTAGAAAACCAACTAATGCAAGTTGTCCTCTGGTCTTCACACACCATTTACAGCTCACAGTGTGTGTGTGTGTGTGTGTGTGTGTGTGTGTGTGTGTGTGTGTGTGTGTGCAAATAAATAAATGTAAAATTTTACAAGTAAGAATAATTCAGAACCACAAAGTAGAAATGAAATTCTTAAGGAAATACTGACACCATTTGAGAACCAATCATAAAATAAGAAAAAAACCATAACAAGCATCAGAGTCAATTATTGTTCTAGGTCACTGGTTCTCAACCTTCCTAAAGCTGCGACACTTTAATACAGTTCCTCATGTTGTGCTGAACCCTAACCGTAAAATTATCTCATTGCTACTGTTTTTATGTTACTGTAATTATGCTACTGTTATTATAATGTAAATGTCTATGTTTTCCAATGGTCTTAGGCAACACCTGTGAAAGGGCCATTTGATCCTGAAAGGGGTCACAACCCACAGGTTGAGAACCGCTATTTTAGACTCTGTCTCCAGAAGTCTCTGAACTAATGGGAGTGTGCCACACCTGTGGCCCTCAGTGTAGCCACAGGCATCTACCACATGGTGGAAATGTGCCTAAGTGCAAAGGAGTTGAACTTTAATGGCCTTCAATTTTGAATCAATTTAAGTTTAAGTAGCCCCATGTTGCTTGTGGCTGTTTATTGAATCCCAAGTATGAAGGATGCACTGGGAGCAATTAGGTTGAACAAAGGAAAGGATACTAAATAGTTGCAAAGAGCATAATAAAGGCAGAATAGATGCATGCATCATAGCATATAGAGAGAATCTATGTCTTTGGAAAACAGCAAATGGGACCTGACATGCATTTTAAGTTGTAATAGAAGGCAATTTTGCCAAATAAAGGAAGAACTTATATTCTAAGGATACTGTATTCTAATAAAATATGGAAACATTCTAATGTATCATGTTGATTTTCATGTTCATTTTGATTTTTTTCTTTGGGACAGGGTCTCACTATGTAGCTCTGACTGGCCTGGAACTCTCTATATAGAGCAGGCCGGCCTCTAACTAACAGAGATCCTCTGCCTCTACCTTTCAAGTGCTACAATTCATAGAGTGAGCCACCATGCCCGGCACATACTGAATTTTTATGATAAACATCCTTCTGGTCTCCAGCAAGAATAACAAAAACTATTTATACAAAGAAAATAATTGACCTCACTTGTGATTTCTTCTCAGTCACGTTTAGCATTAGAAGACAGGGAATAATAACCATAAAATGCTTTGGAAGAGGAACTGAAGCAAAACTTCTTCCATACAGACGTATTTCCCAACTATGAAGGTAACAGGCAAATATGTAGTAATTTTGGAACTATTTAGTAGACATGGAGCTACTTTCATTATAACAAGCTTTATCAATACAGGAAACAAAGTATCATGATTTTAAAAATGAAACTCAGACCATGCACAAACATCAAAACTACTCAAATATACAACCAAATTTAGGTGAACATGAGTGCAATACTTACCTTCTAGAGTGAAACAAATTTTAACTTAATAAGTAAATATACAGGATACCAAACAATCTTAAGCCTGGTTTTCCAGATGTATAACCTTAAGTTGGGGCTCATGGATAAGTGGTTTATTGAGGAAATCCTCCAAGGAAGCATTAAGAAAATGGAAGAGAGGGCCAGGAAGGAGAAAGGAGGCAAGCCTCAGCATGAAGGTGTGATTTCACACAGAACTACAGCACATTGTCCTGGAGGATTTCTAACTGAATTAGAATTCTCTAACTAAATCTAATGGTAGTCTGGGCACATGTGTTTGCCTGTTCTCTCTCTCTCTGAAAACCTATTGTCAAATGAGCAACAACAACAACATAAAGTTCAAACAAGCAAAGAAATGGCAGAAACCCAGGGGAATTGAGGCCTTGAGGAGAGAGGGGGGAAAGGTTGCACGCTAAACAGCAGGTGGAACAGGTCCAGCTTGTGATGGGTGAGCTGCTTTCAAGCTTCCTCTCACACGCACACAGATTATATAATTTGGAAAGACATACTAAACAAATGTCTTCATACACCAGATAGCAAAGGCTAAGGCCCTTGAGAGAAGAAAACATGTGTCATGAAACAGCTTTCTCCTTGAGGGCATTTTCTAGTTCTGGCACAGGAAAATCGAGCTTTCGAAAGAGCAGACAGATTGAGAAGAAAAAGATGGAAATACACACATGGTGTAAGCCCTGTTCAAAAGAAAGCTGGTGTGGTGTTGGCCACAAAGAACAAGGTATATTTTAATGTAAGAAATATTAAATATGCAGACATTATATAATAAAAGAGTGGATTCAATTTTGGAAGGTACACCAAAGCCAAATTAGTTTATGCCATATAGCATAGGTTCAAGATGCATAAAGCAAACACCGACATCCTCCTCAAAACCAAAGCCCAATTTAACATACTAGCTGTGTATTCTATAAATATCTATCAGCAACTGTCCTGGTTAGCCGTAACCGTGAACTTGACACAGCCTTCAGTCATGAGAGAGGAGAAGCCTCCATGGAGGGATTGTCGAGATCAGGTTGGTCCCTGGGTGACATCATTCCTTAGGCAGGTAGTGCTGGACTATAGAAGACAGCTAGGTAAGCGGCAGCCTTGGAGAAAGCCAGCGAGCGCATGCTGGAAAGCAGAATTCTGCTTGAGGTCCAGCCCTGATGTCCCTCAGTGATGGACTGTGACCTGGAAGTATAAAGCCAAATAAGCCCTTCCTCCCCTAAGTTCCTGTTGGTCACAGTGTTTCATCACAGCAACAGAAAGGAAGAACTACAACGAGTTAGCCAGCAGGCAAAAATCAGTGGGCGTACGAGTCTGGATTAGCAACTTACTTGATGTAATCGACAAACATCGTTTCCGACAACTATATAGCTTCTGCTTCCCACCCCTGTGGGTGCTTTAGAAAGGTTGCTCCAGTGTGAATTTTTTTATTAGTTCCTCTATAAGCTTCCTTCATCCCTCTCTACGTATCCGCATATGCTTCATCCCCCTTCTGGATACTTTGCTGAAGGGTTCCTCTTTGGCTTTACAAGTGACTCAGACAAAACATGTTTTGGAGGGGGTTTTCCTTTGTTCTTATTCCTGGGATTCACTGAGCTTCATTAAAAGTGGGCTTGAAGTTTGGGTCACATTTAGAAGATTTTAGGCATTCTAATATTTTTTGAAACAATTTCTCTTCTTCTCCTGTGTGGACTATAATTATATAAAAACATTTATTTATTTATTTATACTGAAAGCTGCCCCCATGCTCACTGTTACCTCTTCGCTGTTTTTCTAGTCTCCTTCCTTCCTTCCCTCCTTTCTCCCTTTTTTTTCACCTTTCATTTTTCCCTTTGTATGGTGACTATTAATTCAAGTTTACTAAAATATTCTTTTTAATATCTAATTCATAATGAATATAATCCAGTTTACTTTTCATTTCAAGCATTTAAATTTTCACCCTTACAATTTTGCGTTGGCAAATCTGTCACCTTCATCCTTTCTGTTCATTTGATTGATTGATGCTCCCCATGATTATGGGAGAAAACGTTGACCATGTATTTCTTTTGGGAAGCCTGCTGATATCATTTGAAGCTGGAGTATCCTCCACAGGCTGATGTCTGGGGTGGTGGAGCTATTACGAGGGGCTGTGGAACCTTGAGAAGGTGGGCCTTAGTTGGTACATGGGTTACTTGGGCCAGCTTTGAAGGTGGTAGCTCGGCCCCAGGTTCTGGCTGCTTTCTGCTTCCTGTTCTCCACGTGAGTAGTCACTACCTCATGCCCCCCTCCTCCATAGGCAGAACCACTCTTCACATCTCCCCTGCAACAGTGGACTGAGGTCCTCTGAATCATGAGCCACAGTGAGTCTGTTCTCCCTTAAGAAGTTTCTGTGAAGCATCTCTTTCCCTCCAACGGAAAAGTCACTAATACATCTGGCAATTATTAGTGGGTGCCAGTGAATTTTCCTTTCTTGGGTGAAGATTGTAGATGTGACCAACTGTCTTATTCTATAAGAAACACAGAACCAATGCAAAGAAGAAAGCCAAGAGGTCAGAGCTAAGAGCTAAAACCTTACCCTCCCTCCTGTGGTGGTCCTACCTCTCCGACCCAGAGCTACTTCCTGTGTTAAAGTCTTTATATAGAGTTTCTGTTCTGCCTTCTCATTGGTTGTAAACCCAACCACATGACTGCCTCGTCACGGCCTGTCTGTTTAGACTTCCAGGTTTTCTATGATTGGTATTGAGATTAAAGGCATGTGTATCCAATACTGGCTGTATTCCTGAACACACAGAGACTTACCTAGCTCTGCCTACCAAGTGCTGGGATTACAAGTATACGCCACCACTGCCCTGCTTTCCTATGGCCTGCTAATAGCTCTGACCCCTGGGCAAATTTATTTATTAACATACAAATAACATTTTAGTACAAAATAAAATATCACCATAGAAGATGCTTTTTGTATTTCTATAAACAGTCTTTCATTTTCTCCTGGTACAGGGTAAGATTCTTGGAAAGATGTTAATGTTGGGTAAGTTGACTTTAAAGCTTTGTTAAGAAATAATATGCTAATATTTTGTTTTGGGTTCTCTGTCCAACCAATTTGAAATTTCCCTGTCATCTGAGGATAATAGACACTCACCCTGGGTCTGTGAGCCCTATTAGTCTTTCCTTTTAATCTTCTCTAGTGATTATCTGTGTGGTTAACTTCCTCACACCACATGTTGATCAGTACCCAACTGAACGCTTAACAGAGAGCATTGCCAGGTCTTCACGGCTCATGCTCTGTCTGGGTCTGGGGATACCTGGTCCAGGTGTCCAGCTTACTTGGCTTCTACTAACTCAAGAAGACAACTGATTTCTGCTTGGATTTCTCCTCCTATGTTTCAGTATAGAAATCCTATCAAAGGTCTGAGTGGCTCAGTTCTAGCGTCCTCCTTCACTGCTTCCAATTTCTAATAAGTCTGATGTTTACCATCCTCAACAACAATGGTCCATGGACTTTGAATAGTTTTCCAGCTGTTTCATTGGAAGGCTAGAACTGGACCGTGTTACTCAACATTGGCCTGAAGACGCCTTTTCTCACAACATTTGGACTGAAATGTAAAAAAACGCATTCTGGCTCATTTCTTAGGCCATGATGCTGTGTGGAACTCTGCATACAAAGACATGAGTGGCTGAGGCTTAAAAGTTCTTCACTTGTTCATTGTTGATGAGAGTGACACTGGTACAGCCACTCGAAATCCATAGAGAGAAGTGCTTCTAAAAGATAGAAATCGATCTACAACATGATGCAGCTGTACCACTCTTGGGTAAACACCCAAAGGACTCTATAGTCCACTGTAAAGTTGCTTGTTCACCCATGTTCGTTGTAGCTCTGTTCACAATAGCCAGGAAATAGAAAAAGGTCGAGGTTCATCAACCGATGTATGGATACTGAAAATGCCGTGCATTTTACTCATGGGATATTATTCAGCTATTGAGAAACACAAAGCAAAGTTATGACATTCTCAGGTAAATGGATGGTGCTGGAAATAATTACTCTAAATGAGATAACCCAGGCCCAGAAAGAAAAATGTCACATATTTTCTCTCATTTGTGGATGTTAGCTTTGAATCTTCATATATGTGTTATCCATTTGGAATGCTTATAGAGGCCAAGGAATTAGTACGGGGCCATGAAGAGGAGTTTCACTGGAGTGTAGATGGAACATAGTGGTACAAATGGTTCAAAGAAAGTGGTAGATGGGGTAGAAGATGGGAGGACAAGGTGGAAGAAGATATACAGAGAGAGATAACTAACACTAAAGATGTTTTGAAAAAAGACTCATATGTGGTGATATTTTGTGTATGATCTAACAAATAAAGCTTGCCTGAAGATCAGAGGGCAAAGTCAGCCACTAGTTAGCCATAGAGACCAGGCAGTGGTGGCACACACCTTTAATCCCAACACTAGGGAGGTTGAGACAGGAAGTGATTTGGCTGGACAGAGAAAAGAATATAAGGCAGGAGGAGAAAGAAGCCCAGTCCTCTTTTTGGCTGAGGAGTTTGGGAGGTGAGAGGTGGCTGTGGCTTGTTCCTTTGTCTCTCGGATCTTTCAGCATTTACCCCATATCTGGCTCCAGGTTTTTATTAAGACCAATTAGGATTCATGCTACACTCATAAGCAAACCTTTTACTTTAGATGCTTCCTAAAATACATAATTATATACTTACATATGTGCAAGAAGAATTTAAATTATTCTAGAATGGGGCAACAATGTCCCTAATTGATACCACACACTAACAAAAAATCCAGTGCAAGGAATGGACTACCTCTTTGGAATTGTTGACCAGTGAGGGCCCATACATCCCTAAACATTACAGGCTATTGCCAATGCTCTTGGTTACACACCAGAGCTACACATTAAAAACCTATTGCTGAAGACACCACATATTTGAGTTGTACAATATGGAGAAATCATACTGACCTGGAAGCTTCATTCATACTGTCTAGCTTTCATAGTACTAGAAGGTGCCAAGCATGCTTCTAGAGGGGAAAAGTAACCATCAATCTTACCCACCTGTGAGCCCTTCGAGCTACAATAATGCCCAACCTGCCAAGACATGAACAAGTACAACAGTGGCACATACCATGGTAGTAACCAACCACTTTCTGATTCAATTTAAAGTCTACTTCATAAGTTGGAACACATAGGGAGTGTCTTAGCCAATGTTCTATTGCTGTGAAGAGACACAATGACCCCAGGAACTCATGAAGGAAAACATTCGATTGGGGCTTGCTTACAGGTTCAGAGGTTTAGTCCATTATCAGCATGGTGGGTAGAATGGTAGCACACAGGCAGACATGGTGCTGGAGCGGTATCTGAGAGTACTATATCTGGATCTGCAGGTAGCGGGAGACAGAGAGAATACCATTGGACCTGGCTTAAGGATTTGAAACCTCAAAGTCCACCTTCTCTTTCTCAAAAATTTTTTTCATACCGTGTGTCTTGATCATGATTTTCTTTCTCTCAATTTCCCCCAGATCACCCCTACCTCCCTACACACTCAACTTTATGATCTTTTTTTCTCTTTAAAAACAAACACAAAAAGAAAAAACAAACAAACAAAACATATACAAAGAAAAAACCCTGAGAAACGCACACACACACACACACACACACACACACACACACACACACACAGGAAATAAGCAAGCAAAAGAACAAAAAGACAAAATGTTGCCCAAACAGAGTAAAATGGGACAAAATGTTTCCAAATTAACACTGAGTTCATTTTGTGTTGGTCAACTCCTCCTGGACTGAAGTGTGGCTAATATACTCGAAAAGACTTTATTGGAAGCCTATGGGCAGGCTTCTGGAATCCGGTGCCTATGGTGGGACACCTTGCACAGCCTTGGTGCAGTGGGAAGGGGCTTGGACCTGCCTAGGCTCAGTGTGCTGGACTTTGCTGATTCCCCATGGGAGACCTCGATTTGGGGGATGTGGGTATGCAGGGTGGCTTGGGAAAGAGGGCTGGGGGTGGGAGGAGGGAGGAGGGGGGGTCTGTGGATAGCATGTGGAGTGAGTAGAAAATTTCTTAATAAAGAAAAATGAAAAAAAAAAGACTTTATTGGAGGAAACTGATTTTTCCTTTGAGTATCAGCTGCACATAGCTTCTTGGTTAGGGGTGGGAGCCTATGTCCACTTCCCTGTCTCAGTGCTAGGATTCCATCAGGCTTGAACCTGTGCAGGCCTTGTGTATTCTGCCAGAGTCTCTGTGAGTTCATGCGTGCATCTGTCCTGTTGGTCTGGAAGACACTGTTTCCTTGAAGTCACCCATTGCCTCTGGCCCTTACAGTCTTTCAGACTCCTGCTCCACATATATCACTGAGCCTGAATGGAAAGCTTTGAAGATATCCTATTTAGGACTGAGTGCTCCAAAGTCTCTCATTCTAAGTTCCTTTGTGGGTCTCTGTGTCAGTTCCAATCTACTGCAAGAAGATTCTCTGATGATGGCTGAGCAAGGCACTGATCTACTAGATGGCAGTATGTAATGAGGAGTCATTTTATTGCTATGTTCTTTTAGCAGAATAATAGTCTTAAGTTTTTATCTAGGCCCATGTCCTATCTACTCTCAAGTTCTTGGCCACTTTAGCAGTATCAGGTACAGCTCCCATCTCATGGAGTGGGCCTGAAGTCTAATGTGAACGTGGTTGGTTACTCCTATAACATTTGTGCCACCGTTATACCAGTACACCTTACAGACATGTCAGAGTGTGTAGCTGGGAGATGTGGTTGCCTTTTTCCTCCTGTAGCATGCAGAGTACCTTCCAGTACCATGAACACTAGTTAGTAGTAGTAAAACTTGTAGTTAGGCACCAGCTAGACTTCTCCATGGTTGATGGTACTACATTCTTAATTCCATACAGCAGCACATTTATCTGTAGCTTTGGGTTTCTGAGGCCTAATTAAGACCTCATCAGATGTATCTGTCTCTTTAAATTCTGAAGACTGTGCCACAACATGCTATATCCTATTCCTCCAGTGTTCCATGTCCCCTCCAGGGTTCCATTGCTGTTTTATCTGTTAATACTACTATTCCTATCCATTCTCTCTCTCGCTCCCTCTTTCCCTCCCTCTCTCTCCCTCCTTCTCTTCCTCCTTTCCTCCTTCTTCTCTCTGTCTCTCTCCCTCCCTCCTTCTCTCTCCCTCCCTCCCTCTCTGTCTTTCTCATTCTCTCCCTCCCTCCTTCCCTCCCTTCCTCCCCTTCCCTCTCCCTATGTGTGTTCTGTTTAAATTCCTTCATGACTGTTTAAATTTGAGTATTGTCAGTCTACACTGTAGGTCATAGAACACCATATTTAAGTGTTTTATGTTGGTCAACTCATTATTTTTATGTTTGTTTTTAAATATATTATTTCAGGGCTGATCACTTGGTATTGGACAACCAATCAGGAGAGCTCATCCCTGTGGAAAACTAATTCTCCCTCTCCCAGCATTTCTTGGTTTTCTGTGGTTCTTTATCTAGGGGTGGGGTCATGTGAGATCTCCCCCTTCCATGCTAGTGTGTCTATTAGTGTTATTATTATTTGGACCTTGTATAAATAGCCATATTGTTGCAGTATTATGGGTGTAACTTCCACTTCATTTCTAAGAGATACAATTTCACAGCAGACTTCCTGGTCCTCTGGCTCTTACAACCTTGCCACCCCTTCTTCAGTGATGTTCCCTTAGCCGTAGGTGCAGGAGATGTGTAGAGGATGCTGTCTATTGGGGCACCCTGTGATCAGATGTCCTCTGTAATTGACTAGCTGTGATTTTCTGTGATGTAATACACTAATACAACAATATGACACCACAGAAACAATACTGCAGAATAATACACTAATACAACAATATTACACCACAGAAACAATACTGCAGAATAATACACTAATACAACAATACAACATCACAGAAACAATACTGCAGAATAATACACTAATACAACCGATACGACACCACAGAAACAATGCTGCATACTCTATGTGCTGCAATACTACCCAGACTCAGCACATTGCACGTACATATTTATGCATATACACACCGAACAATAATAACCGAAGGAAAAAAGACCATGAACTTGAAAGGGACTTGGGGAGCAATGAGAGGGGTTTGAGGGAGAAAAGAGATGGGTCAAGTGATGTAATCATCTTTTGATTAAAATTTAAGAACTGTTAAAGGAAAAAACAAAATAACAAAAGAAAAGTCAAATTACTGCAAAGAGGTCTAAACAAATCAAAGCAATGTAATGCCTTTTAACCATTATCCAGGATCCTGACATTTAATGACTTAGTTTTAGGAGTTCATTTTAGATATATTGGCTTTTATACACAGTTGAATTACTATGCACATATTTGAAGTTTCACAGTATTAGGGGCTATTTTGGTTAATATTTGAAACAATTGAAGTTAGAATTAATTTAATTGAGTTATGAATCAACCAAATTATCAAAACCAGTATATTGAAAACTAAAAAGAAATTGCTGTTTGCCTTAATGGTTCACTAAATGCATGCTGTTTCTGCTCACACCACATGATGGCACCACTTCAATTAACAATTACAAATACTAGACTCCAAATTTTGACTAATTGTGCATCTTTTGAATGCCACTAGATCTTCATAGATGAATCTCCAGCATAAACTGCAGGCACCCAGTTTAAGCACCCAGGGCACCCAGGGCACCCAGGCCTGACCAACTCCATAACTGACTTTGAGCTATTTAATAGTGAAACTTTAACTATCAAGATTCCCCAAGACCCTCCCCACTCTGTAAGGACCAGGAGCTGAGTTTTCCTGAAAGGTTTTGTTACCATCTTTTGAAGCGGCCCCCATGGCAAAGGAAAGGGGTACATGGCACAGTGTTCTGTTTATATAGATGTAAATTCCAGGTCGGATAAGAATCTTCCACAGAGTCCATTCAAATTTGAGAAATGAGTGTCCCAAACAGTAAACCCAGATCAGAATATTACAAAAGAGTGTAGAAGAATGAGATATTGTCCCTTGCTTCCCAAGGTAATACTATCAGGGGAAATGAGTGGACACAATATAATCATATCCAAGAAATTTTTATTTAGTGTGTCACCTGCTGTCCTAGCTTATTAATATCTTAGACAGCAAGACTTCCTACCATGACCCCACTTTAGATATTGTTCCTTCTGCTCCCTAAGAGTCTTTTTTATGTCAGGCTCCATACTCTGTGAAGTTAGTATTAAGTTATATTTAATTTTCACAAATCTTGGTGAGATAATCACTTTTATTTTATAAGTGAAAGGGAACTCAAACACTCGAGGTCTTTTATCTAGCGAGGAACAGAGCATAGGTCTATTTGTGCTGCAAGTGCAACACATACCCTTCTCCCCAGGATGCTTCCTGCGACCCTAGAGTGAGTGTACCTCTGTTTTCTGTATTGCCCTTTTCTCAGTCTGCATTGAATGCCACCCTTAGTCAAACCTGAAAACTTGCTGCTAGAAATAGTCAATATATTCCCCAATTAAATACAACCACTTAAAAATAACAGTGAAAGGGTCTTGCATCACTACCATAGTCCCTAGTCCCTGGGCTGTCAGTGTACACTGGAACTGTCCCTTTCAAGATTCCAAGGGCTTTTTTCTTGGAAGGATAATTTCAGAGAAAGGTACAGATCCATGCTGTGGGATTTGAAACATCGTCATCATGTTGGGACTAGAAAAACACCAACGGAGTTAATTAGTTCACTCAGACGCTAGATGCTAGGTTGAATAGATGAGCATTGGAATCATCTGAAACAGGAAAGATTATCAGGTCCAAATAACTGATGGAACTTGAATATGTTCTCCCAAGGGCTTGTTGGGCATCTGGCCACCCACCAATCAAGTCTCTTGAATGCCTGACAATTCTACAGTCCAAGAATCACTTTCAATTTTGAGCAGGTAGGACTGTTTTTTCATATGCCAAGAAGCTGGAGGTAGATGTGGCTGCTGATATTCCCAGAGGATTGCTCACTTGCTGAGAACTCCTTCAGACCTTGGTGGGAACCATTCCCCAGGGAAGGGGCATCAAGAGAGTCTTTGACAGGCCAGGTGCTACAGGAGAAGAGAGTTGATGAAGATACCATCGGATCTGTACAATAGGATTCATAGAGAATTTCACTTATATTGTAATGAACTTAATCTGGTTCAACATTTTATAATGAAATATAAATGTACTTAATTAAACAAGGTCTAATTCAAATCAGGACAGTCAAATAATGCCAGCTAAAAACAAGAAAAAGTCTTAGATTGTAAATCTGTATAGACATTCATTCTGCTATGTTAATTCCTTTTTCTAGATCGTGTGTATAAGAAAAAAAATGCGATTAATTTGAAGCCATCGTGTGTCTGGAAAGAGAGAGAGACCGCTGTACATTTTCTTCTCCAACACCTAAAATAGTCAGTTCCACAAGGGGGAGCTAGTGACATCTTATCCTCAGAATACTTACACGAAATAATGTGTTGTTACTGTATTTATGTAGTAGTGCAAAGTATTCAATGCACACACATAGTTACTTAGGAAGATTAACTTTGTTATTACTATCTCCTTCAAAGTAACATTTCAGATCACTAAAATTGAAATTTAAATATGGTATTATCTCATTTAAAAAGTAAATGTTAAGCAGACTATGATGATGGCGCATACCTGTAATATCAACACTTGGGTACTGGCTGAGGCAGGAAGACTATGAATTTCAATCCAGTTTTGGCTATATTGTGAGTTCCAGGCCAGTTGGCTTCTGCTGTGAGACCTATAAAATGAAAAATAAGTGTTAAAGATGCATTTTAGAAATAAGAATTAACATTATTGCCAATATTGTAATTTAATACATAAAAAATGTCCAAATACTGTATTGCTTTAAACATCAAAACGAAAGTGCACTGAGTGGCCCCTTTTGTGTGTTGAAATCCTACTAAATTCATAGGTATCCAAAATTTGTAGATTCACCTAAGTGTCTTGTATTGTTCTTGGAAATTATGAATATCTACCGGCTTGGTCCTCATTTGAGTGTCTTAGTGACCAACATGAACACATAAAGACATGTGGTCATATATGAATATACATATATGCAGTCATATCTGCATATGAATACATACATATACCATTACTTAAGACAACTCATACTTCTAAGTCTCTGCCACCTTCCAGCTTTTACATTATCCTTCATTTGCTATATCCAAACATAACAGACGAAATGGCAAGAAAACCAGCTTATGGTATAGGATAACACTACCAAACTGACTGGTTCTAAGAAGTGGAGGGGCTTTCTTCATATTTAGTGTGTTTATCCATAGTATTTCTCTCTGAGGAAAGGTGAGATGTACCTAGTGATAAAAATGGTAATTATTTAGGGCCCAGCTATATGTTAGGTATTGCATAGGAATAATTATACCAGGCACATTTTATTTTATCTACTTAACAATTTGAGAACTTAGGCATTATCAATGACACTGTTCTAATGGCTGAGAAACTAAGTTCTTACCAAGGGTTCTGGGTTCCTTGCTCTAAGCAAGATTTGAATCCAGGTCAACCTTATTCCCAGGACCTATATGGGGCTGGTGGAATAGCTCAGTTGTTAAAGGCTAGGTTTACAACCAAGGTCCACTGCCAGTAGCGGTTTGATGATACTGCCAAGTTCACAACTTAGATTTGTGTGCATCTAGTAGAATATGTTTGGACGTTATTGGGTGTGCAAAATGCATGACCTTCTTTGATGGATATCATGGAAAGTGGGGCAGGGATGGAAGAAAGCTATCTCCCAAACTTCAAATCACTCTTGGAGTAGCATAATTTATCCTTGAGCACCGCACTGTGGTCAGGGAGATGTACAAAAGGCAGGTCACATTCCAGGGTGTTTATAACAACAATGGGATAGCTTATCTTTGATGGTGTGAGTCTTTTGAGCTCCCACAAAAACCCCATGAGTCTTTGATCAACTATTTCTTCATCTAGAGAAAAGGTGGAAGTAGTATCTGGGAGCTATGAATGAGTGTGACATGAAGTAGGTCTTACTGCTTAGACTCATATGGTAGGTAAGGCAGCATACTTCCTAACCAGCAGAACCGTGTCTGGCCAGATTCTCTGTCCCTCCAAATGAAAAGTCTCCTAGCTGATTCACCAAACTCCAACAGAGCAATTTATGAGGCTATTGGGCAGTGCTTTCTCAGACTTGGCCCTTAGGAGAGTGTAGTCAGGGTTCAGATCAGTCTCAAGATATACATAAAGGCTGAAGAACTGAAGCAACCCCATGTTCTAATCTGTGTGAACCAGGAGTTCTGAGGAGAGGAAAAGGTGGGGCTCAGTGAACTCCCTATTGTTGAGAAAACTGTAAGGTCTCTGATCAGAAATGATTCACCTCTTTTATCCAGAGAGAAGAAAGTCCTCCTCCACCAAGACAAAGAACAGGAAGGTTCAAAAGCAGGGCTCAGAGCCTGGGGCCTGCAGACTGTTACTCTCAAGGAAGATGGGTTCCCTGGCTAGGTGCCAGTGTAAGTCTCCTATCTGACGTGCACATGTTCCTGTCTGGGTTGGGAAGAAACCAGCCAAAGACAGTCAACAAAACTAGACCTGTGTTACAGGCCTGTAATCCAAGCTTCTCAGGAGGCTGAAGCAGGAAGGTCATAAGTTCAAGGTCTGTCTGTCTAGAATAGAGAGAGCATTTTAAAGTAACCTAGGCAGCTTAGGGAGACCCATCTCAACATAAAAAAGTAAAAAGAAGGCTGAGAATATATTTCAATGGTAGAGCACTTACCTAGAGGTATATGAAATGTACTGTGTTCTAGTCCCAGTACCATAAAAGAGATGGGGATGGGAGAGAAGGAAAGACACAGAGAGCGATCATCCCTACCATCACTCATGGCAAAGACAAGTGAGCTGACTATAGGCCCAAGTAGGCATTGCAAAAAGTAGGCGGCATCTAAATCCCTGTCGTGCCCATGGTGGTGACTGCTCCAAACAGAAAATTCTGGTAATACAAAACTATAGGTTTGTGGCACTAGGTAATGATGGATGAAAGAAGTAGAAACAGTATAGTTAACAGCTGGCTCTCCTGGACAGACAACCACAGAGTAGAAGGATCCTACAAAACCCACTAGGATACTTGTATGTAGACCACACAAGAAAGATCCCAAGGGAGGGAAAGGATTAAAATCAAAATTGAGATTGATGCTTTAAAGTAAGTGTAATGGGTTTTAGTGGCTCAAAGTGACTGGAAATTTATGGGATCTATCCCAGATGGTATTAAGTGACAAGAAATGAAGAATGGATTAGGCATGGTTGAAGGCAGTGAATGGAAGAAATAAATCCTTTATGTACTTACACCACACTGAGGGGACTGTTCATCAGCTCTCATGGAATACTGGAGAATTGCTCCTTCTCCATTTTCAGCTGACAAAGGACCAACAATCAACAGAAACTATGGCATCAGAGGAGAAGTGGCCATGACAAGTCGGGCACCAGTACCTTCCCATTCACAACCACACTGCCTTGTCTGTCTTCCTAGACAACCTGCTTCAGAAAGTCTTGATAGAAAAGACTGAGAGTAAGCCACAAAGAGATTACTGTGTGTCTAATGGTTGCTCGGGTTGCATAATGACCTATTGGTTGCTCAAGAATCAATTCAGAGCTTCATTTTGAGAAGAATGAGAAATTTATCACTTTTCCTATATGTAGTTTATGTCTCTTGTTCTTTTCTAGATGTTAGGAGACGTTTTTACTTTAAAGTCTGTTTCTAAAGATACATTATGCTCATTATCTCCAGTAGTTTTTAGGTTCACTGAACATGGAATGATCTGATAAGGACCAATAAAAGTAGAAGCCATAGGTGTTTCATTGAAACACGTACAGAGTTCTTAGCTTGTGGGGATCCTTAGTTTGTGGAAGATGTGGGTGGGCTGCGGGGAACTGCAGACTGCCTGTCAAAGGATGCAGCTGCTACTCCATTCCCGCCAACTGTCGCCATGTGAACATCACACCTGGTTTAGCCAAGACTTCTAGTTTCTCAAGATAAATGAAAAACTCACTTTTTCATACAAATCTCAGTATTTCTAAGCATTGGCAACTACTCAAAAAATTTTCAACACTATCAGGGCCAAACAAAGCACATCTGTGGGCTGATATGGCTGGTGGGTTGCCAGTAACCTCTGGCATAGGTAACGGGAGAAGGTGGTCAGAACTGAAATATGGGATGAAGGCTCCAGGATTGTTGATTGTTATTGCCGCTAAATGGGCTCTGGATGTCTCTCTGGCTGGAAATAGGAACATTGTAGGAGGTCTGAACACTAGAAGAAGCCAGTCAAATTCTACTAATGCTGAAGAATGAGGTACCAGTACCCCTAGGATGATGTCACTCACCACATGTAAGCTGCAGGAAGGCTTCTTTCAGGCATCCCTGGGACAGGGATGTGTCAGCTGAAGCAGCCATGTGCTTTGGTGACATTCAGCTGGATGTGCCACAGTTGGGACCGAGAGGGTGCAAAGTGAAAAGATAAATCCAGGCACATGACAGAATCTCATGAAAGCCTGGCGTATCAGGGATTCCTTGGAAGAGGAAAACATTACAAAGACAACTTTTCTAAGCACACAGAAAAATCATTTTGAGCCAAAAGGCCAAATGTCTTCCTCTCCTTGGATAGTGTTTTGGGTGGAGGTGGACTGGACAAGTGCTGGCCCACATTCAGAAATGAGATCAGAGCAGACCACGTGTGGTTCTAAGAAAATGCTACATTGAGAAACTGGCCATGAGGTGAGCATCATGTTTTGACATTGAACCCAGACTGGGTTGGATATGTGTATTTCTTTTTAGTTTAATTTTTTTTTGAGAATTTTCTATACGATTACTGTATTTACATCATTTCTCCCCCTTCCTCACCTCTCTCCAACTCCTTCCACATTCCCCTGATCCCTCCCACATTCATGGCCTCTTTATTTTTAATTATTATTGGTGCATATATACATATTAGCAACATCTAAATATAACCTGACGAGTCTATATAGTATTGTTTATATATTTATTTTAGGGCTGACCACTTGGTACTGAATAACCAATTAAGGGGCTGGCTAGTTCCTGGGGAAGACTGATTCTTCCTCTCTCAGCAGCCATTTGTTCCCTGTAGCTTTTCATCTAGGGATCTATGTATTTCTAAGAAAACATTCATCTAGTATTTGCATTACTCAGCTGCCTCCTAATTTTTCTCCCTGTTTATGAACTTGACCTCTACAGTTAGTTCTAAACACAAACCCCAAGTCATACTTCATAGATCTGATCATATCACTGGCTCTGTTGAAAACTCCCAGGCATCTCTTCTCATCTGAAACCAATCCCAAAGCCTTTGAAAGATCAAGGTCCCTAATCTGTCCTCAACATCCTTATTTTGTGTCATTTGCTCCAACCCTGACCACCTCATCTATCCACTGGCTCCAGCCATGTCCTGAACATATCTAATATCTCTTCTCTCCCCTGCTCTCTTCACCTCTCCAACATCTGTCCACTGGAGTTCCTCAGTTTCTTTCAGTCTTGTTCAGATCAGCCTCCGCTGACCTCTCAGTGTCCATAAGCAGCTCTGCGCCTGTTTCTCTCTCCACGTTACTGTGATTGTTGTTCTCAGACCATTTACCACTACCTGGCCCACGTTCTTTGCATTTATCTGTTAATATAACCATTTACCCACCATTAAGAACACATACTCCTTTAAGGTTTTAGCTACTGATCTAATCCCTGATCCCAGAGCCGTGCCTGGCACATAGTAGGTGCTTGATAAACGTGTTGAGTGAAGAAGTGAATGGAAGAACAAATTAAGGAAACTTTTAATGACATCTGGGTAAATTAACAGAGGCTGCGGAAGTACTTCGACAATTTTTCAGAGAGATTTAGAACCTTGGTGCATTTCCAATGCTTAAAAACATATAATTGTCGTTGTCTATTCCTCTCCTGTGATGAGTAATGTTAGTGACACAAAGTTGAAAGGGTGGGTGGTTGCTTTCTGGAAAGAGGGAAGGCTGACTCCTTGAAACTGTTGAAAGATCAGAAAGAAGTAGATAGGATTCCAGGCTTGCATGAAACGCTTGGCTCCAGAAAGGCCCATATGTGGGTTTACAACAGAGAGGACACGATGTCTACAAGCTTGCTGAGAGTGTGCCAGAATCTGCAATCAGGACCTATGACTTTTCTGTATTTCTTAACTTTCAAAAAAAAAAAAAACCAGCACGATTTAGATATATTTCTTCAGAATGCTGGCTGTCATCAAGATCCAGTAGTGACAGCAATCTTTGGAGATTCCTAGTGGGCTTGCCTAATTTGCTGAGAATTCTTTTCTTCTGTAATACATATTTATAAAACATAATAGGGAGAGAGAAAGAAACATTTGAAGTATTTTCTCCCAAAGCTATTTTTTTCTTCTCTTTCTCTTTCAGATAAATGACATGTTGTAGTACACATCTATTATATATATATATATATATATATATATATATATATATATATATATATATATATATATATATTCTCAGCTACGCTTGGCTGCTGGAAGTGGGTGGAAGAGGCTGGGAATCAGATGAGTAACTTAATTTGTTGCCTAATATTAGCCATTTAACGTCATGCTAATCAAACAGCCTTCACCAGAAAAGATGGGGGAGACAAAAATGACTCCCATGTTACCACAGTGAATGTCTATATTTGTGATGGACAAGACCTTACCATTTTTAAAACTTAAATTATGTTTTGAATTTTAGCATTATTTGGTTTCAAAGGTTTTTCAAGTGCCAGTGCAAAAAAAAACCCTCTGCTTTGTTTTTTAGGATAATTCATTTTAATTCAAGTTTAATAAACTCAAGATGGGGAAATGACTCAAAAGCAATGAAATGTGTTTTCCTAAGCAATCATATTGGGTTATAATACAAAGAAAACATGTGAATGAAGCCACAAAGAATACAATTTTAATTAGAATATTTTATGGCCAGTTTTCCTTGTACAATATATAGAATTATGTACCCAATTTCCATTAAACATAATGAGCAGAATGCACAAAAGCTCACCACACACAGCAGTTAAAATGTGACTTGGGACCAAAGAGGATTTCGCTCTTTGCCAATGACCCTAATGTCATTTAGGTTGTCCTATACCTCAGTGGGACTTTCCCTGACTTCTTGATAGTAACTGAATGCTTTGTTCTTTGATCCTGTCTATGGAATCCTGTGAGTTTTACCATTTTTTGATTCTGTTGCTTCTAACCTAACTTTGTATTTTAAATGCTTCTTGTCTTTCTCCTTTATCCATTCATTGACTTATCTAGGGGTAAAACATTTATTTGTGACATTTCAATCCCTCCCCAAGAGGATATTCTGATATATAAAATTTCAGTCAAGGATTAAAATTTCTTCAATGAGACTGCACACATATTGTTCTTTGCTTTGTTGTTATCTTTACCACATAAAGCCAAATTCTTTCAAGAATTTACCTCTGGAAATTCTTTTAAACTGTAACATCTGGAAAGATGTGGAAAGTTTTCAGGAGGAAGTGAGATAGACGTAGGCTGGACATTGAGGACTTGATAGCAAACTAGAGACATAGAAGAGGGATGGTGTTGGTGGAACACAAAAGAAGAATCCCTTGGGGAAGCAGTGGCCTGAGCAACAATCAGAAAGGGAGCAGGTAGAAATGGAAATCAGTGAATATTCTGAACACGGATCAAGTTGAAGGTGGATGTGTGTGGAAAGGAAGCCTTGAAAAAGGTAGTATAAGTATCTGAATAGCAGGCTGAATTAATTAGGAGTAATGTCATCTTCAATAAGCAGAAACCTGATTAAAACACCCAAAAAAAGTTTGTTTTCTTAATTAAAAAAAATCCAGAATTAGGCAATCTCCGGGTTGTGTCAGCAAGTCAACAGAATTCTCATGGACCAAAAGCTTTCTACTTCTCCCATGGCATTCTTGAGGACTTTCTGTTCTGTCTGTCTCCTTACGGTTGGAGGATAGGAAGCTCCAGGCACCATGGCTACATTAAGATGGGAGAAAGAAAGATGATGGCCCCTATTCCTGGGAGAGAAAAACAAAGGGCTTTCCTACAGTTTTCCAGTAGTCTTATATCACATTGTCCAAAGCTGAGTCAGTGGACTTTTGCAGCTGAAATAGAGCAAAGAAAACTCTACTCTTTCCAGCCTTTGAGGTGAGATGTCAAAGGGAAAATTGGAAATGCTGTTGCCTGTGTTAGCCAACCTGCCCAAGTGAGTAGGGATCAAATGGATCTTGCTGGAAAGAGCAGTTGCTGCTGATTTTTAGAAAAGAAATGGCACAAAAGCAAGGTTTTAATTTGATTAATAAAACGGTTTACAGAACAGATTTGGGGAACTAAGAGACTGACGGCAGGGGATAGAACGATGAAGAACACACCAGGTTCCAGACATGTCAGATTTGAGTTCCTGTTGGAAATGTACTCACTGTGAAATGACCAAAAGAGCTGCCTGCTTGAATCCAGACTAATTTTCCAGTCCACGTAATTGTAAGCTAAATAGTGGTTCTTGCCTTCAGCAGCTAAAATCTGAGATGGTCTATTACTCAGTGAAGCTAGTGGACACAACTTCCTGGCACACATCTCTGCTGTTACCATGGTCAACTCAAGTCTATCCTTAGTCCAGAAGACAGAAGTAACTTTCTGAAAACACAATGACAATCGCATCATTGATTCCCTCTACAGTGGGACTCACAGCGACCTCCAAAGTTGTGTCACCATGTTACTGATGTTCACATAATTCCAGCCACGCGATCCTTTGTGCTTTCTATTCCAGCCACACCAGCTCTCTTGCTATTTCTTGAACACATTAGGCACACTCTGGTCTCAGGACCTTTTTGTCTCGCCTAGTGGCGCTGCCTGAAATGCTCATTATCTTTCCCAACATCTTCTGATCATTTCTCAAGTCTCACTTTTCCATGAGACTTTTCCTTCTTATATAAAGCAACCTGAATCCCATCTCCAACAACCTGTCTCCTTTGCACTTGTTTTGATGCTTGTTCTTCCACACCTATCACTTTCTCATACACCCTAATTGGTACCTACTTATTATGATCACTATTAACATATGGTCCTCTGTGCAGCCAGGGTTCATCAGAGGAGTAAAACCAAATCAACAGTAAGATGTATGTGCTGCATTGGTGTGGGTTTAGATACATCAATAAATAACATGTGTTTGTTTGTTGTTTGTTTGTTTGTTTGTTTTGGAGTTTGCCTAATAATATTGTGGGGACTAGCAAGTTCAAATTCTTCAGGACACTAGAGACATGGGAATCTGAGGATGCATGGCAAGGCTGATATTACTGTTCAGGTCTAAAGGCAATCTGAAGACAAAACTCAGGGACCCCAATCTTTAAATATGACCTCATTTTGTTACTGTAGCTGTCCTGGAACTCAGTATGAAGGTGAGACTGACCTTGAATTCATAGAGCTTTACCTGCCTCTGCTTCCCAGTAGCTGGGATTAAATATGTGCCTCACTTCCTAGCATGACCTCAGCCTTTTCCTTAGAACTTTTAAATTAATTGGATGGTTCTAGCCACATCAAGGTAAGTACTTTGCCCAACTCTAAATCCACTAATTTAAATAGTAATTTGTTGTTTAAAACAATACATTCATAACAACATCTAAGCTGGCATTTGACCAATTACTGTATATCATGGCCTTGCCAAGGTAACAGTTCAAATCTGTGACACTATCTTTAGCAAAATATAAGACCTTTGAGGAAAAAAGCCTTTATTTTGTTCTGTAATATATTTTAAGTACCTGAACCTATGATTGACACATATATTAAAATGAATCAATGAGTCTTACAAAATATAAGGAAAACCCAACAGGAATATTTTGAGTGTCTAGAGGATGGTGGGGTCAGTCCAGAAAGCTCCCTGAAAGATGTGCACTTCAAACACAGTTTTGCAAGGGATGGATTTTGGCAAAAGAAGGAGGAAGAGACTTCAGGAAATCAGAGTGATGTGTATATTGGCTCTAAGTAGAGAGAAAGAAAATAAAATGTGCCCTCTACAATAACCACATCTTGTATAAACAAAAGGGACACTTTTCAATTATCCCTGAAAAACTAAACACTTCCTTATTATCTACTAAGATGCAAAGCATCATTTGTCTGTCTATAACATTTTTTAAAATGTGGTCCTTGAACATTTGAATGTTTTCCAAGTGAAATAAAGCAATTATATAAAGCAGATGCATGCAACATAACCTTCAACCATAATTTTCCTATTCCTACAATAAGATCACTACAAACAGAAGGGACCGTTCCCTGGCTTGAACCAGCAGTTAGAAAGAAGCCAGGTTCAATCTGATGGCTGTGGATACCAACCAAGCCCGCTTAGTTTTCTGCAGAGACAAGCAGTGTCTCTAGGCAAAGTTGTTGCCAATTTCACTGAGCCATGAAATCCTCCCAGCATCTGACCCTGATGAGGCCCCTGGAGTGTCCTGGATAGCTATTCTTTTTGTACAGATACAGAAACAAAAGCTTATGTGGGAAAGATATTTATAAAAATAACTATTTCTCATTATGGCTCATTTAATCATTATCACAAACATTTCTGATAAGCTCAGTGCAGCTCCATTTCTCCACCTGCTTGTTTGCTCCATCATATTTCAGTGTTTTCATCCACGTTCTGATACATGTGTATGTTGCCCTCCTGTTCTCCAGGCCAAGGACTGGACTTCTTGCTGACTTTAGATGGTGGAGAGTGTGCATACCAATAGCCCATCAGTCCTAGCCACCCTTCAGCCCCTGGAGATTACAAATCTCTTGGTGACAACAGTTTGAACTGTGCTCTTTGCTTTGTTTATCTTTGAGAAATTATAAAAGTCTTAACCTTCTCATGAGATAGAGTGCCGGAATTGTATATGACCTTTGAGAACAAAATTCTCCAAAAATCAGCTTCCAGTTCAGGAAATCCCATCTCTAGATATTTTTAGTCTTCTTTCTATAACACAAAGCAGTTTTGGAGCAGGTTATTAGCAAGACTACAATAGAACTATATTTATATAGTATAGACAACCATGCACTCAGTCATTCATGAGACACTTGTTAAAACTATCATTGCACCCAGTCTGTTTTGTACCATGAGGAAGGATAGAGACAACACTTATGAGTTTCAAAGATTTTAATAAATCACCACATAAGTGACTGACTGATAAATCAGGAAGGGCTTCAGGACAAGGACTCAGGAGCCTTGTTCCTCATGACAGCCCACAGCAGGGTCGGCAGCATGGTTTACAAGCACAAAAATTGCAAACATTTGTTGCCAAGTTACAGTTACAATTTTGACCAATAAGAAATCAAAGATTATGGACTTTCCATCACTGTCAATCAACATACAATGCAAGACTTTCAGTCCAACCAATCAGATTCATTTGTTCTTTCTGCTGTTAGGAACAGCCATAATGTTTCTAGAGAACTAAAGATGCATAACAACTATTTCTATGATTTAGGGAGGAGGTTGGCCAGTCACTGGAAAGTTCTCATCTCCACTAGGGGTTGGGAACCTGATCTCTATTTACCCTCCAGGTAAAATGGAATCTGAAGTCAAAATGGCAGTACTCAGGCCAAGGTGCTTTTGCCTGCTCCCTTCACTATTTGTAGTTTTTTTTCCTTAAAATATGAACATTAGTAATAAACAAATGCTTATGTTTTTTTTTCCAAATTTGAATTCTCACATTGTGAATGGAAGGGAGGACAAACTTAAAACACATTGAATCTTTTTTCAATACTGATTTCTATAACAGACACAGATATATTTGAAATATATTTTATAGAGTTGATTAATATCATCAACCACTGTTCAACAAATATTTTACTGCTAATAAATTGATGGATGAAACAAATAAAGAAAAAACCCCTGTGCAATTGGCTAGCTGGGAGGCTATCTAGAAACTTTTCTATAAGTCAGTAAAGATATCTGTGCACATTAGTGTGGTGTATGAAAAATACTAACTGGTTGTCACCAAAAGGTTAACCCCAGTTTGCTCTAGAATCACAGGAAATCTGAAATATATTTCATGGTACCCTGGACAGTATAAGCTGCTAAGTCCTGCCTGGATTTTATAATTTATTTTCACTTATGGAACAAATTACATCATTGATGATATTTCACTATTGTAAGGATAGTTAGGACTTAGAAAGAAGAGGGAAAAGAAATCACACATTGTTCATCTGAAAAAGAAGGATGTGTATGATGCGTATTGTATTGGATGCTTAATTTTTTCCATTCCTCCGCCCCACAAAACATATATGCTAGGTATCAATTTCAGTCACAGTCTCACTGTAACTTTGCTATTTATAATAGCAGGATGTTATCAACAGTCTTTTAGAAATGATTTTTAGATCTACAAACTCTTACAGCTGGCAGCCACATAGCCTACCATCCTCTACCATTCTGGAAAAGAAGTATTGTTGAAGAATTTGCATAAAAGTTCACTGGGAAGAGAATTCAATAAAGATTCAAATTTCTCCAAAGTTTGGTTATATGTGAACTAGCATATACATTCAGATGAAGTTTACTTGGTGCTGGGCATTTTTTCCCTTGTTTGACAGCCTTAGGAAGCTTTTAAATTTTTATTTTAATACTGTAGATGAGCAGTGATTTTTTTTGAAACTCTTTATCTTAGTGAAATGATGCATCAAAAGGAACTCATTCTCCAACCCTCTCCCAACTTACCCTAAAGAGTTGTAGGATGATGAATATTTATATTAGTGCATAAAAATTCTTAATCTAATTTACAGGAAAGAGAAAAGTTGTATTCCAAACCCATCCACCTTCCACAAATGCAGGTAACTTGTCCCTCCAATAGATAAACAGCAGGAATGAATTAACTCACATCACACAGTTTCATGAAATTGCTTCATTTTTCAGATGCTAAAAACAGGTGCCTGGAAAAGTAGTACATTTTATCTACAGGTTGATATAACTTCAAATTTTTAACTGTATAAGTTAAATATAAGTTAAAATAAAAAGTTAACTGTGAATCAAGCCACATCCTTGACTTGTAATCCTTTCTAGAATGAAATGGATTATAAATTATTTTTAAAGTCCATAGTGCATTGTAACTGTACATTGTTTTAAGGATATGAGGTTAATATAAAGTAAAGTGAACAGCTAGCAAGCAACTTACAGAACTAGGACTTCAAAAGATGTTTATAAAGATTGTCCCTTAAGCCGTCATTTTTTATCTACCATCTACCTTGCATTGTCACAGTTAATGTAATCAGTATTGAATTCTAATTGTCCCTTGAATGTTAACACTCATACCACACAATCTAAAACAAGAAAAAGCCAACCTGTGAATTACTCTTCTTATGTTCCAAAAGTATTAATAAGAGCTTTCAACACACAAGGGGCCAAAATGTATAGAGATCAAGACAATGAGTAACACCCACAGGATTTCTGATGGATCAAAGAACACAGACCTCACAAACATCCCCCTGTTTGCCCTCCATGCATCTTACAAAAATGAAGGAACAGTTAACTATTAGAACATAGCAGTACAACAATAATGATTGCTGATCCAGGAAAATGTGTTCAAAGTGATAGTTTTGAAAATGTAGGAGTCTTTTACCTCTAAGGTGACTTATTAATATGTGAAGATTCAAAAAAATCTATCTTCTAATTCATTAAAAGGATTATACTTGCTTCATTGCACTTAAGACTTAACTCTGCCGGGTGGTGGTGGCTCGTGCCTTAAATTCCAGCGCTCAGGAGGCAGAGGCAGGCAGAACTCTGTGAATTCAAGGCCAGTCTGGTCTACAGAGCTAGTTCCAGGACAATCACAGCTACCAAAGAACCCTGTTTTGTAAAAACAAAAACAAACAATAAAAAAGGACAACTCTAAGATATCCTATTTCTTTTGTGAGGTCATCTATCAGGTTTTTTTTGGTAGAAAACTTTCTCATTTATATATGCCATCAAAAATGTCAGCAGGAATGAATTCAACATTTCTTGGCTGCCTACCATACCAAGCACCAGTGAGTAATGATGGGGAACAGCTTTTATTCGAAAGGATTTGAGAGTCTGGTAAGGAAAAATTTAAGAGTATGGAAATGCTTAGCTAACTATGATTCTAGGGACTTGATTTCCTTTCTAAGATTGGATACCTTACAAGTTGCTTTCAACTCTGGACATCAATATAAACACATTTTTTTTTAGTGATACAAGCTTAATAGAAGAGAAAGTAAATTAAAAGACTAATAAAGTATCATGAAATTAACTACCTGATTCCAAAAAGACACTAGTGTGTTGGTTCTCTGGCTCTATCTATTCTCTACACCATTGGCTTGTCCTCAATGCATCCAGACAATGAAAATCTTTGGGGCAGACATGCCTTGGTTTTCAGGAATATGGAAAAGAAGATTTCATTTGCATATAATTAAATATCACATTTGTTCTAAGAACAGTAACTTTTTTGAACAATGAAACACACTTACTTTGTGGCTGGGAGGTTGTTTTGTGACTGGAGGAAAGGTAGAATAAATAAATGTGGCTTTTGAGCCAAACCCAAGATCAAGTGTGGACCTTCTATGATCTGTCAGACTTAAGGAAATTTCTTGACGTCAACTTATCAGATGTTTGGTTTCCTATCTATAAAATCCATATATTAAGATCCCTTTCATTGTTGTAAGAACAAGTATTCAATATTGAAAATTGTACTGTCTAATTTATTCTTCCCAAACTCTGAAGATAGCACCAAGTAAGATAAAAAAAAGGTTCTTGTGCAGAAAGGGAAAAATTCCTTTAAAATATCTTTCCACCTTTGCATGTTCATTCCAGTCAGAATAAGTAAATGAATGATAGTGTTTGGCCATGAGAACCTCATGTCCAGTCTATAGCCCCTGGGCTTCTGGTCTATATTCCCTCTGCTGATACAGTTCTCAATGTAAGAATGGTTTCCTTCTCTCCTCTTCTATTCTTCTACCACCTGGATGTACATTCTTTCTTGCCCCCTTTCCCTTCTTCATAAAGGTCTTCTAGTAGCTATAAATGAGAACCATAAACATTTTCCCCAATAGTCACTTGGAATTAAAATTTTGCTGATTTGCCAGGCGGTGGTGGCACACGCCTTTAATCCCAGCACTTGGAAGGCAGAGCCAGGTGGATCTCTGTCAGTTTGAGGCCACCCTGGTCTACAGAGCGAGCTCTAGGAACTACACAGAGAAACCTTGTCTCAAAAAACCAAAAAAAAATTTTGCTGACTTTCTTTCTTACTTTTCTACTGCTATGAAGACACCATGACCATAGCAACTTATAGAGGAGACAGTTTATTGGGGGCTTGCAGTTTCAGAGTGTGAGTCCATGACTACCATGTTGGGGAGCAAGACAGTAGGCAGGCAGGCAGGTATAGTGCCAGAGCGTAGCTGAGAGCTTACATCTTCATCCACAAACATGAGAGAGAGAGAGAGAGAGCGAGAGAGAGAGAGAGAGAGAGAGAGAGAGAGAGAGAGAGAGAGAGAGAGAGAGAGAGAGAGAGAGAGTTTACTGGGGTCTGGCATGAGCTTTTGAAACCTCAAAGTCTACCTCCCAGTGACACACCTCCTCCAACAAAGTCACACCCCCGAGTCCTCCTAAAACACCAAATAGGGACCAAGTATTCAAATACATAAACCTGTGGGGATCATTTTCATTCACATCCCCATACTGACTTGAGAGAAATCTCAGTCTTTCTGAGTCTATAATAATACCTCTAAATATTAAGGCGGAGAGTTACTAGAATTCCTAGGAATGGCATATATCCTTACTTATTTTACATTGTCTTTAGCCTTTGATTATTCTTCCTGGACCTAAAGAAGTTGATACTGGCACCAACCAGTCCTGCCCCTTTGCTTAATCTCAAAGAGACTACGGGCACTTGACACACTGTTGCACATTTTTCCTGCCATGGTTTTTAATCTTTTGAAAAGAAAAGGCAAAAACTTTCTAAAGTAAATATGAAATGAGGCCATGTTGAATTTAACTCTCCAGGCCCAGGAGCTGTTGCAGGAATGGGATGCCACCAGTCTCCACACTGCCAGAGCTCTGAAAGGATGACCTCAAACTTCTGTCTGTCTCTTGGCTGTGTCAACTTTGGCACAGACAAGAAAGATCCCCTTCAGGAAGGAAGCTCTAGTCTTTAGTTCCTCCTTACACTGGACTTGTGTGAGGTATTTTTGTCATCTTGTAGTTTCACATGTCCTTAAATTTACAAATGCAATGGCCCATTATAAGGCCCTTTGTTTTCCTATCAGCTGGAAGGTACAATGTGAGTAATTAGGAAGGCAGGGTTTGTTTAGCTGGAAAATAAGGAAAATGGTCAAAGATGAAATTGTTTCATTCTTTCTCCTCAAGTAACTGCGGAATTACAGATGTCTCTTGAATACAATCAATTAATTTCAGCCATGTCTGTTTATTTGTGCACACATTGCCAAAGTAAAGGCCCAATCCAAAGACTAATGATTTGGAAATCTGTTGGGTATTCTTCTGGACCCTGTCCAAGTATTTTTCATGAGAACACACAGATGAGCTCCCTTACAGTACAATATGCAGCCAGTGAAGTGACTGGGCAGTCAATGTGCATCAAGGCACAGTTACACTCAGTCCTGAGCAAAGGCAGAGTCCAGCTACTTAACTCCAGTCTTCTTTAAATGTAATTAAGTAGAGTGGGCCCTAGTGAGGTGGAGCCAGAAACGGGAAAAGTTGGGTTATTCAATGGAAATAACAACTGGTTATAATCCACAGACAAAAAAATAATGAAAGTATTCAAAGGAAGAAACTTTTTGTTAAAAAGAATCAGATGTTGTATTATTGGCTTTTTGAAAAGTATAACAAACTGTTTCATTATTTGCCAAAATAGTATTCATCTACGTAAACTAATAAAGGCACCACTGATTAGTTTAGGAGGAATCTGATTATTGGGACAGAAGTTGAAAGTAAAATGCACTTGCTTAATAGATAGGTTTTTCTCTTTACAAACTTCCTTATATGCTTCTCTGCCCTGGTAGATGACAGACACTCACTGTTCTGGGAGGCGGTATGCCACTAGGCAAACTCTCAATCATGGCTGCAACATGTAGTTCTTGCAATCATCCCATTATAGAACTAGAAAAATCAGATGTGACATTATTTTTCTTTTTCTCTGTCCCCAAGTTATAATTTATGTGAAGTCCTCCTGTTCCTATAACAATGTTGCAGAATTGCCAACACTTGGCGCTGTCGGTCTTAGCCCTTTTTGGTTTGTTCAGGCTGGATAGGAGAATAGTTAATATGACTGGCCTGAAAATTATCCTCTCCATACAAAAATTTTATATAGATGTGAGTGGGAATGTTGTACCTATTGGTTTGTCAACAAAAATCTACTTATTGCTATTGGTTCTTAACCAAATTCTTATAATTGAAAAAAAGTTCCTAAGGGCAAAGAATCCTAAGGGCAGTGTTAACTGTTTACAGGAAATATTAACCAACCTAGATATCATTATGATATCTTAGAGTTAGTCAAGTGCACCTCTACTGGGACCATAGCTTAGTTCTCCTGTAATGACATTCTACTAATCTGTTGTTTTCCCATTTACCCAACTGTAAGTTTTTTGAGTCCATAAAGACAATGATTAATTTGATTTATTTCACAGGTGACTTAAAAGTGAAACTTTAAGAACCAAGTTTCACTTGCATCAAAATAGTGTGGGATATGATGACAAATAGGAGCACAGAGTTAAAAGCTGAGGAAGCAAAGCAACCTGGGAAGTTAGCAGTCTCTCCTGGGAAGGTGTTCATTTCTCATAGGCTATAGAATTTGAAAGTATAAAGCAGAAGCGAGGCTCCTAATGATATGATCCATGCTAGTTGACATGAAATCATCACATGACTGACAGAAAAACTTTGTTTTTATATTAATTCTTAACCAATCCAAAAACCACTGCCCCCAAAAGCCAAAAAACATATGAATCCCACTGATGGTTGCTGATGCAAATGTGTGGAATTCAGCCTCAGCCTGCGTTAGCGCTGTCTGATGAGCCGTGTTTATGGACATGGCTGGCTGCCTTTCCCACTTAAACTAGCTTCAGAACTACTTTCCTCTTTGCATGCTGTCTATTCTTTTCCCACAATGCATGATGCATTCTATCTCAATCCATGCTCGTTGTACGCCTTCCTTCAGTTCCCAGTCACATTTCAACACTTTGGTGCTTTAGTGGCCTTTGACACTGCTCTAGGTAAGACCACAATGCCCTTTGTATTGAGTAAAAACAAAGACTATTTTCTGATTCCCAAATTACTGCTTTTTCATAGTCTTATATTTTATGAAGTGCTCCTCTTTTGATTAAATGTCTTATTCTTCACTTTCTCAGCATCCCTTTAATGTTATTTTCTTGTCTGCCTTTCATTGCTATTTGCTGGGACTTACCATTTATTGTTCCCTCATTCATCATCTATAACATATTAACTGTAGATCAATAAATACCAAATCTTTACTATCAGGCTATCCTTTGTTCTTAGGTTCCAGATCAGTCTATCCTTTCTGGCTGGGGCATTTACTTTCAAGGAGAACTCATGCTTGAGAGTCATACAGAGTTTTTTCCAAATGGGAATTCTTATTTCCGGTGGTCATTGTAATCCCCAAGAAGAAGTCAATGATAGAATCTGGCTGATATTTCTTGCCAGGGTAATTTTATTACCTGATCATTACCTAAATTTTAGGGTCTCTTTTGTGACAGATGCTCTATGATAGGCATTGACATGAGCTAAATATATTTTCACACTTTATCTCATCTCCAACTTAAAATATTCTCATCTCTGGGTTTCCAAAGCAAATGAATAAGTGCTGAGAGTAAGTCCAAGTATATTGTGAATGTTTTATATCCAGGATATTTTTCTTCCGACACAAGAAGTGGAGACCTGGGTCTATAAATAAAATCTCTGTTCATTATTAAGATGCCCTCTTACTAGTAATACAATACATGGTAGATGGTCTGAGCTACAAGCTCTAGGCACTTGCATTTCTTCTGTAGCTCCTACCTGTGCTTTGTCCTGGGAGTACCACTTGTACTAATATCATGAAAGCATCATAATATTAGCATTGATTCATGTTGAACCTACTTGTCTTTAGAGTTTGGTAGATTTGACTGTATTCATGGTAGATCAGGTAGGATGGTAATTTGATATTTCATGGTCATATGCTCCACTGGTTTCCACATGGCCTCTTAAAAAATTGATCTTTGAAAGGCATATAGCTTCCCACTGCAAGTAGCTTTTCCCACCAGCTATACATCTGCTGATAGAAGATCTTAATATCACACCATGAGATCAGTAGACCTGCTAGCACTGAGACTTGGAACTGATACAAAGATATTTCTTGCTCTGAATCTCTCTCAAATCTATCAGTCTTTGATGTCACTTACTATATTAATTGGAGCAATACAATGGGGTGGAACTGAAGAGTTACTGAACCCCTGGGAATAGATTTCTGTGTGAAAAGAATGAACAAACTTATTTTTCATTGGCAAGATAAGCTGATTTTTTTTATTAATACAGATTTTTTTGAGCCAAGTTATAATGATACAAAATTTACAGGCCAAAACCACAACCTGTCACTTACATCTCTCAATATCCCTTTTCAGTAGCAAACATGGTAATTTTGATACTCCTGTCTTAGTGTGCAACATCACTTAGGCATCACTCCTATAACTAATACACACCACAGGCAGGGTGTTAAATGTTATATCTGAGAAGCATGAGCCCAAATTGCTAGACTCTCCCTCTTCCAACCTTATGCTCCTCTTCCCTTGAAGAATACTGTCAGAATCTAGCCTTGTACACAATATCTCCCAGACCACATGAATATGAAGTCTCCTCATCTCGAAGTTCTTTGTGGGCGTGGCCCCATTACTGTCAGGATGGTGGTAAGTGGCTGATGTGTGATATTTTATGTATGCTCTAACAAATAAAGCTTGCCTGGAGATCAGAGGGAGGAGCCAGCCACGAGTTAACCACAGAGGCCAGGCAGTGGGGGCTCACACATTAATCCCAGCACTTGGAAGGCTCACACCTTTAACCCTAGCATTTGGGAGGCTCTCACCTTTAATCCTAGCACAATCAGGAGGTAGAGACAGGAATATAAGGTGGGTGGAGACAGGATCTGAGGCCGCTTTGCTTTCCGTCTGAGGATTCTTAGAGGCAAGAAGACTTCAGTAGCTGCTGCTCTGCTTCTCTGATCTTTCAGGTTATTATCCCAATATTTGATTCCTGGTTTTCATTGGTAAGACTAATTAGGATCACACTTCAAGTGGCCCAGTTCCAAATTCGTATCCCAGAATCCACTGCCTCAGAGCACTCCTGACACCCACTATTTATTGAAGCTTTGTTCTTTGAGGAACACACTTTGAGACAAAAATTTACTCTTCCTGAGATCAAAATCTTTGGAAAGGAAAAGGAAGAAGCAGAATCACCCAGACGAATGAGTTAAACTTCATGATAGCCTCAAAGGAAGCTCAAGCCAATGCCTATATTATATTTTATGATTCTGAAGACAGACTATTCCTTTCTAGTTATCTAAAACTGGGGAGGATTGTGGCGATTATGTTCCTCTGCCTCGAGTGTTGGCCACCACATGAAGAAGGCATGAGGCCTGACACTGGAAGGCCATTTACAATAGCATGCTCAGGAGCCTGTGCACTAAGTTCTGTGTCTTGAAATGGAATCTCAACAGTACATCACAACCTCCACCACACTGTGTAAAAAATACTGGTACTGAACCAAGCAGGTCTTCACAACTACCTATTTATTACCACTTCAAAATTAGATGCTGTCAAAATTTTTTTTGGATAGCACTCCACAGATTGATCCAAGAACTTAGGGAAATTGTTATCAGTTCAATGAATATGGCCAAGCTGGAGAGACAGCATGGTGCATAAAGGTACTTGCTGTCAAGCTTGATGATGAGGACTCACGTCACAGAAGGAGAGAATGGAATCCCCATCAGTTGTCCTATAAGCTCCACATCAGTGCTCTGGTATATGCATGCCCTCACATAGCCACACCCATACCCACACAAATAAATAAATAAGTAAATAAATATAGTTTTAACAATCTTTCAAAAGGGAATAGCTATGTGTAGGTCTGTTCCAGAAGCAAAGTGCCACCAGCATCTTCTTGACACAAAAACTGAGTGCTTTCTAATCACAGTTAGGAGTCCAGTGAACGTGTCTTAAATTTGAATTGGTGCATCTATAAGGCTAGGAGATATTGACTAAAAGAGTTCGTGCATCTTTTTGCCTGAAAGAAGTCACACAGTTTTATTCAAAATAAGAAAAAGATACGATCCTTGGACACCAGGCATACACATGGTACATAGACATACATGTGAGAAAAACACTTACATACATAAAATAAAATAAGTAGAAATAAAACAAAGAAAAAGGTACAAGAAGAATAGCATGGGAGAATCAGCTTCCTTATGGTAGAGGAGTTACGTGATCCTTCATGGGAAACCTGGTCAATGAAAACAGAAGAAACTTCAATAAATGTAGTTTGTACAGTTCATCAGAAGCCAAGTTACAGGCTCCAGTTAAGAGAGTGAAGATCACAGCATGAACTGAGAAGCACATTGTCAATGGTACTAGAATCTCAGGCTGTTCCTTACACCTCTCACAGTGGTTTGCTGGGCATTAAACCAACAAGGTGCGAGGTCATTCTGGTACATCCCAAAACTAGAGCTTTGAAGTACATAGTAAGTCTGACCAGGTTTCCCATGAAGGATCACGTAACTCCTCTACCATAAGGAAGCTGATGAGTCCATGACAACAAATCTCTCACAGACACAAGCTAGAGTCAAATCCTTAGTTCTTGGAAATGCTTTAGGACTTCAACTCCCCTCCAGGGAGTTAAGGCCTACAAGGAAGCAGAATTAGTTTTAGCTGGAGGATTTGAACAGGCAGGAAACAGTAGTGAGCAAGAACCACCAGCATTAGGGCAGCCAGGGTGGCAAAGAGAATCTGATCCTTCTGCCAGTGTTAAAGGTGATATGAAGTCTGCAGAAGTCTACCAACCTATAGAAGTGGGTAACTAGCATCATTGACATTAGTTTCATGGGACAGTTATAAAACTTCCCTAGTGCAGTCATCACAAAGCTAGGCTTGTGCAATATGCTACATTGTATAATGTACTTGATAATTGGTTCTTATAAGAACATTAGGCATATAGTATTTGTCTTACTCTGTTTCCTATTACCTTGCTATTGAGTAAATAATAAACAATAAAAGTTTATTTGGCTAACAGATACGATCGCTCATATATCAGATAAAAGAAGTTATTTCCAGTAAGGACCCCCCATGCTGTTTTATAACATGACAGAAGAGCAAGGAAACAAATGAGACAGAGATAAAATGAAGGGCCCAAAAAGCTGAGGAGCCCCCATGGTACTAGACTAGGCCTTCTGGATAGGCGAGACAGTTGTTCAGCTTGAACTGTTTAGGGGGCCCCCAGGCAGTGGGATAGGGACCCATCCCTAGTGCATGAGCCTGCTTTTTGGAGCCTAGTGCCTATGATGAGACACTTTGCGCAGCCTTGGTGCAGCGGGGAGGGGCCTGGACCTGCCTCAACTGAATGTACCAGGCTCTGCTGACTCCCCATGGGAGACCTTGCCTTGGAGGAGGTGGGAATTGGGGGGTGGGTTGGAGAAGAAGGCTGAGGGGCGGGAGGAGGGAGGACAGGGGAATCTGTGGTTGGTATGTAAAATGAATAGAAAATCTCTTAATAATAATAATAATAATAATAATAATGATAATAAAAAGAAATGAAGGGTCCAAACAAAACTAAGCAGATCTTAAGTAATACTAATTCACCCCTGAAGGTTCAGTCTATGACCTGATCCCATCTGGAAAGATCCATCTTCTAATACTGTTGCAACAACAGTTGAACTTTAATAAGAATTTAGGAAGGGACCTCCAAACTATAGCAGCATTGATGATAAACTATTGGTTGTGTCATTTGTTGAAGACAAAAGGCATCTGGATCACTTTGATATTCTTTGGTTTTGGTTTTGGTTTTTTGAGACTGGGTTTCTCTGTGTAACCCTGGATGCCCTGGAACTCTCTCTGTAAACGAGGCTGTTCTAAAACTTAGAAATCTGCCTGCCTCTGCCTCCGGAGTTCTGGGATTAAAAGCACACATGCCACCACACCTGGACACTTGGTTATTCTTACAAAGCATGAAACTAGAGTGTTACATACATGACCCCAGAGCATGGTGTGTCATGAAATAGTAAGTGTAACCCCAGAAGAATATGCCTGTGGTAGTGTTGGAAAACATTTTGATGGGATTGATTCAAATTGAATTCAGGTAGGATTGCCCTGCCCTTGGTGGGGAAAATGCCATTATCTCTTGAATACAATGCCTTAATTTCAGTGACTTTCAAAGTAAGAGTTGAAAAAAGGGCTGGAGAGATGGCTCCGCTGTTGTAGGCTAGGCTCACAACCAAAAACTAGAAGAGTTGAAAAGCTTTCTTGTAAACATGTTTCACCGATAAACGTGTCTCATGGATGTGGAATATTTCTTCATTGAGACACCTAGCACCTTTGGTCTACTTACCCAATAAAAGTCAATAGTATTGATGAGTGGAAGGAAGACAGAAATAGGGACTTTCTGATATCTGAACCCATGGGTAAAGAAAGTATTATAGGTGGTGGGTAAATATAAAGAAATCACTTGAATTAACATTATCACTTGGCCAGTAGTGTTTGTCAACTCTCTTTTTAAAAAAAATTTTTAATATATTTAAATTTCAAAAATTAAAAAATATTTTGCAATTTTTTTATTAATAAAATTCAAAGGCAGATACGATCTTCACCTAAATAAAAGACAAAGCTAGAATGTTCCTAGCAATAAGATGAAAGAGAAATTAAAAGAAAGTAGTTTATAGTAAAACATAGATTCCATTAGTAAATGCATGAAACAATAGAAGACATAATAAAGTAGCCACATGCTCATAGCTGTATGTTGAATCATACGTGTGATAGTTACACACGCTGACTGACACAGACATGCACAGTGAGAACAAAACACCAAGAGCGCTTTCGTGGCAGCATGATTTTCTGAAACTGTGAATAATGTGTAGACATCAAAAATTACTTTTTCACAGATGGTATCATTTTTTTATGTTGAAAAACCTCAAGATTACACACACACACACACACACACACACACACACACACACACACACACACATCTAGAATCAGCAAAATTACCAGGATTCAAAATCAACACACAAAATTTAGTGGCATTTCTATATGTTAACAGTGACCAATCTTTATAAATAAGTGAAACTTCTTTGAAATAGCTTCTAAAGAATAAAACACTCAGAAATTAACTTAATCAATGAGACAAAAGACTTGCACAATGAAAACTACAAAACACCACTGAAAAAAAAATTAAAGAGGATGAATGATCATAAACATATCCCATGTTCATGGATAAGAAGGCTTAATATTGCTTAGATTTTGATACCATTAAAAGCAATGTATGGTCAGTGAAATCCCTAGCAAAATCTTAGGATTTTTTTTTTTTAATGCTGGTAATAGGAAAATCCCAGGAGACTCCCAATAGCAAAAACAATCTCGAAAAAGAACAAAACTGGAGGACCCACTATATCTAACTTCAAAACCAAAGACACAGTGATCAAAAATTGCTTGTTACTGGCATAAAGAGAAGTATGTCAAACAGAGGGTGGAATGGAAAGTCTAGACATAAACTCATGTTCAAACGGTTCTTGATATGGGCCTCAGACCATTCAATAGGGAAAAAGGCGTTTTCAACAATCCTGCTGGGAAAACTGAATACCTACTTGTGAAAGAACAAAGCTGGGTTTCTAATGCTATGTACAAAAAAATGAATTAACCTGCCAAAATATGCCCCTACCATATGAACAAAAATTAACTAAATTTAATCACTCCCCCCTGCCAAAAAAAAAAAAAAAAACTATGAAAGTCCTTGAAGAAAACAAGGGAAAGCTTCATAGAATTTGATTTGATAATGATATTGGGATATGACAGGAAGTCACAAGCCACAAAATAAAAAATACCAATTGTACTTCATAAAAAGTAAAGTTCTGTATATCCCAGAAAACAATCAATATCAACAGATGAAAACACAACTCAACAGAATAACAGCAAATACTTGTATATTAAATCCTTAAACTTAATTTAAATATATTTAATATTAAATATATTTAATATATTAAATCCTTAAACTCAGCAACATAAACACTAGATTAAAAATGGACAGACGGGTTGGGGATTTAGCTTAGTGGTAGAGCGCTTGCCTAGCAAGTGCAAGGCCCTGGGTTCGGTCCTCAGCTCCAGGAAAAAAAAATGGACAGACTTGAGTAGACATTTTTCCAAGTTAACACAATGGTACCCAACATCACCATTGTGGAAATACGAATCAAAACGATACAATGCCATGCTACACTCATTAGGAAGGATACCATTAAGAAAGTAATCATATCAAGGATGTGCACAAATAGGAACGCTTGCATTGTTAATGAGATGGTAAAACATATAGCTGCTATGAAAAAATAGTTCAGTGGTCCTTCAAAACACAAACAAACCCAAAGGCAGCCAACAAAACCAAAGAAAGACAAAGCAGAATTACTAGGTAATTCAGCAATCCTTTCCATTACATGCTCAAAAGAATTAAAAAGGAGAGGCTAAAAAAATGTGTTTGTACACTGTCCTAGTTTCTTTTCCTAACAAAAGCAGCTTAAGAGAGAGAGGCTTGACTCTGACTCACAGTTCAAGGGTAGAGTCCATTGTGGTGGGGCAGCAAAAGCAGTGGGAGCATGAAGCGTCTGACCATATCACATCACACTCAGAAAGCAGAGGGTGATGAATGAATGCCTGGGTTCCCGTAGCTTCCTCTCCATTATTCATCCAGGAACCAAACCCAGTGAATGGTGCTGCCAACTTTCAGTGTGTGTCTTGCCAACTTTCAGTGTGCGTCTTCCCACCTCGATTATTCTAATCAAGGTAATCCCTTATAGGCTTGCTCAGAGGTCAAATGTCCTCTCGCAGTTCATCCTGATGGTTTGTCTCCCAAGTGATTCTAAATTCCCACCAAGGCAACAACACGAACCATCACATTTTTCTGTGATCATAACATCATTGCCTACATGGATGCCAACCCAAATGTACATCCATAAGTAAATGGGAAAATAAATATGGGAGTCGTATATAACAAGATATTAATCTTAATAAAAGAAGAAAATTCTGGAATAAGCCCACAATATGTGTGAACCTTGATGACATTGTGTTAAGTGAAAAAAGAAATACTACATGATTGCACTTATATGAAATAGAATAGCAAGACTCACAAAGGCAGATAAAATAGTAGAACCGGGGAGGGGGGAGGTTGTTATCTAGTGGGCATAGTTTCACTATTATAAAATGGAAATAGTTTCAGAGATTAACGGTATGATGGCTGCACAAACTTAACAACTATTTAGTACCACTGAACTTCAAAATAGTTAAGGTGGTATGTTTTATAATATGTGTATTTTGTCACAATTAAAAATAGAGGAAAAGGACCAATGAGATGGCTGAATGGGTAAAGGTGTTTGCTGCCAAGACTGGCAACCTAAGGTCCATCTCTGGTAACCACATAGTGGAAGGAGAGACCCAAGTTCCCCTCCTACATGTTGTCCTCTGGCTTCTACTTATGTGCTGAGGTATGTGCGCACACACACACACACGCACACACACACATGCATGTGTGCACACACATAATATCACACAAAATGTTTTTAAAATTAAAATACAAGTATATTAAGAACTGCATATTCATCTTAGAGAAGATATTCTACATTTGTTTCCTTTAAACACTGGGCTTTCCTATTAAAATAACATTCAAATTACATTTTCCCCCCAGGTTACACAGTTGTAACATTTCTGAATACTTGAGTATATATTAAATTACATCAAAACACTTTACGTTTGTAAGTGAAATAAAGTTGTTTTTTTTTCTAAACCCAGATGATGATAATTAGATACTTCACCTACATTAAATGTCTGGCAGATCTGGGACATTTCTTCACTACGTCGATGTAGAGAAAGACACCCCGCTTCCTTGGACCCAACCTGGTAAATGCCAGTGATACTTTTTCTGATAACCAAAACTTCTGCCATGAGTTATCAGCTCTTCTCTGTGGAGACTCCCCAGCCTATAGTATCAAGGCTCTACTGTTAGCTCAGGAGGCCTCACAAAATAGTACAGACAATGGGCCTCAAAGTGGATGGAGGTGGGGTAGGGAGAGGGAGGTGGTAGCGGGAGGAGGGGAGGGAGGGGGAACTGTGGTTGGTATGTAAAATGAAAAAAATTTTAATTCAAAACACAGTGGTGGGGTTCCGCTAATAGTTCTCTTCTTGGCTTTCGGTAAAGGTACCTTGTGTATCTCTCTGTGGGTGAAGGGAAGGAGAGCATAGCATTCACTCATGCCCATGTATCCTCCTCTAAAGCCAGCCCTGAAGTACCAAGACCCCATCCTTATGACGTCATTGACTTTTTCTTATGTTCTTAAAGGCTCTGTTTCAAAACAGTCATGTGGGAGGCAAGGACTTTACTATGTGAATTTGGCAAGGCCAAGATTCAGGCCGTATCCTTAGCAGACTAGTGAAGCTCAAACACTTCTTGTTTGCCCGAGGCCTTGCTGGATGACAGCACCAGACCACCCGCAGGTCCCTGTGCACATTGTGACATCAGTCTCATGCATTTGTGCCATTGTTCATGCTGTACTCTGTGTCTGAAATGACTGGCCCCTATAGCGAGAGTTTTCCTGCCTAGCCCACAGTCAGGACAAATCTCTCTCACCCTGCCAGTCCCACAGCCACTCAGACCCAACCAGATAAACACAGAGACTTACATTGCTTACATACTGTATGGCCGTGGCAGGCTTCTTGCTAACTGTTCTTACAGCTTAAATTAATCCATTTCCATAAATCTATACCTTGCCACATGGCTCGTGGCTTACCGGGATCTTCACATGCGGCTTGTCATGGTGGCGGCTGGCAGTGTCTCTCTGACTCAGCCTTCCACTTCCCAGCTTTATTCTCCTCCTTGTCCCGCCTATACTTCCTGCCTGGCCACTGGCCAATCAGTGATTTATTTATTGACCAATCAGCAACACATTTGCCATACAGACCATCCCACAGCAGGCCCCTCATTCAAGGGAGACACTCCAGCTTAGGCCAGGTATTTCTTGTATTCCTCTGCTGGACTCCATCTTTAACCTCAGCGGAGTTTTCTGAGGATGCTGCATCATATCTGCAGTTGAATCTCCATCTCTAAGCACAGTATCAGCACCTAATGCATTCTCTATTTCCAGATTAAAAGATCCTGGATGGACAGAATAATGGAGCTGATAAGCTCCTAAGGACCCAAAGGAAGGAAAAGAATGAAGTGATCAATCAGTGACAGCAGAGGAATGGAATAGAATGTACATGTAGGTTAGAGAAAGAAACTTCAGAGTTTTTGGAAATTAGAAGACATATCAAAGAATACATGTTCAGCTTATTTCAGGCCTGTAGAACTAAGGCCAATGAAATAACATAAAGTTGTTGAAAAGAGAGTTCCAACAGATGGGGCCTGAAAAGGAGCAAGAGAATGTACGTTCAAGAAATGGGATGGCCGGGCGGTGGTGGCGCACGCCTTTAATTCCAGCACTCGGGAGGCAGAGCCAGGCGGATCTCTGTGAGTTCGAGGCCAGCCTGGGCTACCAAGTGAGTCCCAGGAAAGGCGCAAAAAAAAGCTACACAGAGAAACCCTGTCTTGAAAAAAAAATTAAAAAAAAAAAAAGAAATGGGATGGATAGAAAGTGGAGGTTCTTGTGATAACCTGCAAGTCAGACCAGACACCTAGGAAGTAGCTCTCCATGAGCATTGTTGCCTGTGATGTTGGCTTTGCCGTTAGATTGCAAAGGTGTGCTTTATGCAGAGGCTATGAAACTCATATACAGAGAGCGCAAGAAGAAAGGAAAAGTCATTTCAACTTTCACAAGCCTGAGTTGAACACTGTGCTGTGGTGAGTATCCTCCCATTCACATTCCTATAACATACATATCCTCATTAGTGTACTCAATTGTTTCTGGAACCACTTTTAGAATCCAGTGACTGCATGGACTTTGTATCATTTTTGCAATTCTTGATGTCTTATTGCTTTGTGAACTGCAGATGTCTTAATTAAAGGACAGAGAATTTCATTGGTAATAGAAATGGATATAATTTACCCTGGGAAATGACTTTCAAATGGCATGCCTTTGGTTGAATCCTGTGTATACTTTTCTTTGGTGCGTGTGTGAATAAACAACTTTGTAACACTTTGGTGCTTTGGGGGCAGGCATGATCTCTTCCTTTTCCACATTGTGTCCCTCGTTGCTTTCATTGAACTCTGAGCTCGAAGAAAAGTACCAAGATGGGAGGCCCTGGACATTTGTCTTCCTGCTAAATTGTGAATTAAGATCTGGTGAAAACCCTGGGACAAAAGACCAAGACAGGGACAAAATCTCCTGCTGTGGTTGGACAGAGAAGTGGGGAAAGGAGACTCGGCTTGGCCTTGACATTTTTCCCTACTCTCTCAAGGGGTGGAGGGTCTCTGAACATCCCTCTGTGCCTTGTGCTTACTGCACTCTGTAAGGCAGGTCCCCAGCTCCCACTGCATGCAGAACTGGAAGGTAAGGACCACATCTACACTGTGAACTCTTGCCCCTACCTCCCTTCCTTACAGAGGACAATCCTGCACTGGGAGTCAAGGGAGATCTTCTAAATTTAGAGACTTAACAAACCAACCTTCACATATCCTCCCACATCTACGATTCTGTGAGTCTCCAAGGCAGGAGCCTTGCAGAAGCAAGGAAGTTTCCATTTTACTCTCGAGAACCCTTAGTAACTAAGGCTTAGTTGCAATGAACTTTGCAGTCCAGACTTAGTGACAGAGCTCCTCTTCCTTGATGTTTTTGGCAACCCCCATCCCCTTCTTCCCAATGTGTGGTTTGATTCTGGAATAAAATATTCTTTGTACAACGGAAGCCTGAGTCCCCCCCAATCTATTGCTTCAAAGAAGAAACAGAGCCAGGCACAATGCATGAGTTTAGTGGGTCGATGACAAAACATTGTTCACACATCAATTAGAAAAAAGATTAAAACAAAATGCTTTAACTAGATGCTATATGATGCATTTTAGGAACAATTTTGATTCATCTAGGCACTTCATATACAAGACTTTGCAAGATTGGTTGTTTTAGATAGGATCAATAGCTATATAGACAAGGAGTCTTAAACTAGATTAGAAGCCTATCTCCAGACATGCTGTTTAGGGCCTTCTGGCCTATAGTTACTTCAGCTTGATGAATCACTATGCTTCTGACACAGCACAAATATGAACACACATTGCATACGGCATTTTTCTCCATAATGGATTACATATATGTTAGTCCAATAAGATAATATTGCTTAGAGACATTGAAACCCTCTTAGTTACTGTAAGTATACTTCAAAATGTTCCCATGGCTAAATAACCTGATGACACATTTCTTAGAATGTATCCTTGTACTTAAGTGACATATGACTACATATGTGTGCACATACAAAAACACATATTTTATAGTCATCTGCCCGTTCTAGAATTTATGAACATAATAGGGTGCCTGGGAATATTTTATTTTCCTCCTGAAAATGCCCACAGCTGCTTATTCTGAACATCTGGGATAATGGAACTCTAAACAAAATACAGTGTGTGCATAATGCCAGGCACACTTAATCCCTCTTTTGAATGAATTACCAAAATTAGTGTGAAGGAAAGAATTCAGTAGACCTAAAAGGGCCGACCTTTAATATCACAGCTAATACATTGCAACACAAAAATCTCCCTTAAAGTGGATTTATTCTTATGGAAGCCCTGTCACATAGGCCAAAAACAAGCCAAGATATGACATCCAAAAGCAGTGATAAATGGCTACCCCTGGAGCAGGGAAGGTGTCCAGTAAGGTCTCTACGGTATTGGAGTGGAACCAGGTTAATTTAATATCTTTATTCCTGTTTTTGTAAAGGGTGAGGGGTAAACAGTATCCCCTGCTAGCATGATAAATGTATCAAGTTGGCAGATGTTTAAAAATTACAACAATAGAAAATATAATGCACCATGGAAAAGTGAGGCTAGAAATATGGCATAAAAACATAAAATGAGGTTCAACTTGGAAATCTGAACACTAATACAATTGGGAATTATAATATGAAACGAGGAAATTGTCCAAGAATCTGGCCTGAAGGGAAAGGGGGTGGGTGGGGGAATGAGCAAGGAACAAAAGTCACAGAACTGTTCATTCCCAAACAGGATGTGGCATTTTTAAGAGTAGAGCTTAGACTTTACCTATAGACAAAGAGCATGCCAGCGCAAGGGTGGAGCTGAGGACTGAACAAGACAACGGGTACAGCAGGTCGAGAATCATGTGAGCTCCTCTCAACACACCACAGACGAGCCTTGTGGGAGAGACAGCAGGGTTGCACTGCCCAGATAGCCTCAGATGATTGGGAACCAGTCACATTAGAAATATTTTTGTACTCTGGGAAGATGGAGTAGGTGGCCACTGACAGACACTTTAATGGTCTGTCTATGACAGTCAACTTGTGCACAATTCAAAGGCAAAGCGTTGAAATGGTTTTCTTAGTCCTTCAAAAAGAAGGTAAAAATAGATGCTAATGCCATGAATATAACGATGACCAATAGTCAGAATCCAGTCCAATAAATATCTTTCTTCCAATGATTCAAACATTGCAGAAGTGATGTGGAGGTTCAAGAGAAACCCAAGATGAATGAGCTTGCCAAGAGAATGAGGAAGTTTTTCTCTTTTTCTTTTTTTGGTTTATTAATACCCTCTCCAGTCATCCTGAAAGTTTTTTGAGGTCATTTTTCATTTCTTCAGCTGTAAAAAAAAATAGGTAATATTCTTCCTCTCAACGCTGATAGAAAAGCTTAATGAATAGTGCACACACAAGTCCTTCCACAAGGCAACTTTAGAATGTAGTAACAGTAGAAATAAGACTGAACGAAAACCAGAGCACAATGGGTATGAGGACTTCATCCAAATGGCTTCTCCCAGATCTCTGAATCTGAGTTTCTTAACAATTCTGTGCCTCTGTTTTCTTTCTTTTTTCTTCCTTCCTTCCTTCCTTCCTTCCTTCCTTCCTTCCTTCCTTCCTTTCTTTCTTTCTTTCTTTCTCTCTCTCTCTCTTTCTTTCTTTCTTTCTTTCTTTCTTTCTTTCTTTCTTTCTTTCTTTCTTTCTTTCTTTCTTTCTTTCTCTCTTCCTTCCTTCCTCCTTCCTTCCTTCCTTCCTTCCTTCCTTCCTTCCTTCCTTCCTTCCTTCCTTCCTTTCTTTCTTTTTGAGACAAGGTTTCTCTGTGTGGTTTTGGAGCTTTTCTTGGAACTCCCTTTGTAGCCCAGGCTGGCCTTGAACTCATAGAGATCCACCTGCCTCTGCCTCCTGAGTGCTGGGATTAAAGGTGTGTGCCGCCGCCGCCGCCGCCGCCGCCGCCGCCGCCGCCGCCGCCGCCGCCGCCACTGCCACCACCACCACCCGGCATAGTACCTAGCTTTAAACACCATGTTTGTGAGATAAAGTACATAGACCAACTCCTCGCATACAGCTATTAAAAAAAATACTAGCTGCAATGGATTAACAAGGCATTTAGCTTAATTATGTTAGGTAAAACCAATTGATTAGCCATCCGGATTTCACTTCATTTGTCTTCCACTGTGTGAACAATGGATGTCTACAATGTAATGCCCTGCCAAGATCAAAGAGCAGGATTCTGGGACCAGCCACACCTGGATTCCAGTCTTGTCTCTGAGTCTTACTGGTTGTGTCCTTGTGGGTATATAATTTAACTTCCTGGCATTTCATTTCCTTTCTCTAGAAAAAGATTATCTACTTGGTGGGACCCTGGCGAAGAAGATTCGAGATCCAGCAGAAAGGTGGTGACAGATGTTGACTCCACCCTCGACACCACACAGGTCCAAAGAGTTAGAAAACGCTGGAGAAATCTTTCTCCTAGTCCTCCTGTATTGTGGGTCAGCTTCTCCCAACTATTTCCTAAAACTGGGAATAGTTCCAGGGACAGGCTGCAGCTGAGGACACAGAACAGAAGAGAACAGAAATCAAGGACAGTTGGGAGACATAGCTGTGGGCAAACTCAGATCCTTGTGGATGGAAGTTGGCTAGCCCTGGTGTCATTGGGCAATGACCATGGGAATGAACAGACAAACAAGAAATAGTGCACAGTCTTAAAGGTACAGAAAAAGCTTCAAAGTCAGAAGAAAGACAGGTGATTTCTATGAGTGGATGGCGGGGGGAGTGGACGATGAGAGGCGGTCTGGAAACATCTCAGATGCTCCAAATGTTTGCTTTCTTTGTGTTCTTAAAGTATGGGTGAAATACCACACGCTTTTTGAACCACTGCCATTGCTTCCTTTAACTACTTCTGGGATTTGTTTTTCCCCCTCATTCATAAAGCACTGATTTATCACAAAATCATTATTCTAAGCACCATTTTTTTTATCATCCCAAACAATCAACTTTTATTGTATACTATTGAAATTAGAGGGTCCAGAGGAGGTCACAGAACAGACTCTGCACAGTTAATACCCCTCTCCCACAGAACACTTTGTTTTCTCTCTCCACTGGAGATGAGAAGAGCAGAAATAAATTTTGATGAACGAAAACAAAATATCTCCCTTAAAAGGGGTTAGGAAACTAGAAACATGACAGAGGATCTACAAATAACCTGTAACTATGGTTATTAATGATGGATGACAACGTTATAGATAACAGAATAAAATTAGGCAAATTGAACTTAACCCTAACCCTGGGAATAAACATACAAAATATGAATAGTCTATGAAGATATTTATTAGTCCACTTGCCTTATGGTCTATAAAGTGAGCCCCACACAGATTAAAATCAGTGACTTCCTAGACACAAATTACACCCTGGAAGATGCTTATGCCTTTGGGGAAGTTTTTCAACTCCCAAGTTGTTTGAAAGCTTTTAATGCAGGAGTGGAATTTATAACTGATACCCTGGGGACCTCGTAAGAATTAAGAAGAGAATGACTCAAAGCGAGACACTTGGGGAATTCGGTCAAGTGTAAGACAAACGGGACAGGAGAGGTCCTTCTGTGATTTGGGCAAGACTTGAACTGTCCACACCCTTCTCCACTTACTCCCAATCCCTGTGAATTCCAAGTGAGGCCTGGAAGAGGCTCTGTCCTGATTAGCATCTAGAAACCCCTGTAGTGCTCTAGCAACTTCCTTGGAGGCAAATTTATTAATGAGGATCCAGCAGAGAAACTGTGTTCCTGTGTGTTTAATTTGTTAGCAGAGTTCACTGTGTATCTTACATGTGTACAGTTTTTATGACTTTTTAGTAGGGGACTTTGTTACTGTTAATCTAGTCTGGTCAAGTGAACTTTTTTCTGTCAAAAAAGACACTGTCCTTGTCACCATTTTTGTTAACATTTTAAGAGTTCTTTTTCAGTGCAGGAGGCTGGTTTCTTATGATAGTGACAAGATGTGAGGTCACTTGGTGATAAGATAATGTAATGGCCTTGCATCTAATAAGATGGAATTCATAATTTGAAGTAACTTCTTTTTTTTCTTTTTTAAGTTTTTCAAGACAGGGTTTCTCTGTGTAGCTTTGGAGCCTATCCTGGAACTCGCTCTGTAGACCAAGCTAGCTTCGAACTCACAGAGATCTGCCTGCCTCTGCCTTCAGAGTACTGTGATTAAAGGCATGTGCCACCATTGTCGAGCTCTAACTTCTATCTTAGACCTCAAGACAGCACATCCTGGTCGATCCATAATAGTACTTCTTGAGTAGATGAGCATTCTGTGTTTTTACTCACCTCTTTACTCATACTACACAAGTTATCAACTCAGAGGTGCTTGTTAAACAAATTAGCATCACATTTTATTACATAAATTTAATCTTGCTTGTCATACATTATAACTAAAATTGTCAAATGATATATTATTTATTAGGTAATTATTCCCTTTGGATAACTGTGTGTTAAGATGATAAAAATGTGAAATTCAGGAAGACAGTTGCTGTTTGTAACATTTCTTAAAAAGCGTTCCCAGTAGGGTCTAGCTAAGCTTAGGCTATCTTAACAACTCTCATTGGTTTATTTATTTCTTAAAGATCTCTGGTTTCTATGTGTATGGGTCCCATCTGACACTTGGAACCCTCTGTTACTTCATGAACATAAAGTGATGCTTTGAACAAAATAAGCCTCCAAAGCAGGATTTCACTGAATTAGCAATTCACCTTTTGTTTTCCTGAATGATGAATTTTCTACACAGAGCAAGCCTCTGGCAGGAGGACCATTTTCCCCCTGAAAATTTATTACAGAACAAAGTTCTAGGGATCTCAAGTTCTGAATGGAGATGCAAGAAAGACCAGGGCCCTTCCACAGCTTGCTGAAGCTTAGGAGGGATTTTAAGAAATGTTATGGCAAGTTATATTCCTTCTTTTAAAAGTACTTCTGTCAGAAAGGGACCATATGGAACATTCTAGTCAATTAGCCTTTCAAGCAACCTTGACCTTCACAAATCATCCTTGCAAATGAAACGAGAACTGAAAATTTGAGAGTGCTGAGAAGGAACTGAAGCTTTGTTCCAGTGGTCTTTTGTTTTGTTTTGTTTTGATTTTTGTTTGGGTGGGTTTTGTTGTTGTTGTTGTTGTTGTTGTTGTTGCTTGTTTTTTTTCCCAGATTCACTTCCTCATGACACAATTTTACCATGACCTGGAAAGACAACTTTAGCTTGTCCTGAAGAGTTCCTGTGAAATGATCATTGCTACTTGATGTCACGTCTGCTATTCACCCCCAATTTCTCTACGGTCACCTTGGACCACATTTTGGATGAAGCTATTTGGTTAGGATTTATAGAAGAAGTGTGTTTTAGGTAAAGAGTCCTTCTCTAGTTCACGACCTAGAGCACAGCATCCCAGGTGGACCATAGCCACCACACTGACTGTCTGATAGAACTTCAGGGGAAGCAAGTGTGGTGTCTGAACCTAAATGCTGCTGTCATTTGGGCACCTCTCCATTGGGTGGCAGCACATGTTCAGAACAACCTAACAGGACCAGCTAAAAGTATTTCCAAAAAGGAACTTACTCTTTTTATAAATTCGAATAATAGTCCTTTTTAGGAAAAATAAAACAACAATTCACTGGCCATGTAATTGACAAGAGATAAATGAGAACTAAACTAGCTTCCAGATGTTTATTTATTTTAATTAATTACTGCAGCGTCCATAGATACAGATATATATGTCATCACTACTGTATTACCAATATCTCCTTCAGTCTCTGGCATTCAAGTTTTTAAAAACTAATTTTATGCCAATAGGAGATCTAAGAAAAAATCTGAATTATGAAGAATGAATTCATCAGTCTTTTCCATCATGTGTCTGGAGCTCAGATTACCATTCTTGGTATCTAAGCAAATTTAAAGGCTATAATCATTTTTATCTGGCAGGGCTTACATGATCTTGTTTTCTGAATGGCATAGGTAGAAGCTGCTAAGTTACCATTCCCACTGAATCATGTGTAGAGTCATTTGGCCAATTTTCAACTTCTTACAAGTCTTGATGTTTAAGCATTAACCTACTCAGACCTGTACATTGGAGTAAGTCAGCAATGACACTCTTGAAGATGGTCAGTTAGCTTCCTTTGCATCTCTGTTGTGGCTGTTTATTTACACTGAAGATGCTTTTTATAACCAGTTAATTGAGCCAGGGTGCATCTTAGAAAATGTTTTTGGCCATAGACATATACCATCTGTATTAAAGTAAACTTGGAATTATTTGTTAGGGGGAAAAGATTATTAGCACAAACTGAAAAGAAAAAGATCTCAAAGTGAATTGTTGGAGCAAATGATGGAGGATTAGCAGATTTTATTGAAAACATTGACAATAAGCAGATAGTTTACCTAAGTAATTGTCATTGAAAGCCCACTAAATATTTCTTAAACAACTCTTAATGATTTTAATAGTCAGAAATTGTAGCTCACTAAAAAGAAACTGGGTGGGAATAAAAGCATATGTGCTTTTAAAATACATGCTTAAAAATTATAATTGTACAAATTCTTCTGTGTATCTACAGACTCTTTCATTGTGGTGGTATTTTACTTGTGCTGAAATGTGATTTTAATTGTATGTTAATAAATAAAGTTGTCTGGGGGTCAGAGCTATTAGAGCCATAGCAAGTGCATGGCGGCGGTGGCACACGCCTTTAAGGACCTGGAGGGTGGTACATTCAGGCAGTGACGAGGCAGTCACATGTTTGGGTTTACAACCAATGAGAAGGCAGAACAGCTAGACTATATAAAGACACACACAGGAAGTAGGTCCCCTTTTTGGAGAGCTCTCTTGGCTGAAGAGGATCCTTGAATCAGGAAGGGTGAGGCTCTTAGCTCTGACCTCTTGGCTTTCTTCTCTGAATCGGCTCTGTGTTTCTTATTTAATAAGACTGTTGGTTACATCTACATTTCATTTTGGTTTTTCAAGACTGGGTCTCTCTGCATAGCCTTGGCTGTCCTGGAACTCACTCTGTAAATCAGGTTGACCTCAAACTCATAGAGATTCACCTGCCTCTGGGATTAAAGGCGTGTGCCACTACCACCCAGTTTCTACAGACATTTTTACATGTCATATGATGGGAAATGTACAATTCTTCCTTTCCTATTATTGCAATAGTTACAATCACATAGATTTTCATTGGAAATTTTTAAAGAAACCTTTTGCAATTTTGCTCAGTTGAGGAAAATTAAGCCATGTGTATAGAAAAGTAGGTAAGCTACATGTTTAGCTAGTCCTGTGCGAGTTTTCATATGTAGAATTGTAGAATTGTGGTCAGCATAGAATGCAATGTAAAGAGTCAAATTCCCTTGGCCATTACTTCAGAAAAGCACCCAGCAATGCTGTATGCCAGGGAAGTGTGTCAAAGAGGATCCATCAGACAAGAACATAGCATGTTCTTTGGCAGCAGGATATACAGTGTGTATCCTCTCTGTGTGCCTTTTCAACAGATGGCTATATACTTGATGAAATTTAAGATGTTTTCAAAATAGATTTCTTGATCAGGTGAGGGCTAAAATGAATGTTCCCATGGACACTGTACGAAGGCACTGAGCAAATGAGGCAGACATCAATCCCTAAGGACATCGGGGAGAGGGAGGAGACTGTTGGTCTGAACTGGGCACGACGCTCTCTGCCGCACGTGATAGTGACTGTCTGAAGTGGGAAAGAGTGAATCAAAGAGAAAGCATGCCTATTGTATTTAGTAGTCCTTCCTGCTTGGAGATAATGAAAACGGGGCGTGGTTGGTGTGTGTGCAAGGATTTCAGTGCTTTACACTCCCCATTCCTGCCTTGGAACACGTCTCAACTCTCATCTGTCTGGGGTTGTTACTTGGGTAAACAGTGAGAAGCTTCAACTGGCCGTCCATACAAAGACTCCGTCTACACGTGATCTCACATAGTTTTTCAGTTGACTTAGAAAGACTGAGATTAGCGATCGCCATGCATATCAGGGAAGGAGACTTTTAAAACATTCTGAGGATGTTTTTCTTCAGAGTAGCTTTGGGAAATGTTCTGAAGTCACCACCATTAATGGAGCAGGCATATCACCACTTAATAAGCTATCCCAAGAATGTACCCTTCGAAGAGCAAGTGAACCAGTTTCTGGGAGGACTGTTAGCTTTGGATTGGAAGCAAGGCTTCAATTCTGATCAGTTTCCTTGTAAAGTTTCCAATATTGCCTAAATGCTAATTTGACTACATACCTGAAGATGATAGATCTGATTGCAAACCAGACTCTTACCATTAATAAAGAAACAGCTGGTGTTTTGTGTGTGTGTGTGTGTGTGTGTGTGTGTGTGTGTGTGTGTGTGTGTGTGTGTTTCCTTTACTACTGATAACTCCAAAATCCAATATGTGAAAGATGCTCACATCGTTTCCTCACTCTTCACTAAGCTACTTCACTCAGGCCCCAGCTCTGCAGATATCATCTGTTCTAAAAGCCTCTGAACATCCCTGTTGCAGGTGGGTTCATACCCTCCCTCAAGTTCATACGCCAAGATCAGAACCCCATGGGTAACTATAGTTAGAGATAGATATCTATCTCTAATTTTGCATCTATGGTAGAGAATACACCTTCTGCATTAGACCAATTATGACTTCCTTCCACTTCAAATATATCCCTCAAGATCTTACCTCTGAACATAGAGGTGACATTTGGGGTTACGGCCTTGGCATATGAATTTGAGGCATGGTATAAATCCCCCTGTAACAGGAATTGGGGAAGGCTTTTAGAATACATGGCATCTGCAGATCTGGGACCTGATTGGAATAGCCCAGGGAAGAATATCTAAGTGATAATCTGTGTCACTTGCTCTTCTGACATCTTATGGTAGATATGATCTGAAAGGAGGTGGAGAAGGAAGGACCAAGGACAACACTTAAATTTGGACCAAAAAGGAACAAGAAAATGGTGAAGGCATCTTAAGAGGCATGAACCAACATGGAGCCAGTTCAATGGTAGAGGATATCTAGTATGGATTCTTCTTAGTCTAGCTCATTGTTTATCAGAATTGAAATGTATAAACAGGAATTAATCTGGGAATCTTTTACAAATTTGGGTTCTGGTTTAATATCTGTAGACTGTTCTCCACGCAGTACTACATTATTTGATTACTAGAGATATGTTATAGGTGTGTGTTGTGTAGTATGTAGTAAAAATCTTTAAATTTTGTCCTTCTCTTTCAAAATTGTATCCTGGCCATACTAACTTGACTTACTAACAACAGGTAGCATTTCCCCAAGTTAGTGGAAGCCAACAAGTTACAGATCCAAGGATCTAGGAGAAACCTATGAAAGAAGTTTATAAAGGGAAGTCCAGTACAAATGGGAACATATTAGACAAACTGTTGTAAATCAAAAATAAAGGGACCACCTTAAAGGCATTTAGAATAAAAAAAATTCACTGTGTCAAATGAGACAAGTAAGTCCCAGCTGACTCCTTTACAGCAACCTTACAACCTAGAAGATAAGAGACTATTATCTTTGAATACTGCAAGCAGAGTGGACAGAAATGATGAGTTATAAATATCCAGGATGAAGAATTCATCATTGTAGATTCTGCAGACATCTCAAGAATAATAAGCAGCTACCTTCCACATCTACATTTCTACGGTTTCACAAACATAAATCTGACACGGAGGGAAAGTGAGTGAGCTCACAAAAGGGCAAAACTCCTCAAATTCTCTCAATCAAAATATAGCCTAAATAGCTCTATTCATAATATATAAACCAAATTAATAATTTAAAACTTCCTCCCTTGTTGTAAATTTTACTAAAAATTTAAGAAAGAAATAATACCAATTCTGTACAAAGTACTCCAGAACATAAAACGGGAATGCTTCCCATATTTTGTGAGACCAGTATTACTCTGATAACAAAAACTGAACATTTTCCATATACATATAAACAAAAATCCAGCAAAATATTAGCAAACCAAATCTTGCAACTATATAGTATGATTCAAGTAGAGTTTATACATTAGGCAGAGCTCAGGGAACCTTTAAGAAGAGGGGAGGAAGGATTGTAGGAGCCAGCATGGGCAAGGACACCAGGAGAACAGGGCCCATAGAATCAACTAAGTGGGGCTCATAGGGACTCGCAGAGACTGAAGCAGCAGTCACAGAGCCTACATGGATCTGCACTAGGTCCTTGCATACATGCTTTGGTTGTTTATCTTGCAGTGTTTTGGGGGCTGCCAACAGTAAGAATAGGGGTGTCTCTGACTCTTTTGCTTACTTCTGGGACCCTTTTCCTCCTATGGGGTTGTCTTGTCAAGCCTTGATATGAGGATTTGTGCCTAGTCTTATTGTATCTTGTTATGCCATGTTTGGCTGATATCACTGGGAGGCCTGCTCTTTTCTGAGGGGAGATGGAGGAGCAGTGGATCTGGGGGAGAGAGGAAGGGTGGGGGTACTGAGAAGAGTGGAGGGAGGAGAGGCTATGATTGGGATGCATTGTATGAGAGAAGAATAAAGAAAAGGAAAAAAGAAAGTTCATCTCAGGAACATAAGATTGGTTCAATTTTATAAAAATCAATGTGATTCACTGTATCTATGTTTTTTTAAAAAAATAGATATATTTTATTTTTATTTGCATGTGTACCTGCACATGTGTGCATATGCACATGTATGTGGGTGCCTGTGGAAGCCAGAAGATTGTATTGGATATCCTAGAGCTGGAGTTACAGGAAGTTGTGAGCCACCTTATATGAGTCCTGGGAACTGAACTCTGATCCTCTGAAAGAGGAGCAAGTGCCTTAACTGTTGAACCATTTCTCCAGCCCCTATATTCAGGTTCTAATAAGAAAAACTGTACATTTGTCTCCATAGGTGCAAGAAAAAAAAAACATTTGGCTATATCAAATTTCCGTTAATGATAGATTCTCTTAAAACTAGAAACAAGAAATGGGCTGATGAGTCCGGCAGTTAAAGGGTTACTTTTATTATTAGAGATGAGAATTGTGGAGCCAGGTGGGGATACTAATGCTCTGTTTTTGAATTAGTCGTCTTCCTGATACAGATGTTAGGGGAGCAGCATCCAGCTCCCCCTTTCAGATGAGGGCCCCTACGATGTTGGTGTTGACTGTCAACTTGACAGAATCTAGAGTCACACAGGAGATGGGCCTGTAGTTATACTACAGGGAATTATTTTGATTGTTTTAATCAACGTTACAAGACCCTGAGCTATGGGCATGACCATTCCTGGGCAGAGATTCCTGAACTGTGCAAGTGTAGAGGGGAAAGTGAACAGTAGCATATGTCCATTCATCACTCCCTGACAGTAGACGCAATATCATCAGCTGCTTCAAGCTCCTACTGCTGTGACTCCTCTACCAGGATGGGTGGTACCTTGAATTGTGAGCTCTAATAAACCTCTTTTTCTTAAGTTGCTTGGGTCAAAGTATTTAAACAGAGCAACAGGAAAGTAAACCAAGAGAGTCCCTAAAACCTCATGGCTAAAGACAAACCACAAAACATCTCTCCCCGATAGAAGACACTTAATTGGCCACATTTTATTCCTTTGAAATTCATGAATTAGATGTCACCCTTATCAGCTGGGGTAGGAATTTCAGCTTCCTCTGTCCCTTCATTGACTCCTCTAATGACTAATTACTGATGGTCAACTTGACAGGGTCTACAACCACCTAGGAGACATCCTCTAGGCACACCTGTGAGAGATTATCTTGATTAGGTTCACTGAGGTAGGAAGACCACCCTAAGATGGGGCACCACCATTCTTTGGGATGATGTGCCTAAGGAATTAAAAAGGTAGATGAGCACTAGCACCCCCCACTCTCTGCTTCCCCACTGTGGATGCAATGTAACCAGAAGCATCAGGATGCAATGTAACCACAATGGATGGCACTCTTAAACTGTAAGCATCAAACCTTGACCCTCTTAAGTCGATCCTTGTCAGGTATTTAATCACAGCAAGGATACAAGCAGCTAACACAACTGTTCTAAGCACACCACTTAACACAGTATGCGGGACAAAACAGGCACTCGGTAAATAGCCTTGAATGACTTCTCACTATAATGGTGCATCAACATGCTGCCGAGCCTTAAGTTCATAACTTTTTGAGAAAACAGTATAAAAATAAAGCTGTTCAACCACCTACTAAAATTTGAGCGCTATGTCCACTTTACCACCACTATTCCATTTATTTGCTGGTGATCAAGCTTCATTCCCAGCTTAGAGATATTACCTTGAGAAACCAAGCTTCGGTCTCCTCTATGCCTCACCTAAGAAGAACATTGGCAACATTTGTCATGAGGCTGGTGTACATGCCTAGAATCTCAGCTTCTGTTGATTTGTTTGCATTGACTGCCCATAGGTCTCTTGTCATTTGCAGTCCTTTCTTCCCCGCAAGCAAAGAGAAAGAGTTTGACTCTACTGGATCACCATGATGTTAATCACTGTGTGTCTTCTGAGGCACTGGATCAGTTGGCTTTAAGTAAAACCCATGTCATATAGCCATGCCTTGTTAGTCCTTTGGACCAACATTTTTGAAAAGCTAAACCTTTAAACTAGATGAATGACCAAGACAGAGAAAACCTGCGTACTTCTTCAATGGGAAAGGTAAAGCCACTATTTAATGTTTAGCCATTATAAAGAAAACATCAGTTTATAAAACTATTTGAAGTTAAAGATAGAATTTTAATACATGAATCAACAATGCCTATTTCCATCCTCTATAAAATACACCAAGATTGTCTGAGGCAAAATCTCACACTATTGTTTCTGGAAATTGTACTCTATCTAAAAAAAAAATTTGTGGGTGTGGAGGGGTACTGGGGATGAAACATGAATCTGTACCTTCAGATATTTGGGGGGGGGGACATTTTTAATTTTACCCAGTAGATTTCAACTTCTCTGCCAAATTAGCTTGCTTTGCTAGAAAGATAAACTTGGTCATCTCAGCTACCTTAAAATAGACATACTTGATATCTGGAGATCAAGTTCTGGCTATTTATTTGCTTCTTCTACCCCACAGAATGTAAAGCAAAATTAAGTTATGGTTATTTAGTTGTTTCTTCTGCCCCACAGAATGTAAAGCCCTAGGCACAGAAACTAAGATGAGAGTTACTTTGATGACTGAGAGGATAAAACCCAGGCCAATTTCCTAGCACTATGGCCTGCAAAGCTGACAGTAGCCCAACTTGTATTTGGGGCCAAGATGTGCTGTGAGAACATACACACAACCCTCACAGAAGTCACATGTGAGTGAATGGGAACCTTGGTTGGACCTCTGTCAGGAAAGAGCTGAGATCCAGAGACAAATAGGGAGCTGCAGCTATGGTTCAATAGAAACGTGACATCTTCTATACAGGCACTTTCTCCACTAATCATGCACTCAGGTTGATGTGGCCAAGCACAGAACTTAGGAGGTCAACAAAATCAAGCCTCTCTCAGATGTAATGAAATCTCCCATCAGAAGGGATTAAAGTAATTCACTGAGCAATTTTAAATACCCCAATAATTTTCAAAATGATTCCCTATGTTAACATAGTGTATCTGAGGACCTAAACAAATCGAAATCATTGTGTTTAACCAGGCCACCTCCTGGTTAGTATAGAGCAACAGCTAGAGGGAGGATTGCTGTTTGATGTTCTGACCTTCTAGTTCCATCCTAAGTATTGCACCACATTCTTTTTTTAAGGTTTTGGAAGTTATTTTTGAAATGCTGTCTTGTTTTGGAATAACTAAATGCATATTGAGTACCCATAAACCAGGACAAAGAAAAAAAATAGATATATTTTCTCTAAAATACCTTTTTCATCTAATTTAAAATATAATAGCAATAAAGTATTGAATGTGTTTGGACACAATGTGAATCTCTACTACTAAAAGTAAGTTCACATCAAACCATTTATCTACCTGAAAATTATGTAATGGGTGCTGAGTATTGGCAAAGACCTGAAGTGAGAAAAGAAATGCTGGACAGGAAGTGATATAGACAGCTGTTTATAAACCAGGTGTTCCAAGTTTATGGACCAAAGATCCTAGTCCATTCTTCCAATGTAATTCAAACTCTGTATTTAAATAAATATAATGTTTTCATTTTTCTGTGGTTTCGGGCAAAGGTAATGCCCACCCATTAAGTGTATTTCTATATGATGTGATCAGCACAAATGGCTGTTTATGCGGTTTTGAAGAGACATAGTACGTTAAGAGTGAAGACCACTACCGAGGAGAAAGACCAAGACTGGATAGACCATACCATAACTTCCATGGAGCTTTGAAAGCTCTGAGGATAAAAACCAGTGGCTGAATGCAAAGCAGCAGGATATTGAGTTCATCCTCGGAATTTTAAATGAGAATGAGTTGGGGTTAATGAGCATCCTTGGCCAGTGTTGCTCTTACTGGTTTCCTTCCTGGAAAACTTGGGCTCTGCTTGGCTTATTTTGAGAAGTTGTTTGCTTCCCTGGTATTCTTTTTGCCATAGATTATGTGGTGGCTAACTTGACAGGACTATCCATTTGACCGGCTCTAGAATCACTCGGGAGACAAACCTCTGAGAGTTCTTGACCAGACTTAGGCTCTTGCTGCCCCATCTTCCTTGTCATGGTAGACTTCCTCTTCATATGACTTAACCTCCTTGCTTAAGTTGCTTTGGCTCAGTACTTTGTCACATTAATGAAGAAAGTAACTATTACAAACCATGTCCTGTTACATAATAATGTAAGACATACCTGTATTTTTACGCACAACTATGTCTGATAGACAAACTCAAAACTTATAAAAGGCAGGCATTGGCCGGGCGGTGGTGGCACACACCTTTAATCCCAGCACTCAGAAGGCAGAGCCAGGTGGATCTCTGTGAATTTGAGGCCAGCCCGGGCTACAGAGTAAGTTCCAGGAAAGGCGCAAAGCTACACTGTCTCGAAAAAAAAAAAAAAAAAAAAAAAACCAAATAAAAAAGGCAGGCAATGATCTTATTGTGATTTTTCTGGAATTCAGACTGAATGTTCTTTCTGCAAACTCAGATTCACTTTTCTTGTATCCTACTCAAAATGGCAGGGCCTTCAAAGATGGCTGGGATTAGGTTTCAAGTTAGTGTTTCAACCTTCAGAGTTTGCATATAAGATCAATATCTATAAGAACAAATGTGGCAATGACAAGGAGGTGGTATGCAGTCTATGAACCCTTTATCTACATGATAATGCTGGAAGAGGACTTAACTATGACATCCACACAAATCTGCTTGCCGCAGTTCAATAGTCAAGTTCCAGGGTGAACTTTATTGCCCTTATTATGTTTTATTAGTGTAGTGGGTAATCACTCAGCCAATGACCTTGGGCTACTTAGCCCAACAGAGGTGGTGCTTCTTATCTGTGTACATGACCTCTTGCCTGGGTATGTGATGCTCTCTTCTTGGTGTGATTGGACACCAGACAGCCAGGTGCATTCGCTCCTGGACAGAACAGATATTTACTTGGTTCTGTGCTCATGAGTGTACTTTCCTATTTAAAATCTTAATAAATACCTGATACCCCTTAAGCAGACTCTCGTGGATTTCTCACATTCTGACACCCAACATGGGGCTCAAATCTGTGACCTTGGGATTAAGAGTCCCAGGCTCTACCAACTGAGCTATCCAGGCAACCCCTACCTTGTACTTATCTATTATTTCATACATCTGTACTATATTTATTCCCCCTCCCACATCTTCCCTCATATCCCTCTCCCAACTTCATATCCTCTTTTTTCCCCTTTATACCCCACTTAGAGTAGCACATGGGTATAAGTTATTGCCCTATTCTATTTTGAGTCTCTGTGTTATCTAATAGTCATTCTTCTCTATTTATTCTGTAGTGGAAAAAGAACTAAGAAATCAAATACTGAGATCATTAAAAATAGACTAAGGAAAACAGAATAAATTAGAGAGAGAACCAAAGGGGAAAAAAAAACCAAAAGTTACCTAAGTTACAAAATGTGTTGCTGTTTTTGTCATGGAGGACACTGAGAACCCACCCCAAATTGGCATAAACATACAAACGAAATTACTGGCTTGTATATTTGAGGAGTCTTAGTGAACGCTGGCTCCTAAAACTGACTGATGTAGAAACTCAGAGTTCTCTGAGTCTTAGTTTCTTTGTTTCCATTTTTCAACTTCATCTCCTTGGGCAACCTCAGTCTCAGAAGGAACAATGTGACTTCTACAAAGCTGTATTTTCCATTCTCTTTGCTGTCAATTCAGACACAAGGGAAACTCTCTTTTTCAGATGTTTTGGCCAAAGTTTCATTTCATTACAGCAGTTCTGTATAAGTCACATGTCAGTGCTCATGGCCAGAACCACCTTGCTTCAGCTAGCCTAGGTGAATGTCACAAGCTTATAAAAGCCATGGCACATAGGCCAAGAGGATAGGAGTCATTGCTTAGGGGGAATTCCGGTTTTACCCAAAATGAAGAGAAATACCCAGTAGCAAGCACAACTTATATCTACTATTTTTCTGGTTTAGTTTTTTTTTTCTGAACATCTACTTCTGAAGCACTCCACACTTAATTCTCAAGCATCCTCACTGTTTCTATGAGTCTCTTGGCAGCAAATTCAACATTACAGCATAGATGTTGTATCCTGAGCACTTATTAGCTACTGTTTAGGTATTTCCCCCCCAAAGAAATGTAAATTCCCCTCCCCTCCCCTATCCCAGCACATCAATGCCCAAGGCAAATGAGAGAGGTCATAAGAGCGGGAGAGCTGTTCCTACCCCTTATCAACTGCAGCACTCAGAAAAGTGGTCCCTGCACCATGCCTGGGCAACACAGTAGAGCTAACCCTGAAGGTGTAGGTGCCCTACCCTTTGCTCATCCCTGCAAGGAGTGAACTAAACAGTACAACACAGGAGAGCTCACCCTGGTGGTGAGGACAAAGGAGAGCTGGCAAGCTGACCAACCCTTCAGCCACTCAGGTCCAGAATCAGGTTTATGAGTTGACCCACCCCAACATCCACTCCATCTGTGATCTGCTGGAGCACATGAAGGAACCCAACCTGCAGACCCAAAGCTGCAGGATCTCCACAACACAGGGCAACAACAGGATAACCAAGAGGTGCTCCAGTGAGGGCCAGCATCGATAGTGTAGCAGAAACCAGAGGCCTCAAACCAGACCACTGGCTCTTTGTAATGAACACTTGCTGGTAAAAAGATATATGGATAAAAGGGTTTATTGTATGACTCACTGTGTCACACTACAGCTTCCATGACGAGACTGATTTTTCTTTTCTTTCTCTTAAATTCTATTTTATTTGGGGGGTGGGGGTTGCAAGGGCAGAAGGCAGATATGAAGAGATGGGGAAATGAATGAGATGAAGATGCATGGTGTGAATGACACAAAGAATAAAAAAAAGTTAAAAAAATAAAATTTCCCATGAAGATATGAAAAATATTCAACATCCTTAGCCACCAAGGAAATGCAAATCAAAATGACATTAGGTTTTAATATCTCTCCAAACTGAATAATAATCATCAAGATAACAAATGGCAAGTGTTGGTGACTATGTGGGGAAAGATAAATCCTTATTACTGATCATGAGAGTGTCAAGTTATGTAGCCACTACAGAAATCAGTATAGAGGTTCCCTGAAACCAAGAACTAGGTAACACTGTGTGACCCAGTTACACTATTCCTGAGCATATAATTGAATGGATCTAGTTAGTTTAATGTCTGTAGCTGTATTAAAAGACCCCAACAAAAAGCAACTTGAAAGGAAAAGGGTTTATTTTGACTCACGCTTCCATCACCACAAGGATGTCACAGCAGCAGGAGCTTGAGATGGATGAGACATCACATACACAGTTAAGAGCAGAAGGAGTGAATGCATGAATGCTACTGGCTTGCACTCAGCTCGGAATCTTCACTCCTATGTAGTTCAGAACACCCTGGGCTAAGGAATGGTGCTGCCCACAGTGAGCTGGGTCTTCCTACATCAGTTAACTTAAGACAGTCTCCATAAACATGCCCACAGGCCAACCTGATCTAGGCAATTGAGATTATGATTCCAGGCGATTCTAGGTTACAACAAGTTGACAACTAAAGTTAACCATCACAGAATATAAGTCAGCATACCACAGAGAATATGCACTCCCATATATATTGCTGCATGATTCACATCCTAAATACCCATACATTAGTGAATAAAGACAATGTGATATATATACATAATGAAATTTAACTCAGATATAAAGGGGAACAAAACTTTATCATTTGCAGGAAAATGGATGGAATTATAGATCATGTTAAGCAAAATAAAGCCAAATAACAAAAGACAAATATTACATATTTTTTTCTCATATACCAAGTATGTATATATTTAATACATAAGATACGAAAGTGGGAAATACATTAAGGGAAAGAAGGAATATAAAATGGGGGAGAAACAGAGAGTAAGGAGGAGAAAAGAAAGACATATACCACACATTCACCCATTGAGAATCCAAAGCCTTGCCGCGTTTCCAGCTTGATCTTTGGGCTTAGAGTGTGAAGTTGAAGATGTGATCTCTCAGCTTCCTGCTCCAGGAACCTGCTGTTACACCACCCCTGCCATTTTTGAACTTGACCTCTGGAGTCATAAGCCAAAATAAACTCATTTTTTCCCATAAGTCACTTTTGGTTTGGATTTTACCACAGCAACAAAAAGAGCTAAGACACTGGGTTTCCCATGTAGTATCTGTCACCTTCTCATGGACCATCTTGTCAGTCCAGACTCAAGTGTAGCAACTAGCTATGCACAGGAGCAAATTGCCTACCCTGTGTGGACTAGCTTTCTTTCTGCCTTGGAGCCTCTCTGCCCACATCACTTACAGTCCTAAGCATTCAGGTGGACAATCTTGAAATTGTGAGAGGTCCCTGGCCAGTAGAGAAGGAAAGTCAATGGAGAAACAGTCCACTGTACTGTCTCCTGAGCTGAAGAGCCCCAGGCTCTTCTCTATAAGTTCTCAACGTGTCTTCACAGAAATAGTATTCAAGTTGCCTATAGCTTGGCCACTGCTCTTGGACTGGCTGTTCTGCAGTTCCTGTTTTAATTTTTTTACTCCCCATTCTGGCTTTTTTTGAATTTATTGCCCACACACACTACTGGTCTCAAGCCTTTTGCCTCAGCTTCTCCATTCTGAGGGATATTCATCACAAATGGGCTAAGAGTTCATTGTTAGTAACCTTACTGATTCAAGAACAGTGAGGGTACTGAAGATATATTTATGGACATAATCTGATTAAAAAGAAATGAGAGCAGTGAAGATGCAAACCAATATGTGTTATATTTGACAGACACGTGTACTAGATACCAGTGCACTTGGAGGAGACACGGACTATCAAAGTATAAATGTGTGAAGTTCAGTCCAGTGACCAAACATCGGAACCTGGAGTGTGTCACACCCTTAACCTTTTATAGCCCTTTAGCCACTACTTATTCTGGAAACATGATTGCTCATTATTCCAATTAACAGAAATTTTCTAAGTGAATGCCAATTTTTACTTTTTCTAAGCAATAAGCATTCATGTCAAAACCTGTGATTTGCCCTTTTGACTTAGGATCAGCAAGTTAAGAAAATATTTGTCTCCGTCAAAGCAAATGTAAAGAAAGTTTGATGTGTCTGTGTAGAGTTAAGCAATAATGACTTGCAGGCTAGTGCTTTGACTCTTCAATTGCTCCTAAGTGCTGCTCAACCTCTGCAGTTATGATTCTTCCCATATGCTGATGGGCCAGGCAGAGTAACACTTAGAGGGAAAGAGAAGAGATCAATACATCACTACTCTAACTCGTGCACGAAGCCCATTGCCATGCCTGCCCAGTGACTTGTGAGAAAGAAGTCCTCCTTGAAATGCTCCACGGGGTCCTCAACACCATCACCTTAATGGGTTAGGTTGCATTAGCAAAACAAACAAAAAGTATTTCCTGCATTAACACAAAGCTATTTATCTCTGTGGATTCTTTTTTAAAGGATTTTATAGTGACAGGCTTGTCTGGAAGCCCACAGTTGTCTCACTCTTGCCTAGAAATGGGAAGAAGGGGGAGTGGATCAAACATCCTGGCCTTTGATGTGATGGCCCTTCTCGACGGCCCAACAAGAGCATAATACAGAAATGGTGAAAATTAGCATCAAGGACCTCTGATGTAACAAGAGTCTTCACACATTGCACTAAGCTGAGGAATGCCACCCTGCCTCTCTGCCACCAAAATTACTAGATCCTACTTCCTCTCTGCATTATTCTGCTTGGGAAAGGATCTTTGCTGATGAGTCATGAGAAGGGGAAAATGATCCTTCTTTATTGTTCGGGTGGCTTGTTTCGGCAATCACAGATGAGTCTGCAAGAGAGCAGCGGAAGAGGGAGGTGTGGCTACGCAGAGAGTCAAGAGATGTGGTCACAAACAAAAAAAATGCTAGCAATCCCCAAGAGTTGGAAGAGACAAGGAACAGAATGGTTTCTTTCCCAAAGCCTCGTGAAGAGAGTGTAGTCCTGAGGACACCTTGATTTTAATTCAGCGATACTGATTTCAGACTTTTGATCTTCAGAATTGTTTTAAAAAATACATTTCTGCTATGACGATGAGATTATGATTAGTTCTTACAGCAGCCACAGGAACATAATACACACACACACACACACACACACACACACACACACACACACACACACACACATTGCTTGCTCAAGTCTCATGAGAACCTTCTGAAGTAGCTATTACCTGTTTTATGGGAAATTGAGGCTCACACAAAGTGTCTGGCAAATAAAGGATTGATACAAAGGTTATTTTCTCAGCTGAATTCCCAAACTCCAGCACTTTATCACAGCCTGTGATACTACCACACAGGCCTGTCTCTCCATTCCCATGTTCTGCCACATTCCTTGTTCTATCTGACCTACCTGACCACCATAGTGTGACCATGGGTAGGCACACATGCATGAGTGTGGGTGGGCATGCAAGTGAGTGCATGTGTGGGTCAGGGAAGATTTCGGGTGTCTTCCTCTCTCACTCTCCATCTTATCTCTTGAGAGAGTCTCACTCTCATTGGCTGACTGACCACTGAGTTCTCCACCTGTCTTCACACATTCTCCTCTCCACACAGCAATAAGGTTAGAAAAGCACTACCATATCCAACCTCCATGTGAATGCTAGGAACCCAAACTTAGATACTGAGCCATCTCCCCAACCCCCTAAAATATTTGGTGAATGAATATAAATTATGCCCTATTAATGTATTGAAAGATATAAGAATGGAGAGGTTAATGAAAAGAAAAACAAGCACTTTGGGGGTTTTTGTGTGATCAAAGTGTGTGCAAGGAAGGACTTTTTCTTTTTTCTTTCTTTTTTTTTCACTGCCTTGGTTTCTTCCTATGTACATGTGTCCACTTACAGAGTTACTGTCTGTATTTAAAAACGATGCTAGCACAGTATAAAATGTATGCAAATGTTCCTATTTTCAATTTCTATCATGTGACTTTAGCTTCTAAGAGGGGAAGTTTTGAAAAGAAACAAGCAAATGATTGAAGAGCTTTAAAAGCTATAATGAATTTTTAAATCTTGTCATTCTTTAGAAAACAGAACCATTCTCAAGCAGATAACTTCGTCATGGCTTTGCAACCACAGCCATTTCAAAACTGGAAAGGTCAGTGCCTGTGCATTCATCTATTCAGACCCAAAGCAGGAAATATTAACATGTCAGAAATGCTAGCAGGCACGCCTAGTTGAAATTATACTTGAGCTTCTCCATAGTGGTATATTTGAGCATTTGACCTCTGTCTTAATGTTGTATTAATCTTTCAATACTTTGATATTTCTAGATTAGCCCCTGCCAGGAATTCAGTCTACTGCTTTGTTTTCCACTGATGTACAAATTGGACTAATTTAAAACACGTGGAGAAGAAAGCCCTCCTCTGTTTGCCTGCAAGAGCTTTAACGTTGTTATTAATTGGTTCACAAGTTTTTATATAATAAGTGAAAACAAAGGCTTCATAGAAGATTCTCAGATAAAATAATAACATACCGAGAAGTTTTGCAGCTACTTCGGGTTTTAATCTTTGTTTCTGTTCTCACAAAGCAAATGTAAGATTGTTTTTCAATGTCACATGTTTCAGGGTACACAGATGGACAGCTTGAGACCTAGGGTGTAATGCCTATTGCTTGACCTTAAGTGAACAAAATTGCCATTGCAAGTCATGGTCTTTAGTAACTTGGAAGTAAATTCATCAGTACAGTTCTGTGGTTTTATAATGGTTGCTTTTTGTTGCAGATGAAATGCTGATTGCAGTGGCAGGAATATATCAGCCCATTCTTCCTGTCCAACATGCACTAAATCCCTGTACCAAGATCCCCAAAATAGGTCTGTACTTTATCCAAGAAGTGTTTCTTCTTCTTCTTCTTCTTCTTCTTCTTCTTCTTCTTCTTCTTCTTCTTCTTCTTCTTCTTCTTCTTCTTCTTCTTCTTCTTCTTCTTCTTTTTCTTCTTCTTTTTCTTCTTCGTCTTCGTCTTCTTTTTCTTCTTCTTCTTCTTCTTCTTCTTCTTCTTCTTCTTCTTCTTCTTCGTCTTCTTTTTCTTCTTCTTCTTCTTCTTCTTCTTCTTCTTCTTCTTCTTCTTCTTCGTCTTCTTTTTCTTCTTCTTCGTCTTTGTCTTCTTCTTCTTCTTCTTCTTCGTCTTCTTCTTCGTCTTCTTCTTCTTTTTTCCTCCTCCTCCTCCTTCTTCTTTTCTTCTATGTCTTGTTCCTCCAAACAATGAAGCACATGGTCTTGTCAGAAAGGAATGAACTACTCGCTGTGTTTTATTTACACAGATATCTCCTGAGACACCACCAAAGACAAGGGCCCAAGGATACCCACAAACCTCTCATGATGAGCCGTAATTGGTTTAGAACTAAGGCAGTCATGAGGGACCTGAAGAAGAGAACAGACAAAGATCTGAATGGGACAAGACAGCACTAGTCTGAATGCAATGGTTAGTGTAATGAAGAGGCAATTTGGAGAGAAAAATAAGATGTGAAGATTGACTGGATGTGGCTAATGTAATAGAGGGATAAACTACAGATGACTTTGAGGTCCTGGGTGAGGAAAGCCCATAGATAGTAAGGTCACATACTAACAGAGGACATACAGGAGACAGAGGATGAGGAGGCTAACACCATGGGGAAGGAGAGATAGACCTTATTGCTGAGAATATTGAATTGTATGTGCTTGAAGACTAGATGCCTTACAAATAGGGATCAGAATTGATACCTGAGGAGTACAGTCATAGTGATGACTTTATATTTGTTTAGAGCGTTGTACATTAAATTGTTTTCTTACCATTCTCACTCTTTAACTTCATAACAGCTCTGTATGATCAACCAGGGAAAATTCCAAAAGGAAAACAAAGATCTGAGCGGTTAAATTACCCCTATGTCTCCATCGGGAGATAATACCAAAGCCAGAACCAGACTTGGGCCCTTTGAGATTTATGTTCGTGTTTTGCAGATAGTGAAAAGGGGAAGCTTGAATCTGTCATTTGCCCCTCACAGTACAGACTGGATATGTATATCGAGATGGCACATGAAGTCACTCAGGTTGCTTAGATCCCCTTGGAGACTATCTGCATTAAGTGAGCAGCTTGAGGATGAGAAGCCAGGGAGTGAAAGGTGATTTAAATGATCAGAGGTTAGAACAGAAACAGGATCACAGAAGGACATGAGAGAACAGAGTTAAAATTCCAAGTAAAGGGGGCTGTGAACAGTGTAAAAAACCTTTTTTTATCCTCAAATCCTTTCTGGTACTACTCAGAGGCAGAGATGAGCTCCTCTCAGACTGAAGCACGAGGATCCTCCTGCACCTCATGTGAGAAACCTGTCTCTGTGCATGGAGTAAATCTGTGCAGCTCCTTCCACTGGAAATGGGGATGTCGTGGATGCACGCTGAGCACTACCTCTCCGTGATAGAGCCATCAGGAAGTTTCACAAGATCCCACATGCAACCTTCAGTATGGATCCATATGTAATGACATGCTTTTAAGTGGAGATCACACTGGAGATGCCATGTCAAACCAACAGCAAACAGATGTTCTGGCAAAAAAAAAAAAAAAAAGGAGCGCCTTCATGTGTTGATGAGTGGCAGGATTTCATGGTGAGAGTCAGTTACCATCCATCCTTCAACTTTGTTTTCAGATTTATTTTAAGACATTTGTTTCTGATACATGAAAGCTGAGTTGTTCCGACAAAATCTGGCCCTCAAAGAGCCAGGTTTCCCCTTGAAGTAGGCCAACGGTATGTACAACGAAAGCAAAAGAATTGGATCCAACTGCTCAACAAATTCAACGGGATGTGTGTTAACCGAGAGTTTTCCATGTATCAAGCAGAATATTATGCCCTCTGCCAATACAAATACGTGAAAACATCTCAGAAATGTTTTGCCTGGACAAAGGTAACAGGGCACATCAAAATTCTTTTCTGTCCTCCTGAATCTTCCAGCCTCCTCTAGAGCTAGGCAAGGCCACATGACTTGTTCTACCAATAATCGTGGGAAACTGATGAAGGCCTAGAGATGGTTCCTTAACCTCCTTATCCCCCTTCACATCTTTAACCATCAAGGTGTTCTACTTGTTGAACTATCCCTTCCCATTGCATAGGCTAGTCTAATAAATCATATATATGGTGTGTGTGTGTGTGTGTGTGTGATACATATATAGTCTATTCATTCTATTTCTCTAAAGTAGTCTAATTAATACAGACTTGGGTACCAGGAGTGACTTTAGGAAAACAAAATTATAAGGATAAATTTATCTAATGAGTTTGGTGATTTCTGGAGCTGGCCCACTGAGTATGCTCAAAGTGTCTTGAGAGAAAATCTTTTCTCCAGAAACTATGAACCTAAAGTTGCCAAAAAAAATGAACTCAAGCCCATTCTTTGATCAGCTGGCTTATGGTCAAAGTTTATTCCTTTGTTTGCCTGATGTGTGTTTTCATTTAAATCGAGGACATTGGTTGGAAGACAGTGGGATAACCAGAGATGGAGATATGTGGAAGGACCATGTTGAAGTCTACAGCACTGAACTCTTGGGTCTTGATGAGTTTATTTTTGCCTTAGCAAGTATCATCTCCACCTTTAGTAGTAGATGGAGCCCCACCTCCATCCTCAATCCCTGAAGTATTGGCCTTTCTACCCTTGACTGAAGTAATTAATATCTATGGAACAGCAGTAATCTTCCCCAAAGAAGATGCCAAGCCAAGTCATCATTTGACAGATTCATTGAGTAAAGCTATTGTGGTTTAAAGACCAAATAGAAATCATTAGCACTGCATCTATCTGAAGAAACAGTGAATCAAAACCAATATTGCAGCCATGGAGAGGTTGCAGAAATAATGCCACCATCAAAGACTAGGAGAATGCAGTGGTAGTTTCCAACACATATCTACTGAACCTTGTTATTTAGCCTTTGCAGAACTTATGTGGATTTTGGGGAATGATGGGTGATTACCATCACTTAATCGAGTAATGATTTCAATTGCAGCTGCTGACCCAGATGTACTTTCCTACCTTGGCAGATTAACCCACCTGGTACTCTCAGTATTCAGCTTTCAATTTAACAAATGTTTTTTTTTCCTTCATACCTGTCCACAAGGCCTACCAAAAGCAATTTCTTTCAGCTAGCAAGGCCAGCGCTATAGCTTTATGGTTCTACCTCGGGGGTAATTAATTATATACCCCTGTGTCATGACTTCATTTTCAGGGATCTTTATTACATGTATCTCCTACAAGAAATCAATTATATGGATGATATTACAGTAAAGAGATCCACCAGACAGAAGGAAGCTTCCATTCTGGTCACTCTGGTCTTGCTGGTAAAGCACTTGTGCATCAGAGCATAGGAAATACATCTAACCAAAAATCCAGCAGCTCTACACATCAGTAAAATTTCTAGGAGTGGAGAAAAGGAAATAATAGTAAACCGTGTAGGAGCTCCACTGGTGTGGAGCTTGCAGAATAACTTCCTGACCTGGACCTCTTGGGCCACCGATGAAGAACAAACAGCCACTCACTGGGACTACTAGATTTTGGAAGCAGCACCCTTCTCACTTGAGTATGTCACGCTGTCCCGTAGACCCTGTGACCCAGAAAGCTATGAGTTCGGAGTGAGGTCTCAGAAAGAAGGCTCTGAAACAGGTGCGTGCTGCTCTATGGGCTGCTCTACCACCTGGACCTTATGCTCCAGCAGACTCAAAGTGCCGGTGGTGAATAGGGCTGCTACTCATGGCTTTTTGCAGGCTCTGATGGGTGAATTACAATGGAAACCTTTGAGATTTGACACTAAGGTCATGCTATCACCTGCAGATGACTATTCCCCCTGTGAGGTACAGCTCTTGGCTTCCTCATGCCCATGAGTCAATAGGCTAAGAAAGCAATTACAATGTTAAGAGGCATGATGCATCCAGACTGTTAGGGGGCCATTGTACTTCTGTACCACAATAAGGGTGAGAGAGAGTGCAATAGATCCATGAGTGTGTTTCTTTGACTACACCATGTGTAAGTTTAATAGAAAACTGTAACAAACCAATCTAGGCAGGATGTTGGCAGACCCTTCAGCAACCAAGGCATAGGTCACTCCTCCAGGCAAAAAGAATCCAAGCCAGATGATGGTGTCCCATACCTTTAATTCCAGTGCTCAGGAGGCAGAGACAGGTGAATCTCTGAGTCTGAGACCAGCCTAGTCTACAGAGGGAGCTCCAGGACACCCAGGGCTACACAGAGAAACCCTGTCCTGTAAAAGAATCCAAGAGTGAGCCAGTGTGCCTCTGCCTGTCTTCACTTGTTCTTCCCTAGCAAGCACATCATTCACTACTGCTGTCTTCCTCTGTGGACACCACCCTCCAGCTTCTGTAGCCTCCAGTACGGTCTCCACACCAGCACCTGTCCAGGGAGCTCCAGGCCTTCAGCACTGAGCTAGGACTGCTAAAGAATCCGGCTTCGAGGCCTGAATCCTCTGCCTCTACTGCATGCAGATGGCCGTTGTTGGAATTCCCAGCCTCTACTGTGCAGGCCAAGCCAGTAAATGTCCTTTTACAGTATATGTTCATGCTATTGGTTATGTTCCTCTAAGAACCATTCCTAATACATGGAAGTAGGTGGTGGATATTTAGAAAGTACTTAAAAAAAACCTAATAGTCATCTAAACTTATTGTTTGAGATATTTTTCGAAGAGTAAAATGAAACAATGACGTCATGGGTGTACAATAAGAAGCAGAGAACAAGTACCATCAAAGTGGAATATTTTTAAAAATTCATTTCTAATGCATAGAAGACAGAGAAAAGCGTTAACGTTTGGGGGAGGGCAACAAATCCAAAATGTTATGTAATGGCATAAAAATTGTTGTGCATGTCTCACATCTGCAAAGTATGAGCCGACCATTGCTCCTTGTTGATTACAAAGAGCAATTAGAAAATTCGACACCTAACATGCCATTACCACATGACTCACTACTAGAAAAAAACCTTTGTAGCCTTCCTTGCCCAACCCTGACTCATCAGCAATATATGAGCTTGCTCTCTCTTTGTGTCAGTGTTCCTGGAAATGAAATATTTTCTCGGTGATTTGGTAGTGGAAATTATGGTCATCAATAAACCTTCTTCTCTTTCTATTCCCTCCAAGAACAGTGATTATGGAAGATAGGATCGCCTTTCTCCTAATTTGCCTGGAATTTCCCTGACCATAAAAATGGGGAGAGACTCAAATATGGCACTGCAGTGTGGAGTGTGGGGTGAGTTCTTCTACCCTAGCAGATGCAATAAAACGAACATGTTTTTAAATGTTGCCTTTTGAGCATGACAACCCTTAATAAATGAACAATTTCTATTTGTCATTTGGCTCCTCTAATCCTAAACTATTTTCTAACAAACTTTCCACTTCCCCTTACACAACATGTTCCCATAACAGCTCAGCCCACTCATCAGTCTCAGGCAAAAATTTAAATAAAAACTGCCTTCAAATACCCTATAGCATGCTAACTTTCATTGGCATTTTTATCTGTACTTAATTAATTTGGCCTTTTCTTTTCTCCTCCTGCTAATTCATAAATGACATACACTATGAATTGTAACCATAGAAATGAAAGGATGTTTATAGTGCACAAGACTGTTTTTAATTTTATTCTGTCAGTATTTAAGACGTTTTGAGAACAAAGGTGAACGCATAGTCAAAACTGACTCACCATTTTTTAAAATTTTGAAATGCTTTTAACAGAGAACAGACCATGGACTAATGAAAACCCATAAGTAGTGTGAACTGCAGAGGTAATAGATATATAATGGAATCTGTGGGTAAAGACTCTACATTACACTTCAAATTCTATTGGAGAGTCATAGAACTTGTTGAAGAGATTCTTTTCAAAACTATCAGAGACACTTGAATTAGAAAAGAAAACCCATGAAATCCCTACTTAGTGATGTACAAGGAAAAGATGACTCAGGGCGATCTTTTGCACAGAGGACAGGAAAGCATACTATCTGACTTAAATTCACAGTCTAAGGGTTTACTTGCTTTGGATTTTAAATTTGATTATAAATCTATGTTGGGGGCTGTTTTAAATGACTACACACATTTCAAACTTACTAATATCCAGAGTATGTTTAAAATAAATTTTTAGAAAGCTTAATAATACTTCACATTATAATGTAATTTTGATTCATGGGTACACATTTAGTGTTTCCAAAATGGGAGGCAGCTTTATGTAAAAGATGTTTACAAAGATGGTACATACACTGAGAAGCAATTTTGAAACATATCTACTCCTTAAGAAAACTCTACATCATACACTTCAAATGAGGAATAAAAGAGAAACAATTGTTTAATTTGGTATTTTCTAAGGAAATAAAAGTATATACACACTGAAGATTATACATACCAAAATTTTTCAGTTACTGAATTTCTCAAGTGCAACAAAAATAAATGATAGAATATATTAATGGGGAGAATCTGGGAAATAACAATAGGGAGAAAGAAGGATAAAAAGGAGCAAAGAGATCACTGGTTCTCATTCAGGCAAGACGTGGAGACTGTGTCTTCATCGAACACAGGCCACGGTGAGAAAAGCTGTTGCCTTGCTCAACATCACCCAGAATTGCAAGGGCCCCATTCCTGGAGGCCTACAGCAGATGTCTCAGGACTGAGACACATCCTGAAAAGCGCGTGCTTCTCCAGCTTAGGGATAGTCCCAGAGCGGCTTTTATGGGCTTCCTTTTGTTTTCCTGCCCAGCCTTAATAAGGGTGTTGGTATTTGGGTGAGAGGATTCCTGGACTGGCTAATTATGATTTCCTAAGAGTTGACGTATATGTTGTTGGTTGGCATTCCAATCTGCATTAGTTTGTACTTTCCATCCCCAGCTTAAAAGAGACAAAGCCAGAGGAGAGAGGAGAGAGGGTGTGGGAGAGGGGGAGAGGAGAGGAGAGGAGAGGAGAGGAGAGGAGAGGAGAGGAGAGGAGAGGAGAGGAGAGGAGAGGAGAGGAGAGGGAGAAACAGACACAGACAAAGAGGTAAATTCAAACCAAGTAATTGAAAACAAAGTGAAGTCCTCGCCACCCAAACACTACTTTGTATGTAGATCAGCCGTCAATTATTGTTTGAGAATGACAGCCTTCACTATGGGATTATGGTGGTGACTGTGCTGGGCCACACACTTGCCTCTTCAAAGAAGGATCAGTAGATAACAATAGCTGTCATTTCCTTCAGGATCTACATCACCTGCAGAAAGTCTCATCACACAGTCATACCTTTCACTGAGGCAGCTGAGAGCTAATGACTTATTAGTACAGGAGTATGAAGTAGTCCTGCCATCTTGACCATATTACAAACAACTTTGCAAAACAACCGAGGCTCTAGAGCCCTAGTGGGGACAGCCACAGTTGCCCGGGTGCCACCCATAAAAGAGGTGTTGATCTCAATGCATTCCTCAGTCAACATCCAACACAATGAGTTCACTCCCAGAGTCTCCTTCTATAAACACTGAATACTTGACCCTGTTAGATTCAAGTTTTGATGTCCTTTGTCTTGACAAAGTATACAATGTGAAACACGTATGTCTGAAGTACAAGGCCAACATCATGTAATTATGAAAACTCTCTAGAGTACTTAAAGTCATTGGTCACTCCAAGCTCTTAGTGTCTCTTCCGGGTGCTTCTGCTTGGATCACGTGACAGAGTCATTACAATGATTGATCCCGTTCATGTGGGAGAGGAAATGGAGATGCTTTTATAGCTGCCATTATAAGAAAGAAAGGGGAGAATCTTCCCAATCTGAATGGATAACTGTGCTGGACACTTTCTGTGTGTATAGCTTGTTCAAATAGACTACACTGGCTAACATAAAGTCATCAACGAGCCTAAATCAACAGTTCTCAAATTGAGCTAATTAGAGAGCAAAAATTTTCATACTAGAAGAGGGGAAGAGAGGAGGGAAGGAAGAGAAGAGGGTAGAAGCAGGCAAAGTGAAGACTACTCACCCCAACCAAATATAGCAGACCCATCTCACCCCTGGTCATTTTTTTCTTTTTTGTTGGTAATAAAATAGAATTTGTATTGCCAGGTCCTGTCCGTAATTTTTAAGGGAAGCTATAAATCCTTCCAGAGCCCTGATATAATAGTGAACTTTTTGTCAAATGTTTCTTCAGTTATCACACAAATCAGGTTTTGTGACTGTCACTATATTTTAAGTACCAAGAACTTTGTTGTTTAATGGAAGCTCTTAAAGAATGACTTATTTTATAAGATTTTTTTTAAAAAAAATGGGACACCAATCTGAAAAGAAGAGACCACGTTATAAATATGATCAAACATAATGCAAAATATGTATGGTGTGTGTGTGTGTGAGAGTGTGTGAGTGGTGTGTAGTATTCTACGCATATTTTGTGTCAGCATAGTGTTGTGTGTATAGTATGTGTATAGTTTTCTGCAGTGGTACGTGTGGTGTGTATGTACCTGTGTGGTGGTGTATGCATTGTATGTGTGATGTGTATGCATGCATGTGTGTATGGTAGTATGTATGTGTGTGGTATGTGTAATCTGTGGTGTGGGTGTATATGTGTATGGTTTAAACAGTTTGTGTTTGAGTGTGCATGATGTGTGTGTGTGTGTGTATGTATGGTTTTTGGAGGGGGTGGTGTGTGGTATGGTATGTAATGTATGGTATGTAATGTAATGTGGTGTGTGTGTGTGTGGTTTGTAGTAGAGACAGCATAGGCAAACAGTCAATTAATCAATATTTCCCTTATGTCTCTCACCTTCTTATTCTGGATATAGTATCACCTCCAAAACTTCATTAACAGCAGTTTATCAGTGTTAAGCTAAAATCAATTGCCCAATGGCTTTTAAGTAGTATAAAGTCTTTTAAAATTGTGATATAGAATTCACTTTTAAAACTATTACCATCCAGTGCTTTTTAGTATATTGGGAGTAATCCAGCTACCATTCCTATCTGATTCCCACATGCCTTTATTATCCCCATACCAGCCCATGCCTTTAAGCAGTCACCCCCTTTCCTAGATCCTGAGAAACCATAATCTACTTTCTGTCTATAAACTTGTTTATTCTGGATATGTGGGTGCTTTGTATAAATGAAATTATACCCTATTGTCTTTTTAGATCTTTCAGTTAGGACATTTTCAACATTTACCTATATGGTAGTAATGGTTTGTACATTGTTTTTTCTTTTGACTGACATTATGCTGTGTGGACATGCAACACTGTATTTATGGACTCGCTAATTGCTAGGCATTTGGATTGTTTTCACTTTGAGCCTGTGAATGGTAGTGTACACGCTTTTCAGTAGACATGACAATCACTTCCCTCTTACATATAACTAGTTGTAGAATTTATGGGTTATATGGTGACACTATGTTCAACTTTTTGGGAAACTGCCAAGCTGTTTTCTAAACTGATTGAAACATTTACAACACTTTGTGGCTCCAACAGTATAGAAGAGTTCCAATTTCTTCACATCCTCTCTGGCACATGTTACTGTCTGTCTATTTTATTCTAGTGTCCTGATGGGTGTGAGTGTTGCCATATTGTGGTTTTGATTTGAATTTCCTAATGACTCCTAATGCAGAGAATTTTTTTTCATGTCCCTACTGGTAATTTACACATCATCTTTGGAGAAATGTTTATCCAAATACATTGCCAATTTTTTAATTGAGTTGTCCTTTTATTATTAAGCAACATATTGTTTTCAAAGGAGTGTCCTCTAGAGATACACATGGGACTCCATTAGAAGAGTTACATCCTATGAGACAGATGCTGTAAGAATGTAAGAAGTTAATCTTCTAGAAGATGACAAACTCACCTCCACAAGGAGTCCAGAAGTCTGAGATTGAAGCATCCAAACCTGGTTCCTGGGTTACCATGGGGGTTGGTCCCAATTATGGTAATTAGTAAGAATAGGAGGAGTAGTGAAATAATACAGTGTACGAGTAGTTTGTGGTGGAGACGGAGTAAGGAACTATTCATTTATTCCAGATGTAATATCACCATAAAATTATACCATGATGATGATGGAAGAGTCTAGGTCTAGCCAAACCACATGTCTTGGTTACTTTTGTCTTGCTGTGATAAGACACCATGACCAAGGCAGCTTATAGAAGAAAAAGTTTATTTGGGGCTAATGATTTCAGAGGGCTAGAGTCCATGATATTGGAGAGGTGGTAACAGGTGTCCGGAGCAGCAACTGAGAGCTCACCTCTTGAACAGCAAGGAGGAAACAGAGAGAATGGTGGGAATCTTTTGAAATCTCAGAGCCCACCCCCAATGACACACCTTCTCCAACAAGGCCACACTTTCCCCCACAATTCTACCAACTAGAGACCAAGTGTTCAAACATATGAGCCTATGGGGGCCATGCTCTCAAATTTCCACTCCATGTATCTAAGGACTTACAGATAAAGGTGAGCAAGCTTGAGTGCAGCTGGTACTGAGAGACCTGTGGGAACAAATAACCTACTTAAGTGAGTATAATTTGGGAGGAAATTGCTTTAGTGCAAATTAACAGTACATGCTTTAAACCTAAAGGGACTGTACAGTTTCTGTCCCCAGATTATGACACCTTTAAACATAAATATGGTGACATAAATAATTCACCTGAACAGGATAGAGAAAAAAAAAAAAAAAAACAACTTTGCCCTTTCGCTGTGAAACCTTTGCTAGTCTAGACCACATTTGGAAGCACTGGTTCTCTGTTGCAATGTCACCTCAAGAGTTCAAGCCTCTTGTAGTCAGTGAGAAAAAAAATGGTATTTTAACAGTGAAAGAAGGAAGGACAAATAGTGAGCAGAAAGTTAGCTGCTCAACTGGCATTTGGAAGCAGGAGAAACTGGGCTTTACTGTTGGAAGAGAAAATGTCTCTGTCCAACTAATTGCACCTGAACTATTAGATCGGTTCATGTCCTTTACAAACACACAGGTGGACAGCATATTTTAACAAAAGCCTGTAGACGGAGAATTTATAGCCATTTTATGCAATATGGTAGCTACAAAATATTTGCATTTCCTTGTGTGGACAGAGACAGTATGTATTACTGATACATAATCTCAAAAGATACATTTTCTGTCGCAAATCACAACCCTTACGTGGAACATTTCATTTGTATCCCTGAAATTGAAGATAGTAGACCATGCAGTATAAATATTAATCATTCATATTTACTAAAAGACTTGAGAAATTTAAACTCATGCTTCAGTCCTCCTAATCTTGGCATTGCTACTATTCACTTTACCTTATTTCACTTGTGTGATGCCATTTAGCTAGTGAGACCTAGCCTCAGACATCGTGGTTTCCTGTTTTAGTAATGGCATGTAAATGAACAACTGTGTGTGTTCATGAGTCCTACATCCAGAGAAGGAATGGTTGTGCTCATAACTGCCTACATTCTTCTATTATTTAGTTATCATCTGAACTATGAGGGAAGCTCTAAAGCAGGTTTTTACCAAGTATGATACACTGATCACAATGGTCCCCCCAGCATGATAAGAATGATGTGCTTCCTACAACCTTTTACCTCCCAATGGTACATATGTCAAGTGCATAAATAAAGGACACAAGAAGCCAGATGAAATATTGTCAATTCAATGGCCCACGCTATTTGTTACTTCCCTAGCTGGGTACTCTCTGAAAGTACTGAGATATTCATACCAGCTTTGGGATGATTTTATTTAGAAGTCACGTAGAGCTGCCTGCTCTTCAGTAACTGGGTGAGGCTCCAGTTTCTTTGCCACACCTTCCTGGTTTGGACACATATTTGAGTTCAACATTGATGGGTTCATGGACAATCCATGTTGCACATTCCATGAAGATGGGATTGCACATGTCTAGCACTCAAAGCTGAGGAAGGAGTTCATGAAGATTCTGTGAATTTAAGGATCGCAACCCTTTTTTCATAGTAATTATTTTTTTCTAAAGGTTTGATTAAACAGGCTTATCCTTCAAAAATACCTACACTAGTCTGTGTGTCAGTGTCCCATGGTGCTGTTGCTTGGGTAAGTACAAAGGTCCATGAGTCAAATGCTTGGTTTCCAACGTGTATTAATGGGTGGTGAGGGAAACAGTAAGAGATGGGACCTAGGGTTTATGTAGTCAGGGTACGTTCTTGGGGGGAGTTAAGAGGCCTCTTCCACCTTTCCTTCACACATGACCATGAAGCTTCCTCCACCAGTTTTGCCAAATTTTTCATATTATGTATTCCAGAAAACCCAGTAAAACATTGTGGTTTATCTTTACCTATCCATACAAGAATCCTATTACTGGAGGTGACCTCACTGTAAGGAAAACCAAGGCTGTCAGTTAGGCTTAGTAGGATTCTCCAGTGTGCACAGCTCTCCTGGAGGACCATCACACTCTGTATCTACACAGGAACCACTGCTGTGAACTTCCAGTTAGAAGGTCACCCATGGGACAAATACAGGAGTCTGCATGAAGATCATGCTTGGATAATTTGGATTTCAAGATCAGTAGAGAAGTCGGAAGTGGAGAGTGTGTGCTGCCTCCGTGTTTACCTATCTGGTCCACAGCAGGATCTGGTCTTATAGCTCCAACTCTTCTCTAATTCCTTCAAGACATTCTGCTGTCTTTTAAGGAGATGAGGAGAGGAAGTTAGTAAGAATTAGCCTTCGTTGGCGCTAGGGACTTAGATCAGTGGGGTAAAGCACTTGCCCTGTAAGTGTGAGGATCCAAATTCTAATTGGTTTCTAGAATCCATATACATCTGGAAAGTAGCATGTGGCTGTAAGTATGCCACTCCTACTGTAAGAGGGGCATTAGAGCCTGGAGAACTCCCAGAAGATGGTGAACAAGCTAGCATAGTACACATGGTGGCAAGCAATGAGAGACCCTGTCTCCAATAAGGTGGAAGGCAAGGACTGACACCACAAGTTGCCTTCCAACATCTGAATATGTGTTACGCATGCATGTGCCTGCACTCACACAATGTGAACACATATGTGCATAGGCATGCACACACAGACTTACACACAAAAACTTAAAAGAAATCAGCATTTGCCTAACTCTGTATACTTTGCTAATGTGATAAATAAATCTGTAACCATGGTTTGGTAGTATGTCTACTTAGTGTCTCTGAACTTTACTTTTCACATCTAAACTGTAAAGTAACATGGACCACAAAATACCATTCAATGTGTGTGCTGGTGCCAATATTGTGACATGGACCACAAAATACCATTCAGTGTGTGTTTGTGCCAACCTTGTAAGCTGTTTATGCAATCTCAGTGATTCATGCATTTGCACTCTACAAGCAAGTTTTTTTCCCCAGATGTGAACACTTCTCTTACAAGGGAGTCAGTTTATTCTTTGCCCATAATAGATAAGCTGAGTTTAAGGCCAAAACAAAGAGTTCTGGAGGCTTTGAAGCCCCTACCTATACAATTTCTGATGGCAGATATGAACAACCCATTTTCAGAGGGTTTTGCTCACAAAGTGATGGAGCATCTCTTTGGCCTGCATCTTTCATCCTTGTATCTTTCAGGTTCTTATTTATTTCCATATGTTGCTATTATTGGAATGCCATGAAAGGAATGAGTACAGCTTATCGCTGACTAGAGTTGCAAACGGCAGTCATTAGAAAAAAAATCAAAGTTTCCAGGTAGTGTCCTCAGTACGCTGTGACTAGTATCGCAGACTTGCTTATAGGATTCCTGCTTTAATGTCCATTATAATAAGGGAAAGCCAGGATTTGGGGTGCATTCCTGCAATATCAGTACATAGAAGATTGAAGCAGGAAGATTGCTGTTAGTTGAAGGCTAGCTTGGACACAGTGTGTGTGTGTGTGTGTGTGTGTGTGTGTGTGTGTGTGTGTGTGTGTGTGTGTGTTGTTTGACTTGAGGGCAATACCAGAATTTGATGTCTCTTTTCCTATTATTGGCCAGGCACCAACTTTAAACAGAAAGGAAGACAAGGAGGGGAAGAAAGGGGAGGGGACAAGAAAGGAGGAGAGGAGAGGGGCGGGGAAGGGAGATGAGAGGAGAAGAGGTGAGGGAAAGGAAGGGAAGGCAGAGGAAGGAGGAGCATAAAGGAGCAGGAGCTTAAGTGAGTGAGATGAACAATTTAGGAATTTACATAAAATTCTAAGACTTTGGCCTCTGCTGTATCTAGACCTCAGTTTTTGTCCGTAACTGAACAACAAACCACACTCAGATATTTGGATTTTAGTCATTTTTCTCAATCTATGTACAGTCTGACCATTTCTGTGTTCCTTGGTATTTCAATTATTGATGAATACATAGAACTAAAGCAGTCTCAGATCAGTAGCACAATTAAGAATGGAAAATTATAGAGGGAAATAATGTATTACCCTAATTTCTATTACAGACTTTTACCAAAATAATGCTGTGGCCACACATGGAGATGCAGTCCTGAAATCTCAGGTATTTAGGAGGGTAATGAAGGAGATCAGTGGGTAGCAGTCAGTCTAGACAACTTTGTGACACCTGGTTTCAAACGTCAACCAGAAAGGCTGAGGATGTAGTTTAGGAATAGTTTGAAATTTTACTGTGATTTGTCATATCACACAGAATATCGGGAGTTAGATTTATTTTTTTCCTCCTTGCAGATTTTCAAAAACTATTCTACTGTTAACTTCCAAAAACTCTCAAATCTGGGGCCATAAAAGAGTAAAACAAAAATCTGAGTCAATTCCAAGCTTGCTTGCCCATTCCTTATGTAATTCTATTGTGACCTTTAGCTTGAATTTTAGTCCTTCTAGCTAGTGAGCTGTTGCCAGCTCCAGAGGAAATTACAATTACCATTAACAGATAGTCTTCAAATGACAAACTTTGGTGAAGTTTTGAAGGACACTTAGCTTGAAAAACATTTCCATTATGACTGTGCTCTGTAGCAGGTCTCAAGAAGGAACAAGAACTTTGTTCAGGGAAGAAAAGAACAAGCTAGATTCTTCTAAATGTGTGGCATCTCTGTTACGTTCGTCCCCTTACTTGGGCAGAAACAAACATGTTGTATTGCCATTGGTTCTCCATCGATGGACACTGTGATGAGATACTTGGGACAGGGCATTAAGGCAAAGACCACTGGCAGCTGTGTTCATGGCTGATCACTGCAGTAGCAGCCCCCCAACGTGAGATCGTGAACCATCTCTTTTACTCTCTTTTCCTCCTGGCTTCTTCCCCATTCCACTTTCTCATTCCTAAGCTCTTTTTGAAAATCTATTGAAGGAGAGAAAAAATTAACAATACACTGTGTTCTAGGATTATATTTCTTTCAAGTTGGCTGACATCCTAACACCTCGAGCCATGGGCTGTTAAGAATGCATCAGCTTTGAAAGGTCAACCCAGCCACGGGACTCATCCAACAACAACAGACGCATGGTCAGATGCTGTCTGGGGAACTGAGTGCATCTCTGGGTTGATTCCATGCAGCAGTGTTTGGGGCACTGTGTCATGAAAGGTACTGCCCCCAGAGAGAGAAGAGGCAAAGTCAGAGACTCTGGAAGGTTTTAAAATAGCAAACATCTTCCCTCAAATGGAGACAAGTCCTGGACACTTATGAATGATGCAGCTTCATTTTTTTGTGTCACATAATATTTCTAATCCATCTTTCTTGCATAGCAGCCTGGGTTTGTCTCTATCGTTACATAAGTTTAATATTGGTGCATCATGGTTTCATTAAGAATGATATAAAGTTAATGCCATACAAAAGGCAATTATTTTTAAAGTTATACTTGTGTGTATGTGTGTGTGTATGCACACACACGTACATGCCACAGCATGCATGAGAAGGTAAGAAGACAACTTACAGAGTCAGTTCTCTTCTTCGACCATGTGGGGCCCTTGGTAGACTAGAACTCAGGTCATTTACCTTGGTGGCAAGCACTTTCGTTGGCTGAGCCATCTCACCTGCCCAGCAAGCAGATATGAGTTCGTAACCACTTAACAAGCCGGCTGGTTCTGCAAAGTTCAGTTGTTTTTCACTGCAGCGCACTCTTCACAGCACCGAACCAAACCAAGGCTCTCCTCCCCACATCCAGCTGATGAGTGGACCTAAGGGTCTCAGTTCACTTTGCCTTTTGGACCTCAACTATGTGTGCCGTGGAGCACCCCAATAGTTGCTACTTGGGTCTCTTCACTTCCTCCCTGGCACATGTTACTGTCTGATAATGCTGTAGCTTATCTCAGAAGCCCCTAGAGGTTACATTTGGATTCTAGTACCAGATGTAGCCAGCCTGCTATTTTTCATTTATTGTTTTTGTTTGTTTGTTTGTTTGTTTGTTTTTGTTTGCGGGCTTATTTTTGTATTTTTAGTGAAAATAGAAATTATTTCGTACAATGCATTCTGATTATGGTTCCCTTCCCCGAGTCCTCCCAGGTCCTCATCACTCCCCACTCACCCAAATCAGCACCCTTTCTTCTTTTTCTCATTAGAAAACAAAGAGGCATCTAAATAATAATAATTATATAATATAAAAACAAACAAATCAGAATAGGAACGAAGCAGATGAACAGAAAAAAAAAAAAGAAACCAAAGAAAAAGTGGGAGAAATGACATTGCGTTCAAATACACAGGAATCCCATAAAACAGGAAACATAATATATAAGTGAAAGACCTATAACATAGAAAAAAATCCCAGAAAAAGCATTATGAGAAAAAAATACCACTGAGTTCGTTTGTGTTGGCCATCTACTGCTAGTCAATAGGGCCTGCCCTTAGGAATTGTCTGCCTACCCAGTGAGAGCCTCTTGGAGAAAACTAATTTTTATTTTGTGAGAGGTTATCAGTTGGAGATAGCTTTTGGGTTAGGCATGGGGGGGTGTGTGTGTTCACTTCCCCTCCCTGTGCTAGGATCCCATCTGGCTTAGACTCGTGGTCAGTTGTGGAGAAAGATCAATGAGCTACTGTGTAGCCAGAAGGTTTCTCTGGTCCCAACCGGTCCCTCAGTCCAGTAGCAACTTATAAAATAATCATTTAGAGGCTTAATATTATCTACAAACTGTATGGCCTATGGCAGGCTTCTTGCTAGCTGGCACTTTCATTTTAAATTAAACCATTTCTATTAATCTATGTTTTGCCACATAGCCATGGTGTTACCAGTCTTCTGGCACCTTGCTTCTCCTTTGGTGGTGGCTGGTGTCTCTCTCTCCTCTCTTTTCTTTTCTCTGTATCTCTGCTTGGATTTCCCACCTCTCTCTAAGCTGCCTTGCCATAGGCCAATGCAGCTTTATTTATCAACCAATCAGAGCAACACATATTCACAGCATACAGAAAGACATCCCACAACATTTTCTCTTTTCTGTCTAAAAGGGAAGGTTTTAACTTTACCATAGTAAAATTACATATAATAGAACAGTTATCAAACAAGAATTACAGTTACAATATTTAGTCTATTTGTATTTGGCAAAATTAAAGAAAATATTCTATAATCTACCCTATATTTGTGAGTCTAAAGTTTCATATTTAATTTATGTTTTATCATAAGCAAGGAAAATTACAATTATAACTATTGAGGTATTGTAACTGTAATTCTTGCTTGATAACTGTTTGTTATATACAATTTTACTATATTAAAGTTAGAACATTCCTTTTTGATTAGACAGAAAAGGGGAAATGCTGTGGGATAATGCTCTTGTACACTGGTTTAATAAACACTGATTGGCCAGTAGCCAGGCAGGAAGTATAGGCAGGGCGAGCAGACTAGGAGAATGCTGGGAAGAAGGGCAGAGTGAGGAGTCTCCAGCCAGACACAGAGGAAGCAAGATGACAAGACAGAACTGAGAAATGGTACCAAGCCATGCGGCTAAACATAGATAAGAATTTGGGGTTAATTTGAATGTAAGAGCTAGTCAGTAATAAGCCTGAGCTAATGGCAGAGAAGTTATAATTAATATAAGCCTCTGAGTGAGTATTTTATAAGCAACTTCAGGACTGCAGGTGAGAGAGATTTGTCTTGACTGTGGGCCAGGTGGGACACAGGAAAACTCTGACTATGCTGCTGAGAAAAGGATATATTCTTTTGTGTTTGGGTGAAATGTTCTGGAAATATCTGTTAGGTCCATTTGATTTATGACATCATTTAGATCCAGCATTTCTCTGTTTGGGTTTTATCTGGATGACTGTGAGGGTCAATGTGTGATTTTAGCTGTAATAGTGCTTCATTTGTGAACCTGGGTGCCCTTGTGTTGGGAGCAGAGATGTTAAGAATTGCAATGTCTTCTTGGTGGATTTTTCCTTTGATGAGTGTATGGTATCCTCTTTCTTTTCTGTTTACTTTTAGTTTGAAGTTGATTCTGCCAGATATTAAAATGGCTACACAGGCTTGCTTCTTGGGTCCATTTTCTTGGAATATCTTTCCCCAACTGTATACTCTAAGTAATGCCTATCTTTGATGTTGAGGTGTATTTCTTGGATGTCCAAAAAGATGGATCCTGCTTTGGCATTCATTCTGTTATCTGTGTCTTTTTATTGGTGAACTGAGACCAATGATGTTGAAAGTTATCCATGAGCAGTGTATGTTGATTCATGTTATTTTGTTGTTATAATGTGGGCTTTTTCCTGTCTTTTGATTTTCTGGTATAGGATAATTTATTTCTTGTGTTTTATTGGGTGTGGTTAATCTCTTAATGTTGAAATTTTCCTTCCAGTGCCTCTGTAGAGCTGGATTTGTAGATAGATTTTGCTTAAATTTAGTTTTATCTTGGAATATCTTTCTTTCTTCATCTATTATGATGGAAAGTTTTGCTGGGTATAGTAGTCTTGAGTGACATCTGTGGTCTCTTAGAATTTATTGAACACATGTCCAGGCATTTCTAGCTTTTAGAGTCTCCATTGAAAAGTTAGGTGTTATTTTAATAGATCTGACTTTATATATTACTTGATCTTTTTCCCTTGCAGCTTTTAATATTCTTTCTTTCTTCTTTATATTTAATGTTTTGATTATTATGTGTTGAAGGGATTTTCTTTTCTGGTTCAGTCTATCTGGAATTCCATATGCTTCTTGAACATTTATAGGCATCTCCTTTATGTTAGGGAAATTTTCTTCTATGATTTTGTTGAAAACATTTTCTGTACTCTGTGACTTGGGTTTCTTCTTCTTCCTCTATTCCTATTATTTGTAAATTTGGTCTTTTCATAGTGTCCTACATTTCCTGGATACTTTGAGCCAGGATTTTATTTTATTTAACATTTTCTTTGACTGTGATGTCTATTTCCTCTATCATGTCTTCAATGACAGAGATTCTTTCATCATTTGTACTCTGTTAGTAAGAAAGGTTTTGTTTGACTTCCTGAATTTTTCATTTCCTGTTTGGGTTCTCTTCAGTGATTCTATATTCTACTTTCTTGAAATGTTTTCATAATTTCAGTCCACTGTTGTTTGTGTTTTCACAGACTCTATGAATGGATATATTCATGTCTTCTTTTAGTCCCTTGAATGTATTCATAATTGCTATTTTGAAATCCTTATCTTGTGCTTCATCTATAGAGCATTTCTTAGGGCCTACTGTAGTAGGGTTGTGAGATTCTGCTGGAGACATATTGTCTTAAATGTTAATGATTGTATTTTTGTGTTTCTGGGTTTGGGATGATTGTGATTCTAATGTTGATATCTGGTCTTGTCTTTGTTGGGTGAGTATTCTGTTCTTGGTTTCTGTTGCTCTCTCTGGATCTTAGGAATATGTAGTAGCTGTGGGTTGCCTGTTAGGGAGTGATTTTAAGTCCCTGCCATGTGTATCCACTAGAGTCCTGGGCAGACTTGTTTCTAAATATTGGAGGCTGACACAAAGGAATGGGATGGGACTAGAAGAGGGGTCTGAAAGGGTCCACACAAAGGAGGAAATCTGGACATATCACAAGGTTTAGCAGGGTCCCCAAGGAGTGGAGTCAGAGAGGGAGGACAGGTCACTACAAATGATCTACTAAAAGACTGAGGATGAGACTGGGGACTTTGAAATGGATAACAAGAAGAAGAGTGCAGATCACCCACCTGATTGCCCGGCCAGCATGGCCAGCAAATGTGTCAATCATCACTAATACCTCTGGGTATTAGTGATGATTGCCACAAAGGGGTGGAGGAAAGCAGAAGGCTGGGTCTCCCCCATATCTTGCTATTTTGAACCCACATCAGATGTGAACTGATCAAACCCAACCTATTGAGAATCTGGCTTTCCGTATGACTTCCAGATTCAGGTAATGAGAAATGCATCTTCCCACAGATGGGAAGAAACTCTGACTAGTGAGAATGAGAAAATGGGAACAAACCAGGCTGTACTAACATACAACTTTCAGAATGGTGTGCAAAAGAAGCTACTTCAGAAATGTATTTTGTGTTTGTGCCTGCGTGTATTTTAAGATGCGACCAGTTCAGAAATGTTCAGTTAGTATCCTACCTCAGATGGTTGGCTCCAGAACCCAACAGATATGAAACTCTGAAATGATCTCAATTTCCTTGCATAAAGTGACATTGTATATGTACGGAACCTACACAATCCTCTCATTACCTGAAGTAATCCTTAGATTATGTATAATAACTAATATAGTATAAATGCTATACGAATGATGTGCTGAATTGTTTAGGGAATAATGACAAGAAAAATATTTATGCATGTTTAGCATGGACACAGTTGTTTTCTAACTGTTTACCAGGTATTTATTTCCAACATGAGTTTGTCTATTGGCTAGTTGTAAAACTTAAATTGCAGAACACATGTAAATAAATAAGATACTTTCCATACTGAAATATTTACTGAATCTATGGATAATGCCTGATGTAAGTATGCATTTAAGGAGGTTTTTTTCTTCAAATCCACTCTGCCCTTGCATAGCTTTAAGCTAAACATTCTTGACATGAGGTCACTGACATGAAACACAGATGTTGGAGATAAACAAAATAATTTAAAAGCCTATTTGTCAGTTATGATGCTGTCCCTACATCTTAACCACTGCTTTCAGTTCTATTAGTTGGTTTGCATTTATATATGAAGAACTGGGAATTTTGCAAGTTTTCAGCTTATTCTGATTTGTAATTTTTATAAATATTTTCAAAAGATCTTTAGATAACATTAAATACTTGGCTTAAAAATATTAAATTAGCCAGGCAGTAGTGGTGGCATACTCCTTTAATCTCAACACTCAGGAGGCAGAGGCAAGCAGAACTCTGTGAGTTCCAGGCCAGCCTGGTGTATAGAGCAAGTTCCAGGACAGCCTGAGCTACAGAGAAACCCTGTCACAAAAAAAAGTTAAATCAGGTCATTCCCAAATTTTTCAAGGCTATTTTCCTCCATATTAAAACAAATTTATTTATTTTCATTTCTCACCCAATCACCAGACTAAACCAAATGGACTAGTGTGGGCAGAGTAATGCCCATCTAAAGACACACTGAAGAGATTCTAACCATGAATGCTAGTGTCCCACAAAGACCTGTCATACTACATTAGCTGGTATTCTCCTACTTAGACAAGACTGCTTTCTGACAGTAAACACAAGTAGTATTTACCTAATTCTGTGAGTTTCAAAGTTTCCCAAACATACATGATTTGATCCTCACAGCACATCTACAGTGGCTTAGTCCAGCATCTTGGTTACAAATGACAAGATGTGTCTCAGACTTCGAGAGAACAAAAGATATTTCAACTTCATCATCTGATCGTCATCACCACCATCATCCCATGAAAGGCAGCCCTCCCACAGCCAGGTCCTGGGGGTCCCTGGAGTTCAGATTAGTGCCTTTCATCTCTCACTTTGTCTCATTTCTGAGCAGCTTACTTTGCTCCCAACTTGGCCATCATAGTCCCCCAATTTGTTTTTCCTCTGATTAAATGACTAGGCCAACTGAATGGCAATTACTTGGTCTCAATTCCAAATTCCCGGAAGAATGTAGATATTCTGTGAGTTTGGAGGATGGAACAGAAAAGAAATTATCCAGTGAAATTTGATGGAAGGTGGACACAAAAGTGAAAGTACAGGTGTCAGTGAGATGTGTGGTTTGGAGGTGGGCAAATCATCATGCACTTAACATTTAATGAAGCCTAATTCAAGGGAGCACTACTATCTATAGGTAACAATAGCAGCTTGTGTTTCATCCACATGTGAAATGCACTGTTTTAGAAATGAGTGCCTACTTCATGTCTCTAGGGCATGACACCTGATTTCCATTAAGCATATTGCCTGTTTCCTTTGAGCACACAACGACCACATATAAACCCTGGGCAAATCCTGGCCCCATGCTTATTTTCAGAGTTGACATAGACCATCGCCACCTGACTTCAAACAATAGGATGAAGGGCTTCCTACGAAAACACCCAGGCATTTGAGCTATATAATGCCAAACAGCTGGGTATTTGGAAATATTCTGCTGATTATTTTACATTTTGGGTTTTCAAATTGTAGAAGGTCTTATTAATTCAGTCTCTAAGGGAGTGCCCTAATTTTTTTTTTTTTAAATATGGAATATTGTCTAAAACACGTGAACAACAGCCTAGGACTTGGTAAACAGGATTTTGGCTGTCACTGCTTACAGTTTAGTCCAAGCAGTATTGGACTAAATTGTACTGCAGGGATTTGTATGCTCATGAAGAAAATATTAATACTGAAAAATTAACATTTCCTTTACAATCAGCAAGGTTATGTAAATCTCAATTGCTCCTTACGGATACAAACATACATATACTGTGTGTCTGTATGCGTACATACATATGCATACTTGAGCTAACCAAACTCCCTTGGGCAGTCAAAGATGTAATAAGACATTAGTCCTACATTCTTGATAATTATTTGTCATCTTAATCATGAGATTGGGCTGCCATCAAATTTAAGGACCGGTCACTGTACTCAAAATGGGAAGGAATGTTGAGTGAACCTTTTGCTCTCATTTAAGAAAGGTGGGTGGTGATTTCTGTCCACAGAGAGAATGAATGAAAGAGTCCCCAAGCAGTTGGGCCGAAGGATTGTAGAAAAGACTAAGCTGCTTTTGAAGACATGCATCCCAAGATTTACTGAAAGAATCTAACCCTCTGCAAAATTAAAGGCATTGCTAGTTTCCTGGTGCTATTTCATCTGTCTGAAATCAGCATGTAAGTATTAATGAGGAAAAGTTAAAGGCAGTATTATTTTTGGTAATGTGACATTTTCTATTTAGAAATTTAGAAAAAAATATATTTAAAAGAGGGAGCCAGCAACGTATAATGGAAATGACATAATTATTTTTCCTTAATGTGTAAATTGAACAGGTAACAAATGGCTTTTGGCCTGTCTACATTAGAGACGTGCTTTGATAACTAGTAGTTTCCTTGCAGTATAACTAAGGATGTGGAACCTGGTGTTCTACAATTACTAGTAATTTTATGTTCAATCTTTGCTTTTAGAATTTTTCCAACTATCTGTAATAGATCTCATTGCACACAAAGACAACACGATGTGAGTTGCAAGCGGGAAACCCACAATACAAAAAGAATGTTTTTCATTTGAGTTGTTTTGCTTTTAGGCAGCTTGACTTACTCAAAAGCAATCGAAGACCCTTGACTTCATTTCTAAATCAAAGAGCAATCACTACTTAACATCTGTTTTTCTGGGCAGTTGAAACTATCTTGCTGACTGCATGACTTTGTGTGAATGCTTAAAAGACCATCCAGTAATTCACAGTTTCATGTGAGGCAGGTACTATCATGTCAATTTGAAGCAACTGTGAACAGTCCTCCCTACATATTTCTAATGCCATTTGATAGGTGTCGTCGGCTTTTATGAAAATCACCGAGCCACTTCCTTTTTCTGGCCATGTTTGGAATTACTGTACACATCTCCTTCCTGGCCTCTGGCAGGGGATTGTGATCTAAATAAGTTCATATGGCTGGCTGGAAAGGAAGAAGGTGTGTGTTACTAGAGCCAGTACATCAAAGGGTGTGCATGGTTTCAAGCAAAATTAAGAACAGGAGTACCTTTGAGAGACACTCCTGAGATTTTTCTGCAGATCGCAGCCTGCCTTGAGGAATGCTTTCTCTCCGGTTCATCCTCCTCCTTCTGGCCTCTGTCTCCTCCCAAGCCCATTCCAAGAATGTAGTGAAACCAGTGTTCACTATGACAATAGTCAGGATAAAGTTTAAATAAGCGGACTATTTCAGCAAATGTGCTTGCCCACAATTCAGACAAAACGCCAGCAGATGCTGATTTATAGATGCCTCCACGTGCCGTTGCCTTGTGAACTTGTCTCACAGACACCTTTATGCCTCCCAACTCTGCCTTCTGTTTTTCTCAGCTATGAGACTAAGGCTTATAGAATGCTTTCGTCAACTCCTTCAGAGCTGACATGATGTGTGGTCTGGTTTGGGTGCCTGCATTTAAATTACTTTTTGTTTGTACAAGAAATTATCCATTTTAAAAACTCTATCTTTACAGAAAATTGGACATGGAAGATGAAAATGTCCTCATCTTCATCATGATAGACAACCCTCAGCTTCATTACAACTCACTGTGTCCCCCAGAAAATATTTTTTCTACACATGTACCAAAGTGTATTATTATAGACTCTTTCTACAAAAAAAAAATTTTTGATCAAAATTTTTTTTTAAAAAATTCACCAAAAAAAGATAGAAGTCAGATACTATTTTTTACCCTTCTCATTCAATTTCCAAAGGCGAAAGAAAGAGAGAAAGAAAGAAAGAGAGAGAGAAAGAGAAATAAAGGAAGGAAGGAAGGAAGGAAGGAAGGAAGGAAGGAAGGAAGGAAGAAGGGAAGGAGGGAGGGAGAAAGGAGGAAGGAAAGAAAGAAAAGAAGAAAGGAAGGAAGGAAAGAAGGAAGGAAGAAAGAAAGAAAGAAAGAAAGAAAGAAAGAAAGAAAGAAAGAAAGAAAGAAAGAAAGAAAAGGAGTTCTAATATTCCAATATAAGGACACACCAACAGATCTCTCTTCTAAACTCAGAAGGTACCTAGCATTGTGCCTATTACAGTACTTGGTTGGGAAGGGCAAAAATTCATCCAATTCTTTCTTTTTGTGCTCTTTTCTCTGCTTTAAATCTTTTGTTTGAAAACACTGAGCTATTGAAAATAGGGTTTGCAGAAATTTCTCTAAAAGTACTATTCATCTTTAAATTATAACATCCATAACTAATATTTATTTTCATTTGGAAGAATTTAATAAATATATTCTAACATGCAAAACAAAAGTTTAAAATTTTATGAAACCTTTCAAATTACTTTTTAAAAGGAAAAGATTAATTTGGTGGTGGTGGCACATCCTTTAATCCCAGTATTCAGGAGGCAGAGGCAAGTGGATCTCTGAGTTTAAAGCCAGCCTGGTCTACAGAGTGAGTTCAAGGACAGCCAGGACTGCACAGAGAAACCCATTCTCAAAAAACAACAACAATAAGAAATAACTGTATGGTTAACATAAAACAAAGTAATATAAAAGTTATATATTGATTAGCTTAATACTATTAGAAAATTTAAGATTATTATTGCCATTTTCTATGTAGTAATATTTCTGAAAGCATGACAAATAAAAATATTTAGAGGAAGAATGCCCTTTAAAATTAATCACCAACAGAAGAGAATTAAGCCAAAAGACAGAGCCTGCAAAACCTATTTACATGTGTGCATAAAAGTAATTTAACTTATAAGACCTTGATTTCTTCATCTATAAAATTTGATATATAGGTTAAAATTTTTAAGAATATTTTAAAGAGTTTAGCCTGCCTATTAACTGATCTTTATGAGAGCTATTATCCAGTTCTCACAACAACAAATATCTCCAGTATTAGAAAATTAAAGGTTAACACAGGAATTTATCTTACCTATCACTCTGCATTCAAGTCTAGTCAGCACATTATGGCAAACCCTCTTCCGGGTGTCCCGAGAGAGAGAGGTTTCCTCCATCTGTGTATCCCCATTTCCCTAAATTTTAAGTTTCTTTAAACTTCACCCACAAGTGAGTGATAACAAAGGAAGACAACAGCCACTACGTTCTTGTTTTTGTCTTTGTTTTGCTTTGTTATTTTGTGTTTTTTTTTTCGAGACAGGGTTTCTCTGTGTAGTCTTGGTGCCTGTCCTGGATCTCGCTCTGTAGCCCAGGCTGGCCTCGAACTCACAGAGATCCACCTGCCTCTGCCTCCAGAGTGCTGGGATTAAAGGCGTACACCTCCACTGCCCGGCTAACAGCCACTTCTTAACCAGCCCTGCCAAGAAATATCACATCAATTTTCTGTATTAGTTTCTATTAACTGGAACTAACATCACAATCCCACCTATTGCAAGCAGCACTGGAAAAATCTAGTTCCACGCAGGTCAGCCTTTTTGGAGTGACTGTTCCACCTTCTACAAGGTAGAACACATGTATTGGCAGATGGCTCCACAAACACCATCTCACTGAGAGTCTCTTGCCATGAAGGGAAGTGAAAGTCTTAGGGAAATTGAGTAGCACACCAATGTATCAAATGACCTCTAGCATCAGGGACTGCCTCTGATGGAATTAAAAAAGTAGTTCATGCCCAGGAAAAGTGAAGGTGCATGAATAAATTGCAGAAATATAATTTGAGCAATATCCTTCCCTGCTCATATTCTAAGAGCAATCCTCTGCTCTGCCTCAGTTTACCCATCCAAAGGCCTCCCCACCCCATCATCATTTCTAACAGCAGAGCATGTTGACTCCATTTTCATCCAACACTCTCATCATATGGCAACTATGATTTACAAGTTTTATTCCTCAAGGTAACATACATAATTTGTTAGCACCAGGGCAAAATGAAAAAACTAGGACCCCTTGTTTACAAAATGTTTTCTTCTGAAGATTTTTAAAGTTGATATTTATTATTTAATGTTAATCAAAGTAAAGAATATATTTTAAAAATGGAGTTAGTAACACAGATTTTCACATCTATCTGTGCATTTTCTAGTGGCAATTTTAAATACAAACAGAAGGCTTAGCTAATAATTCTAAATTATTAGAATTGCCCAGTTAACACTGATAGTGCTTCATCCACGAAGAGCCTCTGAGCCAAGCAGAAGAGAGAGGGACAAGATAGATTCTGGAAGGTCGGAAGAAGAAGGAGTGGGTCCCCACAAACACAAATGGACAAGAAAGCAACCTGAGCCACTGGGCTCTTCTCCAAGAACAAATATATCTATCTGCCTTCCTCTTCCTGGCTTCCAGGCTCTGGGAACCCAGCCTTGCACTGCAGAAGGTTTTGTGCACTCCCACAGGTCCGCTTTGCCGGGTTTCCCTCTCACCAGCTGCTGTGGGGTAATTCTTCAAGCATCTCTCCTGTGACTTGCCCAGTTCAGACTAGATAGGCACCCACAGATCAGTAATCATTTGGTGTCTGGATCCAGGGCTGGCAAGAGGTTCCACCCTGCAGTACTGCTCCCTATTGACCCTCTACTGTGTCCTGCCACCAATCATCATCTGTCCCCAACCACTAGTCTTCTTTGCCCAGCCTAAGACTGCAAAGCATGCTCCCTTGATCCATGAGATTTATTTATTTTTTTTTACAAACCATAAATTCACAGATACAATTCTCAAGAGTTTTATCCCTGATCTACAACATGTGACATGTTTCTAATCTTAAGACCCTCTCTACCACTGTACTGGCCACACACCTGTTAGTCTCATACTCACACTTCTTAACAAGAATCAGCCTAAAGAACAGCACATCTTTCCTTTAACCTGGATCCAAATAAACCACAGTGTAGGTAGACTTTTCTTTCCCACCCACCAGTTTCCAAATAACCAACACAGAGACTTAATATTCATTGTAAATACTTGGCTGATAGCTCAGGCTTATTACTAACTAGCTCTTAAAACTTAAATTAACCCATTTCTATTAATCTGCATTCTGCCACATGACATTACCTCTCTTTCAATTTGCATCTCCTGTTTCCGCTCTGTGTCTTGCTGGTGACTCCTCTGACTCCACCCTTCTTTTTCCCAGTGTCCTTAGTCTGGTTTTCCTGCCTAACCTTATCCTGTCCAGCTATTGGCCAGTCAGCTTCTTTATTAAACCAACCACAGCATATTTTACACAGTGTACAGAAGGATTATTCCACAGCACCACAGAGCTCCAGGATTCCAGCCTTCCCAGAATGTTTCACTCAAACTAATAGTCCAGTAACCTAGCCAGAAATTATTGCAGAGAATGTTGGTCTTTGCTTGTCTGATTCATCATTCATAGCAACTCAACTCCCTGTTATCCCTAAAATTCTGTTTCATCAAGTCTCCTCTGGAATCCTTCATTCTTTGCTCCTGACTTACCAATTTGTAGCAAAATATGTTCTCCCTCATACCAAGCCCATCACCATCTCTCTTCCTTCATACTTTCTCAGCTCTTGAGTAAATCAACTAACTCAGGCTCTTAGACTTCTTTCATTTTTATCTGACTTGCCCATTAATTAAAGTCTCTGCCCCAAAATGGAGGCCAGAAATTGATGAAAACTGCCCTTCCCCTATCCCAGTGGGAGCACTGAGCAAACCATAAGTAGTGGTGATATAGATCTGGATTACACATCGATAATTTTATCCCTCTTATTAGACAAGAGCCATCTAACCCACATTGATTTCACTCATCTTCCAGAATTCCTCTTGAATAGTAGCAAAGCTGCTGTGGAAGCAATAAGAAATAAAAGCTGATAGAAACTCGAGCAAACTGAGCTCTAGGACCATGGGACACTGAGTCATGTAATCAGAGCCCTGCATCTCCTTTATGTTATACACAAACCATGATTTGATGTAATTTTAGAAGTCTAAGGAGTAGACTCTTTCTCACTTCCATGAATTAATGATTGATTATATATCAATCATGAATATTAATTGATCTTTTAAAAATGTGAGTCAAAGGAAAAAGGGTGATCTGAACTGAAAAATATCTTTTTATAAAGGACAATGGGAGAGCCAAAATCTGTCAGAATTTTCTGAACAGAGGTAAAATATCTCTAAAAAATACACCCTACAATTTGCTATTACATATTTCTAAATAATTATTTGGCTCTCAAACTTTTTGATGACTAATTTGACTCTCAACTTCCTCAATTCCAGGATGATGTACATAATTTTCAACTACCAAGTACACAGATGTTTTGGCAATTGGGAATAGGGATATAGCCTATGGTTAATTAAAATGTCAGCATTCTTGATTTTATATATAATTGAAATACATATATACAATTCAGTCTGAGGTTTTATAGACTCTTGTGTTTATCCTGTTGGCACACAGTTGCTCCCATTGTATCATAAAGTGTATCATAAAGACTATAAGATCATATTTGGTTTGTACATCCAGAGGAAAGAACACAAAACACCCCTTGTCCTGTATGCTATCCAGGGAGAGGACGTCTGATCTAAATCACTGATCATGTCTATCTCTATGTCTTAATTTTCATTTAATTTTTTCAAAATGCAATTTTGAGTTCCTACTGTTTTTTTTGCTTGTTTGCTTTGTTTTGGCACTTTTTTTTCAGTGATAAGTCGCACACCAATGGTACACTGCCTTCTAGACAAGGAGAGACAGGTCTGCAAAACATCAGTGTATTGAGGCAGCACTGACCCACAGCAGAAAACATTTTCGGTTAAAACATGCTCTGTGATGTGACGAGTTAAAACCAGGAGATAAGGTGTTAAATTATACTATGATAAAAAGTGAATGGGTTTTGGGAGCACCAGAGGCTGGCAGGTGGAGTTGGGCCAGGGACAAGACAAAGGCCTGGCCCGAGGTAAGGAAGCTGTAGAACCAGCAAATAATATGGACAGACCACAACTGTTCATGGATGTCAAAGAAACTATGGTTGAGGTTCTCTTTATTGATTTGACTCTTCAGTAGTGCTGTGCAGTCACAGCCTTAGTGTGAGCAGAGAGTGGATGATTTAAACAAAATTTTCTTTTATGTGACTTTGGCTTTTTTAATATTTTTATTTTATAATTGACTTAATTTCACATATCAGCCATGGATTCCCCCATCCTCCCTCTTCCCACCCCCCAGGCCTCCCCCCGAATCCAACCCCCATTCCCACCTCCTCCAAGACAAGGTCTCCCCTGGGGAGTCAGTCCAGCTTGGTAGACTCAGCCGAGGCAGGTCCAGTCCCCTCCTCCCTACACCAAGGCTGAGCAAAGTGTCCCAGCATAGGCCCCAGGCTATGGTTTGGAGACTTGAAGTCCAAGATGAGAGTTCCACATGGTTGGAGATTTGATGAGGGTGCTCTCTACTCCCTCATTATGTCAACACATGGCCTCTCCCTAGAGCATGTACAAAGAGAAGCAAGCTGTCCTGTATCTCTACTTTTAAAGACATAGTTCTATCGTGAAGGCTCCAGCCCCTGACTTAATCATCTCCTCAAAGCCTCATCTCTCCAAACTATCACATGAGGGCTTAGGGTTCCAACATTTGAAAGGTGGGCAGACATAAGCATTCAATCTATAGCAATCATCCTCAAAATCTGAGTTCACACCACACCCAAACTCAGGTCATTAGGGTTTTCCTAAAAAGAAACAATCAGGGCAAGTGGGGAACACTGGGAGCACGTGGTATGGAGAATGGAGAGAATGGTCACACAGGAGAAAATCCAGGGCAGAGACTGGGAATGATGAGAAGAAACAACTCGGAAACACCAGAGAGGTGTTGGAGATAATGAATGTGGCAGAGGACCCAAGCTTCTGAGTTAGCACTGAAGCCAGAGATGATTTCAATCACTGAGAAAGATTTCAATAGTTGAGAAGATTAAGAAAGCATCCAAGTGGCTGAGATTTGTATCCCATCATGGAACTCAACATCCCAAAGGGCACAGTTCCTTGGCTGTATGTTGGTAGTGCTTGTCCTAACGATGGAAGTGATAGAGCCACTGTCTTATCTATGTGTCCACCTCTCCAGGCCCTTTGGTCCTAAAACCATAAATGCACACACACACACACACTAGTGTGGACACTTCCAGTATATCCTAAGAAATACTCTGTAGTCCATCATCTTTCTGACATACAAAAATTGATTTAAAAAAACAACAACCTATTCTTGTCCCTTTTTTTTCTGAGAACTAAATGCACAGTACTACATATGCTATAAGGCTTCTCCATGTTGAACGTTAGGAACCATGTTTCGGTATGTCCCCTTCCTCAAAGCTCTCTGGAACACTTCTTGCTTTTAATTTAGATCTGAAATGTTTGTTAGCATGGTATGGTGCCTATTATAACGAATGTCACCCAAACTGAATGAGTCCATGTACCAGACATTGTCTCTTCTCTGGCCTCCTTCTTACCCTTCAGATAGCTTCCCTGCCACTCATGTTTTCCAAATGATATCTAATGATTTTCCAGACTTCTGCATTTCACTCTTGGTTAGCTGTTCTTTCAAACTCCAATCTTAATCTTTTCACCAAACGCAGTTCTCAATATGTAGAATAGAGCTCGGTGCAAATGGTTTTCTAAACTTAGACTAGCTGGCCTGATAGATCAAACAGAGAACAAAAGAGACTGTCCCAACCAGTGTGGAATATCACCTGAAGTTGTCCTCTGACACCACATGCATGGCACATGCTTACACATACACCACACACACACACACCCTCCCCCTCTCCACTTACTTCCCCCTCTCTCCCTTCGCATCCGTGATTCCTCCTCTTCCACTCCTCCTTCTCCTCCTCCTTTCCTTCCTCCTTCTTCCATCCTCCTCTTCTCCTTGTCCTGCATTTCATTTTTTCTTATAAAAGGGATGAAAACCAATAAGGCTGAGTTTCTTCAAAAGGGATCATGCTGGACAGGGTAGAAATTAAACCCTTTTTTTTTCTTCTTAAGAAATTTTGTATTCATTTTTACATACCAATCACAGATGCCCCTCTTCTCTCCTCCCAGCCCTCCAGCCTTCCCTCCCCCCAACCTATCCCCCATTCTCTCCTACAGAAAGGTAAAGCCTCCCATGGGGAGTCAGCAAGCCTGGTACATTCAGTAAAGGCAGGACCAAGCCCCTCCCGCTGCCTCAAGGTTGTTTGAGGTGCCCCACCATAGGCGGTGGGCTCCAAAAAGTCAGCTCATGCACCAGGGATGGATTCTGATCCTATTGCCAAGGGGCCCCTTAAGTAAATCAAGCCACACAACAGTCTCGCCTATGCAGAGGGCCCTTGGGATAAAAAAAAAAGTTAAAATTCTTTACATAATGTACTAGAAATCTCTTTAAAGATAATCTATACACCTGAAGTTTCAAAAATGGTCTTAAAAGAGAGTAGGAAGTTGGGTACTAAAGTATTCAACTCTGACATTTAAATTTTTTCTCCAAAAAAAAATCCATTCATTTGATGGAAAACAAAAGGCTACCCTTAATGTACCAAAGCAACTCATAGAAGAGAAGACATGGGTTTACTATAGATAGAGTAGTATTGTTTTTGGTTTCTCGTTATCTTTATTGTTACCTAGGATACATTTCTGTCTCTGTGTGTGAATCTTTATTAGCATACATACCTACCTACATTTTCTCTCAGATCTTCTCTCCCCCAAGTCATCTAATCATTTGAGATTACTAAAACATGCTTACTGTGTAACCAGCTCAAGACAATGGTAACTTGAAACAAAATGCTTAATGACCTGCCTGTCCACAGCTGAAATGCTTGTGTGAATATTTACACACACACACACACACACACACACACACACACACACACACACACACACACACACGGTGGGGTGAGGGACTTTTTGCATCCTAATCTTCCCCTGCACTAAGACCTAAATGTTTATTCTTTTGAATAGGCTATGGGAAGTGAGGACATTCTGAGATGACTTAGAAATAAAGTTCCAAATCATAATCTCTGGCTCTTTGTGCACTGGGCTTGGCTAGACTAATCAGCACAAATTAACACAATTTTTCAGTGTCTAGGCAAAATTATAACAGTTATAAGGTGCAGATTTCTATGAAATTATCACTAAAATTGCACATCTTACATTAAAGTGTTTGGCTTCCAGCGGGTGCATGTAGACACATGTCCCTCTGGAATTCAATTCTTGTCTTCCTTTTATATTATCACAATATTTGAAATACTCTCTTGTTTAGTTACTTTAGATACTCAGGCTGTTCCTCCAATAATCTTTGTGAACATGGCCAGCTCCATGGTCTATGAGGCCCACTACAAATGAAAATTCAGGTCCCTGGCTCAAATATTGTAAGAATGTTAAGACAATGGTACCTGAGAATTAAGTCACTAGTGACGCCTGATATTTTCAATGGTGCATTTTGTGGGGATTGCTGTATCCGTATCCAGGAGTCCTGCACTCATTTGAGAGCATCCATCTACGTCCTGTTCAGATTTGTGACTCCAGAGAATCATAGTACCTGATAATAAACTGTCATTAAATAAATACCAAAAGACTAAAAGAATGATTAGGCCCTCAGTCTTTACAGTATTCTATAGGGGAAAAAGGTAGAACTTGTCCAGTGCCAAAGAAGAGTATGCCCTCATTAGAAAGCTATTTACTTGATTCATGTTAGATAAAATAAAGGATGTGGTGGTTTAAATGAGAAACGTCCCCCACAGGCTCACATATTTGGACACTTGGTCCCCCATTGGTGACATTGTTTGGAGGAGGTGTAGGAGATAAAGTCTTGTTGAGGAAGTTTGAGAGTTCATAGCCTCGGCCCACTTCCAGTTCACTCTGCTTCATGGTTACAGTTGTGGATGTGATCTCTCAGCTTCCAGCTCCTGCTGCCATACCTGCCTCTTGTTGTCTGCCATACCTCCCATGTATGATGGACTCTTAGTCCTCAGGAACTGTAAATCAAAATAAATTCTCTCTTCCATTAGTCATTTTGGGTCATGGTAAGTTATCACAGTAACAGAAAGGTAGCCAATACAAAGGCTGATTCGATTAGAGGATATTTTCTCTCTTCACAATTCTATTTCTTTTCTTGAGATTTGTTTCTTTAGAGATTCTTAGAAAGGTTAAAGTGGTAAAGGAAATCCCAACAGGTGCTGATCTCTAGAGAATGGAATCTGGTGTTTTTCTAGGAATCCAGAGGCTGATGATCAGTATAGATGTGCTTCACACGCACACACACAGACACACACACACACACACATATACACACACACCCTCCCCACCAGCATGGTCTCTGCATTCCCAGACATATCTCCCTTGCCCTACTCAGCAAAATGTTCCACCATCTTGCCTTGGTTCATTTTATTATTATTATTATTATTATTATTATTATTATTATTATTTTTGCAAAGTTCCACACTGCAGACTTGGTGATTCCCTCCTACTCTGAGAGACAATGCCATCTTCAGCTATGGGTTAGTATTAAACTAAGGATGTGCAAATGTCTAGGTCAGTTGAAATTCTAGCACCAAGCTTCTAACCTTGTCCAGTGGAGACTTACTTCTCAACAGATGGGCAACCCTAGCAGAGGCTGTCAGTCAGATGTTCATTAGAGCTATCACTTCGGTTGCTAGAGGAACTAGAGAACTCATAAGTTGTAACAACCTCAGCATCTCCTGGACCAGATCCCCCTGGAGCTGGACTCCTCTGAGACAGCAATTACCTTCTCTTCTGCCAGTGCTTTACCCTCTGGAATTTTTGTCTTTGGGACTAGGCCATAATTAGAACTAGCAATCCTAAAATATGGGTGTTTTTTTTTTTTCCAAATCTGTTGTCATGGCATTTATGACCTGGTGGGAAGCATACAGTACAGTACCAGACACTTCATGGGAAATCATCTCATTGTAAGATTTCCAGTTCAGATTGGCTGGCACTAGAGAGCACATGGGGTTTAGAGAAGTGTCTGTCCAACTAGGTGCTTCCATAGACCTGAGCGCCAAACCTTTTGATGTCAGCTTATCGTTTGCCTAGATCAGTCCTTGACCAGGTTCCAAACCTCCAGCTCATGCTGCATGACTCAGAGAACAGGACCCGTGTGAAGCAAATAGCCCTGTGAGCCATAGGGAAAGCCTGCGGCAACCATCTTCCAAAATGACATTTTCTTGGTCAGGTCAGGGAGTACCACTCCAGCAGGAAGAAATCTCGGGCCAGTTACGTATAGCTGAACTTGGTAGGGTCAGAGCTGCTGCTAGATACAGGGTTCCAAAGGCCTGAAAGAAATCCCAAGGGTGCTTAAGGAAGGGGGGAACCTATGAAAATGCAGCCCGCTGCTTCTTATTTGTGTTTCAATTTTTTTCACCTGCCCAGAACAAACAGTCAGATATTACTGTAGCTCCCCTTTCTCCCGTGAAGTCTTATTTATATTCCAAATCAGCCCTTTTTTCAATTCTTGTCCTCACCCAAAGTCACTTGATAGGTAATCCCTTCAAGGGATTTAGAATATCCCTGGTTTCACCAAAAAACTGCTGGAGCAAACTTTTATTTATTATTAGATAATATCAATTTTCTAAGTTTTCTTTTGATATTTTTAGCATTCCAGAGGTCACTGACAAGGCCAACTTCAAAATTAAATCGTTAATGAAACTAAACCAAATGTACTAAAATGTTGGGCCCGAGTCACTCTGACATTTATCAAATATTTCAATAACTGCACATGTGGCTCCAGGAAGGCTTCTAGCAGACAAATAAAGTGGGCTTTTAAATTTTTATTTGGGGGTGCTCTGTGGTCCAGATCTTCTGATCTAGAAGTTTGTTCCTGTTCCAGTCGCGTTTCGTGTAAGTCATTGAACGGACTTTCTCATCACCATGACCTGCAAAGTGCACACACATCTCTGTCTACAGAGAAAATGATCTTATCTCTCTTTTTTCTCTTTCAGCTATTTGTAAATTATCATCCCAATGTAATATTTCTAACTGTAAAAATCCACTAATAGTCAAGTCCAAGGAATTAGATCCAAGCCTAACTTAAAGGTCCCGCTTTATTGCCTAAGATTAAAAAAAAAAAACTTTCTAAAGTACATTTTTAATTCCAAAGTGTTTCACCTGTGATCTACACAACAGCCTATATGTCTACTGGTTCTTCTCCAAGGCATGTGACTGAGTCATACATTCATCCCAGGCACTCCCATGCAGGCATACACTACATGCCTTTCCATGAAATGCATGTACCCACAAGTCACTGAAGCAGGCATGTCCATCATGCAGGATTTGAAGCTTTATTTTTCCTGGTTGAAAAGATTCCCAGCCCATTGATGAGGATGGATGGCAGAAGTTGACTTACTCATTGAAATATACAATATATGTGTGGGCATGTATCTGCCTTTACTGAGAAATCCATTTGACTATAAATAGTTGTGTTTGGGATTCATACCCATCAAGATTCTTGGAAATTTGCTTCATGCCTCATCTTCACACAAGCTCCCTAGAAACAGAACCTGGGAGTATTCTTGTGCAAGGACTTTTTGAGAAAACGACATGGGGAAGGAAAATAGGAGTATATGCAGCAGACGATTTTTATCTCTCCTTTTTGTTTTGGCTATTGGCAAATTATTATAGCATATAATATTTCTAATTGCAAAAGGCAAGGGTGGAGAGGGAACGTAAACAAAGATGCTATTGAGATCGGATACTAGTTTCTACCTGATCCCATGGGAAGCATGAGAGTCAACACCAAGCCACAATTTTTCCCATCTCTAGGCAAGCAAGCTGCAGTTCTTTACCCTGGGTCAGCTTCCACATAATTAAAAAAAAAAATCTCCCAGGAAAGAGGCCTTCCATTGGCTGAGCACAAGACTCCAGAGGAGAAGATGACTATCTAACATGCACATTCGCTGTGAGTTAGGTACACCTTCCTTTAAGGTGGATTTGAGCAGGACCTCAGCAAATTCATGGCCATCTAACTCCCATAGTGCTCGGAGTCACACAAATCTCACATTAAGTTCCCTCCTCCGAGGTATAGCTTCTCTCCAACACATAAAACATTCCAAAGTTCTCCCTCCCTCCCGTGGCATCCAAGCTAATCTAGGTGGCTTATCATTTCATTTACCACTGAAAAGTCTGAGATCCTTGAAACTATACTATTGACTCCCCTACACCACTGGTTAATGTGCCCACCACATCCTGTATGATAGCACCATCACCTTGTAAGTGTTCTTTCAAGTTGGTGGGAAGAAATTCCATTCTGTTTTCTATCAGGTCATCTAGTTTGGGGACGATGTGTTGTGTAGCAAGACTAGTAGGTTCCATGGTCATGAGATCATCATCCCATCTCTTCTGCCATAACACTGGTTCCTTTGTTTAGGCAATCTAGTGTGAATGCCCATGTTAGTAGATACTTTGTGAGCCCTTCAGCTAGCAATGCTAGCCTAGGCTCAGAATCTCAACCCTTTATGTAGTACAAGACAATCTTGTTAGAATGAATTACTTTTCCCTTTAGTGCAGAAAGGGAGCCAAAGTAAAATCTTGGTCTTCTTAAGAAATAGTTCTTGGTAGAGATGCAGCATTGGTTTGAGTACCAATACACTCTATCAGTAACACCAGTAGTTTGGTCAGCTTTTATGAATGAGAGAGAATCCATGTTGTTAGGCTCATGCAAAGCCTCCTTCTCTCCTACCATGTTCACATCATTCAAAGGCCTAGTCATTGAATAAGCCTGAGTGGCTGGGGATAAAGGCAGATTGAGATCATGTCCACATAGTTATTTAGCCTATTAGCAGCATCACACAGCACAGAGTTATGTACATTTTATGCTAGGTGTTAGAGGCTACCCAAACATCTCTTTCATAGACCTCTTTATCCCTGGTCTTTCAGTATTGTTCATTTCGTGTTTCTAGACAACCAACTAAATCATTCACTGTTGTCTGTTAGTTTATGTATTTGCATTCAGCTAAGTTAATTCACCGTTGCACACAGGTCTCAAAATATCTATCTTCATCTACTACCCATTCCAACAAAATGACTAAAACGGGTTATTGCCTGAAGAAAGGCCCACTTGTCCTTCAGTTTCCCTTTTCCAAGTGATTAGTGGAGCAGCAAGCAGTCCTTTCCTAGCTTTCACAGAGCTACCAGGCTGACTAATAATGAATCAAGCCCAGGCTTTTGTCTCTCCTAGATCCCGTATCTGAGAGCCAAGGGAGCGGCACTAATGAAACATTGGCATGTGAAATAAGAATAGGTGGTACTCACCTGACATTTGCCCTAGGCTCATGATGGATCTACTATTTCCACTTTGTAATGGATTTGCTGCTGGGCCTAAACTCACCACTTATTGTGGTGGCATCCAGCTCAGAATGGTAAGGAATGGCTGACTGGTCACTTGGTGTTATACTAATAGATGCTCAAATTCTACCATGTGCTTGTGCTTTTAAAAAGTGTCTGATATTCTGTACCACAGAGCAAGGTCGTGTTTCAGGTCTCCTTGGTACAGTTCTTTTATTGAAGCTTTTCAGAAAGAGTCCAGGCAGTTCTCTCTTCTAGAACTACCTCCAACATCATTGGCTTTGCAGGCTCAATAGCCCAAATGGTAGTGCTGCTTGTTACACAGCCTGAGCTTGCTACAACATCCTTTCTTGTTCATGGGTCCACTTTTCACTAGTAGTCTTCTAAACTATCCATAAGCCGGCCACAGTGGTACTCCCAAGTACAGAGATGTATAAAGAAAAATATTTCTTTCCAAGGTTAGGAAGAGTTAAAGTTGGGTGAAGACTCCATGGTGTGCCTTCCAAAGCTGAGATCTACTTTTCAAAATTACGAATGTAACGGGATCCTAAATCTGTTTGTAATTTGCCTCGTTTCATCTGGAATGTACGTGTCCGGTAAAGGAAGGCATTGGCTGCCTTTGCTTTCTATCACATCTAATTAACAATGTTGTGATACAGAAAGAATTCTCACAGGCCAGGGCTGACTGTCCGATAAATGCTATTGTCCAGCCCATGTGAGTGTGAACTTCTGATACTCGTTCCTGGTGGCTATTGAAAACAATGTGTTTATCGGTTCAATAGCATCCTATCAGCTCAGGAGAGGGTTATTCTGTGCTGATATAGAGGCCACATTTGGCACAGCAGCTGTGACTAGTTAAGTTTTCATTAGCCGACTGTCATCCTGTCACACACCATCAGTTTTTGCAGCAACCAGACTGGTGCATTAATTGGGGATGTAATGAAGATTACCATCCCTGCACCACTTACATTTTTAATCCTCCACTATCTTCAAAAGTGGCATTGCTGTCTATTATTTTTGGAGTCTCGCATGGGGCTTCTCTGATACAGTGGCTTTTGCACAAAGGGTAAATGATGAGTTAAATTCACTAGCCCTGAATGTGCATTCACAAATAGAGGAGGAGACTGCTGGATGAGTCTCTAAGCTCAAGGAACAGAAACAGACGTACCAAGACGTCATTTTCTTACCTAACAACAAATACCTCTGCTCTAATAGGGGGTGAGTGAAAGACTTTGAACCTTAAGTATTAGAATCAGTAAAGACAGATTCATTAGCCCCTTGAAATATGAGGGTTTATCCTTTTGCAAAGAGTAAAGTTGGTCCTATGAATTTGTAGTAGGTCTCTAAGGGGAGGAATCAGCATATTTACTTGCTAATTGGTATTTACAAGTCTTTTCCTACAGATTTCTGGCCATAACTTCAGTTATCCTATAACTTCAGAAATCCCATGGATTTCTAGCTAAACTTCTGTTGCTGAGTTTTATGTTCAAGCATGACCTCCAAATGAAAAATCGACAAGGGGGTGTAAGATTTTCCGTAAGGGCATTGCTCACACACTTAGGTTTCACTTTGATCATGCAAGTTCATTAATAGAATTTCTGTACTCACAGTTAAAAATGTAAAGTTGTCTCTGCGTTTCTAAGTTTCCATACGTGGTAATTGGATGCACGCTGTAGTCACTACATATTGGCTGCTGGCATTGAAACAAATAAGCCCTCCCTCCCAAGGATGACTTACATCCTTGCAAACAGACAGGCTTGCACTTCATTCACAAGGAACACTGGTAGGCTCTCCAGAGGGCAATCTAAGGCTCTCATCACATGCACTACATAGCCACTTTTTGTCTGGCCCCTGGATTTTCCACAGATTAAGTGGTCTGGAATGTCAGCTTTAATTCTACCTGAGCCACTGACCAAATTTGGGGAATGATGGGACAATCTTGTTACCACATGGTGTTTCCCGAAGTGTAAAATAAGATGAAAAAATGCAGAGAAAACACATGATTGTACAAGATTTCTTATTGATTGTCTAGAATTTTGACAATTGGGTGCCAAATCAGTTGCTTTTCGAGACCATAAAATACATTTCAATGCCTGTTTTGTTCCTTCTCATAAAAGAGCAAAAAATGGTTCCATAGGCTTCTCTGGAACAAAGCAAATGTCTTCTGTCTGTGCTGTACCACATGAAAGCCACTGGTCACATGGGCTACTGAGTACATGCAATGCATGTAAAGCTGCTAGTGTGACTAGTGAACAGAAGTTTTATTTTTCTTTAAAAAAAATTATGTTGTGCATTTTCTTTCATGCACATCTGCATGTTTAAGTGTGTGTGTCTCTGTGCGTGCGTGTATATTGGGGAGGGGATGAAGTGTATACACATGAATGCCAGAGGTCAATCTTGGATGTCATTCCTTAGATACCATCTGCCTTGGTATTTGTGTGTGTGTGTGTGTGTGTGTGTGTGTGTGTGTGTGTGTTTGTGTGTGTGTGTGTGTGTGTGTGTGTGTGTGTGTGTGTGTGTGTGTGTGTGTGGTTTTTTATTTAGACAGAGTCTCTCATTGGCCAAAAGTCCAACAAGTAAGTTGGGCTGTCTGGCCAGCTAATATGCCTCAGGTGCCCACCTGTCTCTGCTAGTACAGTGCAAGGATTACATGTATATACCTCCAGGCCCAGCTTTTTTTTTAATGGGAGTTCTGGGGATCAAGCTAAGGTTTTCATGCTCACATAGCAAGTACTTTACTGACTGGACTGTACAAGCAACCCCCTTTATTTTATTTCAGAATTAGGAGGTCATACAGTAGAACTGGTAGTTACTGCTCCAGAATATACAGGTACATGGTTGGTTTATGTTTTGAAAACTTCAGTAGAAGCACAAAAATTTATTTGCTTACTGTAAGTTCTTAATAAGGATCTGGATCATTCTTTGATATTTTTCAGAGGGGAATAATAATGACATAAAATACCGAGTCCAATTCAAACATTTTACAGAACAAACCAGAAAGATAACATGTAAGAAAGATAAAAGCTAGGCAATATTCATGGAGTCATAATGGATATTACTAGGAGCAAAAACAAAACAAACAAAAAAACACTGCTGTTTCAACCCAACAGACTGCTAAGAAAGGAACAAAGTGCATCCAGAAGAACTTACTGTTTGTTGACAAAAAAAAATTTAGACAAATTTTTAGGACAGAAGCTATTGTCTTCCTTTTGGTCTCTTGAGAAGTATGAAGATTTTGTCTAGAAAGCATCTGGGACTAACAGAAAGGACTTTAGATGTTGGGTTTGCATTCTTGACTTTCAAATCCATGATGCACACATGAGCTGGCCTTTGATAAACAGGATTATAACTTCCTGAGGTTCCACTGTATCAAGAGAAAAACAGCAAATTACTTTTACGTGTTGAACCAGAAAACTGGGACAATGCCTAAGTGGGCAGCAGGGGCACTAAATTATGTTGTGATCAGTTAAGAGTCACAGCACTAGGAACACAGAGAGTAAGAAACAGTGTCACACTGGGGCAATTTGGGCCTGGACAGGTCCCCATCTCAGCTCTCCTTTTTGTCTCCCTGCACATGAATGAATGAACTCATCTACGGCTTGCATGTGATGTACCTGAAGAATCACATACGAAGGAAAGTTTTAAAGGGTTTCTCTTCTGCTTTCTGCTTCTCTTTCAGCAAGAACTACCCACAACTACAAAACATCATTAAATTGACTATTCCCTAACCAAGAGAGGATTCGAGCTCATTTGACTGGCAAATATTTTGCTGAGGATAATACAATGTAGTAAGTCTGTGGATAAGTCTAAATTAAGAAGGTACTCTTTCTACATTTTCCAAAATATTGCCAATCATTTCTACTGGAGAAAGAGTCCTGTGGTTAGTGTCTAAAGTGCAGCTCCTGATATTTTTAACTAACTCTCAAATGGAGCAGCTAAGTCATTATTCTACTGCATGCAGATGGCTATCTGAACACCACAAAGTACTTTCTCTTTGAGATTTAGTTCCTTGTAGTCAGGTTGTGATACTTCCCAAATTAGGTTGGCAATCTTTTCGAGTAAAATTATTCAATTCAGGAAGAAGTCTGTTTCCAAGAGTTAGTCATTTGCTGCTTGTTCAATTATATCGGTTCAGCTTAGACAATTGTATCATATGTTGTCTCCATTTGTATTCCCAGAGAGGCAGACATTGTTAGGATTGGATTCTTATTTTCACTCGAACCCAACTAAATCAATCCTCTGAAAACCCTCAGACCAAAGGGATTGCCCAGTCACATTCCTGAGACATTGAAGACGATGCTCCCAATTGTGACATGTGTTGGAAGACGATGCTTTATCAACTGGAATAATTGGATCACAGAAAAGCTCTTAAAGAACTGTTGACTTGTCTGAAATACTTTTCACCCACTTCTAAATCTTTAATAAAAGTAAAATCTGTGGTCCAGGTCAGGAGATCAGCAGGAATGCAGAGGGAATTCAAGGGAATGTGGTGAGGGATGATAAAGAATGCAGCTTTAGGATCTCTGTATTGGGGAATGTGCCTATATGTGAATCTTTTGGCCAGAGGTACATCGCAATGTAAGCCAGATTCATTAGTGAATTCCAAAGGTAGGGGAAATGTCTCTGTTTTATATTGAATGATGCTTGAAACAAATGGGCCATCAGCCAGGGGTGTGGACATCTCTTTCACTACAAACCTTTCCTTTTTAATGACATATTTTGTAATGGGATTTGACGTGTAATACAAACATCGTTCCCAACGCATGTATTATCCATCTCAGTTCCTAACAATACTAAAATTAGTTTCTCTGTTTTTCCCATTTTAAATCTGTACTGTCTTACCAATAGCCACCCACTGATTTTCAAATGTTAACGATATGTGTTGGCTGACTGTATAATATCAATTTTCATTTTTAGTACCTAGGGACATTTTCATCGGCGTGTAGATTGCTCAAAAATACTTGATGGACAATAAAACTAGATGTCTACACATAAGATTTGGCAAGCTTTTCCTGAATGCATAAAACAATGCAGATGGAAAATTTTAAGTTCTACTTGATTCATTTAAGAAAATGGGGTAGTGGAATAGTTTACACATACATTTAGGATGTTCGAATTCTTCCATTTGTTTGTTTATTTACTTTGGATTTTTGGTCTAGCTCTATAAACCAGGTGGGCCTCAGACTTCTGCCTCTGCCTTCCAACTGATGGAATTACAGGTGTGTACCGCCTTGCTTACTCCAGAACTTGCATATTCTGACTTGAATTTTGAATGAAGGTTTTGAGTAGACAAAAACCCTAAAACCCTAATTCATAAATTACTGAGCTGATATTCTTATGATTTTATTCAAGAACACAATTTATTAGCATACATGAGTTATCCATAATGAGAATGGATTTTATCGTACTACCTTCCTGCATGTATACCATATATTTTGATTGAGTTCCTCTCCTATTACCCTCTTGTTCACCTCCTACTTCGGCTGATCCCTTTCCTCTTCCCAACCAGTCTCCCTTCCACTTGTATATCTAGTTTTGCACATGGAACACAATGAGGCTCATTAGGTTTGCTCACAGGAGCCTGGGTACTTTACCTGCCACTGGAGGCAATATCCCCCTTTTCCCAGTAACATGAATCTTAAAATGTCTTATTAATAAAAAGACCCAGAGCCAGATATTGGGGTAAATTCCGAAAGATCAGAGAGATAGAACAAGCCACAGCCAACCTCATCTCGCCAATTCCTCAGCTGATCTTGTTTCCTGAGACTAGAAGACTCTGAGTCCTCGCCTAAATGGATCTCAGCTGAACTGCTGCTCAAAAGTTTCTAGTTCCTGGTCCTCACGCCTTATCTACCTTTCTGCTTCCTGCCATCACTTCCTGGGATTAAAGGCAGGTGTTTTTCCCAAGCAAAGACATGAGATCCTCAAGTGCTGAGATTAAAGGTGTGTGCCACCACTGCCTGGCTCTGTTCCCAGTTTGGCCTTGAACTCACAGAGATCAGGATGGATCCCTGCCTCCGAAGTGGTTGGATTAAAGGCATATGTGCCACCACTGTCTGGCCTCGATGTCTAATCTAGTGGCTGTTCTGTTTTCTGATCTCTAGATAAGTTTTATTTGTTAGAAAACAAATAAAATATCACCAAACTTCCCCAGAAACCACTGATTTCTAATAAATCCTAAGGGAGCGGTGGAGATTTCTGAGTTTCCTTGCTCCATGACAGCATATAGTTGGACACAATCTTGTGGAGATAAAAAGAACAGCTGCTATCAAAGAACGTAATTTTTGAACATGGATGCATTGAATTATATATACTTCTTACACAAAGGTCATAATTTTGTAAGGAAATAAACTGATATTACTATGTATCCCTGGCTGGCCTGGAATTCACAGAAATTCACCAGTCTCTGCCTCCTGAGTGCTGGCATTAATGGTGTACACCATCACACCCAGCCTCAGAAAACTTTTTGAAGGAACCAAGCACATAGCTTTACTTACCCTGTCATTTCAACGTTTTAACATATGAAAAGAGGAGATGATTAGCCATGCAGATACTATGAAAGTCAAATCTTAGGCATAAAGCCTTTCACTCTTTTGTAGTCATAAGAACTTATATTAAAATCACCAAGTAGAGGTGATGATGTTCTGTAACCATTATGTGCCTTCAATGGTTCCTAAAATGAGATCCAGGAATCACACTGGTATGGAATAGTCACCTTCAACAGATAGTCAACCAAGAAGACCTACAGGGCTGGGAAGTTCATGGTTCTACACATCCTACATGGAGACTGATCTGTGTACTATGCTAGGGTTTGAGGAGATAACTCCATAAACTCTCAGCTCGGCATAGGCGCCCAAAGCCAACTAATAGAAATCAGAGGTGATGCAGAGGAAAGGCAACATGGAAGCGGATGCTGGAGAACATGGCTTCCCTATGCCACCACATCAGCTTCTAAGTCCGAACTCCAGAATTTCACAGACTGTAAACCTGCACATCTGATCATCAGACAAATGGCCTTTACATCAAATGGATAAAGGGTGGAGGAGGGTGTATTCTCTGCAGATAGGCAGCTCTCAAGGGCAGATGGCCAGCTACTTCATCCAAATTCACCAGTCAGATTAGATAGGCATTTCTCCTTCCTTGGGGAACCAATGATTAAAAGGGGGGGAAAAAAAGGACTAACATTATTTTAATAGATGATTCTTTAATCTGAAAGAAAGTAGCAGGAATTAGTAGGTCACCCATAATGAATCCCAATGCAGACTCCCCAGTCTCTTTTACTGAAGGATTATGTATACTATCAATGGATGAACTCAGTTGAAAAGGGGGCTGGGGGATAAAGGAGACACAATACAGGTAAAGTAAGATTGCCAAAACTCAATTCATAAGTCATTTGTGTGTGACTTTGAGGTGGAACATGAGGGCTGGAGAGATAGCTCAGTAGTAAAGAGCACTTCCTGCTCTTGCAGAGGACCTGAGTTAGGGTCTCAGTAATGATATCAGAAGTTAATAACTACCTGAAAACACAGATCGGGGAGAATCCGGTGATATTCTGCCTTCTTCAGGCACCAGCACACATAACATACACTCACACAGACTTGTAAGTAAAAAAGAAAAAGTAAATAAATATGTTTTAGTAGAGTCTTGGGCCAGAGGATATAGCCCAGTAGCAGAGTGACAGACCAGCATATATGAAGTCCTAGGCTCAGTTCCCAGTCTCAGCAAAATAATGATAATAAAGACTTGGACTGGAATTTATGGCTCACTAAGTAAACTTTCCCAGCACACACAGGGCCTGGGTTCAATCTTAGCACAAACAAAAACAAATATGAAAAGTAAGATTATAACATTTTACATGGATCTCTTTTCCCTTGCTAATGCTTGTATTAAATGGTTAATGGTAGTGGTTGCATAAGAATGTGAATGTTCTTAATTTCAAAGAAATATGCACTTTAAATTTTAAAACTGATAAATTTTATGTTTTGTATATGCTACTTCAGTAAAAATAACTTTGAAAATAAATGAAATGAAAAATGATTAATAAACAAACAAAACTGTCTTCATTCTACTGGCTAAATACTCAACAAATACCCCAGCTTCAACAAGCAATGACTGTAAAAGCAATAAATGGAAAAAGTGATATTCTAATGATAATTTTGTGTATACCTTGGCTTGTGCCTGGATATTTGTTAAAACGTTATTCTGAAAGTTTCTGCAAGATCGCTTCTGGATAAGATTGACATTTAAATTGGTGGAATCTGAGCAAGGCAGATTGCCCTCCAAAATGTTGAGTGGTCTTGTCCAATCAGTCAGCATTAAGTAGAACAAAAGGTTGCCCACCCTTCTGTATGAGGGCATTCTCCTGCAACGAGACATTAGCCTCAACTACAATCTCTGGTCATCATGGTTCCACAGCAGACTGTCTTTGAAAGAGAACTACAGTTCTTTCATTCTTACAGTCTGTTGGCTCCCCCCATCATATGTGGGACTCACCAAGCCTCCATAGTCAATTCCTTAATGTAAGTGAATGAAATACATAAGCCAATATATATCACATTAGTTCTGTTTCTCCAAAGAACACCAACAAATACATGTACATGTATGTGTCGATAGACACAGATAAAAACATACTTCATAGTTTATGCACAGATTGTCTATTCTACATTGTGTTTGTTTGTGTGTGTTTGTTTATACATATTTGTGTGTAATAACAATTAATTGAAAAATAAGTCATAGATTTGAGAAAGAACATGAAGGGTTGGAGGGAGGAAAGTGAAGGGGAAATTATATAATTATTGCAATTATTATTATAATCTCAAAAAGAACAAAACATAAGTTAAGGAAAGCTTTGTTTTAACTCACAGTTTGAGCATACAGGCCTTCACTGGAGAAGTCATGGCAACGGGAACTTGAGAGAGCTAGTCATATTTGCATCTGCAATCAGGAAGCCAACAATGATGAAGTCTCATGCTCAGATTGCTTCCTCTTTTTTTTTTTTAATGCAATCTGAGACCTAAGAACAGTGAATGGTGCCGGCCTCCTTAAGGTGAGGTCTTTTACTTCAGTTAACCCAGTCAAGCAGGTGTGCACAGAGCCTAATATAATCTAAATAACTCTTCACGTACCCAGAAGCTTGTCTTCTAGGTGATTCCAGATTCTGTCAGGTTGAAAATAACACTAATCATCATGATGAATATAAAGTAAACTTGGTTTGCAAAGAATGTAGAGACTACAGCAATAAACACAGTTTGGCATTTTTAAGCAACTGTAGTTGTTTGTTTTTGCTCTCTTGGGGGACTTGCCACCAGCTCCCATATAAATCACTCATGGAAGCTTTTTCTTAATTATAAATCCTGGGCCTTAGCTTGCCTTGTTTCTTGCCAGCTTTTCTTAACTTTAAATTAACCCATCTACCTTTTGCCCCTGGGCTTTTTCCTTTTCTTACTTCTGTATATCTTACTTTCACTCCTGTCCTTGGCTGGCTGTGTAGTTGGGTGACTGGCCCCTGGAAGCCTTTCTTTTCTGGCTACTTCTTTTTTTCCTTTCCTTCCAGATTTCTCCTTCCATATATTCTCTCTGCCTGTCACCCCTGTCTATCCTTTCTCCTGCTTTACTATTGCGTGTTCAGTTCTTTATTAGACTATCAGGTGTTTTACACAGGAATAGTAACACAGCTTCATAGAGTTAAACAAATGCAACATAAGCAAAAGTAACACACCTTAAAATAATATTCTACAAGAAGCAACCATCCAACCTCTTGTGATATAATCTGAGAGAATTTTATTTCAATGGTTACTCAGCTTTAATTGCTTTGATCAAATGTATAGATATATTATTTGCATATACAATGTACCATTTTAAGTAGATGGATTAAGTATGACCAACATACTTTGACAGATACATTCACATAACTACTACTATAATCAAGATACAAAATGCATTAAATATGAAGTTCTTCTATAATAATTTACAGCCAACCTCACCTCATCACTGATCTGTCTATATTAATCTCATTTCCTTTTCCTAGAATTTCATAGACATGGACTCCTACACATGTACTCTTTTGAATCTAACTTCTTTCACTCAGCACAGTTTTGCCATACAACTACATTATTGTATTTTTCAGTAGCTCCTTTATTTTTTCCACTTATTTCTACTCCACAAAATTAATGTACACAATGTCCATGCATCCATTTACCTTGCTATGGAAATCTGGGTCACTTCCAGATTGGGCTATTACTCAAAAATGTATTTGCTCATATGGAAGTCTTTGTATACTGTCTTAGCCAAGTTTCTATTATTCTGATAAAACACCATAACCAAAGGCAACTTGGTATAATAGACCCCCAGACCTTAGCACAACTGACATGTTGAAGGCACCATTCTGACCTTAAAACCCAGCTCATAGGCCCCAACACTTGTCAAAACTCAAATAAATACCTAATCCATCAAAGACCTAGTCCATGGTTCCAGGATCAAGGAAAGTCCCTACATGTACTAAGCTTACTTCTAGGCTTCTGTATTGCTACCTGTTCTTGCTAACTGAAGTGTGCCAACCAGGACATAGTTTTGTGAATTAAAGACAAAAAAATGGTGAGGCTCAGGCAGCATGACTTGGGCAAGTGCCCTTTGCAGGCTAGAGTCAGCAGTAAAAACTTTCTATTCTGCTTTAAGAGTTTCTGTGTGTGCTCTCTGGTGGAGTTACCACATGACATTGGGAAGGAAATGGTTCATTTCAGATTACAGTTTCATATCACAGTCCATCACTGAAGAAAGTCAGATCACGAATTCAAACAGGGCAGAAACCTGGATGCGGGAGCTAATGGAGAGGCTATGGAGGGGTGCTGCTTATTGGCTTGCTCCTCATGGCAAGCTTGCTCAATCTGCTTTCTTATAGCACCCAAGACCACCAGCTCGGGGGTGGAACCACCCATAGTGAGCTGGATCCTTCCACATCAATCATTAAGCAAGTAAATGCCTCACAGGTTTGCCCGCAAGCCAATCTGATGGGGGCATTTTCTCAATTGAGGTTCCCTCTTCCAAAATGACTCTAGCTTGTGTCAACTTGACATAAGAACTAGCCAGCATATATATGAATAAATGTTTACTCCTGTTCAGTAACTATATTGGAATGTAATTACTAGAGTAATAATGAGCCATTAGTTGTATACTAAGCAATCAAACACTTCCATTTTGCAAATGAGTTTTCCATTTTGCATTCCCATCAAAATGTGAGAACTTTTGCTCATTATGCCCTCACCAACAGGAGGTTTGTCAGTCTTTTCCATTTCAAACATTCTTTGATGATATAGCACCTACTGGTGTTTTATTATGCCTTTACTTGGTATTTTTATGACACATAATACTACTTAACATTTTTTCTCATACTAGTTGTTCATTTCCCCCATCTTTTCAATTAAGATGTTGGTGTACTAGCATTTGTTACATATTCTGGAAACATGCCCTTTGAAAAAAATGTGTGCTCTGTAAATGTTGTCTTCCCAATCTTACAGTTTTATTAGTTTTGAAAATCATATCTTTCAGAAACCAGAAATTTTAAATTTTGATATCTAATTGGATATCTGTTACAAATAACAGAATATGCTTTTGATATTCTATTTAAGAAATTTGGGGCCAGAGAGATGTCTCAGTAGAAAAGAGTGTTTGCTGTGTACATATAGATGCCTGGGTTCAGGTCCCCAGTAGTCACATAACAGCCTGGTACGGCTGAATGTAGCTCCAGAGATGTGGTGGGAAGTAGAGCAAGGGAGGCAGAGACAGGAGGATTGCTGAGCTTCACTGGCCAGCTAGCCAGATTTATTCAGCAAGCTCCAGGCCCATCAGGAAGCCTGTCTCTAATCTTTGTCAGTTTTTATTTCCTATGTTCTAAAAGCTTTCTTATTAGGCAAATACACATTTGGAATTATGTCTTCCTGATCATTTTTTCATTAGTAAGAGGTTTTTTTATATGTCTCTGGTAATAACAATATTCTGAAGTCAGTTTTGTTATTAATATGATCTCAGTGATAACTTATGTATGGCTAATGTTTACATACTGCATAATTTTTTTTATTTTAGTTGCAACCTGTTTCTTCACATTTAAAATATAACTTTTATAGAGTGAATTATTCAGTCTTGTATTCAATATTTAGTCGACAATCCCAGTATTTTAAAAGAATGCTTAAACCACTTAAATTAAATGAAGTCGTTTTTGATTGGACTTAGTAGTTGTGTTGTTGTTTGGTTTTTGTTGTTGTTGTTGTTCTGATTTTAGTTTTGGTTTTGTTGTTGTTGTAGTTGTTGGGGGTTTATTTTTTGGTTTGTTTGTTTGCTTTTGTTGTTTTGAGACAAGGTCTACCTATGTAGCCCAGAATGATCTAGGGCTTATGGTGTAGAACAAGCTACCCTCAAACTCTATAGCCTCCTGCCTCCGCCTCCTGAGTACTGGGATCATCATGAGCCACCATCCCAGCCATTTGGGTTCAAGGCTAACATTTGGCTTCATGGTTCTGGTTTGCTCCTTCTCGTCTGTCTTTGTAGCCTTGTCTCTGATTCCCTTTGTGTTGAGTACTTAACCACCACCAGCTGGCTTACCTATTAGATATTCAACTTGATCATGGTGTGTGTCCATGGCTGCTCCATGGTTTCTACTCTATATTAAGACTGTGACATCTACCTTCCCATATTTTACTTCATGTAAAACGTAAGAAGTGAGAAGATAATCCTTTCATTTCACCCTTCAATTCACTATGTAAATTTAATGCTCTAATTTTCTACACATTAAAAGAATAAATTTTGTTCTTTCATCTTAAAGTATCATTTGTAAAAAAATTTAAAGAAATATATATATATATATATATACATATATATACATACTTTATTTTCCTTTATATTTACAATTTGTGACCTTTCTTTCCTTCACATAGATCCAAATTTCCAACTACTGCTATTTGCCCTTGTTCTGAAAACCTTTCTTTCTCTTAGTAAAAACATAATAGTGATGGATTCTTTTCTTTGCCTCAAAAAATTATATGCATTATTTTAATTTTTAAAGTATGCTTTCACTAGGTTGGAATTCTAAATTTCATAAAGACTTATTTATTGTCCCTACATCTTCAGAACATTATTCCATTTCCCCATCTACACTGCAGAGACACTGCCCTTGCTTTTGGATGATTTCTGATGAAAACTTTATACTAATTCTAGCCTTCTCGATAAGGTATCATTGACCACTAGGTGATCTTAAGACTTGACTGCTTTCATCAATGTGGGTGTGATACACATCACAGTGATTCACTTTTATGTTTATTTTGTTTAAATGTCATTGAGGGCCTTGGACTTACAGGTGTGTGGCTTTAATCAAGTTTTCTTTTTTCAATTATTAACCTATTTAATTGACGTTCTTTGTTTTTTTTCCTCTGAGACCCTAAGTGCACACAGGTTAGACTACAAGTGTCCACTCTCAGGAACATGGTGAAAATCTCCATTATTCTCAGCCATTTTACTGAGCACTTAGCTCAGGTATTATCTATTGATGACTCGAAATTGTTTATATATCTTTATGCACTATGGTCAGAGGTAAACATGCATGAATTATTAGTCCAATATTATGTTTTTGATTTCTTAAAGTTTCATTTGGTTTTTATTATCTCCTCCATGTTTCTCCTCATGATCCTCCAGTCTTTTAAGTCCATCATCTTCAATAGTTCTAACATCTACAATTTCTAGGTAACTTTTCTAGACTTGATTTTTTTTTACTCCTGGCTATTAATCACACGTACATTCTTCTTTACAAAAATTACACGTTTACAAAATTTCTTTGCAAAAATTACAAGTAATTTTGGTTTGGATACTAGGTGTTATGATTTTGTATCATGAATATCTCAATTTTGTTATTTTCCTTTAAAGACTGTCAAAGTTTGGGACAGTGAACAGGGCTTAGTATATAAAACACTTGCCAAACCCAAGGACTGAGTTCAGATAGCCAGAATCCATGTAAAAAGTCAGACACAGTTGCAGACATCTATGATCCCAGCCCTTTTACTGCAGGATGCAAAGTAGAGAGAGAAGAATCCCTGGAAGTTCATGGGCCAGCTACAATGGCATATAGGTGAAGAACAAGAGACTTTGTCTCAAACAAGGCAGAATACTAGAGGTTGTCTTCTGACTGTCACCTATGTTCTGTAGCATGCACATGCTAGTACCCAAACACAAAAACATGCAAACATATGCATATACATATCACCCATACACACACACACAAAGAACCTAAAATTAAACAAAAATAGGCAATTCAATTATTTGCAGATAAACTAGATTCCTTCAAGGCTTGATTTTTTACGTGTGCTAAAATACAGTGAATGTGTTTTTCGGCCCTCTGAGAGTCATGCACTGTCTACCCTTATCATTCATCAGTACCTCTGTGCTCAGGCCCATGCAATTTTGTCATATGCATGAATGCCTTAACCTTCAGCAGTGAGATCATTACAGAAATGCCTCTGCAAGCCTGGAGTTTTTCTTCTCTGGTCCTCTGTGCTACAAATTCCTACTGCTTAAAGGGCCATAAACTTTTTGGCCAGTGGGAAGGAATGCTGGGGATTAAACCCAAGGCCTTGTGCATGCTAGGCATGTACTCTACCACACCTAGATCCTCAGCCTTCTTTTAATTCTTCCTTTGGAGACATGGTATCTGTAAGTTGCCTGAACTGCTTTTGAACTCATTCTGTAGCCCAGATAGACTTTGAATATATGATCCTTCCTGCTCTTGTCTTCCTGAGTAGCTGGAATCACAAACCTATGTCATCAGGTGCTTGGCCTGCTATAAACTCCTATCTGGTTTCTCAGTTCAGGCAATGGCATATATTTTGGGGGTTCTTCTCCCTGAGAAACCATCCACAAAATCCCACCAGACAAACACCACAAAGTCCCCCCACCAAGTAATTCCTTGAGTTTTTCACAATAAGCATCTCCCTTTCCTCATCTAGTTCCACTCTTGATAAGTACAGTTTGGAAACAAAAAAATCTATACAAATATTTGCAGAATGTGAGAAATCAGAGGCTAGTATTCATTATATAGTTTCCTAAAAATTTAAAAGAAAAATGAGACAATGTAAAAGACTGCAATAACTATTATTCAACGTGGTCAAATACGTTGTTATGGGGAGCTCACTAGAGGTGACCACTCAGACACAGTGTGTAGCCAATTGAAAGTTTTTATTCCAGCTGCCTGGGACAACACCTAAATATTTAAGGACCTAGGTGTGGCCTTGAGTGTCCAGAACATATGGACACATGTTTTTAAGGGCAGAGATTCATCCAGGCATCTCACTCAGCAACTGCAGGTAGGGAGGTGGGGAATTCATCTAGTAAGCAGATTGAAGCAAGCAGTTTTAACAGAAGCCAACATAAGCAGTTAGCCAGCCCGAGGGGGGCTCCACAAAAACAAGCAGTTGAGATAAGTAAGTGGTTCCTGGAGGAAGTTCCACACAAACAAGCAGTTTTAGCAAAGTCTCAGGTAGGTTAGCTGGGACATCCTAACCTTTGGTTCCTAGAATAGAGTTGGGTAGTTTTCCATGGGATTCTTCACCAAGGAGTCTAGATTCTAATTAAGCCTGAAATGGTCTCAGCAAGAATACAAGATGGAGGAACATGTGTACTGTCTTGTCCCATCACAATATAACATTTTGAAAATGTACACCAGTATCTATCCCTCTCAAGAACTGTCATAGCCATTTGAAATCTTATTAGTTATTTATAGAAGTGTCTAATTCCCAACATTCTCACATACCATTTTCTCAACCTTTTAAATCTTCGTTCATTTGGCAGGAGGAATCTGTCTATTGTTTTAAGTGATACCTCTTCAGTTACTATATGAACAGCTTTTTCGAATATTTGTAAGCTAAGTCCATTGATTAGAGTTGCCTTTGTGTGTCATTGCCACTTTCATAGATCAGTGCCCTGCAGTAACAAAGGTCAATGTTTTAGGACAAGATGGTTCAGAGGGAAAGCAAGTGAGCAGATCTGTGGCTGTGGGCACAAAGTACTGTCTATCAGAAATCTTGACAGCTTTAAGCATTCACTCATCTAATTGCATGCTCTACTTTCCTTGATCCAACATCCTTAGTACTTGTTCTAATCTATACGCTTTCAAACTAGCTGTCATATATTCCTCAGTTCATTAGCAATGCTCTCCCTTTATCAGACCAGCAGCGTCCAGCCTGGCTGTGCAGGTATTTGGCACTTGTTACAAGACACCAGTTGTCCAACAGGGAATTTGATCTAGGCCCAACTCTTGCAAGTACCTGGCTCGTTTCAGGCCTTTGCATGACCTTAAAACAAGAAGGAATCCCTAATTGTTAATGGGAATGCTGGACCAACTCTGTAAAACTTTAGGTTTCTGGGGACTTGGTTCCAAAGTGCATGTACTTGGATTTTGCCCTCCCAAATCCCAAGGTCACCTGCCTTCTTCATTCGTTCCCTGAGCTAGATACAAAACATCTGCTGAAAGTAATTCAACCTTCTGTCAAGCCTTCCTACTTCAATGATTAACTCAGCCTGCTCTTTGATTCTGTCCTCTGGCTCTAGGACATTTAAAGGTTGCCTGGAATGCTCACAGGGGACAATCTAGCTTTTATCTTTCCTCTTGATTTAGCGAATAATACCTCTGCACATGCCACCTTCTCTTTAACAGTTTAACAGTGCTCCAAAAAGCCAACCAATTCCATAGTTCTTATCCTTACCATTTCCTTCATACTCTTGAAATGCCTAAAGTGTTCCATTACCTGCTGTGTCCCCTTCCACCTATATGCTCTACTGGTTCATTTCTGGTTAAAAAAAAAAATCTAACAATTGCACTTCCTTTGCATGCCAAGGATTACCATCATTCCACTGACTACTAGTAATTGTGTCCTCAAAGCCAAAAGTATCTGTGAGTGATCCATCCACAAGATTCCATTCCAGAAGCCGCTTCCCAGGAAGTCCTGTTCCACTGGCTAGCATTCATTTTCATGAAAGTTAGCGGAAACTGTTAGGAGACTTCTCTTGTAAGATACAACTGAAAGGCCATGAGGAGGAGTGGTAGGGAAGTAGGCATATGAGCTGACATTCAATCTGGTTTCAACAGAGACCTCAGATGATCTTAAGAGTGCCAGGATGTCTGTCCAGGGCAGTCTTAACCCGAAATAAAGACTTGGAGCTTTTAGATGCCAGACGTTGACTCTGAGCTACCCATGGTAGAATAACCTTGGGAGAAGCAATTTCCTCTGCTCAAGGACAATTTCCAGGCACAGTGCAGTTGTGAGCCTTTAAAAGCTGGGGTGCTGAGCAGATGAGGAATGGCCTCAAAGAAGAAATCTAATTGGAGAATCATTGTGTGCCATGTTTTCCCCCTAGAACTCACTATCTACTCTTCACTTAGGTCAGAGTCCATACAGTTTTGTTTCAAAGTTCGTTGTTTTTGAAAGGACCAAGCAGATGCCATAACAGGCTGCTCAGGCTTCTCTCAGAGATCAGGCCTCAATTTCAGTTTCCTGAGACTTGAGCAAGCAGTCTCTGGGAGGGCTATGACATAGTCCTTGTAGTAGCTCCCTTTTTGTATGTACTCTGACTACTCAAGGTTCAGCCAGTCGTTTATTGTCTGGGACCCCTCACCAACTTAGAACTATGTGCATGGGTCAATGTGAATGTGCGAGGCCAGCCAGCCTCCATGGCAGTTCAAGGACAGAGCCACTGAGTCAGCCCCCACAGTCAGTACGTGCAAGGCCAGCCAGTCCCCATGGCAGCTCAAGGACAAAGCCTGGGACTTGTCCAGGCCTGCCCCCAAAATGATAACTGTAACCTCCAACCAGTAAATTCAAAGGTTACACACCCTCACCCAATCATATGAAGCCAAGGCTCGTACCACCCTGATTGCAGTTTTTCCTTTTAAAAGCCCCTCACCCTGAGAGCTCAGGGCCGTCCTCCTTCACCTGGCTAGCAAGGACAAGGACCAAACCCAAGTCTGTAATAAACTCCTGTGTGTTTTGCATCGGATATCAGTTCTGTGGTGGTCTTGCCTGGGGGTCTCTTGATGCAGCCACAACATTTTCAAGAGAGCAGGCTAAGATATGGACCAAAGTGATAGATTGTCCCAGTTATAATGCTACTGACTTTCTGAATGGTGCTTTTTACACTGTGCTCTTACCATGATGACACTAAGCTCTGCAAACTCATTTCCCCAGACTCCTTTGTCAGTTTCTTGTGGCACCTTCCTCAGTCTCTTGGATCCTTCAACACTATGGCAACATCCTGGTCAGACTCTCTCCTCAGGGGTCTGAACTCTACAGATGCCACGTCAGCAAGCTTCAGCAATATCCCCAACTTGTCTTAAACTGTCACCAGCTTTAAGAGAGAGGAAGTATTTCTTGCGGTCACTTTCACTGGGTTAGATCCAGGTTCCCATTCTGTTTGGGGGTTTTGTTTTTTTGTTTTACCATTTTTCTGTAATCGATTTCCTACGCTCAACATCCTCCGACAAACACCTAGTGCGGCAGCTTCTGTTTGCTTCTCGGGTTCTGTCGGAAACAGTCATTTGATAAAAGGAAAGGAGGTAGTGAGGGATGTGACCTGTGTTTGTGAGGGATGGGGATGACATGGAGCAAGAACTGATCAGAGATGTGAAGATCCAGCTTGCTGCACCGTGTTCCACACACTTCAAGTAGCATCATTCCTGCGAGGGTGTCACTTATGGCCACCAAGTTGTAGGAGGAGTGAAGGCAAACATTTGGGTTGATGAGATTTGTTGAGAAGGTGGGTGTTAGAAGGGACATGGCCAAGGTTATCAAGGACACTGGGAAAGAATTTTAAGTCAAATCTCTCTGAACAGAGTTTAGAGCACATTAAAAGTTTTATTCCCAGAGAAATGTAACTGCTTCAGCATATAAATAGAACTAGATAAGAAAGTTGTTTTATACTAGGGCTTAGGAGGGATAAGACCACCCCTACCCTTTCGAATTTGTCTCAGGTTTCAATGATGTAATGGTAAGTATTATCGTATGTCAACTACTTCATCAAATCTTTGCTAAGCAAAACTAGTCCGTGGCTTTTGAATCATCATTTGGAGTCTGTTTAGGTTACATTAACTAATAAAGAAATAAATAGCTGAACTCTGCTTTGCCTTTTTTAAATCTCATTCTGTTTGCCAAATCCTCCAGGCCTAGGGAGGGTCAATTCAGCACAAATTGCTGCAGATTTCCAGAGCAAGTGTTGATTCTGTAATCTGTTGTGTAACAAGACTCTGGGGAGCCACCTTGTCAGAGCAAAGACTGCTCCCTGAGAGAGAAACAAAATATGTTGAAGACAAGTCATCTTCTGAGGGTAGGCGGTTAGAGAATTTTTCAATATGTTCCTGGTCCAAAGGTGATAGGTTTGTTTAGCCACTATCGCCTACACCTGACATCCTGTGAAACCATCAAGTTACTTACAGATGGAGGAACTAGTCTCTTCAAGACATAACCAATTGTTCCTGCTCTAACGCAAACATTGGTGCCTCTGAGAGGTCTCCCTCTACCCCAGCCATCGCAGGCTCTTCCTCTTACACCCTTTGTTACTCCCAAACACAGATGGCGCTAGAGGTAATTCTAAAGGTTGTTCAGTCATGCACACCAAGCTTCAGTGTGAAGGCAGTGTTGTTGTTGTTGTTTACCTCAGAGATCCTCTTTGTTGGCATTAACACAGTATTCTAATCATGTAGAGACAGTTCTATTTGGCTGTGGCAATTCTGGTTGGAATGAAGCAAACTATATTCAAATAAAACCAGAAGGGAAACATTCCATTTGGGCTTGGGCTTTCTCCTGATATCTCTCCCCGCCCCCAAAGTGTTTCAGGCCAGTATTTGCTGATACTTGGATGATATGAGGAAACGCTGGAGAACAGCAAGAGCCCCTTGTCCCCACACCTCGAGCAGCTTTAAAGTATAAGAACGCATCCTGTAGCCGGGCAGTGGTGGCACATGCCTTTAATCCCAGCACTCAGGAGGCAGAGGCAGGCAGATCTCTGTGAGTTTGAGGTGGGCTTGGTCTCCAAAGCAAGTTCCAGGAAAGGAGCAAAGCTACACAGAGAAACCCTGTCTTGAAAAACCAAAAAAAAAAAAAAAAAAAAAAAAGAGCGCATCCTGTAAAAACAGATTTTCTATGCCAATGATACTGGGACCTTAGTTTTTAAAAGGACTTGTGCTTGGACGAATAATTAACCCAGGTGTTTGTCTTACCTATTACCATATAACAAATTACCCCCCAAAAATAACAACTAAAACAGCGACCACCTATCAGTCTTCAGTGACTCTGCGGTTTGAGGCTTTCACTGGGGTAGTGTTTGGCGAGTTCTAGCTGTAGCTCTCTGTCTCTTGTGTATCTGTCATTATCCGGAGAACAGATTGAGACTAGAAAATTGAAGATATCCATTATTAGTTGTGTCTAATCTCCATAGATTGTAACTGTTCATGCTTCCCCTAATTACTTTTCTCTTCTCTGGGATGTCTTTCTGTTATGTGCTCTTACAGCCCATGTATACTGTCCCCCAATCCCTCATTACAGTTCAGCCTCCGGGCCTTCACCTCCCCACCTGACATCTGCCTCTGTCCGGGGGCCAACAGACACAAAGTGGACGTCAATGACTTGAGAATAGTCTTCTTGTTTGTGGTTTTATCCATAGTGTCTGGCACTGTGTCTGCAGCTGAGGAAAAGATCAATATTACCTGTTGAGGAAATGTGATGTAATAGCCGAATTGTGAACAGAAAAAAAAAAATTAATTCCACCACTGGAATTCCCACCAACAAATAACAGATATTGGGTAAAGGGAAGTAAAGTCCAGGGGTCCGAATGATGAGTCATTGCAATGAGGTAACGACAGTGTTTGATAAAATCTGCTCTTTCATGAGCACATTTAACTGAGGTAGGTTTTTCTCAAGAATAGGAAAACAGTCCAAATCAGTTAATACAGAGGTAGGAAACAATAATATTAGTGTTTTCACCATTTCTGGATATATGAAACACCTAACAAAATCACTTAGGATAAAGATTTTTTTCTTATCTCAGTTTATTTTAACCATTTGTGTGACGGCAACCTAAACTCTAATTCTTCTTTCCTCAGTGTCATGATGTGTGCACCAAAGAATAAGAAAATGCACCCCGATGAAAGGTGTGGGAAAGAAATCAGGGAGAGAGTTTTGGGGAATGCTAGTCACCATGTGGATTAAGGGATCATGATGGGGCAAAGAAGTATTTAAATAAGATACCATGGCAGCAGATGCCTTTCATGATACCCTGGAGCCCACATAACCAATTAGAGTTGCCCCAAATACAGCAAAGGGCCAGGCGTTTGGCTCCACTGGAAAGTTACTGGATGGATACTCATCCCATTGAGGAAGTACCAGACAGGACTCTGAATGGCTTCTCTTTGAAGAGGGACATTTCTGGAGAAGGGCTTCACTCTGGGCAATCAGCCAACACAGCAAGCGGCTGGAAGTGAGTGGATAGGACTAACGGCAGGAGTGGGCTGGCATCCCACATCGTCCGCGAACACCCCTCTCTAGTAACAGAACAAGTCTGGACTTCTGTTTGACAATTTCAGGGCCGGGAGATTCAAATCTCCATTTAAAAAAAAAATATGCCCAAAGCCGCTTTTTGAGGTAACTTTCAGAGATGACTCATGACCATTTTCATCCCAATTCTACTGAAGCACACTATTACAGGAACAGTGTGAGCTAACCACCAAAGGGAGTAGAGCTTCTTTTAGAAAGTAAAGCAGGCACAGTGACCATCTGCACCAAGTGTGAAGAAGGGTTTTGCTTCCCAGGAGGCTACCTTAGGGAAGCTGCTGCTACGAATCACTGGAAATGAGAATGTGAGCAGTAGGTGGAGTGTATAAGAAGGAAGGAGATGGGGTTGCGGGGACCCCCTTAACTTCATCATCATCCAGGAGGGACGTCCACTTGCTCTCATCACTTGGGGGAGTTAGGAGGTGAGGTGAGACAAGACTGTCAGCGGGGCAATAACGCGGTGTGCACTGCACCAGGTAAACGGAAAAGAGTAAAAGGCAGAGGGAGCTCCAAAGCAGCAGTTCTCAACCTGTGGGTCAAGGCCCCTTAGGGGTCATTCAACTCTTTCACATGGAGAAAACACAGATATTTATATTACTATTTATAATGGTAGCAAAATTACAGTTACAAAGCAGCAATGAAGATAATGTTATGGTTGGGGGTCATCACAACATGAGGAACTGTATTAAAGGGTCACAGAATTAGGGAGGTTGAGAACCACTGCCTAGAGTGTGCAGAAATATGAACTTCTTCATTCAGTCTATCCAAACAGAGTGCTTGTGAGAGACGCATGTTCTAGTACAGCATGTACTCATGTAGCTAATGGATAGGACACTAAGGATACAAGAATAGATGTACCTAATTCAGATATTTGAATAAAATTTTAGAGTGAAGGAATTATAAAAGAGTAGAATATCAGAGTAAATTCAATGTAACTGCTGATTCAAACTGATTAAACTATTTATTAAAAGTGGGATTATATATAACAATTGTGGCTTGAATTCCATAGATAACAAACAGGGATGAAAACCCAGGTTAACTTTATAGCCATGTACCAGCACTTTGCTTTGCTAATCAATGAAACTAGATTATTCTAAATTATATATATATGTGTGTGTGTGTGTGTGTGTGTGTGTGTGTGTGTGTGTGTGTATTTAATATATATGTATTCAGTAAAAACACAGGAAAATAAATGATCATCATCCAACCCCTCTCTTTCCCAAGTCTATGAAAGCACCAAAGAACTCAATATTTTGCTCTTAAACCCTTTTCTATCCACCTGGATAACTTCTAGGTTTTTCTTTCCTTCTTTTTCAAAATCCAGCTAATTTGCCATCTGTTCCAAGATGGTTTCCAGAAAAGCATCAGGTGACATCCTCACACTCCCCCTCTACTCATTGGCTCCACTATCATAGTGACACCTCAAGACTGTACAATTGTTCACCCATTAAACAACAGCCTCTCTGAGTACAAGCAGACATCAACACATGCCCGTAAGACCAAAGGCTGACTGGATGATTGCACACTATACGAGGAAACTGTTCATCTGGGACTTGTTCTTCCCTAAGCATGTTGTTTTGAATGCACTTCCACATTGTCTCATCTAAGCCTGGCCCAGAAATATCTATGTCCTTAACAAGTAAATTTACTGAGTAAAGAGAGCCAAACCAGAGGAAAGAGAGGAGTGTGGAAGAGCATATATGCTTCTGCATGAGAAGTACTCCCAAGCCTTAGGAATAATAACAAATTTGTATTTATTTGCTGAAGACTTTAATAGCATGCTCTGTGCTAAGCACATCTTATTATTTTGCCTTTCTCATCCCCATAACATGCTTATGTGTTAGACATGTATGAAGAAAATCACATCAATCATATACTGAAGCAAGAACAAAAGCTTGGAATGAGCTGAATTCTAGCTGACTCCATTGGTAACATTCCATATTAACCACTATGTTACATGGTTCCAACATACACAAACTGTGACAGTTGTTGTGGGATACTTGTACACTGTGTGAAGATGTATTGTTGTGATTGGTTTAATAAAGAGCTGAATGGCCAATAGCTAGGCAGGAGGTATAGGCCAGACTTCCAGGCAGAGAAGGAGGGGAAATCAGAGATGAATCTAAGCGCATGAGAGAGATTCTAGGAGACACGGAAGAAGCAGGATGGGTGGTACATGACAGAATGTAGATGAATAGAAATGGGTTAATTTAAGTTATAAGAGCTAGTTAAAAACAAGCCTAATCTAATGCCAAGCTTTCATAATTAATAATAAGTCTCAGTGTCATTATTTGGGAACTGGCTGGCGGGACTGAGAAAGACTCATTGCAGACAGTAATGTATTTCTTCACATCTTCCTACAAAAAATCTGCCTTCTGCATCTAGTAGTAAGTATAAAAGCCCTTTGAGAAGACTAGGGTAGCTACAACGTTGTTTCCTAAGAATAAACAAATACATCCTCAGACTTTAAGGTCTGTTTGAGAAACAGAAATTAAAGTTCTCTACTGAAATTTTACCCTATTTCTATCTCAGGAAGCAACAACAGAGTCAGATGGTCATCCAACTGTCATTTTGTTATTGTACAGCTGGATTGAAGAGTGTGGCACAGAGTCAAGAATCTTCTCCTCTACCCTGGCACTGAATTACCACTCAGTCACTGGAAAAAAGATCAGTCAGGCAGCTCAGATCACGCCAAGTGATCTCCAAGTCTACCCTCACCATCTCATGTCATCCTGCTCCCCTAAAAGGGGAGTGCTATGTTAATTTAGTGGCACTTTCCTGAAAGGAAGAGAATTGTCTACACAGTTTGCAAAGGGATGGTCTAAAGACAGCATAAAGAAAAGAGAATCCAAGATGGTGAAGTGTAAGCACCTAGCCACCACTTTCTCTACAAAGAACTGTAAAAAAAAAAAAAAGAGTAGTCACCTTTGAAGATGATGGTTGAAGGAGTGTGCTGGAACTCAGCAATGGGGAATAGAAATCCTGTAAGGTGCAAAGACCTGGAATGGCAAGCAGAACCCTGACTCCCTATTCTCAGGTCAAGGGGACTGGGGACTCTGGATTTCAAATAAACAGTAAATGGAAGAGTCCTTAAACCGCATTGATATAGATGGCAGAAATCCTACACACAGGAGAGTTTCACAACTGACACAGGCATGGAGCCAAATGGAAGGCAATGCCTAGAGTCCTCCAAGTAGATTTGCTTCACAGTAGTTCAGAAGGGTCAACCCTTTCTAAGTCCCATAGTATAGGCATGTCCCAAAAACTTCAAAGAAGTTCCCTCCAACCTTTATGGAACGAGGGCTCACACCTCTGGAACCTGATGCCTGTATTCTATATATATTCCACTCTACCAATCTAAGGATGCACCTCCTATGGTCCATGCATCCCAACACAATTACCATTCGTATACAACATTGTAAAATTGAAGCTGTGTTCTGCAGCACTTGAATCTAAAGAGATATAGGTACCCCTGTACTCTACATCCCCACACTGCTACCACCATTGACAGAAAAACTTACTTCTATAAAGGCTCATCCTTGTGAGTTCCAAAGACACATCTCCCATTTGGGGTGTGTGTGTGTGTGTGTGTGTGTGTGTGTGTGTGTGTGTGTGTGTATGGTATTGTTACTGACACAGATTAAGGCTCCAGATGACAAAATATCTTGTAACTGAGGGGCTGGAAAACATATTCACAGAGCACCATGTCCTTCTTGTCACTGACAAGAGGTCTTTCTCTCTCTAGAAGAGCGCAAACAAGTGGGGTCTGAAGACATATCCTCACGTTCCATACCCTTAGCATCAAGACTCCCTGGGAAGCCTCTACAGCCTACACTTCAGCGCTGTCCCTCCCAATACCAGAAGTCAAACCTGCCCCCAAGTTCTTGAAATCATTCACTTCCGGAAGTCTTCATCCAATGCAAAAATCACATACTACACTAGGACAGAGAGTTACTGATGAGTTGACAACATCTGGAGATTCACACAGAGATTGCCCCTTTGTACTTCCTTGTAACCAAGGTCAGTGGTGTACCACAATCAACTGACATCCTACAATCCATCTACAGGAGAACAGCTCTCCTGATGAAAGTTGCTCTATAAAATTAGAACAGGTAAGCGTTGTACAAGATATAAATTTGTTATTTTAATGATAAATTCAGCAAAGAGGTAGAGATTATGAAAAATAATCAATCAAAATCTTTGAGCTGAAAAATTCGATCACCGAGAGGATAAAATACAACTGAGAGCTTCAGCATCAGACTAGATTGAACAGGAGAAGTGATTTATGAATTTAACCTGTCTTTTGAAATAGTAGTAAAAAAGAAGAAATGAATAAAGGAAGGGTCAGAGAAGAGGGACAGCGAGAAAGGAAAAGAAAAAGGGAAAATAATTAGCAACGTCTATGAGATTTATAGAGCAGTGAAGGAAATAATTATGAATATCCCAGAAGGATAACACAAGATAAAAGACAAAAAAATTTATTCAACGGACTAAATGAAGAAAAGCAAATTATTGGAAAGAAACTGATGACGAGTCAGTTCTAGGGGTCTCGAATTACTTGTTAGAATCCAAATGTAAAATGCACTACAGTCTCATGCATTTAAACCAGCGGTTCCCAACCTTCCTAATGCTGTGACCCTTTAATACAATTCCTCATGTTGTAGTGACCCCCAACCATAAAATTATTTCATTGCTACTTCATAACTGTAATTTTGCTACTGTTATGAATCATATTGTAAATGTCTCTATTTTCTGATGGTCTTAAGCGACCCCTGTGAAAGGGTCATTCGACCCTCAAAGAGGTTACAACCCATAGGGTGAGAACCACTGATCTAAGCATTTTGTCCCTGACTGGTACTGTATGGGGAGATTGTGCAAACAGCTTCCTGCTCCTGCCACCATGACCTCTGTGACTGCTAATACATCTTCCCCACCATGATGAACTATAATCCCCTGAGACTATAAGCCAAAGCCACCCCTGTATCCCTTAAATTGCTTTTTTTTTTTTTTTTGTTTTTTTTTTTTTGTTTTTAAAGACAGGGTTTCTCTGTGTAGCTTTGTGCCTTTCCTGGAACTCATTTGGTAGCCCAGGCTGGCCTCGAACTCACAGCGATCTGCCTGGCTCTGCCTCCCGAGTGCTGGGATTAAAGGCGTGCGCCACCACTGCCCAGCCTTAAGTTGCTTTTATCAGGACATCTTATCACAGCAACAAGACAGTAACACAGACACTGGATTAGGTTAATTTGTTCAGGAAGACCCAGGTTTGCTGTCCGAGGTTCCTGTACTGTATGAAATGGAGAAAGTGAGCTGAACACTATCACCATCACCCTGCTTCTTAACTGCAGATGTAACACGACTAGCTGCCCCAGCTTTTGCCTCTGTAACTTCCCAAAATGATAGAGCAGAAGGCTGGTTCGTCACACTGCATTTCCACTTGGGAAACAGGGAGTGAACAGGAAGTGAGGTCAGACTATAAAGTTTCAAGGTCTGTCCCAAGTGACCCACTTCTCCAGCAAGGCTTTCCTCCTAAGGTTCTACAACCTCCCCAAACAGTGCCACCAACCGAGGGTCTGGTGTGCAAACAAATGAGCCCATGGGGGACATTCATATTCCAATCACGTCATCTGGAGAATTCCTCATAGACATGCCCAGAGGCCAATGTCCCATTTGATTCTAAATGCTGTCGAGTTGACATTTAACAGGAATCACAATATGTACTACAGCCGATTTGTGGGGGAAAAAAATGCTCTTAAGACAGAAAATGCTGAAAATAACAAATGTTCCAGTTCCTTCAGGAGACTCACCACTAAACTAATAGAATGTTTCTCAACAGTAAACTTGCAGATTAGGAGGAAATAGAATGGCATATTCAAATTTGTGAAAGAATGAAAGTGTCAATTAAGAATAATATACCCCCTCAAAGAAAATTATATCAAAAATAGTGTTCAGAAAGGAAGGATAATGTTTCCTAAAATATGCAAAACAGAGAAGGCATTACCAAGATGGACATATAGGAAAATGTTGAAAGGAGTCCTAGGTGTAGAAGCAACATATAATAGCTACCATCATGATAACACACAAAGGGACAAAAATCATTGGTAAAACAAATATACAAAGGAAAAATTAAAATAATTCAATCTTATTGCTATAGAAAACACCAAAACATAAAAGCAAACAGTAAGATACACAGACCATACAAAATAATTTTAAAACAATGAAGAAAATGACAGTAATAAATTTGACTTATTACTAACCCTGTACACAAAAATTAAATCCCTCAATCAAAAGAAATGGGGGTAACTTGATGGGATTTTTTAAATGCAACCTAGTTACATGCCGCCTACAAGAAACTCTCTTAAAAATATAGACTGAAAATAAAGAGAGAGAAAACCGTATTCCTCAAAAAATGGAAACACAAGCCAGCTAGAGTAGTTTTATACTTAGATCAAGTAAAGAAGCTTTTGAGTCAAAATTTATTAAAGCCATAAGGGATGTCAGTAGATAATGATAAGTGGTCAACTTATCAAGAGGATACAATTATAAATGGACCCCCAACTCTGGAAAATTAATTATATGAAACAAACATTATAAGACTGAAACGGAGAGAAAGATTCCAACTCAATAATCTTTGGGGACTTGAATACCTATTTTCACCCGTGAACAAATCACACAGAGCAAAGAAAGTCAATGAGCAAAGAGCAAAATTAAATTACACTATGAACCAAATGGACCTAAAAACATTTATAGAACATTTAGAGAACTTACACAATAGCCAAGCAATTGATATTATTTTCACAAGCACACAGAGTGTTACTCAAGAGAAACTATACATTATCCCCACAAAACAAACATCAACAAATTTTTAAAAATTGAAATTGTATCATTTTCTCTGATCATAAGAAAATGAAACTAAAGATCAGAATCAGGAGGAACTCAGGAAATTATGAAAATACATAAAAAACAATATGTTCTTGAATTACTAACGAGTCAATGAAGAAATCCAAAGGACAATTAAGTTTTGTCTTGAAATAAACAGAAAAGAAAATACAATTTACAAATGCTTATGGGATACAGACAAAGCAATATTATAAGGAAGTTTTTAGTCAATGACTACCTACATAAAGAGAGAGAATGAGAAAGAGAGAACAAATAAGCCGTTTGAGTTTTCTTCACTGTTGTCAAGATGAAATACTCTAACAAAAGCAACATAAGAGAGAAAGGACCTATTTTAGCACACAATTCAGGGTTCACATGGGAAACAATCGTGAACAGAGCAGTAGATGCAACTATGCTAGTACTCAGCTCACTTTCTCCACTGTATACGATCCAGGATTCCTTGCTCTGGAAATAATGTCCCCAACACACAAACACAATTAAGATGGACCTTCCAATATCAATGAATGTAATCAAGATAATCCCCTACAGACATAGCCGGAGGTCCATCTCCCAGCTGATTCTGGATCTTGGCACACTGATAGTTTTAAACCAACTATCATATAAATAAAAGCCAAAACAAAACAAATGCTACATTAGTATATATATCAAAGAGCAGAGCAGAAATCAACAAAATAGACAAATACTAAAGAACAATGAAATAAGGTTGACTTGGGGAGGGGATGGAGTGAGTAAACATACAAACTAGCTAAACAGGTATAAAGGAAAAGATTCCAAAAACTAAAACTAGACGTGAAAAGAAGCCCTACAACCAATATATTAAGTTATACCTAATATTTAAGATTTAACCTTTTTGACACAAAATACTATTAAGGCCTATCATAAACAACTATACACTAACCAGCTAAAAAGTCTGTAAGAAATGGATAAATTTCAAAATTCATAAAGTCTATAAATAGGAAACTATGAAGAAATGCAAGTCACAAGAAGACACAATATAGTAAAGACCAGGACCTGATGGCTTTGACGGTTCATTCTACAAAACATCTAAGGAAAGGTGATGCCAATTCTTTCTATACTATTTCAATAAATTGAAAAGGAGAGAACTTTGCCCCACTTAGCCTACAAAATAGGCATTACAATGATGCCAAAACCAAAGATGTAACAACAAAAGAAAACTAGAACCCAGCATTCTTGATAAACATAAATGCAAATATTATCAACCAAGTACTAGTAAACTGAATTCAACAACACATCACAAATTCTACATGCCGCCATCACATGGGGTTCATCCCAGCATGCAAAAACGGTTCAGCATATACAAAACAAACAGCATAATATAGCACTCCAACAGATCAAATAACACAATAATCTGTAGTTGATACAGAAAAGGCATTTGATAAAATTTAACAGACCTTTGTTTTAAACTCCTTCCACAAATTGTGTAAGAAGAACCACACCTCAGCATTAATAAGTGAGAAATGACAAACCCACTACTAACAACAACAAGGGAGAAAACCTGAAGAGATTTTTTTTAAATATCTGGAATAAAATAAAGGTATTCATTTTCAGCACTCCTATTCAACATAGTACCAGAACTTCTTTTGTAATTTTCATATATGTATATTCCATTTACATCATTTCCTGATTTCTTCTGCCCCTCCCATGTCTCCCTGGTTCCCTCTCAAATCATGGCTTCTTTTTCTTTGATATTATATATGTATATATTATATAAACATAGAATATATAAATATACTAAAATGTATAAATATAATTTATTTATAAGTTATTTATATATTATATATGACATATTTGTGTATTATATATGACATATAATATATAAATGCTATATTCACATATAGATGTACATATATAAATAAATATATAAATACAGCCTACCAAGTCTATATAGTGTTGCATATATATATATATGTTTTTATGGCTGACCATTTGATCCTGGATAACCAGTTTGAGGGCTCATCTCTGGAGAAGAATGATTATCCCTCTCTTAGTAGTCATTAAGTCATTGCCTGTAGCCTGTAGCTCTTGATCTAGGGGTGGGGCTTGTGAGATTTCCCTCTCCAGATTGGCATGTTAACTGGTATTGTCACTATTCAGGTCTTGTTTAGACAGACATACTGTTAAAATTTCATGAGCGCAGTTTCCCTGTAATATACAGATGACACATTCTTACAGTACATGTCTTCTGGCTCTTACAATTTTTCTACCTCCTTTTCCTTGATGTTTCATGAGTTATAGGGGCTAAGGGTTGTACTGAAGATGTATCAGTTGGGGCTGGGAATCCATAATGAGTGGTTCTCTGCATTTAGATCACATGTGGCTTTCTCTAATGGTCTCCATCTACTGCAAAAATAAGTTTCTTTGTTGCGTAGTGGGAAGTGCACTTATCTTTGGTTATAAGGATGAGTATTAAGGATATAGAATAAGTATTAAGAATGCAGTTAGAGGGGTTGGCGATGGCTCAGTGGTTGAGAGCACTTGCTGCTCTTGCAGAGGACCAGGGTTCAGATCCCAATACTCACATGGCTGCTTACAACTATAAGTATCTTCATTTCCAAGGTATCTAATGCCCTCTATGGCAGCAGTTTTCAACCTGTGCTTCACAACCCTTTGGAGGTTGCATGTCAGATATCCTGCATATCAGATATATACATTATGATTCATAACAGTAGCAAAATTATGGTTATGAAGTAGCAATGAAATGATTTTATGGTTGGGGGTCACCACAACATGAGAAATGTATTAAAGGTCACAGCATTTGGAAGATTGAGAACCACTGCTCTCTGGCCTCCCTGGGCACAACTGGGTAGGACTATTGATTACTTGTCTTCCTTAGCAGTTTGCATGGTACCTACGATACCTTCCAGTACTACAAGACGAAGAAACAGAGGACACACAAATGAGAAAGGAATATGTCAAATTACTTCTGTTTTCCCACTACTTCATATGTAAAGCCCTAAAATCTTTCTTTAAAAAAAATAGTGGCAGAATTTATGAAGAAACAAAGTAAGGTTAAAGGTCATAAAATCAAAATATAAAATAGAACAGCAATACAATGTTTATGCACCCATGGAAAAATTTGGCAGAGTGTGTGTGTGTGTGTGTGTGTGTGTGTGTGTGTGTGTGTGTGTGTGTGTGTTAGAGAGAGAGACAGAGAGAGAGACAGAAAGAGAGAGACCGAGAGAGAGACAGAGACAGAGACAGATAGTCTACTGCAGGTTGAGCTCAGAGGTTCATACATGTTAAGAAAGTACTCTACCACTTAATTATATACCAAGCCTTCTTTTTTTTTAAATTTTGAATCAGGGTCTCCTTAAAATGCCTTGTCGGGGCTTGAATTGCTAATAGTCTTGCCTCTAATAGTTGTGACCCACAGGTTGAGAACCACTGCCATGGAGGACATTAGATACCTGGGAAATGGGATTGCACACTGTTGTGAGCTGCCATGTGTGTGCTGGGGTCTGAACCCAGGTCCTCTGCAAGAGCAGCAAATGCTCTTAACCACTGAGCCATCTCTCTAGCCCCTCTAACTGCATTTTTAATACCTATCCTTTATTCTTAATACTTATTTTTATAACCAAAAATAAGTATACCTTTCACTATTCAATGAGATGCCTCCTGCATCATAAGTAAAAAGGAAATAATCTCTATGATGAAAAGTATAAGAAACTGATGAAACAAATAATTATAGAGGTGTCATCACACATATAGAGAAAGGGAAACTCTAACCTCATACAAATTATAGAGGTGTCACACATATAGAGAAAGGGAGACTCTAACCTCATACAAATTATAGAGGTGTCGTTACACATATAGAGAAAGGGAGACTCTAACCTCATGGACTGCATAAATTAAAATAGTTTAAATGCCCAGTCTACCCAAAGTAGTCCACATATTCAATGAAATCTTCATTAAAATATGACATTTGCCAAAAAATGAAAAATGATTACAAAACTCATATGAAACCAAATGAAGCCAAGAATAGCCAAAGCAATACTGGACATAAACATCAAGGAGATCAGAGAGAGCAACATCACAATGCCTGACTTCAAAGTATCCTACCAAATCACCAGCATAAAGGCACGTAGCTATACAGATTGATGGAACAGAATGGATAATCCTAATGTTAACCCATATATTTATAGGCAGTGAATTCAGTAAGTTGATGCAAATACACACAAAAACCTTCTCCTCAATAAGCAATACTGAGAAATGCCATCGCCCTACTTCTTACCATATACACACAAGACAATCAATATAAATGAGATTAAGGACCGGCATTCAAAATCTGAAACTATTATTTAAAATGGGATATACTTCCAGGCATTGGAACAAAGAGTTTTGGATAAATTCCTAAAACTCCAGGCAACAAAAGCAGAATTAGACTAATGGGATTATATCAAACTACAAAACTTCTTTCTGTATAGCAAAAGATATAACCTATAGAGTGACAGAATGAAATATTTCTAAATTTCTCATCTGATTCCTATCTAGAACATAGAAGAAACACAGACAGCATAACAGAAAAAAAATGAATAAAGCAATAGCCAAGTGATCTGAATAGACATTTCTTTTAAAATGATAAAACAAATGGCTAACAACTATATGAAAAAATACTAGCTTCACTCACTGATTATCAGGGTAAAACAAATCAAAAACCATGAAATCATCTCATCAGAGTGAAAACAATTGTTATTATAAAAAATACAAAAATTAACAAATGTTGGCAAGGTTATAGACAAAGGAGAGTTCTTGTACACTGTTGGTGGGAATGTAAATAATTCCAGCCATTAGGGAAAACGGTGTGAAGGTTTATCAAAATATTGAAAATAAAATTGCTGTATAACTCGATAAACTTCATTGTTGTGTACAATACAAAGGAAATAAGATCATGACATCAAACATGAATAGCATGTATATTGTAACACTATGAAGAATTGCAAAACGTAGTATCAACTGAGATATAATAGACAGATGAACAGATTTTTAACGTAGTATATGTATATCGTAGAATGAAAAGACTAAAATATTATCTTTTTTGGTAATATGAAAGGAAGTGGAGGGTATTTTGTTAACAGAAATAAAACAGGCACCAAAAACCAAGTACTGCATCCTCTTGCTTGTAGAGACTAAAACAGTTCGTTGACCACATAATATTAGAGAGAACAATAGAGGTTATTGATGGGTTAAAATGGGAACAGAAAGAGAGAGAGAGGGTGAACAGTGGGTATCAAAATACAGTAATAGTGGGGGAAGTAGTTCCACTGTTTTAGAGTATAGTAAGGTACTGTAATCTGTGACAATTATACAACTCAAAACAATTAGGGGAAAGCGTGCAGATTCTTATTGCATAGAAATGATCACATTTGTGGAGATGGAAATATTAATTGATACTTTCCCGTGCGTATATATCTAACTATAGCACTACACCATTTTCATGTAGGTTTTATATCAATTAATTTTTTAATTAAGAATAATAAGTACAACCACTTTCTTTAAGATAGTGCTCTTGATTTGCCATAGTACTTTTATTCACTGCTTAATGTCATTTTAACTAAGAAAAAAATTAAAATTTTAAACTCTTAGCAATGTCAAATATCTCATAGTGATCATTACTAAAAACTATTTTTAATATACCAGATGACAACCAGATTCCAATGTTTACAAAGAAAAGAACCGGGCACACTGCATTTATGGATCTGCATTTAATGGCCATCAAATGCCTTTGCTTAAATGTTTAAAATGTCTTTAAACATTCTAGTATATTATTTTTGCAAGGTCAGTTCTTAGCAGTGATAACCTGGTTGTTTACATTTGAGGTGTCAGGGAAAAAATACATTATTAGAAATAACCAAATGTTTTATTTTCTTTTTCTGTTGCTGTGATAAAAACACTTGGCAAAAGGAACTTATGGCAAAAAGAGTTCACTTAGCTCATAGTCCAATATATACAGTGGGGACATCAAGACAATAGTAGGCTGAAACAGGTGGCCTCATTGCATCCACAGTCAGAGGAGCAATGAGACTCTCTGGAATGTTGTACTGATGTCAACGGTCAGATTTAGGAAGTTTGTAGCCCGTATTCAATATTTAGCTGCCTGTTCTGCTTGTCTCCTGGAACTTCTACAGTGTCAGCTTGAAAGTGCTCCAAAGGTTTGTCAGGCTCGCTCTTCCGTTTTGTTCAATCTGATTTGTGTTCCTTGACTCAGTAGTTCCATTGTCCATCTTCAGATAGTGCTGATTCTTATTGCCTTGGAATTCCCTTATAATATCTTCATCTGGTATTGTCATTTCTACTCCAGCCTTCTAGGGTGTTCATTTCTTTACTGATTTTCCATTTTTTTCTCCTTAAATTAAGTCTTGACTTACTCCACATCTTTAACTGTTCGAATTTCTTCATAAAATTTATGTTCCTGGAATATGTCAGCAAGTTGAATTTGAGGAAACTTTCAACTGAGTTTTTTTTTTAAAGAGAGATCACAATTCTCTGTCCCTTTATTGGCCTCATGTTTATTGTTTCAGAAATTGCACACTGAAATTTAATATGTGATAACTATGGAAGTCATATTCTTTTTCATATTTTGTCTTTTGTCTGCGTTTAGTTTGAGGTCCTTCATCACTTGAAGACGTCTACCATCAACACAGAAGAACTAAAACTTGTAGCTGCACCTGTTCCCAACCTAAATCTAAAGATAAAACACAAGTGAGCCTTCATAGGAGGTTGAGGGGTTACAGAGTATAAGAGGAAAGTGAAAGAAGCCAATGCAGTGTGGCAAAGACCAGAGCGGGGCCAGCAAACTCAGGACTGACGGTCCCATCACATGGGAGGAAAAAGTTGGATGCTGGTCAGCTGTGGGTTTTGTTGCACAGTTAAGCATGCCTGTAAAAAATACTTAAGTTAACCATCACAATTTATAACCTATTACTCTTAAGTCAGTTGGAGGAAAAAAATGTACAAAGAACTTAATTATATAATAAAAATATGTATTTATGTATGCATGTATGTATGTACGTTTGTATCCAAGAAAAAAGATAATAGCAAAAAGCACAGAAATAAGGAGCCACAAAATATGATTACAAAAACACAACCAAGTATATCAGTAATTATTGTACTGTCTCTGGGTTAAGCCCATGCACAGCTTAACATCCTTATTCCAAATGCATAGGACCAGAGCTGTTTCCAGTTTCAGATATTTTTATATATAAGGAATACCTGCATATACATAATGAGATATATTGGGAATGAAATCCAAATATGAAATTAAAATTCATTTATATTTCATGTTCATGTATAAATTTTGCCTGGAGGTCATTTTATAAAAGATGTTAGTAATTCATAATATAGACTTTTCCACCTATGGCATCGTAACAGCCCAAACGTTTCAAACTTTGGAGCAGTTCAGATTCAGGATTTTGGAGTCAGAGAGTCTCAACCTGGATTGAGAGGTAAAGATTTTTTCACTGAGGGTGGATGATGAAGACTGCAGTGTAGTAACTTCAGAAACCCAAGTGCAGTGAACAACACAGAGAGAGGGCTTAAAAACAAAGGAAGATAAAAAGCTATTCAAAGCAAGTGCAAACAACAACATAGTAGGTACAGTAATAGTAAAGACAAAATAGAATTAAGAATAAAATTTCTTAAGAGGAAAGAAGGATGTTGATATTTCACATTAATGAACTATAAAATCCATTAAAGTATTAGTATGGGATGTTCACACTCCTCACCATTTACCTTTGAAATCAAAATCTTATAAAACTTAAAATCTGACAGTACCACAGAAAAAAGATAACTCAAGTATCTTTAAAAACATTAACAAAGATATAGAAGATTTGTAATGTCTGTATTGTTTGAAACATAAGTTGTGATAGGACTCTGTTCTCTACACAGAATACAGGTTCATTACAAACACTTGGGACATTTACAAATGTGCCATGTATTAGGAAATTAAAAATCAGTAGTGATACTTTCAGAGCAGAAGTCAAGTGGACCATTTTAATGTGTTGGAATCCAGTATAATTATATTGAAATCCTATAAAATAAATCCAATTAAAACTCAAAGTTCACATCAGAATGTTAGCAATCCAAACAAGTCCAGAGCAGCAGAACCTTTGGGTAAAAAAAAAAAAGAAATCAAATGGACCAGAAATACTAAAAGAGAATTAGTGCAAAAGTCCCATACATTTAGAGATGGGATGGTTTACTAAGATTTTAGAAATTGGAAAGAAAAAAACAGCATGCAGATGTACACTGAATGGGCACATATGCTGTACAATTAAACCAATATTCATAAAAAATGTAGTGATTAGTGTTAAGTTTTTCATAAAAATTAAATATACTTCACTCTTACCATGGACATGGGAGAGCTGGCCCCGATGGTATAGGCATAGAAGATCTGCCCCTCACTTGAGGTAGGTCAGTCCTAGCACCTGGATTGACCAGCTCAACTACCACCCAGACCCACATGCAGGGTTTTGAGTGGCCCACCCCAACATCTATCCCTTCTATGACCTGCCCCAGTGTGTGTGCCCTCAGTATGTGAAGGGGCTATTCCTGCGGAACCACAGCCACAGAAGCTCCATGACTCTGGGAGTTTCGGTGAGGGTCCAGTGTTGATGGTGTGCCAGAGGCCAGAGACCTTGAACCAGACCATCAATTCATTGCAATGAACATTTGCAGGTAAGGATGAGTGGATGTGGTGGTTTGAAAGAAAATGCCCCTCAAAGGGAGTGGCGCTATTAGGAAGCGTGGCATTGTTGAAGTAGGTGTGACCTTGTCAGAGGAAGTGTGTTACTGTAGAGCCGGGCTTTGAGGTCTCATATATGCTCAAGCCATACCCAGTGAGACAGACCACTTCCTGTTGCCTGCATGTTAAGATGTAGGACTCTCTGTTACTTCTCTAGCACCATGTCTGCCTGCACACCACCATATCACACCATGATAATGAACTAAATCTCCAAAAATTAAGAGTTAGCCACCTCAATTAAATGTTTCTCCTTTATAAGAGTTGCTGTGGTTATGGTGTCTCTTCACAGCAACAGAAACCCTAATTAAGACAGCAGACAAAAGGACGTACTGTGTGACACACTACAGCTCCCAATGCCACTAAGTTGAATAAGGCAATGTTGGAGAGGCGGGAAAGATAGAGGAGCCAAGTGTTTTTGTTTGTTTGTTTCATTTTGTTTTTCTTTTCTTTTCCTCCCCCCCCTCCCTGAGCTGAGGACCAAACCCAGGGCCTTGCGCTTGCATCCCAGCCCTTGTTTTGTTTTTAATCAGTATTTTTTTGAATTTTCTTTTGGAGACGCTATAAGGGTGAGGGGTGGATATAGAGGAACTGAGAAATGAGTAGGATTGGGGTGCATGTTGTGAAATTCCCAAAGAATCAATTAAAAAATTATATTTAAAAAAACTAAATACACTTTGAACTCTAGAAGCTAAGAAACAATAAAGTAAACCAGAGAAAGAAGAAAATTACAACAGAAAAGGAGTGATGCTGATGGTGGTGAATTACCAATAAAACAGAAAACTGGGCCGGGCGGTGGTGGCGCACGCCTTTAATCCCAGCACTCGGGAGGCAGAGGCAGGCGGATCTCTGTGAGTTGGAGGCCAGCCTGGTCTCCAAAGCGAGTACCAGGAAAGGCGCAAAGCTACACAGAGAAACCCTGTCTCGAAAAACCAAAAAAAAAAAAAAAAAAAAAAAAAACAGAAAACTGACTCTAAAAAGACTGATAAAATATTCAAGATAAGGGTCAGCAATTTGATCAAATAAAATAGAGAGATGTAATACACACATGTATGTATATGTGTGTATTTGTGGGTACAGACCAGAGATGGAACATGTATTTAAATACATAATTTTTTAACAAATTCATAAAATATTGTGTCCAACTTAATGTCAGTAAACTTGATGTAGCATAAATTAATTTAGGCTTAAGTTGGAGTGTTAGAAGTGGAAGGGCTTCAGTTTCAGTTTCGGTAGAGTCTCCAAAACAATAAAAAAAAAAGGCCAGATGTATAGCCTTGGTCTCCAAAATGGGATTCTCAATGCAGACCAGTGCAGACCTAGCAGCATCCCTGTCTCCTGCACGGCCTAACTTTAAGGAGAGGCTATGAAAGGGTTGGTGGTTTTGGAAATGAGAGTTTGGTTCCCTTTGTCTGTGTGCCACCATAGTCAGGATGGTACCTGATGCACTCTTGAAGATAAACTCCAATGGCAAAGCTCAGAAGTTACTACTTTCTCACTATTAGCAGATTCGATTGCACAATACCTAAAGCAGCAGTTCTCAACCTGTGGGCTGAGACCCCTTTGGTGGGTCACATATCAGGTGTCCTGCACATCAGATATTTACATTATGATTCATAACAGTAGCAAAATTACGGTTATGACGTAGTAACGAAATAATTTTATGATTACGGGCCACCACACCATGAGGAACCGTGTTAAAGGGCTGTAACATTAGGAAGGGTGAGAACCACTGGCCTAGAGACCAGCTGGAAAAACTGCAGAGGAAATGTCATGATTTTCATCATCTCAAAGGTATTCCATCTCTATCAATCTTCTGCAGCTACAACATGTAACACACCAAATACTTAACACAACAGAAATCTCCTTTTCCTGGGAGCTAGATCTCTTGAGTCAGAGTATTAACCTGGCCACACTCTCTGAGACTCTCCTTGTCTTTTCTGGTACTGGTTATAAACAGATGTGGGCAGCTGTGTCATGCAAGTACCAGAGTTAGGACTTCATATTATCATTTGAGCGAACACAACTCAATCCATAAAACCCCCCAAGAGTGTCCATTGTGGCAAGAAATTTTAATGGAAACAGATTTGGAATAGATAGTCACATGACCAACCAAAAATGAGTTCTCTACTCTAGTCTAGAAATATACTCCTGGGAACCACAAACCTCAGGCCAAAGAGCCTGATTTAAACAGTTGCTTTAATCAAGAGAAAAAAAAGAAGAGTACAGACTGTTGCCATGTCTTGAAAGTCTGACAAAGAACATGTTTTCTATGAGTCAGTGTGGACAACATGAAGCAAGTGACTAGTTAAAGCCAAACTTGTGGAATGAACTTAGATGGGGCATATCAAAACCATACCATTGTCTTGAATGTAAATTACAAGCCCCACTTTTAGTACTCTGGCATCATAGGCTATTTTACCAAATTAGGTCTAGAGGATGTTGAAATCCTGTAGAGCTTTGTAATCACAAAGGAAATTATAACTATCGCCAAAAAAAAAAAAAAAAAATGGCACATCTGTCACATACTTTTTGAAATTAAAATAAAAATTAAGAAGCAATTATTTGTTCTGGGAAACAGAGTATTGGGCCAATGATGGTGAACAATGATATAGAAGGGTGTCGAATGCCTCCAAGTTCTCCTCTGACTAAATGTGTTACCTCCCTCATCTGGAGGCAGCGTATTGTGACACAGAAAATCAACTGAGATTATGCAGCCTTTGATTTCACAACTAGTAAAACACCCACCACAGAGCCTTCCAACAATCCATTCAGTTATTCAGTCAGCATTTTCTCTCACGGAGCCCAAACTGTTTCAAATCTTTTACTAGTATGTTTATAAAAACAAACATAACCCATGTTAAGATGGTTAGATAGGAAGATTAAAGGCTTTTAGCCTAAGAGGTTTTGACAACCAAGTTTTATGTCTACAAACAAACCCTGGAAGTTTAGCTTCTAATGATGTACAAATGAATCTGGAGCAGAAAAGGGAAAGTAGTTTAATGACCACTATAGAGTTTCTGTGTAAAAACTCATGTCTCAATCATATATTTATATGCTTTGCTCATAAAAATCATGAGTAGTTAGATAGCATGATCTTCACGTACATGTAGTAGCTTTGAGAAACTGTCAGCACTAAAGAGAATGCACCTGTTAGTTACCTACAGGAGAACTGAAGATTGATTCCATTATTTACATGGGCCCAGGTTGGCAGCCAAGAATCTTATCAAAATATGCAGCCATGGCAAGAAGGTGTTTCCTAGAAGCGCTCTCATTTCCTAGTGGACGGATTTCCTTGTAACCCAGGACTCAGCAATGATTCAGAGTACTGTGGTTTCAAAATGATTAATATGTGAGGGTTGTAACAATGTGAGTCAGATGAAGGGGGAAATGTGTGAGGAAATAAAAGCATTATAGGAAAGCTCACCACAACCTGTGGACATGGTTAGTCAGTGAATGAAAGTTCAATGGAAGACACAACCCTCATCATTCATATTTTCTTCTTCTTTGGCAAATGCATATAACTGATTTCAGAGGATTCACAGAATGATTCACAAGTGAAAATCAACATGAACTGTACTTTGCATTACCTCAACAGACAATCGTTGAACTTCCCAGCTGCACCGGAGATTACGCAATGTGCTCAACTGGATGGATAGACAGACCGGCAGACAGATGGTAGATAAGTAGATAGATAGACAGACATAGAGATACAGAGATAGTAGATAGATAGGTAGATAGATAGATAGATAGATAGATAGATAGATAGATAGATAGATAGATTAGATAATAGGTAGGTAGATAGATAGATAGATAGATAGATAGATAGATAGATAGATAGATAGATAGATAATAGGTAGGTAGATAGATAGATAGATAGATAGATAGATAGATAGATAGATAGATAGATAGATAGATAGATTTTACTCCTGTCCTTCTGAAACTTCTAGCTCAAGAAAGGCATCAGAAAAAATAAACTTTCTACCAACTGAAGTTCCAAAGACATAATTAAGCATTCAGGACCAGAACAGGGATTTTGAAACTCTCTCAGGGAATTGATGCTCCCACACCACTGAATTGGATTGGTATTTAGATATATTTATAGTACACAATGTTAATTTTTCCTCTTGTGCCCAAAATAATATTAATGTTAAGTCCCCTTGGGATAACTTACTGCAAGTTTGTAATATGAATTTAAAATATTTTCTTACTTCGGTCTTTAAAAATAATGTCATTTAGTGGAGTACACTTTTATGCAAGTTTTTTGGCATCCTTAAAATAGATTCCTAGGCAAATATACTTAACATTTTAGGCATACAACATCCTTGAGGACCAACCAGCATGCTGAGGTGTGTGCCCTTTTTCAAAGCTGGTCCCTGAAAAATGGCAAGTTTTCTCTAAATTAGGAGATCACTGACACAAAGACTGCACAGCAATGGCAGTTTCTTTATTCAATATGTTGTGTCTTCTAGCATCATGCCTTATTGTAGGCACATAATCCTTTATTTATACAACTCTAAATACTTAATAAACTATTATTGAATGGAATAGTGGAGAACCAATACTAAGAGTTGATAGGTCTATAAGCAGAATTTCATCAGTGGCAACTCATCAGTTTCACAGATTAAAAAAATAAAAACAGTTAACCTGGGTTTTCAGAGATTTTTCATTATCCACTCATTTTCATGCTAATTGTATATACACTTATTTGCTCAACTCACTAATTGAATGCCTATTCTGTGAAAAAAAAATTGTTCTGTGAATTGTGAAAAGAAAGGGGGCATCACATATGCATCCTGTCCTCAAAGAGTTCAGAGCAAATAGCACTCCTATAACAATTAGATACAAATACTTGAAGACATATCTCAGTGCTGTATGCAAGATGGAGACATATGCTGGCCCTGTAGCTACTACCCACATCTGGTCATTGAGCACATGAAATGTCTCTTACCCAAAATTCGTGGCCAAATTATGCAAAATAGTTCAGTAAGGAGACACTGTAGCTATTGTCTTAATCTTGCCCCCAAAACTATTTGCAATGACAGAGTGGGTCTGTGAGTGTGTGTTCATTTACATATTAAAAAAAAGCAAGTAAGCAGTTGTGGATTTCACCACAGCTAATGACAAAGATAGGATGTTATCATTCAGTCCCTAAGTTGGTGGTCTGCTGCTTAGCTCACAATATGCAGAGATCATACAGCAACACCTCTGTGTCTGACCCATCGTACGCTAGTCAGTCCTGACAATTTACTGTGGTTTCACGCCCCAGCTACTCTTACATTACCATCATCTTTGGTGATTGTATAGGCAATGAATTCAGTGGTAATGATATGTTCCAGACCTGGGATGGGATAAGTAATTCATACCACCCCGTGTGTGGGTTCTGACTTCATGGGCTAGCAGGGGAGTTAGCAGGCTTTATAGGATTCTGCATGCATTTCTGCTGACTCAGATGTGGATGTAGAATATAGAATGGCATGCTGGGACAGAGCAGTTCTTTTTTAAACTCCTTCAGGGAGTCTTTGTTCCTAAATCAATAATTGGATACTGCATGTTCACACACAAGTGGGAGCTTGCTGTGTGTGTGCAAAATGAATTGGTCTAGGTGATCAGGTAAATCATTTGAAAAATCACTCTAGGATAATCCCATGTAATTGCTAATGTGATATTAAAATAAGGCTGGTTTCATAATGTTCCTTATTTAACTTTGCTTTCACATTTCACTATGCTTTAAAAATACAGGCCTATTTAAATGTATGGCCACATATGGCTTCTTTCCTTGTATATCAGTTGAACAGAAATGCAATTCATGTTTACTTGGTCTCCTATGAAACTGAATAGGTACCCAAAACCTCAGCAGACCTGACCACTTTCTTAGAATAAATGTCCAGTAAAGATTGCCTTTATTGTAGTATACTAAAAGCGGGTTTAATTGAAATGAAAACAGTTTATGTTTATCAAGTATTTCCTAGATACTGAGCATCTTGAAAGACACCATCAGGCTCCACAAAATAACACCATGCAAAAGGTGGTAGCCATGGTAGCCCCCTTGCTACAAATGAGAAAATCTTCTAAGTAAAGCTGACAAAGTCAAGTCGTCTAACTTCAAAACCAAGAACCTCTTTAAAACGTTATGCAAAAATTCAAAGGTTAAGAATGTGATGCTTAAATACAATTAAAAAGTTGGGAAGCTGAAATTCTAGACTTCAAATGTTTTTAAATGGGGTTGGCAATATAGTTCAATTGGTAGAGTGCCTGCTTAACACACACAGCACCCTGGGTTCAGTCCTCAGAGATGTATGCCTATAGTCTCAGTATTCAAGACTTGGAGGTAGGAGGATCAAGGTCAGTCTCGGCTGTGTACCAAATGGAGGCTAGCACTGGCTATATTAACCCTTGTTTCAAAAAATTAATGTTTTAAAATGCAGTCTAATGAAGCGTGATCCTAATTAGTCTTAACAATAAAAACCCAGAGTCAGATATCGAGGGTGAAAGCTGAAAGATCAGAGAAGCAGAGCAGCACTCACTAGAAACTTCTTACCTCTACGAATCCTTAGACAAATGGGGGCGGGGTTGTACAAATCCTGTCTCCACCTACTTTATATTTCTGTCTCTAGCTCCCTAGTTTTGGGATTATGAGCCTCCCATATGCTGGGATCAAAGGTGTGAGCTTCCCAAGTGCTAGGATTAAAGATGTGAGCCTCCACCATCCAGCTCTGTTTCTCTTTTAGACTGGTTCAGTCTCTTGCAGCCCAGGGTGGCCTTGAACTCCTGATCTTCCTGCTTTTCCTCCTCCCAAGTGCTAGGATTAAAGATGTGTGCCACCACTGCCTGGCCTTTATAATTAACTAGTGGCTAGCTCTGCCCTCTGATCTCCAGGCAAGCTTTATTTGTCAGAACACAAACAAAATATCATACAACAGTCTAAGGAATAAATCCCGCTTGATCATGAGGTGTGCTCCATCTTGAAGACTCATAGTTGGAAGTACAGCCTAATGTAAGCATAGCTGTGTGGCTCCAACCAGACACTGAGCCCTCCCAATTGGAAAGTTCAGATCTTGCATCATATGCAGATGGCCTGTGTTGTCCCATAAATGATACCTGAACAAGTCTATAAGATCCAAGTGCTTAAGGATGCCACTTCAGGGCAATCTGCCTTGTTTGCATATGGCAGGAAAAGCTCTGGTCTATGTGAGAATTGTGATCCTATTTGTGGAAAGTCACCTATTAGGCATTTATGCTTATGTTTGAACTCACATGTGTATTCAGCCTTACTTACAATCATAGAAACCGATGGCCATGCTTTTCCAGATCTAGGACTAAGAAATGCAACCACTCAACTAAAAACCAAATCTGCAGCACAGATGTGACCAAAAATTGGGCATAACAGCGTTAATCCTGAAGTCTCATTATCATGTAATATGTTTTTCTCTAAAAAAATAAATTTAATTCTGATTCCATCGTTTGTAGTCCTTGCCAAGGTTCTCTCAGTACAAACAGCTCCCAAACTAAATTATGCAAAATTTGGAACATCCCTGCCTACCTCCAATAAACATACCCCCAGGACACCATGAGGAGCATGCATACAGCAGTGTTCTCTCTCTCTCTCTCTCTTTTCTTTTCTGAATAGCTTTGTATACTTGAGTTCTATTGTGTTAACTGCGGAAATTGCTAATGAGTATTTTACCCGTTCACAAAATAAATAAATTACATTTTCTGTGGATCATATCAAGAGTCAGTGGACTACTGTTCATTCCTAAGAGTAACTTTATATTTAGATTGGACAAGTCATTGGTCTCTAAAATTCTGCCAAAACATTCCTCTTGGACTCCTGCAATGGAAAAGAGGAGACAGAAGAGACTCTCTGCCTCAATTTCCTGACCCTGCCGGCTCCAATCTGAAGAGGTCTTTATATAAATAGGCCTGCACTCTCAAGGGATCTGTACCACTTCCATTTCTCCAAGACCCTATCATGCACTCTTACATCATGGTTTGGCCTCACACATTAAAGAACCACTTCTAAAAATATTCTTCCCCATCTGATCTTTACTGAATTGCTCATATATGTTTAAAAGTCACAAATATCATTGAAAAGCATCTACTTAATGGTATAAACCAACATTTTTATTACATTGGGAGATTTTCCCCAGATATCATAAAGTTCTTTTTCTCTCCAAACAGATTTCTCAATTTCTTCACAGTGACATCACAAAACCGACTATATATGTTTTCAAAGTTTGTTGATACTTCTAAAATCAAAACTCTTTGGAGTAGTTCAGAATTAGGGAAATTGTACTCAAGTAATTGCTTCATATTTTGTTCCTTAATTCATTCATTCAACAAATATTCTTGAAAATATTAGTATATCAGATTAATTGGGCCATGTTCTGGAACCATAAACAGATGTTGTACTTTTATTCTACAGATAACATAGGCTAGAATAGAAATTGACATATAAGTAAATGAACTGTGGTTATAACTGTGGGTGTTATAACTGATCTTCAGAGAACAGCGAGGTTGTTAGAGGGAAGAATTCACCCTAATCTCAAAGAAGGGCAAACACCGTTCCGATGTAATTGAAAGTGAAAATCAAGCAAACACCTAAGTTTTGCCACATCTCTTCTAAGTAGGAAAGGGGTGAGCGCTTGTTAGCTCTGACTTTTAAATTGCCAGTTCTTAGCATGAATAAACAAGGTAGTTAAGAGATAACTTATTGTCTATTCATTCTAGCAATTTAATTCCTAATGAATAATTTAAGATACAGTATGGAACCCAACACAGTAAAAGAACATGAAGGTGTTGTGAAGGGTTATATAAAGTGCTGTGGACAGATAATATCTACTGGAGGAAAACTTTTCTTTGCTGTCAAAGAGAGACACAGCTGAGAAGTGTGTGTGTGTGTGTGTGTGTGTGTGTGTGTGTGTGTGTGTGTGTGTATCCTATCTTAAGTTGTAAATAGATTAATTATTAACATAGAATGCATTGAAACACCTAACTACAATTGTGGATTACCTGTTTCTCTTTAAGTCAGTTAGTTTTTGTTATCTATGTTTTCAACATAGATTTTAAGCACATGAACATTTGTGTCCCTTGGACTCATTTATCACAATTAAATGCCTCTCCTCATTCCTGATATTAATTGCTCTGGTGTCTATGTTCTTTAACAGTGGCTTTCTTATGCTTCACATCTGTGTGCATTTCTCTATCCTTTTACTTTTGTTTGAGTTTTTATATATGGAGCAATCTTCTTGAAAACAGTATGCAGCTGGGTTTTCCCTCATCATCAGAGTGGATCGATTTGCCATTTATATTGAGTATTTATAGCAATAGCAATTGATCTGACCACTGCTACTATTCTGTTTCAGTATACCTTCTTTACGTTTGTTTCCTATTAAGCCTGTATAATTTCTGTTTCTATTTCAACCTTCCTATTGACATGAGTATGCCAGGTGACTAAACTTCAAAATTCAAAAGCTTTGCTCAGGACAATGTCCTTTGCAGTTCCTAAGATCACTCTCAAAAATGAGCTAAGTTTCATCTTCCCATCTTTTAATTAGGTAATTGAATCTCAGAGACAGGGAATGAAAGAGATATGAAAGAAGAATATAGTCAAAGCTAGGGAGAGCAAATATACCAATGATTAAGGAATAGGCAGAAAGGAGGATAGATAATATATTGAAAGAAAAGACCACAAAGGAAGGGCATGGAGGAAGGGATGACTGGATGGTTGGAGGGATGTAATAAAGTATAATAAAATATTAAATACATGATGTAAATACTTGGTGGCTAGATATTTACCATTCTTTCGGCTTTTTCCTGTAATAGAATTGTTGTAAAGAATTTGAGGAAAGGAATATTATTCATAGATTTTGACATTGGGTAATTATTGACTTTTGCAGAACAGTTGTAGTCCAAGAGTAAATGCAAGAGACAGAATGTGGTAAGTTTAAAAATAATAGAAAAAAAAAACTATCTTAAAATTCAAATGGCTGAGCAGTGGTGGTACAGGCCTTTAATCCCAGCACTCAGGAGGCAGAGCCAGGTGAATCTCTATGAGTTTGAGGCTAGCCTGGACTACAGAGTGAGTTCCAGGAAAGGTGCAAAGCTACACAGAGAAACCCTGTCTCAAGAGGAAGAAAGAAGAAAGAAAGAAAGAAAGAAAGAAAGAAAGAAAGAAAGAAAGAAAGAAAGAAAGAAAGAAAGAAAATTCAAATGGAAGCACAAAAGACACCCAAAGCAGTCCTGAACAAAAAGAACAACACTGGAACTATCACCATACTTGATTCCAAAACATACTACAGAGCTATAATAACAAAAACAGAATGGTACTGGCACAAACAGGGACATGCAGCTCAATGGAATGGAATAGAAGACCCAGACACACAGCAACAGAGCTAAAGCCATCTGACTGTTAACAAAGATGTCAAGATATCCATGGGAGAAATGATGGACTCCTCAACAAGAGCTGCTGGGCGGCAACGTGTATATTCATGTGTGGAAGCATGAAATTAGATCCAGACTTCTCACCGAGAGTGAAAATCCACTCAAAACAAATGAGATGTCTTAATGTAAGATCTAAAACAGAGGAAAAATAAAAAAAAAAAAAACACTTCAAGATACAGGCACAGGCAAGGACTTTCTTTAAGGGACTCCAATTGCAAAGGAAATAATGCCAACAAGTCACAAATAGGATTTTATGAAATTAAGAACTTCTGCACAGCAAAGGAGACAATTAATTGATCAAAGAGACTGCTCACAGAATGGCAGAAAATACTTGCTCATATATGACAGGAGATTAATAGTCTAAGACACATAAGAAATTCAGAAATATAAATTAAAACTACATTGAGATTTTTGTCTTATCCAGTCATTAAGTCACATAGTCATTAAGTTTTGTCTTATAGTCATTGAGGAAACAAATAACAACAGGTCCTGGCAAGGATGTAAGGAAAAAGGGAAACTTTATCCACTATTTGTAAGAATATAAATTAGCCCAGCTATGGAAACCAGTATAGCGGTCCCCACAAAACCAAAATGAAATCTATCATCTGTCCCTGCTGGACCACTCCTGGGTGTTTACCTGAAAGCATCATGGGGATACTTGAACTTCAGGGTTGATTGTACCAATGTTCGCCATAACTAACTCATAAAAACCGAACTGGGTGTCCACCAGCAGAGGAATGAAGAAGGAAAACACAGTACACATGCAACAGAATTTCATTCAACTGTAAAGAAAAATTAAATTTTGCCACTTGAAGGAAAAGAGATGCAACTGAAGACCTGTCATAATAAACTAAGTCAGTCTCAGAAAGGTAAATATCATACGCTCTCTCTCATTTGTGGATCCCAGGTTCTGTGCAGATACATAAACCCATGTGTCTACATAGGACACGAAAGCAAAAGCAAAACCATTTTAGGATAATAAGGGCACTAGGAGGAGGATGAGAAAGGGGAGGAGGGGGGTTATAGTAGAACATGCTCCAAGTATATTGTGTACTTGTGTGGAGATGCCCTTAGGTAACTCAGTACCGTGTACAATGAGTAGGCACCATTTTTTTTTAAAGTAATCACTCAATAAAAATGAGTTAAGACACCAAAAGTTGGAAACTCTTGAATTTTTTTTTAAGAGTGACAGATAAAGAAGACCAAGAAGATGAGAGCTGGGAGAGGCTACAGAACTGAGAGGAGTGACTTTACTAAGAATAACCCACGACCAGAGCAGGGGCTGAAAGGTAGAATGTATTCCCCACTCTTTACAAGAGCCATGACCAATACTCCTCTTACAGAAAAGAGACAACAACAGAAATGTACCAGAAGTTATTGAAAGATAATTTTGCCTAACAGGAATAGCAACCCAGACAACTAGATAAAAGTCTATTGTGTGTGCTTAGATTTGATTTAAAATGGACAGCCTTGGAGAAATGCATTTGGACGAAGGAGGATGATCTGGTCACAGTAAAACGAGGAAGGTGATGTCCAGCACAGTCCATTTGCTCAAATTCATCTCAGCCATTCTGTGTATCACGTCCCCTCTCACAGTGTTTTGGTGGGAAATCCTTCACAAGAGGGCTTTTCAGGGGAGATGCGAGTTCAGAGAGTTACATGGTCATGTTTGGTGGCTTTAGGAAAAAGAAGTTCTTGGTCCTGTGACCTGCCCTGGGGAAAGAAGGTGTTAGTTTTTGTTGCCTACTGTGTTGCCAACCTTTTGTTGCCATAGCAAATACCTTGGGCAATCGACTTAATATGAAAAAAAGATTTAATTTGTCTCATATTTTCCATTCCACGGTCAGTTGCCTCCGTTTCTTTGGTATGGCAATTCATCACAGCAGGCGTGTGTGGTAGAGGAAGCTACCTATCTGGGGATGACTGAGAAACAGAGGAGGGAAGATTAATATCCCACAATGCTCTTGGAGGAAACACTCTCAGTGGGGCTAAGGTCTCCGCTGGGTTCCATTTGTTCAAAATTTCACCACCTGCCAATATCAGCATGAAGCTTTTAACATAGGGGCCTTGGAAGGTGCTCCAGGTTCAAGCTATTACATCTGCCTCTGGGAGGAAGTAAGAGAAGGGGGCAGGAGGGCAGAAGTTCAGAATGAACTTTGTGCTTCTAAGTCCCTTACCGTCTCCTCAATTCCAAGTGCTCAGTATACCACAATGCCATACTTTGGGGCATCATGGTCTAAGATCCAGCATGAGTAACATTTACCAATAAGTGTAGAAAGTTAAACAGAGAATAGAAGTTCTGTATTTGACATCAACAAACTGTATTTCTCAGAAAATATTCCTAAATTAAAGCTGATTATGATATCAAGACTAATATTAGCCACCCTCTAATTCAAAAGGGGTGTGTGTGTGTGTGTGTGTGTGTGTGTGTGTGTGTGTGTGTGTTGCTGACAGAATTTTACCAAAGCCTGTGAGTCTTTCAGCTTGCTACTCTTAATTTCAAGGTCTAGTTCCATGTTATTTAGTCAGATGATTTGGGGCAAGATATTGTGTAAGCCCCCCGCCCGCCCCCCCCCCCCCCCCCCCCCCCCGCCGCCCGCCATTCTCTCCACTGCTAAGTATGAGCAATAAATTTGCGTCCCTCACAGGGTTGTTATGAAGATTAAATGACAGGATGCATGCACAGCACTTAATCAGCCCTGGCACACACGACGTTCTCAGTAAACAGAGACAATTACACAGACGTTTATAAACTCAGTGTTCCCATTGTCTAACACGAAACCAGGAAGGGACTTTGTGAAGAGCCATGTGAATGGCTTGATAGAACAGTTGGCACAGGAAAACAAGGTACCAAATTGAAAATTGCAGGTGCCCAGACACTATTCTTCTTCTCAGACATAATTAACTTGGGCTGGGTTGTGGCTTCTGCCAAGAAAAATGACTACAAGTTTCTCCCTGTCTGTTCATCCTGAAGGTGTCAACTAAAGCGTTACCTGCCCGGACTAGCACCCAGCGGCTGAGATGGGACACCCTGAAGGCAAAAGTAGCCTTCTAACCTCCTTCAGCCTGGCAAGTCTGGTGAGGATCTTTGTTTCCAAGAAAAACGGCATTTTCCAAACCATCCTCCTCCCGCTTCAGGAATGTTACAGCTGAGCAGATTCCTTCAAAGCAGCCTCCACTTCACAGGCCGTTTACATGAAGCTCCCGAATCAGACATGCTTTTACAGCTATGAAGTGGCAAGAAAAGCCCTTTATTCCCCCAGACTCCCAGAATATGAACTCCAGATGAGATCAAAGGTAGCTCTTTGGGTGGGAATTGAAAATATGAGACGTGCATCCTTCGTGCTATGCCCTTAATGCTCCAGGAGCATGAAGCCCCACGTGGAAAAACAAACGCTCCATTAAAACAAAAGACCCTCGCCTGTTGCTCTCTCTGGATCAGCCCACCAGTGTCTGCTCCCTTTCGCCCCTGGTGCGACTCCTGCAAGAGGCTCAGAGAAAACAGGATTATGTGTCCATTTTAATTTGATACTCGAGAAAGCAAAAACTTGTTGTGATCTATTATTGACTGAGGAGCATTGTTTCTGGCGGTTCAGCAAACTGAACATGCATGCCCTTGCCCACAAACATGGCTTCACAAAAAAACAAAACAAAAAAACAAAAAACAGAATATAGGGGTTTCCCCAGAACAGTGAAAACGGAGAGACTAGACTAAGCCATGGTGGGAGAAAGGCAAAACATAATCTATAGACCTTGGCTTACAACCAATAAAGGGACCCTCTGGCTTGAAAACTCACCGAAGGCTTCCCCAATTCCTGGGGAGATTTTACACATATTTCTTCTGACTTAGGTCAAGGTATTAGAAGGACTTTTTGAGGCATTGCAACTGATTAACTCAAGCTCTTCCCAGTCTGATGCAGACAAAGGATAACGAGGCAAAGGAACAGGTTGTGATGCTGAGGAAAAGGAGAGGAATAGGTTTATGCTTATAAAACAGTTGCAAGTGGGATTGTTTTACTCATTGCTGCCTCTAGGGGTATAGTTTTCTAGGTAAAAGAAAATCCCCTGCATCCACCAAAACCTTTCCTCTAACATGTTCCTCTACGACTTCCCTATGAATGAAGGCATTGTTTTACATAACCACAGTATGATTATTATTATTTTATTATTTATTATTATTTTCCTATTCAGATCATCTTACTTTCTAAGAGCCCACAATTCAGTGGTTCCATTTATGCCAAGGGCATCATCCTTTATGCATCTGTTTCTCTTCTAAATTTCAAGTCTTATCAAATTTGTCTTTAATTATGGTGTCTCCAACCCTGCTCCTCTCCACCTAAGAATCTAGTACAGTCCAGTGTAAGAAGTCGGCCAAATCAGACCTAATTTGGCCGAGCCTGGGTGTCCACAGCTAGAGTATGTGCCCCATGGCTGCAAATGCCTGGCAGTATTCAAAGACCTGGAGTTCTTATCCTCTACAGACGCTCACTGAACAAAACCTTCCTCCTTGCAGTCATCCAAGAACCATTCGTCTTAATCAGTCACGGTCTGTTATAGTCACAAAAGTGCTGACCCATAAAAAACAATCTGCCCAAAAATCAGATTGTTTTCCTTTCAGACACCATCAACACCCTTGCTATGTAAAACAACATGCCGGCTGATCTGACCAGAAAGGAAAGGAAAGGGAACAAAGGCGTGATTAAGACAACACAAAAATATCGGGAAGTAAAATGCCCGCCCTTGAATAAAATTAAAGTAACTCCCAGTTTCCTGTACCCAAGGATTCTTCATGTGTGTGTTAAACAGATCAATAGAGCAGCGCAGTACATGTTTCTTCAAGAAATCCTTGAAGCCATACACTTGCCCCTTAAGGAAAAAAACTGACCTTAAGATACATTTCCCAAGTTCTTCCTAGCAGCTAGTAAATCTGTACCACAACATTCTAGGAAACAATTCACAAGGAATCATTCAGAGTGACAGTATGCATGAAATAGTGTAACAATAAAAGGAAATCATTGGTGTGGGGTTGTTTGTGGGGATTTTTTTTTCTAAGAAACCAAACAGTACACCATGAGATCACCGAACTTTAAACATGGCAGAAGCTGTAAAGCTTCAAGGCGTCAAATCTCTTCATTTACAAATAATGACCATGAAATTCAGAGAGGTTAGAAGAGGGACCCACGAACAGGCAGCTACCAGATGAGAGAGTCAAGCAAATATTCTAACATTCAAGACAATAACCTTGCGACACAGGATGCCTAGAGGAAGGTAGGACCTGTTGAAGACAGATGGCAAGTTCTTGAAAAGGAAGTACCATTCTGGTGCACTAGGACATCTCAAACAAAATGAGGCAGACATTGATCTTTTATTCAGAGCACATGTCTATATGGTGACTTCTCAGTTAGTTTTTTTTTTTTTAATGTTTATATTTTCAGGTTATGTTTTGTTTTGTTTTGTTTTGTGTTTTGTTTTTTGGGGGTTTTTTTGTTTTTTTGGTTTTTTTTTTTTGGTTTTTCGAGACAGGGTTTCTCTGTGTAGCTTTGCGCCTTTCCTGGATCTCGCTTTGTAGACCAGTCTGGCCTCAAAGTCACAGAGATCCGCCTGCCTCTGCCTCCCAAGTGCTGAGATTAAAGGCGTGTGCCACCACCAATGCCCAGCCAGGTTATGCCAGGTTATGTATTTCTTCAGAAATGTGATTTTTACATTTTAGAGTAAGTCACACTAGATCAAAAACCCATGATGACTTAGAAAGCCTTAAAAAGAGTCCTTGACAATTCTTAGGTTAACCACTCCTTTAAAACAGTGCTTTACTCCACTAAGTTGGACCCAGGAATTCTTCCCTAAAAACAAAAATCAAAAAACTCCTTCCATCACATACTTGAGAAGACACAGGCAAGAGATCCTGAAGACGCTGCACACACCTACAGAGAGGAGACAAGACTGTACCTGCTGAATAACGTACAATAAAATGTTTCAGTGCTGATAGACCAATATTACACAGACCAAGTTACAGCGTCCCTAGTGGCAGTCTACTCAGCTCCCTGCATACTGCTTTGTCCCATGTGCAGTGGACAACTGGGCCTTCACCTGAGAATGGACTCACTCACAGAGAATGGACCCCTGGAAAGCCTCTTAGCCCCTTCCCTCGGTAACTGAATTCCACTCCTTTGAATTATTGACACCCGTCCATAGGCCTCTGACAGTGGTTGAATCTTGGTGCTAGAGCTGTACCAAAGAATCTTATAAATTAACTTGTAGAATAAAATGAGAGCAAGACAATTTGGGGTGGAAATAGATGTTGAAGATGGTAAAGTGTCCTAATTCCATACACTCGGTTATGAAGTCACAGCAAAGAACAGTCTTTTTCCTCCTACCTGTTTTTCCCATGTGAGAATTATGCTACTTGAGTTTTGAAACTGGGCAAAAAAAAAAAAAAATAGTGTTCCTTACTGTTAACTATATAATATTGGAAGTTCATTTATTCTAAGGATTAGATATTTTTTAAGAGGCAGTGAAATTTTCTGTCCAATAGAATCAGGAGGAGAAAAATAAATCCCATGTTCTTTGAAGATGCTTAACAAATAGTTTCCCTGATAAGTTTGTCTCAAAGATGAGAAGGAGAAATAAAAGAATGTCTTCAACATCACTGGAATCAAAATTATGGAACCGATTGGTACTAGGCTAATGTACTTTGCCATGTAGTCTTTAATTTTACCTCATATTGAAAACAAGACCTCTTTTCATTTAAGAAAAAAAAATCTCCTACACATTTATATTACTGAATTTCAGTCCTGATAAGAAAATTGTAAACTTTCATAAAATCAAAGTTAACTCGCTTGGGATTTGAACATAAAGTGTCCCATCAAAAGGCCTATGAGTTTAAAGCTTGGTTATATACTGGTGGTTTGGGGGAGAGATTGAATCCTAAGAGAGATGATATAATCAATGGATTCACCATTGATGGATTCATAATTGAATAGACTATTGGAATGTGTATCTGATTGGAGGAAGTGGGTGACTGGGGTCATATCCATAAATGGTGTATCCCGTCCTCAGCCTCTTCCTCTGTATCCTATCCACCATGAGGTGATTCACTTAACCACACATCCCCCTACGACATTCTGCCTCGCCCTACACAGGTCCTGAAGCAATGGGGTGAAATGCCCATGGACTAAAGCAATGAGCCAAAACACACGCTTCCTCCCTTGCATTGTTTTCTCGGGTATTTCTCCAGTGAAAAGTGACTCATGCGTCTTCACTAGCCATCGAACTTTCACAGGGGGTTAGTGAGTTCAGGCAGTCAAAATACTGACTGAGATTTCCATGGAAGGAAAGGACAAAGTTGTAGAGGAAAGGAGAAGAACTGTCCTTCATATCGTTTTTACTATGTTAAGCATTTACTATCCCTCAAGTTCAAAGATCAGCATCTCATGCTGCCTACAGGGCCCATTGGCTAGAAGCCAACGGGGAAATTTTCAAGTTACTACAGCGGTTGGCAAGTACTCGGAACCTGTTAGCTTGCTGAATACCTATGATTCATACTTGTCTTCTCAGAATATGCAAAATTAGACCACAAACAAAGAGAAATTTTATGTAATATTATCTGATTCTAGCTAGTGTCGGTTAGTAACCAACGTGATAGAAATGCAAGCCAGGTCAGGAAAAGCTTGATAACTGTCTATGGAAATTTATCTTCGCTCAGAAGTATTCTTCCAGTTATGTGTTCCAAAAGCAATGGAATGAATAACTTTGGGAGTTTTCCTCCTAGGATCTAGGGCTCAATAGAAGAAAAGAAAACAAAAAGTACTTCTCATAGGACAAACTTTCAATTAGTCTTGCCCAGACAGCATAGTGATATGTCAAGTCACATCCCATCCAAGCTTCCTGATTAGACCTTTGAGGATGCTGAGTTTTCTCTCTACAGGATGTGGTCTGGTGACTGGATTTTAGGTCAAAGTTCAGTTTTCCCCATGGTTGTATCAACCAGTCTCAGAGGATTCTCTTCAGCACACTAATCTTCAGTTTCACTGTCTACCAACTGTCATTTCTGACCTGTTGGTTCAGATTCTTCCTGTCCTCCTGTCTGAGATTCAGGTTAGTCTGTCACGAGCCTCCAGCATCGACCACATACTCTTTGCCAAGACACTCCTTCCTTGGCCTGTCCCAGCCCCGTCTCACCCCTCCAGCTAAGGTAACACCTAGTTATAAACTAAGTGTCAAACTATTACCTGTCTGAAAGGAAGATGCCTTTGCTTGTTGGGACACACCTTTTTCAGCCACCCTGAGGCCCAGCAACCAGGTGGAAGAATCACCGCCACTAAAATCTTGGTGGTCCAATCAATGATACTCATGTGTAAGGCATCTAAAACAATATACATACCTATTGAGGGTTGAATAGATTTTACTTACTGTATAAAGCCTAAAGAAGGATTTTGATCCTAAGCAAAAGATATTACACAAATACAAGTTATAGTATTACTTATGTGACTATACACTCAGCTCTGCAAATGCTGATTGGCGCAGAAAGATCTTCCTACCAAAATCCAAAGGCACTGGGTAATAGCCTTGTAGGTAAGTATTCCATTCAAGCTGATGTTATTTATCCAGATAATATGAAGATGCTAAAATATGGTGAGCAAGAAGGAGGAATATGTACATCATTTTGGAAAATAATGAAGAAATAAGTAACAGAGATACCAGTGAAGTTCAAATGATACCAAGAAATGAGTCCTCCCAGAAAGGATATCAGTGAAGATGTCTGCTACTTTGCATCCCAGACATTTCTTCTGCATCTCTTACATGCCTAGCACTGTGCTAAACACTAATTACTATCATAACATAACAAGATCCCTGTGTAAAATGAGTTTATACTCTTGTTTATTCATACTTATCTAAGTATCTTCTGATACTTAGGTGATTCTTCACTTGGACACTTAATAAAACCAGACTTCCCATGCTCACACCCAAGCTCATGTACTTGAAGGTCCAAGGAAGATGTGTAGAAATCTTTATGATTACCATGTATATCTGATGATTTGTTGGTTAGCCACCTTCAGAGGAACACTAGATCAGTGAAATGATTAAGCATCTAATGGACATGAGAACAATTTTCTCCTTGATTATAAGTAGTAAAACTATGAATTTCTCACCAAAATGAAGATCACAAAACTAATTTCCCACACATGATGGCTAAAGGCACATGGTTTCTTAAAACTTCCCAGATGTAGCACTACACTGTGCAGAGAGTATAAACAATGATCAGTTGATAAATAAACACCTAAATTGAGATGGAAGATAAATAGATAGATAGATAGATGGATAGATGAATAGATGAATAGATGGATAGATAGAGATGATAGATAGACAGACAGACAGACAGACAGAGAGAGAGAGAGAGAGAGAGAGAGAGAGAGAGAGAGAGAGAGATAGATGAATTTACATTCAAATTATTCTTTTCTAAAACTTCATATCAAGTTCAAAATCAGTTTCTAAACAAGATACTTTGGGTGTTTTTCTGGAAAAAAAAACTTTTTTGAATCTATCCAGAATATTCTCTTGGTTGTCTCAAAGTTTAGTGTAAGGTATAAATCAATGTATAAAACAACAAGAAGAATGTTTCCAATACTTCCTATGACTGTCATCTTCTATGAAGAAGTTTTAATTGATGATTTTTAACCATGGAGAGTCCCATGGTAACTTACAGAGGAAGCAAACAAGCCTTCTTTAAATGATCAAAATTGAAATGTAATTTTCTATTCCATTTTTGTCTCTTGAGCTCAAAGCCTTGGTTCCTTCCAGAATTAAGCAGATATTTTTGCCAATAATTAAAAAGATATTTCCTAATGACTTCTTATTTCCTTCAAAATATCATAATTATATTACAGGGAAAGTGTAAGAAATGCATCCAAACATTGTTCAAGAGAAAATTGATAATCTGCCATGTCTTAATGGTACAATGCAAGAAACATACTTTGTTTACATGGACTTGGGGATGGGGGAGAAATATTCAAAATGCATAAGAGGTCTTTTGTGAAATGTATTACATTTGAAATCTTTGCAACCTTCAGAAAGCAAATGATGTGTTAATCCCTAGCTTTGTTCAGCTTCTAATTGATTGAATTCACAATAAACATATAAGGGAAAAAAATAGGCTCTAAAAGTATTCCTCGCCAATATCTATTCTTGCATTTATTGCTGAAGCAACCCATTTATCATTCCTGAGAAATGGGGTCAGTAACATCATTTCATCTTTCTTGGGACAATTAAGAGGCAGCCTTTTCAGGAGCCAAGAAAGATAGCTGTCTCATGAATTTAACTTTTCTCAAAGTCCCTTGTTGCTACAATGTTAGAAAAAAAAATGTTCAGGGTCACTCAATGTTCATGGAAAAACAAGAGCAAGCGTCAAGGAAATGAGCGAGCGTCCCCATCGTGAGCCATGGTTCCACCCAAACTGGTGTTTGCATTTGGTGATACACTCATTGCCCAGGATTCCATAGAAATGAAGTTTAAGCAAATTAAAGTCAAGTGAGAGATAGAACTCTCAGGTCCCTTCAAGTATTTTTTCTTTGGCTCACTCTCTGACTATAAAAGCATCTTGCTCTCTTGGATCCACAAGTTTGCTGTCTTACTGATTTCACAATGTTCTTCTTCCCCGGGCACTAAACTTGTGTTTGGCTCTTGCCCAGAAACATGTCCCAGGAGACCAGCTAGCTGCCAATGGAGAACCAAAAGACTTGTACATATATTGGAGGGAAAGAAACAAGTGTATTTCCATATATTTGCTTTTGTCTGTGTTTGGTTTGATACACAAAACACCTAGTGAACTAAGAGTTTTAGAAATTCATGAAGCTTCACCATTAGACACCTCATCATTGTGAGATGCCAGATTAGCAGTGCACCCAAGGTTGGCCATACCCTTTCCCTATGCAAACCGATTAAATAAAGTCGGCGTCAACAATAAATTTGTCTCCATTTGTTCCAACCTAAAAGAAGGAAGAGAAATACATAAATTCTAGAAACTCACAGCCCTCTAGAGAAAAAAAAAGGACTTAAAAAGGAAAATATGCCAATATGTACATTAATGTCAAAGTGTCCCATTTTTTTAAAGCAATGGCATAACATGGTTTGATATATCTATCTACACTCTTTCCTGGATATCTCCTTGCCACTGCTTTGGAGATTATTGGTATATTTTTAAATTATGGCAAGGTTGCCCCTCTCTGAGATTTCTTATGAGAGATTTTTCAAATGAGTTACCATCTATCCTTTTCAAAAGAGTTACCAACTATCCACTCATCATCAATCACTCCCCTAGTTACATCTCGCCCTTGGTATCATTAACAGTGGTATTGCCAATTAATAGCAGACATCTTTTTGTGAATGAACCCGGCCTCATGTTTCAGTGCTAAATTCTGGAAGTATACTCATTGACAACTGGGACTTTGCTTGGAACCACTTCCTTCTTGGTGTCCAGCTTCAACCTCCTCAACATTTATGTTCCCAGAACTTTCGTCCTTTCTTTATCTTGCACACCTGCCTGTGGTGACTCCATCCACACTAACTTCACCTCAGTAAGCACTGATGATAGATAATTGTATTCCATGTACTTCAATGTCAAATCCCTACACAAGGTCTCTCTCCTGAAACTTCCAGGTTCTCCACTCCCTATATTTCCAAATCCTGCTGCGTTGCCATGACTCACCAACTTCTCACTATAACAAGTTCGCCAGTTCCACCCCTACCCACATCATCAGTCACCAAAGTTCCATAAATTTCGTACCTTAAATACCTCTCACATGAGCCTTCCTCCCTTTGTCCTGTTCTGTCATTTACATAATCCTCATCTCTTCCCTGCATCGTTGCAATAGCCTTCTCTTTAGTATTCCACTACAGAAATCAGATGCAGAGTAAACTTGCATCACTCAATAAAATCAGCCAACATGAGTACATCAAATGTTTAGTGAGCACCAAGCAGAGACGAGGTACTAGAGATTCAGATAAATTTGTCCACAAAAAAGCTTGGATCCCAGTGGGCAAGCCAGATAACACATGCTGCGATTTCATCACGCTGCTTTGTCCATGGATGCCTGTCTCGATCTTTGTGCATTTCCCTCACTAGATTGAAAGTTTCTTGAGGGCAGAAACTATGACTCATGCACTTTGTATCCCTAACATCTCACACACTGCCAGCAGATAACATCATCCCCCTCTTGGTTGCGCCTTATCTTCACTAGAGTTACAATGACAGACCCATCCCTTGCTCATAACGAGCTGAAATGTCCACTTATGTCTCCCATGTTGGTTTTAATTCTGCCCCTTGCAGTGCAAGAGGTGAGTCTGGTCTCTTACTCAGATGACAGTACTTGGAGAGACAACTGCCCCTGGTCCTTTGCTTCTTTTCTTCAGTCTTCACAGTCACAGTCCTCTCAATTGCTTCTTTGCTCTGAAATTTCAAGTTTCTCCTCCCTGGTATGTTTGGATTCTGACTGTGGTCTTCAATTTGTCTTGAGATAGCATAAAGTGGTTTGAAAGAGCTGTTGAAGTCTCACTAAACAGTGTTAGGTATTTGAGGATCACCCAGCAAGTAGTCATAACAGTTGGGGTGAGATGCATAATTACTTCAAGAAACAGTGTTTTCTAAACACCAGGTGTGGATTAAATCTCCATAATCTTGCTGAGAAGCTACGTGGGCTAGTGTTTCTCTAAGTAGGCACCAGGTATTGGGAGAGTTTACACTAAAAGAATATCTCCCAAATGCAATTTCAAAGTTCTTGGGAATCAGGTTATATCCACAAGGAAGGCTTGTCTTGGCCCTCATGTTGCCAGTTAGATTAATGGCTAGAGATGAATCAGCATAAGCAAGCCTTCAATTCTTTCAAAAGGACCCTTTGGGTCAATTAAAGGTTTTGACATGTGATGTCGCAAAAGAGGACGGGTTAATAGAAAACAACAACAAAAAATGATCACAAATAGGATTTGAAGGACTTGAAGAGGGTAACTTGAAATGGTCCAACAGCAATGAAGATGGATTTGTGAGGCTAAAACAGTATTTCTACAGCTAAACAACAATGCTAAGCATGACCACAGTCACAACAGCTCTCTGTGGATTATACCAAAACCCAACTCAGCAAATTGCACATAGAGCCACATACACCCTCTGAAGATCATTTGATATCTGAATATATCATCATAGAACAGTGTATGTGGCAACTTGTTCATGGTTTTATACCTCTAAATGTGCCATTGAATTGGTTTGAAATGCTGCTATTTTACTTAATGTGCTGTTAGTTCACCCTGTAGGAAAAATCCAAATTATAACTTCACTGAGGCTGATACTAGGTAAAATTAGATGACAACAAAGAATGTTCCACAGCTACAAAAAGCCAAAGACCCTTCAGGATGCCAAGGGTTAAATTTTGGAAAGCCAAAGTTGCCATCAACTTCAAATTAGAGACTTAGAGACAAATACTATAAAAATAAAAAATAAAAGATAGGAGCAAGTAGGAAATCATGAAAAATGACCAAAAAAAAAAATGGAAATAAGGAAGAAAACAACTGTGGTCTAGATGGCTGCCACGGAGACAGTGAGGGAGCTGTGCTTACTGTTTCCACTGGGTAGAGGTTCCACAGTCAGCCCTGCGGAGATGCGCAGCAACAAGGCACATTCTGTGCTATAACATCTTTATAGAAACATAATAATAAAGAAGCTGTAGGAAGAATACTTTTCTTTACACTTTTCTCTTTAGTACAACTTCTGTGAATTTAGTCATGTCGAATCACTCTGACTGTGAATGCATACATAGCATCCAACTGTATCCCAAGAACATCCCTAAGGCTTACCTACCCTGGCTCTCATAGAATAGAGATGCTAGGACTGATCTTCTGTCACCTAGCCTTCAAGTAATTGTCTTTATCACCTACCCAGTAATTAACTATGCCCTATCTGCAACAGACTAAACCTCTTTTTGTTTAACTCCTTATATGTCTATGTCTTAACTGACAGATCTAATTATAATCTTATGAGTAGTGTCTGCACATGAGTTTAGCTTGGTCTAAATTCATTTCAAGTGATCCAAAAAATTGGAGGCAGAAATAAAAGAAAAATATAAGCTTTTTTTTAACAATATGAATTCAACTTAGGAAAGCCTCAAAATATACAAATTATGCTACCCCTTCTAGTGTTGTTTTGTGAGTGGGAAAAATGTAGAAGGTTGATTATTGCACTGTTGAATATAGGGCAAATTTTCATATACATTTTCCAAGAGATTTTCAGATGTATTTTCTAAAAATGACAACCTTAGCTTAATTGTAAGGAAACTAGTTTTGAAAAATACATCTGGAACATTCTCTTGTTGACAGAACAACTGCATGTGTGTGCTTTAATTTGTTATACAATTAGACAATTTTGACTAATCTTTTCAGTGTTACAAATTAATTCAATGAGAAACTTAATCACTCGGTACAGTGTTACTGTTTGGGGTTCTACCACAGACAGTTACTGTGACTAACCAAAAGTAAACATAATAATGACTAGAAAACTAACTGTTTTCTTGTTTAAACATACAGAATTTTAATCAGAAGCAAGGTGCGTAGGGGTGCATTTTTGGTTGTGCCTTGAACAGCTCAATGAACTGCAGGACGATTCTGTCATTTCCAGCCCCGTGATTCAGTCACTGGGCTTTCAGAATCATGTGATTGCATAAGCCAAGACGGCTGCGACTTCAAAGTTTTTGGACTGTTTTCCCAGGAGCTTTATCCATGCCGGGTTGTAAGCTTCACTTAGAAATACACAAGGTAAGTATGGTGTTCCCTTTGGGGTGAACTTGGAAAAGGCCATGTGCGGTGAGGAGGCAGAAGTCACGTGGGATAGCACTATCTAGCATTCCTAGTACAACTCCAACTAAATATTCAGTAAAAGTTCAGGATCCAGAAACAGTAAAATTTCAATCAGTTCAGATTTCCTACTTTTAGCAATACTTAAAAATGTAGGCTACTTTGGCTGCTTTTCTTGTGCTGGCTTCCAAAACCCCAACAGGTAATTTTTTACTAGATCCCAATTACATCAAGCAATTTCCTTTAATTTGTAAAAACAATACATGACTCAATTAAAAAATTAAAAAGCAAATTTATATTTGGCTTAAAAAGTAAAAAGTAAAAATAAATAAAATTTGACTTCATCTACATAAACCAAGCCACTTAAAATACAACATATTTATAACCTCCACACACCCGTTCTTAACCCAAATTCATTTTGGGTTTTGTACAAAATTAGAAAGTAAAATGTAAGTGAAAACAATCTGGAAAAGAATAATATTTTGGAGTTGAAGTTACACTATTGATTAAAAAGAAAAACGTTTCACCTTTATTGGGACTAGAGCTTAGTGGTAGAGAGAACTTGCCTAGCATGTGTGAGGTCCTAAGTTCAATTCTCAGCATTGAAAAGGTTAATTAATTAATTATTTAATTTAAAGTATCTCCAGTGCCAGTGTGGTGAACACCTTTAATCCTGCCACTGGGGAGGCTGTGAGCGAGGCCAACCTGGTCCACATAGCAAGTTCCGGGCCACCCAGGGCTACATAGTGAGACTCTGACTCCAATACAAAACAAAACAAAACAAATATTCACCAATATTTCATATGCTCTTCTGACCAGAAACCCAGGCTAACACTTGTCAAGACCTCTGCCCTTTACTTCCTGAGAACACAGAGCAGGTCCTCAGGCAGCCCATGCCTAATATTTCAAGAAGGCTTCTGATCAGCCATTTGGTTTTATAATCCTTAGTCCCAAGACGCTTTCCTTTGCTGTAATTGAGCAAGAAGCGCCTTCTCATTTATTGAGTCTTTCCATCAAGCTGCTAACAAAATGACATATAATTCATTTGCTATGAAAATGTTTCCCGTGAAGTATTTTTCACTAAAGCAGGAAGGTCCAGCAGGATGGCTCAGTAGGCCAAGATGCTTGCCTCCTAACCTGACCTGAGTTCAATATGCAGGATCCACAGAGTAGAAGGAGAGAACCAATTCCCACAATTGTCTTCTGACCTCTACTCACACATGGTGACATGGGAGAGCACACGTGTGCACACATAAATATAATTTAAAGTGTTTAAGATAAAAAATGTTGTAGTTCATTTATTAATGAATAGAAAGAAACTCACAAGCCAGAGTATATGGTAAAATCCTGTGTTGACAAAATTAATAAACCCATGTATATATACACATAGAAAATAGACAGTAGGGATGTAAACTATCCCTTCATGCAAATTATTGCTAGATGATAATATTCATCATGAATAATCTGTGTCTTCTGCCTCAGCTGTCCCTGTTTCTTCTGAAAGATTTATGATAGCATAAATGCCTATATGTTTTTCATACTTATGAATGTCATGTTTTTGTTTTTGTTTGTTGTTTTGTTTTGTTTTGTCTTGAAACAGGGTTTCTCTGTGTAGCCCTGGCTGTCCTGGACCAGAGTAGCCTCACATTCAATGATTTGCCTGCCTCTGCCTCCTGGGTGCTGGGATGAGAAGCAGGTACCACCACCACTGCCTGGTGAATGTAATGAGTTTTAAAACTCTAAAATATAAGCATTTCCTTAGTAATCATAAAAGGAGCTATTTCCATTTTTTTTCAGAAATCAAAAATTTTAAAGTTGATTAGAAATAATTCTGTGCAAACGTGACGCTTGTTCTCTCTCTTGTTCATTCCACCTAGAATTACCAGGTCAGTCTTCAACCTGAGTGCTCTTCTCAGAAGCCACACCATTTAGTCATGTAAGCGTTTATGTCCCGTGTCACCAGAATCCTAGAGTGGTAGCAAATGCTGAATAAAATAACCCACACTCGACACCTCTCATCCTCGGAGCGCTTGTATTTCCTTTCACAACTGAAAGGCATGCCACTGGCCAAATCTCAAGCCGTAACTATCCCTAAAAAGGAGATGAGTCACAAGTCACTTTAAAAAACATACAATAGGGTTTTTTCTTGTTGTAATGAATGCTGAAAGGGAAATGTTTTACTTGTCCCAACAATTCTAGCAAGCTATAGCCCCAAAATATGAATAAGATATGGAGCCAAAACTTTTTTTAAGGCTAGACAAATACCAGCAGCATTAATAAGGGACCAGAAAGACACCTATTGCAGAACTCTTGGGGTTTACAATGTGATTATTGTTTTATGAGAAGAGAAAGTTTCTTGAATGCTGTGACAATGTTATGTTTCCTAGGTGTTGAGAAAACTAGAAAGTGGTGATGGGGGGAGGTAATGCGGGGGGGAGTTCAGCAGGTGAATGCCTTGTGAATGAAACGTTTACAAGAATGCTTAATCTCTTAAATTAGGGGTTTTTGCTAATGTGGCAGGGTAGGCATTGAGAAGTGGGGTGGAGGTTGAGTTTCTGGGATGCAGTTTTCCTGTGGACACCTGATGGACAAGCTGTTGATTTATAAGAAGAGAATCAAGTCCAAGTTTGTTTTAATACAATACAGGATTAATGTGTCAACATTTCTCCCTACCTCAAGAAGCATGAGTCCTCTGTCTGTTTTGAGCTCATTTCGTGGCAATTCATGATCTACTGAATTAACTCTATGGAATCAATCAGCCTCAAGGTCAAATGAAGTAACCAAGTGAGGGGTGATACACTGATCTTTCATTAAGCTTGTAACTACAGAGGAAGACTCATTCTTCTCTAAGGGTGTGGTCACTGGTAAGTTGCCCATGCTCTGGTAGATGGACCTACCTACACCCCACCACATATGAGCAGCACTTATTGGACTAGTGGGGAAGAGGAGGAGGAAGGGTGAAGTTAGGAAGGGAACTTGTCAAGGAGATCTATTTTAGGAGGTATTGAATGGTGGGGGAAATGAAAAGTAGATATGATCACATTTTATTGTATACGTAGATGACATGCTCAAAGAATAAAAATGAAAACAAAATTTTGCAAATCATATTTAAGAGGGAATACTCATTATTATAAAAGACCAGAAAAAGATTTGTGAATAAATTTTTTTAAAGGGGATTGTAGCTAGTTTTTAAAACACTGTTCTCGGTACTTCCAACCCCTGCCCCTCCACCAGTCAAAATTTTTTTAAAAATCCTTGAAGACTGGAGGCATGGCTCCAGAGGTAAGAACATGTACTGCTCGTGCAGAGGACCAGTTCAATTCCTGTTCCCACATTAACTGGCTCTAGGTCCAAAGGAATCTGATTCCTCTGACCACCCTGGGCCCTGTGCTCAAGTACACACACCAACACACACACAGAGGGGGGGGGGTGATGATGATGTTGTTGTGATAGCTAGCCTTGTGTCAACTTGACATAAGCCAGAGTAATTTTGGAAGAGAGTACTTCAATTGAGAAAATGCCTGCACCATATTGGCCTGTGAGCAAGAGTGTGGTGCATTTTGTTGATTGACAATTAATATGGAAGGGCCTAGTCCATGTGGGCAGTATCACCCCAGGCTTATAGGTCTGGGTGCTGTAAGAAAACAAGCTAAGCAGGAGGCACACTGGTAAGCCATGTTCTACCATGCCTTCTGCTTCGGTTTCTTCCTCCAGGTTCCTGCCTTGAGTTCCTGCCCTGACCTCCATCGGGAATGTAGTGTGGCCTGAGAGTTGTGAGCTGTAGTAAATCTTTTCCTTCCAACCTTCTATTTCAGCGTAGCCATAGAAACCCTAACTGAGACAGAAATTGGTAACAGGAGTGGGGTTTTGCTATGACAGACTTGACCACATGCTTTGGGGAAGATTGTATTGACAGTTGAACTTTGGGCTGGAAAAAAACATGGAGTGTTCAGAGGTTAGTGAGTTATTACTGGATCTTAGAAGATAATGCTTTGAGCAATGCAGGCAACGGAGACCTAGTTTATGAAGTTTCAGAGGGAAACTTTTCGAGTCTTTGAAAGACTCTATGGTGGGCATTAAATAATTTGATTTAAGAACCACTAAGGCGAAACCTTTGCTTTGCTGGGACAATCAATCCTAGTCATCAGGGCCTAAAGAATCATCTGTGATTAGAAGAGACCAGCATCACTGAAGCAAAGCCTTCTGAGTAGTATTTTCTCAGGGTCGGCACACAGAAGCTGTGGTTGAGAGGGTACTTTGTGCTAGAAGCCAAACTCAGTAACATGGAAGAGCTTCCCAGGTGTTTCTGACTTTGAAGGCATGAAAGGGTCGGGGAGAACAGCTGAGGCTTGTCACTTGAAGCCAGGAAAGGCCGTGGTGAAGACGAAGCCTCTGTAGTAGCAAAAACCCCAGATTGAGGATGTCATGGAAAGAGGCTGAGGTTTGGCACCATGTGCCAGTGTCATAGTCCCTAAAGAGAGCCCAAGAGAGGCTATGAGTGAAGATGCATCCCAGTTGGAATGGAGACCCTAGACTGGAAATTTCAGTACCCTGGGAAAACCATCAAGGACAGCAGAAGCCAAGGGGTGGAGCCAGCCTGAGCCATCTCTCTGCACTGCAAATGGCAGAGGTGAGAAATGGAGTACTTTAGCGCCCAGAGGATTATGAGTGAGTTCCCAGGCATCAAGCACTATTTTTTTTAATGTTTTTTTTTTTAGTTGAAATTGAATTACATCACTTTTCTCCCTCCCTTTCTTCCCTCCAGCCCCTCCTAGCTACCTCCTTCAAACATCTCCCTTATTACACTCTCTCAAGGGGACATTCTCTTTTTTTATATTTGTTTTACATACACACACACACACACACACACACACACACACACACACACACACACACACTTCTTTTTTTTTTTTTAGTTAAAAATAAAAAAATAAAAGGTCATGAGTTCAGCCTCTCTGCTGTTGGAGGCTGGGACTTTGAGCTTCTCTACCCAATACTGCTTGGCCTCTACTTATGACCCTACTATCCTAGACAAGATAGAGAAAGATAGAGCTTGGCCCCTGCCTCGGATACTCCATCTAATGCTCAAGCAATGTGATTCTTTCTTTTAAACCAGCGAAGTCTTGATTAGTGAAGAGGGGAGGGGCTATTTCTTGCTGATCTACCCCTCCACCCAAGCTTATTCCAATGAGAAAGAATAGCTAGCAGGCTGCTCCCAGGACAGTGTTTTGGCAATGCATGGTCCACATACTTTGTATGTCTAAAGGGAGCTGCTGAGAATGATGGAGAAATCCAGAGAGCATCTGGGAAAAGCCGTGACAAGGCATGCCTTCCTTTCAGCTTGTACACCAGGTGTCACACACAGAGCCCAGCATCATCTTTCATGGCCCAGTACAAACTTGTACTATGGGACCTAGGCCAAACATGATTCCTTTGGGCTTGCCCAGTTCCAACTTGTAAGGTGTGCCCCCTCCCCCACCACCTCACTCTACCACCAAGCAGCATACCCACAGTCCAACACACTCACACGCCATCTCTGCCTCTCCCGTGTGGAATCTCTTCAATCAAAAAGGAAGGTTGAACATTTTATTCTAAAACCACCTTCTGTACTGGAGGCTACTTTGTGGCTCTGGGCTGACTGTCCCTAATTGTACTATCATGCAATCAAGGCCTCCCCTGCTGTAATAAAGCCTCAAGATGAACCTTTCTGAAGAGAGCATTCTAGCTCCTGCTCTTCTCTAGGGAGAAGATGATGAGTTAAGTAAGTTTTGAGACTGAACGTCTGGAACCAAAAAAAGATAAGGGAAAAAAAATTAGTTTTTCAAAAAAAAAAAAGTGTGCTGGTTCTCTGGTACTAAAATGGATCTGTCTGTATTTTAATAGTTAGTTGAACCACGGAAGTAGTTATATGATGTATCTGACAGCAGATATTGCATTTTCTGAATTTTTATAACCTGGAAGATTGAGAGGAAACCTTTAGCTTCTTTTGGAATCTATTGATGCCTTCCTGGTGCAGCCTTTCCCCCCCTCCCCCGGCCTCCTTTCAGTGGAGGATGGACCATTCAGATCTCATTTTGGACAGAGGTGACCACTTCCCAGATGCTTCAAGTGTCCAGCACATGTCATGCTTTACAAGTCAGTCCTTAGCCAGGAATTGTCCTCAGCTGAAGGCGAAACACCTGACCACCAATGACAGCCTCTTCCCTGAGCGTAGCCTGCCTGTGACTGCTTGGTGTGAGGGAGAAAGCCTGGGTGCTGGGCCTTAGTTGGAACTCCGCAGAATTATATCAGCTCTCCAGCTCCAGGTTACATCATTCTGAGGTCTTGTATCAATCACACTTGGTGGTGCAACTTCCTCCCTAATCTCTGGCCTCCCTAACTCCTCACAGATAATCCTGCAATGGGGTCCAGGTCGACCTTGAAACCAATCTCCTTATTAGAGAGTCAGAATCTATGCTAACGAGATCATGCAGCAGATCTCACCTACCAGCCAGCAACGGACAGTGGCGGTAGAACATTCACTGAGGGACCTTACCATACAATGCAGTTATGCCTGTAAAGAGGTTAAGGACAAGCCACAGCATTTGCAAAAACCCCAAATTAAAATGCAGATGGAAAAAAATAAGCAAATAACCACACACAAAAAAAAAAAGTTCTGCCACAGTTTCTAAATTAGAAAACTTTTTCCTTATTCTGAAATTTTCACTTTCTTTTGCTCTTATCAGTAAAACATTTAATTATTAACACAAGTCTTAGAGCTTGTGTTTATCTTGCTTGCTATGTCTTAAATGCCAATATAAGAGTATTTAACTCATGTCCTAAGGCACTGCACTATGATCTGAATTCTTGGGTCTCTCTACAGCCTTGCTGGACTCAACATACAAAACACAGTTCAAAGATAAAAGTATTAGGAATTTCAAGAGTATGACAGCATAGCAGTAAACCAAGTATGAGATTCCTATAAACACGAGGCCCTATGCAACTCTACATGTTAAAAACCCTTGAAGCCAGCCTTGAGTGGTAAAGTGGATTGAGACATTGGGATATGGAAATGCAGTGGTGGGTACACTAACTTGGACCTTTGAGATTTATGAAAAAAATAATTATATGGACTGTGTTTGTTCCCAGGGCTGTGGTGTGTTGGAATAACACAATAATAGGCTGAGTGTTTAATGACCAATGTATATGAGATGTAAATAAAACATCAGGCTTCTTGGTATTTAAAAAGATTCTCATCTTCCTACAGGCAAAAGGCAGAAAAAAGCCGAGGATCAAACCTTGACCTACTGAACCCACAGCACAGTTATACACATGGCCAAACCCTGGATTAACCTGGTTAAGCTCCTAAGTTGGAGAGAACAGAACCCTGAAAATAAAAGTTATTTAGGAAGAAAAAAATCTTTGAATTACAGACTTCCCTGCACCAGAGATCAGACGACTTGCCTCATAAGAGGCCTCTATGATCCAGGGAGGTAACCATCATAACTGCTAAACTCTGTCATGAGGAGGTGTGAGAAAGCAGCCACTGAGGTTAATTGAATGGGCGTGGCCATGTTATAATACCAGGCCATATTTGGCCCACAGAACAGAGTTGTGAAGAAAAAAAATAAATCAAGCAAAAGTCATAAGACAGAAATGAATCCTTAGAAATTAGTCATGAGCAGGGTCAGAAAGTATAAGTAAACCTGAAGCATGAATAACAATACCCATGTCATCCACAACAGTGGCACTATGCCTCTCCATCAGTTTCTACTTTGCCCACCAAGTGTGACACACCTTTGTCTCACACTTTTGGGTCCTTCCATCAGAGAAGTTGGGTATCTCTGTTGATCAGTTCTCCAAAGAGGTGAGGATAATGAGGTTCATTGACAGATGAATTAGCTTGGTATATGGAATGGTATAGTCACTGTATGCTATAACCCTATTGCAGGTGAGGGGTAATATCTCCAAATGGCAGGATGTCAGTCACTGTTGAATATCTATCTGCTTTGAATAGAGATAAGATGATTCCAAGGTAAGGGACAAGGCAAGACCTTGGGGTGATGGGTGTAGATGATGTAAGGGGGTGCTGAATGATGAAATACTTAGAAGGATAAAGAATAGACATCCCAATGCAAGAAAAACTAGGGAAGAGGCCTGTAGATGGATGTCAGGGTCTCAGAGCCCGTTTCTTAGGCATCATGACTCATTACAACTTACTTTGTCCTTATAGGGTTTTTTTAATAACTGTTTTACTTTCCTCTACTTGTCAGACATGAGATTATGACAATAATCTTGAGGATGCTCACTGTCTAAGAAAGAAATACAGGCATGGAAACCACTAACATGAGCATCATGAGATCACTGACAATGTGCTACAAGGGTACCCAGCCAGTAGGATAGAGAGAAACTCCATGGAAAGTGGAACATTTGAACTCACAAAATATACCAAGTATAGTGTTTTTAAATAAAAAAGGAGGGCTGAAGAGATGGCTCAGCAGTTAAGAGTACTTGCACTTACAGAGGACTGTGGTTCCATTCTCAGGCCCAAATCACCACTCACAACCATTCATAACTCCAATTTCAGAGGGTCTGATGCTTTCTTCTGACCTCCACAGACATCAGTCATCTACCCTGGTGTATATACATACATGCAGGCAAAACACTAATACATATAAAATAAATCTTTAGAACATTAAATAAAAAGAAGAAATAAAGGGTATATCTTTCTTGGGCACTGGCATTAACCATGCTAATTTTGGTTTTCCATCTAATAATTATCTTCAACTCTTCCTTTACCAACAAAAAAATAAAATTCAAGGTGGCTTTTTTTTTACACTCTAAAACATCTCCCCAAACCCACTTGCACTGAAGTATAGCTATGTAAAACATTTCTTGCCAATGAAATATAGAAGCAACTCTATTATGTGGGGTTCTGGAAAGGATTTTTTAATGCTATTGTTTATAAATGAGAAAATATGTTTATAATGTATTCTTTTTCTCTTTTTGGTCCTTTCTCTGAGGTCTGGATTTGGTGGCTAACATGGAACTTAAGATAATAAGAACAAAAATCATATACTAACATGGCAAAATAAGAAAAGAGGAGGACCCTGGGTCTTTGGGGACATTCTTGAAAAGTGGCATTGGATTCTTTCTCTGTGTTCCCTAGGAAGTTGGAAGAGTCCTCTCTAGTTTCTTTATCCACTGTAGTCCAGGTGTAGGCTACATGGAGTGAGGCAAAGCCTTCACCAATAGACTATGCAAACTATAAAGCAAGAGATCTGCCACACAGATTCCTTCTAGTTTGTTTATCTACCAAGAGCAACACCGTGAATGTATTGAACTTTCATAAGGTGACATCAGCTATGTGTACCTTCATGCCACTTCTCCCCATGCATGAGGAACCCCAGGATTTCAAGTTGAGAAAGCAGTTCATAACAGAAGCCTGAAATACTGAACTTACAAGCAACCGGATGAGGAACACAACCTCCAGCTTTGGGTTCATGAGTCCTTCACAAGTAACTCATAATCTTTCATAAGCATTCTCCAACTAGGTTGAAAGCTTCACTACTCATGGCAAAACGTTATAACATAACCCAGAACTCTTGCTCTCTGATAGTATCTAGACCTTGAACATGTACATTGTTCCCATCTCTGAATCCAGGTGACTAGACTGGAACTGCATCCATGGCATCAAAAACAGGTCTTTAACACGATCTGCGCAAAGTCTGATTTCATTAGTGTTTCTTACTATGATTAATACTAACAACAACTACAAAATAAGAAAAGGGAAGAAGCCAATGTTACAGTTGTCACAGTGGAGGGGCTAGGATATAACTCTCTTGTGGAATATTTGCCTATGCTTGAATCCCTGGGCTCCATCCCCCAACGCTAAATAAAACTAGATTAGGTAACGATGTTTTGAAGATTAAAAACTTATGCAATGTTGTAGAAAGTGCATTAAATGCTAAAAGGTCACACACACACACACACACACACACACACACACACACACACACACAACTATAACTGGCCTTCACGTAAACTTAGGTTGAAAATAGCATATCTGAATATATTTTTATCTCCCCAACACACAAAGTATTAAAGTTGAAAAAGTTGTGTAGAATGACTACAGGAAAGGACTGAGATTTCCTAATGTGGTTTGGGTCAGCTGTAAAACAGTCCAAGAATAGAGAGAGAGAGAGAGAGAGAGAGAGAGAGAGAGAGAGAGAGAGAGAGAAAGAAAGAAAGAAAGAAAGAAAGAAAGAAAGAAAGAAAGAAAGAAAGAAAGAAAGAAAGAAAGAAAGAAAGAAAGAAAGAAAGAAAGAAAGAAAAAGAAAAGAAGGAAACTATGGTTCTGGAGACAGCATGGGTCCCTGGGAGAAAACATACAGCAATGCAACTCTTCCACTGCCTGGAGTCTGCGGAAACATCTGGACTTTGTTTCAGATCCACCTGAGTCTTCTGGAGCAACAAATGGGAAATCATGCTCTATGAACAAGCACCAACTTGATATTTCCAAGATTTGTTTTCTTTTTTCCTCTCCACAACTCAGACAGTTTTTTTTTTTTTTAAGCTTTAGCAGAATGGCTAGACTAGGTAATCCACATAAGCAGCTGCTGCAATGTGATCTTTTTCTAACATGTTAATGTTGAACTGTGAACTTTTCTGGCTTTGGGGTATGTTGGGAACATTTTAACTCCTCTGCTTAAAGGTTCTTATGGGTAGGACTCTGAGCCCCCTTCAATGGAGGGTCTGTACTGGGAGTTACCCCTGATATCAAACTAGGCTTGAAATGGAAAGCAGCTGGGGTATAAAAGGACTTTAAAGACTAATTCTATATGCTTTATTAAAGAATGTTTGTTTCATTATTTTTTATTTCTTGAAATTTAAGAACATTCTACTCTCTGGATCTTGAAGCACTTACTTGTTACTGCTTTTTAGCATATTGCAGAGGAGAACTGGGACTCGGAAGAGAGGATGTCTAGGGTAAGTTCTCAGGCTTTGAAATCAACTACCAGCATTCAAACTACATCTCAGCCACCTCATATCCGCAAAGCATCTCATATCTGCTTTCAGTATTAGTGTGTCACGGTGTCCAGTGATAAAGATGGAAACAGTTAATATGGTATCCATCCACCACTCAGGTAATGTTTTCTTTAAGTCTCAAAACACAATTACTCGTAATACCCTGCTAGACCAACTGTGCTACATGCTTCATTTATTGGCTGCTGCCATGACAGTTAGGGACAGGGAAAATTTGGAGCTGAAACTGGGAATGGATAGCTTTTTAAAACAATGTATCTGGGCACCTTGCACATGTGACTTGAGAGCATCTGAAGGCACTTACTTTCACAAAGAGTGGGATCCCCTCAAAACATAATGCTGACCTTCCCCTAATTATAGGTAAGGCACAGTGAATGTCTCCTGTCTATGTGACTGACAACTATGGGCCTCTAGATGAGAGCCATAGGGAAAGAAAAGCACTTAATATGGTACTCCTATCATTGAGCTATTCCTGCTTTTCTCTTTGGTTGGAGACTTGCTAGGGTTAGATAAGTGACTTGGGTACCATGATCTGAACAGAAGCTCATTCTAAAACAGAAGACACCAGCTGCTGACACACTGATCAAGTTCTTAGGAACAGACACACAAAAATGTTACCAGTGCTTTTAAGCAACAGTTGCACAACGAATTGCATAACTTAGGTGGACTATGCTAAGTGCTATGAGCCCTTGTCTTAAGTCACTTTGACTACAGGAGACAACAACCATTAGGGTTAATCATGGAAGCTGCAATGGGCCGTTCAGGTATTCCCAAGACCAGCTTGTTCTTTTCTTTTTAATTATAGGATATATTCACCATGATTTGGCCCTGACTCAGAACTACACTTCTCTCTGAGAATCACCCTTATCTGCAGGTATTCTGCATTGAATGCTTGCTGAAAACAGGGTCCCCATTTCCCAAGACTCTTCCCATCACCAAGCTCTGAGTGAATTAGCTGAGACCTTTGGTACCACCCAACCACCACTTATCCCCCATCTTCCCACTTCTGCTTCCTTTGCTCTTCACAGTGTTCCTGAGGACATGTCTTTCTCAGAATCTGCTCTCAGGGGACCCAGTCTCATGCTGATCTGTGTTCATCTTTGCCATCTTTGTTCTGACTCAATGCCTCTGGGTCAAGTTGTGCATTGACACACTTCCCTCCCAATCAAGGACCAGCTCTGCTCTACATGACGGTGGGGCCTGTTTCATCCCCCTTCACTGCAATAACACATACTTCTCATTTGTACCTCTGCTTCTACCCACAAGAGGTGTAGATTCTTCCCTGCCCCAAAATGGAGAGGGTTCAAAAAAATTTTTTTTTCGACATCTGGATCAACTCCAAAAGAAAGTGGGTTGTGTGTTTGTGTTTGAATCACCCTGTGTTCACTTGGCAAAGTTGATATCTGCCTTGCCTCTGGCCTTCCACATCAGGCGGACCTGCTCACTCATCCCGGACCCAGTGCAGACACAGCCAGGTTGTGGGTGCTCTGAGGTTGTTTCAGAAATGCTGCCGTATTTCTGAAACCTCATCCATACTAATTCCCCATCACCCCTCTCTGGTCCTAACCCCACCTACTGCTCTTAACTGCCAGGAGAAGCCAGCCTTTGGCCCTGGATTTGCACAGGAGAAAGACTTTCCAAGACAAGTTTGGCTTGGCTTGCCTTGCCTTCTTACTCCCAAGATTCCAAATTGCCTTTCAATAAAATTCATTCCTCCTTTACCCATCTTTAGGAAGCCAATCCCCACTGAGTGGTTTAGCTGACATCCTGAAAATGCTTGTTAGGATACAACCTTAAAGCAAGATTCACAGGCTTTGTCTTCTACTTTGGTATATAATCATTGTCACAACCTTGCTTTGTTAGCATGACTTCAGTTGACAAAAGGACAACATAGCTGAGACGTGTCCCAGAACACTTGGTGCTGAAATGACATCAAACGCCTATCTATGAATCTAATGCCTGCAACCTTTGCACTTGCCCATCTTGTCTACCCCTTCAGCAGGGGGGCCTACTGATTTCAGGACATAGATGAGGAAGGTATGGGAGCATAGTCACTGATCATTACCCAGCAGGACTTCCTGAAGGAGTAGAGATATGCAATCCAACTAAGAACCATGCCAAGATGGTGAAGACAAGCCAGAGGCCAGCCAACAGAGCTAACTGCAATATTTGAAAGGTAAAATGTAAGGAAAGATGGCTTTATGTTGGCTCCTAATTTGAAAGGGTACAGTTATCCTGGCAAGGAAGGTATGGTAGATGGATCAGCTCACAGCTGGAGCAGGATAAACATGGGTGACCAGTTATAGCCTGTCTACATCCGGAAAGCAAAGACCTAGACCAAAAACAGGACTGGACCATGACCCCCAAGTTGCACTCCTATGGCCCTGAGTCCTGTAGGGAATCTCTGTGTTCAAAGGGTTCCACAACCTCCCAAGACAACACCAGCATCTGGAGATCAAACATTTAAATATGCGAGCCTAGAAAGGCTATTTTGCGTGCAAACTGTAACACACACTAGAGTGGGTGGAAAGAGGTTTATTAAATAAAACAGATGACTTTCCAGGGTGATGCTTTATGGTGTTGCCACCTCCAACAAACATTGGATCCTGATATTAACATTTTCACATGGAGTCTATTTCTTTGACCGCAGAAAAATCTCCCACCAAGTAAGGAAGTGTCTGTGAGGTGCTTTCCATTCACAAATATGACATCCATAAAACACCTCATCCCCAAGACTCAGGTACCATCAAAGAAGAAGGGAATGAAAAGATTATAAGAGCTTTCAGTCAGGGAGGAGGAGAACAAGCCAGTGTCTTCTGGACATGACAGGACTGCTTGGACTCATGAACTTACAGCCCCTGGGGTAGCCTGCACAAGATCAAGCCATTCCAGTCAGTATTCCAGTGTGGAGTGGAAAGGGGTTCATGAGCCTCTACCCTAACTGAGAAGCCATGGACAGTTGATGGCTTCTGGTGGGGAGATAGAGTTAATTTTCTTTAAGGGTGTGGCTCCTGGTAAGCAGACCACACTCTAGTGGGTAGCCCCACACTCAAAAGTATATGGATAAAACAAGTCGGAGTCCATGGGTTATTACATTTTTAAAAGGAGGACATGAAGTTGGGGGGGGCGGTTGGCAGGGAGGTGGAGGTGGATCTGGAAGGAGTTAAGGGGAGGAGTTAAGGATAAATGTGATCTAAATATGTCGTATAAAATTCTCAAAGAATTAATGAAAACAATTTGAGGAAGGGTTGCAGTAAATAAGATAAACTCAGGCAAGGAAAAAGAAAGAAACATCCTCCACCACCTCTGCCTCCAGAACGTTCCTCATTGTTCCTTAAGACTTTCAAAAATGCCCTCCTTCCTCCTCCTCCTTTTGTGCTCCATGAATGTCATGGCAAGTGTGCTGCAGTGTTCCACCTGTCCCTCAGGATCTGTCCCGAGACTAGTCTTCCTGTGGCTGTCTGACTGGGACTTCCTGGCACTTCCACTGTCTGTCTCAACAGATGGTCCAGTCTTGGATAGTACTTACAATTACGTTCAACTAGACCAGACCCCAGGCAACACATTACTAAGGTTCTTGGAAGCAAGTTAGATATCCATGGTGTGCTGCTTGGATTCCCAACTGCGCCAGTTCTAACCCCTGGTAGAAATGATTGCAAAGTGACACTGTGTATCTGTCCTCCCGGCTCTCTTAGTCTAGACCTTCCACAGCAGAGTCACGAATCATCACTTCCTCACAGTCTTTGGGCACTGACCTTTCTTGAAGATGACTACTTGGGTAGCTTAGCCTTTTCGGTGTTTCTTGCTGTTCCAGCCTTCATCCTGAGCTACCCTACTCTCTCTCTCTCCAGGCAGCCCTCAGGCATAGTTGAAAGCAGAAAGCATTCTCAGTGTGTGCACACCATGGATTCCACATCTATACCTCTCATTTGAGGGCACATGTCCATAGCTCCAGTCACAGTGAAGGTGAGGACTCACACATCCTCTGTGAATCACTAAGTAGAAATCACCTTTATTCCCTGGGATGTGTTGGATCCAGAGTCACCAAAAAGGCAAGCATCAGGACATGTCTGTGAAGGAGCTTCTAGATTAGTTAACCGAAGTGGGTGGCACCATCCTATGGGCTGTGTTCAAGGGGAAGAGGAGCTGAGTTCCAGGATTTTCTCGCTACTTCTTGACTGTGTTTGCTGTAGGATCTGCCACTAAAGCTCCTGCCACCATGCCCTCCGCACCATGCTGGTCTGCACCCTCAAACTGTGACCCAAAATAATACCTCCCAACTGCAGCCTCCCCTCCGCCCACCCCGCCCCATTCCCTCCTCCAGGTCCCTCTTCAGTATTTCTGTCGTAACAAGAGACTATTGCAATCACTTACCAAAAGCATATACCTGTAACTTAACGTTAAAATATGTGATTTAAAGTGTTTGTGTTACACAAAGATTTAACTATAAAGAATTTTAAAACCTTCATAAGCAACTTGCTAGAAATAGGACCAACAGGATGAGCCAGACCTCGAGGACACAGATCCTAACAGGTGGCACTTTTCAGGGACCTGCAGGTAGTAGGTGTGTGGCCAATGTTTGATAGTTCAAGAGGTATCTTGGAAGTTAAGTGCAGGAGTCTTTGGGCTCCTGTTTGCTACTGGTTAGCAACATGTCTTAACCAGTGTACTAATTCTCTCAGCCCCTTTATGTTTTTGTTTAAATGTACATAACAAGATCAAACACTGACTCCTCCTCTGTCGACAACAATAACCACTATACTAATTTAGGATGCTGTAGGCTACAAGTAAGACACTCAATAACCAGTAACAAATACTAATAACATTTTACTCCAGTGGCTCGGCCAGGATCTTCTTCCAGCCAGCCCCTTTTTTTTAAACTTTTTTTTTTTTTTTTTTACTATTTCCTTGTTTAAAAAAAAAAAAAAAAGGCTTTTCGTCCTTCAGCTTTGGTCTTGAAATAGTTGCCTGAGCTCCGGCTATCATATCCTCATATAGAAGTAATTAAAACAGCACAAGGCAGAAAAGCAAAAAGAAAGAGGCTTCTTCCTCTAGCACTCACTTGGAGACCCCGCGCTGACCTCATCTTCCATGAAGTTAGCAACTACAGACAAACTGCTAGCAAATGCAATGGGCTGTAGGCTCTCCGTGGTGAGTCTTGTCCCACTGCTGAAAGGGAACATTGCCCTGTAAGGCTTGGACAAAGGCAGGTGGCAAATCTGAGCAGCCTGAACCACAGGACTCCACAGCTGTACCGGAGCTACTGTTTGCTCAGAAGTCAGGCTCCCTTTGGGCATCTTTTTCAGGTAAATATAGGAAAAATATTAAAATAGGATTTTGGCTAAGTCACCCAATACAAGAAATACTGCATTTTAAAGGAGAAATAAAGTCACAGAGAAAAAGGATTTACAATAGAATCACGCACACATGGGATACTCACACTGTCAGCATCCAGGGCTTCAAAATAAGTAGTTTTATGTGTCCATCTAATCTTCATTGTGCCTGATTTCAAATCCAGCACAAGGGAATTTACTCAGCAGAATCAATGGGAGAGCTCAGTGGGTCTCTTCTGCTGTTATAGGGACATGATAAACTAATGCTTGGCATAAATCTGAAAACCAAAAATGTTTGGAAAAGGATCTCTGGCCACATCACTGTAGAGATGACTCGGTGTGTAAGTACTTGCCAAATGACAACAAGGACACGAGTTCAAATCCTCAGAGCCCATAAAAAGCAGGATGTGTGCTGCAAGGCTCTGTAAACCTGGAACATCTACATGGAGATGGGAAGTTCTTAGGACAGCTAGCCTGTAGTGCAAAGCAGAAATCAACCCAGAGACCCTGCCGCAAGCGAGGTGGAAGATGAGGACCAAGTCCAAGGTCATCCTCTGCATGCACACATTAGATCGTGAGGGCAAATAATGCTCTGACCATAAATCCCTTTAGTCATTTATCATGGTGTCCAGCTGTTCTGTATTTGATTCTGTCACTGCTGTCTATTGGAACACCATACCAAGGCTGTCACATAACGAGGTCATCCTCACCTTTTGGGAAGAGAAGGCGTGACACCAGCAACAACCAGCATCGCCGTTACATTTAAAAATAAGGCTATCTTGGATCCTCCAGCCACCCAAGCCTCTACTGGAAGCAATGTGTGAATGGAATCAAGTAATACCGGCATGGAAGCATGTAGCAAAACTAAAGAGACATAGGGTATTAGAAATCATTTTTTATATTAAACCTCTGTGTGAGGTTTAATATAAAATCTACTGGAATGTACCTGAAATCTGTCTTTGTGGAAAGGCGTGAAAGTTGACACACACACATAAAGCCACTTAAATGGTGGCTTTGATGGTTAATCTGAATTTTTGACTTTATGGGATCTGGAACAAACTAAAAAAACACACCTCTGGGTGGGTCTTTGGAGACATTTCCAGAACTAACTAACTGACTAAGCCTCCCTCACAGCATGGGGCACTTTCCCTTGGGTGGTCCAGATATAAATATGTCCAAGGAAAAAGTAGCGCTGCTTATGTGTCTGGCTCAGCTCCTTCCTGGTGAGTGTGTCCGTTCCCACTGCCACTGCAGCCACCGCCATCCCCATCCCTCACTAACCTGACTCCAGCCTTCTAATGTGGGCTGAAGACCAGCAAGTCTCCGGGAATGTTCCAGGTCTTCAGCACCAGATTAGAACGACTGAGGCACCCAGCTTCATGGAGCTAGGGCATCTATCAGGTTCTCAGCCTCTTTACCTAGCCCATTTCATGGGAACCAACTCAATATGTTGCTGTGGGACGTTCTGTATGGCAAATTTATTGCTCTGATTGGTTGGTAAATAAAACACTGATTGGCCAGTAGTCAGGCAGGAGGAAGTATAGGCGGGACAAGGAGGAGAATAAAGCTGGGAAGTGGAAGGCTGAGAGAGACACTGCCAGCTGCCACGATGACAAATAGCATGTGAAGATGCCGGTAAGCCACGAGCCACGTGGCAAGGTATAGATTTATAGAAATGGATTAATTTAAGCTGTAAGAACAGTTAGCAAGAAGCCTGCCACGGCCATACAGTTTGTAAGCAATATAAGTCTCTGTGTTTACTTGGTTGGGTCTGAGCGGCTATGGGACTGGCAGGTGAGAGAGATTTGCCCTGACCGTGGGCCAGACAGGAAAACTCTAGCTACAATATGTCCTTTTATTAACAACACATACACAATACACACCACACATTATATATAATTCTGCACAGTTATGTTCCTCCGAGGAATCCTGCATGGTACAGAGGGTCATCTGTGGTTAGCAAATGTGTACAGAATGCTCCAATAAAGAGACTGAAAAAGAAAGAGAGTGGAAAGAGTGAGGAAAACAAGGGAGGTAGAAAACCATGAGCTGAGGAGCTAGGGATCTCATGTCACAAGACACATATGTGCCCAGGGGATGTGGCTGAAGCACAGGCTGGAGCTTCTGAGTTGAGAGCGTCTGACCAACCAAAGACCTTGTGAACAAAGGGGAAATCCTGCTAATCCTCAGGTCTCCCAGTGTCTCCTTAACTTCATCCTTTCGGGGTAAGTAATAGTAGCCAAGGCTAAGGGAGAAAGAGAATGGGGGTGTGAGAATAAAGTCAACGCAAGTAGGCAGCCTGGAGCAAGGCCTCGCTGGGGAAAATGGAGATTCTATTTTATTCTGTTCTGTGGGGGAGGGTGTTCTATTTTAATTCAAGTTCTAAGTTTTGATTATGACATGAAATTAGACACTGTAAATGACTCCAGTGAGACTGCATTTTTTTAAGACCAAAAAAGTCATAGAGCTATGCAAGTTTTCATCTGGGGCAAGGCAAGAATTTTCCCTAATTAAAAACTTTGAAAGAAACCACGAGAGACATAAGATTCATGGTGCTTTTGCCCGACCCCTCTTCAGACTCTGGTCTCCAGGGGTCCTACACTTAGTGCTTCAGAAGAGCCAACTGGTGAGGAGGGAAATGTGGGTGATGAATTCCAATGGCCATGTGACAATAGCTAAGGAGCTTTCTCTGTCCCCAGTCTCTACAAGTCCACCAGTAGGAAGCTAATCATTTAGGTTCACCTTTCTGTCCTCAGCCATCTCATATACGGAGTAAGAAGGGCGGCAAATCAAGTCACAGGTGACAATCAAGTCAGAGTGAGTTCATTACCAAGGTACATTTGAAGGGATGAAAAAAAAAACAAAGGTACAAAAAAAGGGTAGCATGTGGAAGAGAGCTGAATCCCAACAGATGAAGCCGACTGCACAACTTTGCCATTGGTCCGCTCCACACCTAGGACAACACTTCTCAGCTCTTCACACTCACGAGGATTACCTTGTGTTGGGGGCAGTGGCTAGAGAAGATGCAGATTTGGTTTCAGTGCCTAAGCCCTTCCATTTTGTCTGAAGGGATCTGAATTCTTACAGGCATGTCAGATGATTCTGAGACAGTGAATTCATAGTTTAGAAACACTATCTAAATATAAATGAGCTGGAGTTGAAGATCACAAGTGGTCATAACATCCTGATACAGATTTCCTCACAAAATATCTTCTTGCAATGATTGCCATGGGCACAATAACTAAGCTCTTAAAAAGAATAATACCTGGCATGCTTCTTTGGTACTTTTATATCATTGGTTTGGAGGAAAAATGGAGGAAAAACTACAACATTAAAACCATTTGGAGGACATAGTTATTTTAAAGAAGGTTGATGATGTGAACTTGGAGTGTGAGAAAGATGTTAGTGAGGCTGGACATTTAGTTAAAAATAAAAGATCTCTTATTGTTCCAAAATTCTAAATGAAAATGTCATTTTGAAAAAAAATGTTCTTTTGGAGACAGACTCCACAAACCTCATTTTCATAGTATTTTTTTTTAATTCCTTCATGTGCTCAACCAGTAATGAGTAGGTACTTGTTGCAGCGAACACATATAATGGTGGGACTTGTGGTTTTCTCATTTGAAAGTGATACACATTCAGTAGAAAACACAATGCAGCAGGCTGGAGACCTGGCTCAGCATCTGATAAAGCACTTGCCACACAACTGTGAAGACTGAAGTTATCACATAAAGGCTGGCTGGGTGTAATCCTTGGGCTGCAGGCAGAGACAGGAAGTTCTAGGAACAAGATGACTAGCTGGCTAGGCAGACTAGCTGAATTGGTGAACTTTCACTAAGAGACCCTGCCTCAAAATACAAGGTAGAGAGCAATCAAGGAAGATACTGGATTTCAACCTCTGGCTTCTACTTGCATACATGCACTCCCCCACACGCAACATGTGTCCACACACGTTCAAGCATGTATACACCATATATACGCACGCATATGGTAAAACATTGAACTTGTGAATTTTGACATTTTTTTTTGAGCCAGTGACGCGTGGCTCTGCTACTGTCTCACAATACTGAGCTGCAGTCATGAGCAACAGCTCCAGTCGACATTGAGACCACCAGGGAAAGACCAGCTCATCCCCAGTGCACCTTGTGCTGAACCAGAATGTAGGCTAGTGGTCCTCAGTGTAGTTTGACTTGGAGGAGTTTAAGCTCACTGGAACAAGACGATCCCAACTTGAGGGGCATCTGTATTTTCCTACAAATGTGACAATCACGAACGTTGTCCAGACTTCTACTTCCAAGAAGGCCTGTTTCAGGTAAATAGTTCCATGCAGATTGCTAGCCAAGCTGCTCCTCAAAAGCTTTCAGGCTCTTAAAGGCTTTCCATAACTTCCCATGGAGTAAGCGCTCGCCGGAAAGCTCCGGGTGTTATTGCTACAAGATCTAATACCCAGAAACAGGGACAATATAATTAAAAGCCAGGAAGAAGTTTTAAAAGATAATAATAATAAGACACCAGGAAGGACCACATGCTACTTGCCATCATTCCCCAGAGTCCCACCAGCCCTGTCACTAAGAGCTAATTCCGGTCATCCCTCAAGAAGGCACTCATCTAATATCCATATGCAGGGAGAGCCACAGTTTAGCAGAATTACAGGAATTTTCTAAAACGTGAACACATTTTGCCATACATCTTGGGCAATGTTTTCAGAAAACTGCAAGCCGAGGCTTTTCTAACAGATCGGGTCACGTCTCAGAAAGCGGCAAGGAAAGGAAGTCATTTTGTCAGCTAGTGTGAGGAGGAACACCAGCATATAAATTTCCCGAGGCAGAGAAATTGTTGGTCCTACGAATTTAAATTCATAGACTAGAAATCTGTCCGCCTTCTCGAGATTCTTTCACAACATCATGCCTTCTCCAACATTTAAGCACTAATTGATTCATTTTCTGTGTTATTGGATTTAAAGTCAATTTAGTCGCTATTTTTAACTGTTTTCTCATTTATGGGCCTCTTCCTCCCATTTGCTTCGAGGTCCCACATTAAATTATACATTCTCTCACATGCCTCATTATCTTACATTTTTTTTTCTCTCACTCTGCAGCTGCTCCCCTGTGTTCCTGCCTCAGCTTTGTTTAGTGCCAAAGACCTGTTTTTTCTAACACTTCAAAAACACATGGCATTTTTTTGTGTGGGCACAAGTATCTTAACTTCTGTCAAATAAAAAAAAATTGATTCATAAGGAAAACATTTTAACTATGTAGGTGTTTTTAAAGAAAATAAAGTGGCTCATTAAAAAAATAAGTATGTCTGGGGAGGGAATAAAATGGTTGCCTGAAAACTGAGCATAAATACATTTGCTCTCCAGAATATTTAGATATGCAAGGGTCCCTCTCTCCCTGATACCCTTTTGTTTGTTTTTATCATTCATATGATTGCCTTTTAGATGAGTTTCCTTTATAAGGCCCTGAACATCGTGCAGAAGAGCAGAGAACTGTCACCCTAATACTGTCTCTGTCTTTAAGTGATGTGGAAAAAAATGTCACACCGTTCTCCAAGGGAATTAGAGCAGATATTGTCCCCATGTGTCCTGGAACTTTTGAAGCAGTCAGACTGGAGGATAAGAATCGGTTTCCTCTGACAATGGTATTTAGCCTCAAGTGGTTGTTTACCATCTGTCTGTCCATGTATATTCCATGTTGATAGTGGCTTGGCAGCTTAGCGACGGCAGGAGAGTCTTCTCACAGTGTGTGGTAGAATGGAACAGAATGGTGCCCCACCTGGACCTCCCCGAATATCTCCTTAACATTCTTGTAAGTCATTCTCCTTAGCGTACACGTCCACTTCCAATAGCCAGCAGCTAGTCTTCTGTGGAGATGCGCCCTCAGGCTTCTAGAGCCCCTCTGCACACACGCCTGAGAAACCAAACATTACCGGAAATCGGGCAAGAGCAGGGGAGACAAAGGCGTGTTTAGCAAGTGCAGGGACTGGAATTGCAGCTCCCTTGCCCTAAGGCATGAAAATTCCACTCCAGACCTCTGTGTGAGTAAGACTGATGCTACATTCGCCAGGACAGACTCTCCTGAAACACACTTTGCTTGGCTTCCAACCTTTTGTCCCATTTCCCATTTATTCGCTCTATTCTCCAGGGCACATCTTTTACAAAACACTTGCTTGGGAACTTTGGGGTGGAGGGAAGACTGTAACTAGACAACCTAAGACAGCTGGCAGTCTTTGAAGTAGAAGGACAAATATTTCAGTCATTATCACAGAGTTACAGGATATCCAGGAAGAGAGGGTCTCATAGTCGAGCCTCAAAGATGAGTTACCTTGCTTGAGCTCACACACAGCTACCACACAGCAGAGTGCAAGCAACATCAAGGCCTTCAAGTGGGCAACACTGCTTTTCCCACCACCAACGTTTCTTTCTGAGCTTTGCATCAGGGTTATTGGACTCAATATATAATTAGAGTTGAAATCAGTTAATTCAAGTTTAATTTTTTTTCTTTTCAATATGCCTCATTTAAAAAGCACAGATGTAAAAATTCAATTCCCAATTAAATAAATCCTTTTAAATTTTTAAATTCTCTCCCCCTCTCCCCCTTCCATGATCCCCTACTCCTCTCCACCCCCACTTTCTTTCTCCATCCACACACATACACCACAACAAACAATAACACTCCATGAGGAATTCTGACATTGATTCAGAACATACACATCTACAGAAAAGCATGTTTGCTTGCAAATGCCAATCAAAAAGAGCAGGCGGTCTCTTTTCCTCCACACTGCCCTCTTTCCCAACAAACCCCCAAGGAACACGGGCCAAAACTCTCCTAGGTGCACCCATAGCCAAAAGGAGAAAGGAGTGTGCACATATGAACAAGTTTGACGAGAAAGACTTATAAATAATGAAAGAACACACGCCCCTTTCTCCCCTGTCACATCTTCCCAGAACATGAGCCAAAAAGGCATCTGTTTTTTTTAGTGCGATGTGAATGGCACTTGAGAAGTCAGCCTGGACCAAATTAGAGCCCCCTTTTCAAATATCTGCCAATAGTTTGAACTTCTCAATAGTGCAATCCTTCCCTTGGGCAAAGCATGGTCTTCAGAGGGCTTCTGCTAAACATATAAACGAGTTTCCTTGGAATAATGACAATTTAACTCATTATCAGCTCTTAACCTAATAGCAAGGATTTATTCTTCAGAGCAAGACTCACAAGAACATAAACAAGTTTTGAAGGGTGTGAGGTTAGAAAAGCCCATTAACTTTGTCCATTTGGGCCAACTGAGCTGAACAGACGGACAGAGTAGCTTGTAAACAACAGAAACTTATTTCTCACAGTTCTGAGGGCTGGGAAGGCCAAGATTCCTATGCCATTGCATTCAGTGTCTGGTGCAGACCTGCCTCTTAGTTCATAGTCTTTCTCTGTGTCCCCACACAGTAGAAGGGTCAAAGAGCTCTCTTACTCCATGTGTGAGGGCTGTACCTCATACCCTAGTCATCTCCCAAAACATCTCTAAAAACCGTTAATATTGATATTAAAAGATCAACATAGGAATCAAAGAAGCACACCGTTATGTGTATACAACACGTACCTGAAGCCTTAGAAGATGCAGAACCTCTAAAGCTTCAGAGCCTGAGAGAGTGTTGTGATGGGGTTTATGGGCACCAAGAGGATGCTATGAGAACACCAGGCACCCTAGAGGAGGTGTGAGACAAGACGGGCTGAGTTCAAATCTGCCGTGTATAGGCTGGGTGATCCCAGGCAAAAGAATATATCTTCGTTAAGCCTCTTGATCTCATCTGTAAAACGAAAAAGATCAAGGCATCTGCTTTACAAGGCTGACATAGGAATCTGTGTACTTGCACATTTAGCACCCTTAGCTCATACCTGGCAGAGAATAAGGCTTCAAAACGTAGGAGCTATTTTACTGCTGTTGATCTTATTATTAGGTAATAAAATGATTAAAGGGAAGGCAGTGCTGATGATTTTTGGACAAATTTCGATGACTATAATTTTCCTTGCATCTGCCCATTACTTCTATTATAGATCAGGAAGAAAAATGACGGCAAGAGAATTTAAAATAAAATGAAGCACATTAGCAGGAAAACAATCCCATTGTCAGAATAAATACAATCTTTTGTCTTCCTTGCATCTCTCACCCCATCCCTTTCTCTGCATTTTATTTTCCTTTATTCATAAAATTCTCTTCATTTCACTTTGAAATGCAGGCGATAAGACTATAATTAGAAATTAGATACTATCCATTCAAATCTTGATTTTTTTTTTCCTGCTTGCTTTCGTTCATGAATCTGGCAAATGATACTGAAATCCTCTGTGCCAGGAACATGTTGGGGGATAGGAGAGACTGATAAACACAGCACGTGATGATCCACAGATACACTGAGTACATTTTGGATTATAGTTGCTGAGAAGCCCTGCAGAGCTCTGAAGTCTGACCTGCTATGTGGAGACTTACAGGCAAGCTTGCTGCTGGATAGAATTCCTAACCTAGACCTGGCTCCACAGAGGCTCATTAAAGACTCAGGAATTCCAAGTTTTATTCTTCTTCAATTCTGCCTCTGGGTTTAAGAGGTATTAACAGAGTAGCTTTTGGAAGTCAAACAAGAGAATTCTGAAATACAGGAAGAAGCCAGGCCAAAGGAGAGGACATGAGAATACTAAACTATGAAGCCTGTAAAAGAAGCCTGTTAAATTTTAATCATCTTGACTAGAGTGTTTGTAATTGTTGATCTTATATGGAATCTAATAGTTCTAATGAAAAATGTGCTAGACCTCAAGTCCAAGGATATCATCATTATAAGTACGTAAGTGCCTAGGACAATATAATTCTCTCTGTGGTGCTGTTCCGTGGTCTTTGATCCATGATGTATTACTTACTTATTTATTGATTTATAAAAATGAGCTGTCAAGCTTTTCCTAAGAAGTTTTAAGTCATATGAACAAAACATAGGAAACATACAACCACAAAAAATAAACCATGAAGTATAAACCAGATCCCCTAATGTCCAGGGCACTCTGCCTAGGTGAGTCGCATAAATCAAAAATACACTTTCTAGACACACCCTGAATGTCAACAAACAAGAACTCTGTAAAACCCAAGGAAGGAAGTTATATAGTAAGGGCTTCTATGAGCTATAATATACATTGGCAAAACCCTGATCTAAACACTATGAATTGATTTTCATTTGGATCCTCTTCAGAGGCAGGCCTGAGACTCTCACCAGAAACTATGAAGGCTATGATATCTGAAACACCAGCGGGCCAGAGGTCATGTACTTGGCTCTTAGAGTTTAGTATTATTTTAAGCCAATTAAAATAACTTTTTCACAGTGGAAAGATTCCATTAAATAATAGCTCTGTTCACCATGAGTGTGGGTTGTGTGACTCTTAACTGAAGAAACACAGAGGACATGGATCTAATTCAGGGAAAGGCAGACTCTGCCTAGAACTTCCTTTGCCCAGAACAGAGCAGCAATCTGGAAAGGCAGGCCTGTGTTATCAGTCATTTCAACTAACATCAGTCAAAGGTGAATATTTGCTCTGAGTTTTTCTCTATGACCTAAAATGTTAGAATAGGAAACTTTGGTTTGGATCACTGAATTTTTCTCTCCCTTTTAACCTTTTGGTGCCAAAAATAAGTTACATTTATATTACTTGTTCCCATTCCTTTTAAAGCCCAGCTGAAACACAGGGGATTTCATTATTTCCATAGACATGACTCCATTTTATTCTGCTAACGCTAATCACTGTCTCAACACCCCCAGTCTTCTGTTAACTGGCATGTTTCTTAAACAATTCAAAAGCCAAAAGAAAAAAAAATCAGCTTAATCCCAAAATAATCCCATTAGACTGTTGGCACAGAATAATTTACTAGATAATTCCTACAGTATCTACTTAATTTTGGCTGTGGAGTCCAGTGATTTTGTCCAATACATAATCAGTGTCTGCTTACAGTCATTGATATCCCAAATTTCTTATAATCTGAAGAGATTTAGAAGTACAGAACTACGTTGGGTTGAAGCTCAGCTGGTTAAGACTATGCTTCAATGACCAACCTAATAATAGGTTGAATGGAAGTTTGAATTGGATGCCATTGCCTTAGCCTTAAGAAATGTGTAGCTAGAGTTTTCCTGCCTGGCCCACAGTCAGGACAAATCTCTGTCACTCGCCAATCCCACAGCTGCTCAGACCCAACCAAGTAAACACAGAGACTTATATTGGTTACAAACTGTATGGCCGTGGCAGGCTTCTTGCTAACTTTTCTTACAGCTTAAATTAATCCATTTCCATAAATCTATACCTTGCCACGTGGCTCGTGACTTACCGGCATCTTCACATGCTGCTTGTCATGGTGGCGGCTGGCAGTGACTCCCTCCGCCTTCCTGTTTTCTCTGTTCTTCTCTCTGTTAGTCCCGCCTATACTTCCTGCCTGGCCACTGGGCAATCAGTGTTTTATTTATTGACTAATCAGAGCAATTTGACATACAGACCATCCCACAGCAGAAATGAGTACACATCAGGGTGATTTGGTTCTCAATAAGTCTCCACTTCTGTTCTGTTTATAGACTTTGCAGCTCCTACAGAAAAACACCAAAGCATTTGTCATTATTGTTGCCCAGACACACTTCTTCTGGACACTGCAAAAAGCACAGAGCCAAAAATGGGGTAGAGCTCAGTGCTCAGGATTCACATTCACAAAGCCCTAGGCTCACTGTATTTAAGTCCCAACATACACATACACATGCACACATACACGCATACAAACACGCATACACACACACATGCGTGCATAAACACACACACACACACACCCCTATATACTCGCATAGCCTCAATTCTGTAACATTGCCAGAGTGGTTCTATTGTACTCTCAACACCTTATCCAGCTAAAACAAACTAACGTGTAGTGGAGCTTTACCAACTACAGCAAGCTACAGCGAGTAAGTCAGTAATGCACGGTCTTTGCTTCACTTCCCGCTCCAGGTTCCTGTCTCCAGTTTCCTGCCTTGAGTTCCTGCCCTGACTTCAACAGACCATGGATTGTGATCAGGACATGTAAGTCAAGTAAACCCTTTTCTCTCCCAAGTTGCTTTGGTCAGTGTCTCATCACAATAGGATAAAAATCAGGACACCTCTCAACCCAAAACAAAGAGGGGATCTTGCAGCTAGTGAAAACTAGAACCTTAAGAGTTCTACTGAGGCATGAGAGACCACTAAGGCACTTGTTGCCACACCTGACCTAATCACCTGAGTATGATCTATCAAGACCCGTATTGTGGAAGGAGAGAGTAGATTCCCCACAAGTTGTCCTCTGACTTCCACATGTGAGCCACGACATATACGAGCCCCCAACCTATACACACACAAACAAAGAAAGAGTAGTGAATTTTTGAAGAAGGGCTACCTAAGTTAAAATCACTGAAATAAGAAACAGAGAGAAGACATTACCTGCACTCTTACCTCCTGCCTGCTAATCTCTACCATAACTGAGCCCAAACAGAAACCATGAGACATGAAAGATGGAGTGGGGAAAAAAAACCACCATGGGCAGTGGGAAAGAATAGTTATCAGCACTCCGCTTCAAAATTTCAAAAGTTCCTTATGAGAGGGCCAGGATTTCTGAGCCAGAAGAATGAACTGTCGAGCTTTTGAGTGACATGATCTGGGGACAGGGTATGAGGGAAATGGCACCCAGTGACAGAGACTGAAAGGAACCAGAACACACTCACAGCCATCAAGGCTGCAAGAGCAGGGGAGAGCAAGGTTAGCAGTTAAGGCGCCAGAATGGCAAACAGGCTAAGGAGCAGGTGCCGGGCACAGTTAGTGACCTTCGCAGTGTTTTCCTAAAAGACTGGCATGTCTGAGGCTTGCCTGGTTTCAAAAGATGCCAGAGGGAAAAGGCAGGATTGCTGTGTTACTAAGAGGAAGGCAGAATATTCAGCGCAGGGAAGCGATGAGCTAGACAAAAAGGCAATGTTGAGATGGCACACATTGTATAATATGCTCTTAATGATCAGGCACAAGACACAAAAATAAGAAGCAAGCTTATGCAGTGTCGGTCTGTTGTAAACTGGCTTCACTTCTTTAAAACAGTGTGTACCAGAACAGAAAAAGCCCGCACACTAACAAATAGTATGCAACCTGGAAGATATTTCCAGGCTATCTAAATGAAATCATCCAACAACTCAAGAGATAAAAAGGCATTCTGTGACTTTCCTTCTGACAGAGAGGGAACGATTTGCATAAATAAAAGCAGAATTGGTTAGTGTCTCTGTACAGAGAACAAACACTGTACAAAGAAGACAAATCAGAATAATTCCCTGAGTAGTTGAGAGCAGGCTATCAAGATGAGCCCTTTTCTTCCAATATTTGCACTGCTAATTGTCATAGAAACTGACATCTCCTAAAGTGCTAAAGTGCTAGACGGTTGAAGCAAGGCCAGAGCAGAAGAAGGCTGTACGGACAGAGTACAAATACCAGGGATAGAAGTCACATTCAGACATGAAAGGACAGTCATCCTTCACACCACACAGGAACTCTCATCTTGGTGGCATATCTGGCAGATGACATCGCTCTAGGGAACAGATACAGCCACTGAGAAGCGATGGTCTGAATCTGAGCTCACTGGTTAGCAAGTTGACCACGAAAGCATCTTCTGTGCTGAGCCTACAGCCCTCAGGCCAAGCTTCTCTTGGCTCCATCCTACCATTCTCCTTGACGGTCACCAGATTCCACCATTGTTTTGCTACACTTCCACCTCGTTAGGCAACGGTTGAAATAGAAGGTTCTACATCGACAGGGTGAGAGAAGAAGGACCAAAGCAAACACTAATTACTACGGAAGACACACTCCAGGTATGCTAACGAAGATGGTGATCTACCAGAACGAAACCAGACGCAGCATCTGGAAATAAACAAATAATAGCATGGATCGAATGCATTCTGCCTTAGAACCAAATTTCAAGAGAACAAAGTACGATTTCTTAACTAGATGTAATAATCCATTTCCTTTCTAAGCTCTCTATCTGTCATATTTAATGAGATCAGATATGTCAAGCTGATATGAGACTATCAGCTGCTAACAAATGCTTTCATTTGCCACATTTGATCATAAAAATAGGATAAGGGTGACAGGAAAGAAGAGGTGGTCGTGGTAGTGCTATATAACAGTACTAATGAATTTTGCCATAAATTAACAAAACCGATAGCATCTTTTGCATAACATGAGTTGAAAGATAATGTATTAATCTAAAGCAACTAGGCTCATAATATTTTTATTCAAAGTCATGCTTTTGGTGTTTGTTTTCATTCCCTAGAATTGAGTACTTAACCACAAAGAAAAAAAAATGATTGAAAATTTTTATGAAAGCTATGTATCGAAGAGAAGCAAAACAAAGACTCCATTAATAGCAATATAATGTTCTTTGCAGAGAAAGGGCAGTTAAGTGCTTCTTGCATCTTTCTTTACCCAGTCAGTAGCTCAGTAATAAGTGTTCTGAGAACAAACTAATATGGAAGTATAGAAGAAAAAATATTCAGTCCTTTGGGAATGACTGGCAGTTACCATGATTTTAAAAAAAAGTATTTATACCAGCACCTTTCTGTGGGAAGGAGCATCCTATAACCCACCAGCAGGGTAGAGTTACTAATCCAGTTACCCATGCAGTGGAGGTGAATGAACCAACAATGGGTGCCCAGGTACCCATACAGTGGAGGTGAATGAACCAATAATGACTGTCCAGTTACCCATGCAGTGGAGGTGATAAGAACTGGAGCAGTTTAAGTAAAAGTGTCCCCCATAGACCCATAAGGAATGGAACTATTAGGAAAGGTGGCCTTGCTGGAGTAGGTGTGGCTTTGTTGGAGGAAGTATGTCACTGGAGGCTGGGCTTTGAGGCTTCAGAATCTCAAGCCAGGTCTAGTGGCTCACTGTCTCTTCCTGCTGCCTGTGGATTCAGATGTAGAACTCTCAGCTCCTTCTCCAGCATCGTATCTGCCTGTGTGCCACTCTGACACTGTACTAAACCTCTGAACTTTAAGTCAGCCCCAATTAAATGTTTTTCTTAATAAGAGTTGCCGTGGTCATGGTGTCTCTTCACAGCAATGGAAACCCCAACTAAGATAAGAACCAGGGATGGATGATACCCATACAGTGGAGGGTATAAGAGTCAATGATTGATGTCTTAGTCCTGGAAAATCACCGGGAATCTGAACGTTGTTTTCAGTGTTTTTTTTTTTTTTTTTCTGGCTCTGTTTCCCTTAGAAGTCCTGCCATGGTTCAGGATTTTCATTCTTGTCCTGAATGAATTCAGAAAGCAGAGAGGCACTTGAGAATTCCATTTTTAAATAAAAGTAAACATTTCCAAGTGAGTTTGGGTCTCTGTTTAGTATTTTTGTGACCCAATTACTGAGCTTAAATGTTCCACAGATGTCATATTTCTTTGTGGTATGAGTTTATGGAGCCAACATTAATATTAGTAAGAGTGTTAATATGTGTCAGTAAGGTGTTTAATAAGCATTTCATATTGTGTTTTTCAATGGTTGGTCAAGAATTGTGCAAAACAGTAGGCTTTCCTTTTTATTTTCCATAGTGATTAATAACCATGAGTAGGTAGTTATGTATCCAGGCACCACAGGGCAAATGTTTCTGTAGCATATTTCTCATCATTTAGATGCAAACTATATAGATGATAAGCCCAGACCCTTCACAATTCAGCAAATGAATTATTGAACATTGAACATTGGCATTTTCTGAAATGTATTGATTGCTTCAAGTCAGAAAAAAAAACTGAACTAATTGTAAGAGAATAACTGTAAAAGGGAATAATAGCCCTTGGATCTAATTCCCTTTGGACCCCCTACCATGTTCTGCATGTGTGGTGATATCTGCCTTTAACTGTATCATCATCACTGAACGATTGTAGACTGTTCAGCTGTATCCACACTCCAGGGAGGGCTGCTCCAGTTGGAAAGCAAGGACTTAAGTGCCTTGGGCTTTAAAAAGACACCTGGAGAAGAGTTAAACTCAGAAGCATCATTTTGAAAATTTCAGTAGTCTTCCTTTCTTCTCTTATATTTTTCTAGGGGCCACCTGCAGACTAATTGACTTAATTGGGTAGCTTTTGCCACTTAGAACCATGCTCCTTGGCATCCCTTTGATTATATGGCTGGCAGGAATTGATCCTTCTGTTACAATCAGCTCTCCAGGGGTACATGTGTGTTACTGTTGTACTGTTTTTCCCCCTCTCAGACTTTGTTACTGAAGAGGCCCAACCCTCCTCTACATCAAAACCAAGGTCTCAATGGAAGAAAAACATACAATGAGATTTGGTCATGAATTCAGCAATGCTGCCACCAGCAAGGCCACTGTTTCCCAGGGTCACTGCAAGGGTAATCATCGTGCAGAACTGTTATGACATCTGAAGATTACAAATAAGACCCTCCTGCTGAAGACACCACATACTTCAGACACAGGACTTGGAGAAATCAAGCTGCAAATGTCTTTATTAGAAAACATTACATTGCTGTGCTTTGTTTTCTTTTTTTCTGGATTTATTTATTCATGTATTTTATGTATATAAGTGCTCTGTCTTCATGCACACCAGAAGAAGGAATCTGATCCTGTTACAGATGGTTGGGAGCCGCCATGTGGTTGTTGGGAATTGAACTCAAGACCTCTGGAAGAGCAGCCAAATGCTCTTAACTGCTGCTGAGCCATCTCTCCAACCCCCTGTCCCCCCACCTTTTTTAAATCATTTACATGCAACTATATAATAACACTTGAGATGTGGAAATATATTTAGTACTCATTTTGTGAGTACACTTATCAGCACACTAAGAAATAAATATTCTACTTTTCCTCAATCACTAAAGGTTTTAAGAACAGTTTAGCAGTTTTCCTAGCATGCTCAGAACAGTCAGGGCAGAGTTCAAGACCATGACAGTGATAGTTTTAGCTCTCAGTTATCACTCTTCATGTTATCTTAACTTTCCCATGAATTCTATTCACAATTTCTATTTCCTACTATAACCAAATCAAATACTTTAAAACTTAGGCATCACGGAACAAGTTCTGATAATGAAGTGCCAACTGGATTTTGGCAAGATTCCTTACGTATTTGTCATCAAGAGTCAATCGCAATAGGGAAGAAATTAGCCAGATGAAAGCAGCTTGGTTTCACAGAAACGGAGTAGACACATACAGTCAGTGCTGTGGAATTCCGGGTCCTGCCTCGATCACCAGCACTAACATCCTCTAATCAGTTTCAGCAGACATGTTGGGTTGAATTAACACCCGGAAACCTTCTACGACAATGAAACTAAATCATTCTGCCCACGTCTCCAGTGTTAATAGCTTATGTTTATTCTTTCAAATGTCCTGAAACTATTGTAAGTGGCCCATCATGGGCTTCTTCTCAACTAATGTCCCCTGGTTGAGTCTTGTCAGGAAGAGGGCCTAACCTTTGGACCCACTAACACAGGTTTAGGTTGCATTTTGGAGGGCATTTTTGTTTTTTGGAGATGTTTTCAAAGTCAAGATTTTAACTCCATTCTTCTTGCCTGACCCTCTGTTATCACTTACTTTTAGGGAAAAGTGATTCCGTTTTAAAATAGTGACTTCTATTTATCTTTCTCAACAGAAACTTTGGGCTCTTCTCCTTGCACACACACTTAAGTTCAATTGTTTCCCAGGCACCATATATTGGGGATTTCAGATAAAGCAGTGATTGTAGCCCTGTGTGCAGATTGCAGAGAAGTTCACAATTATTAGTTAACACTCACTGATTTGTCTAGAACAGAGTTGAAATGTGTGCACTATGCCTGAGATAACTGCAGTTTAGAGTCCCAAATCCCTGAGAATATCAATAGACATTCATTCGTTCATTCATTCATACATTCACTCATTTTTTTTCTTTTTCTTTTTTCTTTTTGGTTTTTCAAGACAGAGTTTCTCTGTGTAGCTTTGCGCCTTTCCTGGATCTCTCTCCAGGAAAGACTGGGCTGGCCTTAAACTCACAAAGATCCACCTGCCTCTGCCTCCTGAATGCTGGGATTAAAGGAGTGCGCCACCACCGCCCGGCTTGTTTTGTTTTTCAAGAAAAGGTTTCTCTGTATAACAGAGCCCTGGCTGTCCTGGAACTTGCTTTGTAGAGCAGGCTGACCCTGAACTCACAGAGATCTGCCTCCCTCTACCTCCCAAGTGCTGGGATTAAAGCCGTATGCTATCACTGCCCAGCAAATAAGCATTGTTTTTCCAGCTGCAGTTTGTTTATTGGCCTACATCACACATTGAGCACTGAGTTGAAAGATTGTATTCAGGAAGCACAATTGTGAACAGGGAATAAATAATATTCAAAATTATCTTCTCTTCTCTTACTGAAAATTTTTAGGTAATTAAAAAATTTAAAATTTTCTTGTTCAGAATTTCATTCCTGATCATTATATTTATATCTTGCTTTCCCCCACAACTTCTCCCATGTCCCCACAACTCCTTCTCAAATTCATGAATCTCTGCTCCTTTAGTTATTATTATTAGGATATATGATATGTATATGTAAATACAACATACTGAGTCTATTTAGTGTTGCTTATATGTATGTGTGTTTAGAGACGACCATTTAGGATTACATAACCTTGAGCAGGTGGCTTTTCCCTGGAGGTGACTGAATCTCCCTCTCTCAGGAGCTGTTGATTGTCCACAGCTCTTCATCTAGTGCTGGGGCCTTCTGAGATTTCCCACATCCATGTTGGCCTGCCAGCTGGTATTTTCTTTTTTCAGTATTATACTAAAATTATTTACAACACAAACGTGAAAATATAGTAGACAGAATTGATAATGAACTTCCATGTACCTGAGGCCCAAATCCCCATATACTGTTCCCATATTATTTCCAAACCACTGCTCTAAATGAGCAATAGCCAAAAATCATATCATCTAAAATGATGTTTAAGCTTACAATATCAATTTGTCTCTCTACTCAAAGTGTCTCATTTATTAAAACATCACTAGACTATTATTAGCTTTTTTCTCCTTCTCAGCTTGAATACTCATAAAGACCAACCTGGGTAGACTTTGTCTTAAATCATGAAAGAAAGCTTTATATACTGTGTAGAGGTCTCTCATTTTGAATACCATGATTCTTACTTAGGGGCTCATAATGGTTTCTAAAGAAAAAATAAATAAACAAACAAACCAATCTTACTCATTCCTTATTCAAGACAGCAACATGTTTCAAGAAAAAGAAAATCTCTGAGCCAAAGCAAGGGGTGTTGGCGTATCTGGAGCTTCACCAAGGCCTTCAATCTCCAAAGACAGTGGAGAACACCAGGGACCTTGGTGATTAAGGAGCATGATGCGTTAATGGCACATTTTCTCCCCATATGTCATACATCACTGCCAGCTTTCTTTTTTGGATCTCATATCTCCCTCCAACATCATGCTAAGGTTTCCAAAGTGAATTTCAAAGTGTTAAAATTTACAATTGATTTTAAGCAGGAAGCATATTTTAAATCCCAACTCTAGAGTCTTTCCTAAGCCTTGGCTTGTCCTCTGTTAATGGAAATACATCAACTATTTCCTTGAAATATTTGTTCCCAAGCAGGAAAGCATGTATTATTAATAAATACTTGTAGTCATTAGTACTGTGCATATAAATAAAATCAGTCACAGTACTTTTTTAATACCCTGTGTTTTTAGATACGAGAGTTTTTGAAATTTTATTTTTTTTAAAAAGCAGCAAAGGTCTACTGCCCTTGGGAACAGTCATATGTCCTGTCCCAGCACATGGTGGATTCTCTGTCTGCTTTGGATGGTGAAGAAGTTAGTTCTGATTCAAAGGTATATATGTCAGAAGGGAGTTCTTAACATGGCCACAAAAGAAGAAAATGCCTTATATTTATTCATTATTTAAACCTCTGATTCTTTCTTAACATGAACAGAGAATGTCTATAATAAATGGCATATCAACAATAAAACCATTAACAAAAGAGACAGCAAAGGAACATGTTTGAGAAAGAAATAGGTGAACTAGAATATGAGATGTAAAGTGCATGCGATTAAGCATACTATGTAATCTGTTTCCCAAGAACCAGGAGAGATTTCTTTTTCCTTACAAGACTCATAAAAATTGGAAATCTTTGTACTCCTTCCAAACACTTTTTTAGTTTTGAATAATGAGAAAACTTTGGCATTAATTATGAATTTGTGTTTATTGACTCCGAACTTGAATTATCAGATAAGCCAGTCAAGCGTATCAAAAATTTCTTGGTTTTACTCATATTCCTGTACACCTGACCTTGCTATTAAAATAGTATGTTTTGTTTTCATAACTTACACTCAAAGTTGTTCCAAATATTCTGAGGTCAGCCTAAAAAAACCTACTAGAACAGCTAAATGATTATAGCAACATGGACTTCCCTATCATGAGACTTCAGACTACCCGGGTTCCCTGAGAGATGCTTCAGAACATTCTTCTAGGTCATTCAGACCAAAACAGATCAATGAATAAGGATGACTAGTTAAAAAATGAAAATGGCTGATTTATTTCATCACCCCACATATTATAATAGTCCAGGTCACTCTCATCTTCAGGTATCAAGAATAACACGTATCTCATGCTTTTCCAATCTATTGAGTGTGTGTGTGTGTGTGTGTGTGTGTGTGTGTGTGTGTGTGTGTGTGTGTGTGTATGTTCTGTGTGCTGGAATTGAACTTGAGGTTTTACACATCCTAGGCAAGAACTCTACCACTGAGCTATTTTTCCAGCCCAGACATATTTCTTTTTTCCTTAATGCAAACACGTGGCAGCTGGTGAAAATGTATCTTCATGTGTTCAGAAATTATATAATTATTTCCCCTGTCTTATTCTAAAGATCCAAATACATGAATGATATGCAAGTTGAAATTCCTGATGTTGCAAGAAACAAAAACCTGACTCAGTTCCTTAAAACAAATAAATCATTAAAACAGCTGGGGTGGGGACAGGACATCTTCTTAGGAACATGGCACTCTCTCCGAAATGAAGCTCAGCTGTGTTAGCTGGGACTGATTCTCCTTCCTTTGTTGGTTCTCTGACTTCCTGTTTGTACATCTTTCTGGCCCTGGCCCTATCCACTTCTCTACAAAAAGGCTCCTCCTTTTGAGCCCTTCCACGTGCTTGGATGGATGGGCTCTGCCTGCTCTTCAACATTCCTTACCATCGACTAGATTCTACCAGGTTCCAAACTTCCCGGGTGGAATTGCCCCTACATTTATTCACCTAGGAAGTGAACATTTGAGGGTGTTTGCCATAGGCTGACGGTGCACAAGGGGCTGGAGATTTTAAAATTTGGATGTGGTTCCCAGTGGAAAAGAAAACGAGTTGGTTCAAGGTTAAGATGATGGGCGTGGTTGGCAGGTTTAGTGTGTGTGGGAGTCATGAGTGGGAACTTTTCTTCAAAGGAGGGATCAAAGACTGTTTTCAGTTCCTCTTCTGTGCCCCACCATAGCTTGCCCCCGGGTCTGTAATAGCTCATTTATCTGTTTACATATCTGTCACCCACTGACTGGAACCGAAAGCCCAAATGAAATCTAAAATCCGTAGTGAAACTTGCCTTGATGCTGCCTGTGAGCAGAAGCAAATGTCTTCCTTAAATTTTTGTCTGCTGAAATGCATGCCCCAGGATCAGACCAATGTTTACTTCAAGTCCAGAAAGACTGAACACCGGGTGTCCCCCAAACCAGGATACCTGTCTTTTCTTTCTAGCGAAGTCCTGGGCAGAACTGCTCATTTCTTTTCTTGCTTTCCTTTTTATATTCACCATTTGTTGTTGGTGTCGAACAGACAACAGACGCACACCGGAGAAAGTATATCCAGTGGAATGTAAGCCCCCTTCTTCCTCCCTCTCCTCCGTCCCAGCCGCCCAGTTTCTCTGCCTTCGGGCAACTGCTGTTCCTAGTCCGAATTACTTTTGCCTTTAGATATCACTGGAAATATTTTTTATTAATGCAAAAAAAGAATTCCTAGTTGCACTGAGAGCGCCTCCATTTGAGCAGGTGATTATAGTAAACACATGAGGCATATGGGCCTGTTTGTTCGCTTTAGCTCCTACTTAGCTGTTTCCTTTGGCTTTGAGGGCTTTGAGGTAAATCTAAGGTCAGAGACTAGCTGAGTCAATGCACTGGTGACACAGCAACACATTTAAGCCATCTGGTAGGCAAGACAGCCCGGCAGGAAGAGTTAAGAATGGAAATTTCAAAACCGGGCTGGATTCTAGCACGGTTCTTCAGAATAGGAGGCACCTGCTTACTCTACACAAACTTTACCAAGAACCACTGACTCATAAAGCTGGACCTCCCTAAAGAACTTCAGCAGCCCAAGTGTACACCTGTGGGAACCGCTTAGAACCCGTCAGCTGGAGAAGTGGTTTAAGACAAGCTTAGTTGTCTTTTTACTACATTGTAAGAACTCTGTGGACCAGACTCGACTGTTAAACACAGCCCCCCAAAAAGGAACTGTTCTTATCAGAGACCGGTCATGAGCTAAAGACCAGGCCAATCAACATAGGGGAGATGCAGGAATCCAATAGGAAGGCCAATGAAATTGGCTGGTAACCTAGAAAGAGGCCATTGCCTCCCTTAGCACCTATTCACAGACAGCGTTAATGACACCCCTTCAGGGCAAGAATTTCCACCTAGGAAGAAGCATAAAAACCGAACTTTAAAGATGAAGCCAAAGATGATACAATATAATGCAGTGAATCAAGCCTTCAAACACTGTATGGATACTTTGGCATTGCTCTTCTGCTGGGCTAAAAACACATTATGAATAAAGTCTAGAAGATGTAAGAGATCTGACTGATGAAACACAAATCTCAAGTCAGGTAGTTTCCATTCCATCTCCAGTACAGCCAGCTCAGGAGGTTCTTTCTCACACTTTATTGGGGCAATAACCAAGGCATTAGACTCTCAATTATAGAGCTTTACATCAAAACCTCTTGTAATGGATATTAGTATTGGATATTAAAGGGAAGATACTAAGGAAGCATGAGATTCAATGATGAGATCCAAAAAATGTTTGCATAATTTAGGTTTTATTGACTCCAAGTGTTGAGCTGAATAACATTTGATATGCTCCAAATGCTCCCAAACAAGCTAACCAATGCAATACAGATCATCAGTGTGTCAGGCAGACCATTCTCCAAGGAACCCATATAATCTTCTCATTCTCTTTTCCCTGATTATATTTCCCCAGAGTTGTTCTCATGCACAAGAAATCATGTGGAAAGAATCTTTCTAGCTCCCTGTCCCAGGAGAATTATATCCACTTCACTTGGAGCAGAACAGACCTGAAGGGAAACCCTAAGGTGATCCCAACATTTTAGAAATTTAAAATTCTCAATCGTACAAGATAGCCTAAACCAAGTTAGGAGAGCTCAGGATTGCTGATAGATGTAACCCTTACACTGACTCTCTTGAGAATGGAACCATTACTTCTAAAAAAAAAAAATTAGTTGAAACTTGGCAATGTTTTTTTCTTTTTCTTAAGACACAGAAATCAACATGGTTGACCTCTAAGTTTCACTGATATATGTAAATTCCTCAGTCCCAGAGAACATAAATTTAAATCGTATCATAGCCCAGTGGCTTAAAAACAACTCTATCATGAGCCAAAGTAAGAAATAGTAATCCCTCCACCCATACAGTCCCACCTATACATATGTATCTGAAACAAAATTTCACAAACTAGGACAATTCTTGACAATGTGAAGTTCATTCTGAGTTTTTTGATGTGTATGTAGTCAGTTTTCTCTGTAGTAATTACATTCCATAAATCTATTGCAAATGTTAAATTAGTGAATACTAAACCATCTCTCCCAGGGGAAACACAAAGGTTAGGTTCCTCTAGATCTCTGATACTATATTTTCTATGTCTTTAATACATGTATATCTAATTCTTTAACCTTGAACTCAGCCAACTATGACCCATGACAGAAAAAAAGCTTATCTAACACATGCATTTTCTCCATAGGACACATGACAGCCTTCTTGCATTTAGAATACTTAAGCACTTCATTACTACACTTGTAAGTGGATGCGTCAAGGTATAGTATAGTACTCATTAGACCCCAAAATAAACTTTTAATGGTAGTATGAAACCTAAAACAAAGATGGATAAACGTCACCATGTTTGACCTCAGGAAAGAACACATAAATAATGCAGTCCAAATTCTGTGATGCTCTGTATGTACAGTCTCCAAATAGCTACAAAAGTGACATCATATTCATTTAGAGGTCACAAATAATTTTTAGTAAGTGGGCAATCTGGTAAGTATCAAATCTATGAGTAATGAAAATCAACTGTAAATATATGTATGCAAAAGCAAGTATGATTATTGTCACAAGTTAATGGGTTTAGCTTTAGAGTGACAACTTAATAAGCCACTTGTCTGTTGGGATAGTGACTCGATCACTGTTAGAGTTCCATGTATAAGTAAATAAAAATAATAATAAATAGTGAGGATTGCTTTGAACAAGTCAATTTACAAAATAATGTGCAGATCATGACATCAGCACTACATTATCAGCATTGTGAATATGAGTATGTGTCCAACAATGAGGAAATATTTTGGTATGATAATTCAAATCAGAAGTTCATAGACTGTGGAGTTGAAGATAGGATCTGGCAGTTCTAAGGCTGTGGGGGATGGGACCAAGCCTTTACCTCTGATCAAAAACATATGAAAATGCTTATTTATCTTCATTACAGCAGTATCTGTGTTAACAAAAGTGAATTAAGATCCCTTAATGGCCATCAACAAGAGAATACATGGGGTGTACTATTTTATACAATTAAAGTATAGTAAGGAATAAAAAAATCAGTAAAACATAGGAAGTATATAGTAAACTTTTGGAGGGGCAGATATTCTTTTATTAATTTTTTTAACTTTTTGAGATTACAATATAATTATATCATTTCCACCTTCCTTTGTTCTATTTCAAATTCATAGTCTCTTTTTTTCTTAAATTGTTCAATACAAATGTGTGTGTGTGTGTGTGTGTGTGTGTGTGTGTGTGTGTGTGTGTGTGTGTGCCTGGTCTTTTTAACATCATTTGTATGTATATGTTTTCAAGGCTGTCCATTTTGTATGGGATATAGGTAAACTTTTTAAAAGGTTGTATCATGTGATCCTATACATGAGGTTAAGGATATACAAAATACTTTATATTGTGTAAAGATGCATGAACGCTTAATAAAAGTGCAAAAATATCAATACCTTCTTACTGTTGTCAAGTGAGAAGGGAAACGATAAATGAAAATCATTTGTGTCATAAAGAACTCAAGAAATTAGACATCAAAATGCCCAACAGTCCAATTAATAAGTGGGCTATAGAACTAAACAGAGAATTCTCAACAGAGGAAGCTCAAATGGCTGAAAGACATTTAAGGAATTGCTCAACATCCCTAACCATCAGGGAAATGCAAATCAAAACAACTCTGAGATACCACCTTACACCTATCAGAATGACTAAGATCAAAAATACTGAAGACAGCTTATGCTGGAGAGGATGTGGAGCAAGGGGAATTCTCCTCCACTGCTGGTGGGAATGCAAGCTTGTACAGCCACTTTGGAAATCAATATGGCGCTTTCTTAGAAAATTGGGAATCAATCTCCCCCAAGACCCAGCCATACCACTCTTGGTCATATACCCAAGGAATGCTCAATCATACCACAAGGGTACTTGCTCAGATATGCTCATATCAACATTGTTTGTAATAGCCAGAACCTGGAAACAACCTAGATGCCCTTCAACTGAAGAATGGATAAATAAAATGTGGTACATATACACAATGGAGTACTACTCAGCAGAGAAAAACAATGACATCATGAGGTTTGCAGGCAAATGGATGGATCTAGAAAAAATCATCCTTAGTGAGGTAACCCAGACTCAGAAAGACAAACATGGTATGTACTCACTCATAGGAGGATACTAGATGTAAAACAAAGATGACTAGACTGCTACTCACAACTCCAGAGAGGCTACCTGGAAAACAGGACCCCAAGAAAGACACGGGGATCGCCCAATGACAGAGAAATGAATGAGATCTACGTGAACAACCTGGACATGAAGGGGGGTAATGAAGGGCAAGGTTCGAGGGAAAGAGAGCTTGGGGGAGCGGGAGATCCCAGCTGGATCAACAACAGAGAGGGAGAACAAGGAATAAGAGACCATGATAAATGAAGACCATATGGGAATAGGAAGAAGCAAAGTGCTAGAGAGGTCCCCAGAAATCCACAAAGATACCTCCACAATAGACTACTGGCAATGGTCGAGAGAAAGCCCGAACTGACCTACTCTGGTGATAAGATGGCCAAACACCCTAACTGTCGTGCTAGAAATCTCATCCAATGACTGAGGAAGCGGATGCAAAGATCCACGGCCAGGCCCCAGGTGGAGCTCCAGGAGTCCAATTGGCGAGAAAGAGGAGGGATTGTATGAGCGAGAATTGTTGAGACCATGATTGGAAAAAGCACAGGGACAAATAGCCAAACTAGTGGAAATACATGAACTATGAACCAATAGCTGAGGAGCCTCCAACTGGATCAGGCCCTCTGGATAAGTGAGACAGTTGATTAGCTTGAACTGTTTGGGAAGCATCCAGGCAGTGGGACCGGGACCTGTCCTTAGTGCATGAGCTGGCTGTTTGGAACCTGGGGCTTAAGCAGGGACACTTCGCTCAGCCTGGGAGGAGGGGACTGGACCTGCCTGGACTGAATCTACCTAGGTTGAACTGAATCCCCAGGGGAGTCTTTGCCCTGGAGGAGATGGGAATGGGGAGTGGGCTGGGAGTGAAGGGGAGGTGGGGGAGGGGGGGAGAACAAGGGAATCCATGTCTGATATGTAAAATTAAATTAAATTATAAAATAAAAAAATCTATATTATTAAAATATCTTAAATACCAAAAAAAAAGAAAATCATTTCTGTCATTAGGCTGAGATAATCAATGTATAACTTCCTTACCTACTATGCTTAATTTTTCAACCTGAAACATTTTATTATAATATTTTAAAGAATGCTTTGTATATATGCTAATAATTGTATTTCCTCCTCCTTACAGAACAGATAGCAAATCAATCATAGTGACATCAGAATAACTTAGTGTAGGTGCTAACTGATGAGACTTAGCTTATCAATCTATCAGTTAGTACACATTGCTGTCAGCAAAAAGGACAAGAAGCAGATACCGGCTGTGGTTTTCTGAATTTCAGGCTCAAACCATAACACTTGTTTCAGAAAAACTCTTTTGAGGTGGTATTAAACCATTCTAGTTAGTGTAATTTTATCTTTGAGTAATTCAATTCTGATGTCTACTGGAAGTAATTTAAAAACACCAACAACTCCAGGTTGTAGTGGTGGTTCATACACTCAGGAGGCAGAGGCAGGCAGATCTCTGTGAGTTCATGGCCAGCACGGTCTACAGCATGAGTTCCAGGACAGCCAGGGCTATACATTGAAAAAAAAAACCTACAACTCAGTCTACATCTAGGGAGGAAAACTTCCCCATTCAGAAGTTTGAAGAGTTGGTCTCAATGCAGCAATGTCCAGGAGTGATTAGACTATCAGTGGATATTCCATTGATGGATTCATGTCTAAATGTTCAATGAGGAAGTGACAGGAACTAAAAGAGGTGGAGTCTTGTTGAACATAAGTCAGTGGGGGCCACACCCGTGAAGGATGTATCTTGTCCTTGGCCCTTGCTTTCTCTCTCTCTCTCTCTGCTTCCTGGCCAACCCCTTGCTTTTTCTCTCTCTGCTCCCTGCCCGAGGTTTTCACCACCAAGCATTCCCTGTCATATGCTCTGCCTCACCAGAGGCCCAGAAACAATAGGACCAAGTCCCATGGGTTGAAACCTCTAACACTGTGAGCCAAAATAAAAATAAGTCCTTCCCCCTTTCATCTGATTTTCTCAGATAATATGTCCATGACACACAAAAAAAGACTAACACAGACAGACAAATAAACAGATAAAACATCAAAAGAATCTTCCACTAATCAAAACCCAGATCTTGTTTTCTAACACTATTTCCCTTGGAAAGAATTGATATTCTTTGAAGAATGGTTGATTCTAAGACAAGAAGAGAGAATATACAGATAAGCCTGCAGTTACTTGTTGCTTTAAGAGGTATAAAGAAATGCTCAATACCCAGAAACCTGGGAAATAAATGGATATCTCAATTGTACAATCCTTGACTGGTATTGTTAAGACTCTGAGGGTATATCAAAAGGATGTGGAAACCAACTGCAAGAGAATTCAATAGCCCAGACTAGAAGAATAAGCAAAAAATTAAATATTCTTGAACCCACAAAAAATACATATTAAATAACTGGATTAAATAGAGAATTTCCTATACAGAAGAATGGCAAAGAAAATATATATAGTTACTCCACTCTCAAGAAAGGAAAACATAACACCCTACCCCACAAATGTGGGACATATATTATTACTTTCTAAAGATTATAGTACTGAAAGAATAAAGACTAATTTTACAATGGAAATGCTGTCTCAGTTAGGTAATTAAAAAGCCAGCATAAATTATACCCAGAATGGTGGCATAGGTCTGTAATTGCAACATCCTGGGGACTGAGGCAGGAGGATCACAATCTTAAGGCTCCCCTAGGCCATAAAGCCAGACAGACATCATCTCAAAAAAAATAAAATCCATCATCAGTGATAAATGATTTAAACTTTAGGTATCTTGACCTGGTGTGTTAAAAATGGCATGTTAACTCTGTGGTTTTCTTCCTCCGAAAAAACTCAAAACCTTAATGTAATCTAGAGGAAAACAAATAAATAAATTGAGATAAACCCAAACTGAGGAAATGTCTGCAAAGAGTCCAACCAATTCTTGGTCACAACTGCCAAACACTTCCATCTCCAAAGAAGGCAAAGTCTGAGTAACTGTCACAGTACCGAGGAACATGTAGAAGACGAAAGGTTCAAATAGATGGAATCCAAACTTTAGGAAGACACTAAAGACCTCCCAAAGAAATCCCAACACAGGATGAGCTTCAATTAATAAGAATTCATCAGTATTGGTTCATTAATGGTGATAATTATGCCACAGTAGTATTTCAACAGTCGGACAATGGCAGCAACTTTGGGGAACTTCATAGTATTTTTCTAACTCTCCCATAAATTGAAAACTAGTCTAAAATTTAAAAATACACCCGAAAATGACCTCTTCAACCATCACTGGAAAAGCAGGAAATGCTCATGAGAAAGAGTAAAGTGTTTGTTTCTAAGACATCACTGTTTTTTCCATTCTCCATCCCCCACTCCGTGAAAGACTGACCTCTTGGCCTCTTAGTGAGACTTGATCTTCTAAAATACAAACTCACCACTAAACCTATGTGTAAAGGTCCCCTGAGGAAGAAATAAAATGGGTGTGCTTAGAAGAAAAATCTACTCGAGTTTTCTACCTTCAGGCAGGGATGCTGTGTTATCAAGTTTATGTTTATGGAAGGAAATGCTTATGTTTTAGAAGGCAGAATTGTATGTGAGAGGTAGAAACCATTATATTAGCCCAGTGGCCAGATATCTCTGGCTCAAAAAGGAAGACATAGATTAGCAGGGAAAGAATGTAGCCCATTGAGATTATAAACCTTAGACCAAGATCTCTCTAGACCTATACTCATTGAGACTTTGGGATAAGATCACTCTATCATCAAGAAATCAAAAATGTTGTCTATATTGTCCATGAAAGACAGCACAAGGGGCAGCATCATAGCCAGGCACCAAGTATAAACAGAAATGTATCCATGTAAGAGAAGTACAAACCTACTCATAAGCCAACTACTCATTTCTTTGGGAAAAAAAAAAAAAACAACAAAGAACAAAAAGATCTAGTCAGCCTTGTCCACTTGAAATATGGGTATAATTCATTTTTAAGAACGTATTTATCTTGTGATGTCCTTGACCGATCTGGCTTCTACAATCCTTCCACCCTATCTTCAGTAGGATTCTCCGAGCTTGGGCTACTGTTTAGTTGTGGGTCTCCACATCTGTTTCCATCAGTTACTGGATGAAGGCTCTCTGATGACAATTGGGGTAGTCACCAATCTGATCACAGGAGATGGCCAGTTCAAGCTACATATCCACTACTGATAGGAGTCTTAGTTGGAGTCATCCTTGTAGATTTGTGGGAGTTTCCCTTGCATCAGGTTTCTACCTGACCCTGAAATGCCTGCGCCCCGCCCCCCACATACACACACACCCTGCTTCCTAGTCATCTCTTCAGCATTCTCCCTGGCTCATGGGAACTCAGAGGATCTGAACCAACAACCAGGGAGTCTGCATGGGACTGACCTAGGCCCTCTACATACATGTAACAGTTGTGTAGCTTGGTCTTCTTGTGGGACTCCTAACAGTGGGATCAGAGGCTGTCCCTAACACTTTGGCTGGCTCTTAGTAACCTATTCCTCTTCCTGGATTGCCTTGCCAGGCCTTAACACAAGAGAAGGTGCTTTGGTCTTACCAAAACTTGAAATGCCATGCTTTGTTGATACCCATGACAGGCCTGCCCCTTTCTGAACTGAAAGAGAGGAGGAGTGGGTGGGAGGAGGCAGAGTAGAGGTGGGGGGAGGGAAAGGGAGGAGAGGAGGGAGGGGAAAATTTGGTCGGGTTATAAAATAAATAAATTAATTGCTTTATCTTTAAAAAAAACATATTTACCTACTACTGAACTGAGCCTATTAGCAACAATTACTTAGGACTATCTACTGAATTTCTGTTGTCACAAAGCACTGATTCACCAGTCCCCTGAACTTAGCTGCATGAGAAATATTAGCAGTGTGGGCCTCAGCTGTCAAAGAAAGAAGGCCAGACACCTCAAAAGGAGCCTCCCCAAAGGAGATAGGAGGGGGCAGAAAAAAAAGTGGGGTTAAAGGAGCCTGTGAGCAAGATAGGGAGCAAATTCATGAGGGAAACCAGAACTGACTTCTGAGAATAGAGAGTTCCTCTTCACAGAAAGACAGACTTCTCGTTTAAGTCTTCAGATCTTTCAGGACAAGTTCCCTGAGGGAAAAGGTGGGGACATAGGACACATCTTGGTCCTGGTATCTTAGTCATTGTACTAGTAAAGCAGTTTTATTTAATAGGAAGAAGGAGGAAGATGGAGGAGAGGAGAAAGAAGTCAGAAAGGAAAGGGAGGGCAGGGGAGAGGAGGGCAAAAAGAAGGGGAGGGGGGGAAGGAAAACAGAAGGAAAGAAGAGGAAACAGAAAGCAAATCACAAATACTTTATTCCCATGTGTCCTTTGACCTCAAAATAAAAGTCTGGCTCAGCTTCAAACCAATACATCTGTTGGTGGGTGGGTTGTTTTCTGTTGTGTTGTTGTTTAGTTTTTGTTGAGGTTCTGATGAGAGCTACATCTTATTACTGTGTGCCTTGCGTTAGAAAAGAGATTGTGATCGGTGACCTCAGTTGTCCCTGTTCGCTGCCACCAGGGCTTGGAGAGGGGTGAGAAAAGAAGAGAGGAAAGGAAGTAGAAGTCCGGGGATGGCTTCCAAGGAGGGCAGCGTCCACTCTGCACTGTTCACCTGGGACTCAAGGGAAAAGGGGTTGCAGAGAGTGTGTATGTGTTGGTGCCAGGGTTGCTGTTTAAGGCCGGAGAGGTGAGGGGGAGTATTTGATAAAGAACTGCAGCACTGTCTACCTTTTCCCATTTGGGGCTGCTTGCTCATCTCCGGCAGGGATGCCATGAGGAGAATGCGATGATGACCCTGGTGTATTTATTGACATGGCTGAGATTCTGCAATTTGATCTCACACCTGAGTGCTCATATCCTTTAAAATACCAGAGAGTTAAGCTAATGTTGATTTGGGGGAATCCATATTCATATGGCATTATCTGAAGTCTTCTTCAGGAACGCATTTCAAACATTTAATAAAATTGTTTTTGACCAGTGGATCCATACAGATTATCGAGTAATTAAAACCCACAAGTTCTTTTGTTTTGCTTTTGTTGTTTTATAAGTATAAATGTCTGCTGTATACCAGGCAAAAGGAGTACAGAGTTACTTTTCACTTTGACCAATGCCCAAGTCCCTTTATTATGTTAAAAAAAAAAAAAAGTCCATTCTGCCGACTTAGCCTCCAGCGTCTCTTTGATTGATCTTCAGCATGATTTTTGCAGACATTCTTTCATATAGCATAGTAGGATTTACCATGAAATACTCTAAAGCAGCAGTTCCCAACCTCCCTAATGCTGTGACCTTCAATACAGTTCCTCATGCTGTGGTGACCCACAACCATCAAATTATTTTGTTGCTACTTCATAACTGTAATTTTGCTACTGTAAAAACCCCCCAAGATCTTATGAACTTTAATACATAAGTAAAAAGGCAACACAGTAGCATCTATCTGAACTCTGTTCCTTTGGAATTTGTGAGGTCCAACTTTGGTTTCCTTTGCAGTATTTGTAAAGAAAGTAACTTATGTTCATTCAGTTGCTCTGATGTAAACAAGGTATCAGGGGGCGATGCTTGACCTACTTAAGAGAACAAACTGTTTCCGAGTACTATGTAATAGCATCTATTTGTATATAAACAACATGTTGTTTCAAATGCCATCTTTTCTAAGTACCAAACACCACAGAGCTCTGGCCTTGGCAGAGATCATTACAGGTCATTCCCAGCATATTGTACCTTTTAAAACAATCATGCCTTTCTTTAAATCTAGCATTTGAACTTTCTACAGTTCAGATGTCCCTGCTCCAAGTTATCCCATTTTTATACACTATGACTTTTCATGTAAATGATGGCCCATGTTATACTTCAAAGAGGTTAGATGTAGGGCTTAGATAACTCTTTCAGTCCACAGGAAGATTTTCAGTAGGTAAACAGTATTTGTGAGGAGCTGAAAGGGGCTGAATAACAGGACTGGAGATTCAAATCCCAGAGAGGTAGTTAAGCAGCACATGATGTCTTCCTGAACAGAGTTCGGAATCGTCTTCCAAAGGTTAGCTGTTTCCATGACTTCACCAGCTCACTTTCAGATAATTTCCGTGTTCTATATTTTTGCATTAAATCCCTTCCTTGGAATTTCTCTGTCCTTTGCACACTTACCTTTTAATAAGTATCTTTCCCAAGAATGTCAGCCTTAATCAAACAGTTTCATAAGATTCAACCCCACTCACTTTCTAAGTAAATTTGCTTAAATCAAGAGAATCCAGGCTTTCACTTCAGAACGAGATGTTCCCAGAGCCAGCTGTTTATGTTCCTGAAGTGCTTAGCTCTCAAGTGTGACAGTCTCACAGTTTCCATTGAAGAACTGAAGCCACTCACTTCTGAGTCCATTGTTAGGCCTATTCGGGGCCACCTAGACCCGCACAGGACTAACTAAGGACTGACCATCATAGGCTTAATAATAGGTACACTATAGACTCCAGAAACAACAAATAATACCCGAGCTGGAGAGTTGGCTCAGAGGTTAGGAGCACCAGCTGCTCTTGAAGAGATGTGTGATTCCCAGCACCCACACAGTAGCTCATAGCCATGTGTAACTCCTGCTCCAGGGATCTGATACCCTCTTCTGACCTCCACAGGGACCAGGTACACACATGGTGAATAGACATACATGCGGGCAAAACTGTCATACAATAAAAATAAGTAAAGATACATGTTTTTTTTTTTAAGAAAAAGAAGAGCAAGTAATACTTGAAGAAAGAAAATCAAACTATTCATTCAATCACAGGAAAATTGAAATCAAATTGAATTAAACTGAAAGTAAATTACTTTAATGTGAGGAAATATGCACATAAGACTCTCATTCCAATTCTGGGATATAGCTGTGCAACGGCGACTTAAATGGATGCTCAGCTTTCTATTCTCATCCTGTCTTCCCCAAATCTCCACAGAGCCTTGGATAGAAAGACTCCGCCAGTCTAGGGCCTATGGCACTCTTTTCTTGCACTGCTCACTTTTTCCTTGTAATTGTGGTTAGCTCTCAGTAATAGCTGGAAGGCATTTACATAATGGCACCACCATGGCATTCACTTTCTCTTAGATTACATTTCTTTTGAGTTATGAGCACCTGGTACAATGATTTGTACAAACTGGTGTTTAATGCACATTTGACAAATGATGAATTTTAAAGAAACCCATCTCCCAGTATCTTAGCCTGTATTTCAAATTTATGGCTTTTCCAAAGGAAAGGTGACCCCACATATTTATCAAGCATTCCTAAGAAAGGCATTTCAAGAGTTTAATAAATCTTTTGAATACTGAGCAATACGGTTTATCTTACCTAATTTTGCTTAAATTCCATATAAATATATCCACACAAACTCTGAAGCCTAGATTTCTGTACTACCAAAGTGGGATCTGACTTGTAAAGGAATTAGATCCCTTCTTTAGGTTATATATCTTAAGGACTGAAGGTCAAGTTTTGACTGTGCTCAAATGTGTTTGTCTATATGCTCTAGCAATGTCAGACACTGCACACATAAAGTCTCACCAACATGACTGCCCAAGCATGGGCTGAACAAGACAACACCAAGAGACATGCCCAGATGGACGAAGAAACACTCAGGAGGTCTCAGCACTACCTGAAGAACTATCAGTAACTGAGGAGAGCTGGGAGTGAGAAAGGTGGCCCTCCCCAGGGAGAGTACTCCAATTGGTTGTCTAATACCAAACTGTCAGCCCTGAGAACATACATCCAAGTAACATTATACAGACTGAGCTGTGTGTATTTAGGAATATATGTGTACATTTATGTATACATACACATGCAATAATAATAAAAAAGGAGGCCATGAATTTGAAGGAAAATATGGGAGGATTTGAAGAGAGGAAAAGGAAGGGAGAAATTTGGTAATTATATTATAATCTTGACAAAAGTTCAGCCATTAAAGGTTCGCCCCACAAAACCTGGCAACCTGAGTTCAGTCTCTAGGATCCACATGATAGAAAGAGAAAACTGACCCCCACAGTTTGTCTCTGACTTCCACACACATGCTGTGGCCTGCACACAGACGTTCCTCAAATATACATACACATATACAAAGAATAAATATAATCAAAGATAGCTATCAGTACCCATCTATATGTTTTAGTTATACACCTAGTGCATCATCAGTACACATACCACTATCCTTGTGAACACATGTGCCTATGTGCCTTATTGAAACTTGCCCCTCCAGGCAAAGCCATTCCCCCAAGGATCATACAGTTAGGAAGAAAAGCAATGACTTGTAGATACATTGAGAAACTTGCTAGGACCACCAGACCCTGATCCTAACTTGGATTTTATTCCACTGTTTATCCTGAGGCAAGAATATAAAGACAGGAACAATAAGGAGACCTAAGAAAGGGAAGGAACCCCTTACCCTCGACTCCAGTCTGCCTTTCCTGGTGACTCAGAGTCAAGAAACTTCAACATAACTGATAAAGCCAAAACTGCTTGCAGGGATAACGTGCGTTTTCCTGAAGACTTCTTAAGTGGGGATGTTAGAAACAACAAATGACTGTGCTCACTCAGGGTCAGAATGTTTGTGACCTTGAGTTTTACCATATTAGCACTCCTCTCTCATCCCTAAATCTCAGCAATGCACCTCATAAAACTACCTGACCATCCCATTAACAAACACCTCATATGTTTTTACCGAATTTTTAAATTTTACTTCAAGGGTTTGTTTGTTTGTTCGTTTGTTTGTTTGTTTGTTTGAGTCAAGGTCTCACATAATCTTTGAGGAATGTAGATTAGAAAGCCATCACACACACACACACACACACACACACACACACACACACACACACACACACATCAATTATGAAGACACCCAAGGATCTCTCTCTCTCTCTCTCTCTCTCTCTCTCATAAATCCTCATCTACAGCTTGAATATATGTACTAACTTTTTTCTATATGACTCCCTGTCCAAATACTTAATAAATTTACTGATTTTGCTTTATTCTGGCTTGCTCTAAAGTTCTTTACTGTGACACAGCCGAGAATTCATCCTTACCTGAGTGGAGGTGCCTGAGAAGGAAGGAACCACTTCAGGCTGCTAGTGGCTGTGTTGAGGGTGACTCCCCCACCACAGCTGACATGGCCATTTTTATTCACTGAAGTTCACTTTTTTTAACCGTTAACCGTGAAAATATTCTACATCTTTCTTTTGAGTTGACTAAGCCCACAGGACATCATCTCAGCTGTGGCTGAACTCACCAGGGGGCACATTCAGTTCTATCTAGCCTTCTATGACAAGAAATTGGGAAGAGAAGGAAAGAATCACAACCTTAAAATCAGCAGGCCTTATGTCTCTAACTGCTGCCTTGCTATTTTAGGTGTGTTCCATTGTTAAAAGTAACAGTAAATCTTTGAGGGGTCACAGGAGGGTGGCTCCAGCTTCAAAGTCTTTAGGTTGAAACTGACACATCTCAGATTATACATATAGATTAGATGTGTAAGATATTCAAAATATAGCTAGTTGTCTGACAAATAATCAAAGAAAGAGAGGCTATCACTTTGAGGGCCATAGGAGGGATTGGAGAGAAAGTACCTGGGAGGGGATGGAGGGTAGAAAAGGATGGGGAAAATGATATAATTCTATTTTAATTAAAGTACATTATTAAAAAGAAAGAATGCAATTTTTATTTAGATTTAAATTCTCTCTTCCCCAAACCTCAAAATGAAAAACCCACTTGCTTTGTGGTCATTTGTTTCCCAAGACAACTTTCGGAGCTATGACTTGTCCTCATTATTACAATGTGACTCATTCTCTTGAATCATTTTTAAATGTCCACCTGCATCGGGGTGGTGGTGGTGCATGTGTTTAATCCCTGCACTCGGGAGGTAGAGGCCAGCCTGGTCTACAGAGCAGGTTCCAGAACAAGCAAGTCTACAGAGAGAAGCTCTGTCTCCCCCCTGCAGATGAAAGTTCACCAGCAGCTGTGATAAAATAGAGGAAACTGGGTGTTTTGTGAGTCTTGCAAACTATATAAAAGAAAGAGGCTGGAGATATTTCCCTAATCTTGATTTTAAGAACAACCACAAATGTAAACCTCGGTGTCCACACTGAGATGATGATGTCTATCATGACTGTGTCGTGTGAGAAAAGCTGACTCTTACCATACCTCCTCAACCCCACCACCGAACATCATTGACCCTCCAACATCATTATTGTTACTCATCACAAGTGCCTGACCCAATACATGATCCTAAGTGGTTAGGAGCGACTCACAAAAATTAAATCTCTGTCCCCATTACTCATCTTCCTTGTGAAGGGGCAGGGAAGAGATGCCCTCTCCCCACTCACCATCAATGCCTGAGGCAGATGGGAAAGCTGGTGTTGAGGTCATAAGGGTGGGGGAGTTGCCCCACCAGGTGCACCTCGCGAGGGGAACACAACGGAGCCAATCCTGTTGGCGGAGATGTGGGTGAGCCAGCCCCGAAGTTGTGAACATGGGAGAGCTTTCCCCATTACTCATCCGTCATGTGGTGGCATGAGCAGGGGAGAGATGCCCTTCCACCCCACCCCCTACTCTCCACCCTGCCCATCAACACCTGAGGCAGGTGGGAGAGCTGGTCCTAAGGTCATAAGAGTGAGAGTTGGCCCTGCTCCTCATCAGCTGCAGCACTCGGGAGGGTGACCCCTACGCCATGCCTGGGCAACACAGAGAGCTGACCCTGAAGATGTAGGTGTGGGAGGTCCGACCCTGAGGACACGAAAGCAGAACTAGCCCTGACCCTTGCTCATAGCCCCAAGGGTTGAACTCACCAGGACAATGCAGAAGAGCTCACCCTGGTGTTGAGGACAAAGGAGAGCTGGCAAGCTGACCAACCCTGCAACTACCAAGGCCCAGAACCAGGGTTATGTGTTGGCTGGCCCCAATACCCACCCCATCTATGATCTATCTGCTGGAGCATCTGAGGGGACCCACCCATCCTGCAGACCCAAAGCTGCAGGATCTCCACAACACGAGGCAACAGCAGGATAACCAAGAGGAGTTCCACTGAGGGCCAGCATCGATAGTGTAGCAGACACCAGAGGCCTTGGACCAGACCAATGACTTTCCATGAACACTTGCAAGTAAAGATATATGGACAAAAAGGTTTGCTGCGTAACTCACTGTGTCACAGTACAGCTTCCATGACAAGATTGATCTTTTTCCATTCTCTTTTTTTTTCTTCCCTTACATTTTATTTTATTTTGTTTTGTTTTATTGGGAGCTTGGGAGGTTGCAAGGGCAGAGGATGGATACAAAGGGATGGGGAAATAAATGGAATGGAAATGCATGATGTGAAAGACACAAAGAACAGATTTTTAAAAATAAATAAATAAACACAGTGAAAGAAATTAAAACTCTATGTCAATAATAAGGAAATAAGTTTGTGGACTTTCATTTTTATATGTCTTGTGATCAGGTAGAATTAGCCTATAACTAGTAAAGTTACCAACCAAACGTTACTACACATTTATGTTCATAGTTAACATTGCTTATAGCTCTCTGAGGCTGGCTGGAATACAGTTTTTGGAATGAGGTAGTTTGGATCATGCATGCAGATTTACAGAACGTAAGAATTCTTACAGCTTTGGGAAATCAGCATGTATCGTTGGCTTCAGTAGGCTGTGGTTTTAAAATTGCTGCTTTTCCTATCATTGACATATAAATGAATGGTAATTTAGTTTCATCTTGTGGAATTTAATTTGTCGTGGTTGCTTATTTAACTCAATAGTGTATCACTAGTTGCTTCTGTGGAATATAATTTTCTGGTATGAAATATATGACAAGAATACATCCGTACTTCTGTGCGAAATCTATATGCATCATTCGATCTGCCACTTAGAGGTAATCTTCTTATGCCTATGGATTTGTACTATTTCAGCAAAGTTGTCACAATCTAGGAAGGTGTGATAAACATGTTATGGACCATTTTAAATGTTATAAAGCATTTTTTTTCCTAAAAAGATCTGGAAATCCTTCATTCAAAGCTCTTAGGAAAAGACTTGTTCTAGAATTCAGAAGTTCTTTATTCGAGACAAGTAATACAATACACAGTGTCCTGTAACTAAACCACAGGCTGCTAGAGTCCAAAAGGCCATTGTCAATCCCATTGATATTTTCAGTGTAGGAATGGTTACGATGAATCAATAATAAAAGACTATGCAAAGCCTCGTATTCCAGCCAAATGACTCTGTCGAACACTTGGGAAAGTACTTCCATTTCAGAGCCTTTTAAATTTCAGAATTACAAATGATATCGTGTAAGTCTATGTATTTCATTTTTCTTTCTTTTGTAAAATGAATCTGATGAGAGTTTTTTAAATGCTAATTTAGTAGTATAAAGCTAGAAATCAGCATCCAGAAAAACTATAGAAAATACTAAGACTAAACAACACATTTTTTAGTATGAATGAATCATTGAGAAAATCAAAGAGGAATTTTTTTAATTCCTAGAACTGAGTGAAAATGAAAACACAACATATCAAAATCTATAATACACAATGAAGACAGTCCTCAGAGGTAAGTTTATATCTTTAAGTGCATATATTAAAAAAAAAAAAAAACAACTGCCAGAGCAGTGTCTTGCTCAGCCATCATCAGGGAGGCTTCCCCTTATAGCAGATAGGAACCAATACAGAAACTCCCAGCCAGACATTATGCAGAGGGTGAGAGACCTTAGAATGCTCAATCCTAAACAGGTGTCTCTTTCAAATTCCTCCCCTCAGGGCTCAGGAAACCCCATGAAAGTGTGTCAGAGCCAGAGGGGATTAAGGACACCAAGAAAACAAGGCCCTCTAAAGCAGCAGGATCCACGTGCATATGAACTCACAGAGACTGAGGCAGCATGCACAGGGCCTGCATGGGTCTGCACCAGATGCGGTCCTAGAGCTGAAAGGAGAAGTGGACACATGCCCCATCCCTTAACCCAGAAGCTGTCTCCAACTGAGAACCACTTGCAAATGAAAACTTAAGTTTTCTCCAAGGGAATCTCACTGGGGAAACACTGTTACTCATAAGGACAAGCTGCATGCCCAGCAGTAGATGTCAACAGAAAATGAACTCAACAGCAACTTTGGAGGTTCCTTCTCTCAGAACGGCATGTCACAGCTTTTTTTTAAATTTTATCCTTTTTTCTTCTTCTTCTTTCTTTTTACCTTACCGGTCCTTTGCATACACACACACACACACACACACACACCATACACACACACACACACACCATACACACACACACACACACACACACACACACACACACACACACACACCATACACACACACACACACACACACACACACACACACACACACCATACACACACACACACACACACACACCATACACACACACACACACACACACACACACCATACACACACACACACACACACACACACACACACACTTTTCTTGGACTCTTCCTATGTTTTGTCCTATTCTGATGTGTTAGTTTTTGTTTTGTTTTGTTTTATTATTATTCCTGAGAAGCCCGTTTGTTTTCTAATGAGAGGCAGAAAATGTGTGGAACTGTAAGGAGGGAGGGGAAACTATAATCAGGATGTAGTCTGTGAGAAAAAAAAAATATCTTCAATAAAAGGGAAAGAAAGAAAATAATAATAATAGAAATCAGAGAAAACTCAAATAAGTAATTTAATGATGTACCTGAGGGCTTTGGATAAAATAAGAACAAACCCAACCAAAAGCAGTAGGATGAGAAGAAATAAGACCAGGGCAGAAAATGATGAAGTAACAAAGAAAAAGAGTAATGCAAAGAATCAATGAACTGAGAAGCTGGGTAATTGAAAAGATGCACAAGATTGGCACATCCTTAGCCAAATTAACCAAAAGGAAGAGAGCAAAGATGCAAATTAATAAAGTTGGCACTGAGAAGGGAGAAGCGGAGCAATGACATTAAGAAAACCACAAGGACATGGAAACCTAGATGTCACCAAGTTGAAAATATTTGAAGTAGGTTGGTTAGTTTCTAGATGCATGTGACCTACCAAAGTTAAAACCAACATGAGACAAATAATTTAAACAGATCACTGACAAGCAATGAGATTGAAGCAGTAATGAAAATCTCCTGACTATAAAAAGCCCGAGTCCAGATGGATTCACTGCAGAATTATACCAGACCTTTAGAGAACTGAAACCAATGCTTCTCGCATTATTCTGTAAAACTGAAAAGAAATGCTTCCAAACGCTTTACAAAACCAGGATTATTCAAATACCAAAACGAGACAAAGATGCAACAACAACAACAAGAAAGGAAAATTAAAGATCAATCCCCCTGATGAACATAGATAAAACAAGTCTGAACAAAATGCTTTCAAACCAATATAAGAATGCACTAAAAAGATAGTTCACGATGGTCAAGTTGGCTTTATTCTAGAGATACAGGGATGGTTCAAAATAGACAAACTGGTAAGTGCAACATATCATATAAATGGACTCAGGGAAAGAAATTATATGATTATCTCAATAACTACAGAAAAGACTTTTAGCAAAATCCCATATCCTTCAATGATCAAAAGCCTTGGTGAGAACAGAGATGAAGAGAATGTATCTCAACATCATAAAAGCTATCTGTAGGGGGCTGGAGAGATCGCTCAGTAGTTAAGATCACTGACTGCTCTTCCAGACAACCCAGGTTTAATTCCCAGTACCCACATGGCAGCTCACAACTGTCTATAACTCCAGGTCCAGGGAACCAGATACCCACGGCAAAATGCCAATGCACATTAAAAAAAAAAGCAACAAATATATAGTCAACATCATGCTGAATGGAGAGAAAGTCTAAGTGTTCCCTCTAATCTCAGAAACAAGATGAAGGTGCCCTCTCTCTCCACTCCTATTCAATACAATGCCTGAAGTCTTAAATACAGCAATAAGAGAAGGAAATACAAGTGATACAGTCGGGAAAAGAAGCAAAAAGTACCGATTTGCAGATGATAAGAAAAAGACACCACCAGAAAACTCCTAGAACTAATAGAGTTTAAGCAAAGTGGCAGGATACACAATTATCACACAAAATCAATAGCCGTTTTATATACTAACATCAAACACACTGAAAAAAATATCATGGAAATGATCTTATTCCTAACAACCTCAGAAAAATAAAAGAAGCCTAATCAAGGAAGCAAAAAAACCTCTACAATAAAAACTTGAAAGCCCTGGCGAAAAAAATTCAGTAAGACACCAGAAAATGTAAAGACCTACTATGCTCATGGATTAAAAGAATTAATGTTATGAAAATGGCCATCCTACCAAAATCAATAGACAGGGTTAATGCACTCAAAATCCCTGAGGCATTCTTCACAGAAATAAACTTAAAATCCATGTGGAAACTCCCAGACCCCAGGTAGCTAAATCAATCATGAGCAAAAAGAATAATTAATAATAATTATATTACCTGACTTCAAGTTAAAATACAGAACCATAGTAATAAAAGCAGCCTTCTACTGGCACAAAAAGGCACGTATTGAAGATCAGTGAAATAGAACAGATAGATCCAGATATAAGTCCACACAACTATAGCCACCTGATTTTATAAGAATGCTAAAAATAAACACTAGAGAAAAGATAAAGATCCTATCTTGTTTTCTGGTTTCTACTATCACTCCAGCTTAAACACAGAAATCTAAAAATCTGAAGTTAAGATCCACATGGGAGAAAGAAAATACACATGTCTTTCTGGACCTGTTACCTACCCAATTCATATAATATGTTCCAATTCTATCTATTTTCCTGAAAATTGTATTTTATTTTTATATTATATATTATATATATATTTATATTATATAATATTATATATATATTGTTTTATATTTTATATTATCTTTACCAAATGGTGCTTAGAAAACTGAATATATTTATGTAGAAAAATGAAACTAGATCCTTACTTCTCACTCTGCACAGAAGTCAACACCAAATGGATCAAAAATCTCAACAAAAGATCTGAAACTTGCCAGGTGTGGTGGCACATGCCTTTAATCCCAAGCACTCAGAGGGCAAAGACAGGCAGCTAGCTCTCTGTCAGTTTGAGGACAGCCTGGTCTACATAGTGAGTTCCAGGACAGTCAAGGCTATGTAGAGAGACCCTGTCTTAAAACAAAACAAAACAAAAGACCTGAAACTCTAAAAATGCTAAAGGAAAAAAGATATGCTACAATCAATAGACATAGGTCAAGATTTTCTAAACAGGACTCCATTCTCTCAGGAAATAACAATAAGAAGTGACAAATGGGGTCGTATGAAATGTAAAATGGGTTGTAAAGTAAAGGAAGCAGTTGACCAAATCAAGAGGAACACATAGAATAGGAGAAAACCTTTGCAGTTGTACATTCATAGAGGATTAATAGCTAGACTATACAAATACCTCAAAAATTAAACATCAAGAAAACAAATAACCCAAATAAGTTTTTAAAAATGAGCTACAGAATCAGTGTTCTCAAGAGGAAATACAAATAAGTAATAACCATTTTGTAATGTTCAACATCTTTAGCCATCATGGAAATGCAAATTAAAATTACTTTGAGGTTCCATCTCAGCCTAGTCAGAATAGTTATCATCAAGAAAACAAATGCCAGTGAGGATATGGATATGGTCACTGTTAGTGGGAGTGCAAACAGGTTCAGCCCTGTAGAAATAGTATGGATGTTTCTCAAAAAGCAGAACTACCATACAAACTAGATACACCATTACTAGGCATACACCCCAAAGACTCTATGTCCAACAACAGATAATTGTACAACCAGGTTCAGTGTGGCTCTATTCACAATATCAGTGAAAAGGCATCCGTACAGATGTTCCTCCACTGATGAATAAATAAAGAAAATGTGGTACACAGATACAATAGAATTCTATTCAACTAAAAAAGAGTCCTCTGGTATGGGACATAAAAAAAACCAATATTTTTATTTAAAACAGGTTGATTATAAATGCAATCTCTTTCTAAAGAAGAAAAGGGGTATGATATAGATACGATAGGATAAAAGGGTAAATTGCTGAACCTATTTTAAAGAACAACAACTTGTTTAAAATGTTTTACATTGGTATACATTTTAGTTTATTGATACAAATTTAAAGTTAATACTCTTGTTTAAGGTATTATGTTTGTACAACTCATTTAAAATTGTAATGGATAATTAAGAAATAGATTAATAATGAGTCATCTTTGATAATCATACTTGTAGCCATTTTAGTTAAGTCTTCTAGGTATACATAGATATATTTCAGATAGATAAGTAATCTTCAAATACTTCAAAGACCTACAGACTATGGCATTTAAAATATTTTAAAAATTTAGACGTTCTGGACAGTGAGACATGTCTGCTCCTGGCAGCACTCATTTACTTCAAAGAGGAGAATGGGCATCAAAGACACTCTGTATGGAGTTTATCTTCACCTTGGCAAAAATAGCCATTTGGGCAAGAAACTGTTCTTGCCTGGACTGCTTGATCGACTGGATATACAAGACCCATAAAAAGGTGACCACTGAACTTTGCTTGGCAAAATGGTCCTTCAGGTTCCTGCTTTGCAGAGGAAACTGCCAGACATTCTACAGGACACTAAAAAAAGTGACTGAGAGACTCTAGGCCTGTGGACTGAAGACAGATGCCCCAACTTTACAAGAGAATTTTGGAAGACTGTCCAGGCTGCCAGCTGTCTCTGTCTACCCTGCAAGACTCCCAAAAGTTGCTTGCATCCTTCTCCCATTTCTCAGATAATATTATATCCTTCTGAGGTCTTTGATGTAGCTAAAGCTAGATAGTTACAATTTTCCTTAGTTATGATAAAAGATAAGTTAGATATAAAACCTTAGACTCACAAATATAAGACAGATAGGATATCTTCTTTAATTTTGCCAAATAAACTAGTTATTATAAATAGACTAGATATTATAACTGTAATTCTTGCTTGGTAATTGTTTTGTTATCTGTAATTTTACTATGTAAAAGTTAAAACCTTCCTTTTTGAAAAAAAAGAAAAGGGGAAGTGCTGTGGATATTGTTCTGCATAAATGAAACACTGATTGGCCAGTGGCCAGGCAGGAAGTATAGGCGGGACAAGCAGAGAAGAGAATTCTGGGAAGCGGAAGGCTGAGGAAGAGAGACACTGCCAGCCGCCACCATGACAAGCAGCATGTGAAGATTTTGGTAAGCCACGAGCCACGTGGCAAAGTATAGATTTATAGAAATGGGTTAATTTAAGATATAAGAACAGTTCGCAAGAAGCCTGCCATGGCCATACAGTTTGTAAATAATATAAGTGTCTGTGTGTTTATTTTATAAGTGGACTGTCAGACTGCTGGGGCTTGGCGGGACCTGGAGAGAAAACTCCAGCTACAATGTGGTACACAGACACAGTAGAATTCTATTCAACTAAAAAAAAAATACAATTTTCAGAAAAAAAGATAGAATTGGAACATATTATAGTGAATTGGGTAGGTAACTTAGGTCCAGAAAGACATGTGTATTTTCTTTCTCCCATGTGGATCTTAACTTTAGATATTTAGATTTCTATGTTTAAGTTGAAGTGATAGTAGAAACCAGAAAACAATATTGGATCTTTACTATGGTAGATAGAGACAGAGACTTTAAAAGAGAATTTATATTTATATATATATATATATATGTGTGTGTGTGTGTGTGTGTGTGCGTGTGTGTGTGTGTGTGTATGTATATACATATATATATGTGTGTGTATGTGTATATATATATATATATATATATATATATATATGAAGGTAGAAGGTGTGACTTGATGGTAGGTGTGTAAAGGTTTGAAGGAGATGGGAGTGAGAGTATGGGAGGAAAGTGGTGTTAGGGGAAGGGCCAGCCTCAGCTAAGTATGTACAGAAAATCATGTGGAAACCAACTATTCTATAAGCTAACTAAAAATACAGCTTATAAACTTGAAAATAAAAAAAGTGTAGAAAGAATTTACATGGAGGTATTCCACATTAGTAAACAATGGTGCTCCCAGAAGCTATGAGATGAAAATTTCAGTGCCATGCATGAGAAATCTCCCTATGAGCCTAACAAAACAATACAGATTATTGCTGTTGATCTTGGTTTGCCACCAGAATTAGATGGTAAAACCCTATTGCTGAAGACACCACACATTTTGGTTACAGGATACAGAGCAGTCAAGCTGGAATTGAACTGACAGCCCTTCTTTGCTGACTAGTATTTTTAAGTGCTGGAAGGTTCTACCTAGGCCACTTGGGGAAAAAGTCATCAATGGTCTTACCCAACCTTGTATACTACAATACGTCCTGCCAGGCATGATTTGCCCACTGCTGCTAGAGTGGCATGGTTGCTTAGGGGATAACCAACCACTTTATGGTTGAATTTGAGACTTGCTACATAGGAAGTAAAACGTGCCTGGCACTATAAACCCAGTCCGAAGTCTATGGCTGTGGACGTCACAGACCCTGGAAGGAAGTATGCTACTGAAGTTTTGCTAAATAAACATGTAGTCTAACTTGTGTCTAAATATTTATCGTTGTAGCTATAGACTGGTGATGCTCTCAGCCTCACTTAGTAAAACTTCCATTTGCAGCAAGTGACAGTTGATGCAGAGACTCATAACCAGCTAAAGTGCTGAGAACAAGTAACTTCTGAGTGCTCAGCCCTAACGACCAGGAAGAACTACAGAAAAGAAAATGGAAAGATTACAAGAGCTGGAGGATTGGAAGGAGCGCTGTCTGAAACACTGTCTTGTGGCTAAGATGTGGCTGGTTTGACCTTGAACACACAGCCCGGAGAAGTGAGTGCTGTAGAAAACCTGTACTCAGTGAAAGTGTGGAGGCCTCTGGGGGGGTTGGCTCCCTGGAGTGTTAATTCTCAATATTTACCCATTCTAAGTCTCCAGCAATTCATCAACTAAGTTTTCCTAACCTGGGATGATTTGTACAGTTTATCATTCCAGAAAGTTATGATTCTCTGTAGCTGCCTGTCTATCTCTCCAATTTGACTGTAATCTCACTTTTCTGATAGATATAAGAATTATTAATTTTTTTGTTTGTTCAGTTTTTTATTTATTATGAGAGAATATTGACTTTTAAGCTTCTCATATATGGGACCACAAATCATAAATTCTCCTCTTTGTTTCCTTTATTCCATTTATACTCATATTTGTTTTTTGGCATGGTTTTATTGGTCCTTAAGGCTTTACTAACTAAATTTTTTTCTTCATTATTATATAATTTCCCCTGATCTAATTTCAAGTTCACTGACACTTTAGTCTCTGATCTTAATCCTACATTTATATTTCCTAGTATTAGAATTTGCATACTTTTTATAGTTTCTATTATCCCCTGAATCTCTTCACACTTTCATTCAATGAGTCTATATCAGGTTGAACTTCATTGAAATGCCTCTGTGTATAGCATCATGTGCTGTGGGATGGTCTGTATGTCAAATTTCTCTGATTGGTCAATAAATAAAACACTGATTGGCCAGTGGCCAGGCAGAAAGTATAGGCGGGACTAACAGAGAGGAGAACCGAGAAAACAGGAAGGCAGAGGGAGTCACTGCCAGCCACCACCATGACAAGCAGCATGTGAAGATGCCGGTAAGCCATGAGCCACGTGGCAAGGTATAGATTTATGGAAATGGATTAATTTAAGATGTAAGAACTAGATAGCTAGAAGCCTGAGCCATTAGGCCAAACAGTTTAAATAATATAAGTGTCTGTGTGTTTATTTTATAAATGGGCTGTCGGACTGCCGGAGCTTGGTGGGACCTGGAGAGAAGCTCTCCAGCTACAATCATGTAATTTCAACATGTACTTTATTTCATTGCTGGCTTCCGGGTTTTTGTTTGTTTGTTTCCTTCAATGTGTAACATGGGACACGATAGATAGATAGATAGATAGATAGATAGATAGATAGATAGATAGATAATTGATAGATAGAAAGAAAGATAGGTAGATAATAGATAGATAGATAGATAGATAGATAGATATCCTGATGATTATAGTGAAAAATAATTGCAATAGGCAAGAACAAATGAGAGTATAATTAAGGAGATGATTATTCTAAGCAAATGATAGAGATGAAAAGGTTTGTCACAAAAACAAGACTGTCTCTGGTGACAAGATCAACAGTGACTGGTTATGGCTGAGGAAATCGGCTCTAAGTTGGAGAATAAATCAATAAAAAAATTTCTAGACTGAGATTGCTTTATCCCAGCCCCCAACTCCAGCAAGACCTTCCCTGAGAAACCATAGTCCACTCAAGCCGGGGAGAGGGGGCAGGGAGAGAGACTAACTGCATTTCTTAACTCTCCCATTTCTTCTCCAAATCTGACCCCCAAGTGTCACCCCCATCTCTGTAACAGACTGTCTACTACGGCTCTCTTTCACTGCTACCCCATTTCCAGTGGATCACACAGATCTTCTCCCCCAACCTTCCTCTCTGCTCATTCTGCTATCCCAGCCCCCAACTCCAGCAGTCATTCTCTAGGAACCCACCAGCCAAGCCTGCCAGAGAAGCAAGCAGGCCAGTGAAGCAGGGAGGTAAACTTCAGATTTCCACTTTCTCTCTGCTCTTCCACATCCAACCTCAGCTCTGTAGCAGACAGCCATTGTGAACTCTCCCTCACTCAATCCTCCCCACTTCCCAAGAGACTAACTAGATCTTGGTGGAACTTCCTGATTTCCTCCCTCTGGTGGACCCCCTCAGCCACCTCAGCCCATTCCCATTCCTAAGTGTCAGCTGGCAATACCTAGAAACACATTTTACCCAGAACCCCCAGTGGCCACACCTATCAGAATCCCAGAAGAATTACCTACCAGGTACCATACAGCTACCACTCTCTCCTAAGAACCAGAGAGGGCAAGAGAAACCAAGGAACAAAATACTACCCAGCAAAGATAAGACCAGATACCAACACCTAGAATTAGATCTTCCCAATCCCAGATGCCAGCATAAAAACACAATCAATAACATCCAGGACAATATGTCACCCCTAGAGCCCAGCAACCCCACCACAATAGGCCCTGAGGATTGCAACGTAGCTGAAGTATAAGAAAAAGACCTTAAAATAGCCTTTATGACTATAATAGAGGTCCTTAAAGAGGAAATGAATAAATCCCTTTTAAAAAAAATCTATGAAGCCGGGCAGTGGTGGCGCACTCCATTAATCCCAGCACTTGGGAGGCAGAGGCAGGTAGATCTCTGTGAGTCTGAGGCCAGCCTAGTCTACAGAGTGAGATCCAGGACAAGCACCAAAACTACACAGAGAAACCCTGTCTCGAAAAAACAAAATAGCCTTGATGGGGGCAGAGGGTTGGTCCTACATCAACTTGATATGCCAGATTTTGTTGACTCCCCATGGGAGGCTTTACCCTCTCTGAGGAGTAGATGGGGAAGTGGGGGGAGCAGAAAGAGGGGAAGGAGGGGAAACTGTGGTTGGTATATAAAATGGAAAAAAATTTTAAAGAAAAAAATATTGTCTTCATATTATATTAAACTTCACTTCCAAGTGGAGTCTATATATATGTTACAGATGATATAGTAAATGTCCTAGGAAAAAAATCTTAATAGTTTTATAGGAGTTAAATTTTTCTTAAACATTATGTACACAAAAAAGCACTGTACCTAAAGAAATGAATGGTGAATGGTTGTTTGTGTACAATTAATGATGTCATTAAATGTATGAAATAGCAAATCATAGAATGAGAAGACACATGTAATTTTGACATGTAACTAAGGACTAATATCCAAATTGCATGATACATTTCTACAAAACAATGTAGAGTGTGGGAGAAAGGTTGTAGAAAAAGTCTGGTGTCTTAATGTGGACAAGAGCCCAGCTTTGATCCTGCAGGTAGGGAGAAAAAGACAGAAGGGAGGAAAGAGGAAAAGTAAAGAAGAAGGGTGGGACAGAGGGAGGGAGGAGGGAAGGAAAGGAGGAAGGGAAGGAGAAACAAGATTTTTTTTTTTTTTGCAGCAAATGGCAAGTGATATCCAGATAACTAATAAAATCCGAAAGGGCTCCAATTCATTAACCATTAAGAAATTTTTAAACCAGTGTGCATTAGTAATGTATGTATACGTGCACATGCCAATCTAAGTTGCTAAATTAAAAATACTTTTAAGGTTGGTTGCATTGCAAAAATGGGACTACCCTACATTACTATAGGAGAGTACATTGTCATGAGCACTTAGAACTGTTTAGCTGTATCTACTGAAGGAGAATGTAAACCTGCTCAACACATAAAAGTTCCATGATTATGCAAATACTCAAAAGAAATGTAAATATATGCAGAATAAAGAACACGTACAACAAGGTCCATAGCAGTGTTACTCATAACAGCTGAAAACTAGAAACAAAAAAAAAATGCCCTTGAAGAGTAAAAGAGACAATAATATTCATGTCATAGATCAGCATCTTGTCCAATCATCATCAGAGAGGATTCCTCTGGCAGCAGATGGGAATGGGCACAGTGACCCACCAAGACATTATATGGAGAGAAACAGAGTCTAAATTAGAGGTCTCCATCAGACAGCTCCAGAGCTTGGAAACACCACAGAAGATGGGGAGGAAAGACTATAGGAGTCAGAGGGGATGGAAGACACCAGGAGAACATGGCCCACCAAATCAGCTCTGCAGAGCTCACATGTACTCACAGAGACTGAAGCAGCAGGCATGGAGCCTGCCAGGGTCTGCACCAAGTCCTCCGTGCATATGATGTGGCTGTTAGCATGATGGATTTGTGGGGCCCCTAACAGTGGGAGCAGGTATATCTCTGACTCTTCTGCCTGCTCTTGGGACTCTTTTCCTCCTATTGGGTTGCCTTATCCAGCCTTGATATGAGGGCTTTCTCCTTCTTTTGTTATATCTTGTTTTGTCCTGTTTGGTTGTTGTCTCTTGGAGGCCTGCTTGTTTTGTTTTTGTTTTTGTTTTTGTTTTTTTTCTTTTTTGGTTTTTCGAGACAGGGTTTCTCTGTGTAACTTTGCGCCTTTCCTGGATCTCTCTCTGTAGATCAGGCTGGCCTCGAACTCACAAAAATCCGCCTGCCTCTGCCTCCTGAGGGCTGGGATTAAAGGCGTGTGCCACCACCACCCAGTTCCTGCTTGTTTCTGAAGGGAAATGGAAGTGGAGTGGATCTGAGAGAGGGGGAAGGTGTGGGGGGTCGGTGCTGGGAGGAGAGAAGGAAGGGGAAACTGTGGTCGTGATGCATTTGTATGAGAGAAAAATCTGTTTTCATTTAGGAGGGAGAGAGAGAGAGAGAGAGAGAGAGAGAGAGAGAGAGAGAGAGAGAGAGAGAGAGAGAGAGAGAGAAAGAAACTCAATCCTCAGTCATTGGGGGAAAAGAACATTTACATCAACCCAGTCATGCTGTCTCATGCCTGCAATTCTGGCACTTTCAGGGTGGAGACAGGAGTAATGGGATGCCCATGAGTTTTGTGTTTTGTTTCTTGATGTTCATTTTGGAAATACCTATCAAGCTGCCTAGCAAAGATGTATGCTTTTCCTTGTATGCATTTTTTAAATAAAATGGAACAAAATTGTGGTTCATAAGTTGTGATTTTTCTGATTTATTCAAGCAATACAAGTTTTTTCCTATAATTTCTAATAACTACAGTTGGATAAGTTTGTAGTTTACAAAGCCTTTCCGTGTGTGTGTGTGTGTGTGTGTGTGTGTGTGTGTGTGTGTGTGTTTCACTGCTGTAATGGTAAAGGTAAATAAGCCAGCATTAGAGCATGTCTGAACTAAAAGGGAACCAGAGAAAAGTAGTGTCCACACAAAATCTCTACTAAAGAAACAAATGGTGTTAGTTATTCTTGACCCATCAAATATATCCAGGATAGCCCAATTTTCTTTTTCCCATTATGTTATCTTACATTTTTCCACTCTTTTTTCCACCTGTCTCTTTCTTTTATTCCCTCTGCTGAGTCTCCTGTTTTCTCCCATCTCCTTTTTTCAGTCTCCTATAGGTGGATTTTTTTTCTTTGGGCCTCCACCTCACAAAAAACAACATGGAGACTTATTAATCATGAAAGTTCAGCCTTAGCTTAGGCTTATTCCTAACTAGTTTTTATAACTTAAATTAACCTGTATCTTTTAATCTACATTCTTTTATGTGACTTGGTTACCTTTACTCTGTACTGCCCATCCTGCTTCCTCAACATCCGGCTGGTGACTTCCCTTCTTATTCCCAGCATTTTCTCTCTGCCTGGAAGTCCCTCCTATCTTTCCTGCCCAGCTATTGGCCTAGCTTTTTATTACACCAATCACAGCAATACATCTTCACAGTGTCCAAATATCCCACAACATTTCCCCCTTTTTGTCTAAACAAAAACTAAATAAAAACTAATCAAAGGAGATTAGATTCAAGGATCTCATTGTGAAAAGAAAAAAGGAAGATATAGGATTAGTAGGATAAAAGGATAGATTATCAAATCTGCTTTTAAATTAAAACAGCAAATATTTTACATTGGTATGAATTCTCCAGATATTTAAGGTAATTTTTGTTATACTGTATACATGTGTCTACTCTTGCATAAGGTATTTTTGTATATTAATACAAATTAAGGTTATTTTTGTTATACTGTATAAATGTTTCTACTCTTGTATAAGGTATTTTTGCATATTAATACAAATTAAAGTTATATTTGTTATACTGTATATATGCTTCCACTCTTGTTTAAGGTACTGTAGTTATTCATCTCATTTAACAATGTAATGTAAATTTCTAGTCCATGAAAGTTATTATTGTAAGCTATATAGGATAATTAAGAAACACAGGTTAGTTGTCATCTAACAATCAAATTTGTAGCCATGTTACATATGTTTTCAAGGTCAAACAGAGATATATTTTAGATAGATAGATGGTCTTAAAACACTTCATAGATCCACAGATATGACATATAAGATGTTTTTGTAACGTAAGACCTTTTCTAGACAGTGAGACATGTCTGCTTCTGACAACACCAATTTACTTAGAAAAAAAGATTGGGCATTGAGGAATCTCCATATGAGGTTTGCTTTCATTGGTGGCAAAGTTAGCCACTGGGCAAATAAACTGCCTTTGCTTCAACTGCTGACAGCATGCTATCCAAATTGGACAAGCAAGACATAAAATAAGGTGACTGCTGAACTTTGCCAATGCAAGGTAAGACAGTCCTTCAAAATTTCCTGCTTCACAAAAAAGTTTGACAGATATTCTAGGCCTGTATGCTAAAGACAGATGACCCAGTATTACAGAAGAATCTTGGGGTGACTGTCCAGACAGTCAGATGTCTCTATCATTTCTATAGTTTTGGAAGTTGTTTGCTCTGCACTTACTGTTTACTCAGGTAATATTATATCCTTCTCAGGTCTCTGAGGGGGTTGAAGACTAAACAGTTATTGTTACAGTTTTCCTTAATTATTATAGAAAGTAAATTAGGTACAAAATTTTGAACTCACTAAGAGAGGATAGCTAATATTTTCTTTGAGTTTGCCAAATACAAATGGACTGGACATTGTGAATGTAATTCTTACTTGAAAATTGTTCTTATTATATGTAGTTTTACTTTGTTAAAGTTAATACCTTTCCCTTTTATTTAGACAATACCTGATAATTGCTCTTATTGTATATAGTTTTATTATTTTAGAGTTAAAAACCTTTCCTTTTTTAAATGTGGCAGGAGATTTGTTCATTCTGTCCCCTGAAAGTGTCAATAAACTGAACCTTGATTCAGAGGATAGAGTCTACACTCAGCTGACCAAAATAAACCATAGAGTGTTTTGGCCAACTCAGATGGGGAGAGAGGGGCCCAGGGAGGAAGGAGAAGGAGCTTAGGAGTTTCGTGGGCTTTGGGGTCTTGTTAAAGCAGGGAAGAGGGTCAGCTGTGTCTTTCACTGCTGCTTTTTGGATCAAACAGGTTCATACCCCACTATCTGACTCCCAAGTTTTTATTAATAATAGAATAATTTAGATAATCATTACATCCTCCTCTACAGTAGCTCCATGAAGACAGTGAAGGCTGTCATGAAGATCTTGTCACCAAAGCTCCTTATAGGGGAATATGGTCTTTTCCATGTATGTTAAGCATTTATTTCAATTTTCTATCTGATTAAAGTTTCTTAAAAGAAATTGGGTGGATACATGATGGAAGTGGCTAGCTGCCTACCAACATCTCATGTCCTTGGCACAGAGAACCTTTGAGAATGATTATCCAGCTAAAAACTGCTTTCCCCAGACTCTCTCTCTCTCTCTCTCTCTCTCTCTCTCTCTCTCTCTCTCTCTCTCTCTCTCTCTCTCTTTCTCTGTTGAGTGAAGCCACATAGTTAAGTTCTGGCCTATAAAAAGCAAATAGAAATGTTACTAACCATGACCAGTTCTGGACATAGAATTTGTTCTTCTCTTTTTCCTTAGTTAGGTGGACCTTGGGGACCTTGAGACTCAAGTTTGGAATCCTCCACCAGCATCGATTTTTGAAAGACTGCTAAATAAAGCTGCCATTCATACTTTTCTCTAGCTGCCACTGGTATATGGGGAGGAAATAAACATACTTAAGTCATATTCCTCTTGGACTGCACTTGTTAAAGCAATTGGCTCGACCTAACTGATAGAGTGTCTCCAGAATGTTTAGTCAAAGAAGCTTACTAGATTTTCCTTTTGTGTGCCCTAGGCATAAATTATAAGCATTCTGTGAAATTATCTATACACAGAGACCAAAGATTTCACTCCATAGATAGTACCCAGTTGGATACTACAATGATTAATTTCAGTTATTGATTTGATAAGGTCTAGAATCACACATGAGAAGGGTCTCTGGGCATGTGCCTGTAAAGGATGATCTTGTCCAGGTTATTTGAAATGGGAAGACCCATCCACTGTGAGTGGAACCATCCCCTGGGCTGGGATTCTGGACTGTATAAAAAAGGAGAAAGAAAACTGAACACAAAACAGTATTCATTTTTTTTCAGCATGTTTTATACAGCTGCAGGAAAAGAAACTCAGACAGATACTTCTGAAACAGGCGACAGAACGGCTATGGATCTTATTTAGTCTCCCATTGTATCAAAGAAAAAGCCTGAAACCCAAATAAAGAAGAGATGCATCTCTTGCCTTTCATTCTGCATTAACATCTTCACTAGCCCTTGCATGGAATGGCTCCACTAATAGACATCAGAGTGTTCTGAAAAGCACATGACAGTTCAAAACAATGGAGAGACTTAAAAACATCTCATTCAGAAATTCAGTGGTTTCCTGAAAACCCCAGCTTCAGAATGTTGTGGTTTGGAAACCAGAGGCTTGTTTTGTAAGAATGTTTTATTTTTAAAAACCAAAGAGAAATACTGAGTCCTTTGGTGAGCGTCCCGCTACCCAAGCCTCCTGCTCCCTAAAAGAATGCCAAGGAGTTCCAGCATTCTGCTGCAGATGTGGTTTGGCAGGTGCTTTGTACATAAAGGTACACAAGACAATGTCAAATGGACCAAACTGCTTGCATCACAATCCTGGAGATCCAGTCCATGTTTAAAACTTAGCTTCATCCCAGGAATACCTGGGAATCTCCTGGAAAAGTAATAATGAATAGTGAGAAGAAATCCGGTAAAGCACTTTTTAAAAGCCTTAACATCAAATGAATTTATTACAATTTTTCTACAATAAATGTCTGTAATAAATGCTGAATTAGAAATGATTTAGGATATCATTTTAGAGCATCACCAACATAAACCCAGACATTCAAAGTGCAAACTTTTTATGAATACAGTGTCTATTGTGAAGTCACTTAAAACGGTAAGTGCCACAGATCTCCATGTGGCTCCACTTGCCATTCAAACAACCCCACTGTTTACATTTCAGAGTTTTCTGACCACACAGTGGAAGTCATTCCATAGCTCCCTCTGACAGGGTAATTCCAGTGTGCCATTTCATAAGAATGCTGAACTTGACCCTAACTTGGCTAATATTTGAGTACTCAACACTCCCAAAGGGTTGCTTTGGATGAGAGTCTGGCTCCAACTACTCTGAGATGTTCATATTTAGCCTCTACCACCACTCAACCCAAGAACTATCTAGCCCACATTTTGTATTTGAGCCAATAAATCTTCCTGAGCTTAAAAAAAAAAAAAATGTGAGGCTATTCTGGTAAAGAAAATTGGAATGGACCAAGACTTAACAACAGCTTGAAGTTAATGACCATTATTCAAGAGCTTTGGTGCTTGTGCCTTGAGGCACCATGCCTGGATGACTGTGGAGAATGCCAGGATCCACAGAAAGCCCTTCACATACCATCACCGTCCACACGCACACAAGTATGTGGAGTCTCTGAAATGCCTGTAGTACTAGTATAAGAGATTCCATTCATAAATTATAGCTGTTTTGGACACATAGAAGCTTCCTTTGAGGAATGAAAGTTTTACTTTAACATCTAAAGTATCTTTGGGAGATAATCTTTATTAGGTATAGTTTTATTATCTTATTACAGGAGTGATTCAGGGTTTTTTTTTTTAAATAAAACTGGAAATTATGAGTAAGCAAACATATGGACTCATTATTCTGCCCCCTATACATAATCATGATTGATGTTTCTAGGCATGTCTTCCTAGCTCTGCATTATTAGTACAAAAGCCACTAACCACACAAGACTACTGAACAGTTAAAAATAAATGGATGCAAGCTGAGATGTACCCTGATGATAAAATGTTCACTGAATGTCAAAAAGGTACCAAAAATGCAAAAGATCTCATTGCATAATTTTATTTTAGTAATGTTAGAACGGCTCTATTTTGACTATGTTTACTTTAATGAAATGCACATTAAAATTAATTTTACATGCTTCTTTTTTACCTTTTGAAATATAACAGCCAGAAAGCTTTAAATGACATATGTGCCTTGTATCTGTGTAAAATATTTCTAGAGAATAGGACTGTTCTAGATTTTTTTCTCATACATATAAAAAGACTTTTCTAATGTGCACAACCTTTAACTATGCTAAAATAGTTCTCTATTTTGACTGACTTTTTTAATTCAACAATTATCGTGAATATGTTTCTATAGCAGAGTGCTAGTTTGAATGAGAAATGTCACCTATAAGCTGGTGTATTTAAAGACACGGTCCCCAGTTGGGGGAACCGTATGGGATGTTATGGGGAAGTGCACCCTTGCTGGAGGAATACATCACTGGGAGTGGGCTTTGAGAATTCCTAGTCTGGCCCCAATTCAAGTTCACTCTCTCTACTTCATACTGAGGTGAGAGATGTGATCTCTCAGCTTCCCACTGCCATGCCTGCACTATGATGTCCTGCCTCCCCTCCACGATGGACTGTTATCTCTCTGGACTACAAGCTGAAATAAACTCTTTCTTCCTTAAATGTTTTTTGATCATGATATTTTATCTCAGCAACAGAAAAGAAATGAATTCTAGTATAAGTTTAATAATATTCACTATGAAGTCTAATACATTGATAATATGTAGATTGTCTTGGGGTTTGACTATGAAAACTTCTCCAAAGACAGATGTGCCGAACACTTGATCCCAGACAGTTGCATTAGTTTGGGAGGTTGTGCCCATATAAAGACATGACAGCTCGTTCTCTCTCTTTTTTCTTGACACCTTTTTTCTTCCATTTTAAAGATAATAATTTCATCATTTCTCCCTTCCCTTTACTACCTCAAAATCCCCCCATGCCCCTCCCCCATTATCCTTCAAATTCACAGCGTCTTTTTTATTAATTGTTGTTACATGCATATATATGCATATATATACATTCCTCAATATAACCACCTGAGTCCGTATAATGTTACTTAACTGTATGTGTTCAGGGCTCACTATCTGATATTGATAACCAATTAGGGAAGACAAATTCTCTCACTCTCAGCATTCTAGTTGCCTGGACTTCTTTGTGTAGTGTTAAGGCCCTGTGGACATCCCCACCCCCTATCCACTTTGGCATATCTATTGTTGTCCTTGTTCAGTTCATGTTTAAGTAATCACATTGGTGAAATGTTATGTGTGTGGCTTCTGAGATTACCAGGAGACACAGTCTCACAGCAAACTCCCTGATCTTCTGGCTCTTGCAATCCTTCTGTCCCCTCTTCCACAATGTTCTCTGAGCCTTAGGAACAGGAGTTGGTTTGTAGATGTATCCATTGGGACTAGGCTGCACAGCTCTGCATTTTGACTGGTTGTGGTTTTCTGTAAAGATCTTCTGTTATAAATAGAAACTACCTTGATCAGGAGTCTAGGACAACATTTTTCTGTGTATATAAGGACAAGTACTTAAAGAGCATAGTTAGGAATTATGCAGAGTTAGTGAAGTGGTGATTGTAAATTCTCCTCCAAGAGCCATGACTTCACTAGTCCTGGGCAATTGTCTCGGTTTCTGGTACCAGGCTTGCTATCCCTCTTACTGAGTGGTTCTTAAGTCCAATTAGAGAGTTGTTGTTTACTTTGAAGGTATTTGTGCCACTATTGCACCTTTAGGGTTATCCTGTCATGCTGGTCACTGTTACAGTTCGTAGGCATCATAGCTGGGTAGGACTATTAGTTGTCTCCCTCCTTTGGAAGCTTGATGATGCCTTCTGGTACTAGTCATAAAGCTAATCCTCAGAGAGGAGGCATTTAGGCCAGTTCCAGCTCAGGGCCCTCTGAACCCAGTGTCTAAAGTGCATGATGTCTTCAGCAATAAGGACTTACTTTCCCCTTCTGGGAGGAAACAAGAAAACCAAAGGCAATAGCAATAGCCTGTATGTTTTTAGGAGTCTCTGGGACAACCCTGACCAACAACTCAAAAGAGGGCTTCTCCTGCCGATGCTGAGACTTTTGTTAGATGATCTTTGGCTCTTGGCATTGCCAAGCTAGAGGAGAAAAGGTTCATTTCAGTTATGTATGTTCATCTCTATAGAGATCTATGTATATTATAGGTTTCTCCTTTAGGGAAATAATTAATAGTATGATTCCTTATGACTTTTTCAGACATCCTTATGGTTATTTCACACTCTTCCCTCCTTATTTTATATTCAAATCCTCCCCTCCTGTTCCTAACTGGAGCCACCCCCCTTTTCCCATTCCTAAGATCAGATCTCTTATACCCAGCTATTCTCTTCTTTATTGCTTCCCCGCCCCCATACCGCAGCAATGGTCCCTTTTTACTTCCCCGGTTTCTGAAGTTACTACAGGACATGTAGTGAGAGTTCTTTCACTCTCTCTCTCTTCTCTGCTACATGAGGATACAAGGCTGCCATCTGTAAAGAAGGGAGATGGCTTCACCAAGAATCCCACCATATTGGTGCCCTGATATCAGACTTCTAGCCTCAAGCAACAGAGGAAAGAGAGGCTTGCTGCCTGAACCATCACACTTAGAATAATCTGTTGTATTACCTCACACTGGCTGACACTTTATGTCTGTTTCCTGAATCTTGAGTCAATGACACATTCTTAAAAATGTCAAAGCAAGGTCAAGAATAAAAAGAAACAGAAATGTTCTATGGCTATGACAAAGAAGAGCTGAAGATTTTTAAGGAGGAAAGTCCATGATAGACTTTGAGCCCTCAGAGGAAAAGTTACAAATCTGTATAGAAAAAAGCAGTTTCCTGCAGCCTTTGAGGCCAGTCATGTTCAATTCCTCCCTCTTCTGAGAGAATATTGGACAAACTCTATGTAACCCTCATTGTGGTAATATTGTGTTCCCCAATATATTGTGCACCATAATAAACTTATCTGGGGTCAGAGAACAGAACAGCCACTAGACAGATATAGTGGCCAGAAAATGGTGGCACACACACCTTTAATCCTAGCCTTCTTGAGGCAGAGATCTGTCTGGATCTCTGTGAGTTCAAAGCCACACTGGAAACAGCCAGGCATGGTGACACACGCCTTTAATCCCAGGAAGCAGATGGCAGGAAGCAGAAAGGTATATAAGGCATGAGGACCAGGAACTAGGGCCTGGTTAAGCTTTTAGTCAGCAGCAGTTCAGCTGAGATCCATTGGGATGAGGACACAGAGGCTTCCAGTCTGAGGAAACAGGATGAGGAACTGGCGAGGTGAGGTGACTGTGGCTTGTTCTGCTTCTCTGATCTTCCAGCATTGACCCCAATAACTGGCACTGGGTTTGTTTTTATTAATAAGACCTTGTAAGATTCATGCTACACCTCATATCTGGGCTTTTCTCCCTAAACTTCCTAAGCTACAGGCCATAGGCCAAACAAATTCACTAGCATCTACAGCCAGGGAGACCCATAGGCCACTTAAGGTTTGGCCTTAGGAACAACAACTACTTTCCTACCAGAGTTCCACCATTAGAAGGAAAAGAAATCCTTTCTCTTATTCTCCCAAAAGGTTTTCATATTACCCAGCAATGTCAGCCTTCTATCCAGAAGAGAAAGATGTGAGGACAAAAAATACCACACAGCAAAAGTTCACTGAGCTTCAGACTGGCACTCCAACAGAGTCAATGGAGCCAGCTAGAGTAAATCCACACAACACAAACACACCTACTGTGCAGCCCGGCTCAGAAGATCATACCACATTAGGAAAATGCACCCTATTTTGAGGTTAACCCCAGACATTGCACACTGTTTAACTGTGCTGTGTAAACATTTTACGAAAGTAAACCACGCACGTTTATTCAGACATTTTAAATGTGGGCAGAAATAAAACATAAAAAAAAAAAACTAAATTGGCATTGCATACATTTTAAGACAGAAAATAGATAGGAAGCACCTATAAACTCCCCCACTTTTAAATATTTATATCTTAAATCCAGTGCTCTTTGTTTCTACTTTTCGCCAGTTTTGGTTTGCTGTTGTGAAATGTAGGTCAAATTGTTGATAAGTGCTGGATAAAATCTGTTTATACTTATATGAATGGTGCAGGCTTTCCAGTTGTCTGACACAGCTTTAAAATATTACTTCATCCAGTCAACTATTCAGTGCATCCACAATAAATTTAGTGGCGAGGAATCCTTGACGTAGATATTTTTGGATGCTAGATTTTTAGTCACAATTGTCTAAACTGTAGGGTGGGAGAAGTTTTTCTTCGAAAAGTTTTAAATTCATGAGGCCTTTCTGGGGACCAATGATGAAAAAAAATTGAAATCTGACACAGATTTCTGTGCTTTTTTTGCTCAATAAGTCCTTTAAAAAAGTAAGAAGAAGAAGAAGCTGCATTCAGCAAGTAATAAAAAATATGAGAAAGACCTGAGCACAAAAGTGGGAAGGGGATTAGCTGGGGGTGTAATGAGGAAGTTGTGGAAGACCAGAGGAGGGAGTTAGAAGTAGACAGACTGACAGACACAGCACAATGAGATACATTGTAAATATGTATAAAATTGTCAAAAAAATTAAACGAAATGTGTATGGGATTTTTCTAAGTATCAGGGCTGGAGAGATGGCTCATCTGCTAAGAGCACTTGCTGCTCTTTCAGAGGACCTGGTTTTGGTTCCCAGCACCTACAGGGTGGTTCAAAATCATCTGTAACTTTTTTCAGGAGAGCCAGTGCCTTCTTCTGACCTATTTGGGCAATAGGCATGCACACAGTCCAAGTACATACATGAAGGAAAAATACGAATGATTAACAAAAGAAGTATGCTAAGGAATGAAGGCCACACCATTCTAAATCTCTTATGTCAGTAGCAATGGTCAGTGTGGTTGAACTTAGACATGGGATGGGATCTTTGGCAGGTAACAAGCTTTGGATGAAGTCATAGATCGGAACCTCCATATTGGTATTATAGCCCTTATTAAAAAAGAAGATGTCGGGACTGGAGAGATGGCTCAGAGGTTAAGAGCACTAACTGCTCTTCCAGAGGTCCTGAGTTCAATTCCCAGCAACCACATGGTGGCTCACAACCATCTATAATGAGATCTGGTGCCCTCTTCTGGTGTGCAGGCTTACATGCAGGCAGAATACTATACATAATAAATAAATAAATCTTTAAAAAAAAAAGAGGCTTCCCCCTCTCCACCATGAGGACACAGAGAGAAATTAGTATGATTTGGATATTAAATTTTTCCCAGAGGCCCAGGGGCTAGATGCTTCATTGCCAGCTTGTAGCCCTATTGAGAAGTGAGAGAACTTCTAGAATATAGGGCCTTGTGGGCAACAAACCAGTTAGATCACTGAAGACTTGATCTTAAAGGAACTATTAAAATCCCATCCCCTTCCTTCCTCGCTGTCCGTTCCCTAGCCATGGTGAAGTGAGCAGTCTCCACCATGTGCTCCCTGCCACAGAATTCTCTGCTGCCAAAGACCCAAAACAACTGAGTCAAAGGGCCCTGGCTTAAATAATCCAAAAGTGAGAGCCTAGATAACCTTCTTCCTCCATGCACATTACTTGTATCTGGCATTTTGTCACAGCAATGGAAAACAGGATCACACAGCACTTATCTGCACCACCATGAAGAGATACTTTGGAACCAAATCCTTCAGCATCTTGCTATTAAGTCAGAACTGTGGGAAACAATCATCTGTTGCTTAAGTCAGTGATACTTTGTGACCATAGACTGAACTGAACAAAGTAAAACTCTGTATTTTTTATAGTAAACTATATTTGTTGCTCAATTCTTCAATTTGATATGATTAACACAAAATCTCCACATTTAGAACAACTCTAAATAGTTCTAATAATTTTTTTCAATTAATTAAAATAGTTAGGTTACCCATTTTTTCAATTATAATTTTTTATCCTTGAGCATTTTATACATGTATGAAATATGATCATGTTTGCCCCCCATATCCCTCCTCCAACACCCCTTAACATTTCCCCCATCTTAATTTCATGTTTATCTATAACCCACTAAGCTCAATTAGTGCTGTCCATATGTGCGTGAACATGGGACCATCTGCTGGAGCATGGGAAGAGCACCAGTGGTTCCATCCTCAAAGAAGAACAATTTCCCCTCTGCCAGCAGCCAGCTGTCAACTGTCGGTAGCACCTCAGCACAGGGTGAAGCCTGGAGCTCATCTCCCCCGTCTATTCAGAAATTTTCACTGGCTTGATCTTTTGCAGGAAACCAGAGTTGCTCAGAGTTAATAATTGCAGCCACCATGTCATGTCCAGAAGTCGGCATGTCACAGCACTCCTCCGCATCCTCTGGGTCTCACATTCTCTCTGCCTCCTCTTCCTTGATGTATCCCAAACCTTGGTAGGCGTGAGGGTTGACGAAAAGGCCCCGCTGAGAACTGAGCACTCAGTGTCTTCTCAGCACTTTGGCTAGCGAGGATTCTCTGACCAGGGTCTAGAGCAGGCTCAGTCTATGGGTATAAAGATCGATATTTAGAAGACATTTTGTCCACCTGCCCGTTTTGAAAAATATCAGGAGCACATTCTATCATATGGCCTATGACCTCCCTAGCCATAGGACTGTGACCAGAGTTACAGTAAGAGGCATGAAATTCCCTCCTGTGGCCCTGGCCTCAAATTCAATCAGTATGTGGTTAGTTCCCTGTGACAGTCCTGGTACTATGCCCCAGTGGGCACATCTTCCCTGGCAGTAGGTATTGCATCATGCAGAGTGCAACACTGGGTAAGACCATCAATGTCTTTTCTTCCCCAGTGACCGACATAGCACCTTCCAGCACTACGAAAGCTAGCCAGCAGTTCTTTGATCAGTTTGAGATTTATTTCTCTATATCCTACAGTCAAACTATATGGTGTCTTCAGAAACAGGGTCTTCCTAGGTAGTGATGGTGGGTAACCAGGTGCAATGGCAATAGTCTTTGTTACCTTGGCAACCTCTGGGGCCTACCTGACCAATAACTCACAGAGACGTTATCTCATGCCATGCACTCTAATTAATTTTTGTGAAACTCTGATATTGAGGGCAAGTTGGGCACAGTGAAGACACTGCCAACTTCAGATGGAATGGTGCCGGCTCATACTAGGACCTGTAAGCATAGACGGATTTCTGAACAACAATCATTTCAATTACAGCACAGAAGAAGCTTCAGTACTGAAGAAGAGTCAGCCTAAAATTGCCGTTCTTTGACATGCACAGAAGAAATCGCAATCACATTGTTTCGACATGGGAACGATTCCAGCCCCTTCACCTGCTTGACTTCTTGTTCACTTTTCTGTTTTGTACATGACCCAGTGGGAAGCTAATAAGAAATGAAGGCCAACCTCACGATTAACAAACCTGCTCCAGTTAGAAATGGTTAAAACCCTTGGTAAAATGAGGACGTGTTACAAAACATGTTGGCATTCTTGTAGTTGAAATGGAAAGCTAACTCTACCCATAGCTATCCTGAAATTGGTAGAAAAGCTCTCACAGCCCTGAGCCAGTGAGCTTGCTTCTGTCAAAGTATCTAGACCACTAAGTAGGAAGAAGAGGTACAAAGGAATAGATTTTTATGAAGTCTCTAGAAAAAAAAGTAAAAAAAAAAAAAAAAAAGTAAGCCAACATATATAGACATATACGTGTCTGAGATAACAAAACAATCACTGTAACAATATAATAACCAGTGTTCTTGCTTAAATGGCAGCCACACGTTTGTAGAATAGGAGAAGCCCTGTTCTGAGGCAAGACAGAGAGGTGTTCAGGGCACTCTGGATACTGGAGCAGGCCCTCTTCTGTATGAACTTTTTGTGGGTTTTTAAATAGTTTTGATTCAAGGGGAAGAGGAATAGAGTTCAGTGGTAAAGGCTTTGACTGTCAAACTGAATTCACAAGGAGAGAAACAACTCCCACAGTCTCTCTCTCTCTCTCTCTCTCTCTCTCTCTCACACACACACACACACACACACACACACACACACACACACACACACACATTAATTAAGTAATGTAACTTTTAAAGGCTACTTATCTGGCAGAATTCTACTAATGTACTATGAAAGAGATCATTAACAACAGCCCACAGTCAAACACTAGGCAGAGCTCAGGGAACACCTCAGAAGATGGGGAGGAAGAATTGTAGGAGGCAGAGGGGTTCTGGATACCAGGAGAACATGACCCATGCAATCAACTAAGCAGGGCTCATAGGGTCTCACAGAGACTGAAACAGCAGTCACGGAACCTGTATGGGTCTGAGCTATGTCCTCTGCTTATATGTTATGGTTGTGTAATTTGATGTTCTTGTGGGACTCCTAACTGTGGGGGGTGAGGCTGTCTCTGACTCTTGCCTGCTTTGGGGACCCTTTTCCTCCTACTTGGTTGTCTATCCAGCTTTGATATGAGGATTTGTGCCTAGTCCTATTGTAATTTGTTATGCCATGTTCAGTCGATATCCCTGAGAAGCCTGCTCTTTTCTGAAGGGAAATGGAGGAGGCGTGAATGGGAAAGAGAGGGGAAGTGAGAGGGGAGTGGAGGAAGCGGAAACCGTGGTTGGGATGTAATGTATGGAAGAAGAATAAGTTATGTGACAGCTTTCAAAAAAATCATTAAAAATAAAGTCATCACCCTAGAGCAAACTAATGTATAACCCACAGTAAAAGAGACTAAAAATCTGCCAAGGAAAAATGAATTTTATTTAGATTTGTATGAAGTCTAAAGTTGATACATGTCCAAAGTATGTTCTCTGTGCTTTCACAGACAAAGGGATACTCTTTTAGCTCCAATTCTTCTTTCCTAACACGCACTAAAACCACAACTCAACTCCTACAGAGAATGGTACCTCTCTTATTAAACAGCAAGTTCTCCACAAAGACTCAACTAGATCCAGCTCTAGCCCTGGGTGCACCAACCAGTACTTCAGATAGTCTTAAGTGAGGATATTGACAGGGCTTAGCAAATACATAACTCCATAGACAACATCCAAGTCTCAGTTGTAGTATTTCTTCCAAGAGCTTGGTGGCCTCTAATTCGGAGAACAGGAAATGAAGAAAGTCTCCCCCTCTTACAAAAAGAGTATCATGTCCTTCCTGTGCATGCTTTAAAAATAAATATTTTACTTGCTTACGATGAGTTAAGTGCCCATCCCTGTCTTCCTTCAGAGGAAATCTCACCATGGGCTGGGCCACCCTTTCACTGATAAACCTCATAACTATGACTTTCAATGTTCCCACGGGCTTTCATCATGGGTGGCCAGAGAGTGAGGCATCACTGCATTTCACCTTGAGTGGAATCTACCACAAACTGAGACACCACACTAAGCCCCAAGATGGAGCATCCCACTCTTTCCATTATGAAATGCTATGACCCAATCCCAAGAGGAAGGGTCACAGAGAAGAATCCAGTGTGGGGGTGCCTATACAGCACCTCATTCTGTGCCAATACAGCACGAGGACTTCAGACTCTGAAGTAATACATCAGGACTCGAGAACACAAGAGTACAAATCCAGCCCCTTCTCAGCAGCATGTCCAGAGCTACAGAATAGGGCCTTAGAGAGTTCTAACATTCTTGGAATCCTTCTATGTAGGTGTTTTGAAGAGACATAAATAAAGATGTGAGTCCCTAGTCTCTGGATACTCACTACCTGAAAGGCTTTTTCACATATTGTCAACGATTTCTATTATTAGCTCATATTTAGGTTTGTGACTCATTTTGAGCGAGATGATAGACAGATACACGGATAACAGAATGGCAGACAGATTGATGGATGGATGGACAAACGTGACATAAAAGGAGAGGTTCATTTCTTTATATACATATAATCAATGCTGAGCATTCCAATGCGCACCTGTAGCCTCAGTACTATAGCTTGGTCGTCAGACAATCTAATCAAATCAGTGAGCTCCAGGTGCAGAGAAAGGCCTTTTGTCAAAAACAAAACATAGAGCAATCAAAGAAGACATCCAACATTGACTTCTGGTCTCCACACACACACACATAAACACAATAATAATGGTGATGACAATAAAAATACGTGAATTAGCAACCAATATTCAGTTGCTCCAACACCATTTATTCAGAAGAAATCTTTTCTCCTATTGGCTCTTCTTGATACTGACTGTCAAAGTCTGTTGAGCATACATGTGTGAGTCTGTGTCTGTAACCTTCCACCTACTCTACCAACATGTTTAGGTATCTTCACCTAATATAATATAGAACTCTTTTGGTTATTGTAGCCATCTAATTAAGTCTTGACATTGGATCTTGTAAGTATTCCAAGTTTATTTGCCTTTCTCAAGCCTGTTTTAGGTTTTCTAGGCCCTTTATGTATCTTTATGCAAAAAGATATCAAAAACCTACTGGTATTTAGTGGAGTTTGAATTTTACTTGTGAATCAGTCTAGGGGAATTAGCACCTTAAAAATACTAACACATTCCATTCATGAGCATACAAGGTCTCTTTTAGCTCTATGCCTGTGTCTTCTATCTTTCTATGTACTTTTCTGGAAGTTTTAAAGAACAGCATCTCTCACATTTGACTGTATAACAAGTAGTTTGAGTGGCACAAATGATATGTGATGATTGTAATAACAATTATATAATAATCTCAAAAAACAAAGGAAATATTTTTTAATTATTAAGAAATTATATTAGCTGGGCATAGTGGTGCATGCCTTTAAGCCCAGCCCTTGAGCGCTTGGGAGGCAGAGGTAGGGGGATCTCTGTGAGGCCAACCTGGTCTACGTAGTGAATTCTAGAATAGCCAGGGCTACATAGAAAGACCTTGTCTAAGAAAGAAAGAGAGAGAGACAGAGACAGAGACAGAGAGACAGAAAGAAAGAGAGAGAGAGAGAGAGAGAGAGAGAGAGAGAGAGAGAGAGAAATTATATGAAAGTATACTATGTATTGTAACAAATGGCAAAAAAAAAAAACCTTAAAATCATTGTATAAAAGCTGCTACTGGATTCTTTTTCCAACTAATACACTGTTGAATATTTTCTTCTCTGTGGACTGTAATGAAATATCTGGTTTCACTTTTACTGAAGGATGTATACCTTCACTTTCAGTCTTTCACTCTTTGGAAGGAGAGATCTCTTCTCCAATGTCAACTGTTTACAATTTGGATCCCAGGATACAGGTAATGATGAATTCTCAAAACTCCCCATCTAAGGTCTTCCGAACAGAAGTAGGAAAAGAATACCACCTTTCCAGTGTTCCGGTAGGCAACATCCAGCTGCGATTAATAGTCAACAGTCCAATCAGCAATAACCCAAGCAAGAGGAAATAATCTCCCCATAAGTAACAGGTGGGGCAGTTTTGTTGCAAACCAGATAAAAAATAAAGCTTATTCCTGCTCCTATAGGCTCACTTCTCTGTGTAACCCCAAGTGTCCTTTAGGAAGAGGACTGAACCACTATGAATTTTTTTAATTATTTACTTTATTTTTTGAGATTATAGTATTTCCCCCCTTTTCTCTCTCCAAAACCCTCCAATATACCCCTCCTTGCTCTCTTTCAAATTCATGGCCTCTTTTTTTCTCATTAATTGTTACATGTATATATATATATATATATATATATATATATATATATATGTGTGTGTGTGTGTGTGTGTGTGTGTGTGTGTGTGTGTGTGTGTGTGTGTGTATGTATGTATTTCTAATTACATAAATGTAACTGCTCAGGATGTATGTGTTTTCAGGCTGACCATTTGGTGTTGGATAACCAATTGGTGTGCGCTTCCCTGGGGAAGACTATTTCCTCCCACTCGTGTATTCCTTAGTTGCCTATAGTTCTTGGTGTAGGGTTGAGACCTCCTGAGCTTTCCATTGTCTATGGTAGCATATCTATTTTTGTTGTCCTTGTTCACAGCTATGAATTCATGCATACAGAGACTGTTCTAAAAGCTATCACCTTCATTTTCTGAATTCCCGGCAGCCTCAGCTATTTGTCTTGCTTCCTAAAACTCAACGCCTCTTCGCTGTGCCTAGAACTCTTCCACACTTTGAATGTTTCTCTCCAAAAGTCCTGGAGCCTTTTCCTTTAAGTTATCCTTTCAAATGGTCTTCCATATACCTGTTGAGTATCTTCTCCTTGGTTTCCCCTACCTCCCCTTTCTTCATCCTCTCCGGCTCCTATTAATACCCTTTGTCTCCTATATAACTTTACTTCTACTTTCGTGTCATTTATAGATACACAATTTGAAGTGTCAATCATTTTCACAAACAAGTTTCAGTTCCTGGGTCAGGTGGAGCCATTGTCACTGTCTAGCGGCCCTTCCCACTCTGTCTTCAGGCTTTCTTTCGCTGTGGTTTGTTTGGTTCAGTGTCCTTCTAGTCAATCTGGAGGCAGCCCAAGTCCTATTCTGATATTACCTCAGGGACATTGCAGGGGACAGTTTCTCACCTCTATGAAGATGCATTAAAACAGTTGGGCTTTTGTTTTTTGGAATGGGGGGTTGTTTTATTTTTTCACTCTTTACTCTTTGGGGCGCCTGCCACCCAGCTCCCAAATAATCACACAGAGACTTATTCTTTCTTATGAATGCCTGGCCTTAGCTTGGCTTATTTCTAGCCAGCTTTTCTTAACTTGTTCCATCTATCTTTCACCTCTTGACCTTTACCTTCTCTATTCTCTATTCCTTTCTTTACTTCTTACTCCACTGTTGGCTGTGTGGCTGGGTGGCTGTCCCCTGGTGTCCTCTCTCTTCCTTTTCTGGCTCCCCGATCTTCTCTTCCCAGATTTCTCCTCCTATTTATTCTCTCTGCCTGCCAGCCCTGTCTATCCTTTCTCCTGCCTCCCTATTGGCCATTCAGCTCTTTATCAGACCAATCAGGTGTTTTAGACAGGCAGAGTAACACAGCTTCACAGAGTTAAACAAATGCAGCATAAAAGAATGCAACACATCTTTGTATCCTTAAACAAATGTTCCACAGCAAAAACAAATGTAAAACATCTTCAACTAATATTTCAGAACTGATTGACAAAGGAAACACTTTCACGTATAATACAATGGTGGATTAATCAATAAACTGATCATTTTGGATACTAGGGAATTTTTTACCCAATTTTTGGAAACTATATGGGACACAATGGCTCATTGTGTCATATTTTCTAAGGTCTTTACTTTCTATACTATTTTATAATTACTTTGGCTGATAATTTTATTAATGTACTTTGTATTTATGTCTTATTTTATTTACATTTCTCATCTAATCATACATATGCTTGTACATTTCACTACTTTTCTCAATGAAACATATGCTTAAAATATGAGTGTTTTTAAACAAATGTAACTCAAACTTCCTTAGACCTCATTAGCATGTAGGTACTAATGAAATGACTTGAACCAAAGCTAAGATATTATTGATTTATTTTTCTGTTTATCTTTGAAAGGTTTGGGATTCCTATGAAACATGCCATCCTGTAGAAACTGAGCACAACCTCTCCACAATGATCACTGCTGGAACGGAATGGCTACTTTATCTGAATGACAATATAGAAGACATTTACACAGGCTATATATAATAGTCACTAAAGCTATGTATAGTAATAGTTAGCACAAACTATGTATACTATTCAGGAAAATGAAAACTGGTCCACAGACACTATCTTTGCCTCCAAATGACTCCCTGGTGCCAGCAAATGTGTACTGACTCTAGTTTAATATAGAATTGACTTCACTTCAACCCACAAAATCCCTGCAGTTCTCAGTGTTCCATGTTCTTATCACATGCATTGATAGGATTCAGTGTTGGAGGGGTTCTTATAAGTTGTTTAAAGTCATTATGAATATATGAATAACAGCTAAGAAATATTACATATTGCAGACTAGAATCATCAAGCCACAGCCTACAAACAAAAGCTGGTTTGTTGCCTGCTTCAATAAGTAAAGTTGTATTGAAATACAACCTTATCAGTGCATCTCCATATTGTCCATGGTTGCTTTCTATTAACAAGGCAGGGGCTTGGAGTATTGCTCAGATGGTAACATGCTTGCTTAGCATGCACAGTCTGAGGTTCCATTCTTGTACTGCATATCCCTAGCCCTGGGTCAGCATTCAGGAGATCCAGGGAAGAGGATCAGAAGTTCACAGTCATCCTCAGATACATAGCAAGTTCAAAGCCAGCCTGGGCTACATGACAGCCTCAACAACAACAACAAAAATCTATTCGTGTTGCAAACTTGAGTAGCTATAACAGAGATCTTACAGCCTCCAGATTTCAAATATTACTCTCTGGCCCTTTACAGAAAAATGTTGCTGACCCCTACTCAAGAGTCTAAGCTACAACCAACCACAGAGCAAGGTACTATACTTAGATGCCACCCTACTCTGCAGTTGAGCATACTCAGTCACATGTAACTCTCTTGCTTATGGGTGTTTTCTATCACTCTTGTGCCTTGTCAATGAATTTGGGTTTCTCAGCTTCAGATCATTTCCCTGGTTTGCCACAATGAATTTTTGAAATCTTACCACCCTCTCCATTCAATTTTGGTTTGTAATTGATGTGTGCACACTATATTTTAGACGTTCAAGGCAATAATGAGCATGCTGAGTGGTGCTTTTTCTCTCTGGTGTTGAAAAGCAGCACCATGGCTATCTGGCCTTCTCTTATTCCTAGTAAATATTATGCTGTCTGTGTGGTCATAGCCATTTCCATCACAAAAGACTTCACAAGCCAGGATTACCTCATCCCAATAGAAACAAAGGGAAAAAAAAGAATTGAGCTGAAGGCAAAGCTAGAGCAAAACCATCTTTACTGATTATCAAAGGGACTTTGAAATAACAAAGTATATTTCTTTCAAATAAATGTGCCATTCCTTCAAAAGACTATTGAGGGACAGAATGTAGTCCTAAAATTTGCTATTCAATGTAAAGAGAGATAGAAAGAATAGTGAAAATTAAAGCTACAATTAGAGAAATTCTAAGTTGTAAAATATTTGCCCAAACCAAATTAGAGAAAAAATACACAGCTTTTTAAGAAGTACATATAAAATTGCAAGATAGTCCCGCCTCCGTCCTCATAGCTAAACAGCTAGTTAATCACTGCTTCCCAACTGACGTAACAAGGATGTACTTGCGTGTATTATTTACAAGAGCAAATACATGATTAATAAAGAGACGCAGTTTAAAATACCGTTTTAATGTTTTTGTTATGTAAGTGGACCCAGGTTTGTGAATAAAACTCGTCAGAAAAGCATGTACAAAGTGGCATGAATCATGACTCCTCCTCCTAAGCGGATCCACACAGTCATAGAAAGAGCAGACACACACAAAGAAAGCAATTGGACATTTTCTTTTTCTTAAATCTCTAATGCAATGCCTTCTTCCCAGAGGGTAAAAACAAAAAAAGTTACTCATAGTCTCAAATAAACTCAGAGATAATGTTAAAAGGGGCCCCTTTTTTATTTCAATAAATGTGAAACATTTTTGTAGGCTTTGTTTTTATTGTTTGAAAAGTTTATGCATGTGCATATTATATTTTGATCAGACCTAAACCCCCATACTCTCCTCTCCAACTCTTCCCCTATCCCCTCCACCACTTCCCCACTTCACATGCTCTCTCTTTTTTTTTTTTAACCCATTGAGTTCACCCAGGGCTGCCTGTATGTCCATGGATGTGGAATCATCTACTAGATCATTTTGCCAACCTTGGAGTAGCTGCTTTCATTGACATACTGATCATTAAAAGATGAGGTGGTCTCAGTCACTTTAATTAGTTTTGCATAGAAAAAAAACAATGAAAGGATTTCCTGAGGTTTCTATGAGCTGTATTAAAATGTCCTACTCTGATGAAATCTAGGAGGTGCTCAAATTAAAAAAAAAAAAAATTGCTGACCTGAGTTTAATCCCTGGGCCCCACATGATTGCAGAAGAGAACTGACTCCCATGGGTTATCCTCTGACCCCCTGCGGCATGCATGCACATGCACACATACGTAAATAAGTCTAAATTTATTTATTTTTATTTCACATAGGGGCTAGAGAGATGTCTCAGCAGATAAAGGCATCTACTTGCCAACCTGACAACTTACGTTCCATCCCCAAGACCTACTTGGTAGAAGTCCAGAAACACCTCGGTCAGTTTTCCTTTGACTCCACATGTCCTACCACAGACACACACGAAATAATTAAATAAAAAGCAATTTTCGCCGGTTAAATTAAAAGCAATTAAAAGCACATGTCTTTAATCTCAGCACTCGGGAGGCAGAAGCAGGCGGATCTCTGTGAGTTCGAGGCCAGCCTGGTCTACAGAGTAAGATCCAGGACAGGCACCAAAAACTACACAGAGAAACCCTGTCTCAAAAAATAAAAATAAAAAAAAAAACCAAAAAAGAAATTTTCAAAATTCACATAATGGTATTGAGAGATGTAGCTCAATTAAGAGAATGATGACCTAGGATGCATATGGTTGTGGTCTTGATCTCAGCAACACATAAACTGGGCATGATGGCACATGCATGTAACCCCAGCAAGGGGAGCAGAAGTTTACAGTCAACCTTGGCTACGCAGATAATTTGAGGCCAGCCTGGATCACCTGAAACCTTGTCTAAAAAAAAAAAAATCATATAGTATTAAAAGACAGATTCATTTCTAAATCTTAATATTTAGGATCTTTCGCAAGCTAAAACCATCAATTTCCCCTGGTCTGGTACCCTTTATAAAATACAAAGAATGCCGGCTACGGGCAACAATTTAAAGAAAATATCCATCTTTAGGCTTCCTACCCTTCCCTTTCAGTATCACCATCCTCAATTTTGCTCTTTTCTTCTGAGAATCTAACATCTTGGTGGGCCCTCTGTTATCCACTGCCTATACCCCAAACCATATGATTTCAAATAATAAACTCTTGACATTTTACATAGTTTCTGTGGGCCAGGAATTTGGAGGTGGATGGTTCTGCCTGGGCTTCTCATGAAGCTAAGATGTCTGCTAGAATCGGAGTATGGTGGTGCACACTTGTGATCCCAACATACGGGAGCTGGAGTAAGAGGATTGATTCAAGTCTGAGGTGAGCCTGGGTTCTAGAATGAGTTCAAAGCTAGCTTGAGTTATACAGCAAGACTCTGTCTCGCCGGGCGGTGGTGTCACACAGCTTTAATCCCAGAACTCGGGAGGCAGAGGCAGGCGGATCTCTGTGAGTTCAAGGCCAGCCTGGTCTACAGAGCGAGTTCCAGGAAAGGCTCCAAAGCTACAGGAAGAAACCCTGTCTCTAAAACAAACAAACCAACAAAAAAAAAAAGACCGTCTCAATTTTTGAATTAAAATTATATAATAATATATAGTCTATATATATGCACACACATGTTGGAGTTATAATCATCTGATGGCTTCCTTGGGACTGGAAAAATCACTTTCAGCGTAGGTCACTCACATGGGTCACTTACATAAAAAATGCATAGGCCATTCACATATGAGTCTCTCATAATACTGGTTGTAAGTGATTCAGCTCTTCACCAGGAAACTCTCCATGGAGCTACTTGTTTGTCCATACAATATGGCAGCTCTCTTCCCCAAGAATGTTTGACAGTAAGGCTTTTTTAGAGTGAGTAATGCAATGTTTTCTATAACCTAGCCATGGAAGTCATTCCCACAATGCTTTCTTGTTTACACAATCACAGAATTATTATATGTCATCATATTATTATATACTATATTATTATATTATATATGGTAGGAAACAATACAGAGGGTGACTATGAGGAGTCAGAAACTAGGGGAGTCAAGGAAGTTACTATTGACCCTAACCAACTAAATACATCTACCCTAGCCTGCTTATTTTATCCCAGCCCTTGTCTCTAGATGGCCTCTTTCCAAGCAAAACAATGCTTTTGTGAGTGTATTGTCTTCTCTTTAATCTTTGCTAAATGTAGCTTTGCTGATCTGATCAGTTAATTCTTGCCCCACAGGTTCAGAGCATGTTACGGGGGAGACTGTAACTTCTAACACATTCTCCTCCATCACAGAATAAAATCCAATGGCTTGACCAAGCACAAACTCTGGGAGAGGAAATAAGCAAGGGGAATGCTGCACACTCAGGAAAAGTGTCCTGCCTGGAAAATCTCACTACGTCAGCATACACCTGCTTTAACAACTCTGGAGCACCTGAATTCCTGAAAGAGAAAATTGGACAATGGGATAATTCTAATCACAACAAGTTTTCACTCCTGCTCTCTATTTCCCATGCACATTTGTGTCTCTACAGAGCCTGGCAGAGAATAAACATCCAGTAAGTACCCATGGGAGGAAAGAGGAAAAGTCCAGACCGACTTGATTCCTGGCTACATGATAATGTAGCTTAACACCTGCTTTACAGAAAATCAGGAGGTGCAGCTTTATAATGAATAGAGGAGAGAGAGTTGTCTCATGCATGTTAGGTAAATGGAGCACAGTTATTATAGAAGGAAAACAATTAGAAGCAGAATTCTGGGGGGAGGGGGAAGAAAGAACAGGGATAGATGACTTTATTTTAGTTCTGGCTTTGCAATTAAAAATAAAAGAATTGCAAACAGTAATTGTCAGCCACTGCCAATAATAATTCCATTTACTGAGCATCTATCTAACTTGAACCATGTATTTCACATGCATTATCAAATTATTTCAACAAGCCTGCAGGAAAGAGGACTCTCCCTCAAAAAGCCAAAATAACTAGAGGCAAGTGATAAGTTAGAGAGGGAGACTCTCTGAGATTCAAACCCAGGTTCACAGCACAAAATTCCCCCTCAACACTAACTAATCTGTTGCCTTTAATTGTGCAGCAGAATGTGGAGGATAACATTTGTTATCTAAGAAGGCTGACCAACGAGGATCATGACTTGGAGCAAGCCTGTGCTACATAGTGACCAGATCAAAAATAGATGTTAATGACCAGACTTTGTCTCAAAAATAATAACAACAATAACAATAATAATAATAATAACAATAATAATAATAATAATTAGATTCATTAATTGTTACCATGGAAACTAATGTAGATTGGTTTCTCTAAGACAGTGGTTCTCAACCCTCCTAATGTTGCAACCCTTTAATACAGTTCTTCATGTTGCGGGGACCACAACCATAAAATTATTTTTGTTACTACTTCATAACTGTAATTTTGCTACTGTTACGAGTCATGATGTAAATATCTGTGTTTTCCAATGGTCTTGGGTGACCCCTGTGAAAGGGTCATTGCAACCCCCAGGTTGACAACCACTGCTGTAAGGGCTGCATGAGCCCCTGTGCATAAGCACCACCATATTGGCTCAGTGCAACAGCTGGTGTGCTCCCAGGCCTGGGCTGCCATAGTCAGGGACTTGGTGTGATTCATCTCTGATCACACAACCACACAAAATTTTTTTGGCGGCTTGGAAAACACATTACTGGGTTAGGGCTCTCTTCAACACTGAAATCTGTGAATTGTGATGTTCAAAATTTGATTTCAACAAGAAAGTGGGGGAAAGAAAAATAAAGTACACTACTTTAAAATGATAAGTTAAATTTCTTTAAGTGTGCACCCAGACTCAGAGTCAATCTTTTCATTAACACCTATTTTTGATCTGTAGCAATCTTCATCTTTGTATGAGAACTCAAAACTATAACAAAGAATTTGAGTGACAAAGATGGTAAGCAGAAGACATTCATTTCAAGTATATCACCAACCCACTTGCAACTATTTAATCTTCCATAGCAATCAGTAAGAAATAGTCACCTCATATTTTAAAACTTCATAATGGGGTGGTAGTAGTGCACACCTTTAATCCCAGCACTTGGGAGGCAGAGGCAAGTGGATCTCTGTGAGTTTGAGGCCAGCCTGGTCTACAGAGTGAGTTACAGGACAGTCAGGGCTACATGGAGAAACTCTGGAAAGAAAGAAAGAAAGAGAGAGAGAGAGAGAGAGAGAGAGAGAGGGAGGGAGGGAAGGGGGAGGGAGGAAGGGAGGGAGGGAGAGAGAGAGAGAGAGAGAGAGAGAGAGAGAGAGAGAGAGAGAGAGAGAGAGAAGAGAAGAAAGAAAGAAAGAAAGAAAGAAAGAAAGAAAGAAAGAAAGAAAGAAAGAAAGAAAAGAAAAGAAAAACAAGGAAAAAACTCATAATGAACCTTTGAAAGCATTTTGATTCTTTGCATGACATTGAGAATTTGTCTTAAAATGTCAACATATTTGGAATTTCAGTATGTTCTATGGCTCAAGTTTGAGAGGATGCAAAGAAAGCTTACAATTTTGTAATTTTATGACAATGCTTCTCAGATTTGATCCTGCGTTTGAATCAGCTGGGGGATTATTGGTTAAGACACTGGATTCTGAGTGTCTTCTGGGGTTTTCTGAATCAGTGGATCTAGGGAGGAAGCTAAGAGCGTCAGATGATGTTGATGTAGCATCCAGGGAATGCACTTGGAGAACTATCTCAGTAGGACTGTGTCTCTAGACAAGCAAAGGCAGTGAGCCACAAAACCCCATGAAGCGAGGGGTTGTACTATTGTGTAGCAGTTTCCTCTGAGATTAAAAATCTTCCACTTTGGAGGGAAGGAAGTTCATTAAGACATGGATCTTACAAAGACAATAAAGCAGCAAGATGTTAAAATGGAGATAAAACATTCCATCCTACAAGGAAGCTTGTTAAGACACAGGATATTCCAAGGGGAAGCAAAATATTCTACTTTCCATGGAAAATCTATTTAAGCTTAGGAAGCTGACAACTCAGAGATTTGGGAAGTCCCTGAAACTGAGACTCACTGGGCTCTTCCCTGCCCAAGTATATAAAAGCAACAAAGACTGATGGAATACATTCTCAGACAAGCTGAGCTGCCTAGAAGAGGCTCAGATCAACTGAGTTTCCTAGAAAGGACACTCTCCAACCTGTTGAAATGTGGGTGGGTTCTGCAGTATGCTCCAGGTTTGCCACTGTCATGAATTGTCACCCATGCTAGGATGGACTTTTGGTGATTCAACCATCTTTGAGTCATTTCTGCTCCTGTAAGTAACCCCTCTCAATATTCCTATAAGTAACCCCAATAACCTAGCTCACCAAGTTGGACTTTGATGGTATCCATACTTTGATTTGTCATTGGTTCCCTACATGGAGTGAGTAGACCTTTGTTCATGTCTCCCCACGAATACTGTCACACAACACGTATCTAGCAGCATAAGATTGCACACTAGTTCAGAGAAGCGAGTAGGAACTCCAAAGAAAGAGTGATCCCACAGCAGAGGGAATCCTAAAGGCGGGGAGAGAGGCTGCCTCTCAATGAGTAGATGGAAGACGATGGAAAGCATCTCATCTGGAAAGATCTGCTTTGTTTCACTTAGTCATCAAGCCACTCTGAAGACAGCTCCCCCTCTGGCCAGCTGTGACTGGAATGTATGAGAAGGTGAATGGGGCCAATGAGATCAGAGCGCCCTGAAATGCAGACTAAAGGACTGATGGGTTTTTCATAACCAGTGAAGGGTCTGTTGTAAAGAGGAAATGGGTTCAGTGAAGACTCCGTGAGTACTTTCATAAAAATTCAAAGGCATCAACATACACACTCGACTAGACAGACGGAGGGTGACAATTAGATGACTAACGCTATGATCTGGCGTGCAGTGATGAAAGCCTTTGGGAGGCAGATGCAGCACAAAGAGTGGAGGAGGGACAAATGGAAAGAGGCAGGAAACCTGGTGACTGACTTACAATGAATGCCAGTGCCAAGGAGGGGGTGCGGGGTGCATCGAAGTTCACTGAGGCTCTAGAACTGGGGTCAGAGGTGGAAAAGAACACATTGCACTTGGTTAGACCATGCTCGAGTATCTCCCCTGACAGCACAGCATCAGAGTGTGCTGACTTTGGGGGCCGAAAGGAAGAGTCTTATTTTGGCCGTACCTAAACGTTCCCTAATCTTACAGGGTCAGGATTCCAATTCTGAATCCCCTTTGTGTCCAAACCCACTTGAACTCTTCAAGGAGTGATTTCCTGTTTTAAAGAAGGGGAAATGTGTATTTTTTTAAAGTTATTCAAAAGGTTTAAATACTTCTTAGACATCAAACAACTCTTTAGAAATAATGTTTTGATGATTTAAGTAAAATTAATCAAAAACACATGGATTGAATTTCCTTTCAAATACACACAGTGTTTAGAAAGAAAGAGTAAGAAGGCTTCACGGACTGAACTTGCTCTTTTGTCGAGCCCAAAATGGCTGAAAACCCTTCAGACATTCCTAATACAACCAGACTTACCCTGCCTTGGCTGCTGTGCTATTCAATATCAGAATCTTCCATGCCACTTCACCTCTCTGGACAATGAACCATGATGTGGGTTTCTTACAGACTGCTTCGACGCATGTATCTGCACAATAAGGTCAGGGAGTTGAATCCATCACAGGCTCTGATGAGAATTCCAATACGCATCCAAGAATGAGCGCTGTCTGCAGCCACCTGTGATGGCGGCTTCTCATATTTGATGAGAGAGTGTTCCCCGTAAACCTTCCTCCTCCCGAAAGAGCTACAGAGATGTTGACTAGCTTGCCAGCTATGATGTGGTTAGCATCCTGGCCACCAAGCTACATGCTGTCTCTGTCTCTGTCCTTCCCTCCCTCCCTCCACCACCTCCACCACACACACACACACACACACACACACACACACACACGAGGTACATGTGTGTCTGCATCACTCCACCTTGCTCTTTCCGACTTCCTTCTACACAAACTCCTTCACCCTCATTTAAACCACAGCACCCCCAAAACTCATATTTTATCTTCCTCGACTCTTAATCTTCTCCTCCTCCCTGATGCTTCCACTACACTAGTTCAAATGCTGGCTTACCCTCTGCAAAAAGTACTAATGGTCTTCTCATTAGATAAAAAAAAAAAATTCATACTTTCTTCATACCCTAGGAGTAGTAGAAGGAACTTAGGACGGCACCCTTGTTATTGGCGGAAGATGAGTTCTCCTGTGGAATCTGAGATGTCAGTAGCCAAGCCAGCATTAATTTCCTATTTGTTATTGTTGGTTTTCTTTTGTTTGTTTGTTTTTTGTTTTCCCATGACACTACACAGTCTCCTGGACACACCTGCTTTTTACAAGTAACTGCATGACTCTCGGGTTACTGGCCTTTTCTTTAAAACACCAAGGAACCATTTCCCAGACTGATTGCTTATTCTCTGGTCTCAGCTTTCTGCAAAAATGCTCCCATCTACAACGTTTATGGTCAATCTTCCTCAAGAACACAGTGGGCATTAGAGGTATCCTTGGTGGGAAGAGCAGTTCCATCGTGTTGATACCATATTTCATAGTTCTCTATTGCTGGTTTAACTAATGTGAAAGAACATATCTCATCCCCACCACCAGGTTTGGATTCTGAAATGATTTGTAAGCAGGGATAGTTTTTTGTCTCCCAGGGAACATTTGTCAATGCCATAAAACATTTCTGGCTTTCACAACGGGGGCACACCACTGTTATGTAATGAGTAGAATACGGGAGGGTTTCTAAGCACCCAGAAATGCACAGGACAGCTCCCCAAGACAAAGAATTGGCTAACCTGGATGGCCATAGAGCCAGGTTTGAGGAGGGCAATGTAATCATTCATTCAAGAACTTTAGTCCATCCCTAGGTTTGAGTTTAACAGATCCTTCTGTCTTGAAGTCTTCAGCCAACATCTGCAGCGTGCCATGCACTGTTCTGAGCACTGCTGCCTCATTTTCGGACTGATCGTCTTGAGGTCTGGATATTAGAAATAAATGTTTCAGGGGCTGGAGAGATGACTCAGAGGTTAAGAGCACCGGCTGCTCTTCCAGAGGTCCCGGGTTCAATTCCCAGCAACCACATGGCAGCTCACAACTGTCTGTAACTCCAGTTCTGGGGGATCAGACACCTTCACACCAATGCACATAAAGTAAAAATGTTTAAAAAAAAAAACAGTAAATTTTTCAGCTTCTGTAGTCTTGCAGTGTTGTAGGCATAGTCAACAGTAGAGCCTTTAGCCAGAGGTGTTCCTGAGCACGCTACATTACAGACAAATCTGTACTCGTTGGAAAACAAGACATGCCTCACCCATTCCTGGGATCAACAAAAGCCATTTGGACTTGGTGGAGCACTTTCAACGATGAATGCGGTGTCTGTGCCCTGAAGCCATCCAAGAACAACTAGGCAGGCATCTGTAGGGATTCTTTGCAAAGTGAAAAATGGCCACATGGTCTCTTTTGTTGTTGTTGTTTTTGTTGCTCTGCCAAGTGAAAAAGCAAACTCTGTTTTAAATATTTCAGGAAAGAAGAAAAAAGAAAAAAAAAAAAAACTCTTCACCACCACGTCTTATTCACTTTCACCAAAATGTTATCCTGTTAGTCTGGGAGCTATCCTGGACGTATCAAAAGCTATTTCTAGTGTTATTTCTACTTTGAACACGTTCCTTTCATTTAAGTCAGTATGACTGGTTTGTATTAAACTATTAGAAAGGTTCTGGGTTTGCAGACTGATAGTAAATCCACAAAAAAAAGCAATTGGCTTGTCCATTTCCGGGAAATCTAATTAAATGTTGTGAAAACAGGTTCTGGTTTAGTATATAATGGAATCATGTTGAAAAATAAATATTGGGTTTCTGTGGTTCCATAAACTCTTTGAACTCTGGAGAATGTGTGAGAGAAAAAATATCTCTGTAAGCTTGGGGATCTGGAAGAAAGGAGATAAGGAATGACAGCCGCCCCTCATGACTGCCCCAGATTCTCCATATCGCAAAAAACACAAGTCCAACCAAATGAAGACTTCCCACACAGACCCAGGTAACAGAGTTCCATCAGCTGGCAAATTTTGCATCTGAAGGTTTTCTTCTCGGTGGTCCCCTACCAAAATCCTCAAGTAAGTAATCATGTGGGGGTGAACTCCTGAACACTTTCCAGGCCCCTCCCCCGTTCCCACCACTTCACACCGGTAACTGTGAATCCCACCACAAGATGGCGGTCATAGTTTATCTTTCTTGCCTAGTGCCTACCATGCAAAGCTCAGTGGTGGTGTCCTAGGGAGTTCCTTGGGGGAACTTTGGGGTTGCAGTGCCCCTAAAATGTACACTGATACTACCTAACCCCTCTCCAAAAAAAAAAGAAAAAAGAAAAAAGAAGTGTTTGTTTTGCAAATACAGGTACCAGAAAAGTTATCAAACCAGAGTATGGCTTAAAAATAGGTTGGGTCACTGAAATTAGAAGTCCTTGGGTAAAGTTTGTATTTTTATAGGAAACATTACCACCAACTCAGATCACTACTCTACAAACTATTCTGTGTACTATAGTATTTCGTGGCTTGTCGAGTTCTTAACACGCTCTCCTCAGCCTGGGAGGTCTTTAGCACAGGCACGCTCAGGAAGGAGAAACCTGTGCTGCTCTGTTCTGAGCTGATTGATAATCCCACTCGACATATTTATCTCTCGCTATCCTTTTCGACTGGAATTTGTGTTAAAAGAAAAGAAACCAGCTACTCTTCTACCCAAATGCGTTCATGGGGAACTGCTCAATAAATGACGAATCAATTATCACTGACTTTTTTTGGTTGGTTGGTTGGCTGGTTGGGTTTTTTTTGGGGGGGGGAGTAAATTGAGTTTTATAATTAAGAAGATGCACAAACCTCATCCCCACACAGAAACAGGGTATGTACTGTCTCCCTAATACAGTCTGGTCTCTATGGTGCCTCCAAACAAACTACAGTTCTAATGTGTTAAATAATGTCCTTCATTTAGCCGGCAAACAGATCTCATGAACATGGTGGACTTCCAGCTAAGAGTTTTCACCTAAGTAACAGGCTATCTGGTCTCTTCTCATGGTGCTGCTTGATCTAGCTGTGATTGTGTGATTTGTGTGCATGTCTGAGTTTGGTTGCTTGGATATATGCAGTAGGCAGTCATGGAAGCTGGCAAGGACTCTCTTTCTAGTTGAGTAAGCACATCAAAGATACAGCAAAAGGAACAAAGCTGAAGAACTAAGTAACCTTTAGAACCATCATATAAGCAACAATTTCCAACTTAAATACATAAAAAGCCACATTTAAGGACAGAACAATAAGCTTAAAAAGAAAAGATGATCCAGGCCAGCATGGACTACAAAGTGAGTTCCAGGACAGCCAAGGCTGTTACACAGAAAAACCCTGTCCAAAAAAAAAGAAAGAAAGAAAGGGGGGGGGAGAAAAGATAGTAGTTAACTTTCAATATGTTATAGGTTTTCTACTGGACGTGAAATTCTATGCTATTTTCAGTCTTTTTTCCTTGATGACTGATAAGCAAGCACCTATAAGTCAACACTTTTAAGTAGACAGTGTGTGTGATATAACAGTTGTCATGGCTTATTTCAGCATTCATTTTCTTTACAAGCCCATATTCCCTCCCACAAGAGGCTGGAGACTTTATATTACACAAGTCTGAAACTCCAACTTGGAGCATTATGCCTGCACAGTGGCATTGGTTGCTAAAAGCTTGTTCTCTCAATTCAAGGAGTTACTCTAAAGAGCTCTCTTAACTTAAAAAGTAAACAGTTGCAAAGCTGGGCAAAAATACATGTGTGTACTTCTCTCTCTCTCTCTCTCTCTCTCTCTCTCTCTCTCTCTCTCTCTCTCTCACACACACACACACACACACACACACACACACACACACACACACACACAAAATCTCATCCATACCACCTATAGGGGTATGTTTTAACCATCACATGTCATTATTTAAGTACTTATTTAAATAGGTCTTGAAAAAACAGAAATAAGCATATTCAAATATCAGATTGATTTATTTTGACAATATCCATCAAAACACAATTATTATTTAATATAGTAATCCCGTGTGTGTGTGTGTGTGTGTGTGTGTGTGTGTGTGTGTGTGTTGCATATGCATAATCTAGGACCTTTTATCTGCTAATGGTACATTTCACTGATGAACTACACTCCCAGCCCTAGCCATTCCATTTAAGGAATCCACGTGGGACAGACAGATAGTGGTGGTGTACCACCCAGCACTCAGAAGGCAGAGGCAGAACTCACTCTCTCTGAGTTCAAGGCCAACCTGATCTACAGAGTGAGTTCCAGGGCAGCCAGGGCTACACAGAGAAACCCTGTCTGGGGGGGGGGGGGGCGTAAAAAAATCCATTTGGGATAAAATCTCACAACGCACACAAAAGTAGGAGGCTCAATAAGACATTATTTATGTATTAGTTACTTCTCTTTTACTATAACAAAAATACTTAACAAAGCAATGAAAAGGCTCCCAGTTTGAGAGTATAGTCTATCATGGTGGAGAAATCCTGGTCTACAGAATGAGTTCAGGACAGCCAGGGCTACGCACAGAGAAACCCTGTCTCGAAAAACCAAAAGAGAAAGAAAAGGACTTAGTTGCAAATATAATACTCCCTTGTTCGGTTTTTTGTTTTTTTGTTTTTTGTTTTTTTTTTTTGTATAGGAGTACATACTTAAGAAGGAGACCCTGAGGAAGGATGCCTAGGTTTGAACAAAAGAAAGGAACACCACAGCAAGCCACACAATATCAAGTTAAGTGTGCACTTCTCTTTAGGATCCTAATAGGATGAGTACAGTGAATTCTTTGCATGGCGTAGTGGCCCCAGCTTCAAGCGTTCTCAGTGATGTTTCTCTCTTCTCCATTTTGTTAGAAAGGAAAGAGACACAAAAAGAGAGAGAAAGAACAACAACAAAAACGTGTGTGGGTCTATACACATATAAATACAATTACCTTTTTCTTTGTTTTATTTTCCTTTCTTTTCCCCCATGTACTGGCTGATTTTGATGTGTGTGTATTATGTGTGTGTGTGTGTCTGACAGTAGCTATATTCCACTTGCAGTCATGATGAGGAATACTCACTAATGGCTCAGTAAAAACTGGGTGGATAAATAACAAACACAAGCAACGGATTTGTTTTTGTCTTTGTTTGTTTGTTTGTTTGTTTAAAGATTTGCTTGTTTTCCTGTTATGTGTATGAATGTTTTGTCTGCATATATGTATGCAATTACTTGACTGTCTGATACCCTCAGAGGTCAGGAGAGAGGATAGTATCCTTTGGAACTGAGTTACAGGCAGTCGTAAGCCACCCATTGAGTGCTGGGTCCTCTGCAAGAGCAGCATGCTCCTAACCACCCAGCCATGTCTCCAGCCCTTGCTTTTGTTTTTGTTTTCTTAGCTTGGAAGATCTTCTAATGTGTTGGGTAGAGGTGGGTTTGCTGTTTTTCTCCTTTGTTTTGTTTTCTTTTGTTGGAGCTCTGCTATGCAAACATTCTACCACCAAGCCACACCCGATTCATAAAGGTGAGTTTTATTATTGATCCGTGGGGGAAGAGGATGAGGTATCTGTGTCATAAAATGCAAGTGCGGAAGACAAACATAACAAAATGATTAACAAATCAGTGCTGGAGCTGATCCGAAAGTGGTGCTTCGTTTGATTGTCTCTTTGCATTTATCTTCAAATGGGTGGCCCCACACCCAGGAGTATACGAGGAGCACAAATTGGACTTGGCAGATTATTTTTAAAAAAGAAAACATGTCTAGGACATACTACCATGGAGCAGGGAAAACTCACAAGGCCTCAGTGCTAGACAAAGAACTGCAGTCAACTGAAGAATGCTAGAAGCAGGAGAGAGTCTTACCTGAGCAAGAGTACACCAACTGGCTACCAGTCAACACCAAATGGTCAGCCCTGAAGATTACATGCAAGTAACATTATGCTGACTGAGCAGGTTATAGTTATATATTTAGGAATATATGTATAGGTATTGGTGAAATTATTAAGGCCACTCCACGTAGTTAAAAGGAGATTTATTTAATGGCATAACTTACAAATTAAGGGATAGGTAGGTGGCGGGGTCTGGGAAAGGTGTATCGCAGTCCAGCGGTGTTCTCTGGAGCCCTGCTTGGTCCACCTCTCCCGTCCAGGGTCCCGGAACCGAGCCCGACTGAGCCCGCCGATCCAGCTCTTCAGTCCCCAGGCGCCTCCCTTCGCCATGCCTTGTAGGCGTGACAGTTGCTGAAGTCTCAATGGGGGTTGGAACTTCCAGAACAAAGCTGGAATGGCTACCCACTACATATAGGTACATACATATATGTGTGACAACAGTTAAAGAAAAAGAGGCCATAAATTTGAAAGAGCAAGGGAGGAATAAATGGGAGGATTTGGGAGAGGAGTAAATGGAGAAATGATGTAACTATATTATAATTCCAAGGGCTGGAGAGATGGCTCAGAGGTTAAGAGCACTGGCTGTTCTTCCAGAGGTCCTGAGTTCAATTCCCAGCACCCACATGGTGGCTCCCAACCATCTGTAATGAGATCTGGTGCCCTCTTCTGGCCTGCAGGGACACGTGCAGACAGAACACTGTATACATAATAAATAAATAAATCTTTAAAAAATTAAATAATAATAATTCCAAGCATTTTTTTTTAATTTTTGAAAAATGAAACAAAGAGGTCTTGAGGTTGGGAGGGGATGAGGAGGAGGCGAGGGGTGGATCTGGAAGGCTTAGAGGGAAGAGAGAGGTGGATGCAATTCAAAGCGCATTGTAGAGGTTCTCAAAGAGCTACTAAAAATATTATATTAAAACCATGTTTGCTGGGTTCGAGCCCCAGTGGAACCACGATAGTGAGATGGACCTTTTTCATGAGTAGCCTGCATAAAATCAAGAACCTGAGACTAGTTTAAAACCTCTTTGCAGTATCTCAAAAAGCAACTGTTTGAGCAATTCAGCAACGACTTAAGTGGCAGTTTAAAAATCGCTTGCAGGGCTGGAGAGATGGCTCAGAGGTTAAGGGCACTGACTGTTCTTCCAGAGGTCCTGAGTTCAATTCCCAGCAACCACATGGTGGCTCACAACCATCTGTAATGGGATCTGGTGCCCTCTTCTGGCCTGCAGGACATACATGCAGACAGAACATTGTATACATAATAAATAAATAAATCTTTAAAAAAAAAATCGCTTGCAACACACCATTCATCCATTCTCTTTCTGGTCTTCTCCTATTACTCAGGTAACACATGGATAATTCTCATGTTAGACTCAAACCATGCAGATGTTTATATCAGTGAGAAGATGAATAAAATGCTTCATGCTGCTACTTCCACTCCTCTCCCAGAGGAAACCACCTTGAAATTTTGTGTTATTATTTTCTAATAGTCCCTCTGTGCATTCCATTTGTATATATGCACATATACTCTCTAAAGAAAAATTACCCCTATCCAGAAGAACAGCTAGGTGGAGATCCAAAATTGACACTTATTGTTGGGAGACTGGTATTAAAAAACTGACTTCAGTGTAAATAAAAATTAAAATAATAACTTAGAAAGAGCTGAAACTCACACATACAGGACTCATGAAATACAAAAAGCTTGTGAATGTATGAATTCCTACTACTGGGAAGTTGAGTCCTGCTGCTTTTCTTTTAGTATGCTGGCCTTTTGTACAGCTTGAAAAATGGCATTCCATTGATTAAAGGGCCCAGGGTTGGGAATAAGGCAAGTAGAGAATGAGCCAGAAACTTGAACACACAGAGTAAGATACATCCAGAGTTGGGACACAAGTCGGATGGGTAGTGGCCAGGAAACAAGGGTGGTAGAATAGGTGGGGATATACAGTTATAAACTAGTCATAAGCATATTCAGCAAGCAGAGAGGATTTGGTGAAAATTTATGTAGGAAAAGGGTGTGTCAAGGATGCAGACCCGGTTGCTAGGCTTGCCTTAGTGAGTGGATGGGGATACCTTTCCCCAAACTTCAGAGGGCTGGAAGAGAGTCACTCAGGCAGAGGACAGGTAGTGAGCTCTGGGGGCCATTCTGTACATGTCACAATTTCTCCATCTCAACAGCCCACTAGATGTGGTGAAGAGGGCCTCAGGAGACACACCTAAGCTGGAAATGTCAGGACATGAATCACTCCCATGTAGACGTGTGGGTGACATCAAGTAGCACAGACAAGTGCTACATGCAGGGACAGAGTGAGTAGTGATCAATAACAAAACCTATCAATTAAGACAGGATCAGATCTGGTAAAAGTGAAGTCCACTGCCATAAGGCCTAACTGCCCTCTAGTGGAATCCAAGCCATTTTAGCAGCCTTCTAAGAGAAGCACATTTGAACCAGTTTGCACATGGGCATCACAGGATGATGCAGGCTTTTCTACAGAGGAAAAATACATCCTAAGGCAAGACACTTATTTCCCACCATGTTGTCTACATAATGAAATCTCTGATGATGGGATTTCTTTTAAACAGCACAAACAAATAACTATAGTGTTTTTTTAATACCAATCTATAATCCCTTTTCTTTCATTCAAATACCCAACGCTTCTTTAAAAAAACAAGTTTGCTTTTTTGTTTTTTGTTTGATCTATTTCTTAAACATATTTAATGGCTAAACTTAACTTGACATGAACTCATTTCATGGTAAAATTTCACCTGAATTTCCATAAAGGTATCTACATTCTTCGTTAATCCCCATTAATGTGATGATCACATACTTCATTGCAAAATATTCTATTGACTATAGATGTTAGCTCCAACCACATTAAGAGTGTCATATAGAATAATAAATGCACCTCATTGACTTTTTAAAAGTCTAAAATGGAAAACTAAATTTAAACTCTTGCATCTTAAAATATCAAGACTCAAGTGACCCTAAATTTTTAACCAGAGGATCAAACAGCTTAATGGCAGAAAACATCTTAACATTTCAATTCTTAATCATAGAGATGTCCAAAAAATGACATGTGTTACTGAGTAACAAATACTTTTTTTAATGTCGTCTCGAATTATCTAAGATTCAACTATAGTAAAGTGAGGAATCTTAACAAAAGGCATAGACAACTTCTCCTGATTTCTCCAACTCAGTCATCAGAAAAGATGGCCTTCTAATGTGGAGAAGAGAGAAAGTGCACATGAGAATACATGTATTCGCACAAGTACATACATGTATTCACGTGTGTGTGTCGTGCTCTGAATCAGGAGATAAGCATAGGCTGTGGATGTCCTCAGGCTCCCTGCTTTGAAGTCTCATGAAATATACAATGCAGTAGAGTTGAGAAGACTCTATATCTAATGTGTGTTTTTCTTCTTCATGTAAATTGTTAAACACGGAGACTAGAAAAATGTAGATGAAACCTCTATGCAATGATTCTCCATTTCAAAGTACACAAAAAGCAATAATCTTCATTGTCTCCATAAAACCATACCAAGAAAGAAGAAACTGTATGTGCTGAAAGCCCCCTCACTACTTATGTGGAAAAATCCGACAGACTCATTCCTTGGGCTCTTCTGATATTTGTGTGGCATGGGGCCAGAAGCAAGTCAGGGCAGAAAGAGAATCAAAATGTTCTATTTTATCTGGTGTACTAAAAACAGACTAACTGCAACATCCTCTCCCCAGAAGCAGTATCTTGAATTAATTTAGAATTAGAAGCTCTGACACAGTGTTTATTCCGTCGTTCAGTGAATATTTGTGTGTGACTGCTAGGCACCAAACACTGTCCTAGACGTAGTGAGCAAGACAAAGCCCTCTGACCCTCAAGAAGCCAGAGAGCATTATCCAGGTTGTACAAGGACAGAAGTAAGCTTGAGTAGGAGCAAGGGTACCTGCAAACCCACTGTACTTCTCTACCTATCAACCCCTGGCACCCTCCACTCCGAATTCTCAATGGACAAGGCCTGGGGCAGTTGCAGACTGGAACAAAAGAGGATCACGGAGCCAGCCAGAATGCACACAGCCGAGTGTCCAAAGTGAGAGGAACAACACAATGGCCCTCAAGAAGCTGAAGGGGTGGGTTTGGGAAGAGTGAGGTCCCAAATCCAACTCTAGATTACTTTAAGATTTTTTCTTAGAATAATGGAGGAGTATTAATATTCATTTATGATTAGCACGTGTATTATGGTCTTCCTCCATGGCTTTCCTGAGAGTGAACATTTGAGAAGGGTCTTCTCCTAAATAGTAGTAGGAAGTTATCCCAAGAACAACACACCTTGATTTTCCAGTGACTTTGTTTTCTTGCCAGGAACCTCAGATCACTCTGTGATGGGCCTGGATTTCCAAGGAGCAGTAGCTGGATGGAAAGTGTTGCCAGAGCCTCTTGGAATTTCCTAAAGAAAGATAAAGGCAGCAGGAGGGGTCACCAAAGGCCACAGACACATTGTGTAAGGTCTGTCTTTATGCATATTTTATAGACACAGATAGTAAAAACTGGAGATGTTACAGTTCTGTTAGCTTTTGGCTCCCACGAGATTGAGACTGGCCAAAAACGCAGGTAAACAAAATACCAGCTGAAGACTCCTCTGCAAGAATGCTTCAGAATATTGCACCTGGGTTTTGGCTCTAAGCCACCACAAACAGAGTATGTGGGCCTGCTGGCATTGAAACAGCACTATCCGTGGGAGATATCAGGGGAGTCGATGGCTTAGGGGGCTGATAATGGGATATGTTTTGCCTCTTATCTTCTGGCTCACATTAAACACAGGTGGAAAGTGACTAAAAATGGCCACCTTATTGTGGCCTCTGGGCTGGGTAGTTTCCACTCAGGTCCTGGTAAACAAGAACCCACCTCCCTTCAACAAAAGGCCTAAAAGAGAAACTTGGACCAAAGATCTAATAGATCTGCCAAGAATTCAATGGACCATAAAAAAAAAGAATAAGGAAGAAAGGAAGAAAGAAAGAAAGAAAGAAAGAAAGGAAGGAAGGAAGGAAGGAAGGAAGGAAGGAAGGAAAGAATAAGGGAAGGAAATAATAATAATAACAGGAAATAATAAACAGTAAGAAATTAAGTTCTCATTGACAGGTGTTTAGAAACTGGCACAAAGGCTATTCCCATGGCAAACTAGGGTCTTTTACATAGAAGTTGTCAGGTAAAGGATCTCAAAGTCAGTTACTAGTTTTCTAGATTATAACATGGAGGGCATCATCTGAGCATCAAGTTTCTTAGGCAGAAGGAGATGAGACAGTGCTGGATTTAATCAATAACTACCAAATACACTGAAGCCTCATGATCACCTTGCCCGGAAACTTGTCCTTCGTTTTCCTGTTCTAACATACAACCATCCTTGCTCACGATTTCTCAGTCTCAACAGCATTGCCATTCGGAGCTGGCTCAGTCTTTGTGTCTACTCTGTGCATCATGGAGCGGCATGTCTGCCCTGCCCACTAGACACCTGTGGCAGCTCCATCTTTCCTCCAACTGTGACAACCCACAGTGTCTCTAGGCACTGCCAAATAACCCAGCTGGGAGGGTACAAAACTGCCCAGAGTTTGGAAGCATCGCTATCAGACAAAAACCAGATGAGACGCTAAGACTATCATGAGCTCTGAAGCGGGCACATTTAGGTGTCAATCCTCTTCACACTTCTGCCCGTGGGACATGGGCAAGCAATGGCCCACTTACTTAGAACCTCAGTGTTCTTGCCTGTGTCACTACTAACCTCCCGGGGTATGGAGAGGGTTAAAGGAGTTACAGCAAGTCACGCAGTAAGAATCGCAAGATTTCTAGTTAGCTTCCTTCCTGCTATAGGACTCTGTCAACATAAAGAGTCTTTGAATCATTTGAAATCTTCTCATCTCTTCTCTCTATCAAGTTCTAATTCCTTTTATAGCAGGCTTTCTTGGCACAGTCACTTAACTAAAATCAAAAGACATGAGCTGCACCTTGGGTTTGTACTAACTAGCTAAATGTACCTGGACGAGTTATTCGGCCCCCACCCCTTTTATTTTTGATTCTCCGATGTTAAATCATCATCATCATCATCTCCATATCTACAAAACTGAGTGATGTTCTCTAACTCCCCAGCTCAGAAGCCTGACCTGGCCCACTCTTGCCTGTGAGTCATGGAAAACGTGGGATTGCAGACTCCCTTTGCTTTATTCAGTCAAGTCCGTATCTTATTAAATTGATTCTCAGACATGCCTGTGCATTAAGATGCCTTGTGGAGATTTGCAAAACAAACAGAGACTCAAGGTATCACCTCTAGAGCCTTTCTGTTTAATAGGTTCAAGGTAGGCCCCTAAAAACAGCAGCCAGCTCTAAAAATGAAACCATCAAAATCAACTTCTCAAATGATGCTAGTATGTAGTTGGGATGGAGATCCACAGTCTTAAATTTAGACTCTCTGACCCAGGTAGAGAACCTACTGACCATTCCTAACTCATGACTGACTCCCATCTCCTCCAAAACTTTGCCCAATTATAATCTCAACCTGGCTTGCATCCCTAACTTTTCTCAGCCCATCAATGAATTTTTTTCCCATTCAAAACTAACTCCCATTAAAAAGCCTTCCCTCTCTTCTTGTACCTGAACAAATTCTTGGTACATTCATGAAAATGAAATTTACATTGACATGAGAATAACCAAAAGTGTACAACACTGTCCTTCAGAGAAAATAAAATTTGTTGGGACTTCTACAAAGAGCAGCAGTGGTCTCAACATTAGTTTGAACCCTTCTTGCTTTATTGTTGTCAAAGACATTGTATAAGCCAAATAAGAGCACAACATTGTTAAAACTGCAAACATCTCCACAGTTCAACATCAGCCCACCTATGTTAGAACACCTGTTTCTAAATATCAATTTTGAGCTCTCTAAATAGTAAGCCACCACTAAAGAATGCTTTCTTATGCTTAACAATATTTTAAAGATCATATTTGGAACAAAATTTTAAAGTCTGTTTTGAGCAACAGGAATATTATCTGAACCAGCATGTTTTCCATACTCTCTACTCAGGTGGGAATATTTATTTGACTAAACACATTGGCTTGGCAAAAAAATTGTCATTTGAACAAGAACATCCTAATACTTGCAAATGTAACCTTAATTGTGATTGCTGCTTAAGAGCTACTTGATAGGTATTGTGGAATAATCTTTTTGTACACTATGGAGATGTGTTTAATAAAATGCTATGAGATAAAATATAGTATTATATATTAGTTTAATTAAAAGCTGAATGGCCAATAGTTAGGCAGGATTTGGAGGGGCAGAGAGAATGCTGGGAAGAAGAAGGGGAAGGGGAGTCACCAGGAGACACAGAGGAAGCATGACATGTAGGAGATGGAGTAATAAGCCATGAGCCACATGGCAGCACGTAAATTATTAGAAATGGGTTAATTTAAGTTCTAAGAGCCAGTTAGAAACAAGCCTAAGCTATTTGCTGAGCTTTCATAATTAATAATAAGTCTCTATGTGGTTATTTGGGAGCTGGCTGGCAGGACAGAAAGATCCACATACAGACTGGAGCAATGGTTCCCAATAGGGGGACTTTTAGAAAATATCTGGAAACACCTGACTTGTCACAACTTGGAGAAGAATGGAGAGGAAAGAGGCCAGGTTGTTGTTTAATGCCTACAGCCCATGAGAAAGCTCCCAACAGCTAACTGTGTGGCCAAAAATAAAATTAGAATTAAAAAAAATTGTGCCACTGTTACAAATGCCAATTAGACGTTTCCCTGGCTCCTTGGCGTTTTGTGTGTGTGTGTGTGTGTGTGTGTGTGTGTGTGTGTGTGTGTGTGTGAAATTTAGTCTGTCACTTCTTTTAGTTGAGTTTGGTTTTTTTGTTATTGTTTTGGTTTTGTTTATTTGTGCATTTTTTATTTGTTTGTTTGGAGTGTGTTTGTTTGTTTGTTTGTTTGTTTGACATAGGATATCATGTATCTCAGGCTGGTATGGAACTCAATATGGAGCCAGGAATGATCTCAAACTTCTGGGATGCATTAACCACCAAGCAAAGTTTATGTGGTGCTAATGCATGCTGGGTAATCACTCAGCTATATCCCTCTATTCTCAGCCTAGGAACTTCTTTATCTTTCTTTCTTTTCCTTTGTTCATTTTGTATTTTTGTCTTTTGTTTATTTGTTTTGCTCCATTTTCTTTTCAGGGGTGTTTCTTGCTTCTCTGGTTTTGATTTCTTTTCTTTCTTTCTTTCTTTCCTTTTTTTTCTCCTCCTCCTCCTCCTCCTCCTCCTCCTCCTCCTCCTCCTCCTCCTCCTCCTCCTCCGTTTTTGGAGACAAGATGTCACTTTGTAGTCTGGGATGGTCTGGAACTCATGTCAATCCTCCTGACTCCAGCCATCTAAGTGCTGAAATTTTAGGCAGGAGCCACCATGCCCCAGCTAAACATTTATTTTTCAAGCCATTGAGTCAAAGATGTGTAAATAAAGGCAACTAGAGAAATATTACATGATTGGCTGGTCCACAGTTGGAAATTCCCACTAATCAAGAATCATTGCCTCAGAAAAAAAGTAGAACAGAAAACATCATAATATGCTAGTTGGGAGCCCACCTGCTTAGGTAGATATCTCAGTTCTGTCCTGTATTAGCTATGTGACTTGGAGCAATTTATTTAATGATTCTATGCTTCTAATGCTTCATCTGTGAAACAGAAATAATATTATATTTTATCTCATAGCATTTTTGTGAAATAACTATTATTAAGGCCTAACATATAATAAATGTTTAATAATTACTAGCTGTCTTTGTAGTTATTACTGTTGTCACTTTAAATAAGTGTTTTAAAGGGAAGAGAATACAGTGGCAGAGAAGGCAAAGCTGATGGGATATTAGAGCAGTAGCTCTCAACCTTGGTTGGACATTAGAATAACACAGGGAGTGTTCCAGAAGAAACAAGAGATGAGGAGATGGCTTAGTGGGTAAAGGTGCTTGCCTCCAAGCCTGATGACCTGAGTTCAACTCCTAGGACCCACACAGTGGAAAGAGAGAATGAACTCCCACAAGACATCCTTGGACCTCCACACATGCCCTATGGCATACATGTACTCACACATGTGCACACAGATGTCCACATAAATAGATGTAATTTTTTTTTAAGTTTCTCAGGCTTACACTTCAGACCAACTGAATCAGAATTCCTAGAGCTACAACTTGGGTATTGGTATTTTCCTCAAGTCCTCCAACCAATCCAGATAAGTAGTTTTCCCTGATGACATCTGCATTAAAATGACTAAGAAAGACTGTATCAAAGAGAGGTGGTAGAGGAAGATGTAGTATCAAAAGAAGCACCTGTCTAAAAAGAAGCCATATAGGGAATGATCTTGGAGGTAAGGAGTACATTTTTGATATATGGATATATGGAGATAAAATATAACCGTTCCTTTTTTCTGTTGAAAAATTTAGCCTGACGGTCTATTACCAATATGATCATCAAAATGCTATGAAAACAGGAAGGAAAAAAATCCCTGAAATTTAGCACTGTGGAAAAGTGACTATAAAGTCATTTGCCTCACATCCAGTGAGAAAAGTAACGCTTTGGAGAAATCTAGAAATGTAAAAATAGCCAACACCAAGAGTCCAAGGCTAGAGAAAGTGACCCAGAGTCGGGTGTAGTTTGGGCTATCTTCTACTGTTTTACCAAAATACCTAAGACTGAGTATTTTCTAAAGAAAACAGATTTGTTTAGCTCACGGTTTTAAAACCTCAAGGTCTAAGATCAGCCGCCCCCATCTGGAAGCTTTGGTAAGAACCCTCTTGGTTTTGTCCTAGCATAGAGAAGAATTCATGGAGAGAGGGCATGGGAGAAAGATTGATAATCTGTCAAGACAGATAGACAGAAACAGTGGCGAAGTCAACCCTGTGATAAGAGCCTACTCTCATGAGAACCAGGAAAGCAGTATTACCCTTCTGGGGTTCCTCCTGAAAAATGTTGCCTTCCAGTGGGCCTTGCTTCTTAAAGATCCAAGAATGTCAACACAGCCACACTGAGGGCCAAAATTCCAACACATGGCCCTTTGGGAAACATGCTCAGAACATATACAAACCATAACAAGTTGAAAAGACTTTCAAAAATTAAGAAGCTGAAGAACTATTCAATAAAGAGTCCAGAGAAACCAAGGAATAGTTACTTATTGTTGGAATTTTTTAAGGTTAATTTCACACAGATTAAGTATCTTGTTTCACTGTCTAAGGAAACCAAATGACTTAAAATCCAGTAGACTCTACTGGACTCCTGTTTCATCAAGAAAACTCAAGCCACAATTTAAAAATAGAGCACTAAATGACATATGTGCCATTATATAAATCCACTAATCAAAAGGAAAATACATTTTCTGTTCTCACTCCTACAGTTGAACTTAGCAGAACAGCTTTGCTAGCATTCAGGACCCAACACTTCATGAAGAATAAGAAGAATCTCTATTGGCAGGCATCAGTTTCCAGTCCATTAGGATGCCAGTCTCTGGAACATGAGATTTTTGTGATGGCTGCTTTCTGTAATTCTGCCTTCCACCTTAACTTCAAAGCATTTGTAGCCTTCATTTGGTGACTACTAAAACAAATCGCTCAACATCCTGGAAGAAGTTTTCAGTTTGCTTATTTGCCTCTAAAGGCCTGTTAAGCAGATCAAAACGTAGTTGCAAGAGTAAAACCACCACTTGAGCCTTGATGTCCTGTTGTATTTTCCTTTGTGCTTGCTATTATGGGCCTGTGGAACAATGCAAGACCACCACATAGAGTAGAGGGAGGCTTGAATCATAACAGCTGTGATCTCAGTGCACACTGTGAAATTCTGCACAGCTCTGGATCATGATTGGGGTGGCACCTGTGCAAAACAGGTTTCCTCTGATCCCCTAGAAAGCCTTCTATTTCACACAGGCCCTGGGCTGTGTTTGTTGTCCTTAAGCCAGTTCTCTGCCTCGGAATTTAGACAATCGTTCAACTGCTCAGTTTCATCCCTCTAAAGCAATCCAAAGAGTTCACAGGAGATATATCAATGAGTCAGTTCATTCCTGCCTCACCCAACCATTCCCTATGTGACGCGCCGGGCAAGATAACTTTCATCGAGATGAAAAGGAATCTCCTTTGTCTACAATGCCGAAAGGCTTTTTATGAAGTCAAATCTTCCACGACATGGATAGCATAGGAGGAGAACTGGGGCACGTGATCGTTCTGTTTCTCCAAGGGCCTGTTTCACAAAGAAAAGATGCACAATTGCCTGCCTGCCCCAAAGGAAACGGTTACCAAACTGAAGTCATCATTTGCACTAAAAAATGTCTGCGGTTTCTGCTTCTAAAAAGTTCGAAAAATGTCCTTCTTGGATGCTGCAGAAAACGTGACTAAGACAACTCTTCAGAGGTCCACAATAGGGAAAGGAAATGTCAGAACCAAATTTTCAGGCTCAATTATTCATCTCATAAATAAATTTTGAAAATGGGTTTCTCTTAGGAAAGCAGAGAAGTACAGTGTTTAGCAATTATGCAAACCCTGAACACTTGGCTCCTTGAAAGCATTTCTGTTGGTCTTGGAATGCTCTCTGCATCCAAGTAGCTGACAACGTTTCTTATTATTATTATTAATAACCCAAGACTTTAAGGAAGGTATGAGCTCTCTTTGCGTGAATAAAGAGACTCTGGCTTAATTCCATTTTTTTTTCCAGCTCTACTGTGAACCAATGGCTGCTGATTTTTCTACTTGCACACCACTCTTAGGTGTTTTCTAATAATAATTTGTTATTCAATTCAGGGTGAACTTAAAGTCCTTTAAGAAGCCTTACAGAAATGTTGGCACAGAAGAAACACAGTTGAGCTCTCAGCAGTTGTGATAATTGTTCTTTTAGCATGCCTGGCCACTGAAAAATGGCTCCAAAGCAGCTTGTTGGTGTTTTGAAGCAATCATTACCAGAGGAAGCTTGTGGACCTGGAGACTCCTAGCGAAGTTTCTTTCTGTTGCTTACTGCCTCACTGCTCTGTGGGAACCCTTACAAAAGACGCCTGCAAGGCTGAGACTTGGCCCTCTAGGGGCTTACAGTTTTAGGCAGTGTCCAACTTGAGATGCTATGTATGTAGCATTATGCAAAACCCTACAAGAGCTCCAGAAATAGAAAGCATACCTTATCTTCAAAGAAGATTCAATCGAGTTGGAAAGGCAAGATGAATGCTAGAAAGGTCATCAGCAAGGGCTGGAAATAGAAATGTTCCAAGGATATGGGGGTGCCTTTAACTGGATTTTAAAAGATTGATGAGATTTGAGTAGAAGGAAGGTATCTAAGAAGCAGAATAAGAGGAATGAAAATGTGAAGGTAGAAATGAGTACATCACTCATGTGGGACTCAAATGGTGTTTTGTTCCCTCCTCTTTCTTTTGGTCTTATTAGATACATCAATAAGGACAAGGCCAAAATTATTTGAAAGAATTTCAGCTCATCTGCATGAACTTTCTATGGAAGTAGAAAAACTAGGGAACCACAGAGAGTGGATGGGAAAAGATAACTCAGTGGGTTGGAAAAGTCTCTCTGAAAGGAAAAAAATATGGGAAAGATTATAATTATAATCCAGTCTATTAAAGAACTGCCACAGGAACATAGAATCCTGGGGCACAAAGAGTACCAGGAAGACATGATTTCTTTCACTCAGCTAGGTGACCATATACATGAACAGAAAGAGAAATGAAAGAGAATGAGACTTGGGTGCCATACTGTAAGAATGCAGATATTCCAAGGTAATTCACCAAGTTCTCATCTTTGCGTTGGAGCTGTCACTGAACTTTTCCATCCACATGCCCCCACAATTCTTCACTAAACTTCTCCTTTGGCTTCTTGTAAAATCTATTCGTGTTCAAAGACTTCTTCAATTGACTATCTTGACTGCAAACATAGTCAGTAATGAAGCAAACTTGCCCTCTAGGGAGCATGACTCTCCATCATCCAGGTAGGCCTCTAGTTGTCCCACCCCCCCCCAACTCCAACCAAGAAGTGAGCTTCTATGCTCATCTGGTACATAAGAACTCCATCAGTAATCTAGGGATCTCATTATAAACTCTAAGCACTTTCCCAAGGAGAATATTTGCCTAAGTGAATTCTATCAAATGTGAATTTCTCAATCTTGTTAAAAGGGGATGGGAGTGGGATGATAGTTAAAGAGTATAGAATTTCAGTTGTAAAAGATAAATAGATTCTGGAAATTTACTTGTTAAGAAAAAAGACTACTGTATATATTATTAAACTTTGCTTAAAGCAAGTCTTGAGCTGCTGCTTGGTGGTCGAGCACTTGCCTAGCTAGCATGCACAGGTCACTAGGTGTGATCCCAAGTACCACATGAGGCAAGTGTGCTGATGCATACCTGTAACCCCAGCAGTCCAGAGAAGAGCCAGGAGGATCAGAAATTCAAGGTTACCCTTGGCTATATATGGAGTTTGAGATCAGCTTGGACTACAGGAAACACTGTATCAAAAACCAAAAAAACAAGCAAAAAAAAAAAAAAAAAGCAAAGACTTGCTGTAGGTTAAAATTTCAGCCCAAGGTTGGGATATACAAGCCATGGGCCTCAGAAAAGTCAGAGTAGAAAGGCAACATGAGCATGTGGAGGAGGCCACAGGCCTCAGGTTGCATAGGACACAGAGTAGGGAGCAAGTCTGTGCCAATAGCTTCATTCTCCTTTTTTATTCCATGCCGGAGCCCCAGCCCATTGGATAATGCCAACCACACTCAAGGCAGGTCTTCCTTCCATGGCGAATTGTCTCTGGAAATGCACTTCCCGACACACTTAGAAAGATGTTTTACAAGTCTCCGGGTACTTCCCCACCCAACCAAGTTAACAATCAACATTAATTTAAGTAGACAGCACAACAGTCTACTTAAATCTCGTAAAGTTGTAGCATTCCAAACCCCATGGGATTGTAGAACAGTCTTCCTGTGTTTCCTGTCATTGTTCAGAACTGGCCTCCTTCTGGGCCATACATCAATCAAGGTAGGGAGTCACATCATTTGATCACTGCATCCACCTAAACACATTTTAAGGTTAGAAGCTTTAGGAAGACTTGGACACCACACCCTATTCTTTATCTCTTTCTCCTTTTCTTTTATCCCCCTCCCTCTCCTCTTTCTTTCTTCTCCTTCCCCATCTCCCTTTGTCATACACAGAACATTTATGTTCACAGTCAGAACCTATGAACTAAAGAAGAAACCTGGGCCAGTGTTGATCCTGTGATATTACAGATGGCTCTATGGCTACCAATTTGGGGTATCAACCAAGATCAATTCTGTCTTATTGACTGTACTGATGATGTCTTCTTTCCCTAATACCTTTGTTCCTAGCTTGCCTTGTGTGTTTTAGATAATTGTCTCACTAGCTTTCCTCAACTTTTGTTAAGTCTAGTTATTATTTTATCCACTAGAATCTAAAATCCTTAAAATTAGCAATGACATTGTTTTCTTTTATCTTCCTTCCAAATCTTTGTCATAATTCATTTGTTCTTAAATGTTCTTAGTGGATGAACCACTAACTAGACAGGAAGCCTGCTGAGGATTATTTACTTCAAGGCTGTAGTTGTAGATGATAGGAATACTTAGAAAAGGAAAAGGAATGAGAAGTCTTTGGGTCAGAGAGAGAAGTCAAAGGAAAACACATCAAGGAAGAGAATAAGAGGAAATGAAAATAATATGGATAAAGGGGGCCCTTTGAAGAGGAAACTAAAGCATATGGCAGATTGGTGAGGGAAAGCTGAGCCGTTCTAATGGATGCACATAGGGGAAAAATTCCTGGTCCACGTGTGTTCAGCTGGAACCAGAAAAAGGGAACATAACTAGTGATTGAACTTGACTGTATTAGATTGAACTACAAAATGTTGCTAATGTCTGACTGTTCTTCACCTATGGGAAGAACAAGAACTTGATTGAACCATATCTATGTAACCAGAGAGTTCCCTTGATGGTTACCCAACTAGGGAAGGATGGTAGGAATAACTCTGAACATGTGACTCACTTACTTTGTTGTTTTCTTTTGCCAAGTAGCTTTAAGGAAATTAACACATAAGCAAATACTAAAGTTACCAGTAAAACATGACAAAATCAACTGCATTTATTTCTTTACATATTTAACATATATGCACATATATTTAAATAAACACTTTATAGTAACTGTGAATGCACATTTTAATAATGACAATCCCACTAATTATCAACTAAGTGGCTATTGGAAGGATAAAGTAACTACTTCTTTTAACTTGTTTGTCTGTATCCCACAATCTGCCACAAATATATACATATGAGACAGGAGGCAAAAAGAGGGACTGAGGATTTCTGTTTTGTAACTTTATGTCGTCCAAGAAATGACAAATTGCTTTTAACAAATACATTAATTTTTTTGTCTCTGTTTATTTCTTTTGAAAAGAAAAAAGAGGAACAGAAACTTGACAGTTGGGAATAGAAAATACCTCACGGATGTGGATTTTATTGCAAGCTCTGTGCCTGAGTTAAAGACATTAACGCTGAATTCAGCCACAAGGATCAAAACTCCTACAAAACTCTTCCAGCCGCAGCATTTATGACTCCAGGTTTCGTTTGAGAAAATGAGAATGTGCTCCAGCATTGTGGTCCTAGGTCCCCTTCTCGCCTGCTGTAAGCGCAACCACAGTCTGTTCTCTTAATGCAATGGAAATGTTCAGTTGGTATTGTTTTCCACCACCATGGAAACACCTGCTTCCAAATTAATTTATAATCTATTTTACACCTATGGCTGCATGCCACATTCCAGCTTGGGCTTTTTTTTTTTTAAGAGAGTTTTGGTAAAGTGTACAAGAAAATTTATAATGTCTGCTTCTTCTCTTTTTTGTTCTCTGTGACATAATGTTGGCTTTTACACATTTCATTTTATGTCCAGCTTTTTAAGATGTTAATAATATGTAAAGATATGTGATGTGTTGGAATATATGTGAAGTCTTTTTTTTTCTGAGTCTTTTAAAGCATATCCCAACACAGATATTGTACACTGCACATACTTTCCTTACATCTTGTTCCCAATTTCTCCTTTTATTTGGCCAGACTAGACCATGCGGTAAAGTATCTTTTGAGTTTCTTTAACAAAGAAACCTGAGGGTGCCTATAACTTCACTAACTTCAAATGTGAATGACTCACTTCTGTGAAAATATTTATTCCCATCCCCCCCCCTTAGATTTTGTGGTAAAGGGAAGAAGTGTTTAATGCATCCCAGATGACCTTGTGAAGAGGGATTATGAAAATCAGCTTAACTTCTGTTTCATTCATTTTGTTTGTCCTGTTTGTCAAGTACACACCCACAGAACTCCACAATTTAAAAAAAAAAATATTTAAGCTGTTTTCAACACACCACATTAGTATTTAGGTTGATAACATACATTTTAAATACAGTTTACAGTTTAAATACTTTATGAAGAGAACCACCCTTTTTCACAGCAAAGAACAAAGAAACACAAAACCATTTAGTGACTGAAATGTCTAGTCCCACTGTAAGCAGGTCAATGAAACCAGCATGGCTCCTACAGTCCTCAAACATCTGCTGTTGTCCAAGAATGCTGTAATTATGTCACTAGAACAAAATCATGTCAAATCATGAACTTGAGAGAGAGAAAAAAAAGAGGGAAGGATAGGAAAGGAAGTATTAGCTCCCAATAGCAAAACCTGAGCCATGAAGTCAGGCAGAATACTATTGGACCATCCCAGTTCCATAGCTGGGGGTGAACCATATGTAACTCCTGAGCATCAAAATTAAAGACAACCATTTGTTCCCTCCCACTACTCAACGGTGGTCTATATAGATCAATAATGTAAATACTTGCTGTCTCTTAGGGCAGTGGGTCTCAATCTTTCTAATGTTGTGACCCTTTAAGACAGTTCCTCATGTTGTGGTGACCATCAATCATAAAATTATTTTTGTTGCTACTTCAAAACTGTAATTTTAGTACTTTTATGAATCATAATATAAATATCTGTGTTTTCCAATGGTCTCAGATGACCCCTGTGAAAGGACCATTCAACCCCCTTAGGGGCCACGACCAACATGTTGAGCATCATTGTCTTAGGTTTTCTTTTGATGTTTTTACAACACATGGAGCTTTTGCTACAGTAGCTGTTATTATTTGTGAGTATTTTAATTACCTGCAAGTCAATAAGCAGGATAAAAAAAATAGTAAAGTGGTTTTATCAATGGCAATGGTCATAATGGCAAGTGTCTTAAAGGCAACACTAAATGTCATTCTCTTTTCTTCATTCTTTTTCCTTTATTAAACTTCTGCGAAGTTTTGATGCTTAGAAGAAATCATTAATATTTAAGGTTTTGTAATGTAATGTGAAAGTCACCATCAGGTTTAAAGTCTCAAGGATTATACCCTTGTTGTTACACCACTGTTGTTTATCAAAGCAGTCTGCAAGTTCACACAAGAGTGTCAGCAAAGGGTGTCTTTATAGCTCACAGGCTAGGGCTCATAACTCAGTCTCGGCATCCTACATCACTCTTGCTTCACAGGTCTATCTCAGTGATCTTTTAAATTAAAAAGAAAAGTAATCAAATGCAGAGGAAGCAAATAACAGACATCTGGGCAGCCAGAAAGGGATTAGTAATATTACCTTATAAAATAATGAGAAGTGATTGCCTAATTGGTAAGCCATGCCCTCAGACGATAGTGTTAGTCATCTATTTATTCCTTTGTGTATTATGTTTGTTTACTGATGTTTTTCCCTATCTAAAGAGCCTGCATACCATGCCACACTACTGTACATGCTAAATTGTAAAACCTCCATATTGGCTCACTAATCACAAATGACTAGCAACTTTCCGAGTATTTGCTGGAACTGCTTTAGGATATTACCAGAAAGAGGTTAAAATTGTGGGAACAGATAACTTGCAGTCTTCATGAATCGCCAAAACACAACCTGAAAATATTTATAAATAATAAATTCTTTTCCTTCTCTCTCTCTCTCTCTCTCTCTCTCTCTCTCTCTCTCTCTCTCTCTCTCTCTCTCTCTAACCCTGGTGACAAATACTCCTCCTTGGAGATCAGAAGAAGGCATCAGATCTCCTAGAGCTGGAGTTACATGAAGCTCTGATCTACCTGACCCAGTTGGTAAGAACAAAACTCCGCTCCTCTCTAATTGCACCAAGAACCTGAAAAGCCTACTTCTTCAAGGAATGTCCCCACATCAGAGCTTCAGCTATCCCAGTCATGCTAATGCTTCTCAAATCTACATTTCTGGTCCCAATGCCCTATAAGAATTTGTCGGTTTGGATGTCCCAGAAAATGCCACTGGAAGCGTTTAGATTCCATACTTTCCTGACACCAGCTCCTTTTCCACCCCTTGCTTCAAATATTTATCACCAGAACATCACTCATCAACATCCCAATTCATTATTCCACTTCACCACACACACTTTTTTTTTCTTCACAGAATTTGCCACTACATGCTCTGTATCTAATTAAAATCTTCAGTGGGTCTCCGAAGTGGACTTTCTCTTTATTCTCATTGAGGGTATTTCCCATCAGATTCTAACCTCTTCTACCCTCCTCCTCCTGTGAAGTTGAAAGAGTTTCCCATTTGTATTTTTATTATGCTCCCCTCCCCCATTTAATATACACCCCATGAGGTCAGGAGGCATTCCAATTGTTTGGTTCAGTTAGTGGGTGCACTAGGCACTCAATCAATATTACTCCAGCAGATAAAAGTACACATGGGCAAATGAAAGAACTGGCCATAATGCTGGGGGTAGGGAATGCTCACCCAGAAAAATACAAACTTGCATTTGAATCTGTTCTCACATCTACCCTGCACTTCCAATCAGTTGTGAGTTCTGATGGTTTGTCTTTTCAACATTTCTTCTCCACCAAATCCGAACCCCAAATAAACTCTAATCTGTCCTTTTAAAATAAAATTCCCAGGCTTCCTCCACTGTACTCATTTCTTCCTGAAGAGTCTTTCTAAAAATCCTAGTTTTCATCACTCTACAGAACTTAAAACTCTCTATGGCTTCCAGAACCCTGCATAATCTAACCACAGATACATTCTACTTTTCCTGCTGCCTTCTAATTTCTAGTCACTGCTCAACACTCCCTTTCGTCGGCTTCGCCTGAAGGGGCTGGCTCCTCACTTGCAATGTTCTTTCCACCCTCACTGTCTTTACTTAGGATACCACATCTAACTTAACACCTCCCCTCCTCCCCATTTATTCCAACCCTGTACATTTTCTTGCGATCGAAGACCCAGTTCTGTTCCCCTGAGCTCTCTGAAACCCTCACCAACAAGCCCACCTCCATAGCCTGCTGCTTCGTCTAGTCTGAACCTCACTTGTTCGCTGTATTGATGATTTCATCATTTCACTTTGGCTCCTCCATACCCCAAGAAGGGAGCACACATGATACTAGACCATTCTCATGAACATTCCTGAATCAGTGCCCTACATAGTCATGAGTCCAAAAGCCTCATACACCTGAAAATATCTTTAAATTGTACCAAGATATTTCAAAGAGATGAGGCAAATATCTAAAGTGCCCCCTTTTCTATCATGATCTCGGACGTCTTCGTGACAGCTGCTCATGAACAGTTCTTCTCTTTTGGAGTTATATTCCCTATCATTAAATTCTGATCCATTATGATTTTCATGTTTTTCTCTGTCTTCTTACCCCTCAACTTTGAATTTATTATTTTTCTGGGAATAGCTCTTTGCCTTTGTCTCTCACTCCTTCCAATAGTAGTCATTAACTGGAAGAATCCCTATCCTGGGAACTGTGAAAGTAAAGAGAACTTTTCTTCTTTCAAAGGCAGTGAGAGAGGAAGAAGAGCTCTGAGTGTAACGGGTTAACACTGTTGTGCCATGACGTCCCTCCAGTTAAATCTTAGGGGATCACTACACAGCTATATTACTTGTTTCTCCTGGAGGACTTCTCATCAGATCCTCGACTCTTTCCTACCTTTCCATCTCCTGTGATGTCGGAAGACTTATCTTGATAGCAAACATCACTGTTGGGTAGACTAAGCTAAACAGTGGCCTAAAACTTCAGCTGTATGTTCTCCATATGTAGCCCAGCAGCAACTGCCCCACCTCTGATCCCCATCCATCAAAGAAGCACAGAGGACGGACATGTGGCTCATGCTAGCCCTTCTCCATGCACAGCCCTCATCCACAGAGCGATAGCCTCATCGCCCACCAAGTTGTTCTCTCAGAGTTCCTAGACACCACCTCATCTGTGGGTAAAATGAACTACGGCATGCATGACCCTGGAGCAGCTCAGTGCCATGGAACGTTGCACAGTCCAATCCCAGGGAATATCCACAAATGAAAGCATCCACAACAGACCAGAGGAGGGTGAAGGCAGTTGACTCAGTGAACAGGAAAATGGGAAATCCAAAAGCTGCTACCGGAAAATGTCCACGCTAACTGAAGGAGACTTCGGGAAGAGATTAGGTCTGCCAATAGAGTCAGCAAAAGCGCATAATTAAACATCAGTAGTATTTCCCAACTTGGGCCCATGACCTCCTCATGCTTACAGTACCAGGCATGAGTTCCCTTCCATGGTGTGGCTCTCATATCCAATCAAAGGGTAGCTGATTAACCCCACGACAACCACGATGCTGTTGCACAGAAGGGCGCACCTTGCCCAGCAGGTTGGTTTTTAGGGTTCACAGCTAAGTAAGAAAATGGATGCCTTCTCTTCTCCAACAGCCTACATGGTCCACCTTCTGGCACTTAGAAAGCTAGCCAACAGGGAGGAAGCATCCAGTCCAATCCTAGCTTTTTTTTTCTATATCTTACAGCCAAGGTATATGTGTCTTCAGCAAAGGATTTTTCAAATTTTTTTCTGTGTTGTTGAGAATATCATACAGATATACAATGAAATATGGTCATATATCTACATCCATATCTCTCCTCCAACTCCTCCCATATTCTGCCACCCAATTTCATATCTTTTTTTTTGATAACCCACTAAGCCCAATTAGTTTTGTTCCATATATACATACATGTGTGTGCTGTCATCCATTAGAGCATGGGAATCCTACCAGTTACCCTGGTTTTGTTGTTATTGTTATTGTTATTCTTAGAATAAAATATAGGGTAAACTTTAACTTTGAGTTAGGCAAAGAATTTCATCTTATAACATTGAAAGCACAGTAATGAAATTTTTAAAAAATATATGACAGTGATTCATGATTTTTTTTAGAAATCTCTGATACAGACATTTAAGAATTTGAAAGAAGTGGCAGACTTGCAAAAAATAATACAAATCATATTTCTGGAAAATATATCCAGTATATATACAGCATTCTCAAGGATAATCATAGAACACAAGTTTTGAAGTAGAAATTTTTCTTTTTTTTTTTGAAATCATAATTACATCATTTCTCCTTTCCCTTTCTTCCCTCCAAATCCTCCCATATACCCCTCCTTTCTTGGTCTATTTCAAATTCATGGCCTCTTTAAATAATATTTTTATTAATTCTTTGAGAATTTTATACAATGTATTTTTATCACATTCACCCCTGCCCCAAATGCTCCAAAATCCACCCTCTGCACCCTCACCTCCCTACCCACCCAACTCTGGGTTGTCATCATTGCTGCCATGGTTGTTTCCTCCTCCTCCTCCTCCTCCTCCTCCTCCTCCTCCTCCTCCTCCTTCTCCTCCTCCTCCTCCTCCTCCTCATTTCTCTTCCCATCAAGTCCAGTTTGTTTTGCCCAACTACTCTTGAGAGAAGGTCCTACCCTAGAGTCTGGTCCACCTATCATGGGTCACACCATTAAAGAAAATAAACTTTTCCTCTCTCAGCAGCTATTAAACGACAATGGCTCCTCAGCCAGTGGCGGGGCTTCATGCCCACCTCCACATGCTGGGACTTTGGCTGGCTTGGGCTTGCTGATCTTGTGCATACTGTCACGATTCCTGTGAGTTCATATGTGCAGCTGCTCTGTTGTGTTCAAGAACCACTGTCTCCTTCAAATGATCCACAACCCCTGGCTCTTAGAATCTTACCACCCTATCTTCCCTGAAAACCTGAGTCTTGGAAGTCAGGGTGTGATGCATATACCTAGTTTCAGGCTGAGGACTCCATAATCACTTATTCTCTTCATGTTGACCAGTTGAGGATCTCTTTATATTGATCGACATATACTGCAAGGGGAAGTCTCTCTGATGAGATTTACGTCGTTCAAATTCATTTTCAACTCTGTCCATTTAGCAGAATAACAAGAGATTCTCCCCTAGGGCCCACAACCTATCTTAAGCCACAGGTTCTTGGCCTCATTAATAGTGCCATGTTTGGGTTCCAGCTCAAGGACTGGGCCTGAGGTCCAATCCCAAAGTCATTGGTTACTCCCATAGCATTAATGCCACTATTGTACCAGTGAGCATATCCCGTCGGGCTGGTTATTCTCGTAGCTCCCAGGGTTTACAGCTGTGTGAGACTGATGATTGCTTGTCACCTCTAGTGGTGTGCATAGCACCTTCCAGCAAATGTGAAAACTATGGAGGATGAAGCTTCCAGGTAAAGGGCAGCTGGGTTTCTCCATACGTTATAACTCAAGTATGCGGCACGCTAAACCGCAGAGTCTTAGCATCAAGTTCTAGAAGTTAACCAAGAGTATTGGCAATAGCTTGTAATGTTTGGGAAGGTCTATGAAATCCCATTGGCCAACGACTCAAAAAGAGGTATCCCATTCCTGGCACTGGGGGTTTTATTTGATAGCAAGTGATATCGGCTTGGGGTATTGTTCTATCATTGTAAGGTAACGCCATTAAAGCTCTTCTTATATATGTATCTGTATATATTTTAGGAAGCTTCTACAGTGGTAGGTTTCCATATGTTTTTTTTCTTTTTCTTTAAATATTTTACTTACTTTTGTATGCATTGGTGTTTTGCCTGCATGTGTGTCAGTGGGAGGGTACCAGGTCCCCTAGAACTGGAGCTACAGGCAGTTGTGAACTGACATGTGGTTGCTGGGAACCGAACCCAGGCTCTGAAAGAAGAGCCAGTGCTCTTAACCACTGAGTCATCTCTCCATTCCGCCCAGATGGCTTTTTCAAAGGGGCCTTTCTTGTCAGTTATCTCTCCCCAGAAGTCTCCCTTCTGCCCTGCCCTCCCATCCCCTACTCCAGTTAATCCTTCCTGTTCCATTATTTGCTTTTCTCTCTTTACATCACTGCATTTTGTGCCCTCTCCCTTGAAAGATCCCACCCTCCCTCACAGCCTTCTACTAACTTCCTAGCTTCCATGAGCATTCCAAGTAGAATGCACATACCTAGAGAATCAGGAAAAGGGTCTCATCCTCTAGTTCCAGCAGCCCACTAGGAGAATTGACAAGAACTTGTGGGGTTTTTTTTGGGGGGGTGTTTGGGGTCTCCATGTCAATGCCTGGGAAGGCATCCCATACCTTGGACAGGGGATTTTGTTTAGTCACCCACTGTTTCTAGCAGCAGCATTATCCAGCCATGGAAATGATTCCCTGTGTGTTTTTATTTGGGTTATAAGATAATAGATTTTTTTATATGGCTTTTTCATACACTCTTTATTATGGTTAATTCCTGCCTTCTACATCCTCATCTCCCCAATCCCCCTACCTCCCTCATGACCCAAGTCTTTTCTATGTCAGCATTTCCCTTTACTTTCAACTGTGCTCTACCATCCCTCCTCCCCTAAGGTAATCCACCCACAACATCTCTTTCCTTGTTTCCTGGAATTTACCACTGTTGCTGAACTAATTTGGCATAGCATCATACTGACTTCTCAACCTCCGTGTTTATACTAATAGACAAAAACTACCCTCAGGCTTAAGCCAAGAAGCCTCTCTCTGCAGTGAATGTTGGTAATCAAAGACCCGTAGCTGCCCAAGATGTTGAATGTAAGTGGCAGTTGAGGGCTCAGGCCTAAACAAGGCATTTCCAACTACCCCCTCTAAGGCTCAGGAAACATTGTGGGGGAGGGAGTAGGAAATATATGATAGCTGGAGGATAAAGAGATGCAGAACATCATCTGTACAATGCCATCCTCTAGACTTGCTATACCCATTGAGTACTGGCTAAATTTCTGTCAACTTAACACAAGCTAGAGCCATTGTAAAAGAGACAACTTCAATTGAGAAAATAACCCCCCCACTAGACTGGATTGTGGGCAAGCCTGTGGTACATTTTCTCGACTGATGATTGATGTGAGAGGGTGCAACTCACTATGTATGGCGCCTAGGCTGTGGTCTTGGATACTCTGAGAAAGCCATGGGAAGCGAAGTCGGTAAGCAGCACTCCTCTATGGCCTATGTATCAGTTCCTGCCTCTAGGTTCCTGCCCTGACTTCCCTCAGTGATGGATTGTTAACCTGGAAGTGTAAGCAAAATAAACTCTTTCATCCCAAGGTTGCTTTTTTTGGCCATGGTGTTTTATCACAGCAATAAAACTCTAAGACACACTGAAATCCTGAATTCACAGCAATTGCTCACGGGGAGGGGCTCATGAGCTCCTACCCATTACTGCTGAACTATTAGCTATTTGTATATTGAAGAGGGGCTCATTTTGCCTTCAACTGTATATCCGCTGCTGAGCCCACCAGGCTCCAAAAGATAACTCCAAATCCTTGGTTACACAAATGACCCTGGTTAAACTCAACAGATCACAGGAAAAAAAAAAATGAATAGAGATGAATGTGAGAAAGCAATTTATAAGGAAGAGGGGATAGACAGGGATGGTAGGGATATGGAAAGAGGGTAAGAATGATCAATTTGCATTATTTACACGCATGAAATTGTCAAAGAGCAAATTTAATTACTAAAAAAAAAGTGCATAATTAGGAACATAATGATACTGTTTGTGTGGTTCCTGTTTTATTCCATGGCTCTGTAACTGAGAAAACGAAGGCATCATAGAAAATAAGATAACCTTAGGTACGTCTAAATGTTCATGAACAATTTAGAAAGCCATAGATAGTGTGTACTCAGGGCTGGGAACGTAACAGGAATACCATTGATAGTTTACTCACTACCAGTCTCCCCCAACCATGTTTTCCCTTCCATAAGGAGGCTCTACATCTTCCAGTGATTTATTCATTCTAAAACACTCTTAAAGGGGCTGCAGAAATAGCTCAGTCATTAAAGTCACTGCCACACAAGCATGAGGACCAGAGTTTAAATCTCCAGCACCAATGTAAAAGCCAAACTTGATGTACGTCTTTTACCACATCATTAGATGGGCAGAGACAGGCAAACCTGTGGAGTTCATTGTCCAGGCTGCATGGCTAAGTCAATGAGCTCCAGGTTCAATGAAGACTGTGTCTCAAAAATACAGCGAAGAACAGTGGCTGGAGAGATGGCTCAGCAGCTAAGAGCACTCACTAGCTGTTCATCCGGAGGACCTGGATTCCATTCCCAGCACCCACATGTTGGCTCACAACCATCTACAACTTCCATCCCAGGGGACCTCAAAGCCCTCTTCTGGCTTCCTTACCTATACACATAGTGCACAAATATGTATGAAGACAAAACATCTATACACATCAAAATAATAAATATAAAAAGTTTTCAAAAATAAAGAAAGCGAAGAATAATAGAGGAAGACACCCAGCATCCACTTCTGGCCTCTATATACAGGCACTCCCAAGTGCATGCATGACTGAACACACACATGCACACACACATGCACACGCACACATACACAAAATAAAAATATTCATGAGGCATGTGCTTAGCCTTGGAAATACAGTGGCAAATAGGAAAAAAAAATAACTGTACCTTACCAGGGATCTGGGCACAAAGCAGATGGTTAATAAACATCTGAGCACGGACAAAACCAGACTCCAGTGGTCCCATCTCAGACAACCCCCCACTGGAATCTGCATGCCTAAGAGAGCTCTAAACAGGATTTGCTGTCACAGGAAGTAGTTAATGTTGACTTTATGGCTAAGGATAACCAAGAGACAGAAATAAAAATGGGTGTCCTGAGAAAACAGTGATGCCTGAGAGACTCCACTTGAAAATGAATTGCTAAAATAGACATCCTCATCAACAGAAAGGAAATCTGGTAAGTTCCAGAGGGAATAATATCAGCATTTGCCATTCCAAACCATGCCAAATTCCATCATAAATCAAAGTAAGAAATAGCCATAAGAAAAATTTTACTACTGAGATTTGTCATGGTTGTGTGTATATCATTCCACATATACAAGTTAATTTTCCATCATAGTTAATATAAATTTTTAAAAGGTCAAAATGCAATTGGATTCCATTTAAATAAAGGACACCTAATAAAATAGAATCCTGCTTTTTATTTTTTGTTTTTTTTTAAGACAGGGTCTCACTGTGTATCCCGGCTGGCCTGGAACTCACTATGTAGACCAGGCTAGCCTCAAATTGATAGATCCACCTGCCTCTGCCTTTCATGTGCTGGGATTAAAGGTGTGTGCCACCACACCTAACTCCACATTTTGTAATATATCAACTATTAGAACGTATCAACAAAATTATAGTAAATGTCCATATTTTAAACCCTGCTACAAAAGATGTAAAATCTAAATGGTATATTCTTGAGTCATACATTTTCAGGATATAGTTCCTTGGTTGATAAGCACTTATTGAGTGCCTGTTTATCATTTAACAGGTAGCTCTCTTTTCTCTGAAGCAGTAATGATCAAGACAGAACAGTATGTCACAGGGATGCTCCAAATTCTTGTGGGGGAAAAAACAAAGAAATACAAACAGCATGACAAGAGAGCCCAGTGAGAGAAGCGTCCATCCTTCTTAGGGAAGGAAGGTGATAAGATGAAGTATATCAAGAAGAATAGGTCGCCGTGGCGGAAGGGTTGGGGGGGGGGACAGATAATGTAAGAGTCTTGAGGTGAGGAGAGAGACTGTGAAATGCCATCTTCTAAGCAGGACATGGACATGGGGACTGGGAACTCAGAGCAGCTGTGTATACTGGGCACTGGGTCCACAAAAGCCAGGCCCTCCTAAAGTCAGCCACAGGATGGGAAAGGACCTACAGGGATCTACCTCCCACTGCTGATCTGTCAGCAACCAACAGATCCTAGGGTGACAAGAAGCATCCATATCAAGTTGTGTACCACCAACTGGGGAGCCCACCAGTTCTGATGGTTAGTTCCAAGCTCAGGATCACAGGGACTAGCCTGGTTAAACTAAACAAAATCCGAACTAGTAAACAGGAAAGAGAGACTGCGGGGAGCTAGTAAAGGAGATAGAAGGAATTAAAGAGGGAATGGGGAGACAGACCGAAATGCACAGTATACATGTGCAAAAGTAGAGAACAGCAAAATTTGCTCATAAAATATACATTGAAGCAATCAATATTTTAAAAGAAAAATAGTCCTTAAGTCTTGTAAAATAGTGTTTTAAGGCAGATGCCAGTAGAATTGAAAAATAAAAAAGAGATCTCATTATGACAAAAAATATTAGTTATATAATGCTTCCCCTAGAGGCAAGTGTACCATTAGACAGTATTTTCAATAAGGGATAAGAAAAGATGTGACTGAGCCCTTGCCTAGTATACACAAGCCCATATTTAACCCACAGTGCACACTTGTGCACGTGCACAAGCACACACACACACACACACACACACACACACACACACACATACAGAGAGAGAGAGAGAACTAATAAAGGATAAGAAATACTTTCTTATTTGCCATCCAGTAGATTCTCAAGAACAGAGTAGGTGCTCAATAAATATTCCTGATGTTCAAAGAGTATCAAGGATCAAGGAATAGACAAGTCTCCAAAGACAACAGATTTTTCAACACTGAACTAAGAGTCGATCCTTTGCAGGGCACCCTGAAGACTCTTCAGGCATAGCTAGGTTTGGGTTGGAGGCATGCTTTCTGAACAGATACACAGAAGATGGGTTGGAGGAAAGGAAGAACAAAAGCAGGAAACTGATTGGAAATTACTACATACCACAATGAGCCTATGCCAATGGCTGGAAGTTGGTGAGGACACAATGGAAGAGAGGGTAGCACATAAGTACATACATAATGGCAGTGAAATTAATAGGGTGATCTGGAAGAACTCCCAGATTTCTTCCACCACCCCCACTAGGAGAACAAGGCACTTGTGACAGTATAAGAAATATCAAGTATCTTCTATAAAACTGTTTATTAAACACAAGTTCACATGTATTTACAACAAAAATCCTGGGCCAGATACATGTGGGGAAGGTTTGGATTGCTTTCTTATTAATTTATCCATTCAAAGATCATTTAGTAAATTCCTGGTCTGTATCACATACTATGTTAAATGGTCATTGTGAATAAATTTATGGGACAGGGTGTTTTCTCTCCCCTCATGGAGGTGATATCTTCATATAGGAAATAAGCTATCCATCACATCACAGGCAGATAAGGGATGTAGTATAGGAGGACTTAAAGACTGTACAATGGATGTTCTTTATGAATGTTCTTTATCTTAAGGGTTATGGAAATCATAGAAATGTCTTAAGAACCAAGGGGCAAGTATAACCAAATGGTATTTATGCTTGGTAAAGGTCACTCTGACTATCTGTAGAGGATCCACTTGGAGGTCCTTACAGGGTCCATGACAGAGTCAATTGGACCTTAGTTTCCCAATCGTCACCTGTTTCCATTCTTGTACATCAATGCCTTGCATTATAACAGTTATTATACTTTCACAATAAATCCATACTGGAGTGTTAGTAGTGGAGGTAGATAAAAGAACTTTCTAGTAGATAAGATGAATAGCCTGTTTGGACGTCATAGTCTAGCTGATAGTCTAGACATCAGCTTCTTATGGCTGTTGACAAGTAGAGGGTACAAGAAGTGACGACATACAAGGAGGCCAAGAGCCAGCCCCTTGGCAATAACACAAGTTAGTCCCCATCAGTGCCCTCTCTTGTTTCTGTTCACCCACACATACCCTGGCACTTGGCCATCTCCATCTCCAGAAACAGTACCACTTAGCCTCTTGGTTTATAAATGAGGGAAATTAGTCATTATAAAGTACATAACATTCCCAGACTAGTTTCAGTTCACCCTGAAACAAATTGTCAAATATTTATTTCTTCACATAGAAAGGCCAAAGACGTATTCAGTGATGCGTTTGACACATATTGCTCTCTGACCAAAAGGACCAAACACAATCCAGTTGTCCTGTGCAGAATCTTAGTCTCTCTCTTTCCCTCTGGTTTGTGTTCCTTTTGCCAAAGCTGCCAAAGCAAGCAGACCAGATGAAACTCACCAATTTGTTGTTTATTTCAACTCAGCTCAGATAAAAGACTCAGTTGATAGGGATATAATTAAACCTTTGTTCTAAAGGAGCTTATGGGATAATCTCTAGGTTCTAGTTCTCCAGGCCATCTTTGTCCCCAAGTGCCAAACATAATCCTATGTAGGCTAGAAGCAGGATCTGATAAGAAGAAAAAGTATGAAATGAGCAAGGCAAAAATCAATAAACTGTCAATATATTTGTATCAAACATTTTTAAAAAGTATTGTTCTGCTTTCCATGGAAGGAATATACTGTTGTACCCACAGAAAGCACACACTTAGTTTAAAAAAAAAAAAATGGCTCCTAAGAAGCCTGGGATTTGCATCAACCAGAGCATGAACAGGAAGTTTTGGTGGGTCCTGAGAAGAGGTAGAGTTTGGGGAGCGGCCAGGAGCACAGCCAGAGCGCCAACAATGATGGGTAAGATGAGAAAGTGAAGTCCAAGGATGAACAAAGCTGAGAGCAGAATAGACAGGATGGGTGCTTGGTGACTCCTGGAGGGTTTTAGGGATTTGAAGGGAAGTGGAAGGGTTTTATTTGTCCGGTTGTTCTGTTGGTGGAATGCTTTCCAGTTCTACTATCTGTTTACCTGGACTGTTTGGAAGTGACATAAGCCATAGAATAAAAAGGTCAAGTTTGAAAGAGAAGAAAGAGTGGACTTCAGTGTGAGACTCAAACCTATGGGAGGAATGAATATCTCAGAGATTAATAAGCCAGAGACATGTTCATCTGTGGATCCCTCAATCTACACAATTCTTGTACATCCCGAAATAGGAGATATGGGTGACAACAGAAAGCATATCAGAAGGCCTAGAGGATCAATCATGGTGGCTCCGGAGCAGAATGTGACAAGAACCTACTGCATGAGAGAGGCTTCATGGCCCACTAATGGGACATCCTAGCACATTTTAAACTCATCCATTTGGGATTTCAAGGCTTTCTCTCAACAAAAGGCACTGAAGGAAACATGTGATTCTCATCAAGCTTGTGCTTAAAGATGCCCATGAGCACACAGGGGACTTGGCTCACTGCAGTATCACAGTGCTTCTCCTGCTTCAGGTCTGTCTGCTTTACAGCCCTACTTTAGAGTCACATGACTGGGGACAACATACCTCTCTGTCTCCTACCTCCCCTGGAACTGCAAACTTAGGAAAATCTGTAACATGGGAAGGTTTTGGTTTGGGTTTTTATAAAAATAAGGTGGATAATAACAGCCACCTTGTACGGAGTACTCATACATAGACACTATGTTTTGTCTATTTCACATTCTCAAAAAATAAAAAAAAATGTTTACAGCAACTCAATGGATTCAGCTCCTAATCTAACTCTGAAACCTACTGAGCTCTTCTGCTTCCTTCAGAGGAGCTACCAAAGCAGTTAGCAAGACCTGAGATGGAAAACATTGTGGCGGGGGAAGAGAGAAAGAAGGCCAAGGTGGCTGGTGGAAAGTGTGAGGCAAGAATGGATCTCCAGGGAAGAAAGGCTAGGAGGCAAAGCCGCAGCTTTTGAACATCCGCCATTTGAAAACCCAGATGCAGGTGAGCTGGAGAGGGGACTGGTGGGCTTTCAGAAGATAAGGAAGAGTGGACACACACACACACACACACACACACACACACACACACACACACACACACACACACGCAAGGCAGACACTCATACACAGAGAGTTGGTGAGTGTCCCAGGGCCGGGTTCCAACATGACAGGCATACTTGGCTTGGCCAACCGGAAAGTGCCTGAAAGAAGAGAGCTGGACGGAGATGAAAGGAAAGGAGCAGACACACCCACCTGCTGGAAAACAGAAATGGACCCACAGCGACAGCAGCTGATACCCCCCCATTTTCAAATGGCCACAAAGGAGTGACAGATTGGCAGCAACTGGTTTCAAAAGAAAGTCTATGATCACAAGATCCAGGACATATCTGGATCTCCACCACATGTCACTGGGGCCAGCACAAATAAAAAAGCCTCTACCCCCAGGGGCTCAGTTAAGTCAAGGGAGTTTATCTCTGAGAATTCTTTGTTTTTCATGCATTCTTGCGGTCGAGCACTGCCATTTCCAAAGCAGGGTTTTCATGTCTCCCACTTTTCCTGGATGAGGGAGATTAGTCATAGAACCACTGACCAAAGTGAAAATGACATTCCCAGGAACAAGCCCCTGGGCAGGTTCATGGCGGGAGCCAACGCCTAGCTCTGGTGCCTCCAGCTCACCTCACCTCTCTCCTCTGTGCTGGAACCCTCTCCTTTTCCTCCTGCAGTGCCTGCTTTACATTCTAAAGAACAGTGTTCTCAGAGAGCTCTCCTTGAGTCTGTTCAGTGATTCTAGAACATCAACTGGGTAGACGGATCATCCCGGCTCACCACCTCCTCACCCAGAGGCTCTGTCAAAACTCGAGTGTGGGGCTCCATACATGAGTGTTCTTAATGGAACTTTAGTTAATCCTGATGGAGAGGCTCCGTAGATGGAGCCAAACACTGCACTGGAGTGTGTGTATGTATCGCTGAAGTATCATTGACCATGGCTCAAGATTTAATGAAGAACCTGTGGCTGGCGTGATAGAAAACTAAAGATTCATACCTCAAATGGGGGGATAATGACTAAAGAATAAGCACTTTGAAAGGCAGAGGATCATGTCTTCTATTCAACATCATTCACCTAAAAGGAGAAAACAATTCAGCTCATCTATGTAGCAAATGAACATTTTATGTCATTCCACTGACCCTATAGCTTAAAAAAAAAAAAAAGTCACCATAGCCATTTGAAATATAACTAATCACACAGAGGGTTGTTTAAAACAGATTTTAAAATGAAAATAAGGTGACAAAACCACTTTTAAAGGTCATTCACCTTATAAACAATTAGGATTCAAATCAAGATCTAAAGAAAGCGATCACGTCCCTCCTTGTAAGGTTGACCCCTGGAGCTTCTGTTCTCCTGTAGTTCTCAAGGTACCAATACAGAGTTCTGCTTTGGTTGTTACAATAAATCCATTGTATCATCTAAATATTTATAAGCTGTCCACAGGAAAACACAGTTATACAAGAAAAATATTTAGTTTAAAGATATTTTCAATTTTTCAGAATCATGGTCAAAACCAAATACAGTTACCTCACAATAGCTGACCATACTTCTATACTTCATTGGGTTTTTTTTTTGCTAATTCTATTTAGAGCTTTGACATGCTTTTATACAATTATGATTCCCTTGAAAACATAGCCCTTACCTATCTATATGCACACTACTATTCAAATGGAAAGAATAGTAAAGTAACCAGTGCATATCCTACAGGTGACATTTGACCTGCAGCTTTTCCACTTTAAATGTCCATTCCCACGACTGTTCCAAGACCTTTCTTGGACACGGACACACACACACACACACACACACACACACACACACACACACACACACACACACACACATATTTCAGTAGGCTCCATTAGAACAGTTTCCTGGGTTCTTACAACCTTTTGAATAAACCTAGGAGAACTAATTCTGATCATTACTCACCTTATAACTAGTTGGAGAACTAATTCTGATCATTACTCACCTTATAACTAGTTGGAGAACTAATTCTGATCATTACTCACCTTATAACTAGTTGGAGAACTAATTCTGATCATTACTCACCTTATAACTAGTTGGGGGAAATATAGGGCTGCAGAGAAAGCCTCATAACTCCAAGGATTACACTTGTGGTCCTACCTAGCACTGATATAAGGACCATGCTCCAAATTTGAAAATTCTGGATATTTTTTAAAAACAAAAACTTTTTTTTTTTTGAGACAGGACCTAATCTGTATCAGGCTAGCCTTGAGTACTCTGTGGAGCTTATCCTGACTCCACCTCCCAAGTGATTCGAATTACGGGTCTATACCACCACACCTGATTTATGTTGTGCTAGGAATTAAACTCACAGCTTTGTGCATGCTAGGCCAGCGCTCCATTAACTGAGTTACATCTCCAGCCCTTTTATAAAAAAAAAAAATAAAATAAAAACTTCTAAAGTCAAGTATGTGATGCCTTCCTGAGAGCAGAGTGAAGTTTTCAAAAAGATACCCCTTTATAAAAACACCATACATTCTTTAGTCTTTAGGTAAACAGGGTTAATTGACACAAAGTAAAACCGCTGATAATGTCACTTTAAAAATAACTTCTTGGTGAAGCTCATTTCCAGTAAATACACTTGCTGTTCTGAGATTCACCCCTTACTTTTCAGAAAGACTGTCAATAAGACGGGTACGGTACACAGCTAGAGGCGGATCGCTGTGAGTTCCGGACCGTACTGGTCTACAGAGTGGAATTCCAGACCAGTCAAGGCTACATAGCAAGACTCCGAACGAAATAAAGAAAACAGTTGTACACATTAACAGATTAGTCTGAGGATGAATTTTTACAAATTGGGGGAGTTAGGGTTCTGGCTGGAGAAACCAGGAAGGGGAGTCAAGGGCAATGACTCCCTAGAGCTGTGGTTCTCAACCTTCCTGACACTGCGACCCTTTAATACAGTTCCTCATGTTGTGGTGACCCCCAACCATAAAATTATTTTGTTGCTACTTCATAACTGTAGTGTTGCTGCTGTTATGAATCATAATGTAAATATTTTTGGAGCTAGAGGGTGGGTGAGGGGGTCACGACCCACAGGTTGAGAACGGCTGCACTAGTGTCTTTTGCTTCTCACTTTTCACAGACACCAGGGCATCTACATAGACACAAGTCTTTAAAGGACACCAGCGTTCTTGAACAACTCTTATATTTGCCTTTTCAAACTCTTTATGGCCTCTCCCTGCCCAGAGTATCACCAAGAAATCTTTAGTGTCTCTTTGTGAATTGAATCAGGGTTCATTCATTCATTCCACAAATATTTATTCATTACTTTCTATGTGCCAGAATGGTGTAAAAGAATCAACAGTGCGGTAATCAAACAAAATTGACCTCACCCTCCTCTTCAATTGGTTGGGAAAGAGTTTGTTAATGCAATCAATAGGTTAAATGTTTTTTTTAATTAGAATTTTAAATGTTTTGTCATCTCAAAAGTAAAATGATTAAACCATGACCCAAAAATCTCAGGACATTTTCTCCAAGAAGAAAAATCATTCACCTATCCAAGGAACGATTACAAAAGTGAGTTCTAGTAGGTTTTCTAATATATTTAATATGAACTGTAAGGCATTGAACAATTACTGTTTCCAGTCCTCAGACCTTTGCTGGAACATCATTATGTCTTACTAGACTCCTGCAAGCCAGAAGTAAGCTTTGCTAAGGAGCGCTTACCAGAAGCTGCCTTCATGGGTCCAGGTGTGTGTGGTATGCTCATTTTCCTTTTAATCAGTCTATTAGAGGGACACAGTGAAATGGTTAGGGCGGCTCTGGCCTGTGTTTCTGGAGTTTGCAGTTAACAATGTGGTAACTGTGCTGTAGCTTTCTCTGTATAAAAAGATAATAGATGACAGATAACAAGATAGATAAATAGGAGATAGACAGGTCAGTAGGTAGATAGAATAGGTCTACCACATAAAATTACTGTGACTTGATATTTGACAATACAGCATTTGGGAGTCAGAAGCAGGCAGATCTATATGAGTTGAGGCCAGTCTGGTCTACATAGTGAGCTCCAGTCCAGCCAATAATAAGTTCCAGGCCAGCCAGGGCTACAAAATAAATCCTTGTTTTTTTTTAAAAAAAAAAAAAAAAATCTGCCAGATGTAGTAGCACATGCCTTTGATCCCAGCACTTGGGAGGCAGAGGCAAGCCGATTTCTGTGAGTTCAAGGCCAGCCTGTTCTACATAGTGAGTTCAGTTCCAGGACAGCCAGAGCTACATAGCGAGACCCTTTCTTGAAGAAAAAGAAAAAAGAAAAAAAAAACACAAATAAATAAAATAAATTAGTATAAACTTTCACAGCGAGAAAGGGAGGAAAACAGGGTGACTATTGACTGTGAGTATCCTGCATGGCTCCGGAGGATGAAAAAAGAATCAACAACTAAGGAAATTCAAATTGCATATGGACTTTCAAACTTTATGTGCACGATAATGAAGTTGTCTTAATTAAATATATACTTGTGTAAAGTGTAGGGCATATAGACTTTCCTGAATTATCTTTGTAACTTTTCTATAAACCAAAATCTACTCTAAAATTAAGAAAATAGCTGGGCGGTGGTGGCGCACACCTTTAATCCAAGCACTCAGGAGGCACAGGCAGAGGCAGGCAGATCTCTGTGAGTTCGAGGCCAGCCTGAGCTACAGAGTGAGTTCCAGGGAAGGCTCCGAAGCTACACAGAGAAACCTTGTCTCAAACCCCCCCCCCCAAAAAAAAAAAAAAGAAAGAAAATATATAGTTGAGGAGCTGGCAGATGGTATTGGGTAGAGATGCATGTTACCAAGCCTGATGACCTGAGTTTCATTCGTACGATGTATATGGTACAGGAAAAGGATCTCTGAACTCTACACATGCCCCCCCCCCACACACACACACAAATAAATAAATGAATGTAATGTTAAATATATTTTTCAGTAAAACTTAGAAAGTTTGAGGTTGGAGAGATCGCTTAGCGGTTAAAGCACTGGCTGCTCTTCTAGAGGGCCCAAGTTCAAATCTAAAGTAGACAGAGGAACCGATGCATCCATGCTGCTTGCTTGTTTCTGTTTCCACTCAGCTAGCTTTCTTCACTCTTGCACAGACCAGGGCCCAGCCCAAGCAATGGTGCTGCCCCTATTCAGGGTGGACCTTCCTATCTCAACTATGAAAACTCTTTTAAAAAATTAACGTTGTAGAATATCATTTTAAAACGTGTTACATTTGTTTATGCTGTGGAACATTTGTTTTTAGTGATGCAAAGATGTGTTGCATTCATTCTTTCATGTTGCATTTGTTTAACTCTGTGAAGCTGTGTTACTGTGCCCGTCTAAAACACCTGATGGTCTAATAAAGAGCTCAAAGGTCCATAGCAAGGCAGGAGAAAGGACAGGTGGGGCTGGCAGGCAGAGAATAAACAGAAGGAGAAATCTGGGAGGAGGAGAAGAAAGAGCAAGAAAATAGGGAGAGGAGGATGCTAGGGGCCAGCCACCCAGTCACCCAGCCACCCAGCCAGCCACGGAGTAAGAGTGAAAGTAAGAATAACAGGAGTAAGAGAATGGTAAAAGCCCAGAGGCAAAAAATAGACGAGATAATTTAAACTAAGAAAAGCTGGCAAGAAACAAGACAAGCTAAGACCAGGCATTTATAAGTAAAAATAAGCCTCCATGTCATAATTTGGGAGCTGGGTGGTGCCCCCCCAAAAGAACAAAGAGCCAAAAGAGTAAAAACAAACACAAACAACAACAAATTAAAAATCTGTAACAGATGTGCTCACAGACCTCATCTAGGCAAGTCCCCTTGAAGATCTACATCCCAGATGATTCTTGGTTGTGTCAAGTTCAAACGAACCAGTAATTATAGTTACAGCACTAGAAGAATATATGGCCCATAACAGGCATTTAGTTAAAAGTGCAATGCCTGGGTTGAGAAGCAACTACAGTACAAAGCTAATAAAAACCTATGAGCAAAATTATTAATTTCTTGGTCCTTATGATTTTTATTTTTGTTGTTGCTTTAAAGGTTCTATACTGGCACAATACTTAACAAAAATCTGTAACTCTAACTATTACTATTTGAACTTTATTGCTTTACCTGTATAGGGGGAAAGATAGTATGTCAAAGACTATATTCATTGTAATGTCTTTGGTCCATGATTGTATGGTATATAATTGGTTCAACAGGCATGCCTGAAATGTCAGCAGTGTCTATGTGAGAAGATATATAAACTTATCCCATAAGTTCCCATTTAAATTGTTTTAATTTCTGGATCATGATTTTGCTTTACAGTAGTAAGTGCATAGTTGTGCTTCGTATTTCTAATGGCTTTACATTGTCTACTGGACCAGGTCTAACTGGGACCTACACAACATAAACCTTCCTAGATTCATCACTTACCTGCTCCAAATGCTAAGCTATTCAGCCATTTGTGTTTGCCTTTGCCTAGAATCTGTTGATTATACTTGCAATAAAAGAATTCCCATCTTTGGAGACCTCTTCTCTATGTCATGAGCACATTTGTTTCCTTGGAGGGAATTAATCACTGATCCCTCCATCTTCCCATAGCATCTGAACATAAATATTATAAAAATCATAGTCTTCTGAGGAAGACTGTTCCATGTGGTTTATTCATCTGTATTAGGGTTCTCTGAAGAAACAGGACTGATAGAATGAATCTATGGATAAAAAAATGGGATTTAGTAGAGTGGTTTACAGGTTGTGATCTGATTATTTCAACAATTGCTGTCTCTTGACAAGAATCCAATAGTTGTTCAAATCCACAAGTCCAAGAATCCAGTTCCCAAGGCTGGATGTCTGATATGGTCTTCGGTATACTTCAGAATTCCAAAGACGTGCCTATAACACCAGTGAAGGAATGGACTTGCCAGTGAGAGCGAGGGCAAGCAGGTAAAGAGCAAGTACTTTCTCCTTCCATGTCCTTTATATAGGTTGCCACCAGAAGGTGTGGCCCAGATGTGTGGCGGGTCTCCCCACCTCAAATGATCCAATCAACAAAAATCCCTCACAAGAATATCCAGCAGTTCGGGCTTTGGCTAATTCCAGATGTAGTCAAGTTGACAACCAAGAATAGCCATCACGTCATCTTCATATTTACTTTTTAAATTAGACTAATTAGTTTCAAGTGACTTTTTCTCAGAAGCACAATAGCCTCAATTAGCTAAACTAACAGATCCACACAGAATATATTCCTATCAAATTCTATTGGTCATTAATCTAAGTATCTATACACCATATTGCTACACTGTTGGAGTTTGTTGTGGGACAGAACTTCCCCGGGGAGATGTAACACACTCATCTACTTACCTCAGATAGGGTTCTCACAACAAACCTAAGTTATAGATACCACCAAAGTCCAACTTGGTAAACCAATGAGTCTTATTGAGGTTATGTACAGGAATATGGGTAAGGGGTTACTTACAGGAGCAGATTTGATTCAAAGACAGCTGCATCACCAAGGCCCATCCCAGCATGGGTGACGCTCACAAAAGGTGGGAGCCTGAAGCACACTACACAGCCTGTAGGCAGCTCAACAGGTTGGAGAGTGTCCTTTCCAGGTGCCTCAGTGGGTCTGAGCCTTTTCCAGGCAGCTCGACTTGTCTCTGCTTCTTCCAGGCAGCTGGTCTGGTCTGGGTCTTCTTTGCAACTTGTCTTGTCTGAGAGGGACTCTCAGCTTTTACTGCTTACTCTATTAGGGAGAGGCCTAGTGAATCTGGTCATTTTCTGGGACTTCCTGAAACTATTTTGAGTTGTTTACTTTCCTGTTTACAGAGTTTCCCCTGCAGGATGGAAATGCTGCAATCTCAGAGCAAAGGAAACTTTTACAGAATAGAGTTTCTTGGAGTAGTCCCTTAGCCTGTCACAGTCTTACATTCTACGTTTATTAGATACTCTTTAAGGGACATGATCATATCTCCTCTTTTATTCTCTCTTGAGCTGAAGATTTGGTCACGGTGGCTGCATATGATGAAGTGAATAGTCACATATGTATTAAGAACATGGTCTACCTCCATTCTTTTATTTTTTTAATGATTTATTTATTTGCATTGGTTCATCTGTGTAAGAGTGTTGGATCTCCTGGAAGTGGAATTACAGACAGTTGTGAGCTGCCATGTGGGTGCTAAGAATTGAACCCAGGTCCTCTAGAAGAGCAGCCAGTGCTCTTAACTGCTGAGCCACCTCTCCAGGCCCTCCATTCTTTATAGATGCTAATTCTACTTCCACTCTTTCAAGCATGCTAATTCTTAGTGTTTATTTCCTCCCAGTTTCTTTCCTCAGTGTTCTCCCATCTAACTGAGAACTAGCCTATATTATTTATTTTTAAGAAATCCTTTACAAATGTTTCTCTTTGTAGAGATAATTGAATCTTCTCAAAGACTGCTAACGTTGACCATTAAAATATATATTTTTAAAATAAATATCCTGAGTGTAAATATTCAGATAATACCAAAAATCAGAAAGACAAATTCCTTCTTAACCCCCACAATATGTCAATTTATTGCATAATATATAAGGCACCTTCTCATGTCTACATATTCTAAATATCTCATGTATATTAAACATGTACTTTTTCTTGCTTTAAATACATAGATTGATATTTCAACAGCTCTGCTTTTAAAGAATAAAAATAGTCTTATGCATTTAGTTCATCTCTTTTATTTTTCCTATGTCAAATAAGCCTATTTGGGAAAGAGAAGTTTTAATAAGAGGCAGGATATTAAGTATAGAACATGTTTTTTTTTAAGGCCCAAATTTCACCTCTGACTTCCAGACACACTTCATTCTTCAAATAAATCTATTGAGAATGAGAAATCTAAATAAGAAGCTATTGGGGGAGCTTTGGAGGGAGGGATTGAAGTTTGGGACTGACCAGGGCAACATAGCAGGACTCCACCTTAAGAAAGAAAGAAAAAAAAGCACAGAATTTAATTATGAACTTAAATTTAATCTTGCTTCATTTTATTTCCACATTTTTGTTACTATGGGTTCAATGTCCTGCATTAGCCCAGTTCACACTTTTACACCAGATCCTTTTCACAGGACAATTTTCCTCAACTCAGAAAATTACAATGAAGCCAACGTGTTAGATTCAATGGCAGACTCTGCTAAGCTGTGAAATCTGCTCTCCACCACCAGTTGAATTTGGGTACATCTATTTGTGCAGTGTGCTAGACAAAACCATGCTTCTAAAAGCCAGAATCAGACTATGCCCAGCATCCTCTTAGAAATCAAGCCAGCACAGAAGGCAGTGTCATGTGACGTTGGTGCACTCATTCAGGAACTTCCATGCAGTCTGAGACTCCTACCTCTAAACCCAAAGCACAAGAAAGTACACGAGATCCATGGGATCCTTTCCTAGATTATGCAAAAATGCAAATCAGCACTGAGGGAGCACAGCCAGTTTCAACAGAGGAAGCCTCCCCAAGTCTTTTGGGAGGAGAACAATGCAGATTCCACCTCCTATCACCCATGCTGGTCAGACTACAGAAATAGAACACATTCAAGCAGGTCCCTGCCAGTGGAAATGACCCCAGCAGGACTAAGGCATGGCACTGCCAGCAGCTGAAGAAACCTGGACACTCTAAACCTCTATTTAATAGAAGAACGACAAAATGTGGGCTCCCCATCTGCTTCCCCCAGCAGTCTTCACAATATCACCCACTGGCCAAATCGACATGAGTGGAAGCACAGAGTGCCAGAAACACAGACCCAGAATGTAGTCACTTCATTACCATTCAAGTTCTGGTCATTGACTCTCTGACCCGGGACATGTCCTACCAAATCCCAGCAGCGGCACCTACCACAAACCAAAAGGCTTGATCAGAAGCTGGGCCAACAAAAGAGATGGGAAGAGCGTGGAGAAGCTGAACGGTTAGCAATGTGGCATTTACTCCGATCCCTGGAGGACCAGTCAACAGATCGATGCTGCTTACTTCAGACCTAGAGGAACTTCTGTTAACTGAGATGTCATGCAGCCTCGGAGGGAAAGAGGCAATGCCATCAGAGTGACAGACAGGCTGGCTACCTCTGTACTTACACAGGATTCTTGCATGTCGCTTTGAGGTCCACTCACATACATGAGTAGTCATGCCATCAGAAGCAGTATTTCCAAATACCAAGGCTAAAAATAAATACATCAATATGAAGTATAGACACAGACCAAGATGGGCCTCTCTGTCTTAATAATTTATTTACTTTTATTTTATGTGCCTTGGTGTTTTGCCTGCATGTATGTCTGTGTGAGGTTGTCAGATCCCCTGGAATTGGGGTCACAGCTGCCATGTTTGTGCTGGGAAATGAACCCAGGTCCTCTGGAAGAGCAACCAGGGCTCTTAACCGCTGAACCGTCTCTCCAGCCCCCTCACTCCCTCTTGAACTTCAAATTCTCATCATAGCCGAAGGCTGGTGGATTGTGCTGGGGCTGAGTTAGTGGACGTGTTACTGAATTTCCCATCAGCTTTTCCAGGACCCATTGTAGATTTCTTTCTGTCGTTTGCAGCCTTTGCAAATGCTACTCTTTCTGAAATTTCCCCGTTCACTTTCCCCATTGCCTCAGGTCACCTACCCATGCCACCGAGCTTCATTTCTACATACAGCATGTAAGCTCTCATTGTTCATCGACCTGAGCACTCCCCCATCCCCAGCCCAACCCCTCCCCCACCATCCCGCCAGATTGTACTAGTCTATCAAGATGAAAACAACACTATGACACTTGGAACAAACTTCTCCTGTCAGATGCACACAGGAGCCTCTGTGGCACAGTCGGCACTTGTCCCCCATGCAAGAGAGATTCAACTCCCAGATATGAGATCCAGACTGTAGATCACAGGGTAGACTGACTTCTGCCCTTCATTTGAGTGCAAGAATACTTATCTCCTTATTTCCAAATTCTTCTCAAATTGCAGCTAGACCTGGGGAGATGTAAATATGTAAGTAAAACCCAAGTGGTAACCGTATTCACAGGTTACCCTTTCTCAGATGCCAGCACTTTTCAGCTGCCTTATCAGGGGCTGCTTCAACTCCTTATTCATAAAGGACCAATAATAAGAAAGGGCAGTTAAGTATTCAGGGAAGACCGCAAGAGTTACCGCTATATACTGATCCTTTTGTTCTGAACTACTGTGTAGGATTGGGCTGTGGGCAACATTTCTATGTGTCTTTCTTGTGGCCCGGGACTACTCTTAATTCATAACACTGCAGAGGAAACCTTTTCTGAAGCAGACGCTGAAAATTTTAACAGTCGTTGGTGGTGTTGAATATTTATCCAACACCCATGACTTGACTAGGCACTCTACCGATGTATAGCTTGCAAACTGGTTAAGACTTTCTAGACGAAGAAAAAAAATCATAGTGAAAGCTAAACACTATTAAAGCATTGTAAGGGCAACAAAGACACACATTCTTTAAATATCTGTAGCTGCTTTCCATAACACAATGCAATTTCCTGCCCCTACCATTAAGAATAGTAAGAAGCATAATAGACTCTGTGAGCACATGTCTACTATTATACTTGAAACATTTGTCTAAGCTTGCCAGTAGCTTGGGCTGAAAAAATAAAGCTACATTGTTAAAACATATTTCAAAGACTCTTTTTGCAGAAAATGTGCAAAATAATTGGAGATAAATGGATTCATTTTCTCTTCTAATTTTCATTTTATTTCATGCATATGGGTATTTCGCCTGCACGTATGTCTGTGCAACATATACATGCCTAGTGCCTGCAGAGTCCACAAGAGGGCATCAGATTTCCCCAGGGGTGGAGTTAAGATGGTTGTGAGCCACCATATGAGTACTAGGAGTCAAACCTGGAATTCTCTGGGAGAGAAGCCTATGCTCTTACCTCTCAGCCAGCTCCCCAGCTCCAAACAGATTTGTTTTCCATCTGTACAATGCTACTCCTTGTCTTGCTTCCCCCTGTGACTGTCTTCTAGAACCCAAGGTTGGCACCTTGACTGAATTCTATCGGTGGAGGACAAGTCAGCTCCCTTTTCTAAGATGGCTCTAGCAGGAAAAAGCACACAGTGGTCCTAATCCCACCATTCTTCTAGTACTCAGCCACAGGTCAATATTCCCACACTCAAATACCTCTGTCCTGTCTCCTTTATCTTCCTCATTGGAAAGCAGATCTGGCATTCAGTCTGAAACTTGGTGTACAAGCTGAGAACCCTAAAATTGTGTCAACTCCCTACCAACCTTCTTTCTTTTCTCTTCCTTCTTAGACCCTGCATGTTGGCAGAAATCTTGAAAGGTGAGCATTTTTACACTTTCCAGAATACCTAGATCTCACTAGGGAGATTCTGCCTGCCATCTTGGACGGTATTGGTGACTGCCTAAGTTGCTGTTCAGAAAAAAAAAAAAAAAAAAAAAAAAAATAACAACAACAAAACTGTTTGGGCATGTACCAAAGCACTAATCATTACCTCTGTGTGGTAAAGGAACACGTGACCTCAATTGTCGCCTTTACATCCTGCATTCTCCAAATGTTCTGCAGTGATGAATTACTTTCATGCTCAAAAAGAAAGTTTTGGGTTTGTTTTTTTTACATATATATCATTTACCTTATCCTGTGTTTCTCCCTTAGTATATTATTTCTTCTCTTTTCCAGACGCAGCCTGATGAGAAAGGGCTTTTTTTTTCTACAAAGAAAATTAAAATCTAAAGATGAAATTTTAAGAGAAAATGTATTTTAAAGATTTTTCTAAAACCTTTTACAACATAAACAGTCTGATTTAACACTATCTTACAGCACAGGAAAAAGAAAGCAAGTGATTTATTGATGATATAATATATTTGTATTCTTGTGGTACCATAAGAATTATAGAACTAAAATTTAGGTTAAATATAGATAATTTTATGGTTAAATTTAAACAATGCAAAACTGAGTTAAAAAAAAAAACGTAACTCACCACCACAAATAAGGGATGCCAGGAAATGGGGAACTGTGTCTTAGATACAGATGTTCTTTAGCTGTGGATAAGTTTTCCCACACGCTACCTCCTGCCATGCTTTGGTTACAAGACATAGGTCCTTCTGCATTGGTGGGGTATATCTGTCTTATTGGTCTCACTCTACCTGGGAAGTATGTGTCCTTCAGAGTGTACTCTCTATGTTGTGTTGAAGAGTTTGAAAGCCACTTTCCTTTTCTGTGTCTAGAAGTATCAAAACCCACTGCTGTATATTTGGATTTCTTTAGTGAGAAATCTACAGGCCTCTGTCACTGATTTCCTCATTATAAAAATCCCCACATGAGAACTTAGTAACTAGAGTTTACTTCCAAAAATTAGAACATAAGGAAAAAAGCCTACAATAAGCTAACATTCCACACATATTAATACAGATACACTCAAAAGGGAGATTAATAACAAGTGTTAGAGAAATTGGAATACTCACACTCATACATTGCTAGTGGGTATGCTGTCAATATAGAAAACAATAGTTTCAAAAATACTGTTCCAAAATTGTTTGATAATTCCTCAAAATTTTCCGCATAGAATTTCCAAATGATTCAGAAATTCCATTCCTGTCTACAAACCTAAAAGGAAAAAAAATTATACAAAGACATGTATTTAAATGTTTATGGTAGCATTATTCATAATAGCTTTAAAAAGTCGAAATAACACAAATGTCCACTAACAATGTTGTAAATCCATACAATGATATATTGTTTGGCAATAAAAAATAAAGAGGAATAAAGAGGGATGGTGAAATGGTCTAGTGGGTAAAGGCATTTGTTGCCAAGTCAGGTGAACCGAGTCCCTGGGACACGTGATAAAAAGAAGTTGTTGTCATCTGACCTCCACACATACAATGTGGCATATGCACATGCTTTGTTACTTCATTTGCAAGAAGTACCCTTAGCACCCAGTTTCAACCTTGACATCAGTCCCCAATTTTAGAGAAAACTGGATCTTCTTGATAGAAAGATTTATTCCATGCTTATCTACGACAATATGGACCCGAAAGCAGACTCTGTGATCAAGAGTGTGGGAAGCTGACATAAAGCTATCTATGAACACTACCCAAGGCTCATGAAAAGTGATCCACGTAAGTTTTCTGCTATATCATATGTAATTACTTCCTCTCTTCCCTTCCATCACTTTTAACCTTCAGTCTAACAGAGACAAACAAGTTCACAAAACACCTCTACACAGTGTTCAAGACAAATATTTCTTAGTATATCTTCAGAATTCTTTTCTGATCTCCCTAGGTCAAATTTACTTATTTACCATTCCTGTTCTATAATCTCAGTAAGCATATACTTTTAGTCCTAATCCTAATCAAGTCAGAACTCCTATGTTATATAGAAAATATTATAGAGTTTAATAGTTCCTTAAATCTGTGGGAAGCACTCCACTTCCTCTGTGACTTGCTCAGAAAGCAAAACCTCCAATAAGGCACAAGCGAATCTTAAACTCTTTCTTGGAGGATGTAAATCGTGGACCAGAAGTGAGAGATACAGAAGAATAGAGAAGGAAAGGCGAGCCAACCCACCATCATTCGCTCCTTCATTGTGACTGGTTGCTCAGCTGCACAGAGTAACCTGAAATTTTGTACAGAAAGGGCAAGCATTTATCCATGAGCTCCCATTACTGATGATGTTGGGTCAGCTCTCTGCACAATGATCCTACTGCTGGATTGGATTGCTTCCCTGTGATGATGGTTTTCCATTTCCTGACTATCCTATACATGGAAAGTTAGAGTTAACACCTTGATTAAATTCAACTTACATATTTTTGTCTAGAATTTATCCTGGGTGAAATCATTTCTTAGCACTCAGTCACGTCAGGACACACTTCCAGCTGATTGACAGGTACAACAGCTGACTGCTGGGTTGCAGTAGTGGCCTGCTCTCTTCAAAAAGCCATTCTAAGTTTCCCCTTGAAACCAGAAAGACATATGGTTACACTGGGATGATATAAATGTCAATTGCTGTTGTGTAGACGTTTCCTCTGAGATTAAAGCGTTCCATCCTGCGGGAAGCTCTCGGTACAAAGTATGTAACAAGTCATATCATTTACCTTCAAAATTTTTCATGCTTACTGTATGTGTATGAGTATGGACCTCAGAGTACAACCTGCTGGAGCCAGTTCTCTCCCTGCACTGTATAGTTCCCAGGGATGAAACTCAGGTCATCAAGGCCAGTAGCAAGTGCCTTTCCCTCATAAGCCATCTGGCTAGCCCACATACCAATTTTCATTGCTGTAGTTGCCTTATTATTACAGGGAGGTAAACAACTCAAAACGGCTTCAGGAAGTCCCTGAAACTAACCGGACTCAACAGGCCCCTCCCTGATAGAGTAAGCAATAAAAGCTGAGAGCCCCTCTCTGGCCTTAAGAACTTGAACTGCAGTGAAGACTCTCAGCTGCCTGGAAGAGGCCCAGACCAACTGAGGCACCTGAAAGGGACACTCTCCAACCTATTGAGCTACCTGTAGGCTGTGCAGTGTGCTCCAGGTCCCCAGCTTTGTGAGCTGTCACCCATGATGCAGCTGTCTTTGAATCATATCTGCTCCTGTAAGTAACCCCTCACCCATATTCCTGTAAGTAACCCCTCACCCATATTCCTGTAAGTAACCCCTCACCCATATTCCTGTAAGTGACCCCAATAAAACTCACTGGTTCACCAAGTTGGACTTTGGTGATATCTTACTTTGGTCTGCTGTGGGCTCCCTATCTGGGGTGAGTAGACATGTGTATTGTGTTCCCCAGGAAAAGTTTTGTCACACAACAATTACCTATCAATCATTCCCCAATGGCATTCATATCAACTGTCATTCAATCATATTTAATAAATCTTACACTGAATATTGTTCAGTGTGTAAAGGTATACCAGAGACATGTGGGGATATATTTCTCATCTCTACTCTCCTTAATCCCACTCTGGTTATTGGATTTTAGGTGGCCTCCAAGAGACTGAGATTAATCTGCATAACACAAAAGGCTGCAAATAGTTCTGCAACCTGAGAAAGTGTTTGGCGTCTTTCATCCTATTAATAAGTAAGTTGTGGATCCAGTTGTTACTTCCCAAATACAAAGGGGAAATGCATTTTCCTGCGTGTTAGTTTCTGAAACATTCTCATTCATTTGTTGGCTAATTCTTGCCAAACTACTTTGTGGCTTTGGTGATAATTGGTTGTATCTTGGCGCAAGAGGCTGTTTCCAAAATCATAAAGGAAAATTAGGCTTTGGTACCTAAACTGGACTTGTCTATAAAGATGATGTTGACGATTTCAGGAACTAGAAAATGTTTACCTTCTGAGAGCTCCTTAAATCCAAATCCTAAACAGACACTGGCCCCTTTTCCATTATTGCTTATATCGAGAAATGAGGCTGCCACCACTCACTCCATCATGTGGAAACACAAGAATGAGCCTTGTTTCCTCTTTTCCCTCAGTCTTCAAACCAGCTAACAGAACCTGTCCATTCTACCTATTCACGAGCTCTTGAAAACAGCCCTTTCATCAGTGCCCAGTACCTCTGTATCCATCTCCACAGATCAGGTGGGAAGGGCATTCCAAAACACAAAATGGCTCCACTGCTTTCCCATAGGCTTTCCTCTGGAAAAACCAAAGCATCCATCATGTTTGCAAGAGCTTATATAATGTAGACCACCAGCTTCTCCATTGACCTCAATTTCTATGTTTCTCCAACTCGGTACTTTGGTCATTAAAACTTCTCGGGGTTTTTTGAATGAGTCCTTTCTTAACTCCTAAGCTTCATAAATCTATCATCTCTTCCAAAAAAACACCACCATCAGACACTTCTCATAACTGGCAACCCCTCCACACACAGGACTTCTAAATCCCACTTAAAGAAGGTTCCTCCTGGTTCTCTTTATCGCTATTCACTGTACTTATTGAATAGCTGCCTTCTCTTTTATACTACAATCTCTATACAGGCTCCAACTGGATTTCCCATCTTTCTTTTTCCTCATAATGTACCTCAACTGCAGAGACAGCAGAAAAAAATATATTAAAAGTATCTTACTTATACTAGTAATTACAGACCTATTTATTTACCCTGGCAAACCAAATTAAAATCCATTTTTTAAAAGGGAAGGAATTCTCAATATGAAAGTGTTAGTATATGTAAGGCGTCTACTGATTTATTGATTTAAAAGCTGGGATAAGGTCAGTTTGGTGGCTCGGCAGGTTAGGTCTCTTTGGCATCAAAGTGGTAAAAGGAGAAAGCGACTCCTGTGAGTTATCCTCTGACCTCCACACATGCGCTGTAGTAGCATGTGCACTCACAACACATAAATATGATGAAAACTGGAGTGTTTCCTAAAATTACCTCAGCTTTGCTATGTTTTCTGGAACAGCCTCAGAAATGGAAATGATAATATATACGTGTGCTGCAAGATACAGTTAGGGAAAATATTGGTGGCATAGTTCATATTTCTGGCATGCAGTATGTACTCAATGAAGGTAATTATTATCAAAGATCAAAATAATTAATTGGTGTAGAGAAGGGGATTGGGAAGGGGGAAGAGAGTTACTCAAGATACTCAAGCCATGATGGTAGCAATCACTAATTTTGTTAAGACTACATAATATATGAAGTTATGCACTAGGAAGAACATTCTAACTTCTAAAATCTGAAGGGTTCTTGGAAGGCAAGTTGACAATTAAACTGTACTGGCAGAATAAGCGGCCTGTGCTAGAGGCTCACTCTTTCAAAATCTGGGTCTTCATCCAGGATACGTGAAACCATACACTATCCGTGCATGGATTTCTCTGTCTATAACTCTTCCAGAACAAATGCAGTTTTTCATTTGAGGGTGTAAGTGTATTATTTTCTGTACTATTCTGGGAAGATGGTCCATATATTGCAAAGCTGTTCAAAGGGACCACAAACATGAAAAAGTTAAGAATCTCTGCCTAGCAGTTTCTTCGGGAAATCTGGTACTTTGGCAAAAATGGAAATGTTGACAGTGTGGTGGTTGTGTCATCTGGCTGGCCAAAACAATGTTTTCTGTTAAAGCAAAGATTAGAAGTCTTGAGGCCAAAATGATCTCAACTAAATGGTTCTTCTACTCTATGTTTCCATCTGTCCAGCATGTGAGCCATTAGCACATGCTTCCTGTTGATGATTTTCATACCCTATTTGCAAGGAAATTGCACTGAGACCAGTTGAAAAGAATTATTTAGCTCATGTATTGGAAAACCAAATAAACATTCCTCTAATACATACTATTGTATATTGCTACACAGTGACTATGGGATTAAGCACATATTGACCAATACTGCCTCTCACTCATTTGTCTACCACTTTTTTATATATAAACACATATGTATATATATTCCCATTCTAGTTCAAAAAAAATAGCAGGGCTCACCATGTGTTGAAATAATTTATTTCAACACTTAATGCATCATCAGTCCCGTACTTCTACATGTTGCGTCATCACCATTTGACCTCAACCCATTGTTAAATATTTAATAGTACTGTTGAATAAACAATACAAAGTATTGTTGACTTTTGAATGTGACATTTACATGAAAAAAAAATAAACCAATACATTCTCCAAAAGGTACAGGGTATAGTCAGTTGTTACCCTTTTGATGGATGGAAAATGAAATACAAGGGCAGGGAGAGTCCAGGGAGGATCAATGAGTCAGGAGCAGCAGCCACAACTGAAAAGATGTCATAACTCACCAATAAAGAATGAAGGCAGACAGTAACTGCCACCCAAATGCTAGAATAATGGAAACTGCATGTTTCCACCTCTCAAACGTGTAATGATGGATGGTCCTGCATAGGGATCTACTTACATAAAAAATAAAATAATATTCAACAAACCACTAGCCAAGAAGGGATCTTGCTTAATACTCACTGAGTGTAAATCCCATGGTGAAAGGTTGTTTTTTTTTTTCTCCTTGAAAAAGAGTGACTATGGAATAAAAGAAACACCAGCGAGTACATGTAAGAGTTTTGGATGAGTTAGCATAGCTCTTCTGGAAAGTGTGTTCAGTACATTCTTTTCGACGGCCACAGATAATCAGCCTTTGGAAGGATGAAGACAAGTGTCAGCCTGCACGAGGAAATGTTTATAACTCATTCAGCTCCTCTAGATGAGAAGTAAATACTGTGCACAAAAGCATCCTATTTCAGCATATGCTTTTCATTGACCAACAAACACAATGTGGATCCTGAGCCATAGTCGAGAGAAATGACTTTAAGGTGAGTGAAAGGATATACTATGTTCATTGTTTTTAAAGAGGTGTTACTGTTAACAGGCGAACTCTCCACAATTAACCTATCTCCGTCATAACCCCATGAAGATTTTGTAAAAGTAAGCAAGCAGAGTCTGTGAATTGTAAATAAAAACAACTAGACTACCTAACGTGGTCTCGAAAAGAAAGAACAAATCAGTAGAAATTACTCTGTCTGACTTCATTGCTTCTCCTAAAGCTGGTAGTCACAACAGTTTGGCCCTGGCTTAGGATCAACAAATAGATCAATAGAACAGATCACAGACCAGATATAGAGTTGGATGATGAGGCCATCTGACTTTTTTTTTTTTTTAACAAGATGCAAAAGCAATGCAAAACAAAAATTGCCCTCCATGGAAAGGTGACTGTCCTGTACCATTCTGCTGCTATAACAACACACCTTGTATCGGGTCATTCATAAGCAATAGGTACGTGTTGGTCACTGGTTTGAAGTGTTTTGGATCCCAAGATCGAGGCACCAGCAGATTCAGGGTCAGGGAAGGCTCCTCCCTGCTTCCAGGACAAGGCCTTGTTACCGCAGCTTCACACAGGATGAAGTACAGAGAAGTTAAAGGAACAAACTCCTTCCCTTGCGCCCCTTGATAAAAGCTGTAATCCCACCATAAGAGCATAGCCCTCATGGCCTCACCTCCCAAGTGCCTTCTTACCTCTCAGTATCACTTGTGGAGTTATGTTCCTAAATATGTTACATGAAACCATAGCAATGGCTGTGGAAAAATCATAAATATAACACAGTAGATGTCCAGAGTTAGTCTGTCTACAAACTGAACTCTGAATCTATCCTAAACACTGCTTCCTTCTTGAGTGAAGTATACATCAGAACAAAGGTAAGATTCATGCCAATATTTTTTTAACAAAGGTGACAACATGACAGATGACCAAATAACAATTGCACCAACTACTAATTCCAATATTGAATAGGCAAGCCCTTAGAAAAGAGCTAATTATTTCAGTACGCAATCCATTGCTCACTGCTTGATGGAAAAGCAAAATGAGGTATCAGAAATCAAAATATAGTAACCTAACTATAACATACTAACTCGCTTTTAGCCAACGAATAATCCAAGAAGGAGGTTCTTTCTTTGATTAATGCATTGTTTTGAACCTAAGGTGGAGAAACAGACCAGCAAGTACAAGTCTGTCCTCCTCATGATCTTCATGATGTAGAATATGTAAACAAAATTAGGACAAAAAGTACTAAAGTTCACACACTGACATTTTCAGTCACACCCAAATATATGAATCCTTTGTATTATTAAAGCGACCTGAAACACTTGGAACTGTCTATTAATCTCACATGATATTTTTATCCTGGGGCATAATTTGAGTGGTTTACTTTAATGACTTCATTATATTGAGCTGAACATGCTGATGGTGACTAGTCTAAGTGCCTGTGTGTCCCACATCTTAGCTGCTTTCTGAAAACTCAAAGCAGTTTTAAAATTGAAGGGGAAAATAAAGCTATACAAATGTTACACAGGGAGACAAAAAAAGTATTCCCCGAAAGAAAGAGTGGACTGTGGTTGATTGAGGCGATATAGAACAACCAATCAATCATTACCTTCGTGCTTTACTTAAAGACATATTTTATAATAATTTTTCTCAATCTGATCATTTTGTGGTGTGCATATCATGTATAAACACTGCCTGATGGGGACCGCATTTCTTAACATTTTAGGGTTACGATAATTCAGCCAATGCAGAAATACTGCTCCACCCTACCCACCCAAATATTCATTCTAGCCTATGAAATTGTGCCCTTTTCAAAAACTACCAACTGTTTTTATACTTAGAAGGACAAAATCCGATTCAAAAAAAGTTTGACTTTTAAAACACAAAAGTAACTCTGCCAGGTTATGGCTTCCAAATTCTCTGCTCGTGAACTCATCTCTCTTCTTCCATGTTGTTTTTTAGGGACTGAAATTAAACCAAGTCATTCTAGCATGAGTTTAATAGCTGTCTTAGGAGCTGGTTTAAATCATTTGTTAAACGCTAATATTTTAAATTTATAAACTTCAGAAGGAAGATAGCTTTTGAAGATGGAAAAAAAAATCAGAGAACAGTAGTCTTTTTTGTGTGGTGCCCAGAAATTCGGTTACAAAGTGGTCCTATTGTGTTTCTCATAATTTACATTTACTTTTTGGCAAAGCAGAAAGGAAAAAAAAAATAAGTCAAACTTGAAGGCATACAACAAAACTGAAAGACGGCATTTTTTTTTATTTAAAAATGTGCCTTTGACATTTAGATATCAACCAAGCCAATATTTAACGTTTATAAAAGACAAAACAGTAAAAGAAGCTGCAGCTGTTCTCCGTGATGTCACCGAACAGGTGTGTGGTACCGCATCACACCACAGAAACTGGATGGATCTCTTGGGGATGCCCACAGCAAGCCCATACAGAACTGGTATTCACGTGAGACTCATTTCCTCAGATGTGGCCAGAAAACAACCGGGAATGACAAGCGTCCTGGTGATCAATCTGGGCAAATTCGGAGCAGACATTCTCCCAAACAGATCAATACTATCCAAGGTGCAGCTGAAAAACAGGATGGGTTTGTACCGCTGTGCAAACACTGAAGCTGCTTATTCACAAGGCCAAAAGCAATGGGAACTTGTGTTTTCCACAATATGTTTGCCAGTGACCTCAACCCTGACCTGCAGGGCCACCTTCTCTGGAACTACAAGTAATCTTATATTGGGTCTTCTGGCCACGCGTGAAATCTATGGAGTGGTGGCATTTTTGACCATAATAACTACTGTATCTGTATTGACCTAGCCAGACATGATACCAAAATGACTCATCAGTGCAGCCCAGTTAATGAAGTGGGTGCTCTGAGTATTTGATATGACAAAAGGAAAAAGAAAAACAGGAATGGATGGCCAGCTATGGTGGCACACACCTCCCATCCCAGCACTTAGAAGGTGGAGGCAGGAGTCCAAGGTCATCCTCAGCTACATAGCAAGTTTGAGGCCAGTTCAGGTTACATGAGGCCCTGTCTAAAAAGGCAAACAAAGAAAACTTACTTTTTTTCCCAGTTATTTTGGAATGATGTGGGCACATCTTGGATTAAATTAAGTAGTTTCATGGCACATATATATTCATATGTGTGTGTGTGTGTGTGTGTGTGTTTGCTTAATTTGTGTAGATAAACCAAATACTTTTATCCAGATAAACAAGCTTTTAACTCCTTCATATTGTCTGTTTTCTAATTTCCATTTAGCTTGATAAACTACACTACCCTCCAAAAAGGTAGCAGTCATAGATACTTGTATGATCCTTTTATACCCGATTATGTGTGCTTATGTAAATGAATATTTAAATCTAATAAGCGTATGCAAGGTATATCAGTGTTTTCACTGATTAATGTTATTTTTAAAGGGGGGAATTTTAGTGCTTAAAGCAGTATTTTCAAAAAAGTGCTAAGAAAAAAAAACTGAATTAAAATGTGGTCCTTGTTGTGTGACAACTTTCCATGGGGAGATGCAACACACGAATCTAGTCGCTCCAAATAGGGATCCCATGACTGAACGAAGGACAGATGGCACCGAAGTCCAACCTGGTGAATCAATGAGTTTGATTGGGGTTACTTACAGGAGTATGGGTGAGGAGCAGAAATGACTCAAAGACAGCTGAATCATCACTGCCCATCGCAGCCTCTGACAGTTCACTAAAGCTGGGAAACCTGGAGCACACTGCACAGGTTAGAGAGTGTCCCTTCCAAGTAATTATGGTCTAAACCTCTTCTAGGCAGCTCTGCAAGTTTCTGTTTCTTCCAGGCAGTTAGTCTGAGCTCAGAGTCTTCTGTCTTCTTGGTAGCTCAAGCAGGGAGGAGTCTAATGAATCTGCTCAGTTTCAGGAACTTCCTGAAACTATTCTGTGTTGTTTGCCTTCCTGTTTACGGAGCTTCCTTTAGGATAGAATGGTTCAGTTCCATCCTCACTGTTACACAACAAATGGTCCTATGCAAACAGTCCAGGCAAACTGACCTCATCTAGGATGATGAAGAGGTGACTCAGGGGTTAAGAAGGTTCAGTGCACATACAGCTCTTGCAAAGATTAGCTGAGTTCAGTTCCCATCACTCATCATGGTCCAACTTCTGAACCCCTTGGACACCTGCACTCACAAGTGTATTGGCAAAATTAACTTTTAAAAAATAATAATCTTTTTATAAAATGATCTCATCTACAAGTGGGCATAAGTATAATTTTAACATCTCACAATGTCCCAATATTGAGAAGTTTAAGAAAGTCCCCTCAACTTCCAAAGACTAACTGATGACTTGAGACCAAAAGATGTGCTTAATCTGGAAACAAATATAAAATTCTGTAATTATGTTTCAATATCAAAGACATTTTTAATGCCTATGGGTAGCCATAAGATTCATTCCTCTGCCCTAAGGTCTCTGCGCTTAGAATGCTTATTTTCCAACTCCAGATATACAGTTGGATAAAAATTAGCTAAAACAGAAGCTGGGTCTTTTGCTGGCTGAAAAAAAAAAATGGATGGGATGGGGAGGGGACAAGTAACAGTAATTGTTAGTTTTCCTTTTGGTAGGTTTTCCCTGGAATGGGGGTGGGGACGTTTGAAGGGGAGAGAGAACACAAACTTTCCCTCTAGCGTATCACATTATAAGCATCTCTGAGTAAAGAAGAAATAATTCAACTTTGAAATTCTGCCATTAAGTGGCGGCTCCTCCAAGGGGGACAGTTTGCTATTAATTGTTAATGTCGCCTACCATTAGAGGGCACTAAACAACTCCACATTAATGCGTTGGAGGAAAGAAAAAAGGAGGCGAGCAAAGGGGAGGGAGACTATGGGCAGAGTCCGGGGAGAGGGAGGGGAGACAGAAGCCGGGAAGGGCTGGGAAAGAGAGAAGAGGGAAGTGGGAGGAGGGAGGAAAAGCCAGGAGAGCAAAGAGACAGACAAACAGGCAGACAGACAGAAACAGACAAAATGAATCTGGAAAGATTAAGAAGAATGTGGAGCCCCAGAGCCGTCTAAAGTGAGCAAAAAAGCGCAGGCCACCCACTCCCCTCCCCTCTCCTCCCGTCCTCACGACTGTAATTATAAAGCGAAAAGCGGCGGCGAGGTCACCCGTTTTTACCAGCCTGCTGCACCGAATGCGCGCGGTGCAGGTGCGGCGGCGGCCGCGGGGCTTTGTGATTCATGCCCACTTTCAAAGGGGGGCTTGGGCCCGTCTGAGAGGCACCCAAACAACTGTCTTCTAATATTAGCACGGCTGTATTTCGGGATCTATTATAGTCTGTCCAGACAGATCCCATTGTAATGGGATCTTTTATTAAAAGATTAGCACTATCTCCTGCAGTTGGTGGAAAAAAATCTGTTATCACTGAGTTATTTGCAGTTGTGGAGGGGGTGGGAGGAGGGTGATGGAAGACGGGGGGTGGGAGGATGAGAGGAGGACCCGAAGAGGGTCGGGGGGGGGGGTGGAGGGTAGGGCGAGGGGAGAGAAGAAGGGCGAATTTGAAATCCGCAGAACAAATCCCAATGACCTGGGAATGTCCAAGAATTTTTTTTTTGTGTCTGCATAGTTCGCTGTTGGTTGTCGTTCGGGCTTCAGAGGCGAAAAGAACAGAAATTTAAGAGGCAGCTCTGAAATAAACAATATAGCATTTTCCGTGAAGTAATCGTTTTATATAAAAGGAAATATCGCCTCCTCAGTTTCATTCAGCCGTGCCAGAAAAATGTTATAAATGAGAAGACCCGCCAACTTTTCGGCGAAGAACTGAGGCTGCAGAAGTTCATTATCGTGGTGCAATCTTTTTTTTTTTTTAATATGGGAGAGAGAGAGAGAGAGAGAGAGAGAGAGAGAGAGAGAGAGAGAGAGAGAGAGAGAGAGAGAGAGAGAGAGAGAGACTGAGACTCGGGACAGAAACTGGGGCGTCTCGGAGCGGGGGAGGAGGGGGGCAGACCGCCTACGTCGGCGCCCCCGCTCCGGGCTGCGACTCCAGACGCGGCGAAGTGAAAGGGTAGAAAAGAAAGGGAGAGGGCGAGACTGCCCGGGGGGCGGCCGGCTCCGAGGTGTTAAACATTTTTGTTTGCCTCTGACTTGTGGGGACCGAGGGCCGCGTCTCCGCAGCGCTCCGCCGGGGTGGAAGGTGTCCGGGGGTCGGGGTTCTTAGCAACCACTCCAGGCTGGGGGACTTGGTGGGGGGGGGGGCGCGGGGGAGGGCGGGGAGCGGGCACGGTGGCCGCAAAGTAAGACACACAAGAGACCCCCCCCCCCCTCCCCGGGACACAAAACGTCGCCGGGACCCCGCGCCCGGGCTCCGCGGGGAGGATCCTGAAACTGTCCCCCGGGGCATTTCAGCAGCTCCGGGATCCTGCGGCATTTGAAGAATTCTCTCTGGAGCCCCGGAGCAAAGGTGCCTGCCGGGGACCAACTCCCGGGGTCCCCCCTCGCTCCGCCGGCCGCCGCCTCCAGAGCCCTCACTCACACGCGCACACGCACACACGCGCGCACACACACACCCCACACACACACACACACCACACACACACACACACACACACACACACTCACACGCCACCCCGGGCGCGCCGGCTCCGAGCGGCGGCGTGCAGGACTGGTGGGTGTTCTCCAGCCCCGAAGCGTCGTCCCCCCCAGCCCCCGCCCCTGGCCCTACCCCTCCCGCTTCTACGCAAATAAGAACTCGGCGATTCCCCTCCTGCCTCTTTGATTTCGGGCACCTCCGACAGATAATTGGGAAGGGTTTCCAGAAGGTGGGAAATGTCACCTGATTCACACTGAACTTTTAAAAGCTCCCCCCCCCCCCCCAAAGAGCCGGCACACCCTCGGTCGCGGCCGCCCTCCCACAGCCCCACACACTGGGAGACCGCCCACCTCAAACCTTAAGACCCCCGTCTAGATTTAAAGCGCGGCTGCGCCCGGCTTCTGACGTCCATTGAATCGCGCGGGCGGCCGGTGGCGAGCGCGGGGCTGCGCCAGGATCGCTGCGCCCTCCGCCGCTCGCCTCTGCGACGCGCGCCGCTCGCCCGAGCCACCCGCCGCCGCCGCGCTCCTCGTCCTGCGCCTGCCCCAGGATGGTCTGCGCCAGGCACCAGCCCGGCGGGCTCTGCCTCCTGCTGCTGCTACTCTGCCAGTTCATGGAGGACCGCAGCGCCCAGGGTGAGTGGAAGGGGATGCGCCCGGAGGCTCGGCTGGGGCAGGGGTTCTACTTTTCTGTCCTCTCGACTTGGTCTGTTCTGACCGACGCGGCTCTCTCTCTCTCTCTCTCTCTCTCTCTCTCTCTCTCTCTTGGAAGATGTTAGAGCCACTCGGCTACTCCCGGAGAAAGGGGTAGGGGAAAAAAGGACCGAAACAGTGACACTTTAGGGTAGAGAGCTGAGTTTAGAGCTGGGTTATGCTCAAAGGAAAGGGCGTGAGTGGGTGACCTGGAACCTCAGTAGTTAGGGGTAGATGCTCCAAGTTCTGGTCATAATGACTTTAGATGTTATCTCCCCTGGTTGGCTCGGGAGAAGGGCGAGCATCCGTAGCCTGGAGAGTGCAGTCGACCTACTAGCAATCTAACCTATCTTCCTTCCATATCTTTTGGTGACTTTAAAAAAAAAAAAAAAATGACTTGGGGTGGGGGATGGGAGATACCGAATTTTCTTGGGTGGCTGGGGGACGTGGTTTCAGAAACTTTGCCCAAACTTGGAAATGTGGGTACTGAAATTTTTAGAGGGAGGTAGTGTCGGTGGATGCTCCTTCCACCCCTCTCCCTAAAGCCCCGCGAAAGAGGAGAAGAAAAAGGACAAGCCAAATTATTAGCCCGAAGTGTTTTAAGTACTTTACAGTTTTCTCCACTTTGGCTCATTCGTCTGTTAACTTTCTGTGAAACAATAACCAGCCCACGCGCGATTTAAATCCTGACGTGGAGTAAAGAGCAAATTTCTGAAGTTTATCTTCTAATTTTTTTTTTTTTAAAAAATGGATTTGTTTTATTACAATTATTCTCCGGGCAAGATTTTTTTTTTAATAGTGGTGATCATGCAGCTTGCCTCCCAGTTGCTCGAGTCACTTTGGTGGCTCATGAGAAGTCTTCTTGTCCAAAGTCCGAACCCAGAAAGAGGGCTAGGGGAAGAAACTATTTGCAAAGAGTTCTTGGTAGACATGAGGTAGGTATATGTGGCCCGGTGGACACCTCCCCCCTTTCACACGGCTGCTTTCCTGTTCGAGCCCTAAGGTTTTGTGTGTTGTAAGCTGCCCTCCCGGGCACTGGCCCTAGCCGTCTGCCCAACACTAGGCTGGGCAGCCCGCCTTTCTGATAGGGGCGCTGCCTGGGTGCTGGGACGTGGGCGCCAGGGAAAGCAGCCCTCGGAGATTTCGAAAGATCGTGGTGGCTGCGGGCGTGCTCCGGGCTGGCCGATTGCAAAACGGGCCCGTCGGGCGGGCGGGCGGGCGGGCAGGCGGGCGGGCTGCGCCTCGAGGCCGCACAGGGCAGATCCCGGCTGGGCCCGGCTGCTTTTTTGCTTTCATTTTTTCACTAGTGTCTTCTGCTTGATCTGTTTCTGAAGGTTCATATTCAGTTCTCCCTACACCCCCCCACCCCGCGCCTCGCTCCCTCCTTCCCTCCCTTCCACGTCTCCCCTCTCTCTACTTTCTTAACCCCTGTCACAAATAATTCTCTTACCGCCTACATGAAACCAACATGTAAAAACATCCGTCGCATCCTGTTTTTGTCAGGTTCTTTAATCTGCTCTTCCAGTCGCTGCAGGTTATGAAATGGGACGAATAAAAGTAAACAGTCTAGTAAAAGTCAATGCAAGCTGCACGTGTTGTGTCTGGGTCACTGGTAACTGACATTGATATGGCTGGGGCGCTGCGGCGGCTGCTCTAGCCCACCTCCCACCTCGGTGATGGGTCTTTCCCCTCTCTCGGTTTGGAGAGATTCTCATTCTCTCTCTCTCTCTCTCTCTCTCTCTCTCTCTCTCTCTCTCTCTCTCTCTCTCTCTCTCTCTCTCTCTCTCTCTCTCTCTCCCCCCCCCCCCCCGCTCCCTCCATCGCTTGGTCCCCCAGACCACCAGGCCTCTCTGCCGGTCTCCAGCAGCCTTCCTCCCCCCACCCCTACCCGCTCACTGCTCACTCATTCACCTCCTGATCCCTGTCTCTTCCTTCACAGCTGGAAATTGCTGGCTCCGCCAAGCCAAGAACGGCCGCTGCCAGGTCCTGTATAAGACCGAGCTGAGCAAAGAAGAGTGCTGCAGTACCGGCCGGCTGAGCACCTCGTGGACCGAGGAGGACGTGAACGACAACACTCTCTTCAAGTGGATGATTTTCAACGGGGGCGCCCCCAACTGCATCCCCTGTAAAGGTGGGCCTCCTCTTCCCTAGGCGGCAGGCCCTCAGTAGAGGGCGTCTTGCCCTCAGCGTTCCCACTGTCTGGCTGGGGCTTAGGACTGGCAGAATTTTGTTCGGTTTCTCCATGTCCCCCCCCCCCCCCCCCCCCCCCCCCCCCCCCCCCGTGGAGTTAGCTAGGTGAAATCCCGCTCGCGCTGTAAGGCAAAACAAGGTCGGAAGAGGTCGGCCCCCAGGCTGCTTAGCTGAGTGTGGTAGTGAAAGCAGCCAACCCGTGTGGTCTTTTGAGAGAATTTGGATACAGGACCTGGCCTGAGGTTCCCAACCCCCATCCCTTCCAGTCTTCCAGGAGACAGCCTGGGGGCCCTCCATCTCGGAGGCATGATTGCGCAAGGGCATTTGAGACCACCACCCCACCCCACCCCGGTCTGACCCGCCAACCGCCTGGCCTTGGTTTGAATCCCTGCCTCTTTCCAACCCCTAGAAACGTGTGAGAATGTGGACTGCGGACCTGGAAAAAAATGTCGTATGAACAAGAAGAATAAACCCCGCTGCGTCTGTGCCCCAGACTGTTCCAACATCACCTGGAAGGGTCCAGTGTGTGGGCTGGATGGGAAAACCTATCGCAACGAATGTGCACTCCTTAAGGCCAGATGTAAAGAGCAGCCGGAACTGGAAGTCCAGTACCAGGGCAAATGTAAAAGTAGGTCCCGCCCTTCAGTATCTTACACATTCATAGACAGTCTCCATAAAGAGCCCGGGAATCAGAATAGTGATACCAAATAAGGGGCTCTTTTCTAACTCCTAAAGGGTAACGAAGGAGCCAGTCTGGAGTCACAGACCCTCCGGGAAACAGCCGGGCTCCCCAAATGCCTGTTAAAATCTGGATGCTACGCTTTAACGATTTCCTTCATAATATCAGCTGATGACTCCCAAAAGACCAGAAGGTGCCTATTGAAATGTCTCCCTCTTTTTTTTTTTCTTTTCTCCAGAGACTTGCCGGGATGTTTTCTGTCCAGGCAGCTCCACCTGTGTGGTGGACCAGACGAATAATGCCTACTGTGTGACCTGTAACCGGATTTGCCCAGAGCCCTCCTCTGCGGAGCAGTACCTGTGCGGGAATGATGGAGTGACTTACTCGAGTGCCTGCCACCTGAGAAAGGCCACCTGTTTGCTGGGCAGATCGATTGGATTAGCCTATGAGGGAAAATGTATCAGTAGGTATTCTGGATTGAGGAAAGAAAAGAAACGGGAGAGGGAAAAAAAAATCTGTTCTAATTGTGTGGGGCTCTTTAATGAGTAATTCCAAGTCCTCAGTTTAGGTGGAAACTGTTTAACTAAAACATTCCTCCTGGAGAACCATTGTCTTCTAGATTCACTGGCAGAAAGCAGTTTTCTATCTTAGAAAACTTAGAACTCACACAATTTTACACATTTTTTTAAAAGTGCCAGACTTGCTGGAAGCGAAAAATAATTACTTAACAGTTCCTAAAACCTGTTATCAGATTCCAGTAATTGATGGAATTTTAGTTTTTTAATCCCACTTATAGGAAGCAATCAGATGCCTGTTTCACTCAAGGATATTGTGAAATTCTGTTCCAAAGAATATTGTGTTTAATGAAGTTCTATAAGATGTAAGAAACCACAGTGTGTGTGTGTGTGTGTGTGTGTGTGTGTGTGTGTGTGTGTGTGTGTGATTGTAAAGCAGTTTAATATAACACCTCCATTACCCCCTTCAGTAAGTGATAAGATGTATAATACGTACATCTATGAGTAGGGAATGGAGGAAAGGAAAAAAGAGAGGAAATGAGACGCCCAGTTTGCTCATCACAGGTGTGTTATATCCTAGAAGCAAAGTCCTGTGACGACATCCAGTGTGGTGGTGGAAAAAAATGCCTGTGGGATTTCAAAGTTGGCCGAGGCCGTTGCTCTCTCTGTGACGAGCTCTGCCCGGAGAGCCAATCGGAGGAACCAGTCTGTGCCAGCGACAATGCCACATACGCCAGCGAGTGTGCCATGAAGGAAGCGGCCTGCTCCTCTGGTGTGCTGCTTGAAGTGAAGCACTCCGGCTCTTGCAACTGTAAGTGTGATTTTTAAACCTTGCTGCAATGTAAGGGCACTTTCGGGCAAGCCCTGGGGAATGGACAGTTTAAAAAAAAAAAAAAAAAAAAAAAAAAAAGCACGCAGACCTCGCTGTGTAAACCTGTGTCTGTTAAAAAAGCTCGGTAGCTGCTGAATGACACACCAGCAATTCATTGAGCCGCAGCCAAATTCTCTGCAATGTTTCCCAGCTTCTAGGATCCACCTGATGGCCTTCCGTTGGGGTGCCTCTGAAAACCTCTCCAGTTGTCTGTCGCTCATTCCTTCCTTCCAGTATTGTGCTTTGCTGTTGCCTCATTAACCCTGGAACCTAAACTAACCGCTTCAAAAGTTTGTGGGTTGTTTTTGTTTTGTTTTGTTTTGTTTCCTTGTTTTGTTTTTTTTCTAAAGACAGCTTTATAGTATCACACCTAGGCTGCGGCTTATGGCAGTTGCGGCTACTAACTCTGACTTAAGGAGAAAAGCAGTTATACCTAGAACACGAGCGCTTTTTATCTGATTTCAGGAATCTGCCTGTAAAACGTGAGCCATTGATTCTTCAGAACTTTCTGCAATTTTGACTTCATAGATTATGGTGGTTGGTTGGTTTGTTTGTGTTTGAGTAAACTTACTGCATAACTGCAGATGGCCAAAACCCAAAAAAAAAAAAAAGCATCACACTGCAAGTCATGTAAAAATACAACGCTGTAATGTGGCTGTATCAGAGGGCTTTGAAAACATACACTGAGCTGCTTCTGCGCTGTTGTTATCCGTATTTAAACAACAGCTCCCCCTGTATTCCCCCATCTAGCCATCTCGGAAGATACGGAGGAAGAGGAGGAGGAAGAAGACCAGGACTACAGCTTTCCTATCTCTTCCATTCTAGAGTGGTAAACCCTCCAGCAGTGTTCAGTGTTGACATAGCCCTTGGGCAAAACAAAACACAACAAATGAAAGGAAAAAGGAAAAAAAAGAAAAAGATAGAAAAGAAAATAACAAAAAGAAAAAATATATTGTCCATAATGTAAATAAGTGTATGCTTATTTATTTGGGGGGAAAAGTATACATGAAAGGACCTTTGTCCTAAAGCTCTCTCCCAGGCCACATTGTTACTCACGGGACCTGGAGAGATTGTCATTTTGTGGTCTACTGGATGAGGCCTATAGTTGAGACGTGTAGACGTTTATTTATACTGTGTCATGTTTTATAATTTATACATAAAATGTCTGGTTGACTGTACACCTTGTTTTTGAAGAAATTTATTCGTGAAAGGAAGAGCAGTTGTTATTTATTGTGAGGTCTCTTGCTTGTAAAGTAAAACCGTTTTTTCCCCCTTGTAAACCATTGAAGTCCATTCCTTACAATCCACTCACTCACCTGCCTTCTCTTCATTTCACTGCTGTTAGAATTTTTTTTCTTCCACTTTTTAACAAATTTGCATGTCAGTTCCTGTCATGTTTATTTATTGGATTCTCAGCGGCCTACTCTGTACATACCTGATCCTTCGGGTTTTGTTTACAAGGAATCTTGACTGACCAAAAGGCATTGTAACTCTGCCTCCGATACCAGGTACAGAGGATATGCATCTTGGAGGAAACGTCTGCTTCCGTTCCCTTGTTCTGACGAAAACATTGTGAGAGAGGCTTTAAAATTCTAGAAATGTACTTTCAGGACGTTACAGATCCAAAGACCTAGTGATGTGGGTGTCAGGAGACTAAACAAAGGTGAAAGTTACACTTTCAACCTGTCATTCGGTGTTTCCTTTGAGGGAGTCGGCTGTACCTTTTCAATTAGTTCTTTTTCAACCAATGTGTCACTGAAAGTTCCATCAAAGCTTTATCAGTTCAAGTTTCTTGCTTTTCATAATACTTTTTTCTGATGCAATTTTATATTTTCAAACATGGCAAGTTAAATATAAATTCATTTAAATATATAGTTTTGTACTTTTCTACCATGTAAATGTGCAATGTACATAAAAGTTATAATGTGTATTTGTAAATAAACGATGAGTGAAAAAATAAAAAAAAATTAAAAAGCCAATGGTCTCAGTTCCTATTGATGAAAAGTAACTTATGTGGGCTTTTGTGTAAAACTGCACATGATATAGGGATATAGTTACCACTGGTATTAAGTGCTGAGGGCAATAGATGCTACAAAGTGGGGTAAAATACAAATCACCAGAACTGAGAAGGTGGTTCAGAGGTGAAGAATGTGTACATCATCCACTTCCAGAGGACCCACGCTGGGCTTCCATAACCCATAATCAGGTGGCTCACAGCCACTAGTTAGCTGTAGCTCCAAAGGATCCAGTGCCCTCTTCTGGCCTCTGAGGGCACCTGCACTCATGTGCGCACGAACACGATTTTAAAAAATAATATATAATGCTCTCTTTTAAAGTTACAAATTGGGGTTGGAGAGATGGCTCCGCGGTTAAGCACTCACTGCTCTTCCAGAGGAGCCAGGGTTGATTCCCAGCACCCACACGGAGTCTCACTATCATGTAAGCTCTGTGGCGTCCATCTCCAGGCATGCCCGTGGTATCCATACGTGCAGGGAAACACATTCATTTTTAAAATTACCTTATTTGCATGGTTTTATTGTGACTGGAGTTACAGATGGTTGTGAGCTGCCATGTGAGGGCTGAGAATCAAACCCTGGTATTCTGGTAGAGTAGCATGTGCTCTTAACTGCTGAGCCATCTCTCCAGCCTTAAATAAAAAAAAAAAAAAAAAAAGACACAAATCAGTGGAGCTTGAAAATTAAGAGGATCAGAGATCCAGCAATTCTTACGGGACAGGCACATGGCAATAGCCACTGTAGATGTGACCGCTTCTCTGACACACATCTACACTCCAGTAGCCCCATGAACACCTTCTCATTACTAGTCCTAGCTGTCTTGTCACAGACATGGACCTGCTGTAGCCTAGTGAACTCATCCGAAGCGTGTTTCCTATTGTTTAAAAGGCAACACTTTCTAGAGAATTTGCTCAGTGGTTAAAAGCACTTGCTCTTCCAAATGACCAGAGTACAATTCCCAGCACCCACATCAGACGGCACACAGCTGCCTATTATTGTAGCTCCAAGGGATCTATCTGATGATCTTTTTGGCCTCGGTGAACACCTGCATGCATGTGTGCACACTCAGACACACAGACGTACAGAAAAAAAGTAAAATCGTTTTTAAAATAAAAAAGGCAATCATGTACATCACGAGGAAAGTAGAAACAGACTGACATACATCTGATAATCACAGTCAAAAATCCAGTATCAAGTACTGGACTGGCAGAGTAGTGATGGCACATTGGGAAGGTGAGAGCAGAGGTGATTTCTATCATCATGTCTATGGTTCACAGTGAAGAATAAGATAGGAGAAAGCCTGCCAATAGTCTGTAGTTTTATGATACACTGAAGAGCCTCAGTGTGGTATTTGGGACAGAAACAATGGTCTCTGTAATACATAGGAATACATAAATCATCAGCACACATTTCTAGTTCATATTCCAAACATAGGCATGTTAAAAATGTCAGTGGACTGTAAATGGAAAGAAGTGAACGAAACTAGGAGGGAAAAGAACCAAAAGCAATCAATATTACCAGTGATAAGCAATCAATATCACCAGTGCCAAACAATATCACCAGTGAGTGCTAAGCAACCAATATCACCAGTGTTAAACAATATCACCAGTGCTTAGCAATCAATATCACCAGTGGAAAACAATATCACCAGTGCTAAGCAATCAATATCACCAGTGCTAAACAATCAATGTCACCAGTGCTAAACAATCAATATCACCAGTGCTAAACAATATCACCAGCGCTAAACAAGTATGTTTAGGACCAAGGTCCTAGTTGTTAAGGTTATCCCCTTTTCTTATGAATGATTACTAAAAATTACCATCAGAGACCATTGGCTCTCAACTAGTCACCTAAGGAGAGGTTTGGTGGAAACAAGGGTAGGCACTTATTTAATGATCAGGAGCCCAGAGAATTTTGTTCCCCAGAGTCCCAGGAAAGAAGGAAATGGAGGTGCAGAAGTCTAACCAACTGCCACTAACCATAAGAAGGAGAGGTTCATAAATTCTCCAGGGCAGACAAACTTCTGGCTTCCACTAGGAAGAGCCTCTCAGGAGCAAAGAGGACTGGCCAGATACAGTTTCAGGGCCCTTCGGGAAGTGGGTTTGTGATGCTACACACCCTTTAAATCAGGGTGAAAAAAAAAAGAGGCACTGGTGTACCTCTTTGCAAGCAAGACTGGTAAATCTGACAGCTTGCCTTTTAAACAACATCCAGGTCATTTATTTAAAGTTGTACTCTATAGTTGCATCAATCAATGCCTTTTGTAAAAACCTGTATACAAGGCCGGGCGGTGGTGGCGCACGCCTTTAATCCCAGCACTCGGGAGGCAGAGCCAGGCGGATCTCTGTGAGTTCGAGGCCAGCCTGGGCTACCAAGTGAGTTCCAGGAAAGGCTCAAAGCTACACAGAGAAACCCTGTCTCGAAAAACCAAAAAAAAAAAAAAAAAAAAACAAAAACCTGTATACAAGTTTCATCTCAGAGTTGCATACTTTCCACTAATCTTACCTTAGCTTCAATAGCAACCCCTCTCCACAAAAGAAAGGAAGGAAGGAAGGAAGGAAGGAAGGAAGGAAGGAAGGAAAGAACTTTTCTCTGGGTGAGCACTCTACCATGTAGTTACATTCCCAGCCCTAGAAATTTCCTTTTAAAGATTAATATTATTATTTTTGGAATTTCAACTATGACTCAAAACTATGGAACTTAAACATTATCTAGTAATAATGTTATCAAGAGAAACAGTTGCTAGTAAGTAATTTTAATATTCGTTTGATACATCCTAACCCTTCAGAATAACAAAATATGAAATGATAATGAAAAACCAGTCAAAAGTCCATTTTTTGTCAAATGTCACTCAAATTTAGATTTTTTTTAACTATATGGAATATGACTCCTCAGAGATGACAAAAATTAAATCTACTTTAATTGAAATCACTCTCAAGACACCTAAAAGGCGTCTATCTGCAAGACTGTACCTGAGAGAGAATTGCTATAAGGCACAGTGGGTTAACTCACAGATGCAGAATGTCCTCCAATGAAAAGTCCTGTACCCACATTAAATATGCTAAGACTGATTACTATACTGTAACTATGTAAAAAAATGGTCCTACAGTCAGGACAGATAGAAGTACTTAGGGGGAAGAGCAAAATGTACGTATAATCTTTATGCAGCTTTAAAAGTGTTGCATGTTTTATCCTCGTCTTCATATCTAGTATATTGAAAGACAACACAAAAAGATAAAGGGAGCAGGTTGCCAACAGACAAGTCACAGTAAAAAGCTGTAGGAATTTTAGTGCTATCGTTTTGGGCAAATTTCCTATAAGTTTGAAAATATATCCAAATGAAAACTTAAAAAAAAAAAAAAAAAACACTCTCAGGAAGGAGAGGTACACAGCAAACATCTACTCATTCTCCAAGGAAGCAACTGAAATACAAAGGCATTTTTAAAATTCTCCTGGCAGTGAGTTGGCAGTGTGGGAAAGTTCAGGAACGTGCAGCCAAGCCTAAGGATCCAAGTTCGATCCCTGGAACCAGCTTGGTGGAGGAAAAGACCTGACCCTGAAAAGTTGGCCTCTTCCCACTGCACACACAGACAAGATAAATAAATGTAATAAAAAAACTAAAAATACTCATTGGTATGACAAAAGGCCTAGAGAACAATTCCAGAGAGTCAGTAGTTTCACTTAAATATCCAATGTTGGCTGCAAGAGAGTTCCTGAAAAATGAATTTCCCAAATGGAGAATCAGTCTTTTCTTAAAAATGAGAGTAAAACACTCCAAATCCCCAGCATCGCTGTTCTCCTCGTGGTTAGCCACACGAAGTACACAACTCACCTAACCTTTCTGGGTCTCCATTGCTTTGTCTCTGAAATCAGGATAATGAAAGGACTTATCTCACAACAAAGTCATGAGAATGCAAAGATGTCTATGTGTAAAGTGTTGACTTCAGTGGCTGGCACCCCACCCTGACAGTAATAAGTTTCCTCCCCTACTCTAATGAGTACTAGTAGCTAAAGAAAAAAATACTAGTGTGATTATCACCCAATAATAATAATAAATGAGAAATGATACCAATTGAGACCTGAAGCGGGAGCATAAATAACTTTTGAAGGGAGGGTAAATATAATTTCTAAAGTATTTTGTCCATGTTAGTATTTAACAAAACTTAACAGTTCTGAGTATTATAGCAAAAGTGTACTATTTTCAAAAATAGACTTAGAGATATTATTTCCTATGAAATTTTATAAAAAAAAAAAAGGAAATCACCTGTCAACTTTTCTAAAACCCAAAATGTGCCTTGTATCTTTTTATTCACACACTCAAATGAATTCTTGCTAGTAAAATAAAGAAAATCGATGTTCTTTAATCTGGGTTCAAATTTCTGCATCAGGCCATAGATCACTAAAGAGGGTAAGAGAACTGACTTATATTTGATATAAGCTATCAAATATGCAAATATAAACTATGTAATTGCCAGCTTAGAAAGAAGCCTGTTGACTAACGAAACGCATTTGTTGAAGGAGTTTTTTTTTTTTTTTTCCAAAACCTAGCTCCCGAGATTGACGCATTTCTGCTTGTCCCATCCCACTTTCCATTTGCAGCACGACACAATCCTACTTCAGCCAAAAGTTGTTATGTAAATAGACTCCAGGCATGCTTGCCCTCTGTAGTCAGCAGACCTGCCCAGACATGTCCAAATCCCAGCTTCTATTTTGCTGGAATCCCCCCATGAGCACTGGATGGTCACTGGGGTTTGCCATCCTCGGGCCTCAGACATCTTGGCTGGTGCTACCAAGATTCCTGTGGCAGAGTCCTTCAAACACTTAAAAACATATTCTCTGGATTAGAACAAATGCCCTCCTGGCAAAGCTATACTTTGTCATTTTTCTATTTTAAGAATATGGCCAAGGAACCAACTGGCAAGGCTAGTGGCCAGATATATTCCCACCAAATATCTCTTGTATTCATTCCCCAAGGACTCAGGGCTCTGGCTCCAGCGAATAAGCTTTTCTCAAGAACTTTGGGCTCCAGCAAGAAGTCAGAGGGAAAAGTTAAAATCCGGGTAAGGAAGAGGTTTAGATATACTGTTTCCCATGGAAATTTGAGGAAAAAATTCACTTACCCACAAACATTTTTTAAACCAAAACCGTGCCTCTAAATTAAGGCCAGTTTAAAAAAAAAAAAAAATCAATTGGATGCTGCCACAGCCTTAGTACAAAGCTCATAAGTAGCGATGATGGAGAAAAAAAATGATATAAAGACCATTCCACGACTGACAATGTGGTGGGCTTGAGTCGATGTCTGCAGGCAACATGGACTGAATAATACAAAAGGCAGTGAGAGAAGGGACCCCAAGGTAGAATTTTCTGTGGGGTCAGTGCCCCAGGAGACATCATCAAAATGGGCTTTGTGCAGTGTATCCATCCAGCATGTGAAACTAATGCAGTATAGAAACACAGTAAAAAAAAAAAAAGGGGGGGTGCGGGGGAGACCTGGGACAGGAAAGGAGGCCTCACCCCAGAGACTGTCTGAAGTCTCTCCCTGGGTAAGAGTCACGAATTGCAACACACGTAGCAACGTTGCCGTGAAGGTTGCCTACATAGAGATAATATTCCATCGATATAGACAGATTTCAAATACGAAAGGTAAGAAAGCAAGACATCATGCGTGATGCTTGATGGTCAAGCATGTATGACCTGGTGTGGCCTCGCTCTGTTCCCATGTATAAACCTGCAATTTTCAGGGAATCTCAAAAATAAGCCTATAAACCATTTACAGCTATAAAAAAAAGTTATTTAAATAAAAACCGTCTTAACTCCCTTATGCAACCACTATGACCTTATCAGCTGTAATCCTCTATCTACTACACCTCAGAAATCACATTGTGATCTCACCAAAAAGAAGAGGAAGAATACTCCTTAAAACCCCTCTGAACAGCCGGGCGGTGGTGGCGCACGCCTTTAATCCCAGCACTCGGGAGGCAGAGCCAGGCGGATCTCTGTGAGTTCGAGGCCAGCCTGGGCTACCAAGTGAGTTCCAGGAAAGGCGCAAAGCTACACAGAGAAACCCTGTCTCGAAAAACCAAAAAAAAAAAAAAAAAAACCCCTCTGAACAAACCAACTTCAGAAGACACCAAAATTGTCTATGTGGCTACTGCTAAGACACTTAAGCGCACCCCACAATCCCCACACACCCCCACACACCCCCACACAGCAGTCCCCACCCACACTCGAGTGTCTGCCATCCTTTTTTAAAGTATGGCTCTTTCTATTAAAGGCCGTACTTCAGTCTATGCTAAAATTTCTTCTCTATAAACTCCAGTTCAGCTTCACACTGGCTGGTCCTGAAATTCTTTTCCAGCATCTACGTCAATGGTTCTCAGCCTTCCTAATGCTGCAACCATTTAATACAATTCATGCTGTGGTGATCCCCAATCATAAAATTGTTCCGTTGCTGCTTCATAGCTGTGATTTTGCTACTGTTATGAATTGCAACGTAAATATCTGATATTTGGGAATCTCATATGCGACCCCTGAGGGAGTCATGCATGACCCACAGGTTGAGAAACACTGGTCTACATAGTCAAGAACCCCCAGGGAAGTCATGACCCACAGGTTGAGAAACACTGATCTACATAGTCAAGAACCCCAGCTTCACAGAGCAGAAGATACTGAAGAAAGCTCCAGAATGCTCCAAATAGCAGCATGGAGCTAGCTGTAGCTCCAGCTCCCTCTACCACTGACAAAATGCCTAGACCAGAAGCATCAGTGTGGCCAGAAACGTATTACAAGAGTAAATTCTTGTGCTCTACCTCTGTATCACTCACCCAAATTCACAGACAGCAGCACCCAAGAATCCTTGTTCAAACAAACTTTTCAGATAACTCGAATACAAAGTAAAAAAGAACTTCCCTGGAATGATTTCAAGCTCACTGAGTGATCCTCAACTACCCGGCATTCCAAAGGAACCCAGAATTCTCATGGACAACTTTTCTAGAATCCCCGAAAGGCCAATCTCAACATGCATTTTATGTACATCACTAGTTCACATTCCCCTCACTCACATTTCCAACCATGTTCCACTCAAACCCTCTCTCTCTCTCCCCTGTGGTCAGTATACCTTGTTCATCTACCACACCTGAAAAGATTTCCCTCCACTGACATCACTAGCCTAGGTGTGCCCAGTCCCGTACTATTCTGAGTTCCTCCCCTGGGGCCCTGAAAAACCTTGTATCTGTGTTCCCTGCCACATCAGCTCTCTTCTCCGTCTTTTTACACATTTCCTTCTGCAGTGGTTTTATTCACTTTCATCTATGAATCTACCTCATATTTTTAAATTATATTAAATTGAAATAATATGGTGAGTAAAGTTTATCTAATTCATTCACAGTGGGAGTGTGAGTGAGTGTGAGTGAGTGTGTGTGTGTGTGTGTGTGTGTGTGTGTGTGTGTGTGTGAAGTGCGAGGCCTAGCTAGATCTTAATAAAGCACCTTCTTGTATCTCCCTGTAGATGAGACCCTAGCAGAGCCATCACTCATGTCGCCTCCGACCTCACCTCACCCATTCTTCCAGACACTGTCATTTGGACTTTTCTCCTGTCCTCTTCTGAGGAGGTTTGACAAAGATCACCCAGGACTCCCGAGATTCCCAATACAATGAGCACAATGGACACCATTCAGTCTTTATCTAACCGGGCCTCTCTTTGCATTCTACACCGCTAACCAGCCTTTCCTTCTGTCAATTCTCCCCACTCCCCAGTGCCCACCCTCTCCTATCTCATCATGTCTTTATCTTCTTTATGAACTCTGTGCTTCTCGCTGTGAAAGCAGGCAGGCGGCCCACAGGCCCTATCTGACTTGAATTTTATTTGATGGCACAGAAGCATAAAATCTTACCTTAGTTTGTTGGATTTAAAACTTAGACATCACTGTGACACACGGGACCTTCCCTGGGAGGAAAGCAGGCAGCAGCTATCTCCTTTAGAAGGGAGAAGCCTTTCCTCCTTCACTGCCCTTATCTTTTACCCACTGTCCTGACAGGCTTGCTGCATTCAATGCAGAGGCCTGACTTCTCTGTCCCAGGACCAGGAACTCCACTCTAGACTCCCCTGCTCACCAGTCCACCGTCCTCCATCCGTTTCTCAGCATCCCACTACCATCAGATCTCTGTGGCTGACCCTGACACCTGAGCTTCAGATCACATCTTATCTTCTATGACAGGATGCTGGCCCTCTACGGTATACCCATAAAATAGGTCACCTCTCTTGAAGGGATAACCCGTGTGTCCTGCTTGTTTCTCCAGTTGGAGTCCTTTCAAATCAGAAGCATATCAGGGAACATCAGATTCGTGAAACTAAGTCATTGTGAGGGTTACTTAGATTTTAACTTGGAAAAAATGGAATTCATCAAAGAGAAGTAAAAGATTAAAGCAAGGCTGTTTCAAAGATCTTAGCAACAAGGATGGGTAGATACAAATTAGATAGTCAATAATAATAATGGGCTGGGAAGATGGCTCCCTGAGTAAGAGCACTTGCAATGCAAGCATAAATACTGGAGTTTAGAAACCCAGCACCCAGGTAAAAAACCTAGGCACTGCCTCATATGCCTGGCACTGTGCTGGACAGAAACTGGAAGATCACTGGAGCTTGGTGGCCATCAAACTAACTACAGATTCAGTGAGAGATCCTGTCTCAAAGGAATAAAACTGAGACTGTTGGAGCAAGATACCATGTCTTCTTCCTCTGACTTCCATAGTGCACACATAGGTATGCATAGCCCCTCTACATACAAAAGAGAATAACTGCAGAGTGGTTTAAAGTAGACCTGTAAGTGACTGCAGCCAAAGAGAGAACATGGATACTTTCTACAAGGTCCAAGAATGCCTTCTGAAGTACAATCAACATCTGGGAGCTGTTCAGAATCGACTTCGAGGCAGTGGATTGGCAGCTGCCAAACACCGCATTACTTCAACACAATCTCCAGATACACGGAGGGTGTCTGAGAAATATAGCAGAGAATAACCGCAACAGGAAAATAAAGAAAAGCAGATTCCCAGATGCCCAACAAGAGTGGTAAGCAGAGCTCTAGCCTTCGGTGGATCTGGGCAGATGGGAGCATTTACAAACGTGAATTCCAAGTCTGCACCTAACCTCCAGGAAAGGCTGGTGGACAACTAAGAATTCTCTAACAACAGAAAAAAACTCGCATGGGGAGGTCAGATCTGTGTTTGCAAAGTATGTCAGCATTCTAGGTGATAAAACAAAAAGGACTAAGCCAAATATGGAGGCTACTTCTAGAATCCCAGCACTTAAGAGCTGAGGCAGGAGGTTTGCTGCTAATTAAAGAACAATCTAAACAATAACGAGAAACCTTGTCATCCTCAACCCCCGAAAAAAAGGAAGAAAAAGAAGGAAGGAAAAATAAACAATTATAATAAATATTTTCCTTCACCAATATATAGAGACACAGGAAATAAATACAGATTGATATAACATCATGAAGATTATACTGTTTGATGATTTTTTCAAAATTGCTTCACCTCCCTCTTTAATTTAAATTTTACCTAAGATGAAAGAATCATTTTGATTGCATCTATCTCTTAGCAGTCTTGTTTTGTTTTGTTTTGTTTTTCAATACAGGTTTCCTCTGGGTAGCCCTGACTGTCCTGAACTCACTCTGTAGACCAGGCTGGCCTCGAACTCAGAGATTTGCCTCCTTCTGCTTCCCAAGTGCTGGATTAAAGTTGTGCACCATCAAGCCCAGCTTCTATTAACAGTCATAAAGCAACTAAGTATGTTATTGAATGCTTACCTTTGTGGGCTGTCAATTTCCACCATCAGATAAAGTTAATGTCAGGGCTGGCAAAATGATTCAGTGGTTAAGAGCATGTACTGTCCATTCAGAAGACCTGTCAAAACACCCATTGCCCCACTTATATCTGCCTGTAACTTCTGCTCCATGAGATCTAATGCCCTCTTCTGGTCTCTAAGGGTATCTGAAAACAAGTGCATATACCCACACATAGACACACATATATACATGCAATTAAAAAAATATTTTATTGTATATATTATATATATATATCAAATCCTTTAAGTTAAAAAGTTAATGTCCATTTTAGATGCAAAATGATATTAGAAAGGGAAATCATTTGCATAAATCTTTCAAACTGTAGTAATAGTATAGTTTTACTTGTTATATTTTATCTCAAAATAAAGAAGTTTGCAACTTTTTTTTGCAGATGTATTTATACTCTCATTCTTTCCTGTAGCAGCAAATTATTCCTTCTTTAAGAAATATTTTCACACCTAAAATAAATATGTGTTACTTTCCACTTAGAACCCATCTGAATACTAATTTTCTTTAGCTAATTTAAATTATTGTCACAAATTTCTTTTAAAATTGTATACTGCTCTTTCAGAATGGTTGAAGAAAGGGGTAAGTGTCTTTACTTTTAAACCAGATCCCTCACAATAGCTTCCATTTTATGCAGATTCCTGTTGTTTAAAGTTGGGAGTGGGTTGTTTTGTTTTGTTTTTTTTTCTACAGGTTTTAATTTGTTAATTTAACTTTCTGTATGGGGGGGAGGGACTTGTGAATTTATGCAAACACTTTGATGTTTATCTGGAATACTAATCATGTGTATCAGGATATCATATGCAACACAGTAAAGCTTTCCTGAAAACTTTACCTGAATTAATAGGGCTTTGAAAAAAATCATCCCAAACCATTTGGAACGGAGACGAACTAAGGTCACCAGTAGCTGACCTGACAAGACACGTGGCTTCATCTTGGGATTGTCCCAAGTGAGAACACATGGCCCTGAGCATGCTGGCTATTCTGTTATACATTTCCATTCCCCATCCATTTTCTGTCCATCTCTCTTGAGGCCGAACCCTGAAGACGGTATCTCCCATGCACCCAGACTGGTTTCTATCCAACATGAGGAACATGCCCAAATCATGCAGCTCCAAGCCTTATAGGCCCCCCCCCCTTTTTTTTTTTTTTTTTTTTTTTTTGCACTGAGAAACACATCCTGGCTGTAACAGTTCAGTGAGCAAGAAGCAGGGCTGCAGAAGCCAAAAAAGCAAGGCTAGTACATGTAAAGACTTTCCTGGAACCATGGACTAGATCTTTGATAGATTAGATTTTTGTTCCATCTTGGGCAGGTGTTAGGGCCTATGCGCTGGGCTTTAAGGTCAAAATGGTGCCTCTAACATGGTATCAGTTGTGGTAAGGTCTGGGTCCTGTTACAACAAAATGAAAGGAGAGATTTGGCTCCTATATATTGTCCCATGGCCTCCATATATGTGCCATGTGGGACACACACACACAGTGAGAGTGAGAGAGAGAAAGAGAGAGAGAGAGAGGTGGGAGTCCAGCTCTGACCTGTCAAAGGGTTCTTGGGGGGAGGAGAGAGAAATGAGGAAGTATTAGATAGAAATATAGACGTGGATGGAGAGAAAAGACAGAGACACAGGATAGCTTCAGGAAGGCCTGGGTCAATACCCAGTTGCCTCGAGGTTTATTCCAAAGGACTTTTTATACAATGCCAAAGGGAGAGGCAAAAGTACTCCCCCTTCAAAGATTAAAGCACAATGTACAACCAAGTGTAGACCCCTCAAAACACCTGGTAACCATGGAGGTGGGGGGCGAAAATCATCCCAGTATACAGCCCTGCTGGATAAAGCAAGCTCAGATTCTCCGACCTTGAGTAAGGTCTTACTAGGAAGCCTCTGTTGTCCTCCACAGAAAGAGAGCATCTTTTTTTTTTTAAGTTTAAAAATAGTGAAATGCTATGAGTGAGCCCAGGTGTTATCTTAAGTGAAACTACTCAAGCACAAAATGACAAATAACACATTTTCATTTGCATAGAGAAGCTTCGTAAAACAAGCCTCTTGCAAATAAAGGGAGGGTAGTGAGAGGTCCGAAGGGGCAAGGAGAAAGGGAGATAGAGAAAGGCTGAGCACATGAACATGGGTACCACAGCCCAGGAGGGTAGCTGGTCCTGTGGATGGTCCCATAGGTAAGCATGGGCGACAGCAGTTACTCACAGCTCTTGAAAGACTTAGTAGAGGGGGTTTTTGATACCTCCAAAGGAAAAAAAGTGCACATTTAGGGTGATAAATGTATCTGGTCAAGATATTTATCTTATACGTATATTGAAACAGATTGTTCACTACCCCGCATTTATAGACATTATGTACCAATACTAAGTAGATAAAAGACTGCTTTTGCTGACACTGTCTTTCGGTACCTGAATGAGTGAGTGTGTGTGTGTGTGTGTGTGTGTGTGTGTGTGTGTGTGTGTGTGTGTGTGTGTTTTAATCTAATTCAGAGAGTAAAGAATTTTCTAAGACTAGAAATACACGGCAAAGACAGGCAGCTTCAAATGAAAGCCACGTCAGGGCTTCAGGAAGCTCTCAGTCATTATTAGCAGGCTCCATCTGGGGGCCACTTCAACGTTCTGTTCAGACCATCTCAACACTTCACTAGAAAGCATGTTCTTCAGCTGTGCTTCAGATAGGGAACCTGCAATCAGTACGATTTGATTCCTGATACAACCAAAGAGGCAACTGTAAATGCAGAACCTATTTTATTTTGGAATTAACATAAAAAGTTCTTGGTGCTTATTCAACAGGGAAGATGCTAATAAAAGGGCTGGTAAGATTGTAGTCAATGGATTAATTATCACAAATTTGGTGGAAAAAGTCAAGCTCTTAAGGTAAACACTGAGGAAAGGTAAGGAGGAAGCTGCAGGATATGCCAGGAACAGGTTGCCAAGAGATGTAAGCTGTGCTGACAGTTTCCACTTCTGAGTCCAGTCAAAATTAAGTCTTTAAGAGGAACAAATAGATGGTCAGATCTTGAGAGGACAAAGTCAAACATTTACTGAAAATTGGCAATAAAATTTTATTTTAAAAATACTTTGTGGCATCCATATATTTTAACCATTTATTAAAATGAAAACAAATTTGCACAATAAAGAGATGAATGCATGTGTGTGTGTGTGTGTGTGTGTGTGTGTGTGTGTGTGTGTGTGTGTATCTCCCAGGGTTTCTCTGGGTAGCCCTGGCAGTCCTGGATCTTGCTCTGTAAACCAGGATGGCATCAAACTCACAGAGATCTGCCTGCTTCTGCCTCTTGAGTGCTGGGATTAAAGGTATGAGCCACCACTAGCCAGCTGCATTTGTATATTTTTACATAAAGAATTAAATATTGGCTGGATATTTGATACTGCAGGAGGGAGAACATCTTAAGTTGTTTTTCGGAGTTCATTGCTATTTTGATTTTATAATTATCAGTATAGTGGCTGCTACATCACATAAACATGTAGTACAAAAGGGCAAAAATATGTTTACAGTCATTTCAGACCAATGAAAATTCTATTCCTAAACAAAAAATTTGTTTAGTGATGTGTGTGTGTATGTGTGCGTGTGCGTGTGTGTGTGTGTGTGTGTGTGTGTGTATATGTGTGTATGTGTGTGTGTGTGTGTGTGTGTGTGTGTGTGTGTGTGAATGAAACTCCAATCAGCAACTCAAACAATGGCTTTTAAAAACAAACGCCGGGCAGTGATGGCGCACACCTTTAATCCCAGCACTCGGGAGGCAGAGCCAGGCGGATCTCTGTGAGTTCGAGGCCAGCCTGGGCTACCAAGTGAGTTCCAGGAAAGGCGCAAAGCTACACAGAGAAACCCTGTCTCGAAAAACCAAAAAAAAAAAAAAAAAAAAAAAACATTTTAATACAATACAATTCAGAATTATACTGACCTATGCTTAAGTGTTGCAGAATGGTGGTAGGAAAATGTTAAAAAGTCTTTATTTTCCATAATTAAAACTTGTGTTTCCCCAAGAGCAAAATGTAGTTGGTATTATTTTTTTCGGCTGCCAATCAGCTCCCAAATAAAGACATGGAGATTTAGTATTAATTATGAATGTTCTGCCTTAGCTTACATTTATCCCATTAGCTTTTTAAACTTAATTTAACCTGTTTCTATTCATCTACGTTTTGCCTCAGGGCTTTTTACCTTTCTTTCATTCTGTATGTCCTACTTTCCTGTTTTCTCTGTGTCTGGCTGGCCCCTGATGTCTTTCTGTGGTCTCCTTTTCTTTCTTTTCTGGAGCCTAAATTTCTCCTTGTACTTACTGCCCAGAAGTCCCATCTATACCTCCTCCCTCACTATTGGCCATTCAGCTTTTTATTAGACCAGTCAGGTGCCTTAGGCAGACAAGGGAAAGCAGCAACACATCTTTACATAATTAAACAAATTCAGCACATCTTTACGTAGTTAAACAAATATTCCACTAAACAAACGCAACACATCTTTGCATAGTTAAACAAATGCAACACATTTTTGCATAGTTAAATATCTGCAACATCAGAACACTTTGCACATTCAGTAAAATATTGCAGTAAACAACACACCATTGCCAGGAATCTGAACTGAGGTGTTTCAGGATGAGTTTATTGGCAGTACATGAAGTGATGGAACAGTGCAAAGTGTGAGTGCAGTGTGCCAGGCTTTTTCTTCTGGGCCACCAACCAGCTCCCAAATCATGACAAATAGACTTATTAGTTTTGAATGTTCAGCCTAGCTTAGGCATGTTTCTGGCTAGCTCTTTTAACTTAAATTTACCTGTTTTTCTTCATCTACCTTTTGCCTTGGGGCTTTTCACCTTTTCTTACTTTCTTGCGTCTCTGTGGCTGGCTGATGGCTGCCTGGCTAATTGCTCCGGTGTGTTCCTCACTCTCTCCTCCTTCTTTGGTCTACTTTCTCGAGCCTAGATTTATTCTCCTGTTTATTCTCTCTGCCTGGCAGCCCTGGCTACCTCTCTCCTGCCTAGCTATTGGTCATTCAGCTCTTTATTAGACCAATTAGGTGCCTTAGGCAGGCAAGGTGAAACAAATCTTTACTAAACAAATTTATTAACCACAAAACATACTTACTATTAATGGATTTGCGGAGTAAGTGACATGGGCAACCCCCTTTCCCAGCAGTACTAGATCAGGGCTTTGCCTGAAGACCTCAGAGAAAGTCTCTGTTACCAAGGGCCAGGACATGTGAGGACTGCAACAGGCTGAACACTTAGGTTCCTCGGCCCCAGTTAATGTTGAAGAGGTGGGGCTTTTGGAGGCCATGGTCTTAGAGTTCTTATGAATGAAAGTAGAGTCCTTATCATAGAGACCCAGGAGTGCTCTCTCATCCTCCTGTCGCTGTGTTGAGAATGCATTGAAAAGTTAGCCATCCACAACAGAACTCTTCTCAGGCTGGCACCTGATCTTGGACTTCTGGATCACGGAATACTAATAACTGCTTATTTAAGCCAGTAAGTCCTTGATGATTTGTTACAGCTGCCCAAACAGACAAAAATGTACCATCTTCTGATTTGCCCATCACACTACAGAATTTAAAGAAAAAAAAGTGTTGCTTGTCATTATTATTATTATTTTTTTTTTCGTTTTTCGAGACAGGGTTTCTTTGTGTAGCTTTGCGCCTTTCCTGGGACTCGCTTGGTAGCCCAGGCTGGCCTCAAACTCACAGAGATCCACCTGGCTCTGCCTCCCGAGTGCTGGGATTAAAGGCGTGCGCCACCACCGCCTGGCTGCTTGTCATTATTTAATGCCTATTGCTTCATAATTCATTGTGTTCACGTAAGTTATAAAATCAAGCAAAAAACAAATTATAGTCTTAGAAATTGTGCTCTCTTGATCAGTCACTCCCTCTCCCTCTCTTGGGACACTCTATTTGTTCCTCAAAATTAGGGGATTAGGCACACAAACATATCATTTATAAACAAAACACATTTTCTTTTCTTTTTTCATAAGCTTATAAAAGTATCAGATTTGCACTGTGATGAGAAATGAGACTATTTAAAGCATAATTATAGTTAAAGTGTGATTATTTAAATAAAGAGGATCAAAATAGACTCACATGAGAATTAGTTGTAATGGTGTATAGCACATAAGGTAGTATGGTCTGCAACAATTAATTATGCATTTAAAATAAGTAGGAGAGACTTTGGAGGTACATAATTTAGAGAAGTAGTATTTAATGAGATAGAAATGCTAATTACTCTGGTTTAACTCTTAGGCACCATAAACATGTATTAGGTTGTAATACTGTGACCCATAAATAAACATAAATATATTAATTTAAAAAACAAAAACATTGAGGGAGCATGGTAGCAGATACCTGTAATCCTAGTATTCAGTAGGCTGAGTGAGGGGCTGAGTGAGGCAGTAGGATTGCCAATAATTTAAGGCCAACTCAGGCACATAGCAAGTAGGAGGCCAGCCAGGACTATAGAGTAAGACCTTGTTTCCAAAAAAAAGGTTTTTTAATTAAGCTAAATTAAAAATCAAATGTAAGTGCTCTTTTCCCCTATTTAATCATAAGCACTTCTTTCTAGTTGTGTATTTGAAAGAAGGGTATGACAAATTAATACCATAATGAAATATATGATGATCCAAATACCCAAATTGTCACCAATTATTTCATTAAGTTTTTATTATATAACTTTGAAACATAACTCAAAATGGCAGAAGACCCCATACTCAGAAGAAGGTCTTGGGGCTGGAGAGATGACTCAGCAGTTAAGAGCACTGACTGCTCTTCCAGAGGACCAGGGTTCAAATCCCAGCACCCACATGGCAGCTCACAGCTGTCTGTAACTCCAAGATCTGTCACCCTCACAAAGACATACATGCAGGCAAAATGCCAATGCACATAAAATAAAAATAAATAAATTATTTTAAAAAAGAAGCAGGAGAAGGATTTTGTGATGGACTGAAGTCTAATGCCATTTATTCTTTTTCCTCTTCCAGACAGAAGTGATGAGAGCACAAAGCCAGAGGAAGGATTCATGTACACAAAAGAGAAGAGCTGGTGCAAATTCTCCGGGAAGGTCCTCACAGAGCCGTAATTACCATATTTAAAGCAGGGCCAGACTGTTCTCTTGACCAGAATAAAAATACTGTATAATTTAGCAAAATCATCCTCGAAGAGGGAGGTGCTGACAGGAGAGGCCATACAAACTCAGGAAGAATAAAAACCGACTGCTTCATATTGCAGAAGTAGAGTGGGGTAGGGAGGGAAAGGAGACAGTCCATATAAAGTTACATGGAAAAGTACACGAGTCCATTTCCAATCACCGATCAGAAACGCTTATGTGGTCGAAGCCTAGAGGAAAAGGGACACTATAAACCCAAGGAGAAGCATCCTGGAAGGGCTGGATCAAATAATAAAGAGAAGAAGAAAATGCCAGACAGATTGGAAATAAGAGGACAAAAGAGAATGAGACCGGGGGGGGGGGGGGGGGGGGGGCCCAATGTAAGGAGGAAGGATCAATCTGACAGCCAGGCAAAGCAGAGGAGGCTGAGGCAAGGAAGAAAGTGAATCAAAAACCTTTGAAAATATCTGATTGGCAATGGAAGTTACTGATGTTTAAGAATAAATAATAAACTTGTATTATCCAAGAACGCAAAGTGTATGCAATAATCTGACAATGAAGAATAATGCAGTAAGTCAAAATTTAATACCCCATACTGCTGAGTAGACATTGTGGTCACATCCAACAAGCAAGCAGGACTTTTGTTCCTCAAAATGTGCTTATATCATGAGCTAAGCTGGGACACAAGCTATTAGTGCTACTGGTATGGCCCAGAAGACACATAATTTTAGCAAGTATTAAAGTTGGAAAAATCCTAAACCTTGATAGGCTTTTTTTTTTTTTTTTCCTTGATAGGCTTTTAAGTTGGCTTCTTACCCAATGATAAAACACTCTATGAATTTTTTTCGGTGTTACACTCTATGAACAATTAAGAATGTAACCAAAGATCTCCATTGTTTTGGTACGTGTGCCTGTTCCCCAGGAACCTGTGATTTCTCTTTCATATTTTTGGTTTGGCTTTTTGTTTTCACTTATATAACAAAAATATTTTTAATCTTTTACACGTGTTTATTGTGTATGTCTGGACACACACGTGTATATGCACATACTGGAAGGCCACAGGGTAGCAAGTGTGTGGAGGTCAGAGGACAACTTTCAGGAGTCAGTTATCTCCTTCCACCAAGTGGATTCTAGAGCTTTACCTGCAGAACCATTGTACCTATTTGATGTTCTTTATTGTTACTCTATGAGGATGTAGGAGGGAGAAGAAACAACCTGCTTACACTCAGAACTGATGGTGTGCTGGTACCCTGCAATCATTTGTCCAGGGAGAAGACCTGTCTCTCACATTTGCTTTTACCCCACCAGTTGGCTTCACGCTGCCATGGTGAAGTCACTGAATGCAGAGCAGGGAAAGAGATGAGGCCCTGTTCCATAGACGATATGGGAAAGACTTCACTTCCCCATCACTGTCAATAGTGAAACAATTGGAAAGTGGACTATAACATGTTAATTACCTTAGTATAAATATAATTTACTTAACTCTATGTTTGCATAGCTTAGTTTTGACGAGCACCTTATTAATTTGTAACTGTTCGTTCACAAGGTTCCTGGAAAATCTCTTGAACATACCAAAGGTGAGACCTCCTCAGAGCCATCCTGTTTGACATCTCCGCTTTCTGGACTGCTCTTTCCTGAATAAGCCCCATGTGTTCTCCAAGGTCCCTTTTAGGACTGCGCTCAGGGGGCACTTCTTCGCTTTCACTTCTATGATCTCCCTATATAAAAGAGCAATTCCAATGCCATCATTCTTTTAGCCTTCAAAGGGTTTATAGTGGACTTTAAAATAGATATTCATGGGCCTGGAGATGTTGTTCAGTTGGTAGAGTGCCTGGCATCCAGGAATCCCTGAGGCAGATCCCTGGCACTATATAAGACCAGGAGTGTAGCACACACGCCTGTAATCCCAGCACGCAGGAGGTAGAAGCAGGATGATCAGAGAGGTTCATGACCATTCTCAGGTGCTCAAGGCCAGCCTGAGGTCACATGCAAGCTTGTCTCCAAATGTATTATATATACAAAAAAATCTATTTATGTAACTATTTATCATTCTATTCATCGCCTCCCTTACAATGTGAGCTCCATGATGGAGTGACGGTTCTCTCCTGTGTCCCTTACACCTAGAATGCTGCCTAGTGCATATCAGATACTAAACAAAATGAAGGAAGAAATGAAACAATGATTGCAGAGTATTTTGGTTTTTCAAGACAGGGTTTCTCTGTGTAGCTTTGCGCCTTTCCTAGAACTCGCTTTGGAGACCAGGCTGGCCTCAAACTCACAGAGATCTGCCTGCCTCTGCCTCCCGAGTGCTGGGATTAAAGGCGTGAGCCACCACCGTCTGGTGATTGCAGAGTATTTTGAAAGGAACTATTCTCATTTTTTTTTTTTATATGCAGTTCAACTTTCCTTTGTCATTACCCACCCAGAAAATCTTAAGTGGGTCTATTTCCTAGAGAAGTATTTGCAAATATTAAACCACATGGTGGAAAAAGAAAACTGACCCCCACAATTTGTCCTCTGACGTCTGCATACCGATCATGGAACATTTGTATCCATACACTCACACAAGCTTACATAAATAAAAGAAAAATGATAATGTGCTCAGTTTTATGAGGGATAGCATATCCTCAGTCCTATGAGAGATAGACATAATTATAAACAATTCTACCATCAGTTCTATTTTGAAACTTATATAAAATGCTATGGCTCTGTCTTAAAAGAGAGGTTAATTCTGCCCCCCCCCCAAAAAAAGAAGGAAACTTGTAAGAATAGATAGGAGTAGGAGACTGGATGGATGGTTCAGTAGTTAGAGGCATTAGCACAGAACTGATGGCCTGAGTTTGATGCCCAGATCCGACACAGCAGCAGGGGAGAACCAACTCCCTAGAGTAGTCCTCTGACCTTCACTTACGCACTATTGCATGCCCACACACAAGTACACACACACACACACACACACACACACACACACACACACACACACGAGACAAAGAGACACAGAGACTGTTTGAACATAACCAACCTTTACATTTGTATATAAATCTTCAATTCTATAAATTATCATATTCCTGCTAGTGCTCTGGTTCACATTTATTTTCAATGGAACTAGACATAAGAAAATATTTCAGATAAAATTGTTCTTTGAAGCCTCTTAGGAGTTTTAAGTCTGGGATCTATAGAAATCACAGTTATTAAACTGGTCTATCTCTTCCAAGTAAATACAATGTTCTTTTCAAGTAAGTGAAAAGGAAATCTTTTAACTGAAGTCCTTCATAAAAGTAAAATGGGATTTTGGCTAAATAATTATCACAGTATACATACCTCAATGAAATCCATAAAAAAAAAAAAATAACTTACCTTTACAACACTGGGGCTAGAACTCACACATACTGAGTCTCACACATACTGAGCAAGTGCTGTCTGTCCCAGTGAACTACATGTCCAGCCCCACAAAGATCATTGAGAGAGCAGAATATTAATATGACTATTCTCAAGACGGAAAGGCAGGAAGCAAAGCCATGTGTTTGGCAAATGCTGAAGGGCCGTGATTAAAACATGATAAACTCAAGGTTCTCTAAAGCCATTCGGAATCAGACCAGGGCTATCACTTTATTTAGATATCTTTATTGTCTTACAATGTCCCAGAAGGACTAAAATGACCCTTGGAATGCTAGAAGCACACTTCCCTAACATTGCCTTGAATAGCACTACTGGTTTTTTTCTCAAATATAGTACCCTAAAGCTCTGTGCATGCCTGTGCGTATTTGAGAGTGTGTTTGGTGTGTGTGTATGTCTGTGGTGTGTGTTTGATGTGTGTGTGTGTGTGTGTGTGTGTGTGTGTGTGTGTGTGTGTGTGTGTGTTGAAGAACTGGAGGTACTTCAGAAGAATCAAACACAAGCATTATTTTTAAAGCTAAAGTGCTTATGGAAGTTCAGCGTCCTCTTGAAACTAGTGAAAAACAGTTATACATGGCAATTTGAGGTACACAGAGACAATGATCTCCATTGGCCTGGCTGCACTCAAGGATGAACGACCTGCAGCTTTGTGGAAAGTGAAGAAAAATATAAAATAGGGATTATTTCTTTGTTCAGCATATTTGAGAATGGAAACCAAATATCTGGCCCAATGTTTAGAAATATAATTCCTTGAGATTTTCTACTGATTGTCAGAATTCTTCTTTTGATATCTCTATCCCCAAGCTAACACATATGACTAAAGTGTCTACATTCGGATAGTTTAATTTTTTAATTGGATCACTACAAACTACCCAGTTGATTCAATTAAGGCAAAAAGTAATTTTTTAATTAATCTCATGCCTGGCAGTGGAAGGCACAGTTACTTAATTAAGCAATATGCTTAGTAATTGAAAGACTTCCCCACAGTAAAAACAATTCAAACTTTTGCAATATGTTGAAATATACCCAGTATTAACTTAGATAGGTCAGAATAATTACACATTATTTTTAATAATCTGACTTTGCCCTTGCATTCTTATTGCCAGTGATAATTGAAAAGTGTAGTGTCTACTTAAAACTAACTGTCCCTTTTATCTAAAAGTTTCTTAATCAAGCCATAATTTTAACTCAATAAAGATATTCCTCACGGATGGACGGTCTTGCCTTTTGCTAACCCTGCTTCTGAGTGGGGATGAAGGCTTGCATACGGTTATGATGGTGGAAATGAAAAGAAATTTTGGCCCGTGTGCAGTCTCCTGCTTTGTGTTATCCAACACAACAGACACTAATTACATGTAGGCATTTAGGACTTGGAAGTGGGTACTTCAGAGGAAGGCGCACTATCAACAGAAAATGCGCACTATATCTCAAAGACCTCACCTAGAGGAAGAATGTAAAATATTGCATTGATTAGTCGCAATAATTATTATACAGAGTATTAATATTTCTACAGTGATTATTGATGGGAATTAAGAGATTTTAATACATTTGGCTAAATAAAACATTAAGTATGAAAAATTTATCTCACTTCTTTTAACCTTGTAAATGTGGCTAGCAGACAATTTTAAATTGCATATGCACCTTGCACTGTATTTCTATTGGACAGCACATGGGTATTTTGTCTCTAATGCAGGGCTGCTGGTCCATCCGTTCCCTCATGAGCTGACACTGGCATCTACAAAGAATGGTCATGTTCTGCATGGTGACATCACTGGTGGAAACCAGGTTTCCCCATATGGCCTACGCTTGTAACTTCATTAGCTCCAGCTTTCCTTGTCCATCCCAAGCTACTTTGATCTCCCAGTCCTTGCAGCATCTCTACTTCTTGCCTAAGCTGTGCACAATATTCCAGGCCAATCTCCTTACACTGCTCCCTATTTTTTTTTGTTTTTTGTTTTTTGTTTTGTTTTAAACTGAGCTATGATAATACATCAGGAAAACAGAATAGAAGCCTGGAGGTCCTCAGATTTCCTCCTGAATTATGACAGGATCATTATTACCTTGCTATATTCCTGCATTGCCCAAGGTCCCAGAATGATGGCTTACCAAATCCCCATTCCAGAAACCCATCACGGATTTCTTGTTTGTTTGGAAATCTTCCTACTCCGTTCCCTCTTCCCCTTCACTTTCCATGTTTCCCTTTTCTTCCTGTCTGATGCGTAGTCCCCATCCACTGTGTTGGTTATGGCTATTACAGGGTGACTGTTGGTGAATTTCTAGAAATATGAGAAATTTCATGAGACCTGGCTCTTGATATTCAAAGAAAAGATTTCAGCATGTAGTGTAGAGAGCTCCTCAGCTATAAGGGAGAATATAATATAGTCACTAATAAATTCAGAACTTGAGGGGGGCATGGTGGTACACACCTTTAATCCCAGCACTCAGGAGGCAGAGACAAGGAGATCTCTGAGTTTGAGGTCAGCCTAGTCTACAGAGAGAGTTCCAGGACAGCCATGGCTACACAGAGAAATCCTGTCTTGAAAATAAAAAGAAGAAGAAAGAAAGAAAAAAGAAACAGCCTTAAATACTGGCACCAATACCTGCTATAAATTACTACTCATAATTTTATAAATATTTTCCCTGTTCTATTATTTCAGAATCCTGTGTTTATCAATTTGGAATCATTCTACACTTACTTTCTTTCTAGCTGATAGGATCTTGCAGACATATTTTATATGAATAAATATAGAACCAGATATTATTTTTTAACAGCCACATAGTACTCTTCTGCAAGATTGAACCCTAACTTTCTTGTCCAGTCCCATATGAATAGATTGGGAGTAGTGAGCTAATATCAACAAAATCAGGGTAGACTTGCTAAGACATGCATTACTCTGTGTGGTGGTTTAAAAGAAAATGGCCCCCAAAGAGGAGATGTAGCCTTGTTGGAGGAAGTATGTTACTGTGGGGACGGGCTTTGAGGTCTCTTTTGCTCAAGCTTCCCTCAGTGTGACTGTCAGTTGACTTCTGTTGCCTGCAAGATATAGCACTCCCAGCTCCAATACAGCGGCAGCCAGCATGCCACCATGCTCCCTGTCGTGATGATAATGGACTGAACCACTCGAATTAAATGTTTTTCTTGATAAGAGTTGCCTTGGTCATGGTGTCTCTTCACAGCAATGAAAATGCTAACTAGGACATTCTGCACTGTAAATTTTTCATGAATCTTTCAGTTGTAGGAAGGAGCCACAAAGATGTTTTATAGAATTTCTAGTTTCTATAGTAGTTTCCAAATGATGAAATATATACATGCATTTTTACCCAAGCTGTTCTACATTGAACTCACTGATATACATAAAAGTTTGTAAGGGTCTAAAAGTAAGAATTCAGTATCTGTTCTAAATTATCGGTCAATTGTACAATGCGAGTTAATGAATCATTTACTCCACTAGCTTGAATATGCTTTTATATATATTTAACCCTGTTTTTAAAATTAATTAATTTTTTTTTAGTAAAGACTCGCTATGTAACCCTGGCTGGCCTGAAACTTGCTCTGTAGACCAGGCTGGCCTTGAACTCACAGAGATCCACCTGCCTCTGCCTCCTGAGTGCTGGGATTAAAGGCACTTTCCTGCCTTTTCTATAAAACTCTGAGTCAATATGACCCTGTTTTGGAAGTTGCTTTTGTGTTTTGCTGTACCAAGGATTGAGCCCAGGACCTCATACATGGCAGACAAGCACTCTGCTACTATATATATATATTCCTTTTCAAACTTTTTTTTTTTTTGAGAAAGAGTCTCACTGAGTTTTCAGACTGGCCTCAAACTCGCTCTGTAACCCAAGCAGGCCTTGAACCTGAACTTCTTTCGCCTTGGTCTTTTGAGTAGCTGAAGTCACAGGCCTATGCTACCAGGCTCAGCCACGCTCAGTACATGGCATGGTTACCCACTCGTCATACGTTATTCCCACCTCCTTCTTCTCTGTAGGCACTCACCACTAACCACTGAGCGTCGCTTTAGCCCCATCTGCTATGTCTGTTATGTTCATCCTCTACCATTACCTTATTGCACATCATGATCTTTTTCTCTTCTAAAACATCGCGGTGGCCTCAACAAGGGTTCGCCCCTCCCCTCTCTGCTTTGCTCTTCATCTTCTTCCAACCTCATCATTAATCCAACCTATTATATATATACATATATATACACATACATACAGATATATGTATACACATACATACAGATATATATATACACACATACATACAGATATATATATACACATACATACAGATATATATATACATACATACAGATATATATATACACATACATACAGATATATGTATACACATACATACAGATATATATACACATACATACAGATATATGTATACACATACATACAGATATATATATACACATACATACAGATATATACACATACATACAGATATATATATACACACATACATACAGACATATATATACACATACATACAGATATATATATATACACATACATACAGATATATATATACACACATACAGATATATATATACATACATACAGATATATATACACACATACATACAGATATATATATATACATACATACAGATATATATATATACACATACATACATATATATACACATACATACAGATATATATATACACATACATACAGATATATATATACACACATACATACAGATATATATATACACACATACATACAGATATATATATACACACATACATACAGATATATATATACACACATACAGATATATATATATATACATACATACAGATATATATATACACATACATACAGATATATATATACACATACATACAGATATATATATACACATACATACAGATATATATATACACATACATACAGATATATATATAAAATACTGTGTCTCTGGTGAAGGAAATGTAGATTAAAGCAAAAGTGAAACACACATTTCACTATTTTTAATATATAGTGAAATAACTTTTACTGGCTTTAGCATATAATTCACTTTTTTAACCTATTATATCTACTTCCTGAGACTTAAATATCAAATCACTACAGCTTGGTGGCTTGAAACAACAGAACTTTATTCTCTCACATTTCTGGAGGCCAAAAGTGTGAAATCAAGATGGTGACAGGGCAACATTCTCTCAGGGGACTTGGGAGTAGATTCCTTTCTTTCTTACTTCTTCTGTCTTCTGGGAACTTCCAACATGACATCCCTGGCTTGTGGCCACAGCACTCCAATCTCTGACTCGTGTTCTGTATCATTTTCTCTTCTGTGTGGGTCTCCCTCAAAATTTCCTTTGCCCCTTATCTTACAAGAATAAATGAGATTCTATTTCAGCCTCACCTGAATGTCCCAGGGTAAACTGTCCTCTCCTTTTCTGTAACTTAATTATGAATTTTCCCATATAAAGCAATATTCATCCTTTGCCATAGAAAATTATAGTCACAGAATTCAGGGATTTGGACATAGACTTATCTGGGGGTCAGGAGAAGCATCATTCAGCACACTATACCAACCAAATTAGTTGAGTTAAATTGAAGAGTCAATGTGAACAGGAACTCTCCCCCACCTCTCTGTCTGTCTGTCTGCCTTACAGATTTAGGAAGATTACAAATATTCAAAGTAATATGGTATCATGAACCAAGATTATTAAAAATACTCATACTACTATACTTGAACAAGTTCCTGGGTTTGATTGCCAGCATCACAGGCAAAAAATAGTTACATTGTTGTCTAATTATTCTTCATTGAGAATTCTGTCTTCAATAAATATATTTCAATATAGACAGATTATTCAAATTTATTTATCAAGTACATATCTAGTTGTCCTTACTTAAATATTTTGTGATGCTACTTATATATTTTATGATGAACATGCATTACTTTAATAATCACTTGTTTATTTTTCAGTTTAGTTACAGAAATGTGGATTGGATTCACAAGAAAAGAATACATGACTAGCCATAAAAAATTTTGAAAATTAATTACGTAGGTGTTCAAAAGCCTATATGGCAACATTTCCAGAGCTAAAGAAAAGTCAATTTTTATTTTAAATCAAACTTCTAGGAAATGTGATTAAGCCTCAAAAGATGCTAGGCTTTATCTATCTCTAGAAAAGATTGAAAATAGGAGAGATATAAGTAAAATTGGCATGGCTTTCTGGACCCCTTACTAGAAGAGAATCTTAAGAAGTCATTGTTACCCAAAGACAAGCTGTATAATAGGAAACATTTTTAAGTCTCTTAAGATAAATATTTAGGAAAGAGAAATTGAGTATCTCCATTGGATTTCCATGTTCTTAAACACATCCATTGTATTTGAGGGTTCTGCAGGTTGAGACACTGGAGGGGATATGCAAGTCTATGCATTTTCTTTGGAGAACAATTTAAAAGGGGAGAAGGGATATTTGTTTAGCTCTATATTAAATCTGGCTGCAAACAACATAAAATAACCTCATGACTATTTATAACAGACTCCTATATGAATTCTGGCTTAAGATATTGACAACAAAGTCATTATTAGAAAGGCCATCTTTATGTAAAAGATCAGAAACTAAGAGAATGTTCCCACATTCAATGAGAAGTAATGTATTTAACTTTTATTAACATTGACACAAACACCTTCTTCATGTTGGTGTGTATAGTTAGAGGGACCTTGAGGGTGCCACTTAGCCTTAAAACATACTTACAGAGAATCTACTTAGCATGCGCTTAGTTAGTAGTTATTAACTTCAACTCTTCAATGTATTACTCAGTAAATTCACCAAGAAGCAAATACCCTGCAGATTGTGTCTCAGGATGTCCTAGAAGAAATGATGGCTTCTTCATTCACGACACACAAAACATCTTCAAGATTAAGACAATGTGGTCAAAGGACTCTCCTCCTCTATTGTGTACAAAGATCCCCAAAGCCTTTAGCCTCTGGAGATTATGCCCAAAATGTGCATACAGTTTCCTCAGGGGGAAAAAGTCAGTTTGGGTGATTAACTCCATGAGAAGAAGAGACACAAAGAAGGAGAGAGGAATAACCGAAGAAGACGTGATCAGGTTGTGTAGTTACATTGCGGATTGAGATCCACTTAAATGTATTTCTTCTCAAGGCAGGAGTTACAGATCTGAAAGGTAGCATTCACAGGGAGTACCTGCTGTGAGCAGCGGACTTGTGTTTAGGAAGCAATCTATTTTGATGACTGCAAAAATATCTACGGCTTCTGACTATATTACTCGAGGAGAGGCTTGTTTAAAATGGAAGATGGAATCTAAAGTTGATAGTGATATACATATTTCAAACAGGCATGCATATAGGGAAATAAGCTAAGTGTGTGCAAGGGTCGTCTTTTGCCATTTTTCAATTGAAAAGTCGTAAGAAGGTATAAATATTCATTTCAGGAGTGATGCTAAGAAGTTCTAAGGAATAAAGAAAAGCGATTTATAGAAATAGTCTAGTGCTCTATAAAAGAACTCTCTAAAGGAAAGTTGTCTATAAAGGAACTAAACTGTGAGAAATGATAGGGACATGGATTTTGTTATTTGTGCCTGAGTTTTCTTATTTGTGAAAAGTAATAAAAGTAATGTATGGAGGAAATCTATGTAAAATTATCTATAGGTATATATGGAAAGATTTTTTTTGTTGTACACAATCAATATTTTGTCCAATGTCATAATGATAACTAAGATGAATTTTAATTTTTTCTTCTTCTTTGCTATAGTTCTAGCTCCAAGTAAACAAATACTTATGCAAATATGGAAAATCTTGTTTGTTTGCTTTTGTTTTTTTGAGACAGGGCTTCTCTGTGTAGCCCTGACTATCCTGAAACTTGCCCTGTAGACCAGGCTGGCCTCGAAGTCATGGAGATCTGCCTGCCTCTGCTTCCTGAATGCTGAGATTAAAGATGTGAACCACCACTGCCCAACTAGAAGTGGGAAGAATATTTAAAAAAAAAAAAAAAAGCTATTAACATCATTACCACCCACCTCCCCACATGTAAATCAGTGATGTCATAGTCCTGATAACCATTAATCACTCAGTTTGGATTTTAGCTGAGTTCCTAATGCTATTCTGGGACTTACATGTTCAAAAGGCCAAGTTTCAGACATAGGAGACCAAATGAGAAAACCTCATTGAAGGGACTGATGAAAATACAAACTGCCTGAGTTAGGGCGGAAACAAGAAGTCTGACTTCACATTCCTATGTTTAATTCAGGGCTTTCAAGACAGGGTTTCTCTGTGTAGTCCTGGCTGTCCTGGAACAGACGAGGCTGGCCTCGAAGTCACAGAGATCTGCCTGCCTCTGCCTCCTTAAATGCATTTGCCACCATAGTCCAGCTTAATTCAGGGTTTTTCACACTTCATTGCCTGGGTGCCTCAGCAGCATAGGACCTGAGAAGACGCCTTGAAGTTTTCTCCCCCCTCAGATTTTCTTTCAAGTCTTAGATTAGCTATAAACCATTATGAGAATTTTACTTTGTATTTCACCAAATTTTCAGTGTGAAGAGAGGTTTTGAAATTACGGGTGCTGGAGTAAGACAAGAGTTTCTCGGAGAAGCTGGCTACATTTTTTTTTTTTCTTGCAGTTTTGGGTGCCTGGTAGGCTGAGGGGTTCGATACCCATCCCCCGCTCCAGAGGCAGGAGAGTCAGCGAAGAGCAGAGGCTACAAGCAGCTTCACCGGGGACCAGCTGATCCTGTGAACCAAAGCGCCAGCTCTGCCCAGCTCTGCCCAGCTCTGCCCAGCTCTGCCCAGCTCTGCCCAGCTCTGCCCAGCTCTGCCCAGGGCTTAGACACCTGATGGGAACCGTGGCACATGGGAGGAAAACCCATGGTGACCGCGTCACGGAATACATTTGCTTCAACTCACCTTTATTGCGAAACGTACTGTTTGCCTTATCAGTTCTTCTCAACATCCAAATCCTTAAAACTAAAATAGCACTTTTAGAAGAGATTACAGACGGGGGCGTGGGGGAGGGTGGTGGTGGAGGAAGGGGGTTTGCTCTTTGTAAAACATGTTCTCTCAGTACTGAATGCTTTGAGAGGATGTTAAAGAGAAAACCAGAGATAAACCTGAAACATGTGTGGTGTGTGTGTGTGTGTGTGTGTGTGTGTGTGTGTGTGTGTGTGTGTGTGTGTGTGTTTGATAATCTTACAAGTATTCTGTCAATACTACCCCTTCAGTATAGATTTACTCTGTAAAATTTAAAATGTCTACAGAAACTAGCAAATAAATAAGACCCCAGTTGTTACTACTCACAATATCATTTAATTTTAATATGAAGTGTTTTTCAACTCTACTGCTGGGGCAATGAAACAAAATTCAAATGATGTGTCGGCACTACACACACTTTCTATCAAGAAAGCTATTCTCACAGTCTTCCAGTGTTTCAAAAATCAGAAACTTCTAATAAAGCAGGTAGGTAACTCAACATCTACCCATAACTTTGATCACTCTTCTCAAACAAAACAAAAACAAAAAAACATTGTATCTGAAGAACAGGGCAGCCGGGAGCAATAAACAGGCTAAGTGGTGAATGTCACATCAAAACAATGCAGAACCCAGCAAGTAGATCCTGCAAACTTTTAGAAAACATGTTTTGTTTTTGTTTGTTTGTTTTTGCTTTTTTTTTTTAAGAGTGGTAACTGAAAAAAAAAATGCACCCATGTTGTCGTGAACCTGTGCGGAACCCTGCAAAGCAGAAGGCTGCTGGAGCTGAAACAGTTTTCAGTCCTGAGTGAGAACTTAAGCACTTTTTTTTTTCTTTTGTAATTACTCATTTTGTGTCCCAAAGGGTGGTCTTGTTTTATTTTTCTTTTCTCTTCCCAAAACATATTGTGGTAAAATTTATAGAAAAAAAAATTCAAGTAGACTTTCTTTTTTTTTTTTAACACTTAAAAGCAACTCAATGCAGTAAACAGATTATCGTATCTGAAGATAATATTTTTTGTATCACGATTGAAATTGTTGAAGACTAGAAACCTAAGTACCAATGTTGGATTCAAAGAGATATTTATCACATTCTCCAGACTGATGGGAAGAACACACAGACACAATGGGGGTTACAAATGTCTTTGATGAAGTCTCTCTCATTTGAACCTGGTTTTTTTTGCCTCTTTCAAAGAACAAGAGATAATCACCCTGAAATAAATATTTTCCCCCTTTTGAAACATGTTTCAAACAAACGAATAGTTGGACAAAATAAGGCACTCCATACAGGGCTAAAGTGCTGAAGTAATAAATACAAGCAGACAAAATACCAAGATTATTTCTCTCCACTCTGTTTTTCAAAAGAGAGAGGTAATGAGCAGACGACCACTTGTAATTTACAAGCTGAAGTCTTCCTTTGACAGCCCACAGATCAATTAAATCCTCTTCAAATTAGTTTTGATGTGTTAATGTGAGAACGCCCCTCATCTCCCTACGTTTCCAAGGACAGTTCCTGGTTTCCAGGCGGGCTCCAGGCTGGCTTGTCTCTCCTGCTTTGTTGTGCATTAATACAAATCACTCGGAACGATGGAAATACACAGAAAAGTAACCTTGAAACAGATTGCTCCTGGTGGTGGCTTCTTTCTCACTTTGCTTTCTACCTTCTTGCTAATTAAAAGTAGAAAGTACTGGGAGCTTGGTTAATTTTTCTTCCCCCCAAACTATATTTGTAACCTTTAGCAACACTTTGAATACCAAAAAATATATCAGGTTGATTCAGTTCCAAATTCCACGACCGGCTCAACAATGCCTCAACTCTAAAAATTGCTCATCGCAGTTTTAACAGCAATCCTTCACGTGAGCATGAAGTGTCTAACAGGTAGAGAGGAATATTTGCGATTTATGACTAGATCATTCTTTTTCTAATATGACGGGAATCCAAAACAATACCTCAGTTCTATCTGACAGGGAATTACTGTCACGTTTGCCTCCCCAGTGCTTCCTGTTGGGGGTGAGTGGCCTATTCTTCAGCACGACAAAGTCTGATTTCTGAATGGCTGGTAGTGTCAAAGGGCCATTAGTATGCTAAGCCTTTTAGTGGCATGGAATAGCTCCATCCTGCTTCCCTCGGTGGTTGCAACTGGGCCACGTGACTAACTGATGATTTCAGGGCAAGCTTTGGAATCTTGCTGTCTTCCAGAAATTAATATTCTTTCTGGTAAGACAATCTAGGGACTCCTCTTGCTCAGAGCCACGAAGCAAGGGGAAGCTCAGCCAATAGAATCCCTAGCTTCTCTTCTAATTTGTTTTTAAGAGTCTAAAAAGATGGAGCTCATCTGTGTGGTAAGCCTGTTGACAGCTTTTGCCATGTTCTTCAATTTTAAAGTTTCTGAAAAAAAAAAATTCTTGACAATTACACGGGGAAAGCAATTTTTCAAAAACTGGTTTAAAGATAAACAATGTTGTACTTCTTTGTACGGTCAGTTTTTAAATTCCCAGCACTGTCTCTTTTCCATTTCCTGAAAAATATTCCTTTCATGCTGATTAACTGCCAGCACGCATAGTACAATGGAATAGGCACAAAACAGTCATTTGAAAATGAAAGGAAGGAAGTCAGACGATATCTGATTCTATACTGATTACTGATTTTAGTATGTCTTATACTGATCGACGTTTAATCTGCAAACCAACATGCTTCTTGAATGACATATACTTGGTTCCAAAGATTGAAAGGCGAGACACTTTAAAGTGCCTATAAATGATTCTATAAAGGCATGGATGGAAAAACTGACCAGTTCCAGGGCCCAGCATTAACAGGATCTAGGCAATGTGCATATCTGATTAAGAAGGATGTTCCAAGAATATCAACCCCATCCATATTCAAATATAAAGAGAAATGACCTCTCAAAGCCCAGTGCACAGCGTTATTTAGTTTCTTACCCTTGTACTTGGCGCAAACCTATGTCTGAGAACTGAGAAAAATTTTGTCTTTTCTAAAACAGTAAGAGACTAACTGGCCTTTCAGAAAAAAAAGCAAAACAAATAACCAGAAACAACCTCCTCCTCCTCCTCCTCCTCCTCCTCCTCCTCCTCTCCTCACCCAGGCACAGAGTTAGACCTCACATCCTGTCCTCCTTTGCAATTTCATACAATTATGTGACTGAGTTTCATCTAATACGGTATATTTAACTAATAGAATGTCCTTCACTGCCAAGCCTGGCCCATTAAAGTTTCAAATAGTTGCTCCTTTACGTCCTCCCTCTATCTGCCAACCTGGCTTAGAGCATGGTGACTTTGAAAACTTTTGGTGAAGCTGAGCCAGAAGCTGGAACAAGTCTTGATTCAGAAACATTTTTGAGGGGAACATCACCAGCTGGGCAGGAATATTGATAATGGATCCCCCTACCCCACCCCACACTTGTTTAACAGACATTCTTTTCCCGAGTTAAACAAATACTACACAAAATCTGGCTTGCTTTGCTCAACAGAAAAAAGTCTGAGGGGCTGGAGAGATGGTTCAGTGCCTAAGTGGACTTTGGCTTGCAGAGGACACAGGTTCGATTCTTGGCACCCACATGACAGGTCATGGCCATCTATAACTCTAGTTCCAGGAGATCTGATACCATTTTCTGAACTCTATAGCTACCAGTCACACATGTGGTGTACAGACAGACACATACAAGCAAAACACTCATACACACAAAAAATAAATAAATAAAAATAAAATAAATACATCTAAAAAATTTTAAAGAAAGAAAAGAATTTTAGGTCTCAGGATTTTAAGTTGGCTATGAATAATTTCTAGATATATTAATAGTCACACTTCTAAAATCCAAAGAGGAAAGTCAGTTTAAGGAAAAGATCAATGAGATTTTGAAATCAAGCCATGTTTTTTAAGACAGCAAAGCCAAACCTATAATAAGGGCAATTCCTTTTACATTTCTTCCACACTCACATTCGTTCTGGGGAACAGCATAGCCTACCAGGGTATGACCCAAACAGAAATGAAACAATGTGGTGGTATGTTTACTGATGGCCTTTGTGAAACGGAAAGAACTTTCAAGGTAATTTGACCAGAGATGAGAAAAGTAACTACAGACAACACATAAGGTTCGACTTGAAACAATCAAACCTGAAATCCTATTGCTACCAACGGGTTTTTCCTGGGAGCCTTGTGGGAGCCTTGTGAGCTGACCCAAGATGAACTGACTGGCCTGAGACAATCACAGAGGCTTCTTACTAGTCACAAGTTAACACTGTGTGTGTGTGTGTGTGTGTGTGTGTGTGTGTGTGTGTGTGTGTGTGTGTGTGTGTGTGTGTGTGTGTGTGTGTTGAGACAGGGTCTCTCTATATAGCCCTGGCTATCCTTGCACTCACTATGTAGACCAGGCTGGCCTTGAATGCATAGAGATCTGCCTGCTTCTGCTTCTTGAGTGCTGGGGTTAAAATCATGAGCCACCATGTCCAGCTGAACATTAATATCTTAATCAAAACTTTCTGTAAGGTCACGTGGTTGCTATTAACTGATTCCCACCCTGGTGCTCATCTCTAGTTTACAAATCTTAAGGAAAATAATTTGCCCAATGTTCAATATTGTTTACAGCCTACGGGCCTGAGTGTACCAGATCTGGTGCAGTGTTTACTCTCCACCCAGATTCTAGACCCCACAGATCCTGGAGCTCACAGCATTCTGAACTTCCGTGGTACTCTGACGACTCAGTGAATTTTATTTCCGTTTGTTCTGTAAGAGAAAAACCTCTTCCGATAAATTTACTCGGTTCTTCTGAGAACAGTGCCGTGGAGGAAGCTATTTTCCTTCAAGAGCAGCAGTGGGACAAACGAAACACTGGATTCGTTTTATATTGTTTTTTAGTTATGTGTACTGCTGTGTGTGGGTACGGGCACATGTGTTTGGGTGCCTCCCAAGAAGCCAGAGGCATCCGATGTCCCTGAAGCTGGAGTTGCAGGAAGTTGAGAGTCCCCAGTGTGAGTGCTGGGAACAGAGCTCAGGGCCTGTGCAAGAGCAGTGAATTCTCTTAACCTCTAAGCTGTCTCTCTAGCCCTGGGGTCAATTTTTAAAATGTGGGTTGCAACTGACCTCACTTTTCTACATATGATCATGACAGCCGTTAGGAAAGTCTCTCATCCTACACTTTTCTAAGCAAATTCCAATTCTGAATTTGTACTCAGCAAAGGTCCAAGCAAACAGCCACTTTAAGTGAGCCAGATGTGTTGCATCATCCCAATAAAGGTATAGGTTCTAGCACACACCACCATGTAGTTGGTTTTTCTTTCTTTCTTTCTTTCTTTCTTTCTTTCTTTCTTTCTTTCTTTCTTTCTTTCTTTTTTACTCTTTGAAGGGCCCACCACCCAGCTCCCAAATAAATACATGGAGATTTATTCTTACTTATGAATGCCTGACCTTAGCTTGGCTTGTTTCTAGCCAGCTTTTCCAACTTAAATTATCTCTGTAACTATGATTTGTCTCTGGGCTTTTTTTTCCACCTTTCTTTATTCTATATATCTTTCTTTCCTTCTTACTGCGTGGCTGGTTGTGTAGTTGGGTGGCTGGCCCCAAGCATCCGCCTCTCCTTCTCCTTTTTTCTACTCTTCCCTCTTCTTTTGCTTCTCTAGAGCCTAGATTTCTCCTCCCATTTATTCTCTGCCTGGCAGCCCCACCTATCCCTCTCCTGCCTAGCTATTGGCTGTTCAGCTCTTTATTAGACCAATCAGGTGTTTTAGGCAGGCAAAGTAACACAGCTTTACAGAATTAAACAAACATAGCATAAAAGGATGCAACAATCTTTGCATCATTAAATATTCCATAGCATAAACAAATGCAACACATCTTAAATTAATATTCCATAACACACTCAACATATCTGCAGGGCTGGCTTCAGCAATCCTCTTTTAGAGGATATATCTCACACAGACTGTTTCAAACACTGTAGCTATAACTCTGTAATAAGGGTAATGCAAAAAGAGCAAGTTTATCTGATTAGAAAGAAGACATATCATCACTTACAGTCTTCAAACCTTACCACACTTTGACTGCTATGTTTCTACAAAACATTCATGAAATAATCCACAGGCCATTTTTAGCTGACAAATAACACCTTTAAGCTGACTTGACTGTCCTAAGTTGTTTACTGTGTATGAATTTTACAAACATTACTTACATTATGGGGAACAGTGGAGCCGGAGAAGATTGGGCCTCCCTCCAAGCTGCAGGTCATGATTCTTGCAGCCTGCAGATATCAGCTTACACATCTGCATATCCCTGTACTTGTGGACTGGTTGAGTGATCCACTGGTGTCATGGTTTCTTCTCGTAGCTTTATGGATGGGATCAGTGACGATAATCTCAAAGAATTTATATGCAAAAACAAACCTACTAAGAATTCAGGACTCTCGGAGCCCCAGAGTGGCATCCGACTTTCTCTTCAGCAACAGAATGAAGGCTTTAGGTAAACTTTTAGGTGGTTAGTGCCATAATGGACAAACTTGGATAAGCTGCTGCTTCGGAGATGGGTATTTACAGCCATGGCAACACACATGTAGAATATTATTTTAACTATGTAAAGATGTGTTACATTTGTTTATGCTGCAGAATACTACTTTAACTGTGTAAAGGTGTGTTACATTTGTTTATGCTGCATTTATTTAATGATGTAAGGATGTGTTACTTTTGTTTATGCTGCATTTGTTTAATTATGTAAAGATACGTTGCATTTGTTTCACCTTGCCTGCCTAAGGCACCTGATTGGTCTAATAAAAAGCTGAATGGCTGATAGATAGGCAGGGCTTTCAGGCAGAGAGAATAAGTAGGAGGAGAAATCTAGACTGGAGAGAGAAGAGAAGGAGAGATGGGAATGAGGAAGAAAAAGAGGGATATACTTAGGACCAGAAGCCAGGCAGCTGCCAGACAGACAGACATGGAGAAGACAGTAAAATAAGATATACAGAAAAAAAGAAAGGTAAAAAGCCTCGAGGCAAAATGTAGATAAAGAGAAACATTAAAATAAGAGTCAAGATAAGGCTGACCATTCATAACTAATATTAAGTTTCCATGTCTTGATTTGGGAGCTAGTTGGTGGCCCAAAAGAACAAGCCTGGTGTGTATATATATATATATATATATATATATATATATATATATATATATATATATATATCCTTGCTTGGTCATGTATCCCAATCTGAACACAGTTGGGCTGAGGCTCCCTATGCAGTGCAGAGATCTTGGGGGTACTGCCAGCAGTTGACCCTTACCACATTGGACTACTTCTTCCTCCATAGCTCCTGGACGTACTTCTATGCACCCATCTTGACTCACCTGATGGCTGCCACCAAACTAAAGGGAAGAAGCCTTTCTCCCTTCCCATGGGCTTTATGTGCATTGGAAATCTATATCATTTTTGAACCACAGACATTTCACATAGGAAGTAAAATATTGCTGAAAATAAGAACTTGGATGAGATTAGCTTAGTGACTGGGCATCAATGAGGAAACTGACTTTGGAGCTGGAAAAACTATGAATAATGACTCCCAGAAGCAAAATATATGGCAGAAACCACCTTCCAGAAGGAAGCTGCACCCCCAAAACTGCAGCACTAGCAGAAGTGAGTGGAAAAAATAAGTGCTTGTTGCAAGAGAACACACGCATCCAATATGCTCGGATTCGGGTATTCAGTACATTTTGCCTCAAATTATGGACAACAAGGAGCCACTGATATCAAGGGCCCAGAATGGGAGAGAACCGGCTGTGGAGATAGGGGCCATCAGTGGTAAGAGAGGGTATAGTTTTATGAGTAATAGTGAGTCTAGATAGCTGTATACCTTGCATTCAGCACAATACCGGAGTCTTCACTGGGCTAGGTTTTGTGGCATGATTTGATTTTGGTGCTGCTTCCTGCCCAGCTTTCCTTGTTACAGCCCTGTTTAAACTTGGCTTAGGAGCCTGGGGTGGAGGGTGTCATGGAGTTCAGTGGCAAAGTGCTTTCCTAGCTTACATAGGGCCCTGGGTTGGATCCCCAGTTTCCTTTTCTATAGCAATAACAGGCTTCTCTGATAACTAGGAATCTCTAGAGACAAAATCAGAGAGCAGGATGAAGGTCATCAAGGGATTAGTATTGAGTGGGTACAAGGATGGGGAGCTAGAAGCTTTGGATAGGCTGGGGTGGTGGTGGGAATGGGATGTGTCTCCCCATATTCTTGGGTATTTGAATACTTGGTCCCCAGTTGGTGGCACTGTTTGGGGAGCTCTAGGGGGTATGGCCTTGCTTGAGGAAGTGCATCACTGGATGCAGGCTTTGTGAGTATAAAGTCTCACACAGCTTCCTGTTGGCGCTGTTTTGTGCTTGTAGTTGAGGATGTGAGCTCTGCTTCCTGATCAGGCCACTGTACCTGCCAGTTGCAGCCATGCATCTCCAACACATTGAAATCTTATCCCTGTGGAACCGTAAGCTAAATAAACCCTTTCTTCCCCATAAGTTGCCCCTGTCATAGTGTTTATCACAGCAATGACACGGGTGAGGCATGTAGATCCCCTCTCTGAGCTTCCCTGCTTCTGACTTTGGGTTTTAGGGAAGCTAAGCTACAGGGACGCGTTGGCGGACTACTGGGAAAATTAGGAACATTACCTCCGCCCCTAGCCTCAGCCCCACCCCATTTTGTGCTTACAGGTAGGTGCAGCCTTGGCAACGCCTGGATGTTTTTTTCTCCCCATGATTCTGGTTCCCTTGGAAGGTCCTCTCTTTCCCTGATCACAGCTTCTGCTACCCAACCCTGGCGACAGTTTCAGATCCCAGGAACTGTGTGACGTTCTGTGGTGTGTTAGCCTTAGGGGAGATAACACAACCGACTGACTGTCATATCTGCCTCGACTCATGAGCTACCTGATTTGGCTTCTCTACAAGGCAATCACCTATATAAACAATTCTCATGAATTAAATGTGTCTGTTTGAAATACCTGTTTGTTCTCCTGACAGGACACTGACTAATACATACGTCAGGGAAAGACTCACGAAAACAGTGACATTTGATCAAAGGTATAACGTTAGCCATGCTGGTATGTGGGGGGAATATATTCCAAGCAGACAAACAATCAATGCTAAGCCCTAAGGGGAGAACCTGCCTGACACATTTAGGAAAATAACAGTGAAAAAGGAAAGAATAACAGCAGAGGAGGTAAGGGAGAAAACGCAGCAGATGAAGAAGGCCTTCTAAGTACTGGTTGGGAGGCTCTGAGGGAGAGAGTGACTGATGAGAGCCTTATATTTCAAACAAAACAATCATGGCAGCTGTCCTGAAAATATGCCATAGGGTCAGGTGCATCACGGATCCTAATTGGTCTTAATAATAAAAACCCAGAGCTAGATATTGAGATAAATGCCGAAAGATCAGAGAGACAAATGAGCAAGCCACAGCCACCTCTCACCTCACCAATTCATCAGCCTCAAAAGGGGTGAGCTCCTGTTTCCTCCTGCCTTATATTCCTCTCTCTACCCATCCCTATCACTTCCTGTCTCCACCTCCCTAGTGCGAGTATTAAAGGCATGTGCCTAAAAAGTACTAGAATCAAAGGCATGAGATCCCAAGTGCTGGGATTAAAAGGGTGAGTCTCCACCACCTGGATCTGTTTCTCTTTTAGACTGGATCAATCTCATTTAGCCCAAGGTGGCCTTGAACTCCTGATCTTCTGCTTCCTCCTTCCAGGTGCTGGGATTAAAGGTGTGTGCCACCACTGCCTGGCCTCTATGGTTAACTAGTGGCTAGCTCTACAATCTGATCTCCAGACAAGCTTTATTTGTCAGAGCACAAACAAAATATCACCACAGTCAGGCCTGGTGGCTGAGGCCTGCAATCCCAGCTACTTGTGAAACTGAGGCAGGAACATCAAAACTTCAAGGCCATTCTGGACTATGGAGTGAATTTAAAGTCGGCCTGGGCCTTTCTCAAAATGAAAGAAAGAAGGGCAATGGGGGTGTGGTGTATTGATTGGTTCAGTCCTTGGTTAGCATGCAGGAGGCCCTAGGCTCAACCACTTCTTAGTAGTTGGGTGAAAAGGGAGTATTAAAGAAATAAGCCAGACTCAGAAAGACAGATATTAAATGTTTTCCTTCTTTCTTCTTCTTTTTTTTTTTTTTTTCTTTTTGAGACAGAGTTTTTCTGTGTACCTTAGGAGCTTGTCCTGGAACTCGCTCTGTAGACCAGGCTGGCCTTGAACTCATAGAGATCCACCTGCCTCTGCCTCCTGAGTGCTGGGATCAAAGGCGTGCACCACCACCGTCCTGCCTAGAAATGTTTTCTTTCTTATACTGAACTAGTTTGTTTTATTGCTGTAAGAAAACACTGACTGAGACCAACTCGTTGGGGAAAAATTGTTTATTTGGCTTATAGGCTTGTCTTAGTCAGGGTTACTATTGCTGTGATGGAACCACATGACCAAAGCAACTTGAAGAGGGAAGGTTTATCAGGCCAGTGCTTCCTCATCACTGTTCATCATCTGAGGAAGTCAGAACAGGAACTCAAACAGGGCAGGAACCTGGAGGCAGGAGCTCATGCAGAGGCCTTAGAAGGGTACTGCTTACTGGCTTGCTCCTCATGGCTTGTGTAGCCTGCTTTCTTACAGAACCCAGGACTTCCAGCCCAGGGGTGGCACCATCCAAAATGGACTGGGCATTCCTCCATTGATTACTAATTAAGAAAATGCCTTACAGGCTTGCCTACACCCCAATCTCAAGGAAGCGTTTTTATCCCCTCAGTTGAAATTCGCTCCTCTCAGATATAATTCTAGTTTGTGTCATAGTTGACGCAAGCTGACATAAAACTAGCCAGCGCAAGGTCACAGGCCATCATTAAGGAAAGCCCAGGCAGAAACTGGAGGCTGGAACCTGGATGCAGGAACCAAGCAGAGACCATGGAGGGTCATTGTTTACTCGTTTGCATTTACATGGCTGGCTTAGTCTACTTTCTTAAGCACCCCAGGGCCACCTATCCAGGGGTGGCACCACCTACAGTGGATTGGGTCCTCTCACATCAATTATTCATCAAGAAAACATCCCAGGCCACTCTAATAGAAGTAATTCCTCAATTGAGGTTTTTCTCTTCGAGGTGACTCTGGTTTGTGTCCAGTCAACAAAGACTATCAATACATATAAAGAATATAGATGTACCTACACACACACACACACACACACACACACACACACACACACACACACACGCCACAGACAGAAAGAAATCAGAAAAGAAACTATTGTAGGTGAAGGAAGGGGACCAGCAAGCAAGAAGAGTCAGAGAGAGCAGTGGAGGGGTGCATATGAACCACACATAATTATATATATATGATGAAAATGTCATAATGAAATTCATTGTTTTCTATGCTAACCAAAAAATTAGTTAAATTAGGAAAAGAAGAGCGAAAGACAAGCGAGCCGGATGGTAGACCAAAGCAGCGCAGAATGGGTGACTACTAGCCTTCTCAAATCTTAGATGTGTCAGTCTTTCTAAGTAAGACCCATAGGCCAGTAGAATGAAGGCTTCAGGCTTGCCCTATCCCGAGTTTATTATAGTCCAGCTTGGCTATTTGCTAGCCACATGACTCTGGGATTTGTTTTCAACCCAGATGAGTTTTTCCTCTGTGCTATGAGGATGGATCAAATGAGAAAGCATCCAGAGTAGCTGACTGAAAAGGCTGGAACACAGTAGATGTTCAATGGACATCTCTTCCTTGCTTCTTTTCCATCACATTAGGAGAAGATGCAGGGGAAGATACAGCCCAGGGCGTTAGACACTTTCCCCAGCAACATTCTCCTAGGATGAATAAGAAGCAACTCAGTGAAAGAGTTCTGTATTTCCAGGACAGAGGGAATGCCAGATTGGGTGGGTAGGGATGCTAGCCATTAGAAATAGAAGAGTTTCTAGGAGCTTTGGAAAATGACAATGTAATTCAAGTTGGAACAAACAACGTTGAGATGCATTTTTTTTTTAAGAGAAAGAAAAAGATGTTGTAGGAGGGAAAATAAAGAATGAAAGTTTATTAAAAGACTCAGAGCTGTCAGCCCAAGCAAGAGATGCTGGTAGTGGGCCCATGTGCCAACAACAGAGGTGGTAAGTGGTCCTGCTGGAGTTGAGCTTTCAAGGTAGAGACCCTGTGTGACCAAGGGAAGTGTTAAAGGGGAGTTCAGTGATGACTTGTCCCTGGGGTCCTCCAGTATTGGTATTAAATCCTTCTCCTATTTCCTTCTTTTTTTAAGATTTATTTTTATTTTATGTACATTGGTCTTTTGCCTACATGTATGTCTGTGTGAGGGTGCCAGATCCCTTGGACCTGAAGTTACAGACAGTTGTCAGCTGCCACGTGGGTGCTGGGATTTGAACCCTAGTCCTCTGGAAGAGCAGCCAGTGCTGTTAACTGCTGGGCCATCTCTCCATTCCCCTCTTATTTCCTTCTGGACATCTCACAAACTGAATGACTGCAAGTCATTAAAATAGTTTCTGAAAACTGCTTTTAGATCTTTTACTACTGTCAAATCTCAGGTATAGGCATTTTTTGTGGCCATGTTCTAATATGGAATTCTGTTTTTCAAAACAATCCCAACATATTTCAGAATTTATATTTCAAAAAGAGAAGGATGAGTTAGGGAAAACTCCAGAGTTTTTAGCTTGAACAACTGGAAGGATAAAGTTTCAAAGCGGGAGGCTGGGCTGGAGAGATGGCTCAGTGGTTAAGAGAGTGTACTGTTCTTGCAGAGGGCCTGAGTTCTGTTCCGAGCACCCATTACAACTACCTGTACAAACTCCAGCTTCAGGGAATTAGAAACCCTCTTATGGCCCCCAAGGGCACCTGAGCTCATGTGTATATATACACAGAAACACACAATTTAAAAATAAGTAACTTTTGTAAAATTAGGGAAGGCTAGGGCTGGAGGGGTGGCTCAGAAGTTTAGAGTACTTGCTGCTCTTCTAGAGGACCCGGGTTCAGCTCCCAGCATTCATGTGGTGGCTCACAACCGTCTATAATTCCTGTTCCAGAGGATCTGACTGCCTCTTTTGTCCTCTATAGGCACTGCACACATGCAGTACATAGTTTTTCATATGGCAAAACAACTACATACATGAAATAAAAAGAAATAAATCTTTGTAAAAAATAGAAAAGACTACAGGTCAAACAGATTTGGGGAAATGAGGAGTTCAGCGTGTCGTGTTTATGACATCTAATAGCCAATTGAGAAATGAACAGATAGAAATACAAGTGTGAAAACCATGAAAAAGGATAGGGCTGGGTGAAGAAGTTGCTCATGTACAGGTGATATTTGAAGGCCAATGGAGTAGATAATGTCCACTCAGGACAGGAAAAGAAGATAAAGGATTGAGTGAGTCATGGATTCTCCAACAGTACCAAGTTGGGAAGAGGATAAGGAGCCAGCCCTGGAGTCTAAAAGAAAGCATCAAAGCAAAGCAGTGGAGATACCAGGACACTATGATGTCCCGTGACTCCAGGAAAATAAAGATAGCTAGGACTGAGAAACTGATTGTGTCAAATAATAAACAGGGTAATACAAAACCAGAGAACGGATTCTTGATTTATCAACATGAAGACTGGTGACCAGGAAGGGAGAAATTCTGTAGAGTGTAGGAGGGAAAGTACCCCTGGAATGCAGAGAAAAGAGAATGGAGTCCAAACAATGGAGGCAGTGGACACAGACAGTTAGTTAGAGGGGTGTTACTGCCAAGGGACAGGACAATAGTTGGTGAGATAAGTTGGTTCAAAGTAAGCTTACTTGTTAATCAAAATAGGCAAAAGGACAGCTTGCCTGTGAGTCAAAGAGAATGTTCCCGGAAAGAGTTAAGTTTCTATAGATGAAAGTGAAGGGCAGATCTTAGGTAGGTGGTTCAAGATGAGACCATATCTCTTCTCCTTTGCTGTGTAGAGGGATTAGCTGTAGATAGAGGCCTGAATGGTTGATCTATGGTTACAGAAAAGAGGCAGAGAGAGAATGTGAATGCAGCTGCTGATAAGTGACCAGAGCCTTATCTGAAAAGGTTTTCTGGTTGCTTCATTTCCCACAAGTACAAAGTCCTTAGCAAGAAGTGAGGATAGAAAAGAGAGCAAACAGAGGTTTAAGGAGAGAAAAGAGCTGTATACAATTTGTCCACTGAAGTGAGCTAATGATTGGGAGAAGAAGGTAGGTAAGTGACATTTATTGCCAAGTTCTTTAGGACTGTGGTCAAGGCAGGCTAGAGCAACAGGAAAAATTAAGGGACTCTGGAAAGGGGAAAGGGGCTTTCATTCCCAAGTCTGGTTAAGCTCTTTCATTTGCCAAGAGATAAGAATTTCAGAGCAATTAACAAAATTTGTCATGAAAGTTGTCTTCATAGAGACAATATTTCTTTTTTACAGAAATGGTTCAAGTAACAATGAGTAGTATTTTTAAGGCTTATGCCTATATGACCTTATTTCCCAGAGGTAAACCTATAATTTCCTGAGAATCTCACAAACAGGAGTATAACCCTCATTTATGACAAAAACACATCTTCATGACCCTGTTATCCCTATGAACTGTTTTTTTTTTTTTTAACCTTATCAGGTGCAATTCTATTTAAGACATCTCAGGAACCAATCTATGATTCCATTTACTGAGAAAGAGAGGAGAGTTTTAGATATAACTCCAGAAACCATCAAAATTGTATATATAGATATTGTAAAGACACTTAACCATGTGGATACTGTCTTCACCCTAAGCACCTCTCTTTTTATTAATACTAGTGCTTAAACCTGTATTAAAATATCTTCTTAATAAGCTCTCACTTTGTTTCATAGTAACTTGATTCTGAAATTCTTTTCTGCACCAAAGTCAAGAATCCCAGATTCATCTATCTGAGTGGAGGTCACTAAAGAGAATGCCTCGGCCTGTTTCAGGTCTCCCATTGGAGTGTGGCTCTGGCTTCCATTCTCTCTGATTCTGACAAATCCTGGGAGTTGAGGGCTTTTCTCCAGCTCTGTTCAGCTGCATCTTTTAGGTGGAGAATAGAGCGATGGGTATAGGTAGTAGTTTTGGTGTATACAAAAATATAAGAGAAGCAAGGAAGTTGTGAGTATAACCAAGAAGATGATGTATACAGATGAGGTGGGAATAGGGAGATGATGGGAGTATCAGTGGGCTGATGGTTCTTATGAATTAAACTATAGTTGGAAGATCCAGGCTGCCATTCTTTTATCATATAGAATGAATCTGTTCCTTACAAATCAGAGGTTTCATATGTACACGTACACAACAGAACAGAAAATATAAAAATGAGGAAAAGAAACACGGCTACTATGCATGTTTAAAGAAGAATGCTCAAAAGTTGCTGCCTAAGGGCTGGGGATGTAGTTCAGTTGGGAGAGTGCTTGCCTAGCATGCCTGACATGGTGGCACACACCTGTCATCCCAGCACGAAGGAGGTGTAAGCAGGAGGATCAGAAGTCCAGGGTCATCCCCAGATACATCGTGAATTTCAGGCCAGCTTGGGCTACATGAGACAAACAAGATAGCTCAGTGGCTAAAAGTGCTTGCTACTGTGGTTTGTGTTCCTGAAACTCACATGGTAGAAAGACAGAATGACTCCCAACATTGTCCTTTGACCTCTGTACATGTGCAATGGCATATGCATTGTGGTACACACACACACACACACACACACACACACACACAAACACACACACACACACCCCTAAATGCAAAAAATTTTAAAAAGACAATCATATTTTCTTTATATTTCATTGTCTAGAATTTGATAATATGGCTATTCCTAGTCATTAAAAGGTACTTGGGAGGCTGAGGCAGAAGGACCATGGGCGACCTAGTAAGAACTTACTTCAATTAAAAAGAAAAAACAAGATAAAGCCTTTACCCCAGTGGTCAATAAAAATACAAGTTCTATTACCAAGGACAAAAGTTGGAAATATATTAAGTTACACAATTGCCATATTTTTATTTTGTGGTGTGCATTTCCCCACATCTTGCCTCTAAAGGCAAGATAGATAATTGGTTATTGTGTCATGGTTCAATTGCTGGATTTTTTTTTTTTGCTTTCTTATTAGAACAGAACACAGTGATGAATTTTACAGTTGATGACATCTTCTACTCTAAGAAGGATAGTAGTATTTTGCCAAGACAGAGGATATACAGGCGAGCAAGAGATTTTCTAGTGGGTTAGAGAAAAAGAAAGGACATAACTGGTTTGATTTCTACATCTTAAGCTTGAGAAGGATATAGCAGCAGTTGAAACCTTAGGATGAGAATTCAAGAGTGTGAAGGGGCATGTGATTAAATTTATGTAGGAAAATTCTTTGAGTTCATAAGGACTTTGATCGTTTGCACCCATTTCCCAAAACTGATTTCAAAAAACAGTTCCTAACTACACATGGAAATTGTTTCATTGGTTGCCAAGGTCTCAAAAGCCCTGCCAGAGGTCATGATAATTTTATAAGATGATACTGTATTAATTCAAGGTTTTTCAATTAAATTAGCAATAAAAATATAAGATGTGATTTAAAAAATTAGTTTCTAGCCAGTAAATGATGATGGAATTTTGCCATGCCTCTGGTGATGTTGTGTGAAACTTCTGATAGAAATATCTGGTTTTAATTTATTTTTCTGGATGCTTTATTAAAGGCCCATGTGCAAGGAGAGAAATTAAAAACAGACAACTTTAGATCCACTGTAAATTTCACATGCCATCAGAAATACTAAGCTAAATGTTTCTTTTGGCCACCATGCATGAAATGCAAGCAAGAAGTAAAGTCAATTCCTATTCTAATGCTCCTATTTTAAACAATAAAATGCAATTTGCATTGAGATATTCTATTGAGCCTACTAGCATAATCTATAGTTTGGATGATATTATATTAAAAAGACCCAAACAGCAAACTATTTCTGCTCCATTATCCAGCTCATATCTAGTACTTGAAATGTAAGAAATAAGAAAATGAAAGTAGTTATTATTAGTTTTTTTTTAATGAAAGCTTAATAAAAAGTAGATTTATGATTTCAGATCTCTTGCCAGCCACCTGGAGTCCTTATCCATGATGTCCACCAAGGTCTCCAGATCAAGGATGGTATTTTAGAAAATCAGTAAGATCTATAGATTGGAGAGAATAATCACAGTAAACAGAATTTATGCACACTTTTTCTAAACAACAAAATAACAAGAGAGGAATTCTTTTCTTGCATTTTATACTTTTAAAGTTATAAGTAGTTTTCTTTTCCTTTTATCATTATATTTTATTTTATTTTATTTTATTTATTTATTTTTTCTTTGAGGCCAGACACTACTACATAGTCCTGGCTGGCTGGAACTTGCTATGGAGACCAGGCTGGCCTAGAATTTACAGAGATCTGTCAGCCTCTGCCTTCTAAATGCTGGGATTAAAGGTGTTCTCTAACACACTTAGTTTTCTACACATCTTTTGCTGTCCACTATGTATCAAGTACTAGGCAAAATGAACCAGCATGCTGATAATTGTAACACTCAGGAGGCTGAGGTAGGAGGATGGTGAGTTTAAAACCAGCCTGGGCTACATACCAAGATTCTGTCAGAAGAGGGAGAATAATGAATTAGGCTACATGCTGGGAAAATGATCAGCAGAAACAGATAGGATCCTTTTATCAGATAATTGACTTTGCATTCTAAAGAAAGAAACAACTACATTGAATTAAAAATTAAGCAAGGGAGACACTAGGAAGGAGGCAGATCCCATCCTAGGGGACTCTACACAGGAATTGATGCAGTCATAGAAATCAGAGAAGTTTTGTTTTGTATTTTTTTTTTTTGTAGAAGAGCATCAGAAAGGATGTTTCTGGTTATAGCATGCCTAATAAATGGCGATATAATAATTAAGCGATGTAGTATCTGATACCACAGAAAATGTGGACATGTTTTGCTCAGGGTTGTGTCAAGGCTGGACCAATGACGTCATTTAAGTCAGAGGCTCTTCCTTTTCTCTGCTCCTCCCTCCTGTCTTGTTGGCTACCATTGATCCCCTCTTGCTCAGAAGATGCCACAACTTCTGGGCATTATGTCCTTATACTGGCAAAAGAAGGGTAAGGAATAGTTCTTCTTCTTTTCCTCCTCCCCCTCCGTCTTCCCTTTCTCCTTCCCCTCCTCCTCCTGCCCTCCCTCCTCTTCCTCCCCTTCACCATTGCTCCCCTTCCCTTCCCCCACCCCCAGACACTTTTCTTTCTCATAAGGGGTTTCAGACCCCACTTTGCCCTGGACATGGTCATGTGTTAGCTGCAAGACCTCTTCAGGGAAAGCAAGTATACCAGACAGCAGTTTTGGTCTTTATGGTAGGTGTTAGGTTCCACCAACAAGGAAGAGGGGGGTAGGAAAAGTCCGAGATACATTTTCTACTTTCTGCAATGATATTAAAGCAACAGCTGTGATCTGAAGGCCCCGGGGGATAATGAGGGAACTGGCAAGGAAGAGTACTCAAGTGAGCAACAGCCTGTGGTGATAAGACAGAAAACCTGCCAGTGAGTATAGTGGAAGTAGGCTGGAGAGGAAGACAGAAAATAGCCTGGCCTGAGCAGATCAGGTATTTTGTCTGTTACCCAAGAGCAATAATAACCCATTAGAAAGATTCATAAATCAATGTTATATAAATTGGAGGCCAGGATTTGATAACTCAGGATGGACCATGGTAGACATTTAGGTAAAAGTGAGAATAAAATTATATAGCTCGATAATTTTTATTTTTTTTCATTTTTCTTTATTAAGAAATTTTTTACTCACTCTACACACCACCCACAGACCCCCCCTCCCTCCTCCAGCCCTCCCTCCCAAATCCCCACATCCCCCAAATCGAGGTATCCCATGGGGAGTCAGCAGAGCCTGGCACACTGAGCCTAGGCAGGTCCAAGCCCCTTCCCACTGCACCAAGGCTGCACAAGGCATCACACCACAGGCACTGGATTCCCAAAAGCCTGCCCATGCACCAGGGATGGATCCCGATCCCCCTGCCTGGGTGCCCCCCAAACAGTTCATAGCTCGGTAATTATTGTAAGTTAAAAAAATCTTTAGTTGATCAATATTTATTGCAGCATTAAAACAATATTCCCAGAGGTAAGGTAAAACTCCTAGAGACTTGATCTTCAGGGCTGGAGAGATGGCTCCGTGGCACATGGCAGCTCACAACTGTCTGTAATCCAGCTCCAAATGATCTGACACCCTCACACAGACATACATGCAGGCAAAACACCAATGCACATAAAGTAATAATACATCATAAAAAAGAAAATCGATCTCATTTCTCAAAGGATTTTTTTTGCTCTTGCTTCACAAATCAGAATTTTCATGAAGGGCTAAAATTCACAAAATGCAAAACAGAAGAAAAATAAATCTGGAAATGCAGAAATTTCTGGGGGTGGTATTGACATTGTAGGTATAGCGGTTAGAACAGTGAAGGTCGTGACATATGAGCAAACTTGTAGGATGCAGCATCAAGAATGCCAGAGTTAAAGGCTCTCAGATAGAGGCGTGGCTGATACACTGAAAATACCGAAGAGCCTGCTGCGTTTGGAGTGTAGCAATTGGTGGAACAGAGTAAAGAGTGAAGTCAAGAGTCTTTTCTCCCTCCAGTGCCAAGACCAAACCCAGGCACGTCTCCATGATAAACAAATGTTGTACCACTGAGCTACATCTTAGCCCCTACATAGGACTTTACATGTCAGAAGCTCTCTGGCTTTTCTACTGAGGGACTGAGCTAGAAAGCCCTTGGGGTGTTTAGTAGTAGAAAAGAAGGGGATTGCTTGACTTCTGACCCAATAGCTTTGACTGCCATGTGGAAGCAGATTGAGGGACAGTGAATGCAAGCATCCCTGCAAAAGGGGACTGTGGTTAGGATCAGAGTACTACTAGGAGAGGCAGGGGAAATCTTCAAATTCTGGATGGATTTGAAAGATTGAGGCAAAAGGAGAAATTAAGAACCATTCCCAGAGATGGCTAGAGAGCGCAGTGGTGTAAGTACTTGCCACCAAGCCTGTGACATGACTGGGAATGAGAAAATGTGACTCCTGCAAGTTGTCCTCTGACCCCCACAAGTACGCTATGGCACACGTTCACATGCCTACACATATCAATAAATACATTTAAAAAGAATCATCCCAAGTATTATAAACACCCAAGTTAAGGCTATATCATTTTAAAAACATTTTTTTTCAGGCAATCTGTTAAACTTTTACAAAATTAAGAGCTGTCCCTCATCAGTGTTGGGGTATCATTTGAGAAATAACATTGAAAACCTTAGTGGATGAAAGGCTGTACTATCACTTGGGAGGCTGAAGGAGGAAGATTGTAAGCTGATGTCTGACCTGGGCGACATAGTGAGAGATCCTGTCTCTTCCAAGAAACAAAGAGGCTAGGAATGTAGTTCAATGATAAACTGCATACTTGCCCTGGGTTGGACCACCAGTCATTGGAAGAAAGGAAAAGGTTTGTTGAAGTCCCGAGGAGCCAGATAAGATTAGATAGGACTCCAGGCAGTTAAACCTGGTTATTGTCTATAATCTTAGGTTATTGTTCCTTTCAATGGTGACTGGCATGGGATGTATGACAACAGGAAGGGATGATGGAAATGCTGAGAGTAATCAGGCTGGCTCGCCCCTTCTCCTGGCCGAGGTTTTTGCGCCATAGCTCCAGTGACAACCCTCTATAGAGACACTCTTCCTTCAGCCTCAAACCAAAGGTTTACTAGATATCAAAGGCTTTCCAAGTGCCCCACCAGGCCCTGGGCTACCTACATGTCAGGCAAGCACCGGCTGAGCTACAATCCCAGCCCCCACCAGATTTCGTGAAAATCCATATGTTCGTCTTCTTTTTTTAATCTTTGGCGAGGCCAGATTTTTAGTGTGGAAAATATGATTATTATAACTACAGACCATCAAACTGAGCGCAGCCTGTTCTGAAGGCTTGCAAACAGAATCTGGCAACACTTTGGGAAAGTACTACTTTAGTTTCTCAAAGACTCAAGGAGCCCTCCGGCTCTTCCAGTGGGCTCAGACTCAGATATTCTGAGTTCTTTGAAAAATTATGAGTTACAGGTGTTTACATTTTTGAAGCATTTTCTTTTGGGCTTCTTAGACTCAGTCTAAATAACCAACGCTACTAACAAGGATTACTTTTTTATAGAGGCAACATTTACATTCACTGAACCTTTTTATTTTTTCCTTTTCTTTCATCCATTTTCCTCTTTGACTCTTTCAACCAGACCCTTTTTAACTCTTTTCTAAACCCCAATATCAAAAAAAAAAAAAAAAAACCAAACACTACAGGATTCTGCTGCACTGCGGCCGCACGGCATGGAGAACGAAGGAAGTGAGTCCCTAGCGGGGATCCGTCCTTCCCATCCTGGCGTTTGCCCGCAGCAAGATGGCGGCGGTCTCAATGTCAGTGGCGCTGAGACAGGCGTTGTTGGGGAGAAGGGCAGTGGCTACAGCTGCCGTTTCCGTCTCTGGAGTTCCATCCAGGTAACCTAATCATCAGCCTCGTCGGGCTCTTTATTCGGGACTCCCAGGTCGCTCCACTTTGGCGGAGGCCGGGCCGGCCGGGCCCCGGAGGCGGCCTTGGGGAGCGCGTCCCCGGCTGACCCTTCCTGGGGATGCCCGGACGAACTCGGGGCTCCGGCCAGGCGCCCGCGGGGTCTCGGGTTCTTGGAAGCGCTGGGTCTGCAGCCGCGGGCGAGGGTCTGTGTGGAGGAGCTGGGAACAGGATCTTGGTTCCCGAGAAGGGGAGGAGTCTGGTCGACTTCACTCCCAGTGTCCTGCATCCCTTCTGTTATCACCTGTTTGCCCCGCTCCAGCCCTGGCTGGAAGGTGAAAGCCCTGCTTTCCATTCCCTGGCTCTAGTTAACAGCCATGGAGCGTCCAAACAGAAAGGTGGTGTGCTTCATCATTCTGCATACGAGGAAAACTTGTTAGGACTTCAGGGTTAATAGTAGTGTTTATTGGAAGGTGATAGCGTACCTGTTTTCTATCTGTGGTAAGATTGGAATCCCCGGCTGTGCGTTCCAGGCTTGAGCTTCACCACGGAGCTATGCCCGCAGCCAGCAAGGTGGTTTTTATTTTTATTTATTTATTTTGTTTGTTTGGTTTGAGACAGGATCATGCTATGTAGCCCTAGCTGTGCTGGAACTCAGATCTGCCTGCCAGCAAGACAATTTTTAAAAAAGTTGATGGTAGTGCCGTTAAGTTTTCTCAGCTACATTGTTACTAACCCATTACAGCAGTTGAGGAATTGTTATTTTGTTACTTTGAATCATTTTTGTGATGACACCCCTCCCCCGCTCCAAAAAGTGAAGCATTACTTTATTTTACGTATTTCTCTGTTTTCCTGAATTTATTAATAGCACGCATATACACATATTAGCGTCCTAATCTGTGATATACCATGTTTTATTACTCTTGTCACTCCTGTAAAGCATGACCTTGTATTGTCACCTGCATGCTGTGGAGACCACACTGGACATTTACACAGAAGATGGGAGACTGTGTAAGGGATGGGAAGAATGTGGTAGTTTTAAAAAAAGGAAAAGTCAGGCATATCGGCGCAGGCCTTTAATGCCAGCACTGGAGAGGCAGAGACAGTCGGATCTCTGAGTTCCAAGCCAGCCTGGTCTACAAAGAAAGTACCAAGATAGCCAGGGCTATATAGAGACCCTGTCTCAAACAAAAGCAAACCATTAAATTATTTTTAAAAAAGGAAAACAGGGCCTATCAAAATGCTTGTTAATTTAGTGTTAAACTAAATACAAAGGGAATACAGAGTTAAGATGAGCTGATTAGAACTTTTGAAGGTAAATTTTATTACAGTTTTAAGTAGTGGTTTTGTGGGAAAGAAGAGGTTGCCCTTAGTAAGGTCAGGGGATTTGTGGTTTTGGGGACTGAGGATATAGGTGGGTTGTCAGTGTGCCTAGCATTCAGGAGGTACTGGGTTCAGTCTTCAGCACCGGATAAATCCATTCTTGGGCACATAAACTGTAATCCCAGCACTCCAGAGTTGCAAAAACGGGATGGGGAGTGAAGTGGGGGACACGGACAGGGCAGGCTGAGACTGGGGGGCTGTTCTGTAGGCAGCAGCAGAGCAGTATATATATAATATACAGTCACTGGAAAATAAATGTAGCACTGGTGGAAAGTAAAAAATAAATTTGCAATTAAGTATTTTACATATGAGGAACTTAAGAAATACCAAGCAGTTCTCTAAGATCAAATACTCTAGTAGTTAATTTAAGGCCAACATGGTGGGGATCTAGTTTAGTTCTTTTCCACTTAAACATTATGGGGGTTAATTTACATACCCTAATACTAATGTAGAGGACTAGAACTGAACACAAATATAAGGGGCCATTGGTGTATTTCTCAGCAATTATGCTAGTTTAAATTAAGACAGTACTGGATTTTACAAACTGATGGCTATTATTACAGATCTAAACTGAGCAGTTTCTGCTTGTTAAGCATGTTATTAGAGATTTGAAAATAACTTATATAAATCATATAAGATGACCTTTGTTTCATATTTTAAAAAATTTAAAACCTACGGAAAATGATTTTGACCTCACGCTTTTTTTTTTTTTTTTACATTTTTTTTACCCTAAAGATTTTATGATGTGCATCTTACTTGACAATTATGGTTCCACTCCCTTGTTTATATGGAAACTTCTGACAAATGTGTTGAGAATAATGCTTTGAAAAGATTGAGAAGAAAGTTCCAACCCATCTGGGAAATTCAAATGTAAATTTCTCTTTCGGTAATCCTGAAAGAGATTGCAGTGGCATAATACTGCCTGCCAGCGTCAGAGTGAAATGAGGGAGGATAGTCAGTAAGGAGAGTGGTGGGAGAGGAGTGGGGTTACTAACCTACCGGTAGCGTTAACATTTGGATTCAGTTATGAAGTCAGTGTAAAGAAAAAGTAAAACCGCAGACATGGATTCAGACAGGAGAGAGAGTGGAGTAGCACTGGTGTGGCAGCTTGTCTTCCTAGCCTGTGTTCTAGAGTGAGCATCTAGAGTTCTTCCTCCTTGTCTGAAGAGGTGAAAGCATCATTACTCGCCTGTTCTTGCCCTTACTATAGTGTCCTCGGGTTTTCCAGCACACATTCTGTCTGTTTAAGGTATGAATCTATCAGTAGAGAAGTTGATTTTCTCTTTCAAAATAGTGACACTTGAGATTTAAGATAATTTCTGTATTGTTAGGTGTTTGTCCATTTTAACATGATCGTGAATGTTTATATCACCTGCTTTCATATCTCCTCTCAAATTTAGACTAGAGCTTGTGTTTATCTAAAACATAGTTCTGAGGATAGCAGATCCCCAGAGCGTCTTAGTCTCTGTGATGACACTAGGTGTATGAGACCTTTGTGAAGTCCGTTTTGTGCTCCCAATCTCTGGCTTTATTTTGTGGCTTTCTTTCCCACTGTGAAGTTGAGTTTGCAGAGACCTCCAGTGATGGGAAAGGAAAGTCTAAATGTGTGAACAAATATTCAAGATCAATAGGTTGGTTATTGCTTGATTAAATATCTTTGCTTACATTTATTTAGTGGTGTGTGTGTGTGTGTGTGTGTGTGTGTGTGTGTGTGTATTCATGTGGGAAAAGCAGGTCTTAAGAGATACATCAGTGCTGGGCAGTGGTGGCACATGCCTTTAATCCCAGCACTAGGGAGGGAGAGGCAGGCAGATCTCTGTGATGAGTTCAAGGTCAGCCTGCTCTACAGAGTGAGTTCCAAGACAGCCAGGGCTACACAGAGAAACCTTGTCTCAAAAAACAGAAAACAAACAAACAACAACAACAAAACAATAAAAGACACATTTCAGTGAGAACCAGGTAGGCAGTAGCCTATATAAATGTGAATTAAAAAATATCTACAATATATATTCTTTTACAATTATTTGCAGCAGTCTGAGTTTAAGATATTTACCTTGAACTCCTAATTTCTGCATTGAAATTGTTTTATGAATGAATTTGTACTTAACACATTATGACAAATAACCTGACTCCTTTTTCATTCAAAATTTAAAAATGGGAAGTGAAAATGAGTGATTTGAGAAAGGTACTTATTGGAACATGAGGACTTCTTTGGAATGAGAATAACTGGCTTCACATGAAGCTTTTAATGAGACATGGTGGGAAGAGATGGAGCCCCTTGGTTCCTGAGTAACATCTGCTAGAGTAGGTTTGGAGATGGTATGAATATAGAATTCAGACAGAACACAGATTGTTCAAATGGAAAAGCTTCTAAAATTTGTCATCCCTTTTATCATTTTTTTCCCCCTTTTCGAGACAGGGTTTCTCTGTGTAGTTTTTGGTGCCTGTCCTGAATCTTGCTCTGTAGACCAGGCTGGCCTTGATTTCACAGAGATTCGCCTGGCTCTGCCTCCTGGGATTAAAGGTGTGTACTGCTACCGCCTGGCTTTGTTTTTGTTTTTGTTTTTTTTTTATAATCATTTTTGTAGTATTTATTCTGAGCATAAACTCAGCATAGCTAACTTTTCTAACTTAGTGATTCAGCCAGTGTACCAAGGACTTTCCTTACATTGTGTCCTGTGTTTTTTCAGCAACTCTGTGAATTAGGATGTTCTTGTTGTTTAGGATAGTAGACAGGTACAGAAGAGACATGCATTAAGTTCTTCTTGGTAGAAAATAGTCTGACTTACTCATCAATATGTTGACTTTTTGTAATGAGAATTATTTCTGATAACAGTAAATTGAAATTTCAGTGTCTTCAGTTTTTCTAAATTTTAGCAAGGTATATTCTTCATTTGAAAAGTTATTTGATACTCTTGTCTTTTATTTAGCTATTATATCTCTACAGTGGGAGGGATGAATGTTTTGGGCTTTGAAAGAAAATAATTTTCTTCCTGAATTTAGTAAAAGAGAGTTCTATAGGTGATTTCATTTTACTTTTTGCCCCTGCTTTAAGACAGTATCATTTGGCCAGGTTAGCTTGAAACTCATGTGTAGCTGTGGATGACCTTGAACTCCTGATCTTTAAGCCTCCCTCTCCCAGGTGCTGAGAGTGCAGATGTGTGCCACCATGCCCTGCCTTTTTTAAATACTCTTAAACAAAATACATATAATGAATGTACTAAATGTGGTTTCCTAAATGTATTTTTTCTTATGAACTTCAGTGATCATTGGAAAAATTGTTGTTCTGCTTTTTAAAACTATTGAGTATGCTAGCTATGCTTTCTGAGCTCTTAAGTCTGTTTTTTGTTTTGTTTTGTTTTTCTAATTCTTCATTGATTAGCCTGTTTCCCCCTTAGTAGTTTTGTTGTCTAGAAAACTACGGTGTTTGGGGTTTTTAGTCTCATTAATAGAAGAATTTAAAAATGGACTTGGAGAGACGCTCAAGGACAGTTTTATTAACATTTGAGAGAAAAACTGCAGGACAGGCAAGCTATAAATCCTGACAGCTGTTTGGAGCAGGAAGATAGAGAAGGGAGAAAGCCATGTTTGTAAGCAGCCACTAGATGAGAAAGCGGGGGTGGCTTGAGAGAAAGAGTGCGGATCCCAGGGCGTTAGGGAAAACAGGCCCGGGCTTTGGTCGGTGTCAAAAGAAAAAGAGGAGAAGGAGCAGCAGACAGGCCTGGTGCCAGTGGCATGGACATGCTAGCTGATGTACAGAAGCTCTGTGAGCAGCTGCACTGAGTGCTGGGCCGCTGGGAAGATAAATACGGTATCTCCTTAAGGAAATTAGCTTTCCTGAGAGGTGGTCTCTTGGCCACATGTAATTGACTGGCTGAACTGTATTAACTTAAAAAATTACTTATTTTTACTTTATGTGTATGAGTGTTTTGCCTGCATGTATGTCTGTGTACCACATGCTCACCTGGTGTCTAAGGAGGTCAGTAGAGAGCCTTGGGTCTAATGGATCTGGTGTTATAGATGGCTGTGAACGACCATGTAGGTACTGGGACCTGAACCCACACCTTCTGGAAGAAGCAGCAAGTGCTCTTAACCTCTGAGCCATGTTTCTAGCTCGTGGTTTTAACTCTTAAAGGAAGAGACAATAGTATGTAAAGTATCAGAATGTCAAGTCTACCTAAGGGCCAGAGGTAGAGTCCACTGTTTTGATAGAAAAAAATAGCTTTCTCTTAATAATCCTTAACAGAGCTCTGATATTCATCCTTAGTGGCCTCAAGAACTACTGCAACAGTATTCCTCCCTCAAAAGTTGATACTCAAAAATCATTTTAAGAATGAAATTGGGGAATAAATATAACCCATTCCACCATGATAATCTAGAGATCCAGTTTCAAATTTGTTTCCCAAAAAGGATTCATGTCAGAACCTGAGTTTCCATTACACCTTCAAGTAGAGCCTCCAGGCTGGAGTGCTCATTTAGGAGAAATAAAAACTGACTCCCTGGCCTGAAAACTAAGGTGCTGATTCTGGATGAGAATGAATTATTTACTTTGGGGGTTCTTGAGTCTGCCTTAGCAGTTTCTAACCTGCCTTCATCATTTTTATCTCTCTTTTTATATGGTTGAATACCAAATAACTAAACCTATTAGAATTGTATGCGGAATTCTGAGATTTAATGAAACCATGATGATGGCTAAAATTTATTGTCATTAAAATCTTGGGCAAATGAATTGGCTCAGTGGGTTAAAATGCTTACTGTGACCTGAGTTCTATACCCAGGACCCACATGATAGAAGAACCAATTCCTGCAAGTTGTCCTCTGACCTCCACACTCAAGCACATAGACATACACACAAAAATAAATAAATATGAAAGAGTAAAAGCTTGCACTCTTTTAGTGTTGACAGGATATTGTAGTTAAGACCTGAATTCTTACAGCTTTTCTTGTGTAATTGCATTGTCTGAAGATCCTAAAAAATCTGCTGTGACTGAATTGTCCGTTAGCCAGGTTTTTTCTTCTTCTTTTTTTTTCAGCTGCTTTCATCTAAATATTTGAATATTTTTGTAAACTATTCTGTGTATTTTCTCCTTTAGGTTATGACAAGGGGACAATTCTAATTCTGATTTCAAGTTTATTCTGTCTGTTGAGTATTTTGATAGATAAATGCAGCCTTGAGTTCTTTAGAATTAGTTAACCAAATATAATCTCTTCTTCTTGCCTACATTCACCAGACTTACATAAAAAAAATAGGATCAGCCTCCAATTTAGTGTTTTGCTTTTTAAATGTCTGCTGTTCATCAAAATCACCTGTTACTTGCATCTGAGGCATTCATATTCTTTGGCCACAATTTATTGCTTCAGTAAATGTAGGTTTAGGCTTAGCGCTGCAGATTCTGATGGGAAGCTAGGGCTGAAAACTCCTGACTTTTTCCCCCACCTCTCTAAGTAGTTTTAATGTTTTAGCTTCAAAGACTTCAAAAATATGGCTTTCTTTGGGAGAGGAATAAGGGAGATTTCCAGAAACAAGAAAACTTCAGTTTTTGCATTTTTCACTCATATACTAATCAGGCGCGGGTGAGGGGTGGGTTAGAGGCAGAGAAGGCATTCTGGTAATGTTGGAGAAAGCAGGCTATGTTACTCCCCTCTAGAGACTTGTTCTTCATTTTGGAAGGGCTCAGGTTTAATATAGCACAGCTGTTGAACTCTGCCCTTCAGAGTTTAAGAAGAAAGTGTCTTATCCTTTGTAATGGGAATATGCTTTTTAGGGAGGTGGTCTTTGGCTGGACATAGTTTTTAAGAAAGTTCCTTGCTTTTCTAGAGTTCTTTTGTTTCAGTGATGTCTTAGAATTGTTTCAGCTGAGGGGAGTGCAGATCTTATTGCTTCTGTAGTATGTTTTGCTGGGTCCTTAACAGCCAGGTGAAGAATGATTTCTTTGTGTTTTCTAGGGCTCAAAAATATGTTCTTTCCTTTATTTGGCCACTTCATATAAGCAAAAGGTCCTTGCTTGTCAAAGATCCTGTTCTAGATGGCTGTTCAGCAATCCATATGCTTCTCCTAAAAATGTCACTCTGTCTTGATGAGCTTTAAAGTAAATGCAGATGTTTTGAGTCTTTTGAGGACCTCTACTCTTTGAATGGAAAGAGCACTTCTTTTTTCAAGGGATTTCTTCACTGTACTTAAAGATGAAATTTATACCTTTTGTTTTAGTAGTTTGGAATTTCATTTTAATATCCTTATTACACATAAGTTTTTGAGATATAAAATATACCTCATTTTACAGCATTGAAATCTTGTATTTATTGAACCTTTAAAAAATATGAAACTTACAGTACTTTATAGTAATTACCTTTGGGTAGTGAAAAGTGTTAGTTTTTAATTGGAAGAGTGGCCTCTACCTTCATAAAGGTTAACTTTAGAAGTATAGTTCATAGCTTCTTGTCATACTTGAGTTGGAAGGAAATTGTTCTTGGGTTGTCAGCCCCTACCCTTTACTTAGTGTAAGAATCCCTGGAGCTTCTGCTGATGATCTGGAGTTTCTGGTGGCTCTGGAAAACAGTTTTCTTCACTGTGACAAAATGCCCTCTGGGAATACCAAGGGGCGGCGGCGGCGGGGGGTATTGTGACAGATGGTTTCAGTTCATGATGTGCTCCCTCTATTCCTGTGGACCTATGATGAGGCAGAATACCATAGCAGCGGAAGGGTGTGGCAAGGCTCTGTTGCTCACCTCATGGCAGGCAGGACTCACAGACTGGAAGGGGCCCTAGCTAGATCCAGTCCCTGAGGGCATCTGCTTCTTCCAGCTACACCCTACCTCCCAAGTTACTAGCACTTTCCAAAATAGTGCCATTAGCTGGAAACCAAGCCCTCAAGACATAACGGGTGTGGGAGACATTTCACATTCCAACTACAACACACACACACACACAGTTCTTTTATACTCATTGATGAGTGATATTTCTCTTTGTGCTCTACAGAGTAAGTCTTTCCCCTGTATACTTACCATCCCTTCCCATAACTAGGCTTAGCTTCTTCACCTTGTTTATTCTATTAAGATGGCCAGATTTCTTGCTGCTTTCCTGCCTTTTTGTACTCCTTATGATGCTGTGATGGTTAATTTTGATGAGCAGCTTGGTAGGATTAAGAGTGCCTAGGTGATTAGTGAAGCACACTTTTGGATGTGTCTGTGATGGTGATGGTCTTGGATGATTAGAACATACGGATTCTTATAGAATGTAAGGAATCCTTAGATGGATTCATATTATTAACACACGATTAGGAGGTGGGGCAAAGCAGGAGGTCTTTAGGGAAGGGGAAGTCTTTGTGGGAATGTCTTTGGGTCTGTACCTCACCTAGTCGCTTTCTGTACTGCTTCTTTCTCTGCTTCCTGGAGTGCCATGAATGAAATGGATAGCTCTGCCACATACTCTGCAGCTGTGGCATTTTGCCCGACCTCATGGGGCCATGTGACTCTGAAACTGGGTCAAACAAAAGTTCCCACTTTTAACCTGTTCTTAGGCAAAAGTGATAATAGATGTTTTCTGTTTTGCTAGTGCCTGTGTTTGAACTATGCATTATAGTTTTTATTAAATGTGATTGTCAGAGATTATGTTCAGCGAACTAATCTGTCCTCTCCTTCTTCTTCCCTTTCTCTGTTTCTAAGAAAACAGGTTTATTTAGTAATACACTACAAGGAGCAGTAGACTGGGCAATGATAAGGGTGCCAGCTGAAGTTTCTTTTCTTCTTACTTCTCATTAGATTGATTTTTATTTTATGTGTGTGAAGTGTTCTGGCTGCATGTGTGTGTGTGTGTGTGTGTGTGTGTGTGTGTGTGTGTGTGTGTGTGTGCGCGCGCGCGCGCGCGCCACATTCGTGCCTGGTGCCCATGGAGGCCACAAGAGGGATTTTGATCCCCTAGACTATTGTCAGCTGCTATGTGGGTGCTGGGAACAGAACCTTGAGTCCTCAGCAAGAGAAACAAGAAGTGTTCTTTAACACCAAGAAACTCTCCAGGCCACTCTTTTCTTCTTTCTTTCTGTCTTTCTTTCTTCCTTCCGTTCATCTGTCCATCCCCCCTTTTCTTTCTTTCTTGAGACAGAGTTTCACTATGTATCCCTGGCTGTCCTGGAACTCACTTTGTAGACCAGGCTGCCCTCGAACTCACAGAGATCTGCCTGCCTCTGCCTCTCAAGTGCTGGGAGTAAAGGTGTGTGCCACCACTGCCACCTGGCCTCTTTTCATTTCTTAACAGTACCACAAAATAAAAGTTCATGTAAGTTTACTGTGGTTTCCCGCTGTGCTGGCTAGTTTTATATCAACTTGACACAAACTAGAGTTATCTGAATGGATGGAACCTTAATTGTGAAAATGCTTCCATAAGATCCAGCTGTAAGGCATTTTCTTAATTAGTGATTGATGAGGGAGTGCCCAGCCTATTGTGAGTGGTTCCATCCCTGGGCTTGTGGTCTTGGGCTCTGTAAGAGAGCAGGCTGAGCACGCCATGAGGAACAAGCCAGTAAGCAGCACTCCTCCACGGCCTCTGCATCAGTTCCTGCCTTCAGGTTCCTGCCCTGTTTGAATTCCTGCTCTGACTTCCTTCAATGTTGAACAGTGATGTAGAAGTGTAAGCTGAATAAACCCTTTCCTTCCCAAGTTGCTTTTTGGTCATGGCATTTCATCATAGCAATAAAAGCCCTGACTTAAGATGCCCTCCATGTGTAGACGGTGTAGCTGTGGTATCTGAGATCTGCTTTCTTACTCACAGGCCCCTTTCCTATATTTTTAGTTTTCACTTTTAGAGAGAGAGAATCAGGGGCCTCTTAATGCTAGAAGCACTTCATACTAGACCCTCCTACTGAGCCACCTGCCCAGCCCTGGTTTACTCTCTTGACTCCTTTGGTTAGATTTGTATCAAGATGATGCTAAACTCGAAGAGCTAGGAGTTGTTTCTCTTCCTCTTTCTTTGGAGTTACTGTAATTTTATTTCATAAGTTTTTATATGCAGTGTTTTATTTTGTTTAAAACACCTTTTAATTTTGAGAGTTTCATACCTGATACTGTGCTTACATATTTTCATCTTTCCCTAAAACATCTTCTTATTTCCCCTGAGACTTTCCTGATCCATGGATTACTGAGCGTTTGTTGGGTTGAGCTCGAAGCTTAGTGGTAGAGCGTTTGTCTGCCAGGTGTATGAGTCCTTGGCCTCTACCTCCAGTACTGCAACACAAACAAGTAAAGTAAATGCTTGCTTGATTGGTCTGAAAACCCAGTTCCCTGGAACGTCTTTTTTAGTGTCCATCCTAAAACCTGTGGCTCTGCTGGCCTGCCTTTGGTAGTCCACTCCCACAGTTGCATTGGAATCAGTCAGGGCTAAGGAACTCAGAACAAAAAACAGCAAACTAGAGGAGTGGCTGTTGCATGAGCCCACCCCCTTAGAGCCATCACTCCAGTGGGTGGAGATAAAGAATTTAGTTTTTTGCTGGGTGGTGGTGGTGCACACCTTTATTCCCAGTACCCAGGAGACAAAGGCAGGGGGAATCTCTGTGAGTTTGAGGCCAGCCTGGTCTACAGAGCAAGTTCCAGGATGGCCAGGTCTATACAAAGAAACCCTGTCTTGAAAAAAACCAAACTTTTTTTTTTCCATTTTTTGCTATTGCAAATAGTCATTGTTTGTCCTCTAGTGTGGTTGCAGGATTATCCAAGATTGGTGCCAGGTATATGAAAGAGAAGGTAAATGGTAGCTTCTGCAATTTCTGAGCATTACTTTTCTTGTTCCTTGGGGCAAATTTCTACAGAAGTGCTTATTTCCATTTTCAGCTATGTTAAGCACAGGCTTGGAGCACTGTGGAGGGGAGTGTAAGGTAGATTCACAGCTGGTTAAATGAAGCTCCCTGGTCTGGTACTCTTCCTGTTCCGCATCCTGTCCAGATTTTTATTATTATTGCATTCAGTAGGAGAGACAAGTGGAGTGTGTTTACTAGATGTTGCCTAGGACCAGCCAGCCTAGGATGAATTACCTTAAAAGCTAATTATAATATTTCTTGCATTTTTAGAATACCTGAATGGACTTAATTCATCTAAATTGGCATAAAAAGTCTTTATTTCTTCAGATTCTTAACCAGTTGTTTCTCAACTCTATTGGGCGTATAGGGGATATTCACATGTCAGAGTCTGAGAAATGAAGCAGAGAAAATATTTTGGAGTATATGCTCCTGATTGGAAATCTTGGCATTTAATAAAATGGAAGCTTGTAAGTGGTAAAGAGGCAGAAAAAATGCATTGAGTTTAAACTATCAAGCAACAGTCTTGGATCAAAGACATTGTATTGATTAGTTTGTCACATCAACATAACCTAGAAACACCTGAGAAGAGAGTCTCAATGAGGTGGTTTAGACCAGGTTTTCCGTGGTCACTCTGGGGGCATTGTTTTCATTGCCTTAATGTGTGGGAAGACATAGCCTTACAGCAGATAGCATCATTCCCTGACTTGGGGCTCGGGACTATGCACAAGTGTATGCTTTAACCTTCAGAGAAAGTGCTTCTCAGTCCTGTCCATTTGAAGGAGGAAGTCTTGAACATCCATCCACAGGTGCCTGTTCCCCTTTGGCCAACGTGTTATCTGCTCTGTGCTGTAAGCTGGATTTATACTTCACTTGACATGTATGCTGGAAGATGACTGGAGAGTGTGCTCTTAACAGGCATGGCTGAGATGATAAACTGGCCAACGGTATCGTTTAGATTTCTTTGTAACTCAGGAGACTCTAACTTTCTGCTTTGATGTGGTAATCAGGTTTCTAATAGCTAGCATTTTTGAGTATTAGACACTAAGGTCATTGTTTCATGTGTCTTATTTCATCTCTGTAAAGTAAATGCTCTTATTTTAGGTGGTGGGTTGACAATTAACATTATAGTTTTATATATTCCTAGGATTATAAACTATTTTATGTGCCTTAGAATTTATTTACCTTTCCTCTAGGACATGGCAAAAGATCTAGAAGTTGAAATCTTACAATGTATTTAACTATAAATCATAATAGAAGTTTTTTTTTTGATTTTACTTTTAACCTGTGTGGGGAGGTGGGGGTTATATACACATGAGTGCAGGTGCTCTCCAAGGTCAGAGGCATCAGATCTCCCTGGAGCTGGAGTTAGAAGCAGTTGTGAGCCACCTGACCTAGGGCTGGTGATTGAACCCAGGTCCTTTGGAGAGCAGTAAGAGCTCTTAACCACTGAGCCATCTCTCCAGCCTTACCATTTTATTTATTTATTTTAAGATATACTCCCTATGATGGCCTTGAATTCCTAATCTTTCTGCTTCTATTCCCTACCCCCCAGTGCTGGGATTAGAAGTGTATCTTACCATATCCAGCTATGTTTTGCAGGTTTTTTTTTTTTTTTTGGTTTTTCGAGACAGGGTTTCTCTGTGTAGCTTTGCGCCTTTCCTAGAACTCACTTGGTAGTCCAGGCTGGCCTCAAACTCGCAGAGATCCGCCTGGCTCTGCCTCCCGAGTGCTGGGATTAAAGGCGTGCGCCACCACCGCCCGGCTGTTTTGCAGGTTTTTAAAAGACAATTATTTGTTACTGTTATGTGCTTGTGTAAGTGCTGGTATGCACTTGGCCACAGAATGCATGTAGTGATTAGAAGGCTATATCCAGGAGTCAGTTTTCTCCTTCCACCTTGTTGAGATATAAAGAAGAAGAACAGATTTCTACCGCATCATACCCCAGGGTAGCTCCTCCTCAAGCTTCTGGGACATTCTCCTGTCTGCCCCTCTCATTTTGCCACAGGAGTGCTGGGATTAGAGATGTTTGCTGCTACTGTGTGTGTGTGTGTGTGTGTGTGTGTGTGTGTGTGTGTGTGTGTTTGTTTGAGACAGTGTCTCACTGTGTAGCCCTGGCTGGCCTGGAAGTCACTGAGATCTGTCTGCCTCTTCCTCTCGAATGCTGGAATTAAAAAGATGTACACCACCATACCAGACTTCCAAATGAGTGGTTTTGTTTTGTTTTTATTATTTGTTTTTTTTTTTGTTTTTTGTTTTTTTTTTAAAGATTTATTTATTATGTATACAGCATGTTTGCCTGCAGGTCAGAAGAGGCCGCCAGATCTCATTACAGATGGTTGTGAGCCACCGTGTGGTTGCTGGGAATTGAACTCAAGATCTCTGGAAGAGCAGTCAGTGCTCTTAACCGCTGAGCTATCTCTCCAGCCCTTGTTTTGTTTTAAGACAAGCTCTGACAAGTTTTATTAAAGAAAAACTTTCCTGGTTGACTTTCACCATTTTTCTGGCATGCATCTAATGATATCAGAATCACCGATGTCGATGATAGCCAGTGTGCTTACTCTATAGTGTTTCCCGAATGCTGAGCCCCATTTAGTATCATTGCCACTATAGGGATAGACATCAGTTTTGGCCAACGTGGCATAGTAGTCAATTCAGATTTTCTTAAAACTGGGCAGTTGTTGGTGAGAATAATCAGTTTTTCTTTGACCTGCCTGATCATGTCTGATCATTACTAGGTATTGAAACCTACAATGCCTTGCGCATGATAGGCAAGTGCTCTTCCACAGAGCTCTATCTCAAACCCTCTACCATGACTTTCAAATGTCATTATTTACTCTTTAACAGTTTCATGCTTGTATATAATACATTCCAGCCACAGTCACTTGACTCTTTTATCCTCTTCCACCCCTTCCATTGTTCATCTCCTGGTCTCCACCTACTTTCATGTCTTTGTTTTTGCTTTCAGATCCACTGGGTTTAACCAGGGCAACTCACCAGTGATTATATCACTGAAGGCAATGGCTTCTTTTCTCCCAGCAGCCCTAGACTGTATGAGCTTCTTAGGACGGGGTCTCATCAGTCCATCCCCCCTCTATAACTGAATGTTTATGGGCCTAGTCTTGTCAGTCCCCATCCAGGTAACCACAGTTTTTGTGTGTTTATGAGTATGGTGGCATGCCCATTACCATGACTTTCTACCATCTGCTTACACTGAAGACTGAGTGTATAGTTCATTTACACGAAACCTCAAGAAGTTCAATTCACGGGGGCAACTAAAGATATTTTAAAGACAGGTGACACAGTAATCACAGTAATCTACTTAGTGACCATTTAGTACTTCACCAGAGAAACAGTGACTTGTGGGAATGTGGGTCTCCGTTAGAAGCTGCTCAATAAAGACTTCATAGCCATAACTTTGAAGTTTTGCAGAGACTTTAGTCCATACCTAACAGATTGTAGAACCTTCTCTCTACTTCCCCTGCAATTCTTTGTTTTCCTAGAATTCTAGACACATCTGATTTCAGGACCTTGCATGACATCTTGATCTCACTGGAGTTGGAACAATTGATGACATCAAACCCTTATCCCTCTCTGCCTTTCCTTCCTAATTACTGTCATCAGAACCTGGATGACTTCTAAGGTAGGAACTTGTTTCATTCCTGTCTCATTTCTCTTAGGCCTCATTTATCAGTCAATAACTTCTTAAAATATTTTTTAAAAATTACGTGTATTTGTGTGCATATGTGGGTGTGTATGCACTCATGCCATAGTACATGTATCAAGGTCAGAGGACAACTTGCAAAAGTCAGTTCTTTTCTTCCATCATTTGGGTCCCAGGGATTGAATTCATGTCATTAGGAATAATACACACCCTTACCTCTTATGGTTGAAACCATTTCTCCAGCTCCTACTCACTAAATCTAATGTTGATTTCTCTCTTATTTAGCTCCCGTTTTCCTATGATTCTAAGAAACTATGATTCAGCTTCCCCCGGTCTGCATTTGATGTGCACATGTGTACTTCATGTTACAGACAAGAAGAGTTCAAACTTCTCAGTGTGTTATGGAAGCCTTCGTAGTCTCTGCCCCCGTCTTCTAGTCTTTCCTGGACATTCACCCCTTCTCCTTTTCTTAAAGTCGGAACTGGTTATATAGCCCAGATTGGTCCAGATTTCTTATGTAGCCCAAGCTGGCCTCAAACTCACAGTGTTCTGGCCTTAGCCTCCAGTGTGCTGGGGTTATAGGCAAACACAACCATACCCAGTAGCATCTGTATTTTTAACAGCTTCCTCCTGGCCCAGTCTCCAGCCATACTTTAACACTGCTTTGGTGACTCTAAATTACCTACAATTCCATAGTTCTTCTCTCTGCTGTAATTAACTTGTCTTTCTATACTGTTTTTTTTCCTTCTTCATAAGCTCCTCTGAAGCTTCTGTGCTTCTGTCCTGCCCTACCCCAACACCATTTGCTCACAGAACTCCTGTTCCTCCTTAGGTGGCAGTTCAGTCACCACTTTAAGCTCAGAAGTTTGGAGTAAGTGCCAATCTGTGTGGTTTTAGAGCTCTCTACTAGAGTGCCCCAGTTCTCAGAACAGGTTGGACATTTTATCTGAGGAGTTTATGGGCAGATTCTTTTTATTTTGAAATATTTGAAAACACTTTTTAGAAATATTTGCATGTATATAATGAGATATCTTGGGGATAGGACCCAGTCTAATACAAAATTCACTTTGTTTCTTACATGCATAACCATTATAATATGGAGCTTTCCATTTGTGATGTCATGCTGGTGTTCAAATAGTTTCAAAGTTTGGAGCATTTTGAATTTCAGATGATTGGATTAGAGATTCTCTGTCCTCCTGTGCCTCATTGTAATAGTCTGTTTCCTATCTGTATCCCTCTAGACTTTAAGATCATTGGTTCTAGAACTAGTTTGTTATTATGTGTTTTCAGACTATATCTGTGGAGTCACGAGATTATGGAACAGTGTAGACATTTAAAAAATATTGCCCAGTCATTTTTCCAATAAGCAGGATAGCATTTTGGGTATTTTTTTCCTTTAAGATATATTTATTATTGGCTCTGGTGGCACATGTCTTTAGTCCCAGCACTCAGGAGGCAGAGGCAGGCAGATCTCTGTGAGTTCAAGGCCAGCCTGGTTGAGTTCCAGGGCAACCAGAGAAACCATCTCGAAAAACAAAACAACAACAAGAATAAAAAGATATATTTATTTTATTTTATGTGTGTGCACTTCTTGCCTGTATATATGTATGTATACCACATGTGTGCCTGGTGCCCACAGAGGTCAGAAGAGGGCATCAGATTCTCTGGAATTTGAGTCATGGATAGTTGTGAGCTTCATGTGGGTGCTTGATAACTGAACCTGGTCCTCTGCAAGAGCAACAAGTGCTCTTAATTGCTGAGCCATTTCTACAGCCCTTATTTTCATATTCTTATAGACCTTTGAATTTTAAATATAACCATTATGAATAGTAATAGCATAGAATTGCTGGAAAAAAGATTAAAATGTTTAGTTTAATAGTCCTTCTTGCCTTTTATATACTATTGAATAATTATATTGCAGGCATTCTCTTTCTTTTTTGAAGACACTGTCTGCTCTGTAGTGCTGGCTGGTCAGCATGTAGCCCAGCTTGGCCTAGGACTTGCTGGGATCCTCCTGCCTTCGCCCCTGTCCCCACCCCCAAGTGCTAGGGTTGTAGGTATTTGCCAGTGCATCCAGTAATTGTAGACTTAAGATAGTATTTACTAATAACATGTTAAGTAGATTTCTGTCAGAAAGCTTTTTGTAGGATTTGGATTTTTACAGGATAATTTTTTCATGGAAGTGAAAATATTGGAAATTTGGAGTTTTAATAGTGAAGTAGTATTTTGTTTTTTATGATGGATAGCTTGTATAGCTATATTGTGTAGACTTTAGAACAGCAGACAACTCAATCTACAGAATAAAATTTGAATTTCAACGTCGAACATTTGTAAATTCTTTTGTTCTAGACTACATTAAGCAGGTCACATAATTTTATTCAGTTGAATTTGTTCATTTGTATTTATTTTAGCCACACTACCAGTTGAAAAGTAAAATATCCTAGGACTTACAGTATTTATGAATTTCATAGGTATTGCTACATTTTACTGTGTTAGTTTATGGGAAAGAATTTGAGAAGAGGAAGAGTAAAAAGCATCAGGGAGAAGACAGAAAATTCATAGCTATTCATTTACAGTTTCATCGAAAATGTGGTATCATATGTACATTAAAAAATTGTGGGTAGTGTTGCCAGTATCTCTATGACTGTTTCACTTGTAATAGGTGCTAAGGTGTTGGAGTGACCCAAAGAAAGATGATGTTCAATGTTTTTAAGTTGTCTGTTTGGGGGCATTGGATCCACAGTGAAAACAAAACCACATTCACTTCACCCTACCGAGCACCATGCTCCAGTATGTATGCACCCACCCTCCTAGAAAGCACCTTGTCTGTATCTGCATCATAGAAAATTCTGTGAGCATTTAAACCCGTGATAGTGAAATTAGTGTATATGGTTTTTTGTTTGTTTGTTTGAGGCAGGGTTTCTCTGTGTAGACCTGGCTGTCCTGGAACTCACTGTACACCATACTGTCCTCAAAACTCTCAGAGATCAGCCTGCCTCTGCCTCCTGAGTGCTGGGATTAAAGGTGTGCGTCATCATCGTTCAGCTGTTTTGTTTGTTTTTTTCCCCCAGTAACTGAAAATTTGAAGGCTAGCTTCTGGGTCTAGCATTTTTGTGTAAGACATTGTAGATGTTTCAATAAATGTTGGATAATTGAGTAGGAATTACCATCTCAACATACATTTTTTAAAAATAGGGTTTTGCAAGTAAGTAGCCATGACTGGCCTTGAACTCGTTGTATAGCTGGAGATCCTCTTGCCTCAGCCTCTCGTGTGCTGGAGTTACTGGCAGGTGCTACCGTGCCTGTCCTTTGGGATTTATGATCCACAGAGTGCAACAGGATTTTTGATAGATGTATTATTTAATACTTTAGTATTAACTTGCTGGATCTTTCACATTTCTCTTCAAAACATATTGTTTGTCTCACTTTGGTCATTTTCTTTTTGCTTTTTGGTGTTAAAAGATGAAATGCAGGGCCTTGTACTTGCTAGGCATGGGTTCTAACACTGAACTCCACGCTCATATCCCCAGTGTATTTTATCACATGGATATTTGTCAACATGACTAACACCATTTTGAAGTTAAAAAACAACTTCTTAGGGTGAATTTTTTTAAAAAAAGATGGAATATTATGAAAAAAAATCAATGGAAAAGTGCTGTTTTCATGTTGATAAGAATGAATTTGTGATTAGAATCAAGTTGCATATACAGTTCTGACAGTGTTTCTTATTAAAAAGGCATCGACTTAGACTTTTAGTTAAGTAACTGACTGAGCAAGTCAGTAGGAGTTTTAAATGACTTCATTGAAGACTTGGTTTGTAGTTTTATGGTCTGGATTTGGATGTATCTTACTGTGATTATTGAGTGTTTCTTACATGACACGAAAGCCTGTAAAACTATAAATTGAATAACAAGCAAGTGATTTTCTTCATTAAGTTAACCACTGTGAACTTTTGTGTGTTTGTATTGTAATTTATTTTTATATTGCCATTAGTTCTTTATGCATGTATATTTTGTTGTCTTACATTACATTTTGTTGCTGAGGCCATTAAGTATACATTACATTGTGTACTTTTTGTTTTAATATTCTATTGAATTTTAAGTTTAAACACATTGTGGTTCCATCAAGTTTATAGACATGCATTATCTAAAAACATACAATGTATTCCAAAATGGAGCTGCTTTGCTGATTAGTACAGAATATTTTCAGTGTTTATTATGTGTTTACCTCTAGTTATGTAATTTATTACTTAGTCCTTGATTTTTTTTTAATATGAACTTAAAAATGAACCTATGACTTAGAGTTGGCATGAACTTTAGGGATTAAGCTCATAAAACATTTAAAACTCCCTAAGTGGAATTTATTTATAAATCTAGCAGATTTTGTTTCCCAAGTACAGTCATAATAATTATTACTTATAATTTTGCTTAGAATATGTCAAAAAATTGTTCTAACTTGTTATTTACGTCTCATTTAACCTTCTCGGTAGTTCCATGAGCTCTCTGATGCCGTGGCTCAGGACAGTAAATAGGATAGTAGCATTCTAATGACACAAGTGGTCGCCGTGTGGTGAGGTGGAAGGATGGTTCAAAGGCAAGTCAGAGAGCAATATCTTTCCCAAAGGAGAATTTCCTTCTTTGGTTCAAATGAACCGTAAATGTTGGCTACACATAGGCTGGGGAGCTTGCTAAATTTTAACACTTTGTTTAGTGATACCTAGGTAGTTTCTACCTAACAATATATATTTCAAGTAGTATTCATTTCAGTCTTGATTTATACCAGTGAAAAAAATCTTTTGGTGTGTTTCAGTGATTGGTATTTGAACTTCATAGCAATGAATAGTTATTTCTGAAGAGGGTAAATATCCATTGTTAGAGTATAGTTTAAAAGTTTTTGTTTTTATATGTACAAGTGTTTTGTGTGCAATTATGCCCATGAATGTATGCCTGGTGCCCATGGAGGTCAGAAGAGGTCATCAGATCCCTTGGAACTAAATAGTTTCAGATGTGAGCCACTATATGGGTGCTGAGAATTGAACCTGAGTCCTCTGCTCTTAATCACTGAGCCATCTCTGCCCTCCATTAGGCAGAGAGTTTCTTAATGCTTGGAGCTTATTTATACATTTTCAAGAAAATACTTCTTATTCTTTTCCCTTTTTCTGAAAATGGGGCATATAATTCTAATTTTCATTTTGCTTTCAGTGTTACTGCTATTAAAATTTTATATACAGAAAAAGTTTTAGTAAAATATATCTACAAACAGTCTATATTTAAATTTAATGATGTTAATATTTTGCTATTGTCCCCCCCCCCTTTTTTTGTCTTTTGAGACAAGGTTTCTCTATTTAGCCCTGAAACTTACTTTGTAGACCAGGCTTGCCTCGAACTCACCTGTCTCTGCCTTGAGTGCTGGGATTAAAAGTGTGAGCCACGACACCTGGCCCCTTCCACTCTTTCTTATTTTACCCATATATGCATATGGATGAGAAAAATGTTTATAAACTAGTGGTGGCAGCACATACCTGTAACTCTGTTAGAAGGATAGGGGATGAAGTTTAAGTTTGAGGCCAACCAGGCTACATATCCACTTAGCAAGACTGTGTCAAACAGACCAGCTGACTGACTCACTCACTCAGCCCACATCTACATATTCTTTTTACTTAAATCATTTGAAGTAATTAGAAATGTCTTGCTATGCCATCTCTACTTTAAAAGGCAAGTTATGCCGGGCAGTGGTGGCACACGCCTTTAATCCCAGCACTCAGGAGGCAGAGGCAGGCGGATCTCTGTGAGTTCGAGGCCAGTCTGGTCTACAGAGCTAGATTTAGACCAGCAACAAAACTATGCAGAGAAACCCTGTCTTGAAAAAAACAAAAACAAACAAAGACAAGTTCTAAGGCTGAGGCTATAGCTAGCTCACTTGGTACAGTACTTGCTAGGATGCAGGGGTTCTGGGTTTCACCCCCGGCAACACTGCAGAAAATTGGGTGCACACCTGTAATCCCATGGAGTGGACTATGTAAAGGTAGGAGGGGAGAAAAGGTAGATTGATGAAGAATTTTAAGCAGAGAATGATATAATTGAGTATAATTGCTTGATTAGGTGGGAAGATACTTTGACAGAGATTAGGGACAGGAGGTGGCCTTATGGGATTGTTGCACTAGTCCAGGGGGAAAGGAATGAAGATGGCGCCAGAGCAGTGGATGTGGTCACACCTGTGGTTGACGCGAGGACACAAAGGAGAGTCGGTTGTCCACGTTTATTTAAGCAAAGTTTGGAAAAGATACTTGGTGTGTAGGGTTTCCTTTCCTCTTGGGGTGGCCCTGCTTGTTACTAGAGGGAAAGAAAGGAGCATTTGTTTCTCTATGCCAGGCATTACATGCAATTACTTAACATGCTATTTCATTCTACAAGTAACTCTGTGAGCTATTATTAACCTTATTTTTACAGAGGAGGAAATTGAAGTGCAGCCTTGGTAGGAAGTTTTTCAAGATCATATTGCTGTTAAGTGGCAGATCTGGAATTCTAGCATGGGTCTGACTAACTCTTAAGTCCTAGTCACCACATGATGGTTTCCCAGTTTGTTTCATGAAGACAGGAAATTGATGGTATTTTTAAAACATATATAGTTTTATCAATTTTTGAAATTGGTTTGTTCAAAATGCAAGATTTTGCTGATCAACAACTTCATCTTTGATCTAAAGAGTAAATAAACAGCACCTACTAACTAGCTTTATTTTTGATATAATGTTGCTGATAATTTGATGTTGCCCAAAAAGATAATGTAATGAGTTCAAAAAGTGTTTATCATTTCAGCATATTTGCTGTCGTCTGTTGTCAATATATTTATGATGCAAACATGGTCTCCGTGGTTCTTATTGCAGATACAGAGATGTTCTAAACCCAAAGATTCCCTAACTGAAGCAACAGCAACAACAAAAAAATATGCAGCAAGTGGGAATACTTAAAGTTGCAGCTAAATGCATAGCTTAGGTAGCTCTTAATTTAGCAGGTAAACTCTGCAAGCTGTAACCGTAGCTTTAGAGCTTTTGTGAAACAATCATCTAATGGCTCTGGGTGTCTTTTGAGCTTAGAAGACTTAAGAAAATAAATTATGCTGCCCTTAAGACCAAAATGTAGCTTTGTAAAATGTGACATCTTGATTCATTTGAAAATAGTAAACTCTCAAAATACCACACTGAACTTCAGACAGTCAGTGTATCACAGATACCATGCAACTCGAGTTCTTATGTGGCATTCCCTAGAGAGGTATTATCAACAGACAGTTGCTTCTCAAGCTATAGCCGCCAGGATCTGTGACTTCAAATTAATAAAGATTTATTTCTTTTTTATACTGTATGTCTCTTATGGGGCAGCTAGGAACTTTATTCCACATGTCCTCATTTGTGGACATACACTAACCACCTTTGATTAGTATGACAGGAAAAAGAGCTGAGGCAGTCATGTGTAGACTTAAAACTTACAGATATTGTCACTTTCTTTTACATTTCTCTGGTTAACATAAATCATGTGCCGTAACTAACTTTGAAGATGTAAGGCAGTGCAATTTCACCAGATGCTTGGGAGAAATGTATTATTATTGCACAGCCCTAATGACCAAGCCTTTATGAGGAATATACAGAAGCATTCATGGTTGATTAGTATATTTTGGTAAAAGATGTTAAGTAGCTCTTAAATAATCCTTTTTAGATTGAATAAAGGTAGACCCCTAACCCCCAACTGTTAGAGATCAAGTCTAGGGTGGTGTTCTTCTAGGTAAGGGCTTTATCCTCAGTTCTGAGTTAGAGATCTTGATGCTGGGTAGCTCTGTGGAGTGTGTGGTTACCTCCATCGCTGCTCTAGTGCTTCCTTCTCCTGAGGTGGACCCATGGCCATTGGCATGAGCTCACAACCTTGCAGCTGCATGGCCTGGCCACTCAGCCTAGTGACCGCCTTCAGCACACCCCTGCCATTCAGAGGGTTGTAAAGAAGAAAACACTTTTTTTCCTGGTAAAATGAAGTGTGATTTTAATTGTAATCTTGTTCACTGTGAACCTAAAGCAGTTAAACATGATGGCAGTGGAAGACCACGTTCCTGCTCTCCTGCATGTTTGAAAGGTTCTTGTAAGGATTGATTCAAGCACCACATGTCTTGGGTAAGGCTTCTGTTGCTATGATACAACACCATGACCAAAAGCAGCTGGGAGAAGAAAGGGTTTGTTTCAGATTACACTGAGAGAAGTTACAGCACTCACTCAAGGCAGGAGTCTGGAGGCAGGATGGCTGTCAGCCTGCCTGCTTCTTTATATACCCCAGGACCACCTGTGGGGGTAGCACCACCTACAATGGGCTGGGCCCTTCCACACCAGTCATTAATCAAAAAATGTCCGTCTGGCTGGGGTGGCACAGGCCTTTAGTCCCAGCACTTGGAAGGCAGAGGCAGGCGGATCTCTGTGAGTTCGAGGCCAGCCTGGTCTACAGAGTGAGTTCCAGGACAGGCACCAAAACTACACAGAGAAAGAAACCCTGTCTCAAAAAAAAAAGAAAGAAAGAAATGTCTCACAGGTTCGCCTATAGGCCAGTCTTATAGAGGCATTTGTTTGTTGAGACAGGTCTCCCTGGCTGTTCAGGAGCTTGCTATATAGACCAGGCTGGCCTTGAACTCACAGAGATCCTCCTGCTTCCATCTCCTTCAGCAAATCTTATCAGCATGCTGATGGACCACCACAACTAGCCATTTTCTCAATTGAGGTTCCCTCCCCTCAAATGACCTTAGCTTGTGTCAAGTTAACAACAAAAAAAACTAGGCAGCACACCATGAAAGGCTATTGAGTTACTGGTTGTGAGTCCTAGGATTGTGATACTTGAAACTAAAAGCAAGCCCTTGTATAACAAGGAAAATTGACATCTGTAACAAATGTTTAATAGTTCAATTGAAATACAGATAAAAGAATTAAAGATCAATAGGCTACCTGATGACAGTGGCTGTTCTGCATTTATGTGTCCAAGTGGCCTCAGTGAACTTGGAGACAGTGGTCTTATACTGGAAGTTTTTAGAAACACAGTCCTGTCTACTACCACCATAAAGCCTAGACCAGTATTACAACAAAAATTTGATGCCAGTTCTGCATTTTGAAAAAAAGGTTTTTTTGTGCTGTACAATATAATTTTTAAAGTTTATTAAATTTATTCATTTATTTTACATCCCAACCACTGTTTCCCTCCTTCCTCTCCTCTCATTCCTTTCCCCTATCTATCTCCCCTCTGCTCCACACCTGCAATCCACTCCTCTGTTTCTGTTCAGAAAGGGGCAGGCCTCCCATGGGTGTCAACAAAGCCTGGCATATCAAGTTGAGGTAGCACTGAGCTCCTCCCCTTGTGTTAAGGCTGGGCAAGGCAACCCAGTATGAAGAATAGGTTCCCAAGAGCCAACCAAAGCATTGGGAACAGCTCATGCTTCCTCTGCTAGGAATTTGACTTTTAAAAATAATGCCAAATGAAATTCTAAAGTAGATCAAGAAATACTGAAGGAACTTTTAGACTATAGGACATGATTGGCAGGAAAATGTGCTAGAATTTGTGAATACTCTGAGTGAACTCCTTCAAATGGAATTCATACATCTCTTAGCAAATATTTTCCTATTTAATGATACAGACTTAAAAAATATCTAAAGAACTTGGACGATTTTAGAAGACAAGGGACATTATTCCTCTGCATAATAAAGAAATATAAAGAACTTTTGAAAATAGTAACTTTTTATTAATGCTTCAACCAAAGGATGTCATAATTGAGAACTTCATTAGCTTCTGTTCAAAAATGAGCAGCTGGCAGGGCTGGAGCCATGGCTCAGAGATTAAGAGCACTTACTGCTCGTGCAGAGGACTTAGGTTCGGGTGCCAGCACCCACTTGGGGGCTAACAATTGTCTGGCCTCCTCGGTCGTCAGGTATAAACATGGTACATATACATACATGCAGATAAACAAACACATAAAATAAAAAATCCTTTAAAAAAATCAGCAGCCTGGGGCCTCCCCCAAAAGATGCTCAAACCAAGTTACCAAATCAGCATGATGGGAAAGCTTCTAGTTAACAGCTGACACAAGGAATTCTTAAAGGTTGCCAAGATACTGAAAAACTATGCAAAGGCTTCAGATGACTTGATGAATAAGGTACTTGCCATGCAGACATGAGGACCTGAGTTCCGATCCCCAGAACCCCTGTCAAATCCATCCCTTGTGACATGTGTCTGTAGTCCGGGCTGAGGGGTGGATATCCTGAAACATTGTCCAGTCAGCCAGTCTAACTGAAGCTGCAAGATCCCAGCAGAGACCCTGCCTCAAAAAGGTGGAGACCACCACCTAACAACCTCTGGCCCTCCACATATCACACAGTGCTAGCACACCCGCACACATGCACACACCCTTCCCACACAAATGAAAAGTAGTCAGTGTCAAAACCTACATTCACTGTGATTCCCCTGCAAAATAAGATTAGTGTTCATAGCATGCAGCCTGCATATGAGGAAGCTGTGAAGTTGATTATTGAACAAGGTGTCTATGTGACTATTGTAACATCAGAGACTCTTCCAATTGCTAGCTCCTGGAAGGGATTGTAAAATAGGTCCTTTGTCTGGTATTAAAAAAAAAAGGCAAAAAGATTTTACAAAGATAATTATCTTAAGGTAATTTACAATAAAGTTTAAGTTTTTAAAAATTCTTCATAAAAGCCCCAACTTTTTAGTATTTTAAGAGAACTAAATAGTTACCTATTTGTGGTTAGTAGGTAAAAGAAAATTGCTTTCAATTTTATGGCAAAGGAAGTTCATGAAAATTTTCTTATTAGAGTCTTCAATACAAATGTACTTATTATAGCATTTTTAGCCATGCTTTACCAAGCTGATATCACTTTACCAGTTCGTATCATTACCAGTTATGATATCGACTTGTGGAGTCTGTTCAGTGTTCTGATGGTCTTTGTCACCTTAGGCCTTGTCTCCCTCCTTGCAAGGAAGTCTCTTCTGAAGTCTTGCGTCCCCTATCTTTGAAGTGTGTTTAGAATATTCTAAAGAATAAGTATTTCTCTATTTTTATGTGGCAACAAAAACAAATATATACAAATCAGTTAATTTTGTTTCTATTACAAATAAAATTTTTATGTTTAATAATGAATTTTTTAAATTTTTGATGCCAAAAAGTGAAGTAGGTAACCTAAAATGTCCAGTAGACTAGAGCACTCACTGTTCTCCTAGGCCGACTTTCCCTTTTGTTTTGTCCTTTGAGTTCTTGTAAGTAGATTGGAAGAATAATTGCCCTCACAGGTTTGCTTAGAATACAAATCGATGAAGTAAAGAAAGATTCAACATTAGCAACTATTTCTGTGTAGAATGTGTGTTGAACACTGATGCTAGCCCAAGGTCTAAAAAATAGTAAGGGTGGCAATTGGTGGGACATATGGTCACAAAAAGCATGACCATATTTTGTTACACAGACACTAGAAGTTTCTAAAATGTATAATTTTTTTCAAAAGTGTATAATTTTGGAAAATTTGCTACATAATGCAGTACAAATGAATAATTATTGTGAAGTTCAGCAGCTCAATCTGGACTTCTAAACTTTTGTGAGCTGAGTGGTTAATATATACAGACATAGTATTTCTACATGCATATGTGAAGAGACATTCTCTAGGCAAAGTTACAAGTCTGCAACTTTGGAAACCTCTAGTGAGCCTTTCTCTTTATCAGGATAAACTAGGGCTCAACAGTTCTCACAAACTATACTCTTTCTTTTGGACAGGGTTTTAATTGTGTAGCTCCAGCTGGCTTTGAATACACCATTCTCTTTTCTCAGCCTTCCAAGTGCTGAGGGCTTCAGACATACACCACCGTGGCTGGTCTCTCAGGTTTTCATTGTGATAAAATATTCATATGTAAAATAAACTCTTCTATTTGTTTCGAGTGTAAGTTAGCCTCCTGTACATGTACATTATTGTGACAACTGCCACTGTCAACACTATACTGTTCTGAACTTTTCATAATCCCAGTGGAAACTCTGACCCATTATCTGATATTTCTTCTCAACCTTCCAGCCTCTGGCAGCCACCGATCTACAGCCTATGTGTTTTGATTCTTCTTGAAACGCACGTTTCCTTTGCAAGTGCTGTATTTCACTTCCCACAATGTCTTCAAGGTCCATCAGTTTTGTATTATCTGCCAGAACCAGCTTCCTTGGAGTAAATGTTCTGTTGTGTGTATATTCAGCACATTGTGTTTGTCCACTACCTGTCAACAGATTCTGGAATTGTTTCCACTTTTTGGCTATTGGTGGTTAGTGCTGTTACACTTGTTGAGGGTGCAAGCATGTCTTTGAATCCCTGCTCTCGGTGTCTTTGGCCCTCCTCTGGAATGAAGTTGTTGGATACTGTAGTAACTTCATCTTAACGTTTGGAGGGGGCTGCACTCCTTTCCCTGGGGTTGCAGAGAGCAAATTTTTCCACACCCTTGCCAATTCTTGTTGCTTTCTCTTTGTTTTGGTAATAATACTTCTATGATGGGCATGGAATAGGTGTTTTGTTTTATTTGTTTTGTGTTTGTTTTTAATTTTGAGATATGGTCTCACTATTAGCATAGCTGTCTTGGCACTCTAGATGTAGACCAAGTTGGTTTCAAACTCACTGAGATTTGCCTGCCGCTGCCTCTTCAATGCTGGATTAAAGGGGTGGTCCTTCAGACCCAGCCTTGACTGTCGTATCTTAAAGGTTTTTTGCTTGTTTATGTTTGTTTTCCTGGATATTTTTGCATGTTTTTTGTGTGACATTAAGCTTGTAGCTCAAACACATAGTTGTTCTTGTGTTAGCTTTGTAAGAAGCTGTCACACTTGCATCCAAAGTGGCTGTACCTTTTTGTAGTCCAGTGATAAATGAGACTTCCTGGTCCTCTCATCCTTGCCAGCATTTAGTGTGATCAGTGTTTTGAAATTTAGCTGTTTTTTTTGTTTGTTTGTTTTGTATTGTATTGTTTTGTTGATATAGGGTCTCTCTACATAGCCTGGCTGGCCTGGAACTCACTATGTAGACCAGGCTGATGAAATTTAGCTATTCTAGTAGATTGGCGGTTCCATCTATCTCACTATTGTTTTAATTTTAATTTGTGATTGCCAAATGACACATGATGTGGACCGCCTTTTCATATGTGCTGATTATCATCTGATTGTTATTGTGGTTGTATTGTTGTCTGAGACCATAGGATCCTACTATGTAGTCCTGGTTGGTCTGCAACAGGGTATGCAGATCATGCTGGCTTGAACTCATAGCAGTCTTCCTGCCTCTGCCTCTCAAGATCTGGGAATTAGAACATGTATCACTCTGCCCCCATTGTGTGTCTGCTTGATGAGGTGTCTGATAACATCTTTTGCCTACTTCTTAATTAGGTTGTTTTCTTAGAGAAATTTATGAGATGCCTGTGTATGATGGATGTGACTTCTTTTTAATTGAGATAGATGTTTTGCAAATACAGTCTCTTAGTCTGTAGTTTTTCTTTTGATTTTTAAAAACAGTATATTTTTATATTACAGTAGCTTTCTTTTTAACGAATTATAGTTGACCCATTGTTGTACGTCATGAATCATTTTTGGAAGCTACAAACTCAGTGCCTGCCACAAGAGCACCTAGAAGAATCTTGGCAGTTTTTGCTTCTTAACATTAGACCTTCTGGTCTATTTTGGATAATAGACCAAACCTTTGGTGAAAGGTTTAAGGTCAGTATATGGAGTATAGGAAGAAGACTCAGTGGGTACAGTACTTGCTGCACAAGTACAAGGACCCAGGTTCAGATCCCCAGAACTCATGTGGAGAAGGTCAGGTGTGACAGCATGAGCCTGTAACTGAGGTGCCGGGGAGGCACAGGCAGACAGACCTCCAGATTGCTGGCCTCCGAGTCCAGCTGTATCAGGCACTAAGGGGGTCCAGCCCCTCGCTAGTCCCCTCCCAGGGTCCGGGAAGAATCTACAACCAGCTGATAATTAATCTTTGATGAAAAGAAATGAATCTATGTACATGAAATTCCTTAGTCCATACACTTTATTATTCTGTGTCAGTTTTAAGCATATACTCTGCTCTCATATTTAGCTCCTTTCTTGCCCAATATCGCCTTACATTTATCTGTTGTCCCCTTTAGGTTCTATCTTAATTCTTTCATCTAGTTCTGTCCCTTCTGGGTTCTCATCCATCTAGTTCTTTCCCCTATCAGCTCCTCTCCCATCTCCTTCTCTCTCATCTGTTCTTCCTCATCTTGTTCTTCCCCATCTGGCTCTTCTTCATCTTCCATCTCGTTCCTCTAGTCCTCTCTTCTAGCCCTTCAATCTAGTTCTTCCCCATCTCAGTTTGTTCCTCTCAAGTTCTTACCCATCTAGTTCTTCCATTCTCTTTTCTCTTCTCCGTGTCCCTGTGCCCTGGAAGTCCTGGTACATAAACACTTACAAGGAGTAATCCCTTGGCAGTGCAAAGCCAGGCTTCCAGGGTCAAATGGAGGGGTGATAAGAATCACATAGGGAGGAGGCAATAACCGTTAATTATCATTTGCAACCCCAAAGGGAAGTGACCAATGGGGAAATGAATTAACTAAAGGCTAAATTCAGGTAATATCTAAGAAGAGGGCTCTTATGTGCTCAACTATAGTCTTAAACGTGATTAGGAGAAAATGTTAAGAATCTATAAGTTGCTAGGTCAATGGGAGAAAATAAAACTGTCTTCTTTTTTTCCTGTGGCTCATATCTGTCCAAGCTATCTGCCATTTTTCTGCAGGATAGGGGAAAGTGTGCTCAGTCGCTAGGCAACCTGTGTATAGCTAGATGCCTCTGGTGATAGTTAAAGGGAGATCTGGAACTAGAGGTAAGGTTTGGGAAAGGAGGAAGTAACGCTTAATTGGCACATCCACCAGGCCTTCTCAAACAGGTAGCCTGGATGGTTAAGTCTGTTCTTAGAGAATACAGAGGTATCTCTGATAAGGTACTTTCCTCTATCTGGGGATGGACCTGGCCGGATGCTGCCAATGATGATAATTACAGGGAGGCTTGAACTGGGGTTCTGGCTGAGCATAGCTGTCAGCGCAGAAGGTTATCTAAATATTCTTAGAAGTGGTTAGGTAAGGAGTCAAAAGTCTATAAAGTTAGTAAGGCTGTAAGAAAGGAGGGTCTGAACTAAATTGTGTAAAGCTATTACTTAACATCCACCTGACCTAGGCGGTGTCTCCTTGTGGAATTTGTCTTAAATCAGGAGACTTGCATGTGGACTGTTATTACTGCTAGCCCTTGAAAGTGTCCAAGGAAGATATCTGATTCCAGAGAAAGCCTTTCCTGAGGCTGTTCTCCAAATACCTGTAATGTGTATGTCCAGAGAGTGATCAGTCCACACTGTTAGCCCTTCTTAGGGGAAAGTCAATTGGGGAAAACTATGAAGGTACACATGATTTTCATAACAGAAGACAGCTGATATATAACAAGCCAAATAACACCAAAAGCTCCTTGGAATTTGGCTTCCTCTGAAGGAATTCCCTGATCCCTCTAGGTAGTGACTTTGCCATAACCAGCTGAGTTCTTATGATATATTTCTGTGGCCCGCAGCACAGCTGATTTGTGGACTTCAGGTTCAGTGAGATCCTTTCTCAAATAATGAAGTGGAGAGCGATAGAAGAGGACTCCCCGTTGCCAACCTCTGGCTGCCACATGCCGGCACAGACATGACAGACCAACAGATGCAGTATTAAGATCACTATATAGATTTTCCCCCATGTTATTCATTGCCTTTGCTCCTTTTGCAAAGGTCAGTTGATTATATTTAAATAGTGTCTTTCTGGGCTATTAGTTGTGTTACGTTGATTCACCTATCTTTTGTGTCTCCATTGCCACATGCAGACATGTTTTAAGTTCCACAATCAGGAAGTTATCAGTCTTATGACCTTGTTAAATTTCCTTCAGCATTGTATTGGCAGTTTGGATCTTTTGTCTTTGAATATGAAAGTCATTATATAAATAATGTCTGAAAAGTAATTTAGTGGGATTTTGATAGAGATTTTTACATCTGTAGCCTAATTTGGAAAAAACTGATGTTTTAACAATACCATGTATCTCTGTTCATGAATATAAAACATATCTTCGTTATTTAGATATTTTATGTTTTCTTTCACTAGAGCTTTTTAGTTTTGCTCATAAAGATCTTATACACAGTTAGATCTTCATCTAAATATTTACAGTTGTGTATCACTTAACTGTGGGAATAAATTCTGAGATATGCGTGGATGATTTCTTCATTGGACAAACATCATAGAGTGTACTTTGGTGAACTGAGACACCTGTGATGCTACTGGAGGCTGTGATCCTATGGAAACCACATGATTTGTTGATAAAATGCTATTTTATAGCATGACTATATTGTTGTGTTGACATGTACAATTGTGTTTTTAATATCACATTCCAATTGCTTATTGATGGTAGTTAGGAAAGCAGTTGACTTTGGTATATTAATATTGTATTATGTAACCTCCCTATTATAATCATTAAGTACTTCTAGGAGACCATTTAGTGATTCCTTGTGTTTTTGTTTAGGCTCAGATAGACTATGATGTCATTGGCAAACAAAGACCATTTTATTCTTATCTAATATACTTAGTTTTCTTTCCTTCTTTCTTTCTTCTTCTTTATTTATTTGCTCATGTGTTGCTTATCTATCTATCTATATCTATTTATCTATGTATCCATTTATTTATGTGTAACACTGGATGACCTGAAACTCCCTATGTAGACCAGACTGGCCTTTGTCTGCCTGCCTCTACCTCCCAAGCCCTGTGATTAAAGGTATGTGCCACCAGTCTCAGTGATTTTCATCTCCTGTACTTAGTGCATTAATTTGAACTTGCAGTGCATTACTGACTATGCGTGACTAGAGGAAATAGTCTTGTCTTTTTTCTGGTCTTAGAGGGAAAGCTTATAGTTACTTACCATTAAAAGTGATCTTAGTTGTAGTGCTTTTGTATGTGTTTTGTTAACCAACGTGCCAGAAAAAAAAGCCATAACTATGTTAAAGGTTATACAAAGGTAGCATGTACTGCTTTTCCAGAGGACCTAAGTTTGATTCCCAGCACCTATGATGAGCAGTTCACAACTGCTTATAACTCCTGCTCCAGGATAATCCTAGAGGGGTTACCAGTACACACATGCACATACCCACACACAGACCCACACATATACACATTATCAAAATATTTCAAAATTTTTTACAGATTTATTTCATGTGTATGAGTGTTTTGCCTTCATGAGTGTGTACCACTGTGTGCAGTGCCTGAGGAGTCCAGGAGAGGGCGTCAGATCCAATGAAACTGGAGTTACAGCAGATAGAGCTGTGATGTGGGTTCTGGGAACTGAACCCAGGTCCTCTGGGAACTGAACCCAGGTCCTCTGCAAGAACAATAAGTGCTCTTACACTGAGCCATCTTCTCTAGACTCTGAAAATGTTTTCTTTAAAAAAAAAAATTCTACAAGGCTAGCTGGCTAAAACTTCAATATTTTATAGACTAGAAAGAAGGTTTGAAAGTTCAGAACTCAATTATCCTGGCTTATCTTTGGTCTCTAATATCCATTCGTTGCCCACCCCTATGTCTGACTTACATTCTTGTGACTATAAGTTAAAACTTTTTGGACTATATTAACAGGCCACTGGCTTCCACCAGTTCAAAAGTTGAGAATATTACAAGATAGTATTTGAAACCTATAGTAGAGATTTCTCCATTTGTTGAAACCCATCTTACCTGATGTTTCCATCAATGTATTTGAAAAATGCCTTGATTCATAACTTACTGTTTGGTAACTACAAAAATTTGATGAAAGTTTTCATGTTGGAAATGTTGTTCAGAGCAACATGGGTAAGGGCTACCCTTTACTTGCGTATGTGTACCGTGTATGCTTGGTGTCCCTAAGGGCAGAAGAGGATATTAGATCCCCTCAAACTAAGTTATAGCCCTGTGGGTGTTCAGAACCAAACCTGAGTCCTTTAACTGCTAAACCATCTCTCCACCCTGCACGCCCCCCTTTCCTTCTTTTCATGTCAGGTTTATATGGTTCTTTTTTCCCCTCTGGTTTCCTATGGTAGATGCTTAGATTGTTGAATTTAGATCTTGTGATAGTCTTTGTAGCGTATTATATACAAGTTTTTCCTGCTTATAGGAATAGGAGAAGGGACACCTATGAGCAGAAGATATTTGCATTTTATTGATTTGACCAGCTGACAGTTTAAGTTAGTATTAAGTACCCAATTATAGAAATTACTGAATTATAAGGTGTAAATTAGCTTTGATGAAGAGATTACAAATGAAATATTTTCACTGTTATTTCCTTTGAACTTAAAGTGTGTGTAGGATCTTTATTTTTCCTTTTATTCTATTCTGTGTATTTCCCCAGAATATTAAAATGGTCTCTTGATAATTTTGAGACACACACAAACATGTACAAGCTAAGGTGGACAAATGAAGGTCAGAGGACACCGTGTGGGGATTGGTTTTCTTCTTCTACTGTGTGGACCCCAGGAATTGTGCATCTTTACCCGTTGAGCTGTTTTGCTGTCCTCTTTAATCCTGTTATCCTTAATTGTCTCATGAATAATTGATTATTGCTTCTTTCTAGAGAATACAGTATGCTGAAGACAATATAAAATTACTATATTCGAATTCTTGAGAAAGTTTAAGATCATTAATTGAAGGTGATTAACTTATCAACACATTTCAGGTCCAAGATAATTACTATGATGTGGAGAACATATATTATTACTTTATCATTTCTGTTAGAATCTCAGTAATATTTTCCTGTGGTTTAACATGGAACTAAACACTTTCTGATTTAATATGAATTTAGGTTAATTCAATTTGTAAGAAGTTGGAAACAAACACAATGGGTTCTAATAAAAAAGGCTAAGGATTAATTAATTCCTTAGCGATTTGTGTAAGATTAGCAATTTTATTCCATACCCAACGGGTCATTTCTGGTCTTGAAACTACTAGCCTAACTAATGTTTATAAAGTAATATTGAGTTATTTGCAGACATTTTTAAAAAAGTACTGCTGACTCCTCACCAGAGGAGTTACGATAAAGGTGAAGAGTCCATAAAGTTGTTCTCTGACTTTCACATGCGTGTCTTGGCTCATGTACCACCCTACACACGCACACACACAGTAGTAATAATTAAAAAAATTAAAGTAGCCCATTTAAAATGTGGGGCAAGGTGCTAACAGCAGCAAGAGGGCACCGCACACCTGTAAGAATGGCGAATAGCTAAAATAATGACCACAGTCAAATACTAGCAAGAACAGAAAAGAAAGGAAGCCTCACTCATGCTTAGTATGAATGCAAGGTGGTCCAGCCACATTAGAGAGCAGTGTGGGAGTTTATTAAAAGACAGGATTATCATAAGATTAGCAATTCTTCACATAGGTGTTTTCTCAAATGAGCTGAAATTCTGTGTCTGCAGAAAAGCATTTACATTGGTACTTTTTTTGCAAAATAACCCAAGTGTTCATCCATGAAGATATAAATTAGAATTTTTAAGGAAAATTTCATGGGTTATTATGTAGAGACTATTATACAGAGAATTCTTCAAATTATGAGTTTACGCATTTGTGCTTATTGGAATCACATAGGCTGTCATTATTAGAGATATTAGAGCAGTAAATTCCTCAATTTAGAAACATAAAGAATGACATCTGGAAGCAGAAGAGTTAAATGCTTTGTGAGAGATAGTAAATTGTAAGGCCAGAGTTAGAAATAAGACCTCTCAATATTAAGTCTCTCTCTCTCTCTCTCTCTCTCTCTCTCTCTCTCTCTCTCTCTCTCTCTCTGTCTCTCTCTCTCTCTGTCTCTCTCTCTCTCTGTCTCTCTCTCTCTCTCTCTGTCTCTCTCTCTCTCTGTCTCTCTCTCTCTCTGTCTCTCTCTCTGTCTCTCTCTCTCTCTGTCTCTCTCTCTCTCTCTCTCTGTCTCTCTCTCAGTGAATTTACACACACACAAAAATAAATGAGTTGTATACTTTAATAATGGTATCTGATAATTACAAACATAGCTGGCAGAGATTTATCGTTTGGGCAGAGAATTAATAAGATTAATGCTGTAGATATCTGGAAATGTGGTCAGTTCAGATTCAAGAAAGTCAGTGGTTATATGATTCTCAGTGCTGTCTTATTTTTGTTTTGACCATGTAGCACTATTAGGAGCGCTGCTGTGTAAAGATCTCAAGACACCACTTTCATTCTTTGGAGCATATACTCAGTAATGGCATGGCCATATCAAACAGTAATTCTATGTTTAATTTTTTTGTTTTGTTTTTCAAGACAGGGTTTCTCTGTGTAGTTTTGGTGCCTGTCCTGGATCTTGCTCTATAGACCAGGCTGGCCTCGAATTCACAGAGATCCACCTGGCTCTGCTTCCTGAGTGCTAGGATTAAAGGCGTGCACCACCACTGCCCGGCCCGTGTTTAATTTTTTTAAGACACCACCACATTATTCTGCATAGTTCTATACCATTTCATATTCCACAGAGATTTTAGTTTCTCTATGTTCCTGTCAATGAGTATGGTCTGTGTGTACATAACTATCCCAAAGGATATATGAAGTAGCACGTCATTGTGTTTTGACTTGTGTTATCCTAATTCTTAGTAACCTTGAACATTTTTCATTTACTTATTGGTCATTTATAAATAGATAAATGCTAATGTGTTCTTTCCTTGCTTTTATTTTATTTTATTTTATTTTATTTTATTTTATTTTATTTTATTTTATTTTGTTGCTAAATCTTTGAAACCTTTGGAATTATCCCTGTTCAGTGTATTGCTCTTGCCTATTTGGAAGTTGAGTCTTTACTGTCTTGTAAATACTTTCTCCTTGCTTGTTATCTAATGTTGGTTATTTTACAGTCCATTTGGTTTAAAAGATTATATACTATAGGTATATTCCTTAGGGTCAGGAGATATGTTGAGTATCAAGTCAGGGCCTTGTGCTTCCAAGGCAGACGCACTGTCACTCTACTACTCTGTCATGGCTATAATTATTAATGTTGACTTCATAATTGACTCTGGCCCTTTGTTGCTACCTGAAATATTTGTAACTAGAGAACACGTTTTTCCCTTGCATTTTGAAATTTAACTAGGGAGTATTTATTTAGCACATAACCTATACAAATATATATTATACATGCTTTTTTATGTAGGCAATTTTTCTGAAGTTAAATACATGAATGTATTATTTTAAATAAAAATTAGAATCCTGCTAGCCATGGTGGTGCACACCTTTAATTCCAGTACTCTAAAGGCAGAAGTGAGGGGATCTCTGAGTTCAGGGCCAGTGTGGTCAACATAGCAAGTTCAAGACCAGCCAGGGCTGCATAGTGTAACCTTGTCTCAAAACCAAAACAGCCACACACACCCCATCCCAGAAAAGGTTGAGATCCTTTGCAATATAGCAAATCTTAAAAGTTTTTTCTTATAAAAAATTTTAAACTGTGGGCCTGGGGATATAGCTCAGTCTGTAGAATGATTGCTGAGTATGCAGAAACCCTGGTTCAGTCCCCACTACCACATAAACTGGCATGGTGATATAGTGTCAGGAATCCTTATCTATATAGTGAGTTCAAGGCTAGCTAGAGTATGTGAGACCTATCTCAAAGGAAGAAGTCATGAAAAGGATGGATTTTGTGCCTAACTACTTCCAACTTAATAGTTCTGTTTCAATATTCAGGCCTTTTTCAGTTTTGTAAAAAAAGATAGTGGACTAGACTAACAACAGCAGTTAAAGTAATCATACAAATAATTTTTACTTACATTGCTTCTAGATTGAGAGTGAAATGAAGAAATTGTTCTTATAACTGAGCCCCCCCACTTTCCTGATGCCATCATTTAGGAATCAGCATTCCAGCACAGTTGATAGATGCTGTTTTGCATGTTTTCGCCTAGTCTTGACAATCCAACCACTGTACCCTCAGAGAGAGCAGTCCAGTACTTGTCATTGGTGCGCTTTTTGTGAGAGACTGACAGAAAGTGCCGCCTGTTGTGAACTGTCAAGTGAGAGTTTGCCAAAACCTCAGCAGACAGAACTAATTGGGCAGAAAAGGGGCTTTTGTGCTGTCTTCTCTCTCTTTCCTTTCCTTTCATTCAGAAGAAGACAGAACTGTTAGAGTGGCGTGTTTATGTGGGTCTGTCTGCATCTGTCTTGGCATGGCACAGATCACTCTCTAACTCCAGGTCTTGCACTGCAGGTTGTTGAGCTCATCCACATGGAAGCTGGCACAGGACCAGACTCAGGACACACAGCTCATAACAGTTGATGAAAAACTGGTAAGGACTCCTACAACGTGCTGCCATTGGGTTGTTCTGTACCATAGATTATTCGGTTTAATGTTCTAGTTCTAGGAAAGTTATACACAAACCTTAAGATTTTCACAGTAAAATAAATTGAATATTATATGCAAACATCATATACTAATACTAAGAAAATAAAGGTTTCTATTTTTGAAATGCTGATGAGTAGTAATTGGAAGTCTTATTTTGAAATATTCTTTTTAAATTTTCTAAATTACTTTTCTGTTTAAGTTATATGATACTAGTGCTCTCTAAATTAAATATACTGGGTTTTTCTAGAACCATGCAATGTTATTATCACTGTCTGTTTGTATGTGTGCCCATAAATATCATTTCTGCATACTAAGGAGTTAAATTACAGCTAACAACAAATGAATAATAATATTTTTCCATCATCAGTCAATAAAATAAAAATATCCTCAGTGTTTAGATGCTGTTTGATACAAAGGCTCATATTATACAACAGCACAATGTTTGTAATGTTTTCAAGACTACTGGCACAAATATATAATAGTAAAATAAGTATGCATTTCATTTATTATGTGGTTTATGATATAAATGGAAGGGTCTCTTAATTACCCCCTCCTAGGCAAGCTTTCTACACAGAGCTCTACCCCAGGACCACCTGTCCCATTCTAATGATGGAATGTTTTATCACTCAACTTTGAACCTATAAGCACGATCCAAGCAAGCCATTCTGAAATTCCTATTTATACTACTAAAGATAATAGATGGCTAAATAAATAGAAAAGTAAGCAGATAGTTTGGAAAATTTATGTCTTAGACCTCAGGCTAACTGACTTTTATTCAGATGTCTGGTAGTCCTATCTGTTGACCCTGCCATCATCTTGGTGTAGACAGTGTCATGTGTAGATTACTGCAATAATGTCATAATTGGTCTCCCCATGTATTTCAGTCTCCTTCTGGTTCATTTTCCCCAGGATAGTCAGAATAGATTGTTTTGTTTTGTTTTGTTTGTTTTTGAGACAGGGTTTCTCTGTATAACAGCCCTGGCTGTCCTGGAAATCTCTTTGTAGACCAGGCTGGCCTCAGTCTCACAGAGATCGGCCTGCCTCTGCCTCCTGAGTGCTGGGATTAAAGGCATGCGCCACCACACCAGTGAATGTTTTTTTAAATGTTGGTTTGTCACCTCTTGTGTATAATCCTCTGGCGGTTTCTATTGCCCTAACAGTTAACTTTAAAATCCTGATGGTCTCCAAGACCTTGCATGATTTAGTTCCTGTCTTTCTGTCTAGGTTTGTTTTGTACTATTTGTTTATAGAGTATTCTGTAGACATGGAACTTGCTATTCTTTTTTCTTGCATTCTGAGTTCTTGCTTCCCTACCCAGAAGCTTTGTACTAACCCTAGGTCTTTATTCAGTCGCCATCTATTCATTTTAAAACATAATTAATTGTACTTGTTTAGGCAAGAATAAAAGAAACAAGGCAGTTGTGTGTAACAGGAACAAGTCTTTCCTATGACATGTATTCTAATCATTAGTTAATGACAGCACTAGTGTTTTAATTTCCCTCTGACCATCTCATTGGAACACAGAGATTAGCTTATTGTTACAGTATTACTGATTATTCACATTTTATAGAATTTATTAATAGTATTTCCTGGGTCTTTCTATTTTAAAGACTCAACCAATTTGTATATTACTCCAAACCAGCAGTTCTCAACCTATGGGTCATGATCTTTTGGGGGTCGAATAATCCTTTCATAGGGGTCACATATCAGATATCCTACATATCAGGTATTTACATTATGGTTCATAACAGTAGCAAAACTACAGTTGTGAAATAACAATAAAAGTAATTTTATGGTTGGGGGTCACCACAACATGAGAAACTGTTTGAAAGGGTCACAATGTTAGGAAGGTTGAGAACCACTGCTCTAAACAAACCATTGAGGTATTTAGACTGCTTTAATGTGATGCTTTCAGGTAACATGCCACAAAATCAGTTGTACTGCTGATGGATTTTGCTCTACATACATTTCCCCCCAGCATTGTTATTTTCCTTGAAGTATGTCAGTCAAATGCCAGTACAGTATTCTAGCAGAAATCAGCTGAGTTCCTGCACATAGTCACAGTTGGAGGAATATTTAATATGGATGACCGAACCCCTAAATTAGAGTTTTAGCTATTTATTTTTATATTTAAATAAATTTTATATTATTATAGCACTTAATAATCTAATAGACAACAAAATACTGCTAGATTTTCATATCTTGTTCTTACACAGCTTCTGAAGAAAGGCTAAATAAGTAACATAATGAGAAGGTCATGGGCTCAGAAGAGCATTCACAAACACAGAGAGAGTGTTTAGAATCAATTATGTTTGCATTTGAGCAAACAAAGATTGTTATACATATATTCTATATGTATATGTCAACATTAATGATAAAAGTAGTTCAGAATGTAAATACCATGACTATTTTAAAGGATGTGAAACTATCACTTTAATATCACTATTATAAATAATATAAAGTAATATAAAACAATTTATTATGCCTGGTGCCACCACTTTTCCCAGCACTCAGGAGGCAGAGGTAGATGGATCTTTGAATTAATGTCAGCCTAGTGTGAGTTCGAGGCCAGCCTGGTCTACAGAGTGAGTTCCAGGACAGTCAAGGCTGTTACACAGAGAAACGCTGTCTCAGAAAACAAAAACAAAAACAAAAAACAAAACAAAACAACAACAAAAAAAACCAGTAAGACGGACTAGTAAAATGGTTCAGTGGATAAAGATGCCTGCTACCAAGTCTGATGACCCAAATTTGATTCCTAGCTTCTATATGTTGGAAGGAGAGAAGGAGTACCTACAAATTGTCCTGTGACCATCACCTAAGGTATGCATACATAAAAACATTCCAACACATTCACACACACACACACACACACACACACACACACACACACACACACTAAATGAATTAAAATGTAACAAAAATTTTAAAGAGGTATAAGCCTTAAAGGAAAAAAAGAAGAAAATGATAAGACACAGATAGTTAAAATATATTTGTTAAATGTATTTAATGGAAATTATATCCAGAAAATATATGCATCATTTATGTCAGCCTCAAAGGCTACATGCTATGTAGTTCCATTTATTTGATATTCTAGATATTGGAAAACTCTGGGAATAAGAAATTTATTAGTGGTTAGCAGGGCTGGATGTGGGTCAGGAAGAATTAAATCTAAAACAAATGAGGACATTTTGGAGAGTGATGTAACTATTCTTGATTGAGATGGTGATCCTCATGTGAAAACCCATATTTTATTGTTTTGTGAAATAAATAAGAATCCACAGAACTGTACAATAACAGTAGCACATTTTTCCTGTTTCTAAACTATCAGTTCTCCAAAAGGGTATGAAGGTCACTTCTTAAGCTTTTTAAAAAATTAACTTGTGTCAGTTGTTCTGAGGTCTTTCCAAATCATATGTAGGACATGCCATCTTCTACTGGTCAGCCCTCTGTATACTGAATTTGCTGCCAGCTTTTGAATCTGTTAAATAAAGACCTTCTTAAAGGATGGATGTAGGAGTGCCTAAAACTTCTTTAGAAGGTGTACAAAGTGAATTATTTTCACAATTGTACCATCTTTAAATGCCCTTCTCACTGTGTTAATAATTTACAAAAAGAAAAAACTGCCAGGCGGCAGTGATGCGCGCCTTTAATCCCAGCACTCGGGAGGCAGAGGCAGGTGGATCTCTGTGAGTTTGAGGCCAGCCTGGTCTACAGAGTGAGATCCAGGACAGGCACCAAAACTACACAGAGAAACCCTGTCTTGAAAAACCGAAAAAAGGAAAAAAAAAAGAAAAAGAAAAAGAAAAAACCCTGAACAATCAGGGGGGTGTTTCAGGTCATTAAATTCTTCTGTTCTTTGTGGTCACAGTTTGAAAAACAAGAACTAGTTTATGTGAGGAAACAGTGAAAAATTGGTAAAAATTTTAATTTTAAGTATGCATAGACTATTTATTTCTGTTACCATAGCACAGTGGTTGTCCTTAGAAAAACCATGTGTGCTTTAATATTGCTGCAGGTGTAATTGGCCACTTTTTATGGTACAACTTTTAATTGAAACAACATCAGACAACAGACTGGGGGTCTTATTTGGTCACAAGTGTTTGGCAGACTTTTTTCCAAAATGAACCTACTAACTTCAAGAGAATGTAGTCCGTGGTGAACTTGAGCTTTTAAGTGAAAATTATTATTCTTTTTTAGTTAAAACACACTTCTGGTGTGCATGTATGGATGTCTGTGGGTGTAAACGTGTGTGCCCGTGTGTGGCTGTAGTGTGAAAAAGTGCTCCAGAGGTGGGCAGTGAGCCTCAGGTGTGGCTTCAGGTGTGTTGCTCAGGCATGGCCTCAGGAGCTGCCCACCTTTGTTTTGTGATAAGCTCTTTTGCTAATTTGGCTCTGGTAGCTGGATACAAGTCCCAGAAATCCTCCTGCCTCCACCTTTCCTCTGCTGAAATTACAAGCACACATCATATTTGGATTTTTATGTGGCTGCTGAGGAGCGAACTGAGGTTCTCTTGCTTGCTTGGCAAAAACTTTACTGACTGAACTATCCTGAAAATTATGATTTTTATAGATGTTGGTTCTGCTGCTGACCTGATTAAATTTGATGCTTTTGTAGTGCTTCAATCCTATTTCAGTGTGTGTGGAATTTTTAGTAACAAATGTGATTTTTAAAAATGTAATTAATAATGAAGTATGTTGGGAATATGTATTTGGAATATATGCATACTTCCATGAATCAGTATAACCAATACATGATGATTCGTGGGTAAAATTTTAACGATAACACAATGAATTATAACCAGATATGAAGCTATTAGCATTATTAAAGAATTGGTCTTTCTGACTAATGTCTATGAGAAAATGCATTGTTTTCATGTATTGCAACCAAAGCACCTACTATTAGAATGTATGGACAGATGTCAGAATTCATCAGCCTTTTTCTTTTCTTTTTTTTTTTTTTCCTTTCCTTTTTTCGGTTTTTCAAGACAGGGTTTCTCTGTGTAGTTCTGGTGCCTGTCCTGGATCTCACTCTGTAGACCAAGCTGGCCTCGAACTCACAGAGATCCACCTGGCTCTACCAGGTTAACACAAGTAAGAGAACAGGAAAAGCCCAAAGGCAAAAGGTAGATGGAATAATTTAAGTTAAGAAAAGTAGGCAAGAAATAAGCCAAGCTATAGCTGGGTATTTATAATTAAGAACAAGCCTCCATGTGTGATTTATTTGGGAGCTGGGTGGCAGGCCCCCCCAAAAGAGTACAAAACAAACCACAACACATTAGCATGTATCACATAGTAAACATCTATAGCTATAGCTTATATAAACAAAACATCATTAGAATTCCAGTAATATTTAAGAGTAATACAAAATCTTGAGACAATAACAGTAGTCATCCCTCTAAGTCTTTTATTTGGGTGAAATGGCCCAGGGCTTTTGAATGCTTTCCTGGTAAATTGCACTGAATCTCTTTAAAATGTTGTCATCATCTTTTCTTATGCCACTACAGATGTGGTGCATGCAGGGTGTGGTGACAAGGATTGGCATTCTTTTAGTCGCAGCACTTCTCGAAGGACCTCTGAAAATTGAGCTCTCGTACATCTTTATGTGGATTTCATGGGGCGCTAGAACCTCATCTGTGTTTATGTGGACTGTTACCAAGTCAAGTTTCTTTTCTTATAGCTTGAGCATAGACTGATTATTATTTTTGACTGTTGTTCTCTGATTCAAATGACGTTTTTCTTTTTAGCTAGTGCTTCTTATGTGCAGAATTTGCTATATAGGGTGTAAATTAAGGAATCTGTATTGTTTTACGAATGTTAGTATTATAAGTACAAAAAATGTTTTTTCTCTCAGTATCAGTTGTGTATTGACATTATGCACTCTGTCCTTTTTAAGGCATTCAATGTCTGCTAGCATTATTCTAGTATAAAGAACCATCTTTCATTTTGGAACTAGACACAATGGAATTGTTATAGAACAAAATCTTCTGGGAGTAAAATTGTTTCCCTGGATAACTATTAATAAAGACTTTCATATTAGAGTGTGGTGAAATTTTAAGGATAACTCCTAAGAAGCCTTTTTTCTTGTTTGTTGAGTGTAAATTTCTAATTAATCTTTTCACTAATGAAAATTCAAATATCAGATATTCAAAATATCCTAAAATCTTATAAACTTATATTTAGGAGTACAGTTTTTTTAAATCTTTTTTGTGGGTTGCACCGTTATTATTTCCAAACATGTGGTTGTTGGCACAGATGTGGAGGAGAGCTTGCAAATGGCTGCTCTGCCCTTGGTTTCTGTAAGAGGAAGAGCTGATAATGGGGGTTGGGTGAAGGGTGCCCTTGCTTTTCAGTTTCAGTGGAAAGGCAACTTTCCCCCACTTTATGACTCCTTCCCATCTCAGTCTCCATTCAGTAAATTTCATGAATACTCATATACAATGAACATGTTGTCTTCTTATTCTCCCTTTAACTTTATAATAGAGAATGTAAATTTTTAATGTTCTTTAAAGATTTTTGAGTAGTTGTTCTCACTAAATAACCAAAGCATGAATTAGACTTGCACTTTTAATTGCTTTTAAATCATTTTGTTATTCATTTTAGTGTACTGATTGCTTGTTTGTCAACATTTCTTAAATTAACAAGTTACTACCCCATTAAAAATATGACTACAAAGATAGACAAGTGTTCTTATCAGAGTGTTCTCCGGTCTTAATGAAAGAACTATGAAGTAAGCTCTAATAGTTGAAATTAGTAGATCAGTTTTATGAAAACTGTTGGCTGTCATCTTTCCTTTTCACCAAGTGCTTGTTGAGCGTTATCACATTCCACACATTGTACTTCTGTATTTATCCTGACATTGGAAGACTTTTCACTTATATGCTTAGTTAACTTGTCCATAAACTACTTAATGCCACCTGTTTTTAACTTTCATGAAGGTTTTATGGTTGTACATGTATCTTCAATTTAAATGCCTATGAAATAGGAAGCTTTTAGTAATTTATAAATCTGACATCTTTATTTTTGAGGGGTACAGGATTGGGAAAGGCAGCTGTCATTTCAAAGCTTTCTGGAGAAATGTCTTTATAGTATAATACTACTAATGTCAAATACTAGCATTTTGGACATTTCTAGTTGCCACTGTTATTTTTATTAAATGTAAAGTATGCATGAAAAATAGTCATTGTTAGGTTTTGCCATTTTGTTGTATTTTATTAAGTTTCTTACAAATTGCAGTAAAACAGCAGTTAAAGCTGTTCCCTACTTGCTGTAAATCATTGCTATTTGATAATAACCATAGGACACTGGCAGCAATCTTAGCTAGTGAGATCTTGATATTACTGTTTTAGATGTATGTAAGCAGCAACTTAGATCTGGAAATATTTTGTTGCTTTGTTTTAAATATTCTCATGACTTCAACTTGTCCTAATAATTTTTTAATTGAATAATCTTTTTGCAAATCCTCAGTGTTTTATGTTTTTTTCTTACATACTATAAGTTCATGAGTGAAATTTATGAACTTAGATTTAAAATTGACCAGTAACAGTGACCTGTACAGAAAGATAAAGCTCAGTCGAAGGCTTCTATTTTCCTTGACTGTGTGCTCCCTTCGCCTGTTAGGCTCAGTTTTCTTTTGGTGAGATTACTTTCTTTTGGAGATGGCAGCACTATCTCTGCCAGATTATAAGTAGCGTCTGCAGTTGGGCTGTGCCGCCTTCTAGCATCTCAAGTGTCTGTTTTGTCTGCACTTTACGCACACACATTCTTTAGCAAAGTTTCAAGGCTTTAGTCTTGAGCACTGGGTCAAAGGATATGTCTCTTTGAAGGGTAGACAGGAGGTTTTTTTTTAATGTTTTATTCACTAAGTAGTATTTCATTTTACATCAAAGAATAGCAGTCTTGGTGGCAGTTTAGCATGTGGGCTTTTCTGTTTCTTTCAGTAAATATAGATAATGTTGCTTCAAGTAAATAGGATTATTAAATTTAAAACATAAAGAAAAGGCATTAGCTGAATGTAAATGTTACTTCCCAATATCATTTACATTTTAAGAAGAACTATAGTATTTTAGAGTGTATTTCCCTGTGAACTGTTACTTTGGCTACTGAAAACGATGAGTAGCCATGAAGACTGCAGAGGTTTGTTCTAATTCTAGGGAAGTGAGATAGCACCCTCAGTCGGCTTCTTTAGGATTATAACACATCTATTTTGTTATTTTGAAAAATATCAAAGACTCAAGCAATGAGACATGATTTTAGGCTTAAACTAGAAGGAAAGATTCTTTCTGTACTGTTTACATGGGTTAATTGGTGATGTAATAAGCATAGAATGTGATTGTTTATATGTTTATAAGAGTATTGCATTTCATATTTGAATCACAATATATATGCACACCTAAGCATAGCAATTAATGTGAAAATAATTTTTCTGTTTATCTGTAAAACTTGCAGTGAAATTCATTGAAAGTTTGTCTAAATAGAGTTAAAGTAGAAATGTTTCTACTCTTCATGGCATGACAATCTTAAAGTAAGTACAGCTAACAGTAGTGATCATTAAGTCAAATGTCTTATATATAGTTTTTTTGTAGATATAATTCTCTACATAAATGCAGAGCTTTATTTCCAAAATACATTTCCAAAAACATTATTCTAACATATCATTAGGCTGTATGAAACTTAAACTTTGGAAGTGTTACACAGGAAATAAATGTTTAAAATACTAGTTTTTCTGTATAGACGAGAGCCATTAAAACTTAGAGAATAGCTATATTAAATTGCTGGAAGAACAAAAGACCTTTCGTCTACAGTATTCAGCCACCTCTATTATCTGTGATTCTTCAGCAATTAAAGCAGATTATTTTCTTCTTTGTTCCTACTTAGAACACTTGGACAATACTGAAGAATTAAACTGACTGAAATGTTTTATCTTACAAAAGCTTTAAAGTTCTATGCACCAATTAGCAAAATACAGTAAAGGTTGAGACTGTTAATAGCCACAACATGGTGAATGCATAGACCTGGAGTACTCAAGGTCTGTGTAACAGCTCCTATTGTGGTCTCTTCAGGAGAAACTGTGTCTGTTCTTTTCTCGCTTTGCTACCTGCTGTGTATGGAAATTTTGAATAGTACTGGACACTTGCTTTTAAGAATTTCAAATTCTTGCATGTTATTATATTGCCACTTTGGCACTCATTAAATTAGAGTTGATAATATTTTATTTATTTGGACTTGTATAAAGTTTCTTTTGCTATTTTCAAGACAGTTCTAGTGTGGAAATACATATCAGTCTGTTAGTAACAAATCCAAAGTGTTTGTGCTGAGTGTTAGTTATCTCCTTGCAGCAAATTGCTTGTCCAGTAGTTTTCATTTAACTGAACAGAGCCAACCATTCTGTATCTGTACTGTACTTATTTAAAGTGTTTATTTTGGTTTGGGGTTTGGCCTGGTTTTGAGCTCCTTGATAGGAGAAAATATTTGTTTTTAGTCCAGCTTTTTGATTGGTCAACTTGCCAGATGGAAGAGTTCGTCTGAGCCACCACTAACTTGTTCTATGATCTGTGGCCGCCGTTTTGTAGTAGTTCTCAGGAAAATAGGGGTATATATCCCAGGTGTATATATATCCCAGGTAATACAATGTAGAATTAGAGCGAAATAAGAAGACTATAGGCCTCAAGGTGTGGGGCTAGCAAACTTTGTTTCTTTATTTAGAGTTTGTAGTTTTATATGACCTACTCTTTACTTTAATTCTACTCTCAAAAATAGTGCCTACAGAATTACGGCTAGTCATGTTTTTACAAAGTGGGTATGTTTTAAAATTCGCAATGATGTGGAAGCTTCACTGTATGAAATGTGCTGTGTCTCCACAAATCTGCCTCTTTCTAAGCCACACTTCTCTAAAACCGTGTGAGTGGGCTTTTGTTCGGTTGCCGTTTCATGCTAACCCTTCTAAAGGCTTTCAGTTTATTGACTGTTAGTTAATCAAGGCTTCAAGTTTTTTTCATGCTTCCTTAGACATAAACAATTTTAGTTTTCTTTAAGCAACACACAGGATACAGATACACCAAAATGCTAAGCTGGGATTACTAATTTAAGACGAAGAACCAGGGATCTGAGTACTGTGGTCATTTGCGTGCATTATATAGTGTCTACTGAGTATGCATTGTATATAAAAAAAAAAGTCTATCCATGAAAAATAATTTAACCCAATTGATTTACTAGCTAGTTTACATTTCTGATGCTTAACCATTTCCTTTATCTGAACTGCTCTTACTTTACACCTTCACATAGATGATTTTTTGCCATCATTTAGATTTTAGTTTACATATGGCACAATCTCAAAGTATATTCCTTGACTGCCTATTTAAATAACCCTTACTCCTCCCAACCCCAGCCACTTTGGGGTTAAATCTCAATTGAATTAAGATTTGATGTCCAAAGAGTTAAAACCAAGTTTCTAGTTCAGTACATTTGAATACCATAAGCATACCAGTCTGACCTGTCCTAGGATATGCAGAGATTTTAACTCCTCTGTAGCTGCCTGGTAGTTTTCAGATAACACAGTTCATAATTGTTTGTGAAGATACATTGAGCAATTTCTAAAAAATTAATCTCTCAGTTATAATAGTAAACATCATGTGTCATTACATGCATCATATATGTATGTATGTATTCAGGTGTTTTGAAAACTTACTATATTCTGTATTGTAGGCCCCGAGAATTCAATGGGAAACGGACATCCTCCTACCTTAGAGCCCATCTTCCTAGTTGTAAGCATACAACAGCTTGTTAATAATCAAGATGAGTTCCAGTTATAGGGGAAAAAAAAATCTGGATGACAGGATTGAAAGTAGCCAGGGTTGGGAGGGGTAAGGGCTTTTAATTTATTTAATTAATTATTTAAATAAGCAGTCAAGGAATATACTTTTGAGATTGTGCCACATGTAAACTAAAATCTAAATGATGGCAAAGAATCATCTATGTGAAGATCTAGAATAAGAGCATTTCAGATACAGGAAATGGCTAAGGGTAAAAGGTAAACTAGCTAGTACTAGTCAGAGAAGAGAAGGAAAACGATCACACACACACACACACACACACACACACACACACACACACACACACACACACACACACACCCCTCCCCAAAAAGGAAGTTAGCTAATGAAATTTTGTCAATAATGAATCAAAGAAAATAAGCTGCTGTCTACCAAGTAGGTGCTGACAAGTTCCTAATGCATTTAAACTTTGACCCTTGCTCAGCCAGTGGCAGAGCTGGTGGATGGTTGTAGTTGTCTGTCTTTATGTTAACCCTGTACTTGTGTGTGTATCTTGGAATTTGGCTCACTCGACACCTGTCTGTGTGGTTGTCTGCCTTTGTTTTGTGACTGTCCCTCTTCCGAATATTAACTGACAGTCATTTATCCCACTCTGGCTGGCTGGTTGTCTATATTCACCCTCTCTTCCCTCCTATTGAGCAGCCTTAAAGTCCAATTAGATAGCTATTGGTTGTCCCAAAATATAAATGCCATTATTGCACTCTTGGGGATATCAAATAGTGCCAGGCTGGTCATTGCTGTTATCTGCAGGCTTTACAGCTGGTAGGACTGGATTGCTTTCTCCGGGGAAAGCTTGCATTGCACTCTGAGATACTATGTATGAGAGCTAGTCCTCAGCGAGGGGCTTCCAGGTTAGTTCCAGCTCAGTTCCTCCAAGTGCCATGTTCACAGTATGTGGTCTCTTCAGCAGTGGGTTCTACCTTCAAGTTATGGGAGGCAGTCAAGGGCAGTGCAATAGCCTGCATTGTTTCAGGAGTCTTTTTGGTTCCCCTGACCAACGGCTCAAAAGGAGGCGTCCCGTGCTGGCACTGGGACTTTGTTAGATAGCCTGTGGCTCTTGGGCAGAGCATTTCTCCCCGAGTAGCGTGACTTCATTCAATCAATGCCTATCTTCACATCTGTCTATATGTGTGTGTTCACACATACACATATATATTACACATGCATTTTTAAGTAAATTTAAAATCGTATTTTCTTTATGGCCTTTTCACATATCCTAAAGTGTTATTTATCCCTTCTCCCTCCTTTTTCCCCTCTGTGTTGCTTTCTTTCCTAGTTATGGTTTCTTATTGCTGTGATAAAATATGACCAAAAGCAACCTGAGGAGGAAAGCGTTTTTCAGCTTACAAGTTTCACATCATGATCCATCACTAACAGAAGTCAGGGCGGGAACTCAAACAGGACAGGCACCTGGAGGCAGCAAATCGTATGGAGGCTATGGAGGAGTACTGCTTACTGGCTTGTTCCTCATGGCTTGCTCATATTGCTTTTTTATAGCATCTAGGACTACCTGCCCAGAGGTGGTCCTGCCCAGAGGTGTGCTTCTATATCAATCATCAATCAAGGTAAACTCTGTAGACTTGTCTATAGACTCTCGATAGACTTGTCTGCAGGCCAATCTGGTGAGGCATTTTCTAAATTGAGGTTCCCTTTTCTGGAATGACTATCTTTCGTTGTGTTGACATAAAACTAGCCAGTACACCCTCCAAACCCACTTCCTAGTTAAATTTTCCCTCCATTTTTCCCATTCCCCCTTTCATAGCACCTGTGTCCTGCTACTCTTGTTCCCATCTAGAGCTCATTCTCCATTCATGTTTCTTTTCTCTTTCTTGGTTTCTGCAGCTACTCTAGGTTATACACCCAAATCTATAATTCAGAGCTACCATCCACAAATAAGAGAAAACATGCAACGTTTGTCTTTCTGTGTCTGAATTTGTAGAATATACAACATATAGTAAGTACATATAAGTGTATAAGTTAATACATATAAATATATTTATAAATTGCATATTTTCGCACATTTAAAATGTATAGTATTTTGTAGTTCTACCCATTTTCTTGCAAATTTTGATTTCATTTTTTTTACACCTGAATAGAATTTCATTGTGTATATGTACCATATTTTCATTATGTCCTTTAGTTGAAGGACATAATGTTGTTTTTAATTTCATTTAATACCTGTGGTGGTTTGAATAAGAATGGCCCTCATTGGCTCATTTACTTGAATGTTTGGTTCCTAGTTGATGGATTATTTTGTGGTGGTATTGTGTTCCCCCAAAATATTGTGCACCCTAATGAACTTATCTGGGGTCAGAGACAGAACAGCCACTAGATACAAAGGCTAGAAAATGGTGGCACTCACACCTTTAATCCTAGCATTTCAGAGGTAGAAATCCCTCTGGATCTCCGTGAGTTCAAGGCCACATTGGAAACAGCCAGGCAAGGTGACTCACACCTTTAATCCCAGAAAGCGAGCCTTTAATCCCAGGGAGTGATGGTAGAAAGGAAAGATATATTAGGCATGAAGACCAGAAACAAGCAGCATTTGGCTGGTTAAGCTTTCAGGCTTCTAGCAGCACAGTTCAGCTGAGAACCATTCGGATATGAGGACACAGAGACTTCCAGTCTGAGGAAACAAGAGCAGCTGAGAAGTTGGCCAGGTGAGGTTAGCTGTGGCTTGTTCTGACTCTCTGATCTTCCAGTGTCCACCCCAATAACTGGCCCTGCGTTTGATTTTATTAATAAGAACTTTTAAGATCCCTGCTACATTATTTAAGAAGGATTAGGAGGTGTAGCATTGTTGGAGGAGGTTTCATATAACCCAAGTTAGCTTTGACCTTTCTCCACTGAGCCATTTCATTGTTTCCAGAAGATTGTTCCCTGTACTATCATAATTAGGACTCTTCCTTCCTCTGTGTATAGGATTCCTTTAACTCTCGTCTTAAGTGTGGGCTTGACTATCATGAATAGCTGTAGTTTGCAATTGTCTTGAAATGTCCTTATTTCTCCATCAGTCTTAAAAACCTAGTTCTTCATAATTTAGCTGTCTTGGTTGGCACTTATGTACTTTCATGGTTTGAAATGATCATTCCAAGTCTTTCTTTTAGAGTTTCTGATGGGAAATCTAGTGTTCACCATTGTAGTTGAGTTGGCATTTTCTCTTATAGTTTTTATTTTTTTCTTTCCTTGTATTTTTGACGTCTTGATTATATCATTGAAAAGTTTTCTAGTTATGCCTCTTGGAATTCTAAATGATTTTTGTACTGGATGTCCATTTTTTCCCCTAGATTTGGGAAATGTTCTGCTATAATTTCATTGAATTAGATTCTATGCCTTTAGTTCTAATCTCAGCTTCGTCTATGCCATGGATCCTTTGGTTGTATTCTACAGTTCTTTGGCAATGTGGTCATGTGTCCTCTCGTCTGTGTCTCATTAAATATAGTATTTCTTCGACTAGATCCTTCATCCCTGATATACTTTCTTGTAGTCATGCTTTCCAGTGTGTTTTTATTTTCATTCATTGAGTTTTTTCATTTCCAGCTTTTTACATTTTTTCTTAATCTGTTTTCCTTGTTGAAAATGTTCTTTTATGCTACTGACCTTTTCATCTCTGTTGCTGATTTTCTCATCGATTTCCCCAACTGTTTCATCTGTTGCTAGTTTTTTTCTTTCTTGGTCCTGAATTGAGCTCACTAGTTTGTATCCTTTTTGACTTTTTTACTAGTGAACTTCTGAAATTCTCATCTTGCATTGTATCTGCTTCAGTATCTTGGAGTTTATTAGTTGTGAGTTAGTCTTTTACAGTTGTCCTGTTGCTTTGCTCTTTGGTATTCCCATCTTGTAATTTGTGCCATCTGTTGGCATATCTCTTCTACTTTTACTCTTGGTTCTTCTAACTGACCAGCCTACTCTTGTGGACCTAATCCCCAGTGCATTTCAGAGAGGGGAAAACAAAGTGTTAAACTGCATCATCAAGTCAGTTAAGGTACAGAAATGTTCTTATAATTGATCAAAAGCCACCTAGTGTATCATCAATGAACAGAAAACAGAAAATGGCAAAACTAATACGGAATGTATTATGAAACAAAAGAGGTTTAGGGTAAAGGAGGAGGCCAGCAAAGGGGGCAAACAGAGGAGAAGCAAGAATAAATAAATGATAGGAAAAGGAAGAAAAAAAGAGAGTAACACGGAGTTTGAGACAAAGGAACCAGTGATTTACCAGCAATGAGACATTTGAAGACAAAATAGGTAACTATAAGAAGTAGAATTAAAAAATAAAACACAAATTATAAAAATGCCACAAAAAGTAGAGAAGAAAAAGAAATCAAAGGGAAAAAATCCAGAAAACCAAAAGGTTGCTCTATAGTGGAAAAAATGACCGCATTTCAATGAATATATGAAGAGAAATAGAAAATGAAAACAAAAGATTGGGGGTTTTGTTTTTGTTTTTTATTTTTTTTATTTTTTATTTTTATTTTTTTATTTATTTATTTTTTTTTTTGGTTTTTCGAGACAGGGTTTCTCTGTGTAGCTTTGCGCCTTTCCTGGGACTCACTTGGTAGCCCAGACTGGCCTCGAACTCACAGAGATCCGCCTGGCTCTGCCTCCCGAGTGCTGGGATTAAAGGCGTGCGCCACCACCGCCCGGCTGTTTTTGTTTTTTAAATAAAATAAGTGAAAACGGTCCTAAAGGTCTAGTGAAAAGGGGGAGAGGAGATGCCAAGGAGGACAGAAGGAGAGAGGAGTGGAGTGGTCCTTCTGGCTTCTGGATGCTAGAGAGAGACTGCTGCTTATGTGCACAGGCCGGGATGGGGTCACTTGACCTTGGGAGCACTTGTCTTTCCTGTAGTTTATGCTGATGTTGAGCCTGTGCTGACAAGGTCCACTGTCCTCACTGTAGTGTACAGTAGGTACTTCTGAATGCCATGGTAAAACACCTAACAGAGTAGTTGAAGGATGGAAAGGTTTGTTTTGGCTCACAGTTGGAGGGTGGAGTCCATCATGGCAGCAGAGCTCGAGGCAGCTAGTCACAGTTGTATTGCATGATCCATCAGGAAGAGATGAATTGCTGGTACTTAGCTAGGTGTCTCTTGTAGTCCAGAGCCAAGTCCCAAGGAATGGTGCCACCTGCTTTTAGAGTGGATCTTCACACCTCAACCTAATCAAGATATGAGCCACTTGATAGATTATCCAACCCCAAAAGGTCAGTCCTAAACACAGTTTCATACAAGCAACACTAAGCAGACTTCAGCAGGATGTTTTTAGATCTTTAAAAGAAGATAATTCCTCACACACATGGCCAGATTGCTAACCTAATCTAAATAATCCCTCACAGGAGTGCACAGAGGCTCCTAGGTGATTCTCAGCCTGCAAGTTGATAATATTAAATACAAGTAACTTACTTTGTATATCAGGAGCCTCTGCTGGTCACACTTAGGTGGCCAGAGTGTATGTTCTGGAAAGAATCTTTTGTTCATCCAAGACTCTCCATGTGGTACCCAATGGAATGACTAATAGTCTGACTAGACGGTGACTTCCAAGTGTGTTGGTAGTGTGGGTAGCAGCTGAGATCTGTACAAGCATATTTATAAGATCTCCAATGTTTAATCGCTCTGCTGGAGCTGTGTTCTCCAGAGTTCTAGGGCTCAGCAACAGTGAGAGATACAGGTTGCTCTAGAGCTTGATCCCTGACTGACCTCAGCCTCATGGCTATCAGACTCCACTGTCACTCTGTTCCCTTACCCTTTGCTGTTCACTGCCTGACCTGAGTCTCCTGACCCTTGCATTTTTTAGTTTGCCAGCTGGTACCTGTCCCCACATCCTCCTCTCCAGGTGTTATGGTATGTTAAATTCAGTTCTCTGACTTGAGATTGTCCTCTTTTCTCAGTCTCCCAAGGTAGCTCAGCTTTAAGCAATCGGTTCATCTCTCTCCAGGTAAGCAAAGCCACTGGCCCCACACATATAGAGTGGCCAAATGGGTTCTTCCCCAAGGCTGAGCCATCTGTTTCCTGTGTTCTCCTCTAAACCCACAGCAGGAGTGGAGACTGCTAAAGGGAAGCCATGTGGCTGGAGCTGCGTTTGGTGTGGCTTCACATCTTTTTCTCAGCAGTTTTCAGCTTTCTGTCACTGCCTTCATGAAGACTCGCCCCATCTTCGGAGTTGAGTCCATTCTTTCTTCTTTAACCAGTTCATACAGCTTCAGTGGGCTTTCTTACATGAAGGATGAAGTTTCTTGAGATTAGTTCTTATTGCCTAGGGTTTGTTTTGGTTTCTATTTGTAGTACTGGGGATTGGATTAAGGCCCTTGTGAATACTAAGCAAGTACCCTACCACTGAGTCCATCCTCATCCATGGCTTTATCTTGACTCATGTTTTATATACATTTCTGAAGAATATGTATTCTCCACAGTGGGAGTAATCTATACATTGATATTAAATTTTAAAACATTTTATAATTTTAATTAATTTTACAGTTTTATGTGTGTAGGTCTGTTGCAGTGGATGGTAGATCTGAGTCTGGAGTTACAGATGGTTGTGAGTCATCTGTGGATGCTGGGACTCAAACACAGGTCCTCTGGAAGAACAGCCAGTGTGCTTAACTGCTGAGCCACCTTCCCAGCCTCTGCAATTTAGTTTTAATTTGATTAATGATATTATTCCAATTTTCTGTATCCTAACTAATATTTGTATCTGTTCTGTCAGTTCTGATGAGAAGTGTTGACATCTTAAGCTATGACTGAGTAGTTCTTCCATTATTTGCTTCACTTATTTTAAATCTCTACATAAAGACAGAAGACTGTTCTTGCCTCACTTATTTTAAATTTCTACATAAAGACAGAAGACTGTTCTTCCCGAGTTGATGTTTTATCCTACTTGACACCCTCTTTATCCCAGTGCATTTGCTTGCTTGAAATCTACTTTGATACTAATATAACCGTCTGGTTTTCTTATTCTTGGTTTTGCATGGTACATATTGAACTCCACCCCTTTACCTTTAATTTAATTGTGAATTTACATTTGTAGTTTTATTGTACTTTATATATTTGGGTCTTTCTTTTTCATCCAGTCTGATGATCTGTACCATTTAATTTAGTTTTTAAAATAACTACTTAAAGTAAGCATTCTTAGTAAAATTGTTAGGCTTAAAGCTTGCTCTGTTTTCTGTTTGCCGCATCTGACTTCTGTTTTCTTTTCTGCGCTGCTCCCCAGCAGTTGCTTTAGGGATTACAGAAAACACCCTTAGTTTTTCCTAGTTACAAATGGCTAGTCTGCCTTGGCCGTGTCACTGGATTTCCAGTCACCAAGGAAAACACACTTCTGAGAATGTCCATGGTGTTGTAAGCAGAGCTTAATGGCCTGTTCTGATGGGACTTTGGAAGACCAGAACACCAAGAGAAATTGGACAGTAGAGGCCCCAGCTTAGGAGGTTTCAGAGGGGAACAAGGTTGTAGGAACTGGGCTAGAAGCCATTCATGTTATAATCAGGCAAAGAATCTACTTTCCGTGGTTGGAGAGATGGCTTAGTAGTTAAGAACACTTCCTGCTTTTCCAGGAGACCTGAGTTCAGTTCCCAGCACCCATGCTGGGATGCTGACAACCACCTGTAACTCCAGCTCTAGGAGATCCAGTGCCCTCTTCTGTCCTCTGTGGGCACCTGTACACATGTGGCATGTACACACACACACACACGCACACACACATACACACGCACACACACACACACGCACACACACGTACACATGCATTTATGCACAAATTAGTGAAAGAGAAGGACAAGTGGAGCAGAAAGATATTAAAAAAATGTGTGGTTTGGTGAGGAAAGTAGCAGGAGTTTGAAGTTGTAGACAAAGGGGCTGGAGACTGGCTCAGAGCGTAGGAGCACTTGCTCTTGCAGAGGACCTAGGTTCAGTTCTTCGCACCCATTTGGTAGCTCATAATCTTCCTTAAAAGAGACACACATCACTAAAGAGAAACCTCAGAGTGTATAGTGGGACATTAGAAAAAGTGCTCTTAGGGTACCACAGCCCCCTGCCCCCAGTTAAAGGGTATGAACTTGTGAAAATGCAAATTCATTTGTTCCTGCAAGAATTGCCTTTTTTTTTTGTTTTAGTTTTTTGAGACAGAGTTTCTCTGTGTAGCCCTGGCTGTCCTAGAAATAGTTCTGTAGACCAGACTAGCCTGGAACGCACAGAGATCCACCTGCCTCTACCTCTTGAGTGCTGGGATTAAAGGTGTGTGCCACTACCACTTGACAAGGGTTGCCTTCTTGTAGACAAGTGCCTAACATGTTTTCTCAGGTCAAGTTGTACAGACATCATTATACCTGTGAGAGGAGGAAGCCAAAGAAAATCTTGAGCTGGCTGCAAAATTTGTCAGTATTTTCCACGTGTATATGCATATACGCACAAAAAAGAAAATGTTCACACTTATAAAATTACCATTTTTTGTTGTTCTTAATCACTTGAAGTCAATTTTCGTCTGCCGCCCCTGCTTTCTATCTGAAGAACTTCATTCAATGTCTCTCTTAATGCAGCTATATCAGGGTAGTTTCTCTCATAATGATCTCATAATCTCCTGGTTATCTGGAAGTACCTTTCCTCCCCTGTACATTACATGGCACCAGCGAGATGGCTTAGTAGGTAAAGGTGCCTGTTACCAATACTGATGAGTTTGATCCCCAGGACCTGTATTGTGGAAGGACTCACCTGTACAAGTTGTCCTCCAATCTCCACACGCATACTGTGGCATGTGCATACCCATGCATGTGTACACATATATACAAAATAAAATTTAAATCGAAAAGACCTTAAATTATCTTAGTCTGCCATAACAATGTACTGTAGACTGGGTAGTTTCAATAGCAGAAGTTTGTTTTCTCACAGCTCTAAATGCTGCATTTCTAAGATCAGGGTGCCAGCAAGTTTGGTTTCTGTTGAGGGTTCCTCTCCTGGTGTGTTAGAGGCTGTCTTGTAGCCATGTGCTTGGGTAAAGTCTTACCCTCACGATCTTAGCAACGTCCCATTTCTGTGCCCTCGCATGGAGGCTTTGGTCTTCAGTGTGGGATGCTAAGGAAGACACAGACTCTCAGCCCCTACCAGTCCCTTCATGGCATATAAAATTCTAGGTGTAAGATCGTTATTTTATTCCTTTAAAGCTACCAGTCTGGTTACATATTTTTAAAAAGCTGTGATGAAATCCATAACACAGTTTTCAAGTGTACCAGTCAGTGATATCAGCCACATCACAGTATTGTGCAGCTGCTGTCACAGTCCATTTAAGGGTTGTTTCCTTCCTCGTTGTGAAGAGAAACTGGAGCCATCAAACAGTAACCTTGTGTGTCCTTTCTTAGCCCTCAGGACCTCTGTTACAATTCTGTATGAATCTGCCTAGTTGATACGCCTCATAAGCAGAATCAGAAGATTGCCTTTTGCCACTCAACACTTTGAACGTTTTCAAGGCTCATCCATGTTGTGGCATGTATCAGAACTTCATTCTTTTTAAGGGCTGTGTAACATTTCATGATGGAAGTTATATCACATTATATTTACCCATTCCCCTGTTGATAGACATGAGTCATTTTTAAATTTTGACTATTGTAAATAATGCTACTGTGAACATGTATATTCAGATAACCGTTGGAGTTTCTTGAGTTGGTAGATACTCCAAAAACAGTTCCTGGATCATGTGATTATGTCATGTTTAACTTTTGGAAATACTGTCAAACTTTTTGCCACGATGGCAGCAGTATCACTGAATATCAGTGTAAAAAGGCTCTTGGCTCTGTATCCAAAGCTGTCTTTCCGGGCTCCCCATTTCATTGCTCTGTATGTCTGCCTTGCAGCATCACACTGTTCTAACTTCCATAATATTACAGTAAATTTTATAATCAACAGGGAATCCTCCATTTTTATTATTTTTAAAATTGTTTTCAAACAAAAATTAAATGTATAGTTTGAGGTTTATTTTTCTATTTCTGTCAAAATATCATTGGAATTTTGTTTGTTTTTTATTATTTTGAGATGGGGTCTCTATGTAGACCTTGCTGGCCTGGAACTTGACTTGCCAAGGAGCCCAGGCTGGCCTCACAAGAGATCTGCTTGCCCCTGCCTCCCAAGTGCTGAGGTTAAAGATAGGTATTACCACGGCTGGCCATCATTGAGATTTCGTTAGGGTTGCATTGAATCTGTGATTACTTTGGTTAGGAATATCATTTTGATAGTATTAAGATTTCCAGTCAGTTTACATGATGCTTAGTTTTACGTCTTTAATTTCTTTTAAAAATATTTATTGTTTTGAGTATGGAAATCTTTCATCTTATTTTGTTAAAACTGGCCTTGTTTTATTCATTAAGATATTATGATGGGGTTGTTTATGTAATTTCCTGTTCAGAGTATTCATTGTTAGTGTATGAAACACAGCTGAGCCAGGCAGTGGTGGTGCATGCCTTTCATCCCAGCACTCGGGAGGCAGAGGCAGGGGATCTCTGTGAGTTCTAGGCCAGCCTGGTCTACAGTGCGAGTTGACAAAGGACAGCCAGAACTGTTAGACAGAGAAACCCTGCCTATAAAATCCAAAAAATAAAAACAAAAAACCCCCAAACATAGCTGATTTCTGTGTGTTGATTTTTTACTCGTCCCGTTTGCTGAGTTTGCTTATTAGCTGTAACCAGGATTTCTTAGTGGCAATCTTGTAAGGTTTTCTACATAGTACATCATGTGATCTGGAACAGAGAAAATGGTGTGTGTTTTAAGTTACTTTTCTTGTCTAATTAACCTGTCTAGAACTTATGGCTCTGCTGAGAATTAGCACAGGCGGTCTGTGGTGTTGCTTCTTCACCTTAGAGGGAACAGTCTCCGTTCAGTCTTAGTCATTGTCACTGTACAATGTACACAGCTTTCTCTAAGACCACAGTGGAGAGTCCATCCTGAGTCTCCAAACTTGCAGATCTGAGGAAGCTGTGCTTATGTATAGTTCTCACCGGGATGTTACTTGGGATTCGTGGATCTTTCAGTTGATAGTTTTCTTATTTAGAAATCTTCTAGGTTTTTGTTTCTGCCTCATATTTTCTTCCCTCTGTGTATGGGTTTTTTTTTTTTAGTTTTTGTTTTTTGTCTGTGTGTGTCTCAGTGTACCACATGCATGTATTGTGTTTTATGCATTGTGTTTGCGGAAGCCAGAAGAGTGTATCAGATTTCATGGAATTGGCATTACATACATGAGCCTCGGTGTGGGTGTTGGGAATTGAACCCGGGCTCTCTGGAGGAACAGCCAGTGCTCTTAATCATTGAGCCATCTATCCAACCTCTTTTTACAGTTCTTAAACTCTTATATTGCTTGATTTTTTTTCTCAGTATTTTTCTGTCAGATGGCTCAATGTGTTCAGTTTCTGTTGTTTTGCCTTTTATTTTAATGGCCTTTTCTCTAGGGACCAATTTTTGATAATCTTGAATAGTATAATTTTAAATATTTTTCAGTACAATTTCTCTTTGGTTGTTTTCTGTAGTTTTAAGTTCGTGACTGAAATTCCCCATCTGTTCAATCATATTGCTCATTTTTCTTTAAATCTTTAAACATACTATAGTAGCTACATAAAACTTTTTGTCAGCTAATTTCAGTTTGTATATCTTTGAGTCTATTTCTATTGATTATTTGTAACTGTTTATAAACCAGATTTTTCTATTTATGTGCATGATTAGTTTTTTGGTTTTATTATTATTATTTTTTTTGAGTATGTAACTGATATTCTGATTGTTCAGTTTTGGAGAGTCTAGAACTTGTTGTCTTCCTTTGTAGAAAGAACATTTAGTTTTATTCCAATAGCCAGTTACTGGCTGATCCACTTGCCATCAGTTCAATAACATTTAACTGTTACCTCATTAAAGTAACAGATTGACTGACCCTGAGGAGTTAGAGGTGGGTTAGAGTTGCCCTGCTTCATGTTGCCAGTTGAATGCTGAGAGTCCAGCAGCATGTCCGCACCTTGGCTTTTAGGACTGCACATTACTGTCCTGTTTTGGGATCTGTTCTGACTCAGACTGCAGTTTTCACACTTCTTTGTCTCTTCAGAACTCGGCCTCAAAATTGTCAGTTGCCTCATCAGCTCCAAGCTCCCAAGTTCCTTACCCGTTCTGCTCAGGGAGACCACTGTACCCTGCCTTAGGTCTCCATCACCTCCCAGGCCTACAGTCATTGTGCCTCTGAGCAGAAAGCTGAGACAGTTGTAGGACTTTGTCTTGAGTTTTTCTCTGTTCAGAGATCACAAACCATCCAATATTGAAAAGCAGTCATTGTAACTGGCAGGAGCAGAACTCAGGTACCTATAGTCCCAGTACAGCTGTAGCAGAATTCCATTACTACACACTCATGGCTCTTTTGCATTAACGAACCTTTACTTTTTAAACAGACTTTTAGCAGTTTGCCTCAGAGACAGATTATGTTAGCTGCCTATATGACATATTACATATACAGATTTATTTATGCTTCCTTTTAGTATACCACCAGACTCAGAGCTCAGTAATTGAGTCATATGCTTTGCCAAGATTCAGTTGTGCTTATGTCCATTACCTTTCTCTGCCAGTTACACCTAATGCTGTAATTGCACAGTTCAATAGAATAGGGTTTTGTTTGTACTTTATGGGAGAAACAACACTTGGGAATTGTCTTAGTTAGGGTTACTATTATTATGATGAAACACCATGACCAAAACCAACTTAGAGACAAAAGCATTTATATCACTCAGAGTTCCATGTAGCAGGTCATCTTCAAAAGCATTGAGGGCAGGAACTCAAGCAGGGCAGGAACCTGGAGGCCAGAGCTGATGCAGACACCATGGAGGGGTGCTGTATGGCTTGCTCACCATGGCTTGTTCAGTCTGCTTTCTTAAAGAGCTGAGGACCACTAGCCCAGGGATGACACCATTCACAAAAGGCTGGGCCCTCCCCCATCAATCACTAATAAAGAAAATGCCCTATAGTCTTGCCTATAGCCCATCTTATGGAGACATTTTCTCAATTGAGCCTTCCTCCTAGGAAGTCTCTAGCTTGTGTCAAGTTAATATAAAACTAGCCAGCACAAGAATCAAATTACTATCCTTAAAGAAAAGGCATTTTTCTGTATTAGCAGGTTATTAAAAGAGTGTGCCTGCATACTTTGTGTTTTTTCCATTGAGTACCTTGAAAAGACAGTAAAGGTAATTTTTAAATGGTGAGTTCAATTCATTCACCCTCCAGATATGACAAGTGTATTGATTGCTTTATAAAAATGGCAGAAGCGCCGGGCGGTGGTGGCACACACGTTTAGTCCCAGCACTTGGGAGGCAGAGGCAGGCGAATCTCTGTGAGTTCGAGGCCAGCCTGGTCTCCAAAGCGAGATCCAGAAAAGGCACAAAACTACACAGAGAAACCCTGTCTTGGAAAACCAAAAAAAAAAAAAAAAATGGCAGAAGCAGGAAAGCCCCCTGGTCTTCTTCCCTGTTCATGACTCTTGGAGTAGGGTTGTAAAGCATAGAGAAGATTTCCTAATCTTCGCCGGATGCAGATCTTAGGCCTTTTATGTGAGAGCTGCCTTCCCATATGCTTAGAGTACAGGGCATCCTTATTTCCAAGGATGAAGGGCCATGGAGAAGAAGCTGACCAACAGCTGATTACCAGATTGTGTGCCTTGTGTTCTGTTACACTGCTCCACAGCCACCCGGTCTCCAAACCTGCTGTTGTTGGCTCTTCATTTCCCCACTCGTTTCTGTGATAGTAAAATTTACATGAAGGAATTTTACATGCTTTAATATCTACTGCTAAACTGCCTTTTTTTTTTTTTCCTTACTAAAGGTCACTGCTATTAGTAGAGGAAAAGATTTTTTTTCTTCCTTTATAACACTTTCTGCCAAAAGTAGGTAAGGTCCAGACAATTGTAAAAGATTGAGATGTAAAAGGACATCGTAAAATTGTAGCCAGATTTTTAGATTGATTATTTTGTAGACTTCTTTTTATTCTTACTTCACATTAAAAAACAAAAAATAAAAAACCAAAAAACTCCTAAATGGCAGAGGATGTATTTTATTGGTAGTTTATGGAAGAAACACCACTTTGGAATCAAATTACTATCCTTTAGATAAGGTGTTGTCCTGTATCAGCAGGTTATGAAAAGAATGTGCCTGCATACTTTATCATAATACAGTGTTTAAGGTGTGAGTGTATGTGTGTGTGGACACCAGCTACACAATACTTCATGATTCCCTATTTCCACTAATTGGTTCAGTTAGCTAACTAAATACTAGTTCTGACAACAGAGAGGGTAATTCTTCTGTGTAGAATAGAGACACAGTCTAGATTTTTAAAGTTTCCTGATATATATTTTCACTTATGTACCATGTCTCATGTGTTTGTGTGTGTACTACTGTATACACACTGCAATTGCATATATGTTCATATGTGTGTGGAAGCCAGAAAACCACCTCAGATGACATTCCTTGGGTCTCCTATCCCCACCTTCACTGTTTTATTGCTCATTGACCTTTACCTTGTTGGCTGGCTAAGCTGGCCCCCCAGTGAACCCCAGGAATCTGTCTGTCTTTGCCTCCTCAACTCTAAAATTGAAGTGTGTACCATTACACCCTGTTTATACATAGGTTCTAGGGTTTATATTCGGGTTCTCATGGCTTCATTGCAAGAATTTAACCAACTGCGCTATTTCCCCATCCCCAACCTGTGTGTGTGTGTGTGTGTGTGTGTGTGTGTGTGTGTGTGTGTGTGTGTGTGAGAGAGAGAGAGAGAGAGAGAGAGAGAGAGAGAGAGAGAGAGAGAGAGAGAGAGAGAGAGAGAGATGAGATATTACTAAGTTGCCTGGGCTAACCTGTGAAGTTACAGGCTTATGGGATCTTCCGGCCTCTGCCTCCCAAGTAGTTGGGACTATTGGTACATGTCACGCTACCCAGTTTACGTAATAAATATTTTTATTAAATAAAAAAATTCAGTTTTTGATGAATTAAGTTCTTTCTTTTTATTTCTAGCTTTTTTCTGATTTAATTTGTTTAATTTGTTGCTCAAACCATCACTTGACTTTTTTAGAAAAGTTTATGCATTGTCCTTTGACCTGATATTTACTCAGTATTTATTTCATATGTAGTTTTCTGCTGTCATTGTTTCTGCTTTCGTACTTCTTGCTATATATTGTGTCTATGCCTGCCTCTTATTACCAGAGAATACAAAAGTACTATTAGATTAAGAAATAACAGATTATTTTCAAACTGTGATGTTGTTATATAATTCTAAGGCTCTTGTAGCCAGTTTTTTTAATTATTATTATTATTTTTATTATTACAGTTCTGAAAATATTACAAGGTATTAAGATAGTTGATTGACTTTATGGAACATTGAAATCAAAAAAGCAAAGAAATATACGATTTTAGTTATTAAAAATTGTATGACTATTAAATATTCCATCTTTTGTAAGTATTAAAATCACATTTATGGGGCTAGGGAGCTGACTCAGAGTTAGGCTCCCTTGTTGCTTTTGTAAAGGACCTAGATTTGCTTGTCAGCACCCGCATGTCATTCCCAAGTGTCTGTAAGTCCGAAGGATCTGACAAGCTAGCTGTTATAGCCCCACAGGCTCCAGGCACGCCCACAGTGCACATGCACACGTGCAGGCATGCCCACAGTGCACATACACACATGCAGGCAAACAGACATAAAAATGTCGTTTTGGCAAAGAAGGCTAAGCGTGATGGCACATATCTTTAATCCCAGCACTCAGAAGGCAGAGGCAGCCCATCTCTGTGAGTTTGAGGCCAGCTTGGTTTGCATAGCAAGTTCCAGGCTGGCCATGATCGACCCCCACTGTCCCACCCTAAAATAAAAAAAACCCACAAAACAAAAAATAAGATTTTTTTTAAAGGAAAAAAAAATCATACTCATTAGTTTTAAAGTACCTCATTAAGCATACTGATTTTCATTGATTTGTTGGGCATGATTTTGTGTGTTTGTTTGGTTGGTTTTGGGTTTTTGTTTTGTTTTGTTTTGAGACAGTGTCTCATTATGTAGACCAGGCTGGCCTCAAACTCAGAGATCTGCTTGCCTAATGAGTGCTGGGATTAAAGGCATGTGAGTGGCCCACCATACCCTGCAAGTGTGATATTTTTAACAACTTTTGATTGTCCCTACATTAATAGAAAACAAATATTATCTCATGTATATTTGAATCTTCTAGTAGATTTTCCTGATTTCCAGGGGAAAAGCTTGCTTTGATATTGCAGCATTTTGTTATAAAATAACTTGTTGGTAGACTTAATTTGTGGGTCCATGTCTAATTATGTACTACTACAGAGGAGAAAAGCAACAACTTGATTCATCAGAGGGTTCATGACTTATATCCAGTAACAAGACAGACAAATGGACAAGAGAAAAGCATACCAACTTATTTAGCCAAAATTTTATGTGACGCAGGAGGCTTCAGAAATAACCGAAGACTTGGGGGAAAGCTGAGAAGTTTCCTCCTAGGTTCCTAAGTGGACAGTTGTGTAGATGTGTGATTGAACAAAAAGGTGAGGATGTAATAATGCTCTAAGCTGAAAGCCAACGGCATCTGTTTGTGTAGATTCTTCACAGCCTCTGGGTTGGTTTAGGACAGGTTATCTGCAATGAGAGTCTTGGGTCTTAGGTCAGGAATTTGCCAGGAGACAGGAGGAGGTTAAGAAGTGACTTCTAACTATACTGGTATTTCCAGGTACTATGACTTTATAATATGTAACTCCACAAAGTAAAATCTAAAAGTGTTTGTGATTCCCACACAGTAATGAAGTCATTGTACATGTGTATGATGCTCCAGAATTTCAGTTTTGAGCAGCTCACTTAGTTTTTAATGGGTGTTTTCTTAGCATTCTTGTTTCTTCTAATAGTAGCTCTTACAAAGAACTTTCAGTTGGGGTTTGTTTGTGATAAGGTCTCACTATGTGACCCTGGCTGGCCTGGAACTCACTAAGTAAACCAGGCTGACTGGCCTTGAACTCAGAGCTCAGCCTCTTGTTAATTTTCTGTTCTTAGATACATCAAAAATTAAACTTATAGCTGGTCATGTGAGACACATTTGTCCCCTCTGTACTCAGGAAGTGAAGCAAGAGGATTGCCATTGATTGGGTTATAGAAAGAGAGACAGAATCTAAAGAAATAAACAAAATCTAGCTCCTTTCTCCTTTGTAGTTGGGATTGAACAACACGCACTAACTCAAGCTCACTGATGTGTATCTGTGTCCACCTAAGAGGGACTGTCGGGCATGACTGGTGCATGTCTTCAATCCCTGCACTGCAGAAGAGCTCTGATTTTAAGGACAGCCTTGTCTACAAGTGAGTTTCTGGCTTCATAGTGAGATCCTGTCTTAGGAACAAAAAGTATAAACGGAAATTGATCTGCTTTTTTACACTGTGATTAACAGTATAGGATTTAACCTATTTGCAAACTTTAGATAATATGTCGGACTATAGCTATTCTGATAACTTTCGTTACAGTTAATTGTATTCTTCCTGGCTAACCTTAGTTACTGCCAGGCAGTGGTGGCACATGCCTTTAATCCCAGCACTAGGGAGGCAGAGGCCAGTTTGATCTACAGAGCGAGTTCCAGGACAGCCAGGGCTACAGAGAGAAACCCTGTCTCAAAAAACAAAAACAAACAAACAAAATTAAGTTACTGATGGATCTGGAAAGATGGCTCAGCAGTTAAGAAAAGCACTTACTGCTTTTACAGAAGACCCAAATTCAAATTCCAGTTGGTGGCTCACAACTACCTGTAACTGTGTTTCTCAGGAATCACTCTTGATTCTTCTGGCCTCTGAGGGCACTCATACTCATTTGCACAGACACACACAGAAACGCTAATTAAAAATAAATCTTGGGGAGAAATAATTTTGTAACTGAGATTTTCACTATAGTATAATATGCTTAAGCATAATAAACAACTTTTATTACACTAAGAAATTGTGCCACATAAACTGAATAAATGATTATGAGGCCATTAAAACAAAAAGTATGAAGACTGAGTATCTATGTGGAGACATAGAGATTTCTTACACTTAGGAATAAAGTCTTATCATTATATCCTTTGAAGCCCTTAAGATAGTTAACTTTGTGTACAAGCATCTTTGAACTGAAATATAGGTAAATTATACATCAATCCTTTATTTTCATGGATGTCATAGGTCTTTCCACATGTGACTGCATACTAAAGTTTACTTAACATACATTGTATTCTGTATTTTTTCAATTTTGTATGTGTAAGAGAGTGTGTGTGTGTATGTGTGTGAGAAAGAGAGAGAGAGTGTGTGTGTGTGTGTGTGTGTGTGTGTGTGTGTGTGTGTGTGTGTGTGTAAGAGAGACAGATTGACAGAATGAGAGGATAGAAATGGGGATCAAATGTCTTCTTTTATCATTCTCCACCTATTCCTTGAGACAGAGTCTTAAGGCTGGCAGCCAACAAGCCTCAGTAATCCTCCTGTGTTGGAGCTGGGGTTCTTTGTGCACAGAATGCTGTGCTTGTTATGTATATGCTGGGAACTAAACTCTTTTGAATTAGTATGTATCCCTATTTTACGGCGGGTCAATTTGAAGAAAGACTAGATTGGCCCAAAATAGTTGTGTAGAGTATCCAACCCTTGCAAAGAGAAGGTATTTCTTCCAAGGGCTAGGTATTTCTCTTTGCCAGGCTTGAAGTAAACTACTGACTAGATAAAGAATTACTAACTCACCATTTTCAAGGAAGATTAGTGATTTCTGTATCTTGACGCCAGCTTCACATTGTTTGTTCATCCTTCTCAAGAAGGTCCAGCAGTTTTCTTGAGAATAGAGTTGAGGTCTACTTTGGCGCATTGTGTCCAATGTGTACCACATAGGTGCTGAGGAACAGCTTTTGTTCTTGTTCAAGGCCAGCACAGTATGTACATTATCTACTCTTTAGCTTACATCTAAGTTGATTTATGGATGATGCATAAATCATCCCTGCTTGGAAGATGGGACTCAAACCAGTTTTGACATACCTTGCGGCTACAGCAATTGCTCTTGCCTCCTCAGAAGAGTCTAAGAATGATAGAAGTCTTTTTCTGTTTGAAAAGGTTCTCTGGTTTCTGCTTCGTTCTCTATGTGACCTGTAGTATTGTTTGCATGATATCTTCCTGTAGTACTCACAGCACTTGACAGACAGCTATAACTTTAGTGCTGGGATAGCAGCTTTGCCCAGCATGGGAAATAGAAGGGTGTCACATCAGTATTTAATGACCTGCTTGAATGTCTTCACCAGTTTGTTGGTGAGCAAGCCAACAAGAGTTGCATTGACTTTCACAGCTCAGATTTACTTGAACATTTGTGATTACATCTGAATTCCTTTGTCGACTGATTTTTAAAATTCTTCCAGGGTAAGTAACTAGGTGGGATTTATGTATCCTGCAGATTTTTATTTTGCAATTGATGATTAAACCTGTAGTGACTTTCTTGGTCTATGTCTCTGTTGGTTACTTAAAAGAAAGGGTTTTGGTCTATGTGTTTGTCTTTTGACACTTCCCTGCTCTGTGGCTTGGTCTGGCCCAGAGTTCACAGTCATCTTGCTTCTGCCTTCCTAGTGCTGAGATTCCAGATGCACCCATCTGTAACAGGACTTAGTATTCCAAGTCTAAATTCTCCAGTATTTCAATATTGACGTAAAATATTAATAGTCATCAAAATTTAGGTCAGTCTTAACTCTGCTATCAATTTAAACATAATATCCTGCAATAGAACAAGTCTCTAGAAGTATTGTCGCTTAATGTTCTAATGGATATTCTTATTAAATTTCTAGCTTCAACCTATGCTAATGCTGTTAGTGAACTAATTACCAAAGAGCCTGGTAAACATTGTGCATTCTTTGGATGCAGCAAGATTTCTAGTAAAGCTTCATCCAGAAATATAAAAGTATTTAATTATTTCTTTTCACAATAAGTGCGAACTGATAAGGGTAAGTGGGTGGGGCGACCGGAAGTAATTACTAAGGCTAGTGGCATTTTTGTGGTTTAATAAAGGCAGAAGCTAATTATTCAGTTTTTATTTAAGTGAAATGATGCCAAAAAGGAGGTTCCTGCAGAGCAGCTGCACTTCTTCAGTGTCGCCCTAATTTACCAAAGACCCAACTGTCACAAACAGAACTTTTAAACTTGATATATAGCCACAGAAGTAAGGAGGCTTTTGTTTGGAGTGCATGCTGGAGAACTCCTTTATACAAATCAGCCGGCAGATGACGGACAATGATGAAAATTTGATTCTTTGAAGTCATAATAGTCATTGAAATGTGTGAAATTCTGGTATTGAAAAGAGAGCGGCCAGCAAGACTCTAAATGCTGGGTGGTTGCAGGAAGCTTGCTGGGAGGTTTTTCTGCATTGTGACACCAACTTCCCATTGCTTGTTTCTTACTTCCTTTGTTAAAAAAGAAAAAAGTGGAATTCACACAAGATAAGTGGGGACAGATGATAACCGAATCAGTTTTTATATGGAAAACTATTATTTTATCATTTAACATTATTAGGATAATTGCATTCTTTAATAATAGAAATAGATTTAATTTTTAACCCAACTGTTTAAAAGTAAAGAACTTTAAAATTGAGTAAATTTGTATAGTGTCTGTGTGGTAATATGTACTAGAATTTGCAGATATTCTTAACTAGTAAGTTGAGATTCTTCGGTGCCAACGTGATGGCTTCTTATATCTTATATGACTTGACGTTTTTGTGATTCAAGAAAATTGGAAAAAAGAAACTAGTAAAAGACAATATTGCCATCTTTATGTCATTTCTTATAGAAAAATAATGTTTTAGAAAGGTCACAGGTGATCAGTATTTTAGTACAAAAGTAGAAATCCATAGAGAATTCCACTAATTCAGCAGTTTAATGTACAGGAGTTTTGTTTGTTTGCAAAATCTGAGTCACAGGTAGCTCAGCGTGAATTGAGAGAAAAAGGAAATCATTGAAGACACTCAACATGGGGCTCACAGATCTTTCCAAGGGTTGCAGTGTTTGAATGGAATCTGGGAGTGGGAGGGAGCCTTCGCCCATTGCAGTGTGTGTTTGAGAAGAGGTTCTTGTCAGCAGCTGACGCTATTGCATGAAATGGTAACAACAGTGTCCATGCATTTTACAAGTGTGAGGAATAAATCTGTGTAGGCCGAGAGTGCTTCTGCAGGGACTAGGAATGGGGGGTACAGTGGTCCTGTGAGCATTAGGTGTCTCACATGTGAGCTGCCAAGCCTTTGATTCTCTGTCCTGCAGCAGCTGGGCTGCTGCAGGAGCTCACATCTGCAGCAAAAACACTGAGTCTGTCAGGACAACTTGCAAGGACTTCAAAATTCAGAAACTCCTTGCTTGACTATCAGCTGAAAATTGGGAGCATGTGCCAATGAGAAGGTGCCAAAATTTGAAGAGACATGAAACATCAATAGTTATGAATTCAGATATAAAGTGTAAGCTTTATTGGTTTATTTTTGTCATACATGCATCACAGTATAGAAGTATGGAAAAATAAATATTTCTTATAATCTCATTTTCTGAAGGTAAAAAATTAATTGTATGTTTCCTTTCATACAGTTGAAGAAAAGCCATGTAGCAGTTTTGTTCACTAGAAACAATACAAAATAGAGTCGTTGATGTGGGATTTAGAGAAGATGCCTACCCATTAATTTTATAGCATGCTTATAATGAGTGCTCATACTTTAATGCAACTATGATGAGGAAATATGATCTTAATCTGTGGCTAGAAAGATGGCTCAGCAGATAAGAGTGAGAACTGTTCTTCCAGAGGACCCAAGTTTACTTCCCAGCATCACCTGTCGCTCACAACTTTCTGGAATTCCATCTCCAAGAGATCTGACATCCTCTTCTGGACTTTCAGGCACCTGTACTCACATCTGTACATATCTGCAGACATATAACACACACACATAATTACAAGTAAATCTTTTTAGAAAATATATTTGCCCAACAATAGAGAATATTAAACAATAAACTAAGTGGCAGTTGCAAAGGAAGAAATAAACATTGAAGGACCACAGCGCCATGTCACTTCAAGCTCTAAATAGAAGACTGTGCTTTAGAAAGTCACTTCTTAAAATGTAACACTTGGGCTAGGAATATAACTTAGTAATAGAGTTCTTGCCTAGCCATGTGTGAAGCCCTAAGTTCAATTCCCAGCCCCTCCAAAAAAAAGAGTGTGTGTGTATGTGTGTATGCATGTGTGTGCATGTGTATGCCTTGTGCCCTTGTGCCGTGCTAGGGATTTAACCCAGGCCTTGTAAATGCTAAACAAACACAGCCTCTAAATAAATAAAAGTTATGGTTGTATTTAAATTGAACCTGGCAATTAAAATTATCAGTTAGAGCAAGTGAGGTGTCTCAGTTGGGTAGAGGTGCTTGCATCCAGGCCAGTGACTCAAGTTCAAGTCCCAGATCCCACAAAATGGAAGGAGAGAACAAATCCCTGAGAGTAGTCCTCTGACCTCCAGAAGTACACTGCACCTGCACTCACATACACACACAGACTAACGCAAATTATTTTGAAGTAGCATAGAGTATTACTACTTAAGTTTTCTGTACTAGTTGTATCATTTTCTTGTCCTCCATAGAAAGCATTTGGTTGCCTTTGATCCTAGATGTAAGCAAAGTCTAAACAACTGATGTCAGTGCACTTTAGATGTTCCTGTCTGGCTCAGGAGATGGCTTAAGGGATAAAGTGCTTGTGGCACGACTGTGAGAACCGGACTTCAGATCCCACCACCCACATAAAAGCTCAGCAGAGTGCTCCCAGGCTGTGAGAGTGGGGGACACAAGACCCCAGAGCAAGTGAGCTAGCCTAAGTAGCCAAATCAGTGAGTTTCAGTTTTAGCGAAAGACCATCTCAGTAAATAGAGCGGAGAGCAGCTGAGAAAGCTACCCGGCATGCACACAGGCACTTCACACAGTACACACAAGGAAGCCTATTACCATGTCATTGTGTTTCTACATCATTGTGGTGGTTTCTCTGAATAGATAAGCTGCAACAGAATAGCCACACCTGTGGTACAGGTAGAACTTACTGTGCTAAGCAGTGCTTCTCAGGGTACTCACTGAATTAACAAAGAGTTGTTTTTTTAATCTTAACACAGAGGCGACTCAGTGTTCTAGAACCTGCTGTGGCCCAGTGGTTCATAGCATTGACAAACTATAAGAAAACAGCCTTCATTAGAGGATGTGTGGCCCTGAAAGAAAAACTAACAAGACAGTTGGACAAGTTTGATATCACCATGTCATTCTCCTTCTAAATTTTAAAGAGTTATTCAAAAGTCCCTCTGTGCACTTCCCCCCTCCTTTGACAGTGCTGGGAATGGAACTCAGGGCCTCACATATAGGAGGCACGGATTCCACCCCGTCCCTAGTGATTCTAAATGTTTCATTTACAAAAATGGTATAAATGATTGAGGGTTAGCATGCTAAGTGGGCAAAGTTTGTGGCATGCAAGCACGTGGACTTGAGTTCATATCCTTAGAAAGAAACCATAGAAAAGCCAGGCACATCAGCATACACCTGTAATCCCAGCTCTGGGAAGGTAGAAGAAGGAGGATCCTTGGGACTTGCTGGCCAGCCGGTTTAGCCAACAAGTGAGCTTCCAGTTCGGTGAGAGACCCTGTCTCAGAAATAAGATAAACACACAATTGAGAAAGACGTGAAATCAACCATGTCTTCCACATACCCTGCCCACACCAAATAGGAGTGATGTGGTTAACCCTGATGGGTTACTTTGATAGGGTAAACTATTACTAACTGTAGATTGAAACCCAAAATTACTTCATTATCTTGTACCCTGACTGCTGCTATGTTTGGTGAACATGTTTAATCCAGAACATCAAAATTCTGTGCATTCTCTCACTGAAGCATTTGTTACTAGATAAATGTATAAAAAGTGAGAGAGATTACAGATATTTACATTTCTATTTTCTCCAAAGTTGGGCATCTTATGGCATACCTTTACAGGTTAGATTTCTATGTTATTCTTTTAATCAACATCAAAGGGAGAGAAAACGGTAAAGTTTTTTTTGTTTTGTTTACAAAGTTTCAGACTTTGTGCAGTGTTGAGCAGTTTGACACAGAAACCACTGATAGGGGTTTTTCTGTTTAAAATTTAGTTATTGGTTGTGTCTCTTTATTAAAAATGCATTTATATTTTTATGTATTATGTGTATTTATATAAATGTCTTATGTGTATTTCTCTTGTCTGATTGTTATCAGATATTTGGGGAGTTCTGATGGAGTCACCAAATGTTATCAGACATGTCAGAATCCCCCTTAGGTTTATTAGTCTTATTAATGAAAAAATTTAAGAATCTCAGGGACAGTTTAAGTCAGATTTTCAAAGGGAAACCCCAGGGCAACAAGCTGTACACTTGCACAGCAGCCAGGAGGAGGGAAACAGAGAAGAGAAAAGGGCATGCCGTTTGAGTTAAGGCAGCATGGAGGTCAGCCACTTCACAGGACAGGCGCTTTAGAGAAAGACTTCAAAATCCTCAAGTACCGCTGGGCATGGCAGCACACACCTTTAATCACAGCACTCAGGGAGGCATTGGCCAGCCTGGGCTACAAACCAAGTTCCAGGACAGCCAGCTCCACAGAGAAACCCTGTCTGGCAAATCTTAAAGAAAGAAGCAGAGAATAAGGAAAAGTTAGACCATCCTGAGTTCTCACTCGGAACCTCTTGGTGGCTCCTCACAGGACTACACTAGAGGTAGGAATTCTGAGAAGGAAAAGTTATTTCTCATAAGCACTCATTATTCCTCCTGTCTCTTTTGCATGACTTAAGGTGAACCCACACCTGAGGGATGGTCCCTTGGCCAGGTGATTGGCTAGTACCATGAAATTAACTGTTAGGGGAAGAGACAATGCCACCTCTCCACCTAGAGGCAGATTCCATTCTTTTGGCAGCAGGTAGCTTTCCCTTAATGGACCTCTTTTGCTTCTGTAACATCAGTTGTCCCCTCTCACAAAGTAAGAACGTATTGACTACAAACTCCTCAGAAATTACCATGCTGGCTCTAGAGGTGGCAGCAGGAGCATTAGAAGTAGAAGTTCAAGGTTGTTCTTAGCTAGTGGACACAAGAGAGTCTGTCCAGAAAAGAAAGACAGGAAAGGAATAGCCTGATGGAGTGTCATAGTTCAGTGGTTGGGCACTTGCTTGGCCTGTACAAGACCTTGGGATCAATGTGTACAAAAGAGAGAAAATATTCTGATAGCTCCTCTTTCACTGTACCCCAACACCAGTTCTCAGCTTTAGCACAAGTTGAGCACAATGGAGATTTATAAAATAAAACAATCAGGGTAGTAGTGAAGTAAGCCAGAAAGATTCTCCCAATTTATAAACAAATAAAAACCAAGCACATGGAGGTAGGAAATGGGAAAGGCACATCAGTTGGTATGCAGACACTCAAAGATGTTTGTTTCTTGTTCTTCCTTAGGATATCACTACTTTAACTGGTGTTCCAGAAGAGCACATCAAAACCAGAAAGGTCAGGATCTTTGTTCCTGCTCGCAACAACATGCAATCTGGAGTAAACAACACAAAGAAATGGAAGATGGAGTTTGATACCAGAGAGAGATGGGAAAATCCTTTGATGGGTTGGGCATCAACGTGAGTACTTTGAATATTGTGTTCAGATTTTCTGTTGAAAATACTGATTTTTTTTTTCCTGTGAAGAAAACACTGACTTTTCTTAGAGCTAATATGCTTGCAAAAATCTCTTTTAGTACGGTTAGGTTCACTACAACTGAGAACATGGAATTAAATATATTCCTTTATATATTTATAGACATGTCCATGTGTGTTTGGCTCCTAATAGTAAACTGCAGAAGTACTATTTCTGGATACTGTTGATGAGGTAACATGGATAAATGGCATGAACGTTAGTTGCAAATGCTCTGGGAGTGATATCACTAATTTAGTGGCACTAGTTGTTTTGTCTCAGTTGGGTGTTTAGTTTGTGGAAACGCGCTCTCGCTGTGTAGCTCTGGCTTTCCCAGAACTTGCTGTGTGGACCACAGGGGCCTCAGTGGTGCGGCCATCCTACTGTCTGTTTCTTAGTGCTCTGTGCCCAGCTTCAACTTAGTTTTAAATTCAAATAATACTCCTGTATGACATTTGTTTTGTTTGTTAGAGGTGTGAGAACAGAAATTTGCTAATTTGAGGGACACTTGTAATTTTCTGAGATCTTACAATTCAGATTATAAATTATAAATTAATTTTTAGCACATACTAGAATAAATTTTAGAAGACATCTGTTTTTGTTGATGTATTCAAGAGTCTTTTTGTTAGATATTCTTCCATGTTGAAATTTCAATAGAATTATATTGGGCAAATTATATAAAACATAGTTTCTAGAAGTTTTGGTATCTTAAATTTTGTTTCATGTAATATATAGAGTCTTTTGTAAATCATGTGTTTCCAGAGACCTAAGAAATTTAGAAGAAAAATCTTTGTCCATACCTAGTGGTTAGAATGTTATGACCATACTTTTGAGTTATATGAGATTTTAGTATGCTCATCTATTCCTGGGATTCACATACTAGTGCATCTCCAGCAATTACAGATCCTTGTTTCAGTATTGGTACCTTTTATATTCCAGCTTGTTTCTGGAGAATACACTTTAGATAAGAATGTAAAGTTAGTCAGCATGGTGGCCAATACATATAATCCTTGCATTTTGAAGGCTGGGTAAGAAGATGAGTTTGAGGCCAGCCCGGGTTAAAACAATGAGACACCATGAGAAAGGAAAAAAAGGAGTTGGGGTGAGGGAGGCAAAGAGAGAAGAAAGGGTTAAATTTTGTGAACTTTACACACAGTCACATACACACTTACTTATACAATCACAACACTAATGGCTGAGGCATCAATAACAAGATTAATAATAGAACAAACATACAAATATACTATATATGAAACAGCCTTCAAATAAAGACCCAAAGAAAGAGAGATTCTGGTGCATTCTTATGCACAAGAATTTGAGGATGTGTAGACAGTTATGTAAGATATGCCTAGAAGGAGCTTTGATCTAATGGTAATAAGCTGGGGTGTGTTAGCCAGCTTCTTTGTTGAAATTCTCACCTATAGCCTGTGTTTTCAGGGATATATTCCTTTTCTCTAGGTATGATGGTCACCTCTAGAATGAATATTTTGTAATGACGTCAGAGGAAGGTCAGAGACTTCTAATATAGCCGGCAGAAGGGCAGAAGGGCAGAAGGGCAAGAAAGGGCCAGAGAGACCTGACTACTACTATTGTTTTTTCTCAAATGCTAGATACCAAGCTTTGTGTAGTGTGTCTTAAACCTTATCAGTTGGTCTTGAGGGTAAATTTCACTTTGCTATGCTTGTACAAATATTCACCCAGTCATCGTCATAGCATTGCTTTTAGAAATATCACACTTACGTTCTGAAATACTGATCACTTAATTAATAATATGGGTTGAAAATTACATACTCTCCATGTATGGGAGGTAAAACTCTTTTCAGAATACAATTTCTCCAAAGTAAAACGTATTTTTAAAACAAGAAAATTTTTCTACAGTTGGTTTATCTAAAGTGTTGTTTTGTATGTTAAATATTTTTTTAAAAACATCAGTTCTCTTTGTTGTCATATTAAGAAACAACCAGTAATTAGCTTGAAAAATATAGTCTGAAAAAACCATGACTAATTTTGTTTTACAAAAGCAGGAATTGTCACATTTGCTAATATCAGAATTTTTTTTTTTCAATATTTAGCTTCTTTCCGGGGTGGGGGTGGGGGATTCGAAACAGAATTTCTCTGTGTAACGGGCCCTGGCAGTCCTGGAACGTGCTCTGTAGACCAGGCTGGCCTCGAACTCACAGAGATCTGCTTGCCTCTGCCTCCCAAGTGCTGGGATTAAGGGCGTGTGCCATCACTGCTGGGCAAATGTTTATCTTCTTAATAACAGAAAGAATGGTACATAAAATTATTGCTTAAACATACTGAATTTTGGCTTCTTTTGTGACATATTTTAAACCTTTTTATAAAATTGTTAATGTTGGAAGGTGAACTTTTTATATTTACTTAAAAGTTTTATCATTTACAAAACTTATATCTTGGGCTAGAGAGATGGCTCGGCGATGAAGAAGACCTCTTCAAGAAGACCCAGGGTTGGTTTGCAGCAGCACCCACCCTGGGTGGCTCACACTCTGTAACTCCAGCTCCAGGGCAGCCTGACACCTCTGGCTTTTGCAGACACCTGCATTCATGCGCACACACCTCCACAGGGACACACATGCATACACATTTACAATGATAAAACTAGATCTTAAACATTTATATCTCAAAAAATTTTATATCTCAAATAAATGAATGGCTTCACCATAACTTGAGTTTTCAGTCTGCCTATATTTTACCACTATATATCTAATATTAGTATGTGGAGTGAAAGAAAAATATTTAAAACCTAGTTATATATGTTGTAGGTTTATAGTTGTGTGCGGATGTGGTACTGGGGTCAACTCTAGAGCTTTATGAATGGTAGGCAAATAGTCTACGTCTGATCCATGTCTTTATCATTTTCTTTGTAATGAGAGAACTACTTTAACAGGAAGAAGAATGTATCTATCCAATTAGCTTTTAGTACTGACAAACAATTCTTGAATATGTTGAAAGAGAAATGACTATAGAACTTATATCTAAAACATCTTTTTCTAAAGACCCAAAATTTCCTCCTGTAGGTGATCTAGACTTGATGAGTTTTCCCTAGTAGAGTACCTCTGGTTTGAGTCTGCCAGATGGATGAAGTAACGTGGAAGATTTAACAGACCTAATCCCGATGATGAAAAAGTTTTACAGTTAAAAGCACAAGAAACATGACATAGAGCGCCTGGAAAAAGAACGGTTGTGTATGTTTGGAGGTTCTTTCCCTGACTTGTAGTTGATGTAGAGGGAGAAGAGCCACTGGTTCCTAGAGTAGAGCAGTGCCAGCAGAGAAGGCAGTTCTGCAGTTAGCTAGTGTTGTGACAAAAGCTTGAGCCCAGAGAGGTTTTGGGGGGTTTTTGCATGTTTCAGTGGCAGCAGATAAGGAGGTTGCTGTGGAAGTACACTTCATTACTAAGGAACATAGTTTTGGTTTTAAATGTAGTGAATAAGTTTCATTGTTACCTATTCAGTCTATTTTAAAAATTTTTCTAAAAGGCCACTTTCTAAGATAAGTATGCCCTAATCTTTGTTTTTAAGATTTTAAAATTCACATTTTTAAATACTGTATTGACATTTTGTATCTGAAGTGCAAGCTTCTTATGCTCTTTTAATTACCTGGGTCTTTTAAATGTTAGAACTCAAAGGTAAAAGGTTTATCTTTATGTAAACCTGAAAAGTATTATAAGATGCAAAAATCATCACAAGTTTGGCCCAAAGTCTTTTTTATGATATAAATCTCCTTAATCTAATAGGGTAAGCACACTGGGGCCAGAATAAACCATTCCTTGTCGTTTAATAGTCCAGCTAGTTGGTTATTAAACTCATAGATTTCTTCTTTCTTTTTGATATTTATTATTATACATGTGCATGCATGTATATGCATGTGAGCTCAAGTTTGACAGCAAGCACCCTCAGCCTACTGAGCCATCTTATTAGAGAAGTATCATTTAGTTTCTAGAAACAAGTATTTTGTTTCTTGTCACAGGGACTTGGAAGGCCATTTAATTTAAGCAAAGGAATTCATGAATTTTGATGTTGCTAATTCTCTCATTGCCTAATTATCCACATAGTATGCTTGACCCTTACCCATGATAACACTTTAACGTGGACATGGTTCTTAAGCTTGTAGTTAGTCTTTTGGCTTATCAGGTAGGAATAGTATTGTCTGTGCCATCCTTCCCTCCTAGCTCTTCGACTTCATTACAAAGTCACTTTTAAAATCTGTTTGATCACTTGACTCAGTATTGTGAGTCCTTCGGGAAGTACTGCCTACTTCTCTTTATTGATTTGATGAACAAGTAAATGAGTGTTTGTATATGTAGACAGGAATAATCTGGATACAGGAAATTATCAGCCATTCCCTCCTGCCTTCTATCCACTATTGTGCACATACTCTCTATCTCACAGAAGAGAACTCAGTTGATGTAGAATATATCTTTGTGGGTTTTTTCAGTGTGTGTGTGTGTGTGTGTGTGTGTGTGTGTGTGTGTGTGTGTGTGTGTGTGTGTGTGTGTGTGTGTGTGTGTGTATGGCTTCATTTATCTTTTGGTCAAATTTGATGGCACAAGTTGCAAGATCAGTAAGCTGGCTGATCCTATGTTCATCCAAACAGAGAAAGCTGATAGGGATAATATGAGGTAGAGTGAGGTCATAAACCCCCAAAGCCTGCCCCCAGTGTCCCACTTCCTCCAGCAAGGCTCTACCTCCTAAAGGTTCCCTAATCTCTGCACACAAGCCCCCAGCTGGTGACCACAGATGCAAATACATGAGTCTGTGGGGGATAGCTCTCATTCAGACCATGACTCTTGGTGTTCTTTGCTTGTCAGAGGTCATTTTAACAAAACTCCATTAAGTCAAGGCTTGTTAGATATTTATGATAATTTTTATACATTTATGTTAAAATTCTAAATGTGAACAAAAATGGTTCTTTAAAATAAAAAAAAACCATAGATAAAGAACAGTGAAATGTATTATATACCCACATTGAGAAACAGCATGTCCAATATTCCTGAAGTGTTTTGCCTATTTTTGTATTTTATTAAAGAGAATCCATTATGTGTTCTGTGACTGGTGTTTTTGTGCAACATTGTATCTACAAGATTCATCCATGTTACTGCCAAAGCAGCACTTTGGTTTTCAGTTGTTTTTACATGTAATTCTGAAATGAAGAATCCCATGTAGATCTTTGAATGAATGTATGACTTCCTGATATTCTACTTAACCCTTAAGACATTAGTCATTGATTTATCATGGAATCAGTTTCTGTTGTGAAGTATCGGTAATATATTAATTCTGATCCTTACTCATCTTGAGCTAATGACAGCAGCTGTGTAGAGTTTTGTTCTGTAGATAGTCATATTACTGGTAGGTCACCTGGAGCAAGTGAAGGATTAATTTTGTTTTGTTTTGTTTTCCTTGCCTTGTTGGAGTATGAGGAATACTGAAATTCAGTGTTTCGGGTTTAAAGGCATAGTCTTTCTGACATTCCAGTGGAGAGCACAAGGTGCTTAGCAAGTCGTGACTTCTTTTCACCTCAAGTGGACAGCTACTGGAATCTCCTTTCACTTGTGTTCAGCTTGCCAGCCCTGCCCATTCATATACACTGCAAAAGTTCACGGCTCTATGGACTGCACACTTCACAGAATTCACCCCTGCATGTCCAGATGCTCTGAGAGCAGCCCTACACATTATCTTCTGATTTCTTGTGTTGACAAGCTATGCCTTTTTGCTTGACTTCTCCATGTTCCTATCTGTCTGAACTAGAGAATTCTTAGGGAGAAAATTGAGAACTGTATTCCAATAAAGTTTGTTTTGAGAGGGGGAAAGAATTCTCTCCAGTTTTTTCTGCTTTTAGTCTCTCTCATCCATTTTCCCCTGTTTTGTTAAGAGTTTATAGTTGCTATAAATGCATTTGTTAGTCAGGTACACTTCTAAGATACAAGTTTCTTTATCGTTACTTATTTGGAACCTCACTAGTTGAGAATTGAGCAATGGAGTATAAACGTCAAAGTAGAAATTTACTCATAAAGATTGACAGACGTACAGCTGGAGAGGATAGGATATGAGAGATTTCATGGACAAGATTGGTACTCAGAGTGAGCCATGAGAGATGATTGGGGTGGATCTCCATATGTAAAGATGCTGGGCGAGCATTCTCAATGGAAGGAGCAACTGAACTGATAGGAAAGTCCAGGCTGTGTAGTCATAGAAACGAGTGCGCTTTGACTAGTTGGTGACTTCTCAAGGGGTAACTAGAAATGTCCAGAAAAGCATTCTGACCATCCTGGACAAGTGCAGAAACTCCCACAGTGGACAGCAGGAACTGTTTGAAGTTTTGACTTGGCATGCACTAGGTTTGGGAAATAAATAATAGGAAGATAAATGTGGTAACCTTAAATGGTGGGGTGGAATCAAAAAAAGGAGACAGAAAGAGTAAGATCTTGGTACCAACATAACCTAGAAAGAATTCTAAACTGTGAGAGATGAGGGAGAAGGACAAACCAACTGGAAGATGATTGCTTATTGATGGTTTATACCATTGAACGTACATGTTCATAAAGCAGACCCTTCAAAAGGTCTATCACCTTTGCAGGAAATGGATCTAGTCTCTCTCTTGACTTCCAAGGACTGACTGACTGACTGACTGTCTCTTTCTCTCTGTCTCTCTGTCTCTCTGTCTCTCTTGAGCTAAGCCAGTGTGCCTGTCAAAACTATTCAAATCACTGAATCATATTTATATTGGCACTTCTGAGTATAACTAGTTTAACTATCAACTGAGAAACTATATGTGCCTTGAAAAGAAGCATTAATACAAAATTATCATTAAATTTTGGTACTAATATAGACGGTCAGTAGAAGGGTTTTTTTTTTTTTTTTTTCTTACAAGGGGAATTTATTATAGGAGTCCATGATTATAGGGATCCTAAGGAATCCCAGCAAAGCCAGGATTGGTGTGCCCAGACCTTCATCAGCAGTCTGTGGAACTGAAGAGCAGGAGAGCTACTTTAGGGCTCTGCTTAGCTCCTAGCTTTCCCATGGCCAAGTCCCCCAGAGGATTTCTTCTTCTTTTTCTTCTCCAGATTGAGTGGCATGTAGTGCAGGGTAGTCTTGAATTCTCTGTGTAGTGAGGCATGACCTTCCATTTCTGATTCTCCATCCCAGAGTGTTGAAATTCCAGGTGTATGCCTCCACATCTAGTGTTATGCAGTTCTGGGCACTAACCCAGGGCTTCTTGCATCTAGGCACGGACTTTACCAGCTAAGCTATGTCCCTAGCCCCTACCTACTTCCATAGTTCTGAACAGGTTTCCACAGAATGTTGTATTCATCGCTAAGAGATTTGCTTTAACCATTTGTAGCAAACATGGTTATGCTTTTATAAACATAAAAATGAGGGCTGTCAGGTCTTAGAATGTTTCTTTTTGTTTTACGTAGACATTTCCCTTAAAAGAACATTATTGGTGATGAAAAGTTTGTTGAGAGTAGGTTCGGTTTGGTTTTTTTTTTTATTTTAAAGAATTCATAGTATATGGATGCTTCTAACTACAGTGGGGTTAATGTCCCAGCAAACTCATTATAGAGAACGTCATAAGTTGAAGATGTTTCCTACTAACCTACTGAATATGGTAGTTTGGTGATGCAGTTGTTTACCACTGTGCTCCAGCATGGCTAATGTTTCATTCATTCAGGGGAACATTTAAAATTTGAAAAATATTTTCTTAGACCAATGGGCTGGCTCAGTGGGTAAAATCAACTCCTGCAAGTTGTCCTGTGACCTCTACATATGTACTATGGCATTGGTATATATACATATACACACACATACACACGAAAATATTTTTAAAAGAAAAACATTTTCTGTTACTGCACATCGCTGTCCTCGTCATAATGTCGAAATCTTAAGTGAAACGATCATACACTGGTAGCTGTCTGCACCGGCAGTTCTACTCGGCACTAACTGCTTGATACTGCAGTTTCTCGGGTCAGTTTGGGAATCTTCCGGGGTTTTTAATCTAAAATTTGACTTTGCCCTTTTAAATAGAGCTTAATAAACCTCAGTAAAGAGAACTGGAATGTTACTGCAATTATGATTTTTATTATTACATAATGCATACTAGAAAAGTCAGATTTAACACAGAAATAAAGTATTGTTTTTCAGAGATTACTACAAATAAAATATTGTCATAATTTTTTGATATTATACCAACTGTCTATTTTCTAAACATGGTATTTCTAATCATTGTATTTAAAAATTGTATTTAAAATGAATGTATTTAAAATCAGCATTGTATGTTCATTGTCTTACAGCTAAAGCTTAATATTAAATCATGGGCATTCTTTCTTCTAGGGCTGATCCCCTCTCCAACATGGTTCTAACCTTTAGTACCAAAGAAGATGCAATTGCCTTTGCAGAAAAAAATGGTATGAGTGAGCTAACTTCCTTTCTTTCTAAATTAAGATAAGATTTTGTGTTCTTAACCTTGAAACCCATCTAAGAATTTAAAATTTGGACAGATACTTAGCTGGTCAGTCACTCAACACCAAGCCAGAGTTTGATCCTTGACACTTGCACACACACAATAACTAATGTGAAGAAAACATTTTTTAAAAGGATATGAAAAGACCAAACTTAAAATAGAGACAGAGAATAAGATCACTTGCTAACACTTTACTTGCTTCTGAATCTTCCTGCAAAAATCCCTAACATATAGTTACTTAAACTCTAACTGTATCATACATCATGAGGTGGTCTACTCCAGTTTTGACATTTCACACTAAAGTTCTTTCTTCTTTTGACCCAAAATCTAATGCCTATTGTTCTACCTGATAGCCTTTTAATTACCTGAAGGGAGTTGTTATCATCCTTACTCTAAACTTTCCTCTAAGCTTAAATGTCTACATTTGCTGTGTTAGTAGATGTGACAAGTCTAATACTGAATATAATTTCCACAGTACATTACATTTATACAGCATAATAATATGTAGAAGCTTTGGGAAAAGCAATAATACATATCAGTTTATGATGATTTTTCTATAAATAAAATTTTAGAATTCTTTTTAAAAATAATTTTCTGCTCTTAAGCCAATATATTGTATTGAAAAGGAGGCATTAGGACCAGAGCAATCTATATACTTTTTGAAATTATTTGTTTAATTTCATAGTGACTTTAATGTTTTTTCACAGTTAAGAGTACTTATAATGGGCTGAAGAAGTGGCTTAGTGGTTAGGAATACTGACTGCTCTTCCAGAGAACCCAGCTTCAATTCCCAACACCCACATGGTAGCTTACAGCTGTCAGTAACTCATGCATGTAGTGTTCAGACACACGCACATGCACACGCACCACACACACACACACACGTGTGTGCACACACACACACACAGAGGCAATTCACATAAAATAAAATTAAAAATAGTACGTGTGAAATGAGAATGTCAGGTGTTTACCTGAAGTGTTGTAGGTAATTGGTAATGTTTGTCTCTGACCCACACCTCCCTCCCTGCATCTGGCATCCTTGCAGTCTGTGTCTCTTATACTTAAATGCATTATTATGTATTTGTACCCAATGCAGTGTGACAATGCATGTGTCATGTGACTTTTCCTGGGTAAAATGTCAGCCAATGACTATTCCCCCAGATAAGGCACCAACAGCAGACCAAAGAAGCTATTCTCCAAAAGCCATGTCCCTGGTGCTTCCTGCCTGGTTTGTAGGCAGCTCCACTGAAGAGTCTCCTCTCCCCAGTAACTGTTTACTGCTTCCGTAACCCCATGAGAGGCCATGAGTCTTACAACTTTCTGAACTTACCAAGTTTCCTTAGTTTCCTGAGCCTCTTTTCCCCTGCAGGCTAGAGCAGTTGAATTTAAAGGAAATAGCTAGACACCATGTTAGGAAATCCCGTAAGTTTAATACAGAAGGAGATATTTAAGTTCTATCTGGGCCATTTGGATTTCCATCTATATTTGCTATCTATTGGAAGACAGATAATAGATACAGCTTAAGTACATTATTAGTATACGGTATTATATGTGAAAAATTTGTGTTATCTAATACGTTTGATGTAGAAATCTGAAAGCACTGTAAATGTTTTCTAGAATAGTTGTTTTGCTTCCTCATTTAGTATTACATAGCCTATGATTAAAAGTCTAAAGTCAGGATCTGGGGGTATATAGGACAATGGCAGAGCATATACTGGGCATACCCTGGGTTTAGAGCCAAACTAACTTATTTGAAACCATGGCTGGTCGTTGTGACTTTGTACTTCAGTTTCCACATATATAATGAGGATTGCTGTGAGGAGTAAATGAATTAATAAATAGCAAGTGATTAAAGAGGATCTGACACATTACTCATACAAGTACATAAATATATCTTATGTTGTTAGTAATAGACCATAAACTTTTGTTCTTAAGTGCACGCTCCTTGGATACTTTTTGGCCAAGTTCTAAATTTCTTATATCTGAAATTGTTGTCAGCATAACCATATTACTACTTTGATTCAAGGTAGCATTTCTGTATTTTAATTAAACAGTTCTATTAATGTTTCCCCTCCTTTCAGCCTTCCATACTTCATGTCTCACACCTTGCAAATTACTCTTCTGGGGTTTGTATCATGAGTTTAATAACAGGAAATCTAATTAAACTGTTAAATCCCTCTCTAGTCTTTCTCTAAGTGGTCACAAGGCATATGTGAGTACGGTTGCTATGTGAATTGCAGGTGTGAAGCAGACACTGCTGCTATTGAAATCAGGTGGTTCTCTGATTTGATTTCCCTCCCGGAAAGAAAGTCAGGCAGTCACAGTCAGTAGGAGATGTCACTTGAGACAGCCCGGCAGACAGTGACTTAGAAAACCGCACTCAGTCCCGGGCTGCAGCACCGCAGAGCTGTCTGAGCAGCTGCTTTGTCTTCAGCACTTTCCACCCAGCCTGCTGCACGCTCACACCCTGTGCCCGGGGAAATCAGGGCTCTGGTGGCTCGGGGATTTAGAGCTACACTGATTTTCAGGATAAGGCTATGCTTTGTATTCACTGTGGTACTTGTGATCTGATATATGTCTTTAACATTTAGCATTATGCATCTTTAAGTAGGTAAGTCCTACTTTTTTCAGGTATAATGAAAGCAAGGTGTCTTAGTCACTGTTCCGTTGCTGTGAAGAGACACCATGAACAAGGCAAATGCTTACAAAAGAAAGCATTTAATTGAAGAATTACTTACCGTTTCAGAGGCTTAGGCCATTATCATCATGGCAGGACATGGCAGCAGGCAGGCGTGGCGCTGGAGAAATAGCTGATCTGCAGGCAGAGAAAGAGAACCTGGGCCTGGCATGGGCTTTTGAAACCTCAAAGCATACCCCTAGTGACACACTTCCTCCAACAAGGCCACACTTCCTAATCCTTCTAGTCCTATCGAAGTTCCACTCCTTGATGACTAAGCATTTCAACTATATGAGCCTGTGCCTGTCATTCTTATTCAGATCACCACACAGGGTCTAAGTAAGGAGCTTGGAGTATTACAGAATCCTCCTAGCATGAAGGATCTCTCCTGAATTCCCCAGCAACCCTCTTCATTATAATTTACTTCTCTTGGACCATTGTATGGGACATATAAATGAAATTTCCTTTCTCCTATACCTAACATCATTTTATTGGGAGCTAATGCTATTGAAAGTGAACCATATGTCTAAATTACCAAATGTAGGACATTGAAATGCTTCAAGCAGGTGTGGTGTCACACACTTGTAATTCTTGCACATGTGGCGGGAAGATTGAGAGTTCAAGGTCATCTATCTCAGGGGTGGCAGGGGTGCTCAGAAGTACTAGTATGTTAAAGACTGCAGGATTACGAGGCTAGCAACTAGGATTCTAATTCCATATTGTCTTTACATACAGGGTAGCTTTACCACCAAGACTTGGTCTTTAATACACATTTGTTTTTCATCTTTGAAATGAGAAGATGGGTTGAATAATTCTCAGAACTTTATATCTTAAGGATGTTAGCTCATGGACCAGCCCTGACCTCATTATTTTCTCTATAGAGGAAAATGTATTTGTGATGGTAAAGGTGGCTCTGTTGAAAGCAAAATCTTCAAAGGTTCTGCATTTATGAGTAGTAGATGCTTACTTTTCAGTAGTATCCAGAAGTCAGAGGCCAAGGTAAAACTGTCACAAAAGAAAAAGAAAATTTATATATTCAGAATGTTCTGAAAACAGTATATTTTCTTAGTTTTTCCTTTCTGTAACATCTAAATGTTAAATTTTAAAAAAGGAAAGTCATGATTATCATTTCCTTGCATAAAGTTATTTGTAGAGAAGGGGGACAATGAGAAGTAAGATTTACAGATCTGCTTTCTTTCCAGACATGTTTATTGACCTCTATTATATTTTGAGAACTCAGGCAACAAAAGTCCTCATGACAAAAGTTAATATTTAGAAATAGTCATAATCCTCATTAAAACCCCAGAAAGCATGAACAGTCAATATCCCACCAAAGTAACATTAAGTAGCAAGTCACATATTTACAATTTGAACACGTTTTTATTTAAAAAGTCATGGGCCAGTGGGGGTGGCTCAGCCAGTTAAAGCACTGATGACCTAAATTTAATCCCTCAGACCACCTGGGGGGGAGAGAGACCTGACTCCCCAAGTTATCTTCTGACACATACAGATGTGGCACATGCACACACACACAGAGAATAAATAGGTACAAGTGTAGTTAAAAAGTCATATTCATTAGTTTATATAGAGTGTATATATGTGGCTTCTCTACGACAGTGGTAGAACTCAGTTGTTGTCATTGTGACCATTTGGGCGTGAAGGCCTGAAAATAATCACTACTTGTCCCATGATGGAAAATATTAGTTGTCTTCTGCTTTGTTACTTATTTTTGTGGTGCAGGGGATCACACCTCGGGTCTTGCACATACTAGGCAAGTAGCCTATCCACTAAGCTCTGTTCTCAGACCCTACTCTTTTCCCTATTCTTCCCCAATTCTGTTTCCCATTCCCACTGGGTAAGCTCTTTTCCATCTAACTTAAACAAAACAAAAACTTTGGGTGTTTTTTGGAAATTAAAGTATAATTACATCGTTTTCCTTTTTCTTTCCTCTAACCCTCCTATGTATACCTTCTTCCCCCTCTGTCAAATTCGTGGCTTCTGCCTCTTTTTCTCTAATTGTATTTAGATATGTCAAAATACACATATGCGCACAGTCCATATGATGTTACTTGTATAGACATGCTTTCAGGGCTGACCACTTGGTACTGGATAACTAATTAGGGAGCTCTTCCCTGGGGAGGACTGTTTCTCCTGCTCTCAGCAATCCTAAGTTTCCTATAGTTCTTTATGTAAGGTTGGGGCCTAGTAAGATTTCTTCCTTTCATATCAGTGTGTCTGTTGATGATGTTGTTCTTCAGGTCTTGTTTAGGCAGCCATGTTGTTAAGCCTTCATGTGTATAGCTTCCCTGATGTTACTAGGAGACACAGTCTCACTACAGACATCCTGATTCTCTGACTCTTACATTTTGTTCTGTCCCCTCTTTCTCAATGTGCCTGGAGACTTGGGAGCAGGAGTTGTGTTGTCGATGGGACTACGCCCCATTTGTCTTCTGCATTTTGACCAGTTGTAGTTTCTGTAATGGTCTCCATCTGTTGCAAAGAGAAGTTTCATTGTTGAAGGGTGAGAACTGCACTCATCTGTGACTATAGGATAAATATTTAGAATGGAGTTAGGAACTATGCTGCTTTAGGAAAGTGTTAGCTGTCGATTCTCCTCCAAGATCCATGACTTCACCAGCCTTGAGCAGTTGGCTAGGTTTCCAGTGCGAGATATGATTTCCCTTTAATTGAGTAGGCCTTAAATCTGGTTAGAGCTGTTGGTTACCCCCAAGTCCTTTGAACTTTTTACAGTGATCCCCTTACAACTCTTGCAGTACAATTGTGTATCTCATTGTTTTCCGTTACAGTTGTTCAGAATGCTCTGTTACATGTCAGTGCTGTGTGGCCAGGCTCTTTGGTTAAGTCATTATGTAGGGCCTAGACTAGATAGTCCTGATACTACTCAAACAGTAACATTTGACCCTGCCTACTAAATACATTATAAGCACCTACCAGGGAAAACAGAATTTTATTCATCTTTGTCTTTAATGTGTTCAATACATATTGGTGAGTTTCAATTAATGTAGTTAGAATTATTTCAGACTCAGTTACTTTTTTGAAAACATAGTAATCTGTAAATTATTCTCCATATCATTTAAACTTTTCTAAGTCATTTTAATTTGCTGTTGCTTCTCTTTCAATAGAAATATTAAATCCTACTGATTGGAAATTTGAAGGAAAAAAATAGAAAAATGATTAGCAATTTCTTTTATGTTTTTAAATAATTTATTGTAGGGATGTTTTGTCTAAATGTGTGTCATGTGCCCTCAGAAGCCCTAGGACTGGGATTTCAGGCTGTTGTGAGCCACCATGCTGGGGCTGGGAATTATAGCACGAATCTTAAAAGGTCTTATTAATAAAAACAAACCTGGAGCCAGGTATTGGGGTGAATACTGAAAGATCAGAGAGACAGAATAAGCCACATCCAACCTCACCTTGCCAACTTCTCAGCTGATCTTGTTTCCTCGGACTGAAAGCCTCTGAGTCCTCATCCGAATGGATCTCAGCTGAACTGCTGCTAAAAGCTTAAAAAGTCCTCTAGTTCCTTGTCCTCATGCCTTAAGTACCTTTCTGCTTCCTGCCATCACTTCCTAGGATTAAAGGCGTGTGTCACCACTCCTGGGTGTTTCCAATGTGGCCTTGAATTCACAGAGATCCAGAGGGATTTCTGCCTCTGGAATGCTAGGATTAAAGGCGTGTGCTACCACTGCCTAACCTCTGTTTAATACAGTGGCTGTTCTTTTCTCTGACCCCCAGGTAAGTTTATTGGGGTGCACAATATATCAACCACAGGGAATTGTACCCAGGTCCTCTGGAAAAGCAGCTAGGGAGTGCTCTTATTCACCGAGCCATCTTTTGAGCCCCCATGTCACTTACTTGCATAAGAGCAAAGGGAATTTGTCTTTCTCTTGAACTTTGATAGGTGAGCCATTGAAAATAAAGCTGACAATTATGAGACTTTCGAAAGGTCAGAAACTTGCAATATTTCATTGTGTAAGCTGTAGAATGGAGTAAAAGTTTGGAGTTGGAACACGGGGACAGATTATAGAAGTGTGAGAAGAGAAAACCCATGGCGAACAGAGATTATCTTATTACGAATTTTTTTTTTTTCTGGTTTTTCGAGACAGGGTTTCTCTGTGTAGCTTTGCGCCTTTCCTGGAACTCACTTGGTAGACCAGGCTGGCCTCAAACTCACAAAGATCTGCCTGGCTCTGCCTCCCGGGTGCTGGGATTAAAGGCGTGTGCCACCACCGCCCGGCGTTATTACGAATTTTTAAGAACTGTGTGTGTGTGTGTGGTATGTGTGTGTGTCCATTTTTTCTTTCCACTATGTGAATTCTGGAGATGACACTCAGGCTGGCATAGTTGGTGGTAAGCACCCTCTGCTACAGAGCCATCTCACTGTCCCAGATTGTCTGAAGTTTTCTGGTAGCATCCCTTAGAACAATTAATGGTAGCCATTCAGAGTTGGTGTGAGCAAGATGGGCAGCTGATCGCTTCTCCTGTGATGAAAAGTTTGTTGTTGTTGTTGCTGCTAATAATAGATGCCTACTATTTTATGAACATGTAGTCAGTTTGTTTTATAGCTTTATGTTGCTGTGCCCAAATACCTAATTTAGACAAATTAAAAGTGATACAGGACCAGGCGAGGTCACTCCTTTAGTCCAGCACTCAGGAGGCAGAGGCAGCTGGACCTCTATGAGTTCAAGAACAGCCTAGTCTACAGAGTGAGTTCCAGGACAGCCAGGGCCATGTAGAAATCCTGTCTCAACACCCCACTACCACTACCACCACCAAAAAAGTGATACAGGAATATTTTGGTGTATTTTTTAGAAGGATGGATCATTCATGGGGAGCCAAGGTCCAGAAACTTGACCATCACCCACCACCAAAACTGCCCTGAGCCAGTGGCTTTAATGTTAACTCACAAAGTCAAAGAATGAAACTTAGGAACCACCAAGGGCGAGTTTTAGAAGTTAGAGATTAAGCCTGGCAGTGATGGTGCATGCCTTTAATCCCAGAGGCAGGTAGATCTCTGTAAGTTTGAGGCCAGCCTGGTCTACAAAATGAGTTCCAGGACAGCCAGGGCTACACAGAGAAACGCTGTTTTCAACAACAGCAAGTTGTAGATTTATAGGTGGGGGCTTCAGATGGGAAAAGAGTAGAGGGTGAGGAGAGCTCCTGTATACATAGTGAGAGGGGTCCCATTGCTCTGCCTTGGATTAATAATAAGGCTTTACCAATGGAGGAAGGGGGATAGGTGAGCTGATGTGTCCAGTTCCTTCCAGCTGCTGCAGGGCCTTATAGCTTCTGCCACATCCTCAGGATGCTTTCTAGGACAGGCCTCTTCCAGCCCCTGGCAAAGGCTGTCTATGCTGCCCACAGACTCAAGGACATTTCTAGCTTGTAGCCAAGAAAGAAACTGGTCACTTTTCCTTGTGCTCTCTTTACCCTCAACTGTTGCTATTCAACAGTTCCCATCAACAACAGAAAAGATTTACTCTGGCTTCTTATTTGAGAAGTCTCAGTCTGCAGTTGATTGGCCCTCTTGCTTGGAGTAGAACATTTCATCAGGAGAGTATGATGTGGAGGCAGCTGTTCAGTTGGCCTGGCAGTGCCTCAGAAGCGGAGAGAGGAGAGAGAGGGCCTCTCATCACACAGCTTCCTCCAAGCAGACTCTGCTCCTGAGGCAGTGTGGCCCCTTTGTGACCAGGCCTTCCCTTGAGCCTTTGGGGGACATTTAAGTTTAAACCATAACTGTCAGATAAAGGGAATTCAGAAAAAGCTCCCTTGGGGAAAGAAGGGCCAGAAACAGGTGAATGGGGGAAGGCTGGGGAGACCTTGGCTCTGAAATCGCTCCTTTGGCTTAAGTACTTGGCAGAGCAGAGCACCAGCCTTGGAAATACCTCTTTCAGAGCCACAACACATACATTTTAGTGTCTGTAAAACTCCCTACAGACAGCAAGTGTTTTTCTGTCAAACTAATGTGGAGCTTATCCCAAGTTTTTAACGCTGATCATCTTGAAGTATATTACAGCATTCTTAAAAATCCGTTTATAATGTTGGCGTTGTTTCTAAACCGTATGTGATCCTTACTCTAAAGTCTTACTTGTAAGTGTTTTGAAATGTAAAGAAGTTAAAGAGGAAGTCTAAGCCTAGTCATGATGTCTCTACTCTATGGAGGCCATGTTGTAGAGTCCAGGTGTAGTGCTGTTTCTGACACAATGACGGAACTTGAAAATTCACCTAGAGCCACACTGACCATATGGGAGGGAACACCACTCTCCATGCCTGCTTAGAATTAAGGTGTGCTATTAATTTAAAATATAACCAGTAACAGTTTTTATTATGTGTTAAAATAATAATTTTTAAATTCCTTGGGCTAAGTATATGATTTGAACTAATTTTTCTTGCTTCATTTTATTCATTTCTTTGGTGTGACTACTAAAATTAAAAAAAAAATGAAATGTGTTCACATATCTCCATTGGACAGCATGGGCCTAGAATCCTTAGCAGTACACAGGGTACATATTATCTCTATATGCTAAATCCTTCATTGGCCTATATCTGAGAATGTATATGAGAAATGAGGGGAAATCATCTATTTTTAACCAAATCAGGTATTCTCTAGGTCTGTCTTTTTACATTAGAATGCTCTCACTCCGGAGACTTAAAGAAGTATTCTTCCTCCAATGGGTTACTTACGAGTTTCTGGACTGTCCCCTGCTTCCTTCTCCCCATACTTCACTTCCTGTGGAAGGCTGGCTCTCTAAGTTTGGGCAGTTGGGAAGACAAGACTGAATGGTACTTAGTCTTCTCCTCTAACTCTTCCCTAATCCCAAATACTTAATACAAAGTGAAGAAAATACAAAGATCCGGATTGTCTTTGGGCTCTAATGCCACATCCTAAACCTCTAGCCCTGCATGGATCCCAGAGGAACTCTTCAAAGATAACCTTTGTTTGTAAAAAGGGGGAAGAGTCTGAGGCCTCTGAAATGTAGATGAACCTTCCTTCTGTTCTTTGTGACTGCAAAGACCAACCTTTCTCACCCAGGTGGCTTTTGTCTTCCCTTGTGCTATGTGAAAGCTGGGGAGGAGGAGGAAGCTACCTCATAGAGAGAGGAGGTGGGAGACAGCTGTGGAAAATATGGATGGTAGAGGCCTAAAACCTACCACCATTTACATGCTAATAAAAACCAGAAATGGCTTTTTCCCCTGTTTGATCTGATTTGGAACTTTGTGACTTTTCTCTGGTATGGCATTTTACCCCCTGTGTTTTTCCCATTGTTGTTAGCTGTAAAAGGCTTTGAAATTCTCAAAACAAGGAAGGTTTTCCTCAGGAATAAGAGAACAGAACAAGCTGTGAAACTGCTTTGTGCTCATGGTGGGTCTGTTGGTGGAGAAAAAACCTCCCTTTGAAGATAGAGGTAGAAGCAGGAAAAATATCCAGCCTTGGGTTTTGAATGTTCACACAAAACACAGTTTCACAGGCAAAGGGAATTAAGAGATAAGTTTATTCTGAACTGAATATGAGTGACATGGATTCAGGTTGCCCCAAATAATACTTTCCGTTATGGAAGTGATTACATGAACTTTTATATTCACCGAACAAAAAGAAGTTATAAATCAAAGCAGATCACAGTCAAGCAAGGAAAACTCTTACGGGGTTTCTTTTCTTTCTTTTAATTGTTTTGGTTTGGTTTGAGACAGGGCCTCCTATAGCCCAGGATGGCCTACAGCTTGTTTTGTCACCTGGGTGATACTGGAACTCATGGTGATCCTCCTGGCGCAGGCACATACACACTTGAATTATATGCCTGCAACACCATGACCAACAACACTGAGTTTTTGTGTCCTGTCTCAGGGTGGAAAAAACAAGAGCAGGTGGGAAGAGCTGGTCTGAGTACCTTTCATTCAGCTAGTTCAGGGTCGGATTGTCCCTTGCGGAGGGTAAGTTCTTGAGATAAGACTGTAGGAAGAAAGTGTGCAGTAAAATGTATTGAAGTTACGGAAGAACAGCAAGCGCAGAGATACAGTAAGTTCGATGCGCATACTAAATACCCATATGGGAAACTTGGGTGAGTGGTTGTAGATTCCAAATTAATGTTTGTTGACCTGGAAGATAATGAGATTTAACTAAAACGTTTATTTTTTAAGTAACCGAAATAGTTTTCTGTTACTAAGCAAAACAGTAAGAGGACTTTGATAAATGGAAGTAGACAGTGACAGCTTAACCAATTTTCCAGACTAGGAGGTAGACAGACTCCCAAGGAGAGAAGCCATGACCAGGTAAGAAAGGTGGCAAACTTCTTCCTCATCCCGGGATCTAACAAAAGCCTGGCAGCTTAAAACAAAGGTCTTGTGGGTTTTTTCTTCTCTCCTGACAGCAGGTCCCTTGATGATGGACTGGCTCTCTGAGTTCGAGGCCAGAGTGGGACATGTTCCACAACAGTGTGGGCCAGTCAACCATTCCATCTTTCCTTAAAGCAACCAACCCTAGATTAGGAGAGGGAGGAGAAAACTCTTCAGACTTAAAAAAAAACAAAAACCCAGCCCTCTCGGAGAGACATGATTTTCAGCTTCCCAGTCCCCCTTTGGGGAGGATCTGCTGCATACTGTGTTCCCTCACCCCCAATAAACACCTTTTTTCAAATGCTGATTCTGTCTGCTCCTGTTAGTGGTGTTTGAGATTTCTCTCTGTTCCCTGTTGTGCTTGAGATTTTTCCTGTCTTTTAATTCTTTAACTGGCAGAGAAAATAAACCCAATCAATAATCACTGGAAAACAGGTGCCTATTTTGGCAACCTTTTTACCCATCAAATTTAACCTCAAGGTGGCTAAGCATCTCTCTCCTGACAATGTCTCTTCCAAAGCAGCTTTTCAGTTGTAGCATGCCAGATAAATGTACTCACTCCAAACACTTCCCTTTGCAGTGTGAAAGAGTGTCTGAATTTAATGAGGTCACCTGTGGAGTCTTAACATTGTGTGTTTGTTTTATTTTGGAAAGGCAAAAATAAAAGTTGAGGGTCAAGTATTATAGCTCAGCAATAGGGCACATACCCAAGCATAAACAAAGCTCTGGGTTTGATAGCCAGCACCACAGAAGTACATAATAAAGCAGGAGGTATTAGATGTGAATGGATAAGCTTGTCATAGGATCATAGTTACCTAAATAGTGAAATTTGCTCATTTCAAAGTCATAGTAAAACATAAAAATTAGCAGAGATGGTAGCAGACCTTATATGTGGAATCAGTAACCTAGGCCCTAAGCCCATCAACATGAAACAAACTTTGCTAAGATTTCTATGTATTTTATGAATTTTTTTCCAGACGTCATAATTCAAGGAAATCATATTTACTTTCATCAACTTTCTGTATTCAGGTCTGTCTTCTTTATGACATAAATATTCTTTTTCTCCTTGATAAATAAGTTATCCTATCATGTTGCTGACTAAGTTTTTTTGTTGTTTACATAAAAAGATTTAACCTCTTGACATTATTATACCAATTTTCTTTTGGGGTGGGGGGACAGTGATACAGGATTTCTCTTTGTGGCTCTGCCTGTCCTGGAACTCGCTCTGTAGACCAGGCTGGCCTCGAACTCACCGAGATCAGCCTGCCTACAGGATTAAAGGTGTGAGCCACCACACCTGACCACTTCTTTTTTTTTTTTTTCTTTTCTCTCTCTCTCTCCCACCCTCTCTCTTTCTCTCCCTACCCCTTACTTTCTGATATCAATTGTCTTTTACTTAGAGTTACTTTGAGTATGAAATCACAAAGGGAATAAGTAGGAAATACATGAACTGGATGTGGTAGCTCACCTCTATGTTCCCAGCACTTAGGAGATTGAGGCACGAGGATGAGAAGCTCATGATCATCCTCTACTGTATGTTGAGTAACACAAGCCTAGGATACACATGACTTTACCCCACCCCAAAATGTGTAAAATTTGATGAACTGATTGATAGTTGTGCTGAGGTTTGGGTGGATAGAGAATGATGTGACTTGGGATTTCTCTAGGCTTGTTCATTTAGCTTGTCCTCTCTGCTGCTCTAGGGCATTTCTGTTCTCTGCAAGTATGACATCCTATTTCAAAAGAAGGATAGGTAGTTCTTTTAGCTTCAGGGGACAAGAGCCAGAGATCAGAGTAGCCTTTCTGCTATTGCTATTGCTGTTTCATCATTAAATACCCAAGTGTCATATTTGGGCTGATGTTCCCTGAACCTTGTCATAATTAATGGGTCAGTAAACCATCTCATTTAGTAACGATCTAGATATCTATCGATGTCATTTGAGTTTAAAGGCATTTTATTTACTTATTGTGTGTGTGTGTGTGTGCGCGCATGTGGGCATGTGCCGTCATGCATATGTCGAGGTCAGAGAACAACTTGAAAGAATTGGTTCTCTCCTCCCACCATGTATATTCTAGGGATCATACCAGGTACTTAGGTCAGCAGGCTTGGGGGCAAGCACCTTTGCCTGCTCTGCTATCTTGCCAACCTATCATCTAAGGTTTTAAGAAGAATCTTGGATAAATTTTTAAGGCAAATTCTACAGAATATGATTTCTTTTGAAATAAAATTGCTGGAGGGATTAATCAAGCCAGTTAAAAGACACTTTTACATTCTCATGACTATAAACAGTAATTCAGAGTAACACTTTTACATGATCGGTAAAGTTATATAACTTGAGAAGGAACATATTCAAATAGAGTAAAAGTCTATGCTTACCAGTTTTGGAGGTCTGCCTGAGACATTCAGCAGATTCACCAACCGATGGTAAGCATCCATCTCAACCAAAGAAATGCTGTACCTATGCTTCAGCCCCTTCACCAAAGCACAGGAGAACACCGCTAATTCCACTTTTTCTAGTTTCCATTTTGCCACTGATTTTGTGGCTTGTTTTTGCAGTCTGGCCATTTGATGATCCTAAAGTTTATAAAAATCTAGAAATTCTGCTGGGTGAGAAAAGAAGACAGTCTGGTTAGTTAATCTTTGCTGTTTTGAGTTCAAATAAATTAAGAATTTGGACTTACTGAAAAGAAAATAGCTCTTTGGTATGAACTAGTTCACAATTGTGGGTTTATTAACCCATCTGAAATTTTAGCACTGAGGTCATAAATGCGGTGTGACTAGCTCCACCTGCATATCTCTAATTCAGAAAAGCCTTTCTTTCCTTCCATTGTGTGTAGTATGAAAGAACTGCACCTTCTGATCAGAGAATATTAATGATGGTGCAAAGAGCAGAATTTATAGGTCAGAGCTAAATTACAATTCTTGGAGTAGTTTTAACCCCCTTAATAGTCATTATTTGTCCACCTGTGTCTGACGTAACATCCTGTGACTAACAGATAAAACCTTTTGAAATGCATTACTAGACTACAGATAGCATCAGAGGCCTGCTGTAACTGAGGAGAGCCTTCTGCTTTAACCTGCCTACTTCATGTTCCCACCAATGGATTTACACGGTGACTCAATCACAAACGTTGTTCTGTGGTTGTAAAACTTCACAGTTAGCAAAGTGGAACATGACTTTAATCTGTATTCCCTGGCCGTGGTCTCTCAGATTTGGCTTGTGAATGAAGCGAACACATAAATTAAAGAAGTTATATTACTCATGAGATACAAAGAAGCCTGGCAGATGTTACAGACAGCCCCAAAAACCAAGTCAAGACTTGGGCATAGTAATGACACTACCAAAATGCCCACCCCATGGTCAGGAGAAAGGTTTTTATTATGGATAAGGGAGAGAGAGACTATCCAGAGGTATCTGGAAGAGTCCAGAGCAGAGGTAAAAGAAGTGGACTGAACATGGCCAGCGCTATCTGCAAGAGAAGAGCAACAGAGACTAGCAGAGGCAGGGAGAGAAACCTTAATAGAGTGGGAAGTAACTAATCTGGACAGCCTGGAGCTAGCAAAGGGGAGGAGTGGAGGATATGAGAAAGGCCAGGAGCCTAACACGTACATGCTTTGAGATGCATAACAAGTATTTGTGAATAGGGATCTGAAGAGGCTGGAGGCTAGCATTGGCTTTGGTATGCACCAGGGGTACATGTCAATAGAAAGCCAGGTGTCTCCTCTGCCAGAGGCAGGGGAGATAGGGAAGTGGCTCTTCGTGACAGACAGAAACCTGGGTCATAGGTTCCTGGGGAATGCTGAATGTATCCAATGGCAGTCCCTTCTATAGTCCATTTTGAGCTGAGCCAAGACTGTCATTTTGGACCAAGTCAGTGGATTTGCCCTTTTGGGGTGCTTATGTTTTGTTTGTTTAAACCTAACAAAGATAACATACACTTGTATGGGGAAAGGAATGTTGATATAAATTTCAAATGGATACAAAATTGGTATTTCTAGAATAAGGTCAGTGGATGGAAGATAGGACAGAATATATGTGCCTGTAAACTGTAGTCATTCACTTCACTGGTGATAATCATGTTCTCTGATATCAGCAGAACACTAAAGTAGATACTGAACAGTTGTTCTAGGAAGATAGACGTGAGTTCCTCCAAGCCTCTGGTCAGGGCCTTTCATCAGTTATCAACACTAGTTTGTTGTATGTATCTCCTACAGATACTTCACACTGAGCTTGTAAACAACAGCATGCTAATTCATACCTGAACCAAGGTTATTCAGCACGCATATTGTCACATCATAGTCTTCTAGCACCATGCCCAGGAACTATTCTTTCTAGTCAGTGAAAGTACCGAATCGAAAATCAACAAAAAATGTGGCTCTAAATAGGCAGTGAGGAGCACACCTGAGAAGTCTGAGGGCTGAACCATAAGACAGAGAATACTTTGCTTGACCTCAGCCAGGAGGTCATTCCAAGTCTGTTTCCCTTCTGTGCACATCAGACCTGAGCACAGAAGGATAGGCATATTGATTTGGGGGCTGCAAATGAATTGTTATGAGTAAGCGGATTCACAGGTGCGCATTATTTGTACCACCAGCCTACCAAAGAGTTTGTCCTGCTTAAGCTCTTCATTCCTAGTCCCTGGTTGAGACATCTCAGGGCACTGAGAGAATAAGGAAGAGGGGTATTCCATAGACCACTCCCTCCTCCCCTTAGAGTTATGGAACCATTTGGAATCATGGTAGGATTCTCTGTGGTGTTTTGGTGGGGTTCCTAGTGCATTATGAGTTAAGTAGGATTCTGGGAAATCTTATGCATAGCCCATGCCCCAGACTAATTACCTCAACATTTCTGGTCATGATTTTTAGATATTTGCATATATCAAGGAATTTTTTTAAAAAGTGTTCTAAATTCTTACTGATTTTGAAACTTTTGAAACAAAAGTCACAGAAATTGATTGATATCTTGGTTTGTTTTATGGCAAATTCTGAATAGGTGTTTCTAATTACTGCTTTGGAAATAATACTAATCTCTATGACAGTATATTGTTTGAGAAATAAACTTGCCGAGACCATTGACTGTTGTGTCAGAGGGGGTGGTGTTTTGAAAGCTGCCACAGCTCCAGCAGGTAGAAGGTGTTTGTTACTCTAGGAAATCTAACAGGTGTTCTGTGTGTGCCTTGATTTGCTTGCTAGCATCTTATGTCCTTTCACAGAAAGGATTGTCCACCAGTCTATCCACAACCTTAGTCCCTTCTAAAAGAATATCTAGATACTTAAAATCATTTCAAAGTGGGATTTTGAAGTGAAATTCCTGGACTTTCTACCTTGCCTTGTCTTAAATGTTAGGTGTCCGCTTGGCCTTCCACTAGGTGTGATATACCAGACTAGAATCCTGTGAAGTGGCTTGAATTACCCTTGTGCCTTCCTTGGTGTCTCAGACTTGCTTGTTCTGATCCCTGAGGTGTACCAGTATCTTCCAATTGTTTGTGTCACATTATGTGGTGCTCACTTGTCCCAGCACAGATTATTAAACTGTTTACTTCCATCCTAATTAATGTCAGGTTTGCAATTATGTTATTGAAGGAGAAGAACCTTTCACAGAATTGCAATCAGGGTTTCTAGAGTAAAATTTGTCATAGGCAGTAAAAGAACAAATGAATGTTTCTCTGTATTTTTTTTTTTTATTACTGAACCATAAATGAAATGGTTCTGTAAATCAAAATGAGTGGGCTTTCCTTTATCTCATATGAAAGTCCTAACTGTTGTGATCCGGTTTGTTATCAAGGGCATGTGTGCATGCATGCATAGTGGATACATGCATGTGTGAAAAGCCTGCACCAATCATTGCATCGGAAATAGAACAATCCAACTACAATGTAGAGATCTATAAATAAGATGGCCTGCTTTTTGAAAAAGAAATTTGTTATTGGACATTAAAGATCACATTTTAAGTTTCGTAAGCATTTGCCAGATGTACTTCTCTTATACTGTAGCTTAAAGTTCAAAATATTTTTGTGAAAGCATTCTACTGTGTGAAACAGCAGTCAGCTTCTCTCATCATGTAGGTGCTGGTGGGTGGATTTGTGGCTAATCTGTGCCATATGGCTACTCTCCTCAGTGGGAAGTGATGGTGGTCCCAGGAGCTTTACTCCATCCCTGGGCAGCTGCCTTGGACTCAGTTGCTTTGATCTTCTTGCACAGCTGGAAGAAGCAGGGTCTGCTTTTGAGTGACCTAATAAGACAGCATAGAGGACCACTGTCGTGGACTGCACCTTCCTGTTCTATAAGCATGCCTCAGACAGCGTACTGTTTCATCGAAAATACAAGTCTGGGTTATTTGTTTTAAGATTCGGACATTGTAAATATTTTACTAAGAAATTGTCTGTGTTCTATTTCATATAACATTCTTCCTCTTTAGGAACAAATTTCAGATGAGAAGTAAAAATAGAGGAGCATATAGAATTCACATAACTTGCCCATTGCTAAGTACATATTCGATATCTTCTTAATAATGTCCCAGAACAGAGCAGAAGTATGTTCTGAGTGGGTGGAAATCTAAAGTTACATCGTCTTACTTTACCTCCACTATCTACTAGACTGCCATCAGCCTGTCTCCTAACCCTGTTGCTTTTTGTCAGACAAGTGCAGTCGCTTGTTCAGCTTTAGGAACAGAAAAACATGAGGGGAGACAGTTGTCCCTATATATCCTGACAATCTTGAGTGACTGGTGGGGCAGTCAGAGAGATCAGATCCAGACCACAGGTTTCTTCGGAACTGTATCACCATTGGTAACAATGTAGTCTAGCTTAGCGTTCTCAGGAGTAAACTAAACCAGGCGCTCATTTCTGTGTCTGAATAGTCCACTCTCCTCTCATGGCACTGACCCTGGCAGCATTTTGGAAGTCTATAACCAGAACAGATAATAGTAGAGCTATGCCTAGGTTCTGATGTAAGGTGAGCAGTAGAATTCATAGTATTTGTCAGTATGTTCCCATTTCTTCATTTCCTTTCAGGATACCATTATTAAACTGGAAAGTATGTCTTGACAGGCAGTAGGTGGTATAATAAAGCATGTTTCTCACCCATCAATTGGCAAAAAAAGATCATGCAGTTCCCAAGTAATCTAACCAATGACTGTCATAACAAGACATAGAATCGACATTAGAAAACTTCTTGGTTGTTCCTTCATAGGTGGAACAAGGTGGAGTGAGCACTGTGGGCACATAGACTTCATTTTCCGGAATTCTTAACAGTCTTGTAAAAATACTTTTTAAATTGAAAAAAAAAAAAAAAAAAACAACAACTACACAATCAGGCTAAAAGTAAGTGGGTAAAATAAAAACGGTAACTACAAGATAAATAAATCTTTAAAAAATAAATATATATTTATTTTATATGTATGAGTACTTTATCTGCATGTATACCTTTATTCCAGAAGAGGGTATCAGATCCTACTGTAGATGATTGTGAGCCACCATGCAGTTGCTGGGAATCGAACTCGGGACCTCTGAAAGAGCAGCCAGTGCTCTTAACCGCTGAGCCATCTCTCCAGCCCTACAAGATACATTTAAAGAAACTCGGTTTTACATATGAGGTGGACAGTGTATGGCTTTAAAGTCAACCTATTTTTCTATGTGTTTTATTTTTTCTTTTATAAATAGATATATTTAATCTGGGTATAAATAAATCATAACCAATTACATATAATTTTGTTTTTTGTTTTTCAAGATAGGGTTTCTCTATGTAATAGCTCTGGCTGCCCTGGAACTCACTCTGTAGACCAGGCAGGCCACAAACTCTGCCTGCCCTTGCCTCCCCAGTGCTGGGATTAAAGGTGCACACCATCACTGCCCAGCACATATAACTATATTATATGTATAACTTACTATCTATAATGCCTGCCCCATCAGCCAAGTAACTTACAGATTCAAACAGAGCCCTCAGTCCACCGGTTGTGTTCTTGCCTCAGGGCCTAAGTAACTACTTTTTCTTTACCTGACACCTAGTGCACTCCCGACCTCCTGCAGGTCTTAGGATACCTTCTCAGGGAGGGAGGGAGGGAAAGAGGAAGGGAGGAAGGCAGGCAGGCTTGCCATCTAGAAGTCATTAGAGTAGTCATAAAAGCATTCCATTCAGATAGTATCTATGTCAGTACCTTGATTACTATGCACTTGTTTAATAATTTTTCTTCCCCATTAGCTTTAAGAAGTTTGGGGAGTTTTGTTCTATTCCTTTGTTTACCTCCAGTCTCTAAAAATAGTCCTTCACATATAATAAGCTATCATTAATTTACACAAATAGCAAGTGTTCAGTAAATATCTATTGCATCTGCTTCATTCGATTGTGTTTCTACACTTATCAGCATTTGCTGATGAATGTGGAAAGTGCCTTAGAAGTTTGTAGTATTTAAATGATCATACTCGGACTAGTCCATTAACTCACCTACCAATACTTAATAACTAGGTTGTTGCTAATTATATCCAGTTCATTACACAGATATAATGGATATAATATATCTGTAATGGAAATTTATTTATATGAATACTTTGACTAGATCCATTCCTCATGACAACCTTATAAAGTAGGTACTATTCTGATGTCTTTTAATAATGTTCTGAAGTGGAAATAACCATTTAATGTACTTGTATTTTATGAGATCCGCTTCTCCTAAACTGTAGTGTTATTAATGAGTAGGAAAGTACTCAAAACATTTACTCTGAGAGTAATGTTGAGCACATGAATTAAATAGGTATTTTTATATGTTTTTTCTTAACCACTTTATTGTGATGAGCTCACATACATCACAATTAAGACAGCCATTCAAACATTTGCTACATCTCACAGAACTGATGCACAGTGAGAAAGGTCATTCTGAAGGCGTGGAGCTTCCCTTGTAAAGCCCTTTCTACACTGTGTGCACTTATCCCTCACACAAAAAAGAAAGAACTGTGACAGTGTTGAAGCTAGTCTAATGGTGACGTTGCCTTTCAGATCTCCCATTTCCTTATAGGTAATGAGCTTTGTTTGAGCGTTGAGTTCTAACAGTGGGATGGTGGAGAATCAGATTCCGTGCTACTATTTTCCTTTCTTGAACAGTTACAGTGGAATACTTTGAACTTCACAGGTCATGATCTATGGCATAACTGATAACTGGATTCCTGCTAAGGACCCACTGGCCTGAGCATTACTCAGTGTACTTTACTCAAGTACTGTCCCCATAAAGAGACACTGGAATTTATACAACCAAGAAGTCACTTGTTTTAACTAGATAATATGCAGTTTGGACATTTTATACATGATGATCATGGAACAGGCTTCAAGAGGAGTTCTTTGAAGACGAGTCCTGAGAGAAAAGAATGCTAGGAAAGTGGATTTTGTAGAGAAAAAGAAAAGCTCTAAGAGTTGCTTAGCCTCAGGGAACATAGGGTAACAGTTTGTTCAAGGAGGAGTGATGATTGGATTTTTCCCTTCTTTGCGGAGAACTAAGTGGGACTCAAAACAGAGATGCTCTTACAAATAAGTCCAGGTTCCAAAGGTATAAAACACACACACAAAGGCATTTGGACAGAAGATACAAAGTCAGAAAAGAACATTTTTGACCAAAGGCTCTCAATTAGGTTTGCCTTTAACTCTCAAATTTAGGAGATTTTAAGTACATTTCTCCAGGTCTTAACAGATGTTCAGATCAGCTGGCTTTTAGTCTGGTCTCAAAATTTGTGTTGTTAGTCTATGATTCGAACTAATGACAATCATTAAACAAATAGTAAGGGGACAAAACTTGTTCATCTCTCAAGGGGGAATGTGTTCCAGACTGTCATAGAGACACTAGATCTTAGAGCACTGAGGTGAATTACACTATTGAGTGGTTTTTGTAGTAGTTAAAGATGTCATATTTTAAGCCATAGTAACTAAGCATGAAGTTCTAAGGAAGGAGAAATTAAATCATGGGTTATATACCTTTACTTTAAAATACGACAACCATCTTCAGGCAACGTTCAGGAAACAAATTACTAAATATTTATATTTCAGATGTGTTGACATTTATTCCTACTGGTAAGTGAACATGAAATTATAAAAGTTAGCCTCTGCTTGCTGTGTTTCTTAAGCATCCTCATTAATTCTGTTCCTGTGGGTTTGTTTTGGTTTTATTTCTTTTGTTTTCCATCTAGGATGGAGCTGTGATGTGGAAGAGAAGAAGGTTCCAAAACCCAAGTCCAAGTCGTACGCTGCAAACTTTTCTTGGAACAAAAGAACAAGGGTGTCTACAAAATAGGTTGGCACTGCTGCATTTCCCCTTGACTGTGAATAAAGTCAGCTGGGCACTATTTATAGTCCGTGGATAATGCACCTCTTAATCTCCTAATAAATGTGACCTTTGAACCACAGGTACACGTGGCAGTTTCTGTTTTTATTGTTTGTGATGTCTCACACTGAACACATTACAATTTCCTGCAGAGAGAGATTGGAGGTGTTCATCCTCTAGGAAATCATGGCATTTAGAATCTACTAAAGCAGATGCCTGAAAACAGCTACCGCCTAGGTGTTTTCTGGTTGCTTTTTAGAGCCACTCCCAAATCAGTTCTGTATAAACTCCAAGCCGTCATTACTATCCTGTCTGAGAAACTCTTTTGCCACAGGTAGAGGAGTGCATGGTTATTGTACAACCTGATAACCCTCAACCTAACTCCCTTCCAGCAAACATTCTCCTTTTCAATTGCAGCTTTCTATTTTCTCAGTGCTTATGGAAGTAAATGGATTTGTCCATACCACGTTCTGCCTTATGACATGTGCTGATTGTGAGTGCTTCTGGTGGAGATTTTTTTGTTCTTCGAAACCAAATATTCAAAACAAAATAAAACCGAGCGTTTTGGGACCTTTGGTGTTTTTAAACTGTTGTGCTTTTAAAATATAAGTAAATACATTTTGTTAGTTGCAACTGTGTGGCCAACATGATTACCCATGAAGCCATGCTGTCATCATGCTCTCAGAAAAATGCCGTGGCTGTGAACCCTCATAACCACCGTATCAGGGGGGTACTTATGTTTCCCATTTTGCAAAGAAGAGATACAAATCAAGACCTAAAAAGGATTAAGTAGTGGGCTCAGGGTAACAGCGCTCGCAGATACTGACGGTGACACTGGAACCGCCTGCTTCAAACCCATGTACCATGTAGCTTCTGGTAGCTGCAGAGAAATGTGCTTTAGTAGTAGCATGTTAGCTCCTCACTGTGTGTAAATGTACATTTTCTCCATTTTTTCAGAGAAACACCTGTAACATGTTGCTCTAGCTCAACAAAGTGAATCAGAGAATACAGTTTTGTTTGGGGGAGCATATTGACAATCCTTTAAAAACATGTGAATACATACTGCATTTCATTCTAAAAATCTGCCTCTAATTAAACAGCCAAGGGATGGACACAGAGATAAACAGAGATTTTCTCTGCAAAATTGTTCTAAAAGCTAGGAAGTTGAAACAGTGTAGATGTCTAGTCGAAGAAGTTGAGGTGAATGGAGAATTATGGAACTATTAAAATAGAAGATGTACCTGGGCTAGGGAGAGATGGTTCAGCAAGTAAAAGCATCTGCTGCCAAGCCTGATGACCTGAATTGAGTTTGATGCTGGGGTCCCAGGAGGGAGGGAGGACCAACTTCTGCAAGTTCTTCTTTGACCTTCACTAGCACGTAAGCATGCACACTAAGGAAAATGTTACAATAAAACAAGGTACATCTATGTGAATTTTAGAAGGGATGCCCAAGGTATATTTGTTGAAAAACCAAAAACCACCCACAATTCCAGAACCAGGTACTCCCCAGCCCACCTTTAGTGATCCAGCACCAGTGGCTACATGGTCACTAGCCACCAAATGCGACATATTTTCACTGTCGCCATGAATCGCGTATTCTCCCTATTGCATGCGTTACACCCTTTGTGAAGCCCAAGCCTTCACCACAGCTTGTTCTCTTTCTCCCATCCTCATTCAGGGGCAGCCCCTGCCCCCCATAAATCTCTCATGTGAGTTCTGCTGCATGGCATGACTTTGTGGCATTCCTTGGCCATCTGATCACCACAGACACACACACACACACACACACACACACACACACACACACACAAAAAAAAAAGAACACCTAACATTGGTGCCAAGACTTGGTAGGATATCCTAGGGCCTAGGGCTTATGCCCCCCTTTGGGGGTCTAAGCTACACTGGGACTCTATCGCTTATCTCCAGTCAACCTGCACAGACCCACCTCTGGCTCACCTGTCACTGAGCACCCATCCAACAGCAGCAGTTGGTAAGTTTTTCCTTTGATTAGTGCAAATGCTTCCCTGGATCCAAGGGAGTAATCATTGAAGACCCCCACCCCTCTGGTATTCTTGGAGGTGGAGGTACCCTCAGCCACGATCTTTAAAGCTACAGTTGGCCCTCTTCACCTACCCCACCTCTGACCATTTCAATTTTTGAGCATGTTTTTGCCTTTTGGCTTTCCTTGAAAGCCCTGGTACTAGACACCCAATCTCCTCAGGCTTTTCGCTCTGACCTCCAGAATGTAGTGATGACTCACTGAACGGCACTGTCTTCCTTGTTCAGTCCCCCCTGAGTCCTGGGGATCCCTTGGGCTACAGGCATAGAACCTTTCTCTGCTCCTCACCCATGGGAATGGAGTCATACATACCTTCTGGCTCCCCTTTGGGATGCCTCTTAGAGGACATGCGATCCCTCGGCCTAGTGCCTGACTTAAGGGCCTCTAAAGTTATCTGCCTTTGCAGTCAAATCTGGCCTCAATATCTGTGGTAGTTTGAATGTATTTGCCCCCCTCTCATAAGCTCATAGGGAGTGTCACTATTAGGAGGTGTGGCCTTGTTGGAGGAAGTGTGGTCTTGTTGGAGGAGGTTGGATGACACACTTTTAATCCAGACCTTGAGGCTGGAGGGAACATCTTTAACCTGGGCCACACCTTCTGTTGGAAGTGTGCCACTGTGGGGGCAGGCTTTAAGGTCCTTTTCTCAAGCTTCACTCAGTGTGACAGTCAGTTGATTTCCTGTTGCCTCTGAGTCAAAAATGTAGGACTCTCAGCTCCAGCACCACTTCTGCCTGCATGCTGCCATGCTCCCCTTCATTATCATAATGGACAACCTGTGAAACTGTAAGGGAGCCACCCTCAAACGTTTTCTTTATAAGAGTTGCCATGGTCATAGTGTGTCTTCATGGCAATATTAAACCCTAACTAAGTCAATATCCCTTAGATAATCACTCAAAAAGCTGCCCAGTGGCACCCTAGATCCCAGTATTATTCAGAACCTTTATAACTACTGCCAGCTATTTGGAAAATGGAAACAGATTCCCTATGTGCAATCTTTTTTTTAACCTTTGCTCCAAGCCTTCCTTCTATTCTCCCTATTCCCCCAACTGAGCTTTTAACTATGAAGTCTGAACAAGATGATTCCTACCCTACTCATGATCCCGCTAATGAGGCCCCCTCACCTTTACCAGCCTTGACCCATAGCTCCTTCTCTTCCTCCAGCTCCTTCGGTCTCCTCACTCTCCAGCAGTAGGCTATTCTAACCATCCCATCCAAGCACCTACTTTCACCCCACCAACAACTTGCAGTCCCCTGCTACTCACTCCCACTCCACTGTGGGACTCGCTCTACCTCTCCCAACCCGACCTAACCTGGCCCCCATTCTGCCTTTGCAGGAGGCTGCCAGGGTAGACACCCTGGTCAAGGTACATGTCCCTTTTCATTAAGTGAACTCTCAAATAGAAAATGAATTGGGGACTCCTAACTGCTCTACTTTCATTAAAGAATTCCAATATATCACCCAATCCTATAGTCTCACCTTCTACGACATATATATATATATCATATATATATATATGATTCTGACTAGCAACCTACTTCCCAAAGAGCACAGGCAAGTTTGGGGACAGGCTAGAGCACACACAAATGAAATCCATGAAATTAACACAGCACACCTGACCAGGGCTGAGATGATCCAAACTGGGATGCCCAATGGAACTACAATACCCTAGGTGTCATTCTAGCTAGAGATCAATTTACAACATGCCTCCTCTCCAGTCTCCATAAGGCTGGCCTCAAACCAATCCAGGACAAACAGGAAAACCCATCTCAATTCCTAGAATACCTTACAAAGGCCCTTTTAGAATATACCAATCTAGACCCTAAAAACCCAGTGGGTAAACAACTCCTCATGACCTATTTCTTTTTCCAGAGTTTCCCTGGCATTAGGGCCAAGCTTAAGCATCTGGAGAGAGGACCCCTAATCCCACAGGCAGAAGTCTTAAATGCGGGCCTTTAAGGTGTACCATGATAGAGATGAAAAAGTCCATAAACAGAAATACCAAATGCTGGCCAAGGCCAGTCAACCAGCTTCAGCGACTGCCCAGGCTCCCTTGCCTCCTAAGGCTCAAGGACCACGGGGTCCCTTCTTAAAGTGTGCTCAGGAAGGTTACTGGGCCCAGGCCTGCCCTAACCCTGCAGGCCACCCCAGCCATGTCCAAAGTGCCATCAAGAAGGACATTGATCTGTTGACTGCCCCCCCCATGTCCCTCAAGACATGGGAACATCAGACCCAGATGGCCATCCAACCAACATCTTAAACCTGGAGTCTGAAGGGGATCCCAGCTCCCTTGGCCTAACCAACCAATGTCATCTCTGACAGGGAGCCCTTGGTAGTCATTATGGTATCAAGGCAGTCCGTCCCCTTCCTCCTGGACACTGAGGACGCTTACTTGGTCCTGATAGAGATTGGAGAACCCACCTCTCCTCATTTCCCTATTGTCAGGGTAGGGGGACAGTCTTACAACCTCATCAGACCCCATCACTCAATTAATTGTATTTTCAGGGGCATTCCTTTCATTTCTTCCTGGTGGTGCCAACCTGTACCGTCCCCTTATTGGGAAGGGATCTTCTAGCCAGTGGAAGACTATTTCCTCCCCCCGCCCCATTTGCCTGATCCCAAGCTCACCAGTAGCCTCTCTCCTCCTCCTAGCCACCCAAACTACTGGTTCCAACATGTCATCTCCTTTGCCAGCCTCCTGGGTGAACACCCCAAGTCTAAGATATCCAAAACCCTCTGCTGCCAAACACCATTCCTCCATTGTTATCCAATTACAGGACCCTACCCAGTACACCCAAGCCCAGTACCCAGTCTCACTCTCCAGCACCTCAGGGAGCTTAAGCCTATCATCTCTGACCTCCTAAGAAAAAAATCAACTTCACCCCACATCGTCCTTTAGCACCCCTATCTTGCAGTTAAAAAGTCCAGTGGGGCCTGGTGCCTGGTTTGAGATCTCCATCTCTTTAATTCTTCAGTGGTCCCCCCTTCTACCCTTACACATTCCTTTCCACTACCCCTCAGGGACCTCCCATTTCTCAGTCCTGAACCTCAAGGATGCCTTCTTCTCTTCCCCTTGACACACAGTCACAAACCATCTTTGCTCTCACCTGGACTGACCCTGACACCCACCTCTACCCAACTTACCTGTACTGTCCTACTCCAGGGGTTCCAGGACAGCCCACACCTGTTTGGCCAGACCCTGGCCTCTGATCTACTCTCTGTCTCTCCCCAAGTCTAAACTTATACAATATGTAGAACACCTTCTCTCCTGTGGTCTGTCCCTATGAATTAGTCAAACTGACACCTCTGCTCTTCTAAATTTCTTGTCCAGCCAGTGCTATAGTCTCACCATTTATGGTCTAGCTGTCTACCCCTCAGGTCACCTACTTGGGCCTAACCACTACCCCAAACCATAAAGCCATTTCCTTGGATAGAAAACACCTAATCCAGTCCCTCAAGGTCCCCTCTACCAAAGAGATTTTAGCATTCCTAGGAATATCTGGCTTCTTAGACTCCTGGGTCCCCTCCTTTTCCTTCCTTGCCCACCTTCTATGAGGCAGCTCTTGCCTCCTCACATGAACCCCTTCTCACACCCATTACCAAGCCCTTTCAGAAGCTCCAGCAGGCCCTCCCTCCTTCAGGCCCCAGCACTATACCTTCTAGGCCTAACCCGGCCCTTCTCCCACAGTTTAACAAAAAAGAAGGCTGTGCCCATGGAGTCTTAGGCCACCAACTGGGACCTTCCTTTGTACTCGTGGCCTACCTGGCAAAGAAATTAAGACTTTACCACCCAGGGATGGGTACCCTTCATATGCATGTCAGCAGCTCCTCATTCATGGACCCAAAAGCTAACTTTTGGGTCACCTAGCACTATCTTCTCCTACAACCTGTTCCACCTGTTAATGTATAAAGGCTTACAAACTCCCCCTCCCTCCCAGGTTCTCTGCCTCCAAGTGGCACTAGTAGAAGATGCCAAACTTACTTCTCAATCATGCCCACCCATCATCATCTCAAATCTTCCCCGACCAAACACCAACCACTCCCTGTCTCATTCTTGCATTGAAACCTTAAGAGGAAATACTGCCCCATCCTGCGCATACACAGGAGGGCACATTGCCTCAGGCCATCTACACCTGGTCACAGATGGCAGCTCCTTTTTATACAAGGGGGCCCGAAAAGTGGGCTGTGCCATAGTGTCAGATACTGAGGTGGTTGAGGCACAGGTACTCCCTGCCCATGCCACTAATCAATAGGATGAACTAATAGCTCCTACCCATGCCTTCCACTTGGCACAAGGACAATCCCTTAACATCTACACAGACTCTGAATATTGCCTTCCAGAGCCTCTTGTCCCATGCTGCCATCTGGAAAGAGTGCAGACTACTTACAACAAAAGGAGAATCAATAACTAACTCAGACCAAATTATGGCCATGTTAAAAAGCCTCCCATGTCCCACAGCTATAGGAACTGTCCACTGCTGGACCCACCAGACCAACAATTCCATCATCTCTAAGGGAAATAATTGAGCCTATGAAGTGACAAGAGCTGTGGCCCTTGGAGGCCCAGACCCATCTCACCCATTCCAGGACGTGTTTGCATTACCACCCACATCCCACTACCACCCTCCCAACATGTAACAAATTCTGTCCCATCTACACCAGCTCTTTGAGCCTAATAGCCAAGACTTGTCTCACTTCATTAAAGCCCAGCCATGAGGGTTTGTATCTCTTAAGGCTATTACTGCCTCTTGTAAAATATGACAAATGTCAGACCCCATCTCCAGTTACCACAGCCCCCCTTTTCCTTCTCACCAGACCAGAACAGACTGGCAACTTGACTTTACCCATATGACCACAGTGTTAGGTACCTCCTGGTCTTGGTGGACACCTTCTCAGATGGATAGAGGCATTCCCCAACAACAACAAAAGGACTCAGTCTCCAACCTCATTCCTCCCTTTGGACTCCTTGCATCCTCCAGTCAGACAGTGGCCCTGACTTCACCTTCCAGATTTCCCAAACCCTATCTAAAGCCCTCAGCATCCCTTGGCATTCCATATTCCATACCATCCCCAGTTCTTGGGAAAGAGAAGGAACTCACCGCTTATTAAAAGATAACCTTGTCACCAGGCAATGGTGGTGCATGCCTTTAAACCCAGCACTTGGGAGGCAGAGGTAGGCAAATCTTTGAGTTCAAGGCCAACCTGGTCTACAGAGCAAGTTCCAGGACAGCCAGGACTACACATACACACAAATACCCTTGTCAGGCAGCCTGGTGGGACCACCCACAAGAGCCCACTGCAAGGGAGTGGCCTGACAAATTCAGCTGCCATCCAGGCCCAGATCCAACACTTCATGTAGGTCAACCCAACATCTACTCCACCTCTGAGCTGCTGGACCTCCAGGAGGAACTGGAACTGCAGAACCAGATTCGGGAACATGTCATTGCCATTGTCAATGAAAACCTAAAGCATGGCTGTCTCTGTGATAGTCTGCTATTTATGGTGCTTCAGAGACCAGAGGCCAACCAGACCAATGACTTGTAGCCATGAGTATTTGCATACAGAGCTGTGTGGGCAAAAAATATACTAAGTGACGTGCTGCAGCTTCCAATGCTACTGTGATGAATGAATTTACAGTGGAGGGGTGGGAAGGATGGAGGAGACTGAACCATGTTGACGTCAGATGCCTAAGCATGTGCATGGTCTGTACTGTCTGAGGTCATGTTGATTTCTGTGGTCCATGCTGCCCCTGGGAGCCATGTTTGGGCCTGTGGTCCTGCTGTAGTTAGGGTAACAGCAGCCCTTGTTACCACCAAAGGCCATGTTGATATCTGTGGCCCATGTTACCACTGAGGGGCCATGTCTGGGTCCATGATCCTGCTGTAGCTGGGGGCCATATTGATGTCAATGGCCTATGTTGCTATTGAAAGCCATGCAAATGTCCATTGTTTGTGCTGCCACCTGAAATCATGTTGATGTCTGTGATATGTGCTGCCACCAAGGGCCATGTTGTGGTCTGTGTTCTGCTGCAGCCAGGGGTCAAGTTTGATGTCCATAGCCCATGCTATCACTGAAAGTCATGCAGATGTCCATGGTCTGTGCTACCACCTAAAGCCATGTTGATGTCCATTGGTTGGGCTGTCGCTCAGGGCTGTGGGTTTGCATGGCCTATACTACCACTGGAGATCCTGCTGAAGTCCATGGCATGTGCTGACACCAGAGGCCAGGTGGATGTCCATGATCTGTGCTCCTACTGACTGTAAGGTCAAGGAAGCTTCTGTAGTGGTCACAATGACTGCAGACTCATAGTTGAAAGAGAGACATAGAAGGTTTCTGTGACAACCCCTACCCCTACCCCCAAAGAAATTAATGACCTAGACAGGAAGCCATCAAAGAGAACTCTCAGTTGTGATAAGAATGCTGAAGTGTAGCTCTCTACAATAGATGGCCTACTGAGGGATGTGTGTGGGGAAAGGCTCACTTCTCTTTAAGAGGCAGGCCACTGGAGTTTGACCATGCTCCGGTGACTATATGGACAACAAAAATCAGACTTGCCCTCTCTCTCTCTCTCTCTCTCTCTCTCTCTCTCTCTCTCTCTCTCTCATTTTAAATCTTTTTGGGGGGTGGAGAACTTGAATGCAAGGGTAATAGTTGTGTGTTATGTGAACTTCCCAAATAAGCCCTTTATTCCTCTACCTCAAGATAACTTCCCTTCATATATATCAACCCCAACAGGACCCTGCTCCCTTAAGTTTCAGAGGACACTGAGATCAACCACCTTGTCCCCAGTTCCAGAAGAATGAGGCTTTACCCCAGCAGCCATGCTCAGCTCTACCGGATTGGATATAGGTGTTGTGGGATATTTGTACATTGTATGAAGATATATTGCTGTGTTGGTTTAATGAAGAGCTGAACAGCCAATAGCTAGGCAGGCAGTATAGGCAGGACTCTGGGCCTGGAGATGTAGAAGAAGCAACATGGGCAGTACAGAGAGATGAGGTAACGAGCCACATGACAGAACATAGATTAAAATAAATGGGGCTTTAACTTACCAGAGCTAGTGGGACAAGTCTAAGCTAAGGCCAAGCTTTCATAATTAATAGTAAGTCTTGTGTAGTTATTTGTGAGCTGGTGGCCCAAAGAAAAATTCAACTACACATAGGTTTTTGCTTCTTTCCCTCTTGTCTTCTGCTTTCCAGGGCAACTCTTACATATGGAGATTCAAGGTTCACAAAATCCCACTTCTAGCAAATGGTCCTTCCAAATAGCATTAGATAATTGTTCCATCCAGGCTCTCAGGTGCCAATTAAAATTCCCATCACCCCTGTATGCACCCTTCCTTCCTCAACCCATGACCTTTCCACCCACTTCCTCTATGACCAGACAGAAGGGTACTGTAAATGGCCAGACATATGGAGGCTGCCCATATTGGTCTTGCCAATACCACATGTGCATCCTTGCTCCGATTCCCTCTTCTATTGACAAGATGGGGCCCTTTACCTCTATGTCAGGAACCCATAGGATCTCAGGAGGGAAACAGGTGCTACCAGTAAGTTCTACTACTTCTTCAACCCATGGCACTCATAAGCACATGCAAATCCAGAGAAAATATCTCCTGATTACTCAATCCCTGGGGATAGGAGTGATAGAGGAGGTGATTCAACACTCCTTCAAGACCACAGCCTCCTTAATATCCCCTCTCCTAAATAATACAAATCTGTCATTTTGTCTCCTTCAGACTCGGACCTTGGCCTACCAGCTCCTTAATGTCACCCAACCAGGCAGCTTTGGGGATTGCTGGCTGTGTGTTCCTCCTGGACTAGCTCACAACTGCCACTTACAGCCACCCCTGTCACCTCATCAAATAACCTTACCTCACCATCCACCTGTGTCCGGCATTGCCACAACTCCCTACCGTTTTCATATTGTCCTCTTTGGCATGGCAAACTGCTTTAAGTCATCCAGGACACATTTTCAATCTCTTAGGCTACAATAAAACCCTAACCCTTGATACCCCACCTCAGCCCCAGTACCCTACCGTCCGCAGCACCTCAATTCTTTGTGGTACTCAAGTCTACCATCACCAACCTGCCAGTTGGCCAGGAGTTTGTGTGCTAGTATTCCTCTTCCCCAATTTAGGGGAGATACATAGAGAAGAGCCCCTGTGGATTCTGGTGGTGGATTCAGCAGCTGCCAGACATAATAAAAGGGCAGTTTAAATCCTGCCTTTTGTAGCTGTCGCAGGAATAACTATGGGTGTTGCCACTGGGACAGCAGGACTGACCACCTCTCTAACCTTCTAGCCCAGTTTTCTTCCTAATTTATTCAGGACCTCCAACAGGTGTCCCAAACCATACTCACCCTTCAAGGACAAATGGACTTCTTGGCAGCAGTGGTACTCCAAAACCAATGGGCACTAGATCACCCTACTCCTGAAAACAGGCAGCCTTTACCTCTTTCTCCAAGAAGAATGCTGCTTCTATGTAAACCAATCAGGTGTAGTAAAAAGCAAAATCCAACAACTTCAAATAGACCTCTAAAGAAACGTAAGAAACAACTTTATGCCTTCAGCCCTTGGGCCTTTGAGAACCCCATATGGAACTGGATACTGCCCTTCCTGACCACCCCCTTCTCATTTTCCTGCTTTTACTAATTGCAACCTGTTTCATCAATTTCTTCTCTGTTTCTCCAATGACAAATTCAAAAAAAAATCTCTAATCAAACAACCAGTTACTGTTACAAGGCTACCAACTCCTAGCCACAGAGCTGGAGACTCACAACTAAAGAGCATGTCCTGACGGTAAGTGCCTAGACGATGTCGATGCCCCAGACAACAGGAAGCGGTCTAAAGAGCACAATGCCCCCATTCCTGCCTCACCAGTCATCCCTTTATATTTCATCACCTTTTATAATAAAAAAAAAAGGGAGGAATGTTGGAAAACAGAGAACCACCCGCATTCTAGAAGCAGATGCTCCCCGAGCCTGCCTTTAGTGACCCAGCCCCAGTGACCATGTCATCACCAGCTGCCAAGTGCCAACATTTCCACTGTTACAAGTCTCACATTCTCCCTATATGTGTCTGCTGTACCCTTTATAAACTCCAAGCCTTCATGGCCTGCTCTCTCTTCCATCTTCGTTCAGGGACAGTCTTTTGTATGACTCCACTCCCACCCCTTCAAATCTCTTGTGTAAGGTACATTGCATGGTGTGACTTTTTGGCATTCCTTAGCCCTCTGATTGCCATTAAAAAAAAAAAAAAAAAAAAAACCCTAACAACATTGCTAAGTGAAAAGAAGTCAAGAATGTGGTCTAGTGAGAAGGCAATTTCATTTAGATTGCCTTCATATATGTCTATATTTTAGGATGATTCTACTGTAATAGTTTTCCATTTGACCCCTCGAATGGCACATAGTTTTAGCTATTCCTCACTGTATTGCCCTCTCTTGACTCTCCCTCCCTGAGTGACCCTCCCTGCCAGTCCCTGCCTCACTCATCCATAACTATCTACTCCATTTTACCTTCCTAGGGAGATCCTTCTCTCCCCTCAGTCCTTTGTACCTAACCACTGTGGTTATACAGATATGGTTTGCTTATCAAAGACTAAACAGCTGACATCCACATATAAGTGAATACACACCACATTTATCTTTCTGGGTCACCTCACTTGGGATCATTTTTTTCTAGCTCCATCCATTTACCTGCAAATTTCATGATTTCATTTTTTTTTCAAATAACTGCGTAATAATCCATTCTGTAAATGTACCACATTTTCTTTACCCATTCACCCACTGAAGGACATCTAGGCTGCTTCCAGTGTCTGACTATTATGAACATGGTTGGGCACCGAAGATAAGAGAGAAGTACCTTGGTCAAAGAAAATGTTAAGTCTAAAAAAACCCAAGCACAAAACATCCAGGAAATCTGGGACACTATAAAAAGACCAAATCTATGAATAATAGGAATAGAGGGAGGAGACGAAGCCTAGGTCAACAACACAGAAAATATTTTCAACAAAATCATAGAAGAAAATTTCCCTGGCCTGAAGAAGGGGGTGCCTATCAAGGTACAAGAAGCATACAGAATACCAAATAGACTGGACCAGAATAGAAATTCCAAACAACACATAATAATCAGAACACTAAAAATATAGAACAAAGGAGGAAAAAAGCAAGTTGCAAGGAAAAAAAGACCAAGTAACATATAAAGGCAGACCTGTTAGAGTAACACCTGACTCTTCAATGGAGTCTTTATTTAGTATAGATTGAACCTAAATCCAAATCAAGTAGCAGCACACCAATTTTGGTGATCCCAATAACGTTAAATTTTTCTTCATATTTCTAAAATGAAGAAGGTAGAGATTAAAAAACTATGGTATCTACTCATCACTAATAAACTAATGGTTGTTCTTCCTGTGTACCATGCAAGGTACTTTGTGGGGGCAGGAATGGGGGGGTGGCTGTCTCCTCTAAGAGTACATGGCTGACCTCTTCAGCCCTATGAAGTTGATCTTACAGAACTGACAGGGACTGTCGGGTGCTTTGTGCTCTTTGCTTTCTTGGGATTGTTAATTATTGCTTTGAACATGCTCTGATTATGGAAGTGTTAGAATAGCATGCTATATAGAAAATTATAAAGAAAAATGTGAACGTGAAATGTACTACTCTAATTGCTGCACAGTAGGGTCTGATTCTGGTGATTAATGCCCTTGTATACATTTTTTTTGCTTATATAAAACAAAATTGTAAAAGCATTTTACATTTGAAAACTAAGAAAATTGCACCAAATGCCAACCCCCTTTTTTCACTTAATAAATTGTTTCCCATTGACATTGTTCTTCCACATGATACTTAATTTCCAGACAGTATAAATTCCATTGTACCTCTTCAGCTGGACTGCAAATAATATCTGTAACAGGCTCGTTCACAGGCTAGCTCAGTGCACATTGCCTTGCTTAAATAATCACTCAAGATGTTGTTAACACTCATCTGAAAATTATACTGAATGCTCAAGGTACTTATAAACAATTTTTTAAATTTAAGAGTTAATTTATTAAAAAATATAATTGTGTTTTGTCCTAAATAATGTAAAAAATAATCTTTCAAAAAGTCTCCAACACTGAAAAAAGATCACATAATTAGTACAGAGTAGATTTCTTTGGAGATAAATTAGAATTGTAAATGACTTTAAGTCACAAAACTGCAAAGAAAGACTGGAGTCTGGCTTGTGGTTTAGTTGATCACCTATAAATATAAACTGTTGCCACTGTTAGAGTGGTAGGTCTAGGCTGAGGAAAGCAAATGCTGGGGTTGGGGACAGCTCTGGGGAGGCAGCTGGAGTCTCTCCACTTGGTGTTTGACAAGGGCTTCCATTAGTGCAAAGGCATGCAGCGTTCACTACTCCTCTTTCTCTGACCAGATGCCAGAATCAACTGAAGGGAGAAAGGATTTGTTTTGGCTCATGGTTTCAGACAGAAGCTAGAGTGTTGATCATGATGCAAACAGTGGAGCAGAGACAGCACCTCAAACCATAGCAACCCGAAAGCACAGAGAATGAGCAAGGCTGGGCTCCACCTCCTGCCGTCCACCATCTCCCAGTAACATCATCATATCATGAACCCCTCACGGGATTACCCGTTTATTACAGCGAGCCTTTGTGAACTAATGTCTTTCAAAAGGTCCTCAGAGGTAAATTCAGATCTCCTAGGTATGTCTTATCCAATCAGTCCAGTCAAGAGGGCACAAAAGCAATGCTCATTTGAAAACAAAGTGTATTATGATAATATTTGGTAACAGTGTATTATAATAGTATATTTTCTCTTCATCTAAAAGTCAGATTTTTTTTTCACCAGAATGTTCTCCAAGCTTTTTTATAAAATGGTGAAACATCTGATGATGGACAGTTAAGTGAAATGAGTTTCATATATCTTTCTGGCAGGGTTTGGGGGGGAAACGTGTTATTATAATAACAGTGTCACAATAAAGATGAATTAACATTTACTCAGTAGTGTTACTTTGCCTAATATTGTTCTTTGAGAGTGGTAGAGGGGCGAGAAAGGGTCTTCCTAAGTAGCCCAGACTGGCCTTAAAGTTATGATCCTTCTACTTCAGTCTCCCAAGTGCTGGGATTTATGGAATACACTACCACACCCAGATGCGGGGTTGTTCTTCCTAATGATTTTTTAAGAGTAGAATTTATAGTATACTCTAGCCAATAGTTCACACTTCTATTGAATCTTTTTGTTTGTTTGTTTTGGTTTTGGTTTTTTTTGAGGCAGGGTTTCTCTGTGTAGCTTTGGCTGTCCTGGGAATCACTCAGTAGACAAGGCTGACCTCGAACTCAGTTATCTGCCTGCCTTTGCCTCCCCAGTGCAGGAATTGAAGGCGTGTTCCATCGTGTCCAGTTTTTTTTTTTTTTTTTTAAGATTTTAATTTTGTGTGTATGAGCTCTGCCTGTATGTGTGTATGTATATACAACACATGCATGTAGTACCATCGGAGACCAGAAGAGGGTGTCAGATCCCCTGGAACTGGAGTTACAGATGGTTGTTAGCCACCATGTGGGTGGTAGGAGCCAAACCCACGTCTTCTGGAAGTGCTCTTAACTGCTGAGTCATCCATCTCTCCTGCCTCCCCTCCCTGTTAATGGTTTTTAAAAAAATCATCAACTCTTCTTCTTTCATATCATTGGACATTATTTAAGAATCCAAATTGGTCATTGTGTAGAATTCCAAAATTATATTTCTTTACTTGAGATTCAGGTTCACCATATATGGTGAGATTGTTCTCTCTATAATCAGTATGTCCTCAAAACTTCCCCTCTGAAGCCACACGTCACTGTCATCAGACACAGCTGATGTTAAATCTGATCTGTTATATGTAATGTTACTAACATGAATGTTGGCATTTCCAAGGGCATGGATCCAGTTTCCCAATAAATCTGTTATGTAGCTGTTGGGACTCAAACTCAGGTCTTCTGGTTTGCACCCTGTTCTAATTGAGCCATTTCCCTGGCCTGTGGTCATTTTCTGGTTCTGTCATTCATTTCAAATTTACTAATTAGCCCAACTAAGCTTTTGCTGTCGCTGTCATAGTTGTTAGGTTCATTACTACTGACTAACGGATTCATAATCCTTACTGTCCTGCCATTACGAGCTCTTTCAAACTGACTCATGTGCCCTTAATATCTCTTCATCTATTTCTGAGTACTTTTTGATTTCTGTAACATTTTCCGTTCCTGTACATAATACCTCCTCAGAACTAGAATCATTTCTCCAAGGAGGAGCATTCATTTCAGTGGAGAACAGGATGTAGACATCAAGACTAAAGTCTTGTAAATTCTCATTGTTACATCTAAAGACATCTAGTAGACAGTTCACAGACACATAAACACACACACTTAGTAAATGGTTCCAGCCCTGTTGATACCAGGGAAATCACGGTCCTCCCCCAAGGTTCTTAGTCTCATTAATAAAAGAACTTAAGAGGGAACTCAGAAGTCCAAGGATAGTATCACTGGAGTGTAGAAGACAAACTCCAGGGCAGGCTATCTCTGCGGCTGCCTGGAAGAGGAGGAGGGAAAAGGGCATGCTGTTAAGTAGTCCGGTCAGTGGCAGACAAGCAGCTGCATGGGAGGAATGGGCTGGGGTATGGGGGTTGCTTTATAGACAGAATAATGAAGCCTAAAGTCCCAGGAGAAGCACAGGAATGAGCAAAGACAAAAAAACAAAAAAATCACATCTTTCTGAGAAAGGCAAGCAGATCCAGCCGAACCTCATAGTTTCTAGAGACTGTACTGGGAAAGGAATTCTGGGGAAGAAAAGTACATTATCTTAATGTGAAAACCTCTTCCTAGAGGTGATCCCTTAGTCAAGTCCTAGACCTACCCAACTGGGTTAACTTTTTGTTTGTTTGTTTGTTTGTTTTTTGGTTTTTGGTTTTTCGAGACAGGGTTTCTCTGTGTAGCTTTTGCGCCTTTCCTAGATCTCGCTCTGGAGACCAGGCTGACCTCAAACTCACAGAGATCCGCCTGCCTCTGCCTCCGAGTGCCACCACCACCCAGCCCAACTGGGTTAACTCTTATGGGAGGAGACAAGGGTGTGTCTCCACCTAGAGGTAGATGCCATTCTCTACTGTAACTGTTACTCTTCTCTGGTTCTTGTCTTTCTTGTTCTTCCTCTCTCCTCTGGTGTCTACTATCAGTATATTTGCTACTCATTTGTTGTATCCCACTACAGACACAAAATGGTTTAAAAGAGGTTAGAGCACTTGCCTCAAACATGTAAAACCCCAAGTTTGGTCCCCAGAACTGCTAATGGATGAGTGGGCATATGAATAAAATTACTGCTCTGATACCACCAGCAATATACAGGTTTTTAAATGCTATAAATATATGTTATATATAGTTTTATATATGTGCACATATATAAATATATCTTTATATTTTTGTATGTATGTCTTTAGAAATAAATTTATACCTTTAGTCCCAGCACTTAGGAGTCAGAGGCAGGCAGATCTCTATGAGTTCAAGGCCATGCTGGTCTACATAGTGAGTTCCTGAATAGTCAGAGCTATATAGAGAGACCCTGTCTCAAAATAAGTAAGTAAATAAATAAATAAATAAATAAACAAATAAGTAAATCTATAAAGAACCTCAAAAAGTACTGTGTTCTAAGTTACCTGAATTATTTGGTAATTTGGTATAGAATATACTGATAGAATTCATAAACAGAATCAAAGTCAAATCTCTTGTGACAGTACTATGATTAGAATGTTCCATGTGAAACAAGGCAAAATGAAGAAATGTCAGCAGAAATCTTAAAACTGGCATCTGTAAAAACCAGAAAATAAGATACTTCTTTAGTTTTCCATAGTTGTATAAAACAAAACAAAATTCTTAACATACTTCGTTTGATGAAGCCTTTTCTTTTTGGTGTGATTTGGTTTTCTGTTTACAAATCTATGCATGGGAAGATGAATTCACTTCAAGTTGTATTTAACACAAGATCCAATAAGCAATCCAGATGGAGATCTATGGCAGACAACAGGAAATGGGGTCTGGGCCTTAGCAAGGCAGCCAAGACTCCTCGGCTGTGCAGTGATCCAGCAATAAGGATAATGAGGAAGAGAGAAGAAGGGCGAAACAGTCCCTTGGGGGAATGCTTCTGGTATGTGAAGAGGAGGTGGGAAATGAAGAATAGAGAAAGTCAACAGAGGACGCCTAAATGAAAAGAATCTCTTTAGGATCAAAAGCTACAGATCTCTAGATTACTAGGTGCTGTCTGGCTCAGAGAATGAAAACCTGGAGTATGGCATGCTTTGAAGAAAAGGAGGTTGTAAGTGTCTCAGAAGCAAGGGCTCTTGCTTGGTCCTTTCCCACCTTTCCTCCCCCAGGGCATCACAGAAGCCACAACCCCTCTCTCCTGAGGAAGAACATGAAAAGCAAGACTGAAAACGCAAGTCAAAAAGCCTGAAAAGGCCGGGCGGTGGTGGCGCACGCCTTTAATCCCAGCACTCGGGAGGCAGAGCCAGGCGGATCTCTGTGAGTTCGAGGCCAGCCTGGACTACCAAGTGAGTTCCAGGAAAGGCGCAAAGCTACACAGAGAAACCCTGTCTTGAAAAACCAAAAAAAAAAAAAAAAAAAAAAAAAAAAAAGCCTGAAAAGGCCATTCTCTGACCTACTTTCACTGCAAGTTAAAGTCCCTTTGTGACCTAGATCCCTTTGTGACTGCATCCTCCCTCTATACCAGAGGAAAGGCACACACAGGCCGAGGGAGTCACACTATCCAAGCATACCACAAAGCTCTAACTAATACAGTTCATCACTGGAACATGGATAGATGGGCCAATCATACAGAATGGGAAATTTAGCAAAAGACCCATCACATATAGAAATTAGTGTGTGATAGAGGTACCATTCACAGCACCTGGAGGGAAGAGTGGCCTTTCGGGTGGTGGTAGGATAAGTTTGATTGCACCGTGCATGCCAGGGTCCAGCCTCGGCTCGGGTTTAGGTCCCGAGACTGGGAAGCGGCATCAGTGCAAGGAAAAATTGTGACCCACCAAGTGGATTGCACTCAAGTGGCCCCAAATAGCTCAGGCCATTTTTATTTATACTTTAACAGAGTTTTTCTTGCCAGGGTTCCATGAACAGCTTTGTTATTGGCTTCTATTTTTGACTTTAAGAAATACATTATAATAAGGAATACATCATGATCATTATGAAAGCCCCCCATTGTTCCCCTTTATGCTTCCCCAAATACACCTTCTACCCCCTGCACAACCTTATTCTAGACACAGAGTTCAGCGTTTTTGCAGGCTGGACTAAATATCGAGCCAGACAAATCTTGCTCTCCCAACACCAATGTCAGCTGACGGCTACTTGCGGTTACAAAGTTAAATAATAGACATGGACACAATATTCAAACCCAGAGAATTCTTTCGTGTCTCCAGATATGCTTTTATACAGTTCCTTTTTTTACAAGAGGGTCCCATGTCTCAATCTCTCTGTAAAAGGCAGACTTGGACAAAGCACTCTTTTCCCATCTCACTTTTTCCACCAATATAAGCTCCTGTGTATGATCAAGAGGGATATATCCATCCAACATTTTGCATTGTAATTTTTCCTCTTGGAGCATACCAGATCCTACCAATGACTCTATGCTTGGTGTCCAGGGAACTTAACAGTTGACACTATGTGTAGTCCTGAGGCTTTTTCCCTATTCTGTGTATGCATGCCCTACTCTCCTTTCCAGAACTGTGAAACATGGTTAATGTTCCAAGTATTGTTTTCTCACATGTACCTAACTGTCTCTATTGTGTCAGAAAAGTTCCCAAGATTAGGAGTTGTAGTTAGCAATCAAATAAGAGATTTGAGAAGCATTAGCTCCCTCCCTGCTGAATCTTAGGGGAAGATATTCAAGAAAGAACAGAATTTCCAGGTAAAATTACAGCTATTACATGTGTGACTGACAAAGTAAAACTAAAAACCATCCAAAGAATCATCAATATAATAAAAGAGCCTGAAAGCTGTACAAATTTTGCAAATTCCTACGCTGTCCTATGGAATACTGGTCCTTGCCAAGTGAGAGTCCATTTCCACAGGTGTCTTGCCCTGAGGAAAGCCATTGGACATGTAGTCATATCTGATCTGAGACTAGGCTGCATGTCTCCCAACACATGCACAAGAATAAACTCCAAACAGATGAAAGGTCTTGACAGAAAAAAAAAGGAGGGTGTGGTTATACAAATGTTTAAAAGAAATCATTAGTGAATTTGTCTGAAGCCTGAGTAGGGATAGGCTTTTCTTTAATTTAATGCTTTTAAATTTATGATTCAAAGGGTAAACACAGTAAATGAATTGATAAATGTTACATCATAAAATATTTTTACATTAAAAAACCCAACAATTAAAAATGTATATATATTTTATATAGTTTATTATATATTAAAATATATTTAATGAATATATTTAAAATGTAATTGTATATATATATATATATATATATATATACACACACACACAGTGACTGCAGTATTACATATAAAATATACTGGAAGCTAGTCAATCAGATTGATCAACAGGCTCAAAGTCACAATTAGAAAAGAATAAGCTTTGGTATTCTCCTTTACAGCAAGGTGACTAGTTAAATTTATTGTAGTGAATATTGCAAAATAACTAGAAGCTCTGTGAGGTGATAGTCAGTCAGCATGATGCAATGTTTCACAGACTCTATCTGTAGTCAGATATCACACTGGTCCCCATAAATGTTATGTCAGTTAAAAACAAAACCTGAAAAAGAGAAGTTGGGTGGTTGAATTACAGACTATCAATAGACTTCGTATTACAAACCTATTTAAAAGTAAGAAAATCTTTTCAAATTGATACGGAATGATCTCTAGGAAAAAGACAACTGCAACACAGCAGGTGCATATGTCTGTGTGTGACGTATACATACATGTACACATGTAGATAGGTACACATATAATTCTACTTTCTGTGGAACAAGGCGAAAACAGAAACCAATGTAGTTTCTGACCTCGAAGGGATGGATGAGAACCAAACAGGGATTTGGAGATGAATGATACCTCTCTATGGATAATTTTATATTGTTTTGACTCTTGTGTGCATGTTAACATTCTACATGTTTAAAGAAAAGTAAATCAAATATGAGAAGAAAGAAAGTCCTAAAATATAAAGCAAACAGAGAAACGATCGATCCCATGTGTATCTTAAATGAAAACCAGAACCACAGTGAAATAGAAGGAAGAACACACTCAAGTTGCTTTGAACACAGAATTGACCTTATATCTGTGGTATTAGATGGGGTTGGATGGTTGGAGACCACTTCAAACAAACTTAAATTCCCTTTTCAGTATGTTTTTTTTTAATGTAGTGGTATGAGTAACAAAATTCTGAAACAAATTTGGATATATAATAAGATTAATAAATATACTGATATTTTGAGGAAGCCAATTTTTTTCACTAAGAGCCATACAAATATAGAATGGGGAAAGTAAGTTTTGTGCGGTGAAATGGAAATTATATCACAGTAAACTGATATCTAAAATATTATATGCATGTGTAGATCTACATGTGCTCAGGCATGAGTACATTTACATACTATGGTAGTTTGAATGTAACTGGCCTGCATAAGCTCATAGGGGATGGCACTATTAGTAGGTGTAGTAGGTGTGGCCTTGTTGGAGTAGATGTGGCCTTGCTGGAGGAAGTGTGTCACTGGGGAGGTGGGCTTTAAGGTCTTAAAGCTCAAGCTAGGGCTAGTGTGGCAGTCTCCTTCTGCTGCCTGCAGATCAAGATGTAGAACTCTCAGCTCCTTCTCCAGCACCATGTCTGCCTGCATGCTGCCATGCTTCTCAACATGGTGAGAATGGATTAAAACCTCTGAAACTGTAAGCTAGCCACCAATTAAATGTTTTCCTTTATAAAAGTTGCCGTGGTCATTGTGTCTCTTCATAGCAATAAAACTCTAAGACACTGATTAACAGAAAACTGTTATCAAGAAGAAAGCTTTGGGCCAGGAAGATAACTCAACAGGTAAAGATGCTTGCCAACCAAGCCTGACAACCTGAGTTATCTCCTGGAGACCCACATGGTAGAAGAGACTGACTCCTGCACGTTGTACTCTTGACATCCACATATGCACTGTGGCACCCTCACCTGCATGGACACACACAATAAAGAGAATCCTCCCCCTCAAAAAAACCCTTTTAAGTGATTGTTGTTTCTCTAACTACACTTGAAACAACATGGAATCAATCCTTTACAGGTGGTTTATACTAGCAATGTGAAAAGGTGTAGACAACCAAACCAGAGACACGTCCACAGTCCTGTGGGCTGAACCTAATGGGTGACTATTAGACCCCAAGTACAGAATGCTTGCATAAATATGAATAGTAAGGATCCTGCTGACAAGGCTTTTGATGGAAATGAAGACTGAGGAATTGGGTAGAGGCTATCCGGGTTATACCAAAACCACGTGTGGCTGGAAGAGAGCTGACTTAAAGGCTGAGGGATAGTTTATCTGTGAGGTGGGGTTTCAAGGCAGCAGGGTGCTGAGATCAGCCTGGATAGTACTAGTGGCTCCAAGAGACATAGAGTGAGAAATGGGACCATAAACCTGGGTGATGTAGAAAACTTTCATTTTGACCTCAGAATGAACATCAAGGTAGCCAGAGAAGTACAGCACAATTAGAAAGAAGCCAGCAAAAAGAAAAAAAGAAATGGTAAGCCATAGCCATCTCAGGACCAGAGATGTAAAAAAAATACACTCTCCCCCAAGACAATCTCAAGCTCTTTTTTTTTTTTTTTTTTTAAAGAGATCCTGAGCCACCATGTGCTTGCAAAAGCACCTAAGGAATATGTTCCTTGGAGCTTTTAGCTGTCAAGGCTATGGAACCTCTGAGGGCATGAATGGTCCATATAGGCCTACTTACAGACCTTAGCATCATTCACATGCTATTGATTTTGAAAGAGTATGAAATGTGTTACATGATAATGAGTGCTTTCGCTGGGATTTCTAAGGAAAGTCCCATGGGCCAGGTGGTGTGTTGCAGGGGAAGAGTCTCTTGGAGCATCAACTGATGGGCGTAGTTTTAGCTTCCTCGCAGTTCCATGCATCATCCATCAGATGATGCTCCAAGGGCCTTGTCTCTTCCAGCCTCTCCATGTCTCTGCCATGGGGTAAGCAGTTCAGCTCTGTTATATTATCCTTGCCGTTTCACACAGCCCTCAAAACAAAACTGTGAGCCCAAACAATCCCTTTCTCCTTATAAATTGTTTGCCTCGGAGTTATTTGTTATAGTAATGAAATTCTGGGTAACATAGTCTATAACAGCATCTCTCCCTGAAATTAGCTGGGTCTCTCCCCAAAATACCTGAGTTATGATGAGTACGAAATGAGCTAAAAAGATCTCAATTTGCCATCAAACAAACAAACAAAGCAGCCTGCATTGGTAGCACACATCTTTAACAGCCCTCAGGAGGCAGAGGCAGGTGGTTCTTTGTGAATTCAAGTCCAGCCTGCTATACATGGCACATCCCAGGACAGCTAAAGCTACATAATGAGACAAAAACAAAACAAAACAAAACAAGACTTAAAAATAATATATGGAAATATCACTGAAGGGGCCACTACTGGTTAAACCTAGACAAATTGAATAGAAAAAAGTGATCACAATGAAGTATGAACCCACTGTTGGGGAAAATGGGAACTCATAAAGTCATTACTGACAACAGAGATAATGAATGATGGAGAGCTAGTGATCAGGAAGGGCAGCCAGGCATGGTCACACACACACCTGTAAGTACAGCATTTGGAAGACAGAGGCAGGCAGCGCTCTGTGAGTCCAAGGCCACCCTGGTTGACACAGGAAACTCCAAGCCAGCCAGGCCTACATAGTGAGAGTCTGTCTAAAGTAAGAACAGAAAGGAAGAATGAGAATTCTTGCTTCAAAGGAGAATACTAAGTACTGAGTGGTAAATTTAGAGAAAATGCTGGAATTGGAAAATCAACTATTTGAAAACACGGATAAAATTTGATAAGACAGAATTACAAAATATCTACATGAAAAGCTTGACAGGTCATCTCTCTAAAAAACGGTAATGTAGCTAGATGAATATAAAAAGGTTTTAGAAGTTTATGTAGAGAGCATACAAAAAAGTCAAGATACTTTTCATGAAAATCTGTCATTTCTTTTTTCAAGTAGGGATCTGTAACTTACATCAGGGACTGATCGCTCCTACACCGCCACCATCACGCCGTGTTGCAGATCTGGACCACAGGTTCCATTCCATGAGAAGTGAGGGCAGGGTGGGAAGACCAGAAGTGTGAAACTTTATAGAGCACTGCCTAAGAGACCCACTTTGATCACACCCCTGTAAGAAGAGTTTTCTTTTTTCCATCAAAGGGAGCTAGCCTGCCAAGGACCAATATTCATAAATCTCCCCCACCTGGTGAAAGTGTTTATAGAAAGATCCTGTACACTCTGGGAATGTGATGGCTTGGAGCAGCTGTCTCCATTCTCTCTTCCTTCATGTCCTTTCTGCCAATACTTTTAAAACGAGCCAGTGGAAAGACTAGGAGGCCAGACCCCAGCCAATGGGGGGAAGGCTCAGCCACCACCCGTGTTAGAATAAAAGCGAGGTGAATTTGGCTCCTGGTACACCTTTTCTATGAAAATAAATGAACTTCAAAGTTGCATTTACCTTACTGTTTGTTTGTGCAATCTCAAGAATATTTGTTTTTGGTATTTCAGTATTTGTTTTCACCATGCAGGAAATGAGGCTGTGGCAAACAGAGTTTTATGACAAACACTACAGTGATCTCGATAACCAGTGCTGATCCTGTTCACAGGCTTATGAACTTCACTAAACATCTATAGATGCCTCACCTATAGAACCCCTCCAACTAGCCAGGTAACCCCAACATTGCGTCTATCCCTTACCCATTGTCTGTGTGTGCTATACATGGGTACCAGTAGCCATATTAACTCTGTGCAGTTGTGAAATGATGCAAAATTTTAAAAATCCCAGGCCATCATTCTATGATAAACAAACAGGTACTCAACCCTCAATTTGCCATATTGGGAGAAAGCATACAGCCCTGGTTTCCTCAAGAAGAATGAAGAGGACACAGTCATATAAAAGGTCTGAAAGACCCCTAGGGTCCATACATTGGCTGAGTGGCAAGCCAGTCAGAACAGGGTAATGCCTGCTTCTTCAGATACAAAGATAGCAAAGCAACGTTTAAGGAACATACCAACACTAACATGACAGCACCAGTGAGCAGAACGAAGCTTCAGTGGTTGGCCATAAGGTAACAAAGATCTACAAGTTGCCTGACAAAGAATTCAATCTTAAAGTGGTTCAGTTTGCAAGAGAACATAAAGAGACAGCTAAGTGAAAATGATGCATGAACAAAATAAGACATTCAGCAAAGAGAGGTGACTAGAAAGAACCCAGCAGAAATTCTGGAGGTGAAGACTACAATGACTGAAATAAAAATATAATAGGGAATATCAACAGCAGACCCACAGAAGAAAAAGGAAGAAAGTGGTCTGTGGCTACTGGAGCTTTTGACGCTACCTCTCATCCCCTGGTAACACTAGAAAATGCAAATATCAGCTTTCTCATCATGGAATTTAAATTACATGAAAAGGGGAAGAAGGTGTCTGGGCTTTGTTCTAAGTTCCATCTCTTGCCCAGGGTGGAGACCTGGCATCCCAGGCTGCCTAAAAGGGGATGGAAGGGATTATTATCCCCTTAATGAGATAACGTACCTTTCCTTCCCAGAAACAACTTCCTTGGTGCGGATGTGGGGGACGCTTGCAGAGAGCATCATGGTGCTAGTTAGGACTCAAAAAAGCATAACTTTTGCTTTTGTTATTCTCTTTTTCAGATACTGGCCAAAAGCAGAGCTTTCCATGGTACTCTGGGCTTTTTCACGTTTCCTTTGAAGCTCTCTTGTCCTATGGCTGCCTGTAGACTTCCGTTGCCAACTGCATGGCTTCCTCTCTTCTCCATTTCTCTTCTCCTGGCAGCTGCCAAAGCCTACAGCTTGCCTGTCCTGTTATTTTGTTTTCTCTTAAACTCTAATAAAATTGTCCTTGAGCTTCCTTTCAAGTTCATTTTTTTTTTTTTTTTTTTTTTTTGGTTTTTCGAGACAGGGTTTCTCTGTGTAGCTTTGCGCCTCTCCTGGAACTCACTTGGTAGCCCAGACTGGCCTCGAACTCACAGAGATCCGCCTGGCTCTGCCTCCCGAGTGCTGGGATTAAAGGCGTGCGCCACCACCGCCCGGCTCAAGTTCATTTTTAAAATGACTTTATTGTTGAGATTAAGAACCCCAAAAGCAAAGCAATAGGCCATAGGCCTATTTAGAGAGAATTGAAAAATGAAAGGCTAGTTTAAGGAAGGAAAAGTGAAAGCCTGTGGAGGGAATGAACACACACAGAGCCCAGAGTATGCCAAGCATAGTGAAATAAGGTTTTCATGGAGACACAACATAAACATATTGTCAGAAATCAATGAGAAAGAATTTTGAAAGCAGCCAAAAAAATAAATAAATAAAAAGACTCATTGCATGTAAGAGAAAGCCCCATACTACTACAAGCGGATTTCTCACCAGAAGCCTTTCAGGCCAGCAGAGTTAGGGGATATATGCAAACCGATGAAAGGTGGGGAAGTCTGGCAACCGAGACCGCTTCACAGGACTCAGGCCCTGAATCCTGAAATGCGTGACAGAAGAGACTTTCCCCAAGGGAATAAAAGTAAGAGAATTCCTCACTACCTCTGCCTTATAACAAGCAGCAGAAGCAAGGGGGTGTTAATTCTCAACATAAAAACACACGAAGACGCAAAACTCGCTGGCAAAAGTCAGTATCTACACAAATTCAGAATGTTCGAAGCCTTAGCAGGGGGTCACTCCAGCCACCCCTTCACCTCCCTTCCACATGCAGCATAGCGCAGAAGCTAGGTGGGTTTTTTTTTACAAGATAAAGTGGAGTGGGTGGGCGATGGCCAAAGGGATCTACATGTTTAGGTGGGCTTTGTACTGTTTCTAATCTCGGACCAGACATTTTTCCTGAGGGGCGTTATATGTCTCGGTGACTGACAGTCCCATTTGGGTTGGCCCTTAGAGGAGAAATAATGGTACGTACGGCCTTCTGCGACACAGTAAACTTTTGATCTTCCAGCCAGTTCAGAACTCCATGTCTCTACACAGGGCTGGAGACAAGACTCAGATCTCATCCTTTTGATGAGTAATATGTAACAGATTAGCAGATTAGAAAGAACCGAATAAAAAATCTAAACGTATCTATTTAAAAAAAAAAAAAGTCTTGTTTTAGCAGGAGGAAATCGCCTTCCCTTGGCTGAATTCAAACAAGTCCTGTGACTTCCGCCTTCCTGTTTTTTGGCTCATCTATGGCTGTACTTTCACTTAGAACTCTGAGTTTCAGGGGAGCTACAATGCTATCTCCCTCTTCTCATGTGGTATTTGAACTTGTGAGGAGGGCCAATTGTGATGACTCCCAATTCCTTTACCTACTACTTTATACCCGAAAATTTAGATTGCTAATGGGGACATGTGGAGTGGGCCTGATGTGAACAAGCCTGCAGAGCAAGCCTCTGCAGGACAGATTCTGACAACAGCCTATGTAGGAACAAGGGACTCTGCCCAGTACGGACATCTTCCACCCATCTCCCCATGAAATCCTTGAGATCCTTCTTCCCTTTGGAAAAATGGGGACTACTTTGCTTCGAGACAGTCTCTGTTCCGTTTTCCCGAGCACTGATGTAAAACTCTCCCCTCTTCTAATCTCTGTCTTCTAATTTGCTTTGGTAGTGGTGACAGGTAATATAGGACCAGCAGTGACAGCTGATACAGGATGGCCAAGTCCCAGCAGCAAGCGGAGCCCTCCAGCTTCCATTTGCGGCTATACAAGCTGGTGAAGATGGAGGAATCCATCTTCACTGGCCTTCAATAATCTGCTGGTGTCTAGCTACCTAATGAAAAATATTAAAAATCACAATAGGTACAGTATTTTAGACATATTATTAAAAAGTGTAAATTTTTATGTCATAAGAATGACCAAAGGGCTAAAGTTGCTTTCTACCTAAAATTGACTATTTCAGGTATTTTAGAAATGGAGAGGTATGCATAAGATATGTGTGTGTGTATATACATATACATAATGTTTTATGATATACAATCTTATACAATAGGAAAACTTGGGGGAACATACAAAAAAATCAAATCACCAAGTAAGACAACAAAGAGGAAGAAAAAGCCAAAGGGCAATACAAGAGTCAGGAAGAATGAGCGGCACACACAAGCTCTCTGCCAATGCTTACCTTAAACGTACTTGGGTTAAATTCTTCAATCAAAAGACAGAGCGGGTGAAGCACTAAGATGTGTGGCAGTTAAAAAGGAAAAGGAAACAAAGTATACAAACCCCCAGACTGGGCGTAAAAAACACACACAGTGAAAGGGAAATAGGTGTGACACACAGTGAAATTAAAACTGGTGTGGGAAGTGTCGTTAAGTACAGCGGAGGCCTTTTTGACTCAGGTGAATGTAACTCAGGGGTCTGGAACAACCAATAGCCACTGAGAACTAGTGGTTTCCTGGTCTTTCATCTCCCAAACTTGAATACGTTTCAGAAAAGAGTTTTATTGTAGACAACAGTTTAAAAGCAAGCAGAGCTCTCAAAGGGTTGCCACTCAAGGTCTTTGTCAAAGGGTTAACTAGGCCTTCCTGGGTAGACTCATGGGGAGGTAAATGGTCACTCTAGCTGGCCCACCCACCAAGTCTTCATGTGCACTCCATCCTAGTGACTGGGCTAGAGTTATGGGCACACCTTCAAGGGCCAGAGAGGTATCAGCTCACACACAGCTTCAAGGCATTTGTGCTCACCAAATTGTGATGTAGAAGGAAAGAAAAATGAAAACAGGAACCCACTGATGCCAGTGCCCTGAAACACTGTCATTTCTGGTCTCTGGCCAAGACAGGTCTGCTAACAGAACCAAAGGCATTTCCAGCTTCTTTCAATACGTCATCCAGGACAAGGAGCAGAACTGCTTGGTTTTGAGGTCACCTGCCCTAAAATGCTTGACTAGGTTTTCTTCTGAGATCTCATAAAGAAGATAGAAAAAAAAAACTGTTGTATGTAAATAGTAACCGAAAAATGAATAAAGTAGTTTTACTCAGATAAAATAGACTGTCAAAAATGCCACAAGGATACCTAAGTATGGTCATGCAAGCCTTTAACACCAGCATTCAGAGGGCTGAGACAGGAGGATCTCATATAATTATCTGTCTCAAAAAAGAAAAAAAGAAACTGTTTAACAGTTGTAAGTATATATGCACACAATACTAGAGCACCCAAATTAAGGACTGATGAGGGGAACAGACAGCAAAACAATAATAATTTTCAGCAATGGATAGATCAGCCAGCCAGAAAACAATAGACATGAATACCACTCTAAGCCAAATAGAACTAACCAAAACACAGACGGTTCAATTCAGCGGAAGCAGAATGAAACATTCTTCCCCAATACATAGAACATTCTCTAGGATGTTAGGCCACAAAAGTCTTAATAAACTTAAGGAGATTTAAATCATATTCAATATCTTCCCTAATCCTAACAGTATGAGACTAGAAACCAATATGAGGGGTTAAGTTGGAACATGCACAAATATGTAAGCAATTTCAAAAGGGCAATAAAAATGTATCTTGAGACGAATAAGAATGGAAAGACAACATACCAGAGCTTGCAGTGTGCAGCAAAAACAGTTGTAAGAGGAAACTTCATAGTGATAATAATGACCTACAGTGAAAAAAGGGGAACCCCCAAAACTAAGCTTAGACCCCAAGGAAGTAAATATAGCAAACTGAGCCACAAATTAACCCGAGAAAGGAGATAATGTCATAACCCAATTATTTTTTAAGATAAAATTAAGAACCCTTGGCTAGACTAAGGAAAACGAAAGGACTTGAATAAAATTGCAGGGGAAACAGTACAACTGGTTTCATAGAAACACAGAGGATCAGAGGAGAGGAGTGTGGGCAATCACAGGCCAGCATACTGTCCATACTTTCACATAAAAGAAAAATTCCTAAACATACTCAACCTGTCTGAATCATGAAAAATTAAATCTAAACAGAAATTCAATGAAGGAGGAAATTCAAACAGTAATCAAAGACTTCACAACAAAGAAAAGTCCGAGACTTGATGTCTCCATTCATAAATCCATTGGTAAATTCTACAATACATTTAGAGAAGCAGATGTGGCCAATCTTCTCCAAACTCCTGCCAAAATGTTGAAAGGGAAAAAAACACTTCCAAGCTCATTTTATAGGCCCACCTTACCTGATACAAAACCAGACCAAAAAAAAAAAACAAAAAAAAACCTTAAAAAAAAAAGACCAATATTTCTGAGGAATATATATGCATAAATTCTCAAAAATGTTCAATCTAACAGCACATTAAAATAAAGTTACATCATGAGCTCATGAGCTTTATTCTTGTCATTCAATACTTGCTCATCATTTGAGAACTTATAAATGTGAGACATTATCTTATTAGAATGAAAGATAAAACTGATCCTCACCATAGACACAGAAGAGGCGTTTGATAAAATGTAGCATCTGGCTATGTAGCAGTGGCTCATGCCTGCCATATCGGCACTAATGTAGGATTGCCATGAGTTTGAGGCTAGCTTGGGCTATATAGTAAGTTGCAGGCTGGTTTGCATAACACAGCGAGCCCCAGTCTTAAACCACACATGACATTTCAACATCTGTTCAACACAGAAACTCTCAAGCCAGGGGTGGTACTGCATGCCTCAAATACCAATGATAGTGAAGCTGAGACAGAGGGATTACAAATTCCAGACCAGCCTGGGTTACATAGCAAGATCAAAGCCAGCCTAGGCTATATCATAAAACCTCATCTCCAAAAACAAACAAATCAGCAATAATAAACCCTCAACAAACTTGGCCTAGAAAGAATGCATGTGAACGTAATGAAGGTCATATATGACAGGACCACAGCTAACATCCCAAAGGTGATATGCTATCAGTTTTCTTCTAAATCAGAAGTAGAACACGGAAGCATCCTTTTTATCATACCCATTTCTATTTATTATTGTTCTAATCTGAGAAATTAAGCAAGATAAATAAAGTCATTCAAAGAAGAAACAAAATTCTCTCTTTGCAAATAGAATAATCCTCTTGAAGATCTCTCTCTCTCTCTCTCTCTCTCTCTCTCTCTCTCTCTCTCTCTCTCACACACACACACACACACACACACACACACACACACACACACACACACACACACACACACACCAAACAAAACAAAACCTCTTTTAGAACTATTTACCAAATCCAGTAAGGTTGCAGGACAGGAAGAAGGAAGGAAGTCACCAAGACTTAAGCCATGGCTTGACCTTCAGAAAAGTCCTTGACCTTTCCAAGTAGTAGCTTTTGTGATAGTAGCTGGATTCCATTACATTTTCCTTTGGCTTGCAGCAAAACTGAATCCTTCACCAACTCAAAATAGAACACAAACTTCAATCTGAAAATTGAAACCATAAAATTCCTAGAAGAAAATGTAACTCTTTGACATTAGCCTTGTGTTCTTGTTTGTTTTGTTTTATTTTGTTTATATGACACCAAAAGCCAAAATAAACAAGTGGAACTAAATAAAACTATAAGGCTTCTACACAGTATAGGAAATGATCAAACAGATGAAAATGCAAAGGTAGGAGATGAAATGGTAGGAGATATTTTAAAACCCTATTTCTCCACTTTTTAATTGGATTTGAGGACTGTTTCACAGGAAGGGATTCATGCCTGACACTGTAAACCTGGTCAAGAGCCCACGACTCAGGAGATCATGTCCCTAGCGGGGAACCTACTACTATTGCTTTGATAAGTGGGTAGGCTCTCAAACTGTCTTCTAAACATTTATGGTTATACCCATAGTCAGTGCTGCTGTCAACCTGAGCCAGAGAAGTTTCTTTCTTTTTGTTGGGACGGGGGTGGGGTGGGGTGGGGGTGGTGTTTTCAAGTCAGGGTTTCTCTATGTAGCCCTGGCTGTCTTGGAACTCACTTTGTAGACCCGGCTAGCCTTGAACTCAGAGACCCACCTGCTTCTGCCCCTCAAGTGCTGAGATTAAAGGAGTGTGCCACCACCGCCCGGAGAGAAGTTTCTTTCTACAGAGAGCAGCAGTGAGTGCCGTGGTAACTGGTCAAAGTGCTGAGAAGAAATGACCGGTGAGTGACCAGCCCTAAATGTGACATCTATATCACCTCCTGAGGCTCAGAGGATACAGAGAAAGAGGGGTGGGAAGAAGGGAAGAACCAGAGGATAGAAAGCAGTATTCTGAAGTACTGTTTTCTAGACGTGACATACTGTTGCACTCATGAATTCACTGCAGCTCTAGCTACCTGCACAGAGCAAGCCATGAAGATCAGTCAACGTTTGGACAGGCAGCACTAATTGGACACAGTGAGTTAAAAAACAAAACAGGAGAGGACATGGAAGTGGGAAGGGGACATGTTGAGAGAGGTTGTCTGGGAGAAGTAGGAGAAGGACACGTTTTTTAAAAAATAATAACCCTTATCTAATAAGGGGGATTACCACAACAATATATAAAGAACTCATAAACTCAGTTGCAAAGTAAAAAATAAATTTGAAAATTGACAGAGGATTTAAACAAGAATCTCCCCCAAAAGACGACATACAAGTGGCTGTCAGGTCTATAAAAAGGAATTTAAGCATCACTAACCATTAGAGAAATCCAAGCCAAACCACAATGTGTTATCATTCACACATGTTAATACTGCGATTACAGAGACAAAAGACAGATGTTGGTGAAGGGGCAGAGGAAGGAGAGTTCTGGCATATTACTGGAAACAAATCGGTTTATTTCCCATGAAAAAAATAAAGTAGAGATGACTCCAAAGGTTAAATTGGAGAATTGACATATGACCTAGGAATTTTACTTCTGGCTCTTGTTCAAGAGAATTGAAATCAAGATGCTTTTCTCTCCAGTGTTCACTGCAGTGTTACTCACGATAGCCAAGACACAGGGACAACCAGCTAACTGTGTACAGTACACAATCATGAAGAGGTGGCTAAGGACCGTGGCAAGAAAGTCTTGTCATCCTGCAACATGGAATGCACATGAAAGAGATCTTGTCAAGTGGAATGATCTAAATAGAAAAGGGCTTGGCAGAAAGTGGTTCTACCCATTGAGTCACTGGGCCAGCCCTTATGATCTTACATGTGGAAACTAAAATAGTCAAATGACTCTCTAATGTGCTAAGGGAACGTATGATAACAATGGCTCATCACATGAGACTACTCACAGATAAAGTTTTAAACTAAAAAGAACCATATGGAAATACTGGGATTGGAAAGTAACTTAACCAAAGTGAAAAACTCACTAGAAGGGTCAACAACGGATTTTAACTGGTAGAAAAAAAAAATCAGTGAATTTGAAGGCAGACCAAGAGGATGTTTCTAACTTGCAGAGCACGCGCGCGCGCGCGCGCACACACACACACACACACACACACACACACACACACACACAGAGAGAGAGAGAGAGAGAGAGAGAGAGAGAGAGAGAGAGAGAGAGAGAACACAAAAACTAAAAACCCAAGATCAGGCACTGGCAAATAAATAAAGCACGCATCAGAAAGAGAGGCTAGAGAGAGGTATTGTGTGCGCACCTCAAGCAGCAGTACTTGTGTATGGGCCTGCAGGCTAGATGCGTGGCATAGATTATACCGCACCAAAATGAAGCTTCCAGCATGACTGTATTTCTGTTACCATCTAGGGGAAAATCTCCCAGCCCATAGAAAATGTCCGCATTGCTCAACAGTCGAATCGATAGAGGAACAAAGTTACATGGTGGTGCCAGGAGCTAAGGAGGGGGTCAGATGGGGAGATGATACCCAAGTTAAAGGAAAGATGGGTTCAGTTATATAAAGTAACTTCTGAAGATATGCTAAGTAGCAACCTGACCACCTTTTGTGGTCACATCTCCCTCCAACTCTGACCTCAGCTAGGAAAAGAGAATCTAGGATAATCTTCAAATATCAAAGAATTTTTACTTCCAGATAATCTTAATCACATATGAAAATTTCCTTTTTCTACATAAGGCAATACATTCGAACATCCCACAGATCAGGCATGGACACAGGCTAGGGTGAAGGTCAGTCAGTATTCTGCCCATGACCATAAGAGCAGAAAAATGTATTCAAAGTAATAATGGCTGAATTGCCATTATTTAAGGAAAAAAATGCCAAATTTAATGAAAAGCACCAACCTGAACAACAAGAAACTCAACCAATTCCAATTGGGATAACCACAAGAAATTTCTATGCTAACACATTTCACTGGCAAACACCTAAAACGTGGAGACAGAGTTATCATGTTAGCAATGGAAGAAAAATAACCCATCAGCCCAAAGGGAGGTAAACACCAATAGTTGATTTTTCATGAAAACTAAGAGGCCAGAATGTAGTAAAATGATGTGAAAATAGTAGTATGTCTAGAAAACTATCTTTCAAAACTGAAAAAAAGGATGCTCCCAGATAAATGATAGAACTATGATCAGACCTATCCTAAAATAAAATTTAATTTCTTTACATTTTTATTTATTTTGTACATGTGTGTGCACATGTGCGTGCGTGTGTGCATGTGTGTACATATGAGTGTCACAGCACATTTGTGGGGGTCAGAGGATAACTTGTGGGTATCAGCTCTTTTGTTCCATCATGTAGGTCCTGAGGATCAAACTGGAGTCATCAGGCTTGACAAAAAGTGTCTTTACCCACTGAGGCATCTGGTCTGCCCTTAACAAACTTCTCAAATATCATTAAAATCATTATAAAATTGCATTTTTAAAAACTTATCTAATGACATGACAGATATGATAAAACACAAAAGGAATAAGAGAATGAAGCTGTAGTTGAACAAGGAAATGACATCAGCTAATAAATAATTTGAGAAGAAAAGTGAGTATCCATAACAATAAGTAAAACAAGCTAATATAGAAGACATTATAATTATTCCTCTCTACTCTCTCAGTGCATTTAAAAAATGAGCTAAGAGAATATGGGTATCTACAGCCATACTATCTTAGACATGCCTTATCTCATCTAGAAGATCCAGGGAGCTGTATTTATCATGTAGCATTCTTGTGTATAACATACACTGATGTTAAAACTACATGTGTAACAGCACAAGGACATGGAGAATGAATAGAGCTATACTGGAGCAAAGTCTACTGGACCTTCATCATTATTATTCTGAATGTTGATTTGAGTCCCAAAAGAACCTTTATGAAAATGACTCATATTTAAACTTAAGGAATTGAAAGGACATTCTAAAATATAATCACATACCATGAAAGATGTGAGTAAAGGAAGAGCAGAGGAACAAAAGTATATAAAATCTATACAAAGCCGGGCGGTGGTGGCGCACGCCTTTAATCCCAGCACTCGGGAGGCAGAGCCAGGCGGATCTCTGTGAGTTCGAGGCCAGCCTGGGCTACCAAGTGAGTTCCAGGAGAGGTGCAAAGCTACACAGAGAAACCCTGTCTCGAAAAAACCAAAAAAAATAAAATCTATACAAAACAAATCACAATGTAAAAGATATAAATCATGTCAATAATTGCATTAAGTATGAATGAGTTAAACACACAAGAAAAGACAGATTATCAATGCAGTGTTTACAAAGACATTATGTGATAGAATTAGAATATGGAAATTAAAATAACATAATCCAAATTAAATACATTTTTTGATAAATATATGATAGTTGTGAAAGAGAATATTTGCAGGGATATACCTTGAAATGCATAGGAAGAAAAGACTACTATGTGTACAGTTCATTCTTAAATGATTCAAAATGGAAAACTCTCTTACCTTATACAAGGCCTAGCCACTTGCCTAACAGGTTTAGGTTTGGCTCACATGGACAGAAGAGGCTACAGGTGCATAGAGAGTCAGGTCTAGGCTGAGAAAGCCCCTAAATAGGTATGATACGTTTAAAAATGTGCTTAGGTGCAAAAAGAAGGAAAGAAAGAAAGAAAGAAAGAAAGAAAGGAAGGAAGAAAGAAAGAAAGAAAGAAAGAAAGGAAGGAAGGAAGGAAGAAAGAATGAAAGGAAAAGAAAAGGAGAAAGAAAGAAAAGAAAATGGATATAGACAGTTGTGAAAAATAGTTTAAAAATAATAAAGTCTTTAAATAAAGAGTAAAGTGGGCTGGAGAGTTGGCTCAGTGGTTAAGAGCACTTATTGCTCCTGCAGAAGACCCGAGTTCAATTCCCAGTACCCACATGGGGCTTGCAACCACTACAACTCCAGTCCCAGGATATTCGAAGCCCTCTTCTGATCTTTGAGGGCATTAGGTATTAATGTGGTGCACTCCTACACATAAAATAATAAAATAAATCTTTAAAAATACATTTAAAAAAAGAAAGAATAAAGTAATAAATTTTTAAAAAGTCACATAAGATGGGAAATACAGGGGGCTGGAGAGATGGCTCAGCGGTTAAGAGCACTGACTGCTCTTCCAGAGGTCCTGAGTTCAATTCCCAGCAACCACATGGTGGCTCACAACCATCCATAATGAGATCTGGTGCCCTCTTTTGGCCTGCAGACATACATGAAGGCAGAACACTGTATACATAATAAATAAATAAATCTTAAAAAAAAAAGATGGGAAATACACAGGGTGTCTGCAAATACACATGGTGTTTTGTTGACTTTGAAATGCTAAGAGACATTGGATTATAGAAACTACTAAATTTTTAAACCAACTTATATATTTTAAAAAATGTCTTAACTTCAGAATGGAAGTCAAAAAAATATGTTGCATTGGGGGAGAGGTTTTGCATCCAGAAAAACTTCAAAACTACTAACTGAGATGGTCCAGCTTCACAGACTACTCCAGCCAGGACTTCAGATGAGCTCTACACTTTCCCATCACACAGAGACTAGATAACAAATGATATAGTTAGATCTCCCAGGATTTGATCATTATCCCAAGTTTCTCAGGATTCCCTAAAGATGTCATGGTTCCCAGACAACAGGAAGCAGTCTAAAGAACACAATTCCCCCATTACCAAGAGGTGGGATGGGGGGTTTTGGTCATTTAGTGGGTTATAAATGTTTGTCATAATTTAGGTAGTTGGTTGCAAGTTGTTACTGGTCATGGTCAAAGGAAAAACTAAACAAAGCATGTTGGATTCAAGGGTCTCTTTCTACAAACAAAAGAACCTCCATATGGAGTTTGCTTTCATTATGGCAAAGTCAGCCACTGGGTAAGAAACTTCTCTTGCCTTGACTGCTGACAGTATGTTGTTAAATTGGATAAGCAGAACACAAAAGGAGGTGACTGCCAAACTTTGCAAAGACAAGGTAAGATAGTCATTCTAAATCCATGCTTTGCAGAAAAGTCTGTCAGATGTTCTAGGCCTATAGGCTGAAGATGAATACCCCAAGGTTGTAGAGGAACCTTGGTTGACTGTCCAGGCAGCAAACTGTCTTTGTCATTTCTATAGTATGGGAAGTTGTTTGTTCTACACTTCCTGTTTACTCAGTAATATTATATCCTTCTTGGTTCTCTGGTGGAGTTAAAGACAAGATAGTTTTCCTTGTTTGCTGTGGGATGTTCTGTATGGCAAATGTGTTGCTGATTAGTTGATAAATAAAACACTGATTGGCCATTGGCTAGGCAGGAAGTGTAGGCGGGACAAGGAGGAGAATAAAGCTGGGAAGTGGAAGGCTGAGTCAGAGAGACACTGTCAGCCACCACGATGAGAAACAGCATGTGAAGATGCCGGTAAGCCACAAGCCATGTGGCAAGGTATAGATTAATGGAAATGGATTAATTTAAGCTGTAAGAACAGTTAGTAAGAAGCCTGCCACGGCCATACAGTTTGTAACCAATATAAGTCTCTGTGTTTACTTGGTTGGGTCTGAGCGGCTGTGGGACTGGCAGGTGAAAGAGATTTGTCCCGACTGTGGGCCAGGCAGGAAAACTCAAGCTACACTTGTTACCAAATTCAGAAAAAGAACTCACAAAAGAGGTGTAAAGACTATAAGGTTGAGAGTCAGAAAAGCTTAAGTTGTTTATCTAAGAAAATGTTTTGAGGTCTAAGAAGATAGTTTGGGGTTGGTAATACAAGTTATGAAAAAAAATGGTTTAGGTATAAAACTTTGGACTCACCAAGATAGGGTAGATAATGGAGTATTTTCTCTGAATTTGGCAAATGCAAATGGACTGGACATTGTGAATGTAATTCTTACCTGATAATTGTTCTTATTATATATATAGTTTTACTTTGTTAGAGATAAACCCTTTACTTTTTAGACAAAAAGAGGGAAATGTTGCAGAATATTTGTTTACACTGTGTGAAGATGTGTCACTGTGATTGGTTCAATAAAGAGCTGAATAGCCAGTAGCTAGGCAGGAAAGACTATGTGGGATTTCTGGGGAGAGGGAACAAACTCTGGGAAAAAGACAGGAGGAAAGACATCAATGAGTCTTGGAACAAGTTGGACATGCTGTACTGAGGAAAGGTAAAAGCCATGCGGCAGAACATAGATTAATAGAAACAGGTTAGTTTGCATTATAAGAACTAACTGGGGAAAAGCCTAAGCTAAAGGCGAAGCTTTCATAATTAATAAGCAGTCTCTATGTCATTATTTGTGAGCTGGTGGTCCCGCAAATAATACAAGTTCTCAGTCTCTCTGAAACCTCATTTACTTAACCTCTGTGTTTTCCAGCATTCTGCTCTTCCGAACCAGAATACCTATTACACTTAGAGCATTCCGGGGCTTTTCTAGTCCACACAGTTCCAACTATGTCCACATTTCTTCTACAAACCAGTCCCAAAGACCTATAAAGCATATGGTCAGACTTCTCACAGTGTTGACCTCTCTCTTGGACCAGTTTGCTTTCATCATTTTCTGTGTTGCTGTGACTAAATACCTGACAAAAAGCTACTTGAGGGAGGGTTTAGTTTGGTTTCGAGTTTGAGGATTTGCATGCAGTCCACCATGGCAGAGAAGGTAGCAGCAGCAGGAATGTGAGGTAACTAGTCACATTATGCCTGCAGTGAAAAAGCAGAGAGCAGATGGGAAGGGGAGCTTGGTTAAAAATCATCAAGTTTCAGCCCCAGGGACCCATTTCCTGTAGCAAGGCTCCACCTGTTATGGAATAATCTTTTTGGACACTGTGAAGATATGTCTTTGCCAAGGCGCCTTGGTTTAATAAAAGAGCTGACTGGCCAATAGCTAGGCACGAAGAGATTAGATGAGAGAGCCAAACTGAGAGGATGCTGGGAAGAAGGGCAGAGTCACAGGAATCCCAAGTCAGATGCAAAGGAAGCAGGAGATGAACATGCCATGTTGAAAAAAAAGTACCACCATGTGTTAGAGTATAGTAGATAAGAAATATTGGTTAATTTAAGTTGTAAGAGCTAGTTAGTAACAAGCCTAAGCTATCAGCAGAGCATTTATAAATAATATTAAGTCTCTGTGTGGTTATTTGGGAGCTGACTAGTGGTCCAAATGAAAAACTCCACCTATATCCACCTCTTCAGGGTACAACCTTCCAAAGCAGTGCCACTGCTGGGAATCACATGTTCAAACACATGAAACTGTGGATGACACTTCATATTCACACCACAACAATCCTCATATGCTGTACTTAGATTAAACTCATATTAATGTTTCTCCATACTGGCTGGCATTTCATTTATGAAATTTAAAGTAGATTCATAGCATTTGGCTTTCTAATAACATAATATATAATCATAAATTTCCCCGATGATTGCCACTACCATCAAATGTCTATCTATACTTAATTTTTTTGATCTGGATCCAAAAAAGAGGTTTGCATAATTTATTTTGCTATTATGAGTTAAAAACAAGACTAGGTCAGTTTTCAAATAGAAAATTTGAAAATATTCTAGATTTTTTGAGTTGCTTCCAAGTGGCCTTACTTTCTTCTCTAGCTCTTCATTCTCTATACAAACTAAAATCTTTGTTTTAAAGTTTGATAAGATAGGTGTCTTAGTTTTTTATTGCTGGGAGGAGAAACCATGACCATGGCAACTCTTACAAAGAAAACATTTAATTGAAATGGTAGCGTACAGTTTCAGAGGTTCAGTCCATTATTTTCACATGTGCAGGCAGATGTGGTACTGGCTATCTCTTGACCAGAAGGCCGCAGGAAGTCGACTGACTGTCACACTGAGGGAAGCTTGAGAAAGAGAGACCTCAAAGCCCACCCCCACAGTGACACACTTCCTCCAACAAGGTCATACCTCCTAATAGTGCCACTCCCTTTGGGGGCCATTTTCTTTCAAATCACCATAATAGGTCTAACACTCGGTACTGCAGTCCTAGAGAGTTTTATAAAATAAAGCAAAGGACTGTCTTTCTTAAGGTTTTTCATGGTAGTTCTAACTACAAATAAGTCTATGCTTTTCCTCTTTAGGACCTGAACAGACTAGTCTTGGAGCTGAAAAGACAGAAGAGAGGGGCTTGGTAGATGGCTGAACAGTTAAGGGTACTTACTGCTGCTGTATCAGAGGATCAGAGTCTAGATCCTAAAACCACATCATTTGGCTCACAAAAGCCTGTAATTCCAGCTCCAAGGGAACTGATGCACCACCCCCTTGCCATTAGCCTCTGTGGGTATCTGTAGGGTCATGTACACACAAACAAATAAAATATCTTTTATTAAAAGATAGAAAATAATAGCACGATTTATGGTTAGCTATTAGAACTGAAAGGTGCCTCCTGATAGAGACCTGGGCATGCTGACTTCCTTGGGATATGCAGTTCTTTAGAGAAATGCTGTCAGGTTTGCTTAGCTATGGTCATTATAAGAAGAAAAAAATCGGGGCTGGAGAGATGACTCAGGGGTTAAGAGCACTGGCTGTTCTTCCAGAGGACCCAGTTTCAATTCCCAGAACCCACATGTCAGCTCACAGCTGTTTGTAACTCCAGTTGCAGGGGATCCAACACCCTCACACAGTCATACATGCAAGCAAAAACATCAATGCACATAAAATAAAAATAAATAAATTTTTTAAAAAAGAAGAAGAAAATCTTGGGTTGGAGAGATGGCTCAGGGGTTAAAAGCACTTGTTGCTCTTGCAGAGGACCTGAGTTTGATTCTCAGCACCCACATAGTGACTCACAACCAACCATCTGTACTCCATTTCCAAGGGGATTAAACATCCTCTTTCTGACATCTGAAGTTACCAGGCACACATGTGGTCCACAGATTTGCATGCAAACAAAAACACTTATACACAGAAATGAAAATAAACAAATCTAAAAAACAAACTTTAAAAAAAAAAAAGAAAAAACTTGCTTTTCAAATCAAGTCACTGTTTTCTTTCACCATCAGCCACCTACACACACTAAAAAATGTGGACTTAGTGTCTAACAAGGGAGAGACCCACCATCTTCCAGTGCTGAATAGATGGAGGAAACCCCATAGGTTATTATGAGTTATGATTTGTTTATAGTGGTTGTGGTGGTTTGAAAGAAAAATGGCCCCCAAAGGGAGTGGCACTATTGGGAGGTGTGGCCTTATTGGAGTAGGTTTGACTTTGTTAGAGGCAATGTGTCACTGTGGGGGCGGGCTTTGAGGTTTCCTATGCTCAGGATACCACCCAGTGTGTCAGGTGACTTCCTGTGGCCTGCAAGATGGAGGACTCTCAGCTGCTCCTCCAGCACCATGTCTGCCTGCACGCCACTATGGTCTCCACTAGGATGATAATGGACTGAACCTCTAAAACTGTAAGCTACCACATCAATTAAATGTTTTTCTTCATAAGAGTTGCCATGGTCATGGTGTCTCTTCACAGCAATAGAAACCCTAAGACAGTGGTTTAAAGCCATTTTGGAGTGAGCAGGAGATTCTCTACCTGTTATGACTACAGTTGCCTCAGAGTGGGTTCTGACTTACTGACCTCAATAATGTAAATCAAACTAATGAAGTAACAAGCAGAAACAGGGGACAAAGGTCACAAACAAACAAAGGTTACAAAGGTCACCGTTGCAGCAGTTCCCAGCAGCAGGGGCTAATTAAGACTATTAGTTTTCTCGGAGGTTAGTAATTTCATAGTGAAAATATGCTTTGGCCTACAAACAGTTAGCCTAGGGCAATTCCTTATAAGGAAAATCCAATTAAGTCAATGAGTGATTTGGGGGTTAAAATGGCTGATCTGAACCAAAAATGTTTTCCATTTCAAAAATTGTATCATGTCTGGTAGTGGCGAGGAGATGCATAAATTCTTTGGAAATTACTCCCGAAAAGAAGAAAAAATATTTTTTTTCTATATGGTTTGAGCATCCCTGATCACAATTCAAAATCCAAAATACTATAAAATCAGAAACTGTTTGAGTAGTGGCATAGTACTTGCCACACACAGAGACAAATGAGTAGCTGCCCCACAGAGACAGTTCTACACCATGAAACTATTTCCTCATGAACCTCAGAAAACACTGAATGGGATTACTCTCACACTGTGTCCACGGTACACACAACACAAACGTCCTTCCACTTAACTCACGGCTTCCTCCCAGAGCTCTGGTCTGGAGCTGAATGGTTCTGCTTTTGTAATTTTAATCATAGAACCAGTGACTTGTCTCAATGACCTCTCTGAGTCACAGCTCAGCTCACCCTGTTAGACTCCAACAGGGAGAAAACCTCTGGCCTCCAATGCCACAGGCTCATGAAGAATTTCTGGAGCGATGGTGAAGATAAGTACAACTGTTTATGGGAACTGTCCACTCACTTGGGTATTGATTGATTAGATTCACTTGGAATAGATACATATTTTAAGTATGAGACTGGTTCTCTGGGATCCTGCTTTGCTTCAATTGTCCTTGTGGTCCAGGCTAAAATGAGTGGCACAGTACAGTTTACCTTTGGGGGAATAGCCTGACAAAATCCAACCTGCTTTCTTTATGGAATCCTATCAGTGATCAGATTCAGTTCTAGCCCAGACACAGATAGAAAGTGGGATCAATCAGCACAAAGGCTGGAATGGGCCTGGAGGACACATACTGGGGTGGCAGTATTGACCAATGGCTCCCCTCAAATGACCTCTCACTGTCTCCTTCATCACACCAGCCGTACCACCTCGTAGAAGCAAGCCCACAAAACATGTTGACACAACTCCTGGGATGATGACCATGAGACCTGTTCAACACCATGTTCCAAGCAAGGACTTAAGACGTAATAAACGATTCATCCTCGCAAGAGCTCTGTGAACACTCTTCTCTCTGTGAAAAAGACATGGAGAGGCTAACTTGCCAACATTCCCCATTCATGACGGGGTAGGGGTGGGGGCATAGCTAGTCTCCAAAGCAGGTGCTACAGCCTGCTTGTTACCTGTATGTGTATGTATCAAAAGTGGGGCCTTTAGCTAAGGTAGGTGATCTGGCCAAAGTCCTTTGTCCTAAATTCTTGCCCAGACGCAGAAAGTTCTGAAATCTGTAATGTTAGAGTTTTAAAGACATGTCATTTTGCAGAAAAATCTGACAAGATGATTTATAGTTGTATTTATCACAACCAAGTATATTGATACCTTTTGCTACAGAAATGACTGTTGATTAGAGCATAATTATAAATCCTGATGAAGGTGCTATGTGAAACACACATACATATATATGTCTCATATTACATCACAAAAATAGTTTGTAATAAAAAAAAAACATGGTTCATCAAGTTGAACTTGGATAGAATCTTTACTTGAGGTTGTGATGTGTTCCCTATCTGTGGTGAGTGGACCTGTGTGTCCTGATTCACCAGGAAAGTTTCACACAACGTTTTCATACATCTATATAAAGTTCATTGCTCTACAATCCTTTGTCATACCAACCTTTCCCCCAAACTGAATTTTGATCTTAATTATAATGTCTTAGAAATAGGTTAAAGAAAAGAAGAATTATGTCCAGTGTCCAAGCAAAAGAAATATTACTTAATGGTAGTAGAAGATAGTGCCCACAGTAAGCAGTAAGTAGTATTAGCGATCTATGCCATAGTAATATTTTTGTAGCATTAAGTGGCTCCATTCTCGTCAATGCAGGCTGATACAGAAAATTTTCTCTTTCTATTGTCTATGCATACCATAAATTTAACATGAAACTCACAAAACAGGTAGCTACACATGCCTCACTTATTTCCCCAAACATCCCATATGAGTGACAAAAATTACAATGTCATTAATGAAAACAGTGTTTACTGTTATTTGGTGGTCAGCATAATTAATTCATAAAAACAAATTTCCAAATTATTTTTCCCATAAACCTATTGTGCCTCAGAGTTTCTAAGCTGCCTTCTCTATTGTGGCTCAACACTGCCTGGAAATGTACTTAGAGAAGGGCATTGGCTTTTTGAGGTTTCCCCCACTGTCATCGCAAAACCCTACCGTAAAGGACTTCCAGATTTGCTTAGAACTCGAGGAGCTGACGTGGTGTAAATGGAACAAGACCGAAGTTGAAGGTCATGTTCTCCCCAGTGTCTGTTGCTGTCACTCAGTACTACCCATCCTCTCCTTAAAGAGGAGGAAGGACTGAGTCTGTGAGATGGAGGGACGGAGCTTGATCCCAGGGGCTCACACAGAGGAAGGAGAGAACCGACTCCTGCAGGCTGTCCTCTGACCTCCACATGTGGGCTATGGCCTGAGAGTACCCACACATGTGCACACATACAAAAGGAGTAACAATGCAATAATAATACCAAAAAAAGAGTTAAAGGTGAGGAAGGGCTCTCCCAGAGACGTCCCTGCCATTAGACCAGCACTTCAGAAATGTAGACTCCATAAGGCAGAAGAAAGACTGATAGCAGAAAGGACATAGTAGGGACTTCGTTGTTTGTTTTGTTTTTGAGATAGCTTCTCATGTATTTCAGGCTGGCCTCAAATTTGGCATCAGCTGAGAATGACCTTGAACTTCCAATCCTCCTGCTTCATCTCCTTAATGGTGGAAGGATAGGCATGTGTTAACATATCTGGTGAGGTTCTAGGACTGAATCTCAGGCTTCATGCATGCTAGGTAGATAAGCATTCTACCAACTGAGCTACATCCCCTACCAATGGATCTTATTTTTTTAGGTGAGCAACTACACAGAGTGGGACAAATATTAAAGTCTACATTGAATTTTTCAGTTTTGTCAATGAGACAAAGAAAAAAAAAAAAGGGCACAAAAGCAGCGATCTCCGAGACTAGGAATCTCCTCCTTTCTTTGTAGAAATCATGAGTCAGTACTAGCCAGGATGCTCTGGCAGAGAGAGAAAATCAAAATCAAAACCAAACAACAGCAAAAATTAGGTATGACAGTGGACAAGACACTGTGGTCTAAGGCACCAGGCAATATTGCCCTGGGGTTAGACTCATGGGCTCATAGACTCACAGACTCATAGTCAAGTACTCAATAACTGTGTGACCCTCAAAAAAGTTCATCTTCCCAAGGCTTCTCTGTCTCCATCTGAAAAACAGCTTGATCATGGTATAATTAACTCAGACAATTTTGTGTGTTGCACAAAATATGCATTGTACTCACACTGAGCTGTCTGCAATGCTCACTAAATGTCGGCTGTTTATTTACTTCTCCTTCGTACAACCCAGAAAGCCTTCACAGAGCTGCAGAGATTTTAAGAGCCATTTGAGTAATCAAGACAAGGAAAAGGTGAAACTCAAATCCGATTAAGGATTTCCAGTTTATTTTGTTTTGACTTTTTCCTTTTTTTTATTCTTCTTTCTTATTTAAATTCCCCTCTCTCCGCTCCCCTAGACCCCCACTACCCCCTCTTCTCTTTCCCAGATCCACTGCCCCTCTCTGCTCAGAAAAGAGCAGGCCCCCCAGGGATATCAACCAAATACGGCATGACATGCTGCAATAAGACGAAACACATCCTATAACAACATCAAGGCTGGAGGAGGCAACCCAGCAGCAGGAAAAGGTTCCCACAAGTAGGCAAAAGAGTCGGAGACTGCCCCTGATTCCACTGTTAGGAATTCACCAAGAACACCAAGCTACTCAACCATAACATAGATGCAGAGGACCCAAGTCAGACGCCTACAGGCTCCCTGATTTCTGCAAGCTCCCATGAGTCCCGGTCAGTTGATTCTGTGGGCCATGTTCTTGTGGTGTCCCTGACCCCTCTGGTTTCCTCTGATCTTTCCTCCCCGAGCTCCCCCTAATGTTTGGCTGTGGGTCTCTGCATCGGCTCCCATCAGTTGCTGGATGAAGTCTCTCTGGTCTCTCTGATGACAATTCTGCTAGGCTCTGCTCCCAGAACACTCTGCAGGCAGGACAAACGGTAGGTTGAAGGTTTTGTGGCTGGGTAGGCATCCCAGGCCCTCCACTTGGGGCCTTGCTTGGTTACAGAAGATGGCCAGTTCAGGCTCTGTGTCCCCCATTACTGGGACTCTTTGCTAGGGTTACTCTTGTAGATTCCATGGAGTTTCCATTGCACTAGGTTTCCACCTTACCCCTGAAATGTCCCCCCAATTCCAGTCATTTACCCCAGTATTTTCACCTACCCCCCCCATTATAGATGATAGCAAATACTCCAGTTACAAATACCTAGGTAAGCCATAGAAAACATTAATTATAAAGTTGAGTGAAAAATAGAAAGGTCAGCTCTTCAACCAGAAACAGAGGAGTAACTTGAAGCTTGAGCTGTCAGCAAAAATGAGGATGCTCTCAGAGTAAGGGAGGGGGTGTGCCTTAGTACCAAGACTTCTGCAAATACACTGAGACATTGGCCTGGAAATGGTAAACATACAGAAGCCAAAAGACAGACCTCTCTGAAAAAAAAAAAAAAACAAAAACAAAAACAAAAGCTTGCCCAGGGCTTCAGGGGAGAACTTCCCCAAGAATTCATTGTTTAAAGGAAGTCTGAACTGGAGCTCTTTTCATAGCAATGTTTCTACAACCAAAGCAGAATTCCTATAACTCACTGCTATAGATTATGAGTAAAAATGAGCTTTAAATAAAAATTATTAGACTACAGGAGACACATAGACTTCAGCAGACCCAACAAACATGAGAAGTAACATTATAATTTCTGAAGCTAATAGAGTCTGAAAGAAAAACCTAAAATTACTGGGTTTTAAAAGTTAAGGTTGTTTAAGACAAAAAACAAAGAAGAGAAACTCCAAAGAATAGGAGTTTTTAAAAAAGAACCAAAATTAACAACTTCTTCCTCCTCCTCCTCCTCCTCCCTCTCTCCCTCCCTCCCTTCCTTCCTTCCTTCCCATTTATTTATGTGTGTGAGCATGCCCATGCTAGGATACACATGTGTGTGGAGGTCACAGGACAACTTGCAGGTCGCAGGACAACTCTCTTTCCATCATGTGGGTTCTGGGCATCAGACTCAGGTTGCAAGACTTAATGGAAGGCCCTTTACCCACTGAGCCATCTTGCTGGCCCCCCAAAACAATTCCTCTAAGAAAAAAAAAACCACAAGACTCAAGGCCTGGGCCCCAAGAGTTCATGTTTTAGATTCTTGGGCTTTGGTGATGTTAAAAAGTGATGGCATCTTTCAGAGCTAGGGTCCAGTAGGAGATATTTAGGTTATTGGAGGACCTTCCCTCAGAATGGCTTCTTAACATAGTTCTTGTGGAAGTGTTGCTCACCAATCTCTCTCTGCTTTCCTGTCCCATACACTCCCTCCCTCACACTTGTGCTCTTGGCATCCATACTACCGTGTAATCTGGTGTACTCCAATTTGGACTTTAAACCTCCAGAGTGATGAAGTCCCCAACCCTATATATATATTAGAGTGATAGGAAATGATACAATTCAATGAATAAGTCTCGATGGTTAAAAACCATAATAAGACGACTTCTTTGTAGTTGTTGAGTAATATGGAAGATGGGGGTTGGTGAAGAGAGTTAGCTCTCAAGAAGAGGGTAGCAATATTGGTAGCCTTTGTTAAGGAACTTAACATTTGAACAGGAGCTGAAAAGATGGCTCAGTGGTAGAACATGGACTGTTATTGCAAAAAGGACTTGGGTTTAGTCCCCAGCACCCAAACTGGGGGACTCACAACTGCCTATAACTCCAGCTCCAAGAGATCTGGCATCCTCTTCTGTACTACTCAGTCACCTGTACATTCATGTACACATAAGCATACACACATATACATAATTAAAAATAGTAAAAATAAAGCTGAAACTGGACAGCATTGTCATAATGAAAATGGTCAATTTCCAATCCAGCAGAGAGAAGTCAGAGTAAGAAAGTGTTAATGAGTCCATTTAATTACACACACACACACACACACACACACACTCCTATAACTACATATCATTTCACAAATAAAACTTAAGTTGAAATTCATCCATAATTTTAATTTAGGATGGAAGCCCAGGTATGCTAGTTGGCTTACACTATCAAGTTGACATAGACTGGCATTATCTGAGAAAGAAATGTCAACTGAAGGATTCTCCAGATCACATTAGCCTGTGCTCATGCCTATAAGAGATTATCTTGATGAATGATTGATGTGGGAGGGTCTATCCCACTGTGGGCAGTACCATTTCCTGGGAAGGTAGTACTGGGCTATATTAGAAAGCTACCTAAGCACAACCCTGAGCCAGTGAGTCAGGAAGCAGCATTCCTCCATAGTTTCTGCTTCCAGTTCCTTGAGTCCCTGCCCCGATGTCATCAATGGCACACCGTTACCAGGAAGTTGAAATAAACCCTTTCCTTCCTTTGGTTGCTTTTGGTCATGGTGTCAAAGCAACAGAATGAAACTGGAACCCTAGGTATCAGTAAAGTGATGAAACAGGACCTTCCATGCTTGTCTCCTGTAGAACCATCAACATGGACAACTGTCCACACATAACAGCACCTTCAATAGTGCTGGAGAAACAAGGCGAGAAATCATAGCACCTGGGTGCAAATCAAAACTAAGAAAAGGTACGTTGAAGAAGGCGGCAAGAATCCTCCTTTCCCTAATCCTAAGCAGCACTGTGTGGAAGGAGTCACCAACACTTGTGGGCAAAGAAGCAAGCGAGCTTTGCCTCAGACTCCAAAGACCGGCTTACCACAGTAAAACCCAGAGGCAGAAAATATCCTAGTAAAATCCATCTCCCATGGCCCCACAGTTTAGGCTGCTACTCATGGATTGAATTTCAAGGTAGAGCTCACCACAAGCACACCCCAGTCTGGCAGTAGTGGTAAGCTGATCTGAGTGTCTCTGAGCCTTCTCCAGAGTCGGGCCAACCCTAACAAGCTCAGGCTCTAGACTGCCCCAAAGCTGAGTCTATCCTTCCTACATTACCAGGCAGCCCCCACCCCACCCCCATGAACCCAGGCTTTAGCACTATGCCTGTGATGGTTTGAATGAGAATGGCTCCCATAGGCTCATATCTTTGAATGCTTGGTCTCCAGCTGGTGGAACTGTTTAGGAAGGATTAGGAGGTGTGTTCTTGTTGGAGGAGGTATGTCACTGGGGGTGGGCTTTGAGGTTTCAAAAGTCTATGCCAGGCCCAGTATCATCATCCATCCTCTCTTTCTCTCTGCCGCATGGTTGTTGTATCTCAGGATATAAGTTCTCAGCTACTGCTCCAGTGGCACGTGTGCCTGCCTGCTGCCATGCTCCCTACCATGATGGCCATGGACTCTAATCCTCTAGAACCATGAGCCCCCAAATTAAATTCCCTCTCTTATAAGTTGCCTTGGTCATGGTGTTTTGTCATGGTAATAGAAAAGTAACCATGACAAAGCCTATCACAGGCTGTACTCACATCCTTAGACGTGAGTTGGCATGTAGCATGCAGACCTATTCCATCCTTCAAGATGGGCCCCACAGAGACAGACTGGGGGCCCAGGAGTGCCATGCTAGTCCCTATAGTAGTACCTTCCAGGTGAGCCCCTGTAGCTCATGCTCCAAAAGTCCCGAGTTCCAAGCTTGTCCTATAGACCTCAGTACTAAGCTAGTGTCCATGGACCCAGTCTCTGAGATGTCAGCTTTTTGGGACTGTAGATCCTAGGGAGGCCCTCCCAACCTAGAGCCAGAAGTCAGAGAAGCCCTATTAATGTGATTTTCAGGGAAGCACTCACATAACCATCCTCCAGCCTAGTCCCTGTCTATCTGGGCTCCAGTTCGGTCTCCATGGCTTTAAGCTCTAGGCTGGCCTATACACCTGGCCAACACCCATAACTCCAGCTTTCAGACTGGCCCCTGTAGACCCAGGCCCCATGCTGGCTCCTACATCAGGCCATCTCCTAGTACCAGGCCATTTTTCATGACCCTAATATTTAGGTCTCCTTCAGCAAGCCTGGCACCTGAGCTCACCCCATTATACCCAAGAACAGTGTTAACTCTAGAGACTGGCTCCAAACCATGCTTGTAGAATAAGCCTCCAAGGAAGCCCTATAGACCAGATATGCCACTGTAGACTCAGACTCCAGGCCCGCTTTCGTGGTCTTATCATTAGGCCCATCCATTATGTCTGTGGAACTGGAGCCACCCACCCTCCTACGGGCCTAGACCTACTTGAGGATTCCTGAGACAAGCCTACCTGGAGATCATGCCAGACAGTCTGCATCTCTAGATGCCCCAAGCTGAGACATTTTCTCAGGTTTTAGAGTTGGAGATGAATCCCTATTTCTTTCTTTCTTTTTTAATGTGTATTGGTGTGACAGTGTCAGATTTCCTGGAACTGGAATTCCAGACAGTTGTAAGCTGCCATGTGGAGGCTGGGAATTGAACCCAGGTCCTCTAGAAGAGCATCCAGTGCTCTTAACTACTGAGCCATCTCTCTGGCCCTGAATCCCTATTTCTTTAGATGCATAAACAGCAATGCCCAGCAAGAAGATCATGAGCAATCAGGAAATATAACACCCCCAGAGGAAAAAAAGTAAAGCACTAATAAAGTGACCCTGAGGAAAGAAATGAAAGTTTATAAACTAACTGACAAAGAATTCAAAACAGTTTTTTTTTTTTTTTTTTTTTTTTTTTTTGGTTTTTCGAGACAGGGTTTCTCTGTGTAGCTTTGCGCCTTTCCTGGGACTCACTTGGTAGCCCAGGCTGGCCTCAAACTCACAGAGATCCGCCTGGCTCTGCCTCCCGAGTGCTGGGATTAAAGGCGTGCGCCACCACCGCCCGGCTCAAAACAGTTTTAAAGAAGCCAAATTAGTTACAACAGCCTACAGATAAACAACTAAGAGGGCCAGGGAAACAGTCCATCAACAACATGGGAAGCTCAGCACAGAGACAGAAGCTGTGGGAGAAGACAAAACAGGAATTCTAGAATTAAAGACCACAATGACTGAACTGAAAAGTCCCACAGCGAACTTTAACAACAGAGTTGATGGAGTAGAAATATGAACCAGTGAGCTAAGAAGACAAACACCGAAATTACCCAGTTAGAGGACCGAAAGGGAAAAGGAATAAAGGGAGATGACGAAATCAAAAGAGCAAAGTTTCAAAAGTAAAGAAGTTTAAAAACACAGGAGAAAAGATGAAAGACCAGAAAAATTATATAGAAGAATAATATCAGAGCACGTCCTAAATCTGTAAAGATAGGTAAATAGTCTGTCCTAGACAGTTGAAGGGTTACAATAAAATTCAATTCAAATAATACAACAGCTAGATATATCATCTGTTGACATCTAAAGATAAAGAGAACATCCTGAAAGCTGCAAGAGAACAAACAAACAAACAAACAAACAACACATCAGATACAAAAGAGTTCTAACAGCTCTAGAAACCATATGGATCAAGAAAACTCTCCCAACCAGGGATACACTACCTGGAAAAGCTGTCCTTTAGGAAGGAAGAAATGAAGGCTTCCCCAGACAAAAGTGCGGGAACTTTGTGACCACCAGATCTGTCTCAGAAGAAATGCTGATGGGCGTTCTTCACGGGGAAGGGAAGGAGTGGAGATTGCTAATGAGGGGACATATGCAAGCCGAAAGCCAAACTCAGAATGCTCCAACAGTGCAGTGATGTGTAAGCCATTTCTATATCCGACATGAATATTAAAAGACAAAGGTCCTGAAAGAAAGCTCAGGGCTAAGAGCACTGACTGCTTGTCCAGAGGTCCTGGCTTCAGTTCCCAGCACAGCAACTCTCAACTGTCTGTAACTCCAGTTCCAGGGGCTCTGACACCCTCTACTGGCCTCCCAGGGTAGCAGGGATGCATGTGGTATGCAGATACATATGCAGGAAAAATACTGTACACATAAAATAAGATAATAAATTTTTAAATAAAAGCACTGTATTTAGAACAATTTTTAAGGGATATACAACACATAAAGATGTGATTTATGAGATTAAAACATAGATGGTAGAATTTTTCTTTTACTGTAATCCAGGTTAAAATATTAGCAGTTTAAAATAGCCTAATATAAGATTGTTGTAAGTTTGTTGAGGATTTTTGTTTTTGTTTCTGTTTGTTTTGAGACAAGGGCTCATCATGTAGCCCTGGCTGCCCTGGAACTTGCTATGTAGACCAGGCTAGCCTCACACTCAGAGATCTGCCTGCTTCTGCCTCCTGAGTACTAGGATTAAAAGCATGAACCTCTACACCCAGCTATTTTAAGACATTTTACTCCTGCCTCATAGACACTCCAAGCAAGGACTCAGAGTCAAATATATTTTCTATCATATTGATGGCTAGATTTTAAATATATCTGGCTGCTGTTGTTGTTTTGAGTTTTTTGGTGTGTATGACATAAAAATAGAAGGGGAACTATTGGGAGGAAAGATGTAAAGGGAGAGGGGAATAGGGAAGGAAAACCAGGAAGGGAAAGGTTATTATAATAGTCACAGGATAGTTGACTGCATTAAACACATGTGTCCATGTGTACACACACAGCAACAACAACCACAAAAATCACCACAGAAACCCAACACAACCCAAGACAGCCAGACACTGTCTCTAAATGACAGTGGCCTTAGAGACAAGCACAGACTAATTGTGAAGAGAGGAAAAGGACGTTTCATGCAAAGAGAAACCAAAGAACACGGGTGACTGTACTCGTGGCATATGAAACAGATTTTCAGTCCAAAACTGAAACATGAGAGAAGGAAGATCACTGCGCAGTGGTAAAAAGGACCAGCTAGCTAGACTACATAACAATTATAGAGACACGTGCAATGTTAGAGAACCTGATTACAGAAGCTACATATTGACGAATCAGAAAAACGGACTGTCAGATGAACGGACACAGCAGGGGACTTGGATGCAGCAGTGTTGGTGATGACGTGACTATCCAGACAGAAACCAAGAGAGAAACATCAGGCCTCCATTACACCTTGATGACAGGCCACACACACACACACACACACACACACACACACACACACACACACAGGGAGGGAGGGAGGGAGAGAAAGAGGGAGAGAACATTATCTGGCAGCAGCAGAATACACATTCTTCTTGAGCAATGGGATATGTATGGATCTGGCTCCAGAATAGATGATCTGTTAGGCCACAAAATAAGTCTTAGTGCATTTAGGAAGATCAACATCATATCAAGTATCTTCTTCTCCAATCACAGTGGTATGGGACTGAAAAATCAAGAACAGGAGGAATCCTGGAAAATTCACAAGTACACGAGGCTCAGGGAACCTGCTCCTGAAAACCCCACAGGCCAAAACACAAGCAAGAAACAAAACAGAGAAATTCAAAATGTGTTGAGACAAATGCAAACGAACACATAACACAAACATGGCATGGGAGAAGCAGCAGGTAGAGGAGATTATAGCAGAAAACACCTGTGTCAAAACAAAGATCCAAGATAAACAGACTACTATTAAAATATAAGGAACTGGATTAAAAATAACCCAGCATTGGTGGGCCAGGGAAACAAGACAAGAGGCAGAAATAAATGTAATAACAACCAGACCCATAGGAAGGTCAACAAAACTAGAAGTTTTTTTTTTTCAAAGATAAAATTAAAATATTTAGCTAAACTAAATGAGAAAGAATGAGTTGGGGATGAAGATAACGGCAAACTGAAGACAGTGCTTTCCCTGGAACCTTGAGGACCTAAGTTTGGAGCCTCAGAACTCACTTACAAGGCAGACAAGCATGGTAGTTATCTGTAATTCTTTCTCTCAGGAGGCAGACAAGGGCTCCCCAGAGCAAACTGGCGAATGCTAACATCAGAACGCTTTAGGTTCAGGGAGAGACCCTGCCTCAAAGTATCAAAGTGAGGAGGGACTGAGGAAAACGTGTGTATCGACTTGAGCAGCCACATGTAGGCCCACGTGATTACACATTCACGCCCACATGTGTTACCACATACATGCTCCCACACGCATGAGCATACATATATACATGTATACACACACACACACACACACACACACACATACACACAGAAAGAATGGGATCAGATGAATGAAGTAAATGAAAGTGGAAACATTAAGCTGATCGCATAAAAAGACAAGGTGTGGAAGAGGCAACTATGAAATTCATATGCCAGGAAACTGGATATCCTAGAAGAAACTCTCCCATCAAACAAAAGCCTCGTATACCACTGAGAAGCTGAAGGATCAAGAAAAATATCACAAAACTTCAAATATGAATAAAAAAACTTCCGTCAATACTATGAGATATACAAAGCAGGATACAGAAAAAGACAGAGAACCTTGAATATGAACATAATGACACATTATATGTCATTTCCAAGTAAGCTTCAGTGAGGTAACTGTTCACTTCAAGAGACTACAGAACAACTCTGAGGAAAATCCAAGATAGCAGAAGGGATGAAGTAACCCAGATATGAAATGAAAAAGCAATAACAAAATCGAAATTCTTTTTCTTAAGATTACCTTGCATACACAAGACTCAACCGATGTTGAGCAAACAAAGAGACATCAGTCATTATCAGTGAAAAGGAACAGATAAGCTAGGTTTAAAAAACAATCTAGTCAACACAATGCAGTATGCTGTCTGGGTTCTGGAACTAAAAATTAACATCAATGGAAAATTGTTGAAGTCCAAATAGAGCCTGAAGCTTGGTAGTAATAAACTCTTAATTTCCCCGCTTGGGAAATGGACCACGATTACATCAGGAGACACTTGGGGGAAGGCATCCTGAAACACTCTGCCGTCTTTGCAGTTTTCTCTAAGATCATTCCAAAATTAAAACTAAACTCAAAGCAACCCTGGTTAAGTTTTGCATCCCATTAGTAGTGCTGGTTCTATCTACAACACAAGGACATTCACGGCATAGCTTGAATATCTGCTTCCTTTATGAGCCACAAAGATGCAAATCAATAGTTTCACTTTGAAGAACAGACCAGAGTAGTCTTTGCAAGAAGCAAAATGGGAGAACATATCAGGCAAAAGTTATGCCCTCAGCCGAGCCTACACAGTAATGAGAGATCCTTTCACACAATGACAAAGGTAGCCAGGACCTGAAGAATAATTTCCAGGGTTGTCCCTTGGTCTACACACACACACACACACACACACACACACACACACACACACACACACACACACGCACACGCACACGCACACACGCACACACACAGAGTTATATTCTCATTAAGAGAAAACCTGAAGACTACAAATTACAAATTATGTTTCCCATTCCAACCCCACTGTTGGACATTATTGCATGTCAAAGACACACCAAGGAAGTTCTCAGTTGCTACTACTGCCTCTCCCTTTCAAGGAGATCCCAGTATTCCCGAGGCTGCAGGCACCATGTGCCTCATCCCCTCTGCTCCTATAGGAAGATGTATGTGGAAAAATGCAGGCTGTAATTTATACTAGTCCCAATAAAAGCATCACATCCTGCCACTGGACAGGCAATGTAGCTAAAGCATAATAAACGCTACCACAAAAGCAAAACTCCAAGGTGAGTATAAAGAGGAGAAGCAATCCAGAGGTCAACATTTTCCAGAAGCAAGTTGGACAGGGACAGTGAAAATCCTTCAGGGTATTTGGTTTAGAAAAAAAAATTCCGCCAGCACATATTTATATAACTGTTTTAAATGTCTGGAGCGCTTCACTGGATAAGAAAGTGCTCATATTTATCCACTGTTCCATATCATCATTTATTTTACTTAAGAACATCAAAAGAGTTCCGTTTGCATATTTCCCTCCATTTATAGAGGGGGAAGAGTGCTCAGAGGGACCTCAGGCTAAGTGGCAAATCCTTGTGAGCTGGTATACTGCCACTGTTTGACAAAACACCACTCATGCACTAAACACCACACGTCCAATCTCCTTTTGCTAGCTTAGCTGCACTTTTGGAAGTGTCCAAGAACTTTATGGGCCATCCAAGGGACACACAACCTGACCTGACCCTCACTGACAGTGAAGGATGTATGTGGGTGACGGACGGATCTTTTCCCATCGGTTCCCTGCGACCCAGGCTGGGCTGTTCCTCAAGGTACTGACAAGTGTGCCCACAGCACCTGCGCTCTGCACAGCCTCTGTTTGGATAAGCTGTTTCAGTTCCCCCCTCTGTAAAATGGGGCTAGTGAATGGACCTGTCTCAGGGCTACTGTGAGGGTTGAGAAAGAATCAATTCAACCATCACAGTGAGGAAATTGCTGGCAACAAAGACGTACTAAAGGGCTTTAATAAATATTCCATGCCCAAGTGGACACGTGAATGGATGAACACATGGAAGAATGAATTCTCTCACTTCCAGAAAAGCAACAAGTAAATCTATGGCATGGTTTTCCCCTCTCTCTCTCTCTTTCTTTCTCTCTCTCTGGTTTTTTGAGACAGGCTTTCTCCAAATAGCCTTGGCTATCCTGGGACTCTCTCTGACCTTGAACTCAGATCTGCCTGCCTCTGCTCCCCCAAGTTCCGCTGCCTGGCTCCCTCCAATGTACTCGAACCCTCCCTGGGTGGGTGCTAAGTCATGCTGCCACTTGCTTTCAGTCCCCAACACCTGTTTCCCCTCTCTACTCTTGTCTTCATCTAAGTTTGGTTCCCAATGCACATATACCCCAGAATGTGGTCTCCAGAGTTGAGGCCTGGCTCTTGGGAGTCCGCTATGGCAGGGAAGCTGAATTTCATTCCAAACTTGAATACATGTGATGGAGTTCAGAGGCGCTGGTGTTCTCTCATTCCCAGCCTCACTTCAAAAGCAATGGGAAGACTATCTAACTTAAACAGAGAAGGGACTCAGAGAGATGGGAGTCCATGCCACCACCCTCACCAATGGCTTCTTTCCTGTTTCTGCCTCCTGGTCCCCAGTCAAAGGCTAGAAGGATGTGGTACACATGAGTGTTCCACCTCCAGTCCCACACTCAAACTTGAGCTGCAGGACAACTTAAGGGTTGGTAGGGATATCAGCTTCTTTGCTGAAGCCAGGAAATCGCTCCTTTTGTAACCTACAGGGCCAAGTCTACGGGCTTTTTAGGCAAGCACTAATATTTCTTAGTGTGTAAACAGACTTTAAGAACATACACCAGGCGGTGGTGGTGCATGCCTTTAATCCCAGCATGCGGGAGGCAGAGGCAGGCAGATCTCTGAGTTTGAGGCCAGCCTGGTCTACAAAGTGAGTTCCAGGAAAGGCGCAAAGCTACACAGAGAAACCCTGTCTCAAAAAAAACCAAAAAAAAAAAAAAAAAAAAAAAAAGAACACACATGCCTTTTGGGAGATAGCAACACATAAAAGTACTTCTAGAGACTGAAAATCATCATGGGAAGATCCTACCAACGACTTGAGTGACCTCGAGCAAAGGGCTTTGTGCTCACTACCCTATTTGTTTTCTTGTATCTATCTACCCAGGCCTGGACCACAGCCAGCAAACCAACCCTGAGAGAAGAGACTGTATGAGCTGGTTAGTTTTATGTCAACTTGACACCAGCTAGAGTCACTTGGGAAGGGGGAACCTCAATTGCGAAAATGCCCCACCAGATTGGTCTGTGGACACACGTGTAAGGCTTTTTTTTTTTTTTTTTTTTTTTGATTGATGATTGATGTGGGAGATCCCAGCTTACTGTGGGTGATGACGACCCTGGGCTGGTGGTTCTTGATGCTATAAGCAAGCGGACTGAGCCAGCTATGGGAAGCAAGTGAGAAGCCTCACTTCCAGGACTCCTGAAGCATGCCTCAGCTTCTGCCTCCAGCTCCTGCCCTGGCTTCTCTGATGTTGGACTGTGTTGTGGAAGTGTAGGATGACAAATCCTTTCTTCTCCAAGTGGTTTTTGGTCATGATGCTTTATCACCACGCCAGAAGCCCTAAGACATGGCATCCACAGAGCTGACGGCAGCAGACACCAGAAGAGCTGTTGCTGGAGACAGAAAGCAGGCCATGGCAGGCATGGTGGTCAGAAAATATCTCGAAGATGCTCTAAGAGACAGAAAATCCCAAAGAGCCACACCTTTATCTGAGCCACAACCAAGCAGGCAGTGGAGCAGTACAGGGTTGCTTTCTGGAAAAAAAAAAGTCTGGGTCGCTAAGTGAGTCGAAGGAGGGCAGTACACAGAGGTGAGTCCTGTTGGATGCTGATGGCACTTCCTGGCAACCGAGTCAGAGATCTTCTTCTGCGTTGGTGCCTGTAGAAGGTTCTCTAGGTACTCCAGTGTGTGAGGGAGAGGGACTCGTGGCTTGTGCACGCGTTGTGTGTTAATGCAGACCGCGCGCACGGCTTCAAAGTGCTTCCAATTCTTCTTCCCATGCGCTTCCCAGCACAGTGGTTCCACAGCACCAGACACAGCACACAGTCTTCTCAGCAAGGCCATGGTGAGTGCTGGGCCAGGTACAGCTGTATCTTGGCATGACTTTGGAGCCCATGAGCAAAGCAGTGTGTCAGGTCATTTCATACAACATCATACATAACTTACTCCCCCACAGGATTTGAGGTTGTTTGCTGCCAAACTCGTGAGCATTAAAACAGAACTGTCTTAGTCATTGTTCTATTGCTGGGGAGAGACAACTCTCATAAACGAAAACGTTTAACTGGGGTTTGCTACAGTTTCAGAGGGTTAGTCCATGATCATCGTGGCAAGGAGGAGGGCGGTAGGCAGGCAGACATGGCTCTGAAGAAGTAGCTGAGGGTTCTACATCCAGATCCATAGGCGGCAGGAAGATAGAGACTCTGCCCAGGCTTTTGAAACCTTTAAGCCCACCCCCAGGGATACACTTCTTCCAACAAGGCCACACCCACTCCAATGAAGCCATACCTATTCAAATGAGGCCACACCTACTCCAATGAGGCCACACCCATCCCAGTGAGGCCACGCCTCCTAATCCATTTCAAATAGTGCCACTTGCTGGTGACTAGCATCTAAACACATGAACCTATTGGGGCCATTCTTCTTCAAACCACCACAAGAACAAAACAAAGGTACTGTAAACACAGGAAAAAGGACAAAGAACAAAGGCAAAAAAGCCATACCATAAAGGTCTGGCCAGAGAAAAACAACAGCATTGGAACCCAAATGCTGGCCTGAAGCTCAAATCGAAGCAAAAGCCAGTGGCTGAAGACCTCTGTTACTAGGGGGTTGACACAGCATGTTCCTATCCCTGGACTTGTATGAGGCAGTATGGCTCTGAACACATACTCTCAGACATATATGAAGACAGAGAATCTATTGGCTTTCTTGTATGACCATTCCTGGACCTCTAAAGTTTATAAGGCATTCATTAAAGCCTGGTTCTGTAAAAGTAATCCCCTGGGAACTTTGCTCTCTCTCTCTGTGTGTGTGTGTGTGTGTTTGTGTCTACTCATGTGTGTTGTCTGTGCACATGTGGTGTGTATGGTGTATATGCACATGTGGCATGTGTATATTTGGTGTGGGGGTGTATATGCACTTATGGTGGGGGTGTATGTGGTATATGTGCACATATGGTTTCTGTGAGGTATGTGTGTGAATATGTGGTGACTCTATACATTTGGTATGTATATGTATGTTGTTATTGGTGGTAGTCCAGAGATACATGATTCAAAATGAAGTTTTGTGGTTTTGTGGCGATCTGGGCATCTTTAAAAACAATTTAAATTTATTTTATGTGCATTGGTATGAAGGTATCAGAACCCCTGGAACTGGAGTTACAGTCAGTTGTTAGCTGCACATGGGTGCTGGGAATTGAGCCCAGGTCCTCTGGAAGAGCAGCCAGTGCTCTTAACCACTGAGCCATCTCTCCAGCCCTGATCTGGGCATTTCTTATGGGGGTTATTAGGTCACTCTTCAGATTGGGTCTCTCAATATGCTCACCACTCCAACTCCTTTTAATCATGTCTCCAGATCCAATTGAGTCAAGTATTTTGAAAATTTTTGGCCAACTAAACAAATGTACTTTTAAGTGCTTTTAAATGTTCATGCCTAATTATGAACAAATGTTTCCTTTTCCAACATGCTTTTTGAAACAGTGAGAATTGCCCCATTGAATTAAGCTATCCCTGAAGACTGCCCCCTTGCCTTGCCGTGACTGCATAGAGGCCATTTTGCCAGACAGTGTAAGCTGACACACAACTTATGTCTTAGACACACAACTCGCCTGTGCTATTGACAACAATCTGTTGCTGCAGACACCAGGTATGTGGGCTCTGAAGACCATGGTTAGCACAAACAGTACACAATCTAACTTGGATCAGCACCCTCCCAGAGGGGGCTAGGCCCTGGCCTCATGACTGGCTAGGTTTTCTATTTGGGAACCCTGCCCTGCCTGGTTCCCATAAGCCCTCAGTTGAAACTCTTCGCTGGTATATAGTAAGACACAGAAGTCAAACATCCCAGGACAGGGACCATTTCCAAATGTCTCTAGCGTATTTTGTTGGAAACGATATGCTAATGGGATGGGCCTACGAGGAATGTGCAGTGCAAAATAGGTCAACCCAGAGTGTACATTTACTGCATATTATACAACTGAATGGGATTGCATATTTCAATGTAATTAAAAAATAGTTGTTCCAGGCCGGGCGGTGGTGGCGCACACCTTTAATCCCAGCACTCGGGAGGCAGAGCCAGGCGGATCTCTGTGAGTTCGAGGCCAGCCTGGACTACAGAGTGAGTTCCAAGAAAGGCGCAACACTACACAGAGAAACCCTGTCTCGAAAAACCAAAAAAAAAAAAAAAAAATAGTTGTTCCTCCTAACAGTTGTGAGGTGATTGTGGTCAGAAAAGGTGGAAGGGACAGCTGATGTGACATGCTCCTAGAATGGGGCACAAAGTACAAAGACCCAGTAAAGAGAAGGAAGCAAATGATTGTGGATCTGTTGACGGCACATAAAGGAGGTAGGAAATGTGGTTTAAAATGGAAGAGTGGGCCAATGAGATGGCTTACAGGTAGAGGCACTTGCTGACAAAGCTAAAGACATGAGTTCCATCTCTGGGATCCATACATTGGAAGGAAATGGGTGGTTCCCCCACGTTGTTATCTGGTTTGTGTGTGTGTGTGTGTGTGTGTGTGTGTGTGTGTGTGTGTGTGTGTGTGTGTATACATACACATTTTAAAAAAATGAATAATGAACTGAACATGGTGGTACATGCCTGTAAACACAGCACTCAAGAAACAGGCAGAATAGCCTGGGTATAAGGCTAGCCTGGGCTATATAGCAAAACTCTGTCCCATAAGAACAAAGAAATAGCAGAATTGGGGGTGGGAGTGGAAGGAAGAGAAGAAGAGAATAAATAAAAGAAATGTTATCCCCAAACCTCAAGTTCTTCACAATCATAGGAAAAATAATTAACCCGGTGCCTTCCACCCTGCCCCCAACAGGGTCTCACTGTGTAGCTCTGGCTATCTTGGAACTATGTAGACCAGGCTGCCCTGTGACTCTCTGAAATCCACTCACCTCTGCCCCTGCTGCCCAGTTGCTCAGATTAAAGGCATGTGCCATCATGCCCAGCCTTTCTTTACTTTTAAGTTAATATACAAAACAATGGGCCTTGTTGTGTCTTAGTTATGTGTATGTACACACACACACACACACACACACACACACACACACGACATTTTACTTTGCTTACATACCACTTTCTAAACCTAAATGGATTACATTTTTCTTTTAATAACACAAAGTCATGAGCAAGCTCTAAGACTGATTTAATTATTATAAACTCATGTGTGTCCATATAGTAAACAAATTCTATGCTGAGAATTCCATGAATTATAAAAAAAAGTCTTATGTTCTTAAACAATTATTTCCTTATTTGCAGGTGTGTATGTCTGTGCACAGCACACAGGTGGAGGGCAGAGGTCAAGCTGGTTCTCTCCTTGCACTGTGTGGGTCCTGAGGATTGAACTCAGGTCTTCAGGCTTGCAGGCAAGCCCTATGCAGGCCCCAAACCTCTTACTTGTGCTTCAGTCTTGACCACACTATGACACTTGGTTGTGATTTTCCCCCCCTTGAAGACTATGGACCAGAGGAAGAAGAAAGCATGATTAAAAAGAAGAAAACAGTACCAGTGAGGGGGGCGGCTTAGCGGGCAGAGATGCTCGCTGACAAAACTAGGGGCCAGCACCCAGGATTATTTTCCAGGTGAAAAATCTGCCTTTGGGGAAATGAAGACATGGTACGTTTTTACTCATGCCAAATTATCCTGAATAGGGGGGAAAGGAAGCTGGGAAAGGGCTTGTCGTCTCTAACAGAAAAATTCCAATGGGAAGCATCCAATTCTGCAGCTTGCATCCTTGGAGCTTGGTGATGTCCACAGAGCCAGGGACAACAGCATAGAGCCTGCCTTGTAGCTTAAAGGCCCACGTGCCGACCTCTCCCCAGCAGACCACTGTACCTCCCTAAGCAGCATCTTCCCTGGGGGAGAACACTGTCTGACTTTTCTCTATCCTCTCTATAGCTTGAAGACAACATCGCTAAGAGGTGGGGTGGCCTGAGGGGTGGTGCTGGGTGGATTTCAGAACCTTCATCTCCCTTGGGTACCCACCAGCAGTCAGGAAGTGCGTCTGTTTTCCTCCCAGTGGGTGGTACTTGCTGAATTCTGAATTTCTGTGGGAGGTAAGGATGTGCTGCCACCTTGAAAGGAAGCCGTGGACACTGCTCCACTGGCTTCTGACACTGGGCACCTGTGGCTAGAAGCCAGCTGCTCACCAGACTTCTGGACAGGTCGGCCCAGTCACCCACCCCAGGTTTCCTGTCCTCACAATTTGGCAGGTGCTAAAGAGTGGGTGTTAAGCAGCATGGTCTTGAGGCCCAGCCACATAGGCTGGCCCCCAGCTTACAGGGCGATTGTGATCTTGAGTGCTGGTCCTTCCTAGAGAGACTCGGCTCACACAAAGCCTGTTTGTTAAAGTCCCAGACAAAACATCTGCCCTCAGGGGCTTAGGTTCCCTTTATGGGACTCCTTATCGTTTCTTAAATGTAATATTAGAGGATGGATCATACTGATGCTAGATACTTACATTCCTTACAAATACTCCAGGGCTTTGTATACTCAATGCATTAGTGAGAACATGCACATAATAAAGTTGAAAAGCACCCAGAATCAACACTGCACACCATCCTGTGTTGGGCATCCTTTTCATAGTGTTTCTTCACGGTGAAATATTAAATGATAGGCAACTAGGATACATATATTTGTAAGACAGTGTTCACTATACACATTATTATGCTAGCTGCATTAATGTCTATGATTTGCTTACTTTGGGTTTAAAATTTCCCTGAAGAGAGATGTCATTAGACCTGACAATGGGTGCTTCTGTTTCCAACAGGTGGGTGAGATTGGTAAAGATGCAACCCTACCTTTGTATAGTTCTAATTCACAGGGACAGCTGTGGAAAGGAACTTCTTTAATGGAAGAAACATTATTTAAGTGACCCCAGGGATTGTCCTGGTGGAAACGGGTCCTATGCAAATTATCCCCATATTCCAAAGGCTGGAGTGAGAAACAACAAGCCCTCTCCTCCCACCTAGAGCTATGTGGGTGGGCAGGAACAGTGCGGGGTGGATATACAGAATAGGCTGTTCTGGGCCATCCATGCTATTCACTGATGGGATTTTGGGTAAGACCGTATTAAAACTACAAGGTGAAAATAATTTCAGGGAAGGCCTGCATTCGGTTTCTGTTTCAGCTCAGTCTATACCTACTGTCATAAAGCACCCAGCTTACAGAACTGGGCCCACAGTGTTCTCAGACAGCTATCTTTGGGAAGCGGCTCAGGCTGAACATCGGGACAAGCACTACCCGAAGGAGCTTCCCTAGAAAAAGGAAGACAAGATCCCAGCTCTTCTGGCCAGGGGTTCTCTGAGCTCCATCCTCAAAGGCAAAACTTGGAGTCTCAGGGGCATCTCCCACCCAGCCAGCACAGAGAATCCCCTTCCTGTCTGGCCTGAGATCTGCATACATGGCCTCAGCCCAAATGGCCCCAGCCAGGATCTGAGGCAGGAACTATTGACTATCCTGGTCCAGTAGGTGCCTCCACTTACAGGTGGCAGATATCTCTCTACTCCTCACTGCTGGGTGACCTCTTGCCCAGGTCACAAGCTTTGAAAGGGATTTTGGGCTAAGGGAGGTGGGGACGGCGTTATAAATCCAGACCTCATTTCCTGTCATCGACACCAGCTTCCTTATTCATCCTGTCTTTTCCTCTCAACCTAACAGGCATTTTGCATCTGTCCAGTGGGCCTTCTACACTCCTGAGGCAAAGCCTGTTTCCTTACCTCCAGGGGCCCTCAAAATCTGTTCCCTTGGAAACGGCCTCCAGGGAATGGTCCAGTCATATACTGAGAAGAGATCTGTGTGGGTTCCCATCTTTCTTGCCGTAGTAAAAAGCAAAGGGCCCGGTAAAGATCTATTTCTAGCCCTGGAAAGACACTCTGAAATCCTGAGTTGGTTTGCTCAGCAATGAAGGGGTTACTCCAGGAGGTTGGGTAGGGGTATGGAAAGCGGCCGGACACCCTTCTCAGCCTGTCTGCTGGAGATGCGACCTGGTACCACTGAAAAGCTTTAAGATTAATGGAGAAAAGGCAAAATCTGACGGCTCTTCTGCTGGTTTCATTGCTCCTGGGTGGGCCAATTGGTCTTGAATGTCACTAGCTCCTTAATCTTGTGCATCTGAAACAGACTGGTGTGTTTGGGGAGCCTGGCTCGCTCTGTATAGACATCAATTGGAGAGGCTGATAAAAGGAGACTGCATTGAATTTCCCCTTAAGCCTTTCACTGGGCACTTTCTGACTGCAAAACGGTGAGTGACCCCAACAGATGCAGCCATCCTCTGCCGGATGCTGCCACCACGCCCATGTCACTGCCGCTTCCCTGCTGAGCTGCTCCTGTTTACTTCAGGGCAGAACGTTCCACCCATATGCCCAGTTCAGAGAGTGGGGGTTAAACTCCATGACCTCACTTACATTAAATTATGTGTGTTGCTCACTTAAATTACGTGTGTGCTCATGGTCTCTGTGTGGGTGTGTGCATGTGAGCACTGGCACATGAGGAGGCCAAAGGCAGCAGAGTCTCTGAAGCTGGAGTTATAGGCAGTTGTGAGCCAACAGATACGGATGCCGGGAACCGAACTCAGGTCCTGCTCGACCGCTGAGCCTTCTCTCCAGCTCTTTGCTTCCCCTCTAGAAGCTATGATGCCTTGGATGGCAGAGAGAGAGGTGTGTGTTGGGGGTGGGGGGGAGGGATTACAGATGTGGACAAGAAAAGAACAAAAGAAAAATCCAGCATTGCTGCAGCCTACACACAGGTTCCAAACAAATAGGATCAAATTCTTTCTACAGCCTACATACCCACTCAGAAAAGGGACTCGTAGCCACATGGCACTTTCTATATTCCATTTTGCCAAACTGAAGACAGAAAAGACACACTAAGGTTAAGTGCCAAGCATGGAAGGAAAATTCAGAAAATAAAATGATACCATTTGCAGAGGTGGTTAAGATAGGCTACCTTTTGATATTTTAAAGATAGAGATTTTCCGTAGCTATTATGTAGAATAGGGGTGAGTCTTGTCTGGTTTGGTTTTGTGGGAGGAACCTCTGACGCATCTTCCACGTACTAACCTCTAAGCATACTGGTTTCTGAGGGCCTCACAATAAACCTAAATAATAGCTCCATGCAGACCCATGCTCACGTTGGTTGGTTTCAGATCATCTGCCCTAACCTTTTCATCACTTCCTGATATTTTTTTTTTTTTTTTTTTTTGGTTTTTCGAGACAGGGTTTCTCTGTGTAGCTTTGTGCCTTTCCTGGGACTCACTTGGTAGCCCAGGCTGGCCTCGAACTCACAGAGATCCACCTGCCTCTGCCTCCCGAGTGCTGGGATTAAAGGCGTGCGCCACCACTGCCCGGCTTACTTCCTGATATTTTTAAAGGTATGAGCATGGTTGGGTACCTCATCAGTTGATGAACAGCTGAGGTTAATCAAAGCCAGCAGACGATGAATCTTCCTCATCCTGGTATCTGAGAACAAATGAAACTGATTTCTCAAACACAGGAGAAAGCTACACCCTCTGTGTGTACGTCTGAAACTTGCCACCATGCAAACACACACAGATTGGTTCAGAGTGCCCTGGTAATATGCATTTGGCTAAGGCAAAAGGTCTCTTTAAAACAGCACATTTTCCCGTAAACATATCCAAAACTCATCATAAACTGGGGTATTTCTTCTGTCTGCCTAAGAAGATGGAAGAAATAAACAGAGCCCAACTCCACAGCAGTACATCACGGGTCTATCGTATGCCTTTGAAATATCAGCAAATATCTGGCTGTTTTGAAATGACCAGTTTTTCCCCCTCTGGCAAGGATGTCTGTCTCCTTACAGGAAGACATAGGAAGTGACTGATAGCTCTTAAAAGGGAAAGCGGTGTAGAAAAGGAATAGACCGAGGACGCCTCATTTCAGTAATCATCTCAAATATGAGATCATACTTTACTGGGTGAGTTTCTTTCTCTTCTAAAGATACAGACCCACATAATGTCAAAAACAAAACAAAAAAGGACAGCCTGAAACACAATAGAGAAAATGAAGCCAGTCTTCCTTATAGACAGGAGCTTGAAGACTAGGGTTTCTATGGTCCTCCCAGAAGGAAGGACCTCCCTGTACAGAAGCCACTGGCCACAAAGCACAGAAATGCACTGGAGTGGGTTTCACGAATACCATGTAGTAACAGGGAAGGAAGGAAGCGCATGTTCCAATAGAGGATGCTGAAATGGAGACAGGATTGGCTGTGAGCATCTTTCAGATCCCCTGCCCCCTCCTATCTTTATCTTTTGATGAGGTTTCACTATATAGCCTAGGCCAACCTCAAGTACACAATCCTCGTGTTTCTGCTGCCCCAGAGCTGATATTATAGGCATGTGCCACTACCCCAGCTCTTCAACCTTCCTGTTGAACTATCTGAAATAATTTCTTCCATATTCCAATTTGAAAAAAAGAGAGGGTGAGAGGGGATGTACAGCCACAGCCAAGAAACTCAGTTCAACACCCAGGCTCTTGCCCAGAGCTCTTTCTGGTAGATGAAAGCCACCATGCTCATGAAGAACTGGAAGATCCAAACAAGGACACCCAAGTCTATCTCTGCTCCGTTTGTTTCTCTATGGCTGGATTTTTACCCCTGTCACGGTGCCTTTAGTGTGCTCTGTGGGTGGCCAACATGAATGCAAATTAAACTGTGAGACTTTCAAGACCCCCTCAAAAAATGAACCCAGGATTCCCTAGACAGTTGGATTACTCTGATATACAAATACAACAAGAGATGGCATTCAAAAGATAGGAATTAAAAATGAATCTTTGTGACCGACGGTGCTCTTGGTCCCACAGTGAGACATATCTCAAAGGCACATGTAGAAACTCACTGCATTGGATACCTTACCCATTGACCTGCTTGGGTGAAGACATTAGTTCTGTGCTACCTTGAGACTCCATCTAAAGACAAGTTACTCTGAAAAGAAGGCATTAATCAATTGTCAACCTGGTAAATGAGCATTCATCTCTGTGAACCAGACCCTAGACTGGATATTCAGCAATAACACAGGAACCGTCCTTCCCCTTAGCTGGTCTTGAAGTCTACTGAGGGAGTCAGCTGTGGGGTTAGGATCTGCCTGTTGGGAGAACGTTTGGAAGGGTTAGCACAGATGCTGTCTAAGGGCTCCCCGAGGATGTTGGTCATGTGCTAGAAGATACAGAGACAAGATGTCAGAGATTAGAGGTTGTGCCAGGAAATCGAATTACACAAAATGCTAGAACATAAAGGAGAAGGGAGAGAGATGTGGCATACAGGAGGCTGGAAAGGTGGACAGGGATTCTCATAAAAATCTTCTTGGTTACTGTCCGAAAGTCTGGCTTCTGTTTTGAGAGACTGGCAAGCCACAGCAGGATCCTCTTTGAAGGGGGCAGGGGCAGACCTGTGCTTGAAGAAATGTCCACGACTGTTGTGTGGCTGAGCAGAGACAGTGTTGGACTGGATTGAAGAGGCTTTCAGGAAAACAAGGAAGGTGTTGCTAGAGTCCACATGGGACATGATGGCGGCCTGCAGAGAAGCAAGCGTGTGTCCTAATGCTCAGGCATTTACAGTAAAGCTCCCATGGGGCCCAGAGACAATGCAGAGGCAAGCAAGAGAGCGATATGACCATCACATCCTATCCTTTGAAGGTGGGTCATACAAATATGGGCACATCCACATGACCATACACACACACACACACACACACACACACACACACACACACACACACACATCTATCTATCTATCTATCTATCCATCTATCCATCTATCCATCTATCTATCTATCTATATAGGTATTTCATATCTGTTGTCTATCCCTTCCTTAAAGTCTAGCAGTTATTAGACTTTTCCCCACCATTCTTTTTTTTTTTTTTTTTTTTTTTTTTTTTTTTTTTTCAAGACAGGGTTTCTCTGTGTAGCTTTGGTGCCTGTCCTGGATCTTGCTCTGTAGACTAGGCTGGGCTCAAACTCACAGAGATCCGCTTGGCTCTGTCTCCCAAGTGCTGGGATTAAAGGCATGCACCACCATTGCCCAGCTGCATTCTTTCCTGGGATTAAGAGTACGCTTGAAAAGGTTAAGCCAATGCCATGGTCTTTACTGTAATTGAGTAATTTATTTGAATACTATTCAACAAAACATGGAAGCAAAGCATAGCCATTTCCATAATCGTCATTCTGAAATTTAAAAAGGATTTAATAAAGACAAGTTACTGAAGAAAAGAGTTGGTGTCAAATTAAATGTAGGCAAGAAGATGGTAAAGATTAGAAGGGGAAAAGAACTAGAAATAAATTCTGCACTCATACCCTAGAGTAAAATGCACGTAATCTATCAACCACTTCAATGAGACAAGAATTGTGAGGAATTATGGGTGTAGCCAATAAAAAGAAAATGGTTTGGAGTCCTGATCAAAAGGCCTGTATGAGATGAATACCTGTTTTATGTTGAACTCAGTGCGAGTACTTGGTTGGTTTGTTGAGACAGGGTCTCAATATGTAGCCCTAGCTAGCCTTGAATATGTAGCTATCCTACTGCCAAGTGCTGGATTTACAGACATGCCCCCAAACCCAGCTTACAAGTACTATTTTAAATGCCAGAAATAGTACTCATAAGTATATATGCTTGCATGGACCTAATAATACGTTTTAAGTTAAAAAAAACCAATTGTGTGTGTGTGTGTATATATATATATATATATATATATATTTGTATAAATATTCATTTTATATATTTATAATATACTAAACATATATGTGTTTATACATATATATTGTTTATATATGTATATATATATAATGTTTACCTTGTACAATGCCCTCTTAAAATAATGTTTTGGATTAGGGTTTTGCCCAGTGGTAGAATAATTGGCTAGCATGTACCATGCCCAGGATTTAATCCCTTACCCTGAGAAACAAAAACAAAAACCCTACAATATCTTCAGTTATCTGAACCGATCCTACTCTATCAATGCAGAAGGCATTTCCAAAGGCACCTGAGGCTCCGAGATGATGAAGCAATCATCTAAGAGCAAACTGCTGCTTAGTGGGAAAACTAGATCTCACTAGAACCCCAACCCGTCTAGAAAAACCAAATATTTTCTCTGCCACACTTGATAAGATTCCAGCAGCAACTATATGGAGAGATTGGAAACTCTTACCAGAACGTTCTGTATCTCATTTATAGCCTATTATATAAACATGCTGTTCATGTTCGAGTTTACCGCACAGCAAGCCATGCACACGTCTCATTTCACACTGTGTTGAGCGTTCACATTTAATCCTCTTGCCACTTCATAAAGTCCTGAGTGATCATGGTGTGACCCAGTGGGTTCCCAGATAAGCTGTCCCCCATACATGTCACCTCAGAGTTGCAGACACACAAGAGACCAGTCCATTGAAGGGATTTACCATTTAAAGTCACATCCAACTATTTTAATGAAATTTACGTTTATACTGAGTTCTGTAGATGGCATTCCAGGCTCTAGGAAAACTTGGAAACAGTTGCATATGAGTATTTTCAGGGGGGAGAGCACGCAGCTTTTATCAGATTCTCCAAGGCTCCTTAATCCCCAAAGAAGTTGAGAACATCATAATAAAAACAATAAAGCATATGTTTTAGCCTGTGTTATCCTTGATAACATTATGTGGAGTAAAAGGGATCAGTCACAAAAGACCACACCAACATGTTCCCATTTACATGTAAGTCCAGTAAAGGAAGACCCATGGAAAACCAGAAGTGGAGTAATGACCCTGGCCGCCAAGTTCTAGGACTGTGAGTGTACACCACCATGTGGGATCTTATTTTTCAGAGCAAGGATTAAACCTTGTGGACCGTAGGCAAGTATTCTTCCAGAGGAGCTATATGGGGGAGCCCATTTTTTCAGAAGGAACGTTGATATAGATGAATAGACTGTCATCTTGTTCATATTACTTACTTCATGGGATACTCTGAGTCCTCGCTTATAAATAAGTAAATGGATATCCATGAGTCACTACTATGTGACCCTTCGTCTTCTGAAACCTGAAGACACCATTTCCTATCCTGCTAGAGCTGGTGGCCAGTGATAGGACATAAGGGTAGAAGCAGCATGCACTGCACAGCCTGGATTACTTGATGTACACAGGGCTGCTATGCAGGCATGTCTAGGCCCTGGCCAAGGCTAGCTATGAATGCAACCCCACCCAAAATCTAATTAAAATATTATGGAATTTGTGTTTGTGTAATTTGGGAGGGGAAGACACGATTGATCACACTGTTTTTTTTTTTGTTTTTTTTTTTTTTTTAATGTGAATTTTGTAGATAACAGTGTCATGTCCCCATGTCAATAGGCTGGACATCCCGGGGAGAGGCCCCATCCTATTTCCTGAAATACAATACTATGCAGCAAAGTATGCCGTCACAGAGGCAATGAGACGTTTTAGCAAAGGGACCTGCCATGATGCCTGTCGCATGGTAGATAATTAGTGGTAGCCTTGTTTTTTAGGATCCTTTGTGAACTGGCAAGGATAGTTCTTCAAGTGACGAAAACTCAGCTGAACCTTGTTGAGGTGGGCAGCTGCAGCCAGGAACTCAAGTGACTGCTCTTATTCTGGCTTTCTCCTCAAGGCAAAGCTGCCAGAGTCCAGGCTCGCATCCCACCAGTTGAGCAGTGGGCATGGAAGGGCAGAGAGTTTTGTGTCAGGACAAGCTTCAGAAAAAAAAAATCCCAGAAAGATCCATTGGCCTGGCTAAGAGACCATCCTTCTCTGAGCCAATTCCCATGGCCAAGGGAATGGAATCCCCATCATTGGCTGGGCCGGAATCATGTGCCCCATCTGTGAGTAATGGATGGCTCAATACCCCCAGCCCAAGCCCAGCAATGTATCTGCTACACATCTTCAGACATTTGCTCCCTTCCCCAGGGTAAGTTAGCTTTTTAGTCTGAATGGCAAAGCAGAGACATTTTACAAGTCAGTTCTGCATTTGCTGATCACCTACTCTGTGGGAGGCACTGGTCTATTTATCTCTTTCCACATTCTGTGTGTGTGCATGCACACCAACCCTCAGACACATGGGGAGCCCGCCAGATGCCAACCCTAATGAGGATCTGGCATAATCAATTATACACATTTCATAACAACGCTAATCCCTTCCTGATGGCTTCAACTAGTTGCTGAAGTCTGGAGGAGACAACCTTTGTGAGAAATGTGGATAAAATTATATGTTGTGGGTAATTTTACTTACTGAATATTTTCCTGCTCGTGAGTTGAGAAAAAAAAAAGAAAGAAGAAAACACAAATGAATGTTTCGGGAAGTGCCGGCCGTGTAAGGCAGGGACTGATGGGAAGAGACCAGGAGCGGGTTTGTATTCACAAATGAGCAAAGCCCTACAGAGTGGAGCTCTGGGTTAGCTGAGGGCCAGCACCCCCCTCCCCAGCTGACATGGGTGTAAATCAGACGCATGCCATTGCCCACTCTTCAAGTCATTTTCTTGGGGGTTTGGATTGGATTTGTAAGGGTCTTTTCCTTTTCCAAAAACAGAGCTTAGAACACAGGGGAAATTTAAGGCGCCAGGATGTGTTGCTGAGTTGTGGCCTCCACTGGGGCCTGTTGGCCATCTTTAAGTATTTTCATGGGTGAATCTCATTATAGTCAAGCCATGCCACACATGTGTGTCTCCCTTGCCTCAGGAGGGACCCAGGCCCTGTTGCTCATTATCACTAATGAAAACAGCTTCTTTGTTGATTTCCCATGGTCAAAGAACTCCACTAGAATATGACAATGAAATGCAAAGGGTAGAGGTTTGGACCTCAGTCCTGCATGGAATCTTTGCCTCCTTCCACTTTTCCTTTTATCACCAGAGCACACCGAAAAGCTTCTGTACGATGCTGGGTGGGTATAGTTATGTGTCAAGCATTCAGAACAGTGGCAGGCAGTCCAGAGACTCGATATTGGTTGAATGCGTGTATGTAGAATATGGTGTTTAACAAGATTTCTGGTTTTGCCATTGGAGTTGCAGTCTGGGCGAGTTGAATGATGTGGTTGACAGGGCACAGGAAGGAAACCAGCCCTGAAAGACTCACCCTTCTCCCCACTGTCTCCCTACTCCTGCATCTACCCACCCCGGGCTTTGTTTATTTGGATAAACCTAAATATCTGTACTTAGTCTCGTATGGATTCCTCTCTTGAGTTTAATATGCAAATGCTGTGTGATAAGTTGTCTGCCCTAGCTTTAGATAACCAGATTTTCTCCAACAAAATCTGCCTCTGGGAATAACATAAAAGTCAATCGCACCTCGATAAGAGTTGTCTCTTCTGTGAATTTGAAAACTCTCAGAGCAGAGCAGTGGCTTCTCTTGGCTGTATCCAATTACTAGGAACAACCAAAAGCTACCATTGCTGTCTAAGGTGACTGTGATTCAGGAGATTGGCTCCTTCCTAAACCCTTCTCTAAACCAGTTTCTAGCACAGGAAATAGGATTGACATCTTCTACTGAGGGTCATCCCTGCTTCTGCCTCATCTCAAGATGTGATCTCAACCTGTGGTTCTGAAGTTGGCCTCAGTTTTCCTAAAATACAGCATCATATATGATATGAACATATCAGACGTCTATCAACAAGAAAAACTTAGGAAAATATCTTTGCATAGCCAAGGGAGGCCAGAGATGAGCAAGAAACATGAAGGAGATCTTGCTAAGTAGGAGGTTTGTCAAATGTCCATTGAAGACTATCCATGTCCTAGACACTCTGCCAAGAAGAGTATCTAGGATATAGGGCAGTCAGTCTCATGGATTTGCCTAAGAATATTCTTTATTGGGAGGCCTATATTCATCCAGTCCAGGACTTCAAGACCTAGATGGCTTGTGCTTCTGTCTGCCCAGTCAATGAACATGACTCACCTACCACCAATAGAAAGAGAAACCACTTAGCTGAACAGAGACCTGAAGGTTCTGCTTGGGCAGCAATATCTACCCTTTTTACAGCTATGAGTTGACCTGGTTCTGTGCTTCCAGTTCAACACTGGTAGCATTTATTTGGGATAATATCTACAGAAGAAAGCCTTCAATGAAGCAGGGGTCGGGGTGGGGGGGGGGGTGAGGGGAGGTGGGTGAAGGGCTGGACGGGAGAGGGCGGAGTCCCAAGAGCAAAGGAAAATTTTGTAAGAGACGGTACAGGAACTGGCTTGGTGCATTGGGCAAGGCTGGCACAGACTTCCCTTGAAAGCAATAGCAACACATGAAGAGTAAATTACAGAGTACTCAAGGCCTCAATCCCTACAAGAAGCAATGTACTGGCACCATGACCCTTTTATAGTAGACATTTTGGGCCTTGTGGGTATATCAGATTAAACAGACAGGGTTGAATTCTGTCATTGTCACTATAGTCAAAAGTAATTTGAATAAACTAGAAATACTAAAGGGAAAATAAAGTGAATTCCCAGAAAAATAACCACATCTATTATTAATGCCCAATGGGTGAATTATTTAAGTGATTTACTGTTGCTCATATGGATGCAGATATTTACCCATGCAATGGTAATTAATAGCATTGTCCACAGACATTTACCTCTACAGATGTAAACAATGAGAGTTTCCCAGAGTTTCTCATCAGTCACAGATCACCATCTCTTTCTTGATAAAGAAAATGAACTGAATGAACAAAGGCACTATCATACACAATTATTACGTCCATTCTTGAAGGAACTGCCATTGTCCTCTTGGACAAGCTGAAGTTGATTCTGTGTCAGGATGAAGTTATCATGTGTCTTCCCAGGGATGCTACTATGTAGTGAAACATCCAACCAAGAGAAAACTTGGAGCTACCAATGGCTTGCTTCCTCTCCAAGCTTTTCAGGTTTCATTTAGAAGTCACAGGAGTTGGAAATTTGGAAAGAAACACCTAACAATTCTATTGCAGGTGGAGGCTGCACGACCATAAATTCTGCCAAATAGTCCAACCCTGCCAAGTGGCGAAGCATATGGACCTACAATAGTATGGATCGTAGTAGGGTACGCTCCCCACTGCACAGAACATAACAACAGTAATACTAGAACCTGAGGGTCTTCCAAGTTTCTGAGGAGACCAAAGCCCTGGAGTCTGGGATGGTTAATGGAGAAGCAATGCAAAAATGCAAGGATGTTGTAACAACATAGCTCAGACTTGGGGTGTTGGTTGCGCCGTGAAGATGGGAGGCAGTGATATAAACAGGCTGGGGTGCAGGGTACATGGTGTGAAAATGTGAGCTCCATTGGGCTTGATTTTGGCCAGTCTGGCTCAAGGTGGAATCTTTACTATGGAGAGCTATGTCTGGCACCTAGCAGTTACTGAGTGGGCATCTGCTGAAGCGGTAACACAAGCTAAATGCTGCCTCATTGGCTGGCTCAGTGACCCCTGCATCCCACTCTCTCTTGGCCACGAGCTTCTCTCCACAGCTCTTTTCACCTGGGGTCTTGTGGTCCCCTCGCCTTCTCTTTGCTATTTAGTTCTGTCTAGCCAATGTATGAGTTTCCTCAGGGAACGTTTTGACTTCACTTGGGAACTCTTGGTGTCATTATTTGTCACCTGCCCCAGACTTCCCACGCAAGCCTGATGGAGAAGGAATGTTGAAGGGTCTGCCCCTTCATACTGAATGAATAGAGCTAAAAATACTCGACACAACTGGACGCTGAGTGTGAGCGGCTGCATTGCCTTTGCAGAGAAACACTTGCTGAGCCTGAGAGACATTTCCACCTGCGGTGGATCAGAGCTCCACGAGATCAAGCAGCTGCATTACGTAAAAGATATTTTTTGTTTGTTTGTTTGTAAAATAGGGTCTCTCTATGTGGTCATGGCTGTCCTGGAACTCACTCTGTATACCAGGCTGGCCTTGAACTCAGAGATCCACCTGCCTCTGTCTCCAGAGTGCTAGGATTAAAGGTGTGTGCCACTGCACACCTTTTAAGTAGCATGCCCAGCTACATTAAAGATGCTTTAAAGCAGGAAATTAGAATTATACTAAAATGGTGCATCCACACTAGGACTTGAGGACAGGATGGGTCTCTTTGCTATAAATATGGATATACTGATTAATCTGCCCTGTAGTGTATCTTTTTGCTTCCTATATTAGTAAAAAGTTTTCCCTATAAACGTAGCCAATATCACAGATAGACAGACAGGTAGGCAGACAGAAACACAAGAGGAGATTTGTTATGAGAATTGGCTTACCTAACTGTGGAGGCCGAGAAGTCCCACAATAGCCGTCTGCAAGATGGAGGATCCGGGAAGCCGATGGCGGAACTCAGGTTTGTCCAAAGACCAGAGAACCAGGGAAGCTGGTAGCATCAGCTCAAGGCAGAAGGTCTGAGACATTTAAGGGCACTGATGTGAGTTCCGGAGTTTGAAAGACCCAAAAATGTGGAGTTCCGGTGTCTGACATGACGAAACGCCTATCTTGGCGCCAGCAGAGACAGAGAACTCGCCTGACTCCTTTTTTGTTCCATCCAGGCCCTCGGCAGATTGGCTGTTGCCTCCCTTTGCAGGGAGAAGGAAAGTCTCTCTTAGCAAACCCAGTCACTCGTATGTCACTGTCTCCTAGAAACATCCTCACATACATACCCAGACTCGGTGCGGTACCAACTCTCCCGGAACTCCTTACGCCAGTCAAGATGAACACCAACCATTTCCTCATCACGAAAAGCAGCTTTTGAAACAGCAACGAGTGAGTGGCCAGCACTTGAAGGAGAGAAGATTTCCCAGGCTGATGGCAGCTGGGCAGAATCACAGCTGAGTTGTATTGTTGGATTTCTTCTCTAGTGGGACTGTCTATCAGTCTCCATTTAGTCCTGATTTCTCCTCCATCCAAGTCTAAGGTCCTTGTCATCTACTGTACTGGCATGCGGTCTGCCTGGTGTTCACTGCTCTGCTTGGTTCCTGTGAGGAGGGTGGGGCCTGTGAACTAAATGACTAAGAGCTATCCAAGTAGGTTAAGCAGTGGGGCTGGCAGTAAAAAAAGGGGGGGGGCAACATTCCTCTAGGCATGTGACCAGATTCTCCAAGAGACAGTGAGGACACCCTAAGGTGCAGACTAATTTCCAGAGGAAATGGCTCCATGGAGTAGGTGTACTGAAGGTGCCATCCACATGAAGGGTCCAGCTTGGGATGGCAGGCTATTCTGTCTTGTAAGCAATGTTGAGATACACACATTCTAGATGTGGGCATTGGATGGGGAAAGAAAGGTAGCCAATTGCAAGTTTTTCTACTAAAACCCATGCCCTGGCTTGGTTAGATGACCTTGTGGCTACAGATGGCACCAAGGGTTCTACCCGCCTGGCTATGGCAGGGAATCCCTGCTCCTGCTAGGCAAGCTTGGGAGGAGAGGTAGGAATAGCTAAGCAGAGTCTGCGTAAGTATTTTAACAAGTCACAGCTGAAGACTTTCGTCCCCTCTCTCAGCGACACTCAAATTTTAGAGTCCCTTCATATGCTCAGAGGACCTTGCTGAGATGTGGATTCTAACTTAGTGTTTCGGGGCTGGTCTTTGAAATGCCGTATTTCCAATCAGCTCCAGGTGATGCTCAGGGACAGGCCACACATTTTAATAGCAAGCTGCCTCCAAGTACCCTGTCATGAGATGAGTGGATAGTAGCATCAGCTGGGCAGTGTTTCCCAGCTGCCAATACCCAGTCAGTCTGCATGCCCAGAGTTTCTGATTTAATTGGTTTAAGGGCTGGGATGTGCATTGGCATTTCTTTTTTAACTTCTAGATTATTCTAATGTGTCTATAGGGTGAACAACATTGCACTTGGTGGCTTTCTCAGTGTCAAACTTCAACTTCCAGCCTCTGCCATAGATAGACACTCATCCTGGGCCTCCCTGTTAGTCATTCTCGCTGCTTCTCCTAGCCTACTGCCCTTAGTGCAGTGGTTCTCAACCTGTGGGTCGCAACCCTTTGGGGATCCAACAACCCTTGCACAGGGGTTGTCTAAGACCTTGAGAAACACAGATATTTACATTATGATTCATAACAGTAGCAAATTACAGTTATAAAGTAGCAATGAAAATAATTTTATGGTTGGGGTCACCACAGCATGAGGAACTGTGTTAAAGGGTCTAATCCTGAGACAGGTTGAGAACCACTGCCTTGGTGCACTGAGGGAAAGACACACAGAAGGGTGTGTCTCACTCTGCTCCTTCACCATGTATACACATCTTTTCTCTTCCTTGACCTCAAGCCTTGCATCCCATCTCTTAGTGGGGAGGCCACTTATTGGAATATTTTACAGAGAGATATGATGAAAAACATCCACTCCCAACACTACATATTGTGACCCGCTTCAATCCTTCTGTGTTAGTGAGTTTTTATTTCTGTGAAGAGACACCATGACCACGGCAACTCTTATAAATTTAATTGGGGTGGCTCTCTTACAGTTTCAGAGGTTCAGTCCATTATCATCATGACAGGGAACATGGTGGCATTCAGGCAGACATGGTGTTGAAATAGCTGAGGGTCCTACATTTTACAGGCAACAGGAAGTTGACTGAGATACTGGGCAGCATCCTGAACATAGGAAACTTCAAAGCCTGTCCCCACAGTGACATACTTCCTCTAATGAGGCTATACTCACTCCACCAAAGCCACATCCTATGAGATTATGAGAGCCAATTACATTCAAACTACCACACTCTCCAAGACATGGGGATCTGTTTCCTAGAAACTACCAAGAATTAATAATCTTAAGAGGACCGGTAACATGAAGAGTAGAGTTTTCTGAGCCTGAAAGAGAGAGGTTCCCCAATACTTGGACCACTCTGGTCTCAAACCCACACCCTCCACTTCTGCGGGCCCTTCAGACTCTGGAGAGCAGGCCAGACATTGACTGGTTTTCTGGATTAGGAACAGGTTGGCCTCTCCCCATTTGCCTCTTAGAGAAATAGAAATAAGACCTGCCACTTCTTCGTGCCCAGAGAAGCTCACAGCCTCCAAGTCACAGAAATACTGCTTTTGTTCTTGGCTGGGGAGAACAAGGTGGTGTGGGGACTTGGTTTACTAAAACTTTCCTGTCATCTACTACACATTTTCTATTACTATTCTTCACTCATTTTGTTCAAAATCTTCCATCTCCCAGCCAGAACGTGAGGATTCAAATGCCTAGAAACTGAAACAAATTTAAGTGAGTGAAAAAAATGACTTCATGAATATATGTCATCAAACGGATGGCCACAATTTAAATGTGTGACCCTGCAAATGATCCAGTGAGTGACCATTCAACTGGACAGTGGAGATAAAATAGTAACTACAATGGCATGGCTTTTCCTCTCTCACAGCTTACAGTTCAAGTCAGTTAGGGAGAGCTACTTTGCATGCTTTAGGGGACCAAAGGCTTCTGTGGGATGGTCTTTCTGTACGCTGTGAATATGTGTTGCTCTCATTGGTTGATAAAAAAAGCTGCTTTGGCCAATAGCCAGGCAGAATAAGGTCAGGTGTTACAATCAAACTGGAGATGAAGAGGGGCAGAGTTGGAGCAGACACCAGACAGCCACCAAGGAAGCGAGGTATGTAGAAAATGAGGTAACAAGCCATGAAGCACATGGCAAAGCATAGATTTAAAAAATGGGTTAATTTAAATGTAAGAGCTAACTAGTAATAAACCTGAGCCATAGGCCAAACATTTATAATTAATATAAGCCTCTGAATGATTATTTAGCAGCGACTGTGGGATGGGGTGGGACAGAGAAAAGCCTCTGTTTACAAAAGCCTGTGTCCCTAAAGGAAGTAATGTATGGAATAGAGCTGACCAATAGGAAGAATGCACAGGCTGGTGTCCATTGAAAGAGCACTGGGCAGTTCTACCTCTGGGTCTGTAATCTGGAGTGAGGACTGTAAGGGCAGATGGAGGAGGCAGAGGATAGCCCTGGTACCAATGTCTGTTATTCCAATATACCGGAAAGAGTATTTGAACCAGAATTGTAAGATTCATCCAAGTTTGGGTCCACTCATTCTTGATGCATGTCCTTGGGGTGACCAGTTTGCAGGGAGCACTACGACAGATTTGCTTCGCTTCTACATTATAGCAGAACAGTCCTCTTCTAGAGGCTCCCTGAGGAAAAAAAATACTAAGAGTTAAAAGATTTTGAGTCTTAGAGTCTTTGAAAACATCATTAGTCTGTCTACATCCCACCCACAGAGAAATAACTCACAGCTTAAAGAGTGGCAGGGGGAATTGGAAATGGTGAAACAAAGAGCAGAATAATTGTTATAAATCTATCACTACATAGAAATGTCAGCAGTAATCCTCAACAGTTCTCCAGTCCTGAAAAGAAAACTCAGATACTCTAAAAGAGAAGGACAGAAGACGAGGAGGATGGAAATGGGAGGAAGCAAAATCAGGCAGAGAATTGCATGGTTAAAACGTACCGCCTCCGTGTTGTAAGGAATTGCTTCATTTTTGCCCAGTTCCCAATGCGCCCAGTTTCTAGCACATTCTGTTACCTTGCCCATGCCACCTTTTCTATTGTTTATAGACTGCTTTTCCTTGAGGGAAGGTCTTATCTTGTCCTCCATCTCTGTTGCCCTGAAACCTCACTCTAATACCCCGAGAGTCCATCTTTCTTCATTTTCTGCCTAGGCCGTTTACTCCAGAGACAGCCACTAGTCTGCCAGTTCTGTAAGACATTGTGTCCCTGTCTCTTTGGATACTTCACCCCCATTTTACCTACCTCTGGCATATTTTGAACTCCAGTTAGTTTTACATTGAGTTTCTTTAGTTTATCATCAATTTTTTTTTTTTTTTTTTTTTTTGCTATTTCCCAGCTCATCTTTGAATTCTCCTTTCTGGAAACTTCCATTCAATTCCATTATTGATTTTTAAATTTCAGCTATTTAGGGGCTTTTCCTAGTTTTTAAAACTACATCCTATTATAGACACAGTATTTTTTTCTTATTTCTCTGTGAAAATTAATCAAAGCACTTTAAAACGGACATTTTACTTTGTGTCTGGTTCTTGGTGTTGTTATTTCCTTTGTTTTATCATTGTTATTTTCCATCTATGCTTACTGCAGCCCTCATTTTAAAGGTTTAGAGATTGTTAATATTTCAGGGGCCAGTGTGATGGCTCAGTTGATCAAGGTGTTTGCTTGGTCAAGCCTGGTAACTTGAGTTCAAAACCCAGAATCCATGTGGTAGAAGGAGAGAACCCACTCACACAAGGTGTACTCTGATCTCCACATGTGAATCATGGCAGATGGGTACACACACACTAAATGAATAAATATTTAAAAAATAAAATGATAAAACATGAAGGTACAATAAAAACATCTGAAAGAAAATATTAATTCAAATGGTGGTGGGGAAACTGGATATCTACATGTTGAAGGAGGAAACTAGAGCCATATCTGTCTTCTGCACACAGATTGACTTCAAATAGATTCAAGACCTCATGGACCTGAAACTCTAAAACCGCTGGAGGAAAAATAAAGAAAACACTTCGAGATAGAGTTATAGGCAAGGACTTTCTGGATAGGACTCCAGACACTAAAAGAATAAGGGCAGTGGTTGACAAATGAGACCTCATGAAATGAAAAAGATTCCTGACAGCAAAGGAAACAGTTAATTGAGCCAAGAGACAGCCTGCAAAATGGGAGAAAACCTTTGCCAACTATACTTCTGACGGAGGATTAATATCCTGACTATAGAAAGAACGAAAACAAGTAAACAACCTGATTCAAACATTGGGATAGTGAACTGAACAGACAGTTCTCAAATGCCTAATAAATATGTTTATTTAAATGTCCACCATCCTTAGTCATCAGGGGAATGCAAATTAAAACTGCTTTGAGATTCCATTCCATCCCAGCCAGAATGGCTATCATCAAGAAAACTAGCGTCAACAAATGCTGGTGAGGACGTGTAGAAAGAGGAATCTTCTGTTGGTAGGACTGCAAACTGGTGCCATCACTAGAGAACTCAGGGTGGAGGGTCCTCAAAAACTGAAAATAGATTGGCCTTATGGCCAGTTCTACCACTCCTGGGCGTACACCTAAAGCCTCTATATCCTGCCACAGAGATACTTGTGCATACAGGTTTATTATTTCTCTGTTCACAATAGGAAGGAAATAGAATCAGACTAGGTTTCTAAGAATTGGTGAATGGAATAAAGAAAATGTGGACATATGTACAATAAAATTTCATTCACCTGTAAAGAAAAATGAAATTATGAAATATTTAGGAAAATGGATAGAACTGGAAAATGTACTAAGTGAGGTGACTCGGGCTCAGAAAGACGAATACCACAAATTTTCTCTCGTATGTGAACCCCAGCCTCGTGTATATTTATGGAGGAGTGTGGGGGTAGAGTTCAAGAAACTGGAAAGGGGCCATGAGTGGGGAGGAGGTGTCAAGGAAAGCGGTGGCAAAGGTCAAAGAACACGTGATATGGGAGGGGAAAACAGTGGGAAGGAATCCACACTGACAGGCAATGGAGATGGGAGAGCAGGAGACAGGAAGGGCCAGTCACAAGTATGTGTGAGACTGTCACAGGGAAATCCATTACACTGTAAGCACATAAAAGCAAAAGTAAAAACAGCTAAGAATTTACTTATTCACTTTAACAGTTATTAAGATTTAACTTTTCCTTTGTCGTTTTCAATTCTTCCTCTCCCTGTCAGTCTTTTATGATAGGATTAACTTCTTTGCTTTTAGGAGCTCAATTTTGATTCATTGTTTATTCATCTGGACTATACCCTCAGATAACTTTTTCAGGATGTAACAAAAAAGTTCCACAATCCATAAGGAATACAGTCAATGATTCCCCATGGATGCCTGATTACTGAATTCCATATATACTATCTTTTTCCTATACAATCCGCATATAATACATTTTAATTTACAAATACCAAGAAATTAATAACAAAATAGAAAAACCATAATACATTGTAATAAAGTTATCTCCCCACTCCCTGCCGCATTACTTACACAGAAACATTATGGCACTATGATAGTTGATTGGATAACCAATATGGTCCCTGAGTGACAGGTGGACAGAGAGTGTGGTCAGCATGGATGTACGAGACAGCTGATTCACACTCTTCAGGAGGGATCAGACAACCCCAAATTTCACCATTCTTCTCAAAACAGCGCACATCCTAAATTTTTATTTCCAGAATTTTCTATTTGATCGCGTCAGATCTGTACCCTACCGTGTTGACTCACTATGGCAGCCATGGAGATGTGCCATTCAGATGCCCCCTTCCAGAGAGGCACAGCTGATTGACAGCCCCCAGCTGCCACTTGGGATGCACTACAGTCATGTTGAGACTATGTGCCTCCTGGGCTGTTGCCTGCCTGTGCCTGTGTGTACAGAGGTTCTGGGGCCAGGACTGACCCTGTCCGCTGTAGAACTTCTGTAATAGGCATCCTTGCTGGGCAAAGTCCTGTCCACCCCGTCAAGATTGCCTCAGAACTGCACTGCAGGCTGGATTCTGTCCTCCCCGGCCTTCCTTCCATCCTCTGGCTCTGTCTGACGGTTCTGCCTTCTGTTGTTCTGTCCTATTTCCCTTCATGGACATTTCCCCAGTTCATCTCTTACATGTCAAATTCCAACTTGGCACCTGCTTCTCAAAGGATCCAGGAAAAACAACAAACAAACAAACACCCTTACTCATAAAGTAACAAAAGACATGCTTAGCCCCCAAATAACCTTTTCATCTAAGGGAACAAGGGCTCATCATGGGAGAAAAACATGTAAGACAAATGACAATCAAAAAATAAGAAAGAAGAATCTGGTTTTGTTTTGTTTTGTTTTGTTTTAATTCCAACTGAAGCAAAGAAGAACACTGTGCTCGCGTTAGCTGAAGACAATTGGGCATATAGCTTCTGAGTGTCAGTCATGAGCAGTCAAACCTAGGGACACTTCTCCTGGAATTTAGAAGCCTCTACCCATATCCTCTGAATGACTTATTTCTGGAATTTTCCACGCAATATTTTCAAGCCAAGGTTGACTGTGGGTCCCTGAAGCCATGCAAAGTGACACTCCAGGTAGAGGAGCAGGTACCGTATGTACATCAGAAGTACTGGTCAGGGATCCATGGAGAAATTCACCTCCGTAGCCTTTGCAGATGAAAAGCCGGGAGTGCAGTATTCTTGCTTTATGGATTTTCCCCTTCAAACTCTTGCAATCACGGCACTGTTATTTTTCTGGCGTGTATAGTTGTGGAAAGAAGTTGAACTCTTGTCTGATTTTGCTCATTTGTGGTCTGTTTTTCTGGCTAGATTCATGCTGATTGACTCACTTATCCTTGTAATTCAAAGTGTTCCTAGACTTTTTTTTTTAAAGAGCAATTCTTGGCTAAGATAAGGTTTTTTTGTTTTTAAGTGCAAATTCAGGGCTTTTCCCCTCCCTGCTTTCAAAAACACTGTTTATTCTCCGAGCTGTGGAGTATCACTTTTTCTCTAAGTACTCTAATTTTGTTTCTGTTTTCCAGGAAATCCGTGGCTCATAGTGATCTCTATTCCCTGAGTTATGCCTTCTTGTTCACCGTTTTTCCCTCTCACTTAAAAATGGCTTTCTCCCTCTTTTTTTCTGCTCTGAAAGACTTTCTAGGCCTGTCCTATACATTATTGGCTTGAACTCTACTGTTCCTGCTGTTTATGCATCTAATACAGATTTTTTTTTTTTTTTTGAGACAAGGTGTAACTCTGGCTGTCCTAGAACTCTCTATGTAGATCAGGCTGGCCTCAAAATCACAAAGATCCACCTGTCTCTGCTAGAATTAAAGGTGTGTACTCCCACATCTGACTCTGATGCAGATTTTACTTGTGGAGTTAGAAGCATCATTTTCTTCCTGGCCCCTTTGTTCCTGGTTCTCGTTTCTTCTCTGTGCATCCACTTTCTCTTGCGTCCCATGACATGGTGGCTGCACTGTTAGCCATTCACTTTCAGAATGTTCTCCTTTGTGGCTTTCTACTCCAGTTCCGCTAAGACCATGTTGCACTCAGAGTGTTAACAACTTAATGTTTGTTCTTACAGTGAGTCATCTCGATTGTTAGTGCCTGTAAGTCATCAGCTCTAAAGATATGAGAATCATCTGGGATGTATGAGATTGACTTCTGGGCCCATCCTATGACCAGTCAAGCATAGCATGAGTTCTGGAGCTCAAGCAGGTCCATAGGGATACAGATTCTATCAGCTTAGGTCTGTGACCAGAAAATGGATATGTACAGCACAATTCCTGGTCACATATAGGCATGTATTACATTAGTTCTACTGGAAGCAGGTAAATTATTTGCCTTATTTCTAAGGCATTAATCTCTGAAATGCTGAAACACTTAAATATATTAAAATCTTGATATCAAATATGCAATCAGAGCCTTTGGTTTTTCTCCCCCCTGTCTGCAGCACTTTAGTCAACATCAACAATGCTGTACCACTGTCTACCCAATGGAGGCAGGACTTGAATGAACATCAACAATGCTGTACCACTGTCTACCCAATGGAGGCAGGACTTGAATGAACATCAACAATGCTGTACCACTGTCTACCCAATGGAGGCAGGACTTGAATGAACATCAACAATGCTGTACATTGTCTACCCAATGGAGGCATGATTTGAATGAACACCAACAATGCTGTACCAACTATCTACCCAATGGAAGCAGGACTTGAACGAACATCAACAATGCTGTACCACTATATACCCAATGGAAGCATGGTTTGAATGAACACAGGAGCCTACCTTTGTTAAAGGAGCATGGCTTCCACGCTTATTGAGGCACAAACACTTTGTATCTTTGAGCAAAGAACAGGGAAGTAGAAGAGAGTGTATGAGAGCCTCTGCTCTCACAGGTCAGTGAGCAGGTTGGCTTCTTGCTACAGAAGTGAGTCTAGCTAACTTGTGGATAGACTTGTATATTATTTTTCCCTTTGATTTGGATCTATCAGCAACATAAGAAATCCTTCTCAGGCTCTGTGTCCTTTGCTTGGGAAGCTGAGGTGTCTCTGCCACAGGATTTGTTGCCCTGCCAATTGCTAGTGACTGAGAGATCCATAATTCTGAACAACTCAGAAGCCAGGAGATGCTTAACTTCAGAATCCTGGGTATATTTCCAAGAGCAAAGAAAACAAATGCCACTCTGGGCTTGATGTCACTTGAGAATGTATCTGTGGATTTCACTGGGACCTGTGACAGGGCCCTGGATGATGTTTAAGGAAACCTCTACAGAAACATGATGCCAGAGAACTCCAGCAGCCCGGTGTGGTGTCCTGGGAGAAGTGCACTCCAACCCTGAGCTCATCTTCAAGTTGCAGCAAGGAGCTAGGCCCTGGATGGCAGAAGCTCCAAACAAATCCTCCCAGGGGAAGAACTGCCATAGAATGATCAGTTGAGTTGACCAATGTATCAAGCACCAAAGCCTGAGCCAGCATTTAAATGAAGTTAGATCATGTCCAGAACTGCTGACCTCTGTTGTTTCTTGATGTTTTTAATGAATTATAATTTCAACCAACAAATGTTTAGAAAGTAAGGTTACTTCTTTTGCATATGAAACAATGGCTATCATATTTTCCCAATTCTTGGTAGTACTGTCTACATGTATAAAACATGTATGCTTGTCTGTATAGTTATCTGTGTTTGAACCTGTATATATAACTCCAAAATAACTTAGAAAACAGAAAGTATTCCAAATAAGAGCCAGCCTTCTAATATCTCCATATTCTCTAACATTTCAAAGTTTATAAATGTTATATTGTAGTGTGAATCTTAAAAAGTCTTATTAATAAACAAACCTGGAGCCAGGTATTGGGGTGAATGCTGAAAGATCAGAGAAACAGAACCAGCCACAGCTAACCTCACCTTGCCAACTTCTCAGCCGATCTGTTTCCTCAGACTGGAAGCCTCTGAGTCCTCATCCAAATGGATCTCAGGTGAACTGCTGCTCAAAAGCCTAAAAGCTTAACAGCTCTAGTTCCTGGTCCTCATGCCTTATATACCTTTCTGCTTCCTGCCATCATTCCTGGGATTAAAGGTGTGTGTCACCATGCCTGGCTGTTTCCAGTATGGCTTTGAACTCACAGAGATCCAGATGGATCTCTGCCTCCAGAATGCTAGGATTAAAGGCGTGTGTGCCACCATTTTCTGGCTTCTATGTCTATCTAGTGGCTGTTCTGTCCTCTGACCCCAGACAAGTTTGTTACGATGCACAATATATTGGGGAACACAATATCACCACATTATATTTTAATTATTTTTAAACTCTGATTATAATGAAGGGGAGCAACATTGAAATCATTGCATAAAAATGTCAACAAACAATATTTACTGTGGAAAATTAAAAAGAATAATATAGGTGATTGAAAAACAAAGGGTCAAACTTTCAGTTTCTCCATTTACCTGCAGATTTCATAATTTCATTTTTATTCAGAGATGAATAAAATCACCTTCTGTGTCTGCATATTTCCTTCATCCACTCCTCAGTTATCTCCTTTCCTAGATGTTATGAAAAGAGCGGCAATGAACGTGGACATCTAAGTGTCTCTATGATAGGATAATTTCCTTTAGGAACAGGCCCAGGAGTGGTATGGCTGGCCACATGAGGGTTTAATTTCTAATCTTTTGAGCAACCTCCAGGCTACTTTCCAAAGTAGCTGCACTAGCTTACACCCCCATCAACAGTGTCCAAGGGTCCACCTTTCCACCTATCCATGCCAGTAGATGTTGCCCTTTGTATTCTTGACAATGACCATTCGGACTGGAGTTATACTGAATGAGTAACACCAGCCCAGAAAGATGAATGCTGCATGTTCTCTCTTCTGTGGAGAGCCTAGCTCCAATTTTGTAGCTATGTGTATCTAACTTAGAGTACACATAAAAGCCAGCACATTAGAAGAGTCCCATTGGAGTGAAGGATACAGCATAGGTAATATGAGGGAGGGAGGGAGGGAGGGAAGGAGGGAGGGAGGGAGGGAGAGCGGGGGACAAAGGGTAGGGGGAAGGGTTGACCACAATCAAGGGTGTGCGCAATGTAAACCTACTCTCATGTAACTCAATGAAAAATATTACATTTTTAAAAAGTTAAAAGGAAATGTTACCCCTAGAAGTTATGGATTACTAAATAAAAATCCCAGGACCAGATGGGGAGTGGTGGCACATACCTTTAACCCCAGCACTTGGGAGGCAGAGGCAGACAGATCTCTGAGTTCGAGGCCAGCCTGGTCTACAGAAGGAGTTCCAGGAAAGGCGCAAAGCTACACAGAGAAACCCTGTCTCAGAAAAAAAAAAAAAAAAAAATCCCAAGACCTGGTATGGGATACCTGTATATGAGGTGTTTGTCAGGGACGCTCCCATGAGTCCCCAAAATAATACAGGCTCTTGTCATTCTTCTTAATTGCCACCAGAACTGCTGAAAAGACCCAATTGCTAAAGATGCCAAGCACCTATATAGACATAGAGGAAAAGAGCTAAAGCTGAGCTGGAATTGCCCTCCCCACGAGATGGCTCTCTCAGTGCCAAAGGTGCTACACAGGCTACTGGGAAGAGAAGACCTCACAAGCTCCGACACCAAATTCAAAGGTGTGTTGACTTGCGCAGTAGTAACAAGACAGCACAGAACCAATTGCTCTCTGACTGGACATTAGGCCTGCTCCATAGGACAGAACCCGAGCAACTAATGAAAAAAAAAAAATACGGCTAGGGAAGTCACAGGCCCCTAGTGGGGAGTTTATAGTCTTGCTTAGTTCAACTGACATGGGTTATGCTGCCTTCTAAAGGTCTGTGTTATGCCCAGACAAATACTACTCTCAGCCTTGAGAGAAGTTTCTCTCTGTAGTGAATTCAGAGACCCAAAGCTGCTCAAAGTGATGATAGTAGAAGGCAGTTGAGCACTCAGCCCCAAAGAAGACATTTATCACCCTTTCCAAGACTCAGGGGACATCATGGAAGAGAGGTGGGAAAGAATGTAAGAGCTAGAAGACAGGGAGAAGGACTGTGAAATGCCATCTTCTGGGCATGACGACCATTGCGATCTTGAACTCACCGCATCAATGCTACCTGCACTGGACCTGCATAAGACTTGCCCTGTCAATCATCAGTTATGGATGTGGGAGAAGCTAATGGGGCCTTACCCCTACCTGTTGAAATACTGGCTACTGATAGACGCTGGGAGAGTGAGTATCATCATTGTTAGCTGAATACCCACTGGTGAGCTCACTGAGTTCCAATGGATAAGTCCAGACCCACGGAAAAGATAACCCTGGTTAGATTCAACAGGTCACAAAATAAAAGACACGACTATGGGAAAGAGATTTGGGAGACAAAGGGGAGGGTCGACAGGAACAGGAGGTGAGGGTAATTAGAATATATTTTATACACATAGGAAAATGTCAAAGGACAAATCTAATTGCTAAAAAAAGAGCCCACCTGCAAAATGCACTTTAAGATCAGGTTATTGATTATTTTTTTCAAATAGAACAGTTGCATTACTTCATTCCATTGGTGATAAATGCTACAAAGCACAATGCTGACTTCTGAAGCTAAGAAGATATGGAATGTTATCATTATTTGTAAGAAAGAAAAAGATAGGTTTCCTAAGTTGTTTTGAAGGTAACTTCCTTGTTAAGATATAGTCAGTTCAGAAATGTCATAGGGATCATTAGAAGAAGTAACTAATAATAATTGTACCATCATACTGTCAAATAATTGCAACCAATAGTTTCAATATGAATGACAAAGAGGCACTATTTTTGATGAACTGTAAAGAAGTTAGTGTAAAAGAAAAACAAGGGGAAATGTGTGAACAATAGTTCCTAGAGCTGAAAAACTACTTTTCAAAACGATACCTAGCTTTACTACTTAGGAAAATGCACATCAAAAACTTAACGGAATGCTGATTTGTACTGGCTGACTTAGAAAACATGTCATGCAAAATAATATAAAAGATGTGTGAGGTTGGGGCAACAGCTGAGTGGGTAAGCGTTCTTGCTGGGCAAGCTTAAGGACCCGAGTTCAAATCCACAGAACCCACATAAAAAGCTGCTTGTGACTGTGTGCAGGCCTATAATCTCAGCTCTGGGGGGAGGGGGAGGTTGGAGACAGGAGGATCACTGGGGCTTATTGGCCTGGTTCCAGGTTTGATGAGAGACTTGTCTGTCTCAAGGGAATAAAGCGAACAGTGATAAAGCGGAACACTGAGTGTCCTCCTCTGACCCTTCATATGTGCACAGATGGACATACCCACACCCACACGTACATACAGCTCTCTCTCTCTCCCTCTCTCACAGAGATGTTAGTCTGATAAATGAAGGCTCAACATAGACATCAATTTAGGAAACTCTTCCTGCTGCTTGGTGCGGAAGCGTCATTGGCAATGTGCGACATAAACTGAACTCGGTGTTTTGATGGGGTGATCGTCTTGTTAAACATACGCGCTCACATTTCTAAACAAATCCCTCAGCTCCTGGCAAGAGGAGTTTGTTTGTGGGAGAAGCAGCATCCCGTCCCATACATCTACATCCTTACCTGAGTCTTCACAGACAAGTGCGTCAAGTTGGAAGCTAAAAAAGCAGCAACAGTTGCTATTTGGTAGCTAGCACATCTGATAGGAATCAAAATTTCATCTGAATGATTTCAAGTGGAACGAAAGATGCATCAGAAGATGAAGGTAAGGAGATGAACTCTTCCCTCACACTTCTGCTCAAAATTCTGTCTAGTTCTATGTGGTTTCAGCCCACCCATCATGCTTGTCTTTCGTTCAAATTCTTTGGGTGGATCACAAAGAAACTCTCCTCCTTTTCTTTTTTAAAATCTCTTTCATTTCTACCCAGGCTGTGCTTGGGAGGAAATGGCCTGGTCTACTCTCTTGAGTCCTAGTACCTTGAAGTCCTTTGCGGGGCTCTCTCTTGGCCCCCGGGGAGCTTCAATCTGCCTCAGCGGTGTGCCTTTCTCAGGTAGATGCGAACGCTGTCGCTCTCTGTTCGTGTTCTTTCTACCCACACACTTTTCCAATTACGTCCCTTCTCTTCTGCGTCCCTCCTGGCTCCTCATACAGCTGTCATCACTTAGGTGCATATTTTATACTTATGTTACTTGGTTATCGTGTATTTCCATTATATCTGTTCTGTTTCTATGACTTTACTGCCCAATCCCTTGACCAGAGGAGCCCTGTCTCCCATTTCCTTTGTAGCTTCCCACAGTGGGTTCTGTGCCCACACATGGAGGCCCCTCAAATGGAGGTTATTGCTTGTTTCCTTTTGCATAGACACCCCCAACTATAATGACTGCTTTCTCCCCTCTACAGTTTCTGTTTCTTAATAACTTCTCATTTCCCTCCCCATTAACTTCAGTTCTCCAAGGTTTTGGATGGGGTTTTGGTACACCAACCCAGAAAACCTCTCTTCTTCTCCACTTACACCTAGAGCCTTGTAACTTTACACGAGGTATTTAATGTCAGTGAGCTGTGGATTCTAACACATCTTTGGAAGGGGGAAAAGATAATGACTTTCCCAAAGGGTTCCTGATTGCTACTGCAAATGACCGGCTCAACTTGTTTCTAGCTCTTCTGAGGCTAATTCATTCATGTTTTTCATCTCGTTGTTGCTGCGCATTCTCTGGCAGCTGGCCTGTTATCCATTACGGTTCATATTGACTGAAATGTCTTCCTGCCTTGACAGTAGGTGAGCCCAGCATTGAGAAATAGGAAGGCCTTGGCCTGACCCAAGTCACAGGCAACACTTTTCATAGGGTCCCTGGGGGTTCTTCTGAGAACACTAGTTCATAGGGTGGGATAGAAAAGACCTCCCAGGTGCCACAGGAAGAGTCCTTCTGTATTAGGAGAGCTGCTGTCCAAAGGGTCGAGCTCACATCCTTATATTCCCTGCCCAGAACCAAACACTCAAATTGGTTATGGTACTGCAGCCCAACACAGTCATACAATACCCTTCACGGCTGCCATTTCATTCCACAACATTGTGTACTTAGCCTTTATCCTCGAGTAGCTCAGTGGTGTCAGATTCCTTCCAGTAACAGCACTGGCTTTTCCAATGCCTGATTCCAAATGAATCATATATGGTCTTCTTTCTGAAACGGACATCAATTGATGTTAGGCGTGGGATTCGTGTAATAGCTAAGATGTTTATGAGCCCTGTGCCAGTGTAACTGTCTTCTCTCAAGCCACAGCGTCCTCTCCAATAGGATCAGGTTGCAACTCTAGGTCTCAGCTGCTGGCTGAAACCCTGTTAGGTTTCTAGACAGTCAAGTCTAAACCTTAGCCCAGTGCCTAGTACAAAGTAGGTACTTCATAAACATTTGTGGGTAAAAAAAAAACAAAAAATGCATAAGCCTGAAGGGACTTGGTGGGAAATGAACATTTTTAAATTTCAGCATGAAGTGCATGGAGAGACTGGTTCTCTCCTCTAGACAGTAAGTGATAAAAATGGCCAGTTTCTTTATTCTCAAGTGTGACTTGGGCTGGGAGGCAAAGAGGGTTCCAATTAAGTACTCTTGTTGACTTGATTCTCCCCTTGTAGTTCAATGGCAGTTCCAAACGGCAGTTCCCTGCAAGTTCCCAGCGAGGGGAGTCTCCTGATGGTGGTAATTACCATCTACAGCTCTGGGGACAGCAGCCTCACCTAGAGTGTCTTTTCTGTGTCCTTTATGCTCTTGAAGACACTGTGCATGCCCCCACCCCGTACACACCCCATTCCTACAGAGCAGTTTCACGTCAGAGCACTGGTGTTTTTGAGCACCTTCCATCTGTTGCTGTTCCAAGACCTCTGCTGAAGCTCGTAGTGTGGTCCACAGATTGGCAGCGGTAGAATCACTGGGGAGCTTGTTAGAAATGGAGGATCTTGGACTGCGCCCCAGACCGACTGAAACAGAATCTGCATTTTAACAGGATCCCAGGTGTTTCCTACACACAGTAAAGTTTAGAAACATTTCCCCACTATAGTTCTAAGTGAACAGAACTTGAGGTTGGCCAAATTCTTTGTTTTGGAAGACGGTTCCAGGTGAGGGTGACACAGCCGGCCACCCTTTAAGTAATGGAGTTTTAGATTCTTTCAAGAAAGTATCAGTCCTACTCACTACCAGGCACCAAGGCTGACTGCCCTCTGTCTAGGACACATTTCTAGTCTGGTGTGTCTAGAAACCAAGAGAATTCGGGCCATTGTTACAGTATTGATCCCCTGGCCCATGCCCAAGAGTATATGGGTGGAATGATGTGGAAGGGACCCTAGCTTTGGAATTGAGTTGAAATGTCCCGAGGTTGTTCTAAATGGTGAAGACCTCTGATTTAGGATTGGCCCTTAGAATTACGGAGTGTGCTCCCTGCCTCCACCTGCCTCCACAATCTCTTATCTTTCCTACAGGGCTAATCTCTTGCATCTGGAAGACTTTAAATTCCTCATTCCCCTCCAGTGTCTACTGCCCTCCAGGGAACACCAGAACATGTGTGTAAATCAAACTCAGCTGCCCCCGGGGTAAACAGTATAGGGAAATACTGTAACAGGTGACCGCCTTTAGTAAGGTTTGCCAAGGAATTAATTATGAAAGGTGCCATTGTTTAAAACCCAGAACCAAACACACACAACTCCACAAGGTGCAACAGAAACCTTGACAAGACCTTCCTGCTTCACACACCGAAAATAACCCAGGGCAGTGGTTCTCAATCTTCCTAATGCTGCGACCCTTTAATACAGTTCCTCATGTTGTGGAGAGCCCTAGCCACAAAATTATTTTTGTTGCTACTTCATAACTGTAATTTTGCTACTGTTACAAATTGTAATGTAAATATCTATATGCAGGATATCTGATATGTGACCCCTGTGAAAGGGTCCTTTGACCCGCAGAGGGGTCGTGACCCACAGGTTGAGAAACGCTGTCCTAGGAGAAAACCCCATAGACCCAGTTTTCCTGAGTCCCTTCAAGGCTCTTTCTCAGTCTTTTGCAAGAGGTCCGTTTCTTTCCCATGTCACTTTCTTGTATTTCCCGTCCTTCGGGTATCCTGGTCTTTACAGGAAGTTAGGGCAGAAGTTCCCCCCTCCTCTCTTCATGAATGAGGGCAGTGCTCTGAGGGACGTGGCCACTTTCCTTCTTTTTCTCTTCCAAGCCCTGAAGTGGTTGAGCCTAGACAAAGGAGGCCTAAGCTTGGAACAAGAATGTGGGGCTGTTGTTGACAAAGCCCGTCTGGAGAGCACATCAAGGCTCCTCACACTTCTCAAAAAACCCAACCTGACATTTTCTGCCCAAATGGTGTGGCCTGACCTCTGCTGAGGCAAAGCTCAACCCCAGGAAACTCCCAGAGAATAGAGAAAACGTCTTTTGAGGTGGCTTCTCCCAGAGAGTGGAAAGGGTTGAATACACCCACTAGCCCCAAATCATCAACCAGAGAAGCAGGATACAAAGAGATCCGACATGCTGCCAAAATATTCCGTGGAGAGGCAAGATGGAAACCACCAAACCCAGCTTCCCTGGAGCATGCGTCTTGCTCCTGTCACGCACCGGTCCCATCCTGACTGGTGCTCTAAGAATCAGCAATGAAACGACCTGCCAATCAGGCTCTGGACTCTGAGCTCCTGTGAGGTCCCCAGGCTGATGGCAATCTTGCCAGTAGTGACGGGCTTGTTAAGGGCTCCTCTGATTCCCATCTGCAGTGAAAATGCGGAGTGTTTTAAAAGAAACACGTTTACTTGCACTCACACTCGGCCCGTGGCATTTATGCATGAGCCAATAAGAATTCGAAGCTGCTATAACAGAAAAAAGTAGAAGCTTCGTGCCAAGAGATTTTCCAGTAAAATTGCTCGGCGGGGAGGGGAAGGGTGGGAGGGGGGCAGAAAATACAATGATCATCAGACGAAGAGACAGACTTCACTGGAAAAGCCTGGCAAGGCTAATTCCAGAGAAACAATGCGACAGAGAGGCTCTCTCTTCTTCCCTAACTGGAAATGTAGCTGTGGGGAGGAAGTCGAGCGGGAGGCTGGTGCCCACGGCTGGGGAGACTTGGGGTGCACAGTGGATGCATGGCTGACATTTAGCCAAGACCCTGCTAATGGCTCGGAATTGCTTTTGCTTTTCGCATTGATTCTTCGAAGCTGGGGGTGTCTGTCGGCCACCACACACGCAATCACTGTGGGGTTTTTGTCTCCGGTTTGGGCTTCTCTTTGGAAAATTAGCAGAAGTACAAAGATTGCTTTGTTTAAAAAACAAAAACAAAAACAAAACATTTCAGATGATTTCCTAGAAGCAGCCTGAAATTCACTAGGTATAAGTTTCTCAAGAATTGATTATAAAGCCGGGCAGTGGTAGCGCAGGCCTTAAACCCAGCACTCGGGAGGCAGAGCCAGGTGGATCGCCGTGAGTTCGAGGCCAGCGTGGTCCACAGAGTAAGATCCAGGACAGGCACCAAAACTACACAGAGAAACCCTGTCTCGAAAAACCAAATAAATAAATGAATAAATAAACAAACAAATAAATAAAATTTAAAGAAGAATTGATTATAAAATAATAAATAATAATAGAAAACCAGTATGATGAGTGATGGGGAAAAATAAAGGCCGACTTCTCAGACATGGTGGGTCACACCTATAATGCCACATTCCAAGAGGTGGAAGCAGGAAAAAGGTTAGTTCAAATCTGGCCTGGACTCTCAAAGGCTGGGGACAACTCTCAAAGGTTGGGGACATGGCTCAGTGGTAAAGAGCTCGCCTCACACTGGTTCCGGCCTCACAGTGAGGGGAAAAGGCTGTGACCATCGTAGATAATGAATCCCAGAAGAGTTTGCTGTTTTCATTACTAAGCAGATCTGAAGCCTCTTTCTGCTAATTTACATAGTTACAGGCCGTCAGGGATGGAACAGAGGGACTGAGACCTGCCTCATCCCCTGTCATAAACAGACCCTGTGTTAGGGCTTATGTGTTTGTTGTCTTTTCTTTTATCCCTCTGAACAAAAATACTTAAATTTGAAATGGGTACTTTTTACAGAAAAAAACAAAACAAAACAAAAAAAACCCTTGCATCATATGTTCAAAAGCTGTGGCAAAATGACTTCTTGGCAGGGGTTGTGTGGCCTCCAAAAAGTCAGGCCTTGATGTGTGTACCCAGTCCAGGATGAGTCTCAGATTGCCATCTGGTGTACCCAGTCAAACTGCTGACTCCTTTTGGACTTGGCTCTGGGAGTCAGAACCAGGTCACAGGAAGGTGTGAGGCCAGTGAACCACCTCAAAGGTGGGTGCTCACTGCTCCTGAGTGAGGGGATGCCCCAGCTGCCAACAGTACAACCACATCACTGTTCTCCAAACATGATGGATGTACAATGCTAACCCCACTGAGCAAGTCTGGAACTCAGCCGTTTATGGCTCAGCTAGCTAAAACTTGATTTTCTATATTGGAAAATACATTTTCCAAGCTTCTCGTTAGACTCTTTATGACAATATTCCAAAATATGTTTAAGAAGGAGATAAAAGCAAGTTTAAATGAGGTGGATATCCCACACAAACTAAATTGACTTCATCTGCTATTCATAAAACTGAGAACCAGGAGCTGGAGAGATGGTTCTGTGGTTAAGAATGCTTTCTTCTCTTTTAGGGAACTAGAGTTCAGTTCCCAGCACCCAGATCAGCAGCTTACTACTACCTGTTACTGTAGCTCAAAGGGATCCAACACCCTCTTCTGGCTTCCAAGGTACCCATACTCTCACATGCACACCCACTCACAGACATACATGAAAATAAAAATAAAATAGATCTTTAAAAATACCCTTAAGGGGCTGGAGAGATGGCTCAGTGGTTAAGAGCAACCACCACCTCACAACTGTTTGGAACTCATGCATGTGGCACACAGATGCATGTACAGACAAAACACCAATACACGTAAATAAATAATCTTTAAAAATCCTTTGTTTTAGGATTAGTATGGCTGTGATGAAACACCACGACCAAAAGCAACTTGGGGAGGAAAAGGTTGATTTGGGTTATATCTCCTGGATCACAGTCCCTGGAGGGAATTGAAGGTAACTTAAATCGGGAAGGAACCTGGAGGCAGGAGCTGATGGAGATGATGTAGAAAAGTGCTGCTTACCAACTCAACTTGCTCAGCCTGACTTCTTAAAGCACCCAGAGCTACCATCCCAGGGATGCCACCACCCAAATGGGCTGGGCCCTCTCCTGTCACTAATTAAGAAAATGTCCTGATAGCCCGATCTTATGGAGGCATTCCTCAACAACTGAGGTTCCCTGATGACTATACATGTATCAAGTGGTTATAGAACTTAGTCAGTACCTTAGAACCAGAAGGTTGAAAGGATCTGAAACATCAACCAACATACCACTATCCATCCCTTTCGGCCATGGACCTACATAGGCATACAACCCATTCTTGGGAAGGTCTGAAATCTCCCAACTTTACCGAGGCACACTCAAGGCACTGCCACAAATTAATAAGCAATCAAAAATTCTCTAGGTTAATGAGCAATACCAAAGCAAAGTGGAATGTTGTGTGAACTGGGAAGACAGTACATGTCAAAGCAGAAATCAATCGGCTTATCTCTTCTATGAATGCCTTTTGGGTTGAAACCTCTCCTGTTTCATAAACACCTTGATACATCTGGAATACACTCACAGAGGGGAAAGAGAGCAAGACAGCGAGAGCAGGTGGGAGGGGGAGGATTTCTTTACCGTGCATTCAGTTACAAATGGAAGATTTGTGAAACTGGCCTAATTTGAAGAACCTAGTCAGGACAGGATTGCTAAGCAATGTACCTATTTCACAAAATCTGGTTGTTTTGTTAATATTTGGAATGATGTGCTTAGGCTTGGGCCTAATCTATGTTCCTTGCTAGGGGTCTGAGGAACAGCTGATAGCTAACCAAACTCACAGCAACCAACCAAGGCCACGTGCAAAAGGACATGGGAACTTGCCTCAGTCAGAAAGTCTTAGCTGTAGAAGGGAAGTGTGTTGAGCCCCTTGTGTTTGCTTTTGACTTGCTTCCTCTGTGTTCAAGTCTTGGTTCTGGAGGCAAGAGAGAGGGGCAGGCTTCTGTCAGTGAACCTATCTGTAGCAACACTCCCCTTCTTAGCTTAGGATTCTGGTGGGTGGGCTGTCCGGGCCACTGAGATTGGTCCAGTGATGGACATACGCAGCAACACAGGTCACAAGTTCTTCCCTTAGGGCTTCCTAATTAACGAGTTCTGAATTCTTCAGCTGGGAAGCTTCAGACAGGTACCCAAGGCTGGTGAGAAGTATCCGCATTTCCAGCCTCATGAGGACAAGTTTTGGGGAATAAAGTTAACACAGAGGAAGAAATAGAAAACAGAGAAGGAGGAGGAGGCAGCTCCTACCTTGGTTGAAGTAATCAAAAAATACCCCCCCCCCTTTTAGGTTAATCTAGTTTTATAAGTTAAAAATCAGGATTCTTTTCTGTTCTCTGAAACATTGTGGATGGGAGCTTTCCTAACAAGATTCACAAATATCCCCTTGCCTTAGGCAACATTGCAAAACCTGTGCTTTTTGGGGACAGATAAAAGATGAAACTCATCATACACACCAGAATACTTCTGAACATAAAGGGGGTATTATGAGTGATTATATGAGAACAACAAGCCTAAGTTATAAATTTAGTCACTTTTCTATTGCTGTGATAAAATGGCATGGCCCAAAAGCAACTTAGAGAAGTACGGATTTGGGTTTTTGGGTTTTTTTTTTTTTTTTTTTTTGAGATAGGGTTTCTCTCTGTAACAACGGCTTTGGCTGTGATGGAACACATAGAGCAGGCTGACCTTGAAATCATAGAAATCTACCTGCCTCTGCCTCCCAAGTGCTGGGACTAAAGGCCTGTGCCACCACTGCCCAGCAAGAAGTAGGGTTTGTTTGTTTGTTCGTTTGTTTGTTGTTGTTGTTGCTTACATTCCATAATGGTGAGGAAGGCATGGTAACAGGTGGCTGCAGCAGGAAGCTGACTGATCACATTTCATCATACAGAAAGTTGAGAGAGAGAGAGAGAGAGAGAGAGAGAGAGAGAGAGAGAGAGAGAGAGCCAGAAATGAGTGAGGTCTCAAAGCCCACCTCAGTGAGGTACTCCTTCTAGCAAGGTTGCACATCCTAAAAATTCTATAATCTCCCCAAACAGTGCCACCAACTAGACAGCAAGTATTCAAGTCTGGGGGACATGTGGGGGACATTTCTCATTCAAACTACTACAGTCACTTTAAAAAAGAATCTAGTTTTTCGTGTATATTGTGTGTCTATGAAAATTGTCAGAGGTCGTCACATTCATTGGGGGTTCTAGGGCTCTTGGTAAGTTGTGACATATTCACTCTTGAGTACAGATGAACAGTCCATGTTCAGCTGCTGTTAGTATGCTTCTATTGGTGTCCTAAACTGAAAAGACTTAGGGACGTTCAGGTGACAATTCATAAAACCAGAAAATTCTGGCTTTCTCTCTTCTGGAATAGACACCGACTGCTCAGGATGTAGACCGTGCTCCTTTCTGTTAGAAAGTATCTCTGCCAGGTGAATCTCTGTGAGTTCGAGTCCAGCCTAATCTACAGAATGAGATCCAGGACAGGCTCCAAAGCTACACAGATAAACCCTGTCTCAAAAAACCAAAAAAAAAAAAAGTATCTCTGATGCTCAAGGTATGCTCTCCCAATCCCCACAACAGCCATCCTCATAAGATGGGGTACTGATTCTTTGTCCACCAGTCATGAGGTCACCGTAGACCCAGCTCCAAGTGAGGCCAATTGGGTGTTTCTTCCAAAGAATTCAGACTAATAGCTAGTGAATCCTTAGGTGGTTGGGAAGGCACCTGTATTGATGTGGGAGCCATAGGAAGCCACATTTGGCAATTTGGCCAGAAAAGTCAAAGAAAGCTTGTCTTCAGTGTGAGAGAGAAGAAGCACATGTCCCCATAGCAGTGGACATTGGAGGCAGAATTTGTTACCAAGTTGTAGTCATGACTCCCAGGCATAATCCTTCAGGCTGGGCCATCTTCCTGCTTTGGGCTCAATGAGATGCTCTTCTCCTTATACCACACACATTTTGTTGTAGCTAACTTAAATTGATTCCTATGTCTTTCACCCAAAAGTATGTGAACTAATACCAAGGACTATCTACTTGTAATTTTAGAGCTCAGACATTCCCTCAACAATTTATGGGCCAAACAATTCCTTTTTGGTATCTTGCTTTCAAATCCAAACATTGATTTGTTCCTTCGCTGACTGAGGCTGCACATACCCTAGAAGAGGAGATGATCCCAATACTATGAAGTCACATGGGATCTACATGGACTTAGTTGGGACAGAAGACAGATAAACATTTAGGAGTAGCTCCTTCCCTTCCTAGATTCTCTAACTTGGTACCAATATGTAAGACTGACTGTCAAGAATGATTTAACTTGGTCAATCACTCCATTTTCCCTAGGGTAGACAATTCATAAAACACAACAATTCATGAACTTTCAACTGAAAATTTTTGCATAACTGCTTCTAGGAAAACTAGGAAGTAATTATAGAAGTTGTTGCTTTTCTCCAGCTCTTCTTCCTGTATATTTCTCTCTTTGGGACCTCCACTGTTCCTCTACCCATCTCCCCCAGAGGACAGTCCCTGACAAACTAAATCACAGTGAAGTGTTAGTGACAATCTGTTACTTCTATTAGTTGTGCTTGCAGTTTTTAGAAGTATAGAGAAGGATGTGGCCAGACAGAGGTGGCACATACCTTTAGTCCCACACTCAGGAGGCAGAGACAGGTGGATCTCTGTGAGTTTGAGGCCAGCCAGGTATACAGAGTGAGTACCTGGACTGTAGCATGAATCTTAAAAAGTCTTATTAATAAAAACAAACCCAGAGCCAGGTATTGGGGTGAACGCTGAAAGATCGGAGAAACAGAACCAGCTACAGCTAACCTCACCTTGCCAACTTCTCAGCTGATCCTGTTTCCTCAAACTGGAAGCCTCTGAGTACTCATCCAGAATGAATCTCAGCTGAACTGCTGCTAAAAGTCTAAAAGCTTAATAAGACTCTAGTTTCTGATCCTCATGCCTTATATACCTTTCTGCTTCCTGCCATCACTTCCTGGGATTAAAGGCAAGTGTCACCATGCCTGGCTGCTCCCAGTGTGGCTTTGAACTCACAGAGATCCAGACGGATCTCTGCCTCTGGAATGCTAGGATTAAAGGTGTGTGTGCCACTATTTTATGGCCTCTATAACTAATGGCTGTTCTCTGATCCCAAATAAGTTAGTGTTCCCAATATAATGGGGAACACAGTATCACCACAATGGACAGCCAGGACTACATAGAGAGACCCTGTCTTAAAAAACCAAAAAACCCAAACAAACAATCAAAAAGAAGTACGGAGAGGAGAGGACACTGTGAACACAGAGAAATGACTCTCCAACGCCGGCTCTTGGGCTCCAATGTGGATTGCTAAAGGAACTGTTGGAGGTTGTCTAACTGTTCTAGAAATTTCTCGAGCTACACATAAAAGTCTGAAAACTTGGTAAAGAAGGTAAGTATAGACTAGAGTGACAGCATTTAGGTTACCTTCGGTTACTACACGATCTTAAGGGATTTTCCCTTTGCTTTATTGTTCTTAGGTCTGAATTCCTAGTCAGAACTAGAAACAGAACAAGGAAAACTGGGAAGTGAACCATAGGTCAAAGACTGAAGTCAGTAAGGGCTCTCCAGGCCTCAACATTTGCCTTTGTGTGTGTGTGTGTGTGTGTGTGTGTGTGTGTGTGTGTGTGTGCGCGCGCGCGCGCGCGCGCGCGCGCGATAGCTAAAGAAATATTAGAGTCGGAAAAGTAGAAGAGACACATACTTCTTCTAAGATATAAGTTCTTAAACTAGAAAGCCATGTTGCCCAGAGCCAGGCAGGGCAAAGCTACCAATGTTACCATTGCTTTGCAAGTCTCAGCTCCCTCTTCTTCAGCAGATGAGACGGGCTCCTCTTGCCTGAGATCTGAGATCTCCAGCCTGGCAGGGCAGCCAATGCACAACTGTTCTTCCACTGCGGCTGTCGGGCAGGGGTAACCAAGCTGCACTCAACGAACTACTGATCCCAGAAGACAGACCAAGAGATATCTACCCACCTTTACCATAGGCTCAAAGACGAACCTGTGGGCCGGCCCAGGAGAATAACATGGACCAGTGTGGTGAAGCCTTCTCCCACAGGTTGGGAAGGGCTAGAGGCAACATATAGGTCTGCAGTGATGGAATCGACTTAGTGGAGTGCTTGTGTTGCTCACTGATGCAACAACCAAGGCACCCATGCATTTTACTTTCCCTTGGACATGCACGGGACCTTTTATTTGCTCAGTGAGACTGATCTTGGGGAAAGGTTATATTCAACACTGTATGGCTATGGACAGCTTGTGTAGAACAGGCATAGGGATACCAAAATGATTCCAAAGGTCTGCAGTCTATACAAAAGGGTGCAGTTACTATGGGAAATTGTACAAATCAAAAATAGAATTACTATGTGGTCCAGCAATTTCATTCTAGGTATATAACCCACCATATTAAAAACAGGGTCACAGACCAGTTTGCACATCCGTGTCATGGTGGCATTACTCACAATAATCAGGAGATGAAAACGACTCACATGAAGATGAATGAACAAAACACAAAACACAATGTGTACACACAACGGAATATTATTCGGCTCTAAAAAGGCATTTCTTGTTGAAACACTGATGAACTTCAGGAATGTTGTATTAAGTGAAATAAACCATCACAGGAAGAAAAACACTGTGTGAAGTGTCTAAACTCTCCCTCTCCCCAGGGTTTGGGATCAAACCCAAGGCCTCACACATGGTAGGCAAGAGCTCTATCACCAGGCCACACAGTCTAGCCCTGTATGAATTACGTAAACTAGTCAAAACCATGGAAAGGCAAATAATCGTGGCCAGGGCTCGGGGTGCAGCCGTCATGGGCCGTTTTTGTTCTATGTGTAGAAGTTCTATGTGTGTAGAGCTGTAGTTCTGCAAGATTAAAAAAAATTTTTTTCTAGAAATCATTGTGCAACAATGTGGAACAGCTGGTACCGTTGGCCTGTAGCTTCCAAGTCCCCACGATGGTCAATTTGAGTTTATGGACTTGAAAACCACAATTAAAAAGAAAAACTCAAGCAGGTGATCCAAGTTTCCTTGTCCCGAGAAGAGGTGCAGAAAGACCACCCGGAGGTAGGGTTCCTGGGGAGGACTTGCAGTGAAGGGTCGGCAGGTCTCTACCTGATGTGGGAAAGCCGACACATTTAGCAAATTCAGGCCTACATCAGGGCTGTTTCTCCTTCAAGAGCAGCCCCATAAGGCGCCCCATTCCTGGGCTTTGTCCTGCACTCCCTGGGAAGTAAACAGAGCTGGGAGGCTCCCTGTTCTAGGAAAGAGCTAATCAAATGATCCAACCACTCTGCTCCTCGTTTGGAACCCCGAGAGAGAGGTACCGGGAAATACAGTTTTGGCCCAGAGAAATGTGGCTGTGAATAAGGGAAGCTGTCACAGACAACTGCTGCCTTGCTCGGGTTCAATCCAGTCTTAGCCTTTGCACAAGGACCCACAGTAGGTATCAGCCAGGGGGCTGGAGACAAACCAGGCCGGGGACACAGTCATCCACCCTTCCGCCTCTGCATTTTGGAAGAGAAACGGACTTCTCTCCTCGTCCCATTATTTAGTGTTTGGGAAAGGACCCAATTAGCTAGGAGACAGGGAGCTTGGAATTTCTGCGAAGGTGGGCTGTGGCATAAAGAGACAGTTCTGAAGTTTGTAACTCCAAACCCCTCCATCAGTTTGCTAACTATCCTCAGGAGACACTCTTGGCTGAGATGGGAGGGAGGAGCAGGCTTCAGAGAGATCGGCTTCTCCCTGGCTGGGAAGCAGTGTTCCTGTGACCCTATTTCAGTCTTTGCTAATGAACCATCTCAGAACCACTGAAGTTACTGGAGTCACTGATAATTGCATAAATTCTCTCTCTCTCTCTCTCTCTCTCTCTCTCTCTCTCTCTCTCTCTCTCTCTCTCTCTCGTCTCCATCCACGAAGCCCCATTTTTAGTAACACGCTGGGTCCCGCCAACATCCTGGGGCTGAGTTTGCCTTTCCACTTCTAGGAATTTCCACGGATGTAGGGGAGGGGCTTCAGGTTGCCAAGATGGTTGTGAATGTGTATGACCATCCAGGAGCTTCCAAAGTCTAAAGGTTGGGAAGGTCAAAGATCTCCCTCTCCTTAAGCACCTAAGGTGAGCGGGCCCCAATCTCTTCAAAACAAGATCCCCAGTTCACCTCAGCCACAAGGTGATCTGGTGCCAAAACTGTTTTTAAGTCACTCTGAGCAGTCCCCAGGGCCACATCCAGGCAAGATCCAAAAAGGCAAGCATTTGGAACTACAACCCCCCACGGGAGGACAACAGGACTCTGTGATGATGTGGTTTATGGAACCTCATTTTTTTTTTAAATCTGACATACTTACAAAGAAAGATGCTGTGAGGGAAAAAAAAAACAACAACTGGATTCACCACACTTGCTTTGCTATTTATCGCCTTGGATGGCATCAAGGTTACACCAGAACACAGCCCTAAAGGGAGAGGTTTGAACAACTGAATACATTTCATCCCAAAACGAATCTGCAGTTAACCCCTTGGGCAATAGCGCAATGTGATTCTTGCCTAGTGTTTTTAAAAAAGACTGAAATAAGAGTAACAAATACAAGCAGCTTTATATCCCAAGCGGAAGCTCCACCCAGGTTTTGTAGTGCCTGCCATTTTTACAACAGGGCCTCTGGTATTTTTATGTTAGGGCCCCTGATAACCAAGCCCTACTTTCAGTTGTACCCCAGATGTAAAGATTCAGAATTTCCCTCCCCTACCGTGGTTACTGGTCCATATACAGAAATGTGGGTGCCCTTCCATTCAGCCTCTGTTCTCTGCAGAAAGCCCGCCAGGGAGGCATGTTGCATTAAAGCCTTATTTAATCCAGCTGACTTTACTGGGTGCTTGTGGCCCGGGACCTCAGTATTTGCAGTTCTTAAATGCCATCTCAAATCCCTTACAACTGTGGGTGAAGCTAATAAAACTACTCAAAGATCGGGGCAGTTGAGTGGAGCAGGACCAGCATGGTACCCACTTCACAGACATGACTATAATATAAGAACATGTATTTGAGGTGACCACCCCTCAGTATCCGGCTACCCTTTTCCACGACTCTGCTGAGAAGTTTGCAGAGCTCCCAAGGCCAGGATCGTGGCTCAGTCAGTGGCATCAGATGTGGTGTTAAGATCTGTAGTTAAGACATGGGCTGAACTGAGCCAATGATTTGCTCAATTTTGCATGGCCACGTTTATAGATGCAACACGAAATCTGTTCTCAGATCTCTTGGGAACTTTCAAATCAAAGACTGCAGAGTTCAAAAGTCCTTGAGAAAGCCATCTGGGAACTTTTGTGTGCTGACAAGTTTGTTCTTGAAACTCACAAACACACTTGCAAGATGACAAGCAGATATCACAGACTTCTGGGAAAATTCAGTACCACGCTATGGCCTGACAAAAAGCCACAGGCTCTTAAAGGTCATATATCTCCTACCAAGGCGAAAATACCAGCACCCACAGCCACACAATCCACCGCTTTCACGAGAACTACCTGAAACCTCCCTGACAATGGCCCAGGGATGTGCTGGCTAACAAGAAAATGAAATAAAAAAAAAAAAAAAAAGTCTAAAAGTAGCCACCATCTGTTAAGTACTTACACACACCATTTTGCTGAGCTTTTAACATATGCGATGGGACTGCTCTCCCGAGATCGCTTTATGAGGTCGTTACTGTTTTCTCCACCTTACAGATTAGAACACTGGTGTTGAGAGAAGTTAGCTTGTCCTCAGACATAAAGCTTTTAAGCGGCATGCCTGGATTCAAAGCTACGTGTAGTTGGATGGTGCATAAGGGCAGTTTGGTTCAGAATGAATACTACATGTGACGGTGGCACCTGAAGATCAAAATCAAGCTTAAAATTTCCAATTGCCCAATAACACCATAGCCATTGGGATGGAACAATGCAACGGTTCATCCACGCATCGGCAACACTAGCGTCAACCGTCTAGTGTGGTGCTTGCCATTAAAAAAAAAAAAAAAAACAGCAGCGGAATTGCACGCTGTGCACAGTACTTGAGAGCAAATGATTATGTTCCTGGCTTACGTATTTCCTGCACCAGATGATTTTCTGTTACTTTAGAGCCTTCCTCTTCTGCTTAATGAAGGCTGGTGTCCCGGGCGTGCAGAAGGCCGGCCAGCCAGCCGGCAGCAGCCACATGGATCTCGTGTTTATGATAGCTTTGCGATAGTGCCGCGATGAGGAAATTGTCCAATGACGCATTTCTCGGCACACCCCTGGCGTTAAGTAACACGTCTGCAGTTCTGCCTCATCTGCACGACCGCCCCAACACCACCCATGTGCCATTCTTCATCCTCCAAAGCTCTGTCCTGTGGATGCATCTCATATTGTTTTCAGTCATAGCGGCAAGCCTCCCTCAGCTCCGCCTCCTCGTGTGAAGACCACCCTGCCTTCTCTAGGCTCCTGTTCACATCCTTTTCTCAGTGTCCCCAGATATTTTATTCAGAACTCCAGGACTGCGTTAATCTGATTCTAATTGCAATTGTTTTTATGCTTGTCTGTCTCCTGTTGAAGACAGAATTTCTTGAGGGCAAGATTCATGTGTGTGTGTGTGGCTTGTGTCCCCAGGACTGACGTAGGTTTTAGTTTGGTTAACCCTTAATGAATGTTGCAGAATGGCTAGATTCCTAAGAAATTTCTTTTTTTTTTTTTTTAAACAGTGGTGAAAGTTTTAGATATAACCGCACAAAGTGTGAATTTTGATACATCAGAAGATGGGCAGTTTCAGGCATTTTAACTAATAAATCCATTACGGTGCTGGTGACAGTTTAGAAACGTGACTGCTTTTCAAACAGATCTATTATGCAGCACACGTGTTTTTAAAATAGCATCTTACATAGTTTTAAAATAGGTCTTACACAGTGACCTTGAACTTCTGATCCTTCTGCCTCCACCTCCCAAATATTGGGATTAGAGTTCTGAGCCATAATACCCAGTTTATACAGTACTGGGAATTAAGCCCCGGGCTTCAGCTATACTAGCTAAGCACCCTACCAACTGAGCTATATCTGCAGGCCAAACATCACAGGTATAAATGAATTCTTTAAGTTCCGGCTGTCATACTTTGTAAGGACCCCATTTTTTACATCGTTCTGAAACACCAAGTCCTGCATATTCATTCAGAATCGGCTGGCCTTTGAAAGTCCGTTCACTACCTAAGACAGCTCGCACGCTCGGAAGGACAGCCCGTGTAATGATTGAGGATGAGATTCCATATGCCTTGACCTCGGGCGGTGTGCTTCTCTGTTCCTTTCTGCAAGAGCAGGATTACAGTAGTGCCGGTGTCACGGTATTACCGTAGATAAAATGAGATGACTCGTGGTGCTTAGAATCATGGTCAGGATATACGAAAAGTTTGGTGAGGGTCGGTGTCTTAGTAACACTTTAGGATTTGATAGCTGCGGCATAGAGACTTGTTAGGAAGCAACAGAGTACAGAAGTCACGAGTGAGCAAAGAACACAAGCGCTCACCACCAAGCCTGCGTTCCTACCTGGACAGTTCCTGGACAGAATGTGTAAACTGCGGCATTGACCCCACAGAAAATGAAACATGTTGAGAGTGGGGGAGTTTTGCAGTTTTCTGGGCATCTGAAGCCTTGTCCTTTATTTTTCCATGTGGCATCCTGGCACTTAGATTCCTGCTGGCATCCTTTAGAGCTCCATGCTCCCTTATTGTCCAAATCCAAGTCCAGCTGTGGTGGGGTTTGAAAATAATCAAACTGGCGTCACCAATCTCCTCTTCCTTTCTTTCTCCCCAAAGTTTCTTTCTTTCAAACAGTTTTAAAATTCCATTACCAAATTTCCTCTTGCCTTTTAAATATATTACACATTGTGTTACGTATTTGTGGTTGAGATAATCACATGGACCCATTTGTTTTAAATTAAATGGGTTTAGGCAACAGAACTCTCCAAGTGTCCTGGTAAAAACTTCTCTGCGTGCAATATGGGCAAAGCCTGGAGCAAAATAATTAGGAACTAATTTGTCAGAATTGTAACCTGCTTGCAACTTTTACACTCTATCTCTTTCAACTTCTATGTAGAGATAAAATTCAAATTCCTGGAAGTTCAGCACAACCCAGTAGCGAAGGCTATGTTAAAGTTAATGGGACCCCTTCTAAATTATAACCAGATACAAGACCCTTTCTCTGGGTTCTGTGTTGAGTACTGACAACAATGTTCCTAAACCAATTGCATGTTTGGGGCCAATTAAGCATAGAAATTATGTCCCATGTATCCTCTATTGTAAGCTATAAAATGAAGGGAAAAGACAGACTCTGCAGAGGCATATGACAGCCACCAAATAAACGGGAGTAAGTAAAATAGTCACAAAAAGGCACGCGACCTCGTCTCTGTTAAAACCTTCATGGAAAACATTGTAGAGTTATATCTAGGGATGCACCAGCCTTTTATATAATCCTGTACAGCTCTCTGCCTTGCAAAAAGTTGTTCTCAGTCAATCTATGTGCTTAATTTAAAATGCTATAGACATTTAAGCTAAAGGCCAGGTGGTAGGAAGAGGTCACTATTATGTTACTGAGAGTTTGAAACTGTGTTTCAAGTACTTGATTTTTTTTAAAAAAACAATTTAAATTTTTCTGAGTGTGGTGGTGTGTGTCTTTAATCCCAGCACTTGGGAGACAGAGGAAAGAGGATCTCTGTGACTTTGAGGACACCCTGGGCTACATAACAAGTTCCAGGACAACCTGGGCTACAGCTATATAGTGAGACCCTGTCTTTAAAAAAAAAAAAGTTTCATTTGAAAAGTGTGAAAGGAATAGAGTTCATGTGGTTGAGCTACCTTGCCAAGGAACTAGAAAGCATGAAGCCTGGGAACTACAGACTACCGCAACCTTTATCTAGTGAGCAAGTAAGGTGTCTACTGCCTCTAAGGCTGAACACATAACAAACACAGCATCATCCACGGCACAGAAATCCCTTCACAGGTCCTTTAAAGATTTCAAGAGACTTCTGCAAAAGCCTTGATGAATGCCATGAGGTGTCCCTAAGAAAAGGATATGAAGCCAGGCATTGTTGGCACACGCCTTTAATCCCAGCACTCCGGAGGCAGAGACAGGCCAATCTCTGTAAGTTTGAGGCCAGCCTGGTCTACAGAGTGAGTTCCAGAACAGGCTCCAAAGCTACACAGAGAAACCCTGTCTCGAAAAACCAACAGGAAAGGCTATGAAGACATAGTGGACGGTTTGCAGATGAGCCAGGATTAGAGAGAACAGTGGATAATGCAAAGGATGCTGTTGTAGCTAGAGTTTTCCTGCCTGGCCCACAGTCAGGACAAATCTCTCTCACCTGCCAGTCCCACAGCCGTCAGACCCAACCAAGTAAACACAGAGACTTATATTGCTTACAAACTGTATGGCCATGGCAGGCTTCTTGCTAACTGTTCTTATAGCTTAAATTAATCCATTTCCATTCATCTATACCTTGCCACATGGCTCGTGGATTACCGGCATCTTCACATGCTGTTTCTCATCATGGTGGCTAGCAGTATCTCTCTGACTCAGCCTTCCACTTCCCAGCTTTATTCTCCTCCTTGTCCCGCCTACACTTCCTGCCTAGCCAATGGCCAATCAGTGTTTTATTTATTGACTAATCAGCAACACATTTGCCATACAGAACATCCCACAGCATGCTGTGGCATTTCCATTGGTCCTCAGAAACCTGAATGTCAGAGAGAAGGCCAATAACAGTTGATGGTTAAATAAAAAAAGCTCTCTGTTTACAGCATGGATTTTAGAAGCAAATCTATATGTCAGTTATATTTTGTAAGGCCAAGGGCAACTTGGTTTTATCTGAGTTTTTGTTTGTTTGTTTGTTTGTTTGTTTTTGTTTTGGGTTTTTTTTTTGTTTGTTTGGGGTTTTTTTGTTTTTTGTTTTGTTTTGGTTTGTTTTTTTCCTGGCAGGATCCTTCTCCCTGCCCATATTCTTACTTCATCACTTCATGTACCTCAGTCAACAAAGCCGGACAGGAAAACAGTTTCTAAGTTAGAGGAAGTGATTTAGAAAGCTGTGATTTATTTATCTGATAATATTTGTGCTGATAACAGTACCGGAGACAAAGTGAGTATCGATGGATTTGAGAGATGTATTTGAGGCCTTTGGGTCATCGACTGCTGCTGTTCTTGAACTGGGTCTCTTCCAAATCAGAATCAAAATTCTTTCTTTCTAAATAATTCCCCTGCTCACCCTCTACTCAGAAATGAAGTCAAGAGGATAGATTACAAAAGTTTAGAATCAAAATATTTGCAGAGAAAGAAAAAAAAAATCACAAGCATGGTTCAAAGCCAAATGTTCAGCTGGGGAAAATACGCTTCCACTGTAAACTGTGAGGCTTTTCCATAACCCTTAACTAGCACATGTTCAAGAAACGAGAAAAAGTTCAGTGACTTTATAAAGGAATAACCTAAAGATGTGGACTGTCCAGCAAGCACTATGAAAACATGTTAAAACTCATTTGTAATGGAATGTTGTGAGGTGAAACTGTCCATCGACCATTTTTCAGTAAATATGGCTATCACAGCAACAACAACAAAAAAAAAAATTGTGCAGAACAGTTTGTTGGTAAAAACTTTGTATAAGTAATGACTTTTTAAAAATGCAAAATGGTTTAATAGTACCAGAGCAGAATTGGACAATTTCAAATGTGTTCCACATGTGTTTACTCTCTGACTCATTAATCTTACTTTGGGGAATCTATATTACAGAAATACAGAGAAAAATACAAAAAGCTCATTATTAGGATAATTTGGTGCAGTATAAGTTTTAATAGCCAAAGACTGGAAACAATTCAAATAGGAGTCGGGCTGAACAAACATAGGCACATCTACTCAATGAAGTACTATAAAGCTGTAAGACGTGAGACTATGGGCAGACAGGACGGCTCAGCGGGTAAAGGAGCTTGCTACCAAGCCTGCTGACCTGAGTTCAATCCCTGGGAACCACATGGTGAGAACTGACTTCCACAGTTGTCCTCTGACCTCACATGCACCATGAGACAGACAGACAGACACATTTGCTCTCTCTCTCCCTCTCTCTCTCTCCTTCTCTCTTCACACACACACACACACACACACACACACACACACACACACACACACACGCTTGTGTGCGCATACAATAAATACATTTTTTAAAAAGTGAAAATGCCAAAATTACGCCCACATCTCTGTACAGTATGCAGTGGAAAGTTACTTTGAAATAACAGAAGATGAGGGAACAGTTCACAATTTGTTCTGTGACACTATTATTGCCTTAATTCAAAAGCCAAAGAAAGACCTCATCAGAAACTAAAATCTCAACCAGTATATCCTGTGAATATAAACACACCAACTTCTCAGCAAATACTCAAAACAAAGCCTGACAATATATATAGAAAGTGTACAACATAACAAAGTGGAATTTACCACAATAATAGATTGGCTTAACAACTGAAAATGAATTACTGAAATGAACCACATTAATGGAACAAAACAAACAAAAAACAAGAAAAGAAACTACATGGTTATTTCAATAGACACAGAAAAGTATTTGATAAAATCCAACAGCCTTTGAGATGAAAGACTCAGCAGCTGGGCTTGGTGACTAATGCCTTTGATCCCAGCACTTGGGAGACAGAGGCAGGTGGATCTCTGTGAGTTTGAGGCCAGCCTGGTCTACAGAGTGAGGCCCTGATGAAGAAGGAATAGAAGAGGAGGGGGAGGAGTGATGGGGGGGAAGCAACAGCAGCTCAACAAACTAGAAATAGAAGGGAATTCCATCTGATGAAGAATACCCATGGAAAATGCACACCAGCCTCACACTTCACTGCAGAAGAGTCAATGGTGTCTTTACCATCAGGAGCAAGACTAGGCTGTCTACTTGGGACTTTTACTCAAGACTTTACTAGAGAGTCTAACCAAAACAAGCAAGAAAAAGATATAAAAGGTACCTACACTGGAAAGAATGAAATAAAACTATTTCTAGCCAGGCAGTGGTGGCGCACGCCTTTAGTCCCAGCACCTGGGAGGCAGAATCAGGCAGATCTCTATGAGTTAAAGGCCAGCCTGGTCTAAAGAGCGAGTTCCAAGACAGGCAAGGCTATACAGGCAGAGAAACCCTGTCTCAAAAAACCAAAAACCAAACCAAACCAACAAACACAAAACAACAACAAAAAAACGAAAACAAAACACCCAACTATTTCTATTCACAGATAGAATAAGTTCATCAAAATGGAACAGCAAAGCATTTTAATGACTATTTCCAGTGAAGGAAAGGAGAGCCATAGAGGCTAGATTCCTGCAATGACAACTTGGATTGTAAATTAGCTGTTGCCACTCTGAACTGAGAATCTGTTCTGCATACTTACAAAGACAGACTTCATTAAAAACAAAGGAGCTGGAGATACGGCTCAGCAGTTAAACTACGTGCTGCTCTTCCAGGGGACCTAACTCAGGTTCCTAGCACCTACAAAAAGTGGCTCAGAGCCATCTGTAGCTCCAGCTCCAAAGGACACCCTGTACTGGCCTCTGCAGGCTCTTACACACATGTTACATACATTCAAACACACACGTAAAATAAAAAGAATAAGACTAAATGTCTAAAAATACCAGGTGTGGTGAGGCATGCCTTTAATTCCAACATTTAGGAGGCAGATGTAGGTGGATCTCTGTGAGTTCAAGGGTAGCCTGGTCTACATAGTGAGTTCTAGGCTAGCCAGTTACATGATGAGACCCCATCTCGACCCCCAGCCCCTCAAAACCCTCTAAAACTAAAACTCTCAGTTGCCTGGATACATGTCTCTATATGTTTGTTCACATTTGTGAAATGTACAGTACAAGGATCAGCACTAAGGTAATCCATGGTGGGTGACATCACTAATGGAGTCACCGGTATACCTACCACTCCACAGGGATACTGATAACAAGAGATGCTGTGCATATGTAGGGACAGAGGATACATTCAAAATTCCTGTATATTTTCATCAGTTTTTCTGTAACCTTAAAACTGCTCTTAAAAATAGTGTCCCTTAAAAATATTTAAAAATTAAAAATAAGGGCTAGAGAGATGGCTCAGTGGTTATGAACACTGGCTGCTCTTGTAGAGGACTTAGATTTGATTCATAGCATCCTCCTGGCAGCTCACAGCTGGCCGCTCTTTCCCGTTCTAGGGGATCTGGAACCCTTTTCATACCTCTGCAGTCACCAACCGTGCACATGATAAACAGACATACACGCAGGCAAAACACCCAAACAAATAAAATAAAGTATATACTTAAATTAAAAATCAGTGAAAGCCGGGTGGTGGTGGTGCACGCCTTTAATCCCAGCACTCGGGAGGCAGAGCCAGGCGGATCTCTGTGAGTTCAAGGCCGGCCTGGGCTACCAAGTGAGTTCCAGGAAAGTCGCAAAGCTACACAGAGAAACCCTGTCTCGAAAAAAAAAAAAAAAAATCAGTGAAAATCAATGGACCTGACTACGTACCAAATGTGGTGCCATAACTACATGCAGAAAAGCTGAATGACATCAGACACATTTCTTTCAGTGTACAGTCTGAGAAAAATGGGGCTAGGGAGGGAAAAGAATTGCAAACATACTTTTCAAACCTTGAACTGTTTTCAGTAATTATATCAGTGATAACGCGCTTTTGCTATTCTGAGACGTTTGTCTGTGCCTTTGCATTGGAATAAAATGAAAATAATTGTATTGTGCCATTGAGAAGCAGGACTTTATGCAGCTGGAGCAATTGTGATAGTTTCGTGGGTTCTGGAATCTTGAATTTGAATTTGAAGTGAGTTACGAATTTACAATGCATTTTACCTGTAAGAAATAAGCTTGTTTCTGCCTTCTGTCCTTCGGAAAGGCCTAGAAATAATAACTAGTCAGGTAGCGAGCACTCTTGGTTCTCAGCGTGAGGTCCCTAAATACCACTTCCATCTTAAAAAGGTTGATTCTGGGTCTTATCGGAAAATGTAAAAAGTGAGCACATCATTTCCTCTTACCAAAAGCAATAAAATGATCACAGTGCAGGGGGCTGTTAAGGATTGAATTTTGTTCTCTTTAAATATGTTCAAGATCTAAGCCCTGGTGCCTATGGATGTGACTTTTTTTTTGGAAGTAGATGATAATATATTTGGTGAGCCCTAATCCAATGACCAGATTCTTGAAGGAAGAGAGGAAGAACCTCTGACCTAGACTCGGAGAGAGCGATCATCACACGATGATGAAGATAAAGACTGGCGTGACAGATAAAGTATCAGAGGAAATTGGGGATTGCTAGAGTGGGGGGAATGGCATGGAGAAGGTTCTCTCTCTACCCACATTATGTGAACTATCTGAGGAAATTGGGGGTTGCTGGTGACGGCCAGAGTGGAGGGAATGGCATTATGAGAATCTTACAATCCTCACTCTGAGAATACCTACCAGCATTCTGACTTCAGACATCTTGCCAGAATTGAAGACAACCCACTGCTGCTGCTTTGAGCCCCTCTATTTGAATTTGGGTTAAGCTACAACAGCGCCCCTAGGAACTCAACAGAGGAATGTTGAATCAGAAAGACTCAAGCATCATCGGAAAGACACTGTCACTAGCTCAATGCAGGGCAATCTGAGAATCAGCAATGCACAATTCAAATAACATTTCTGAGGTCATAAAACCAAATAAAAAATCTAATTAAATAATTTAAGAGGATGAGAATATTTTGATAATATATATGAAAATGAGTCACGCATTCATCCAGTCTTTCCTATGTAAATGATATCACCGAGAAGCCATGAAGTAGGTGAAGGGAAACTCCCCCCTTTAGAGATTCATTTCTGCTAATACATGATAGGACATCACCATTTTACATCCTGTAATGAATTAATGAATCCAAATAACAATAATCCAGGGAAAATTGAAATAATAATGAAAGAGAGCTGATCACATACCTTCTAATGGAAATACATACCGATATGTGTGTTGAGGAAATCCGACACAATACAATTCAATGTAGATCCAACCAACAACTCTCAGAAAACCCAAGGGACAAATGAATTGTTCGAGACACTGTGGGGAGGCAGGGAACAGCACAAGACCTACAAGAGAAATGATTTAATTTATTAAATGAACTGTAAGGACGGGGAGCAAGATAGTCAGGGACCCCCTGGATTAAGAGTTGAGAGACAATACCCAAATATAACGTAGTCTAGATTTTCACTAGAATCCTGGTTCCAATAGAGAAACTGAAGAATGGTATTTCATATGTTATGAAAAAATATTTGAGTAAATTGACTAGACATAAAGGAGTTGTTTTTTTTTAAGATGTGATAATTCTTGTTTTAAGAAATTAATCCCTACCCTTTAGGGCTAGGTGTCAAAACATTGACAGATCCAACAACACCAAGTCTGGATTTGTTTTAAAAATCACTTTCGCTGGGTGGTGGTGACGCACACCTTTAATCCCAGCACTCGGGAGGCAGAGGCAGGTGGATCTCTGTGAGTTCAAGGCCAACCTGGACTACAGAGTGAGTTCCAGGAAAGGTGCAAAGCTACACTGAGAAACCCTGTCTCAAAAAACCAAAAAAAAAAAAAAAAAAAAAAAAAATCACTTTCATCAGTGTAGGAGGAAATGGGTCGGACTAGATAAAATTAGATTGACCATGTCTTTATAATTATTGATGCTAAGCACATGAGTGTTTATTGTATTTTTTTACCTTGAATGTTTTAGACAAATTTCATATTAGAAAGTTATGAAGAACAAAACTTCACAGAAAGATCTTCTGACTGCTGGAAGCTTGTCCTTCAGACTATTAGTGGCCACAGCTGGAAAGACCCAGCAGCAGGAAAGCCTGATTAGCATGTTGGGGTAAGGGCAGTGAGTCCTGCCCCAACTCACAAGGCTGCGGCAAAGAGTTAAGTGAAGGCTGAAAGCATGTCACAGATACAAAGTGATGAGTGTTTGACAATCGTCCTCGGAAGGCGGTTCTCTTTATTTTTCCGAATTCAGACACGGGGCCACATCAATGCTTTGGACTTGTTACTTATTGCCATCCAGACACCTGACTACTAGTCCCTCAGTCTGATATCCAGACCACCACCTCACTTCCCATGGATGCTTCCATTTCAGGGAAATATTTATGGAAAGGCATCTGCTTGAAGGATGAAAAAAAAAATCTAGCCTTTGAACTCAACTCCTTTTCTCCCAATCCTAGTTTTAAAGCAGCATGCTATATGTTGAAACCACAACACATTGGGATTGTCTCCCTTAAGAGAGGAATTACGGGTGGCAGCAGTGGTGGCGCACGCCTTTAATCCCAGCACTCGGGTGGCAGAGGCAGGCAGATCTCTGTGAGTTCGAAGCCAGCCTGGTCTACAGAGCGAGCTCCAAAGCTACACAGAGAAACCCTGTCTCAAAAAACAAAAACAAAAACAAAACAAAAAATTGTAATCAGAGGAATTACAAACTACACAAAATAATGGCAACTCATCACAGGAGGGGCATGGCTGGTATCCACTCATCATTACTAGAATAGTACTTTGAACATAATGATCACTGATGGAGTAAACACCTATGAAGTGAACCACCGAGACAGCTGAAATGATAACTATGATTAATATATGCACAGCAATGCAAATCAATGGACCTCTTCTTGCTGATATTGTCTGTGGGTTTTTTGGCAGCAGTCTTAGTTGAAAATTAGTATAATTAATAACAGTCTCATTTATATTTGGGATGTCTATGTCCCCACTGCAGGATTTCTCAATCTCTACAAACTCATAAAGTAACCTCATGTAGAGTGTGATTACCCGCATTGCACAGAGTAAAATGGGCTAACTCAACACCAGAAAATTAAGAATGTCCAGAGAAATCCTTACTCTGCCAGCTCACTTTAGACTTGACCCCTTATATAACATTTTTAAAAGATCTATCTTATTTTCAATTGTGTGTATATGTGTGTCTTTGTGCGAGTTTGTGTAAGTCAGTCCTGGTGGCCATGGTAGATAGAAGAGAATGTCAGATCCCCTGGAACTGGAGTACAGGTGCTTGTATGTCACCTGATGCAGGTGCTGGGACTGACTCGAGACATCTGGAAGAGCAGCAAGTGCTCATAACTGCCGAGCCATCTCTCCAGCCTTCCTATAACATTTGTAACTGAAACTCCAGAATGTATTTAATACAAGCCTTTACACAATGAGTCTAGGAGGAAAGGTGGTAAAAAAAAAAACAACCTTATTTCAGCACAAAAGAAAAACAACCAAAAATCAACCAACCAACCAAATCAAAACACACACACACACATACACACACATTCACCCATATACATACATACATACATACATACATACACATACATACATACACATTCGCATACATACACACATCGCTAGAAAAGAAAGTATTGGTAAATTGTGCTTGGTCAAAATTTAATGTTTCTGCTCTTCAATGACATTGTTCAGAAAATGAAGAAAGATTTCACACACTGGAAAAAATACTTGCAAAAGACAATTGACATTTGATGTCTATACATATATATGTCTTGTGTCTCAATATTAAGGAAAAAAACTTAAAGGTAAAAGATCTAAACAGGAACTTCATCAGAGAGGGTGTGACCATGGCAAACAAAATGCTCCAAGTCATTTGCCAGAGAATAATACACATTGTCAACCATAATTACCACAAACTGATAAAATTAAATTAAAAGGGCTGATAATACCAATTTCTGGCAAAGATGCAGAGCAACTTGAAATATTTCTGTCGGCGGGGGCGGGGGGGGGGGGGGTGAGCAATAATTCCATTTTGGAAAACCGAGTCATTTCTAATACAAATACCTTGACTGTATGACTTAGAAATCTTGTACAATTTACCTGTAGGAGCTAGACCATGTTTCCACAGTAAACACTGGAGGAAATTCCCTTGTAATTCTAGCAGCTGGGAGGGAAAACAAGCCATTTTGTCATCCGTCATACCTCTCTGTTGTTAATGGGCGTATCGTCAGGAGAAACTAAACGGGATCCTAACCTGCTTGGGTATCATGAGAGATAACTGACAAGGGAAGAGGGGATGCTGTCACTCCTACTTACTCTGTCACCCTGCAGGAACTAAAGAGTAAGTCAGTCTGCAGTGCCCAGGCACAGAGTCCACCGAAGACTGAGACACAATCGAAGGCCTGTGGGGGATTCCGCCTTGTCTTCTCCTTACCACATTGTTAGAAGTCTATTCTCAACGGTTCTTTTTTCACAATACACCATGTTCAGCTATCAAGAAAAAAATTACAAGGCATGCCAAAAGGCAAAATAAACCGTTTGAAGAAAAAGAGCAAGCCTCGCAATCAGATGTGGCAGGCATGTTGGAATTGCCAGGCTGGGGATTTAAAACAGCTAGGAATGACATGCCAAGGGTCTTAACGGATCAAGAAGGGAACACGCAGAAACAGATGAGTGGTGTAAACAGAGAGATGGAAATCCTAAAAATGAACCAGAAAGAAATGATAGTGATCAACAACACTACACCAGAAATGAAGAGTGACTTTGATGGGCTTATTAGTAACAGGACATGACCAGGGAAAGAAGTCCTGGATTTAAGGATATCGCAATAGAAATCTCCAGAACTTAAAAACAAAGAGAATAAAAGATGTTTGAGGGAAAATATGACAGGGTATCCAAGGACAACTAGAAAAGGTATAAATACATGTTAGAGGGATACCAGAAGGAGGAGAAAGGAAGAAGGGAAGTAATGTTTGAAACAATAATGATTCAGATTTCCCCTGAAATTAATGTCAGACATTAATTAAAACATAACCCGAGTGTTGGGAGCATCCAGCAAAACAAATGTTAACAGCCACATTTTTCAAGTTGCAGAAAAATCAATGAAAAAGGAAAAAAATTCTGAAGGAAGACAAAGTACAAAAATATCCCTCCTACAGAGAGACAGAGATGAGCGCTGTATCTGATGTATCCTCAGGAACCATGAAGGAAAGAAGAGGGTATAGTGAAGTATTAAAATGTGGAGAGAGATAAAAAGAAAGGCACAACCATAATTCTGTACCCTGTGAAACCGTTCTTCAAAAGCAAGGGGGTGAGTTATAGAGACGACTCAGTTGTTAGGAACACAGACTGTTATTCCAGAAGACCCAGGTTCAGTTCTCAGCATCCACATGGATGTTAAAAACCATCTGTGACTCTGGTCCCAGAGGATCTGACACCAGAAGGCTTCTGTAGGAACTGCATGTACATGGTACATAGACATACATGCAGAAAAAAACACCCATACACATAAAGTTAAAACAAATAAATATTTTTAATTGAGGGGAAAGTAGTTAGATATGATAGTGTACTTCTGTAATTCCAGCACTCAAGAGTCTATAGTAGGAAGATCCTAAGTTCATGGCCAACCTGGGCTACAAAGCTAAACTCTCTCTCTCAAAACATACATGTGTCGAGATTTCAACACTTCTCTGTCTGAAACAGACAAATTCATGTATAAAAATCACTAAGAATATTCTCAATAGCACTCCAATCAATTGGACTCAACACCTACAAAAGAACGTTTCCCAACAAGAACAGAGGACACCATGGAGTCAGGTCTCTGCCTCCACCATGTGGGGTGCAGGGTTCAGATGGTCGGGCTGGGCATCAAGCACCTGTACCCAAGGAGCCTAACACTCTTGCTGGCCTCTAACAGATTAAAAGAAACAAACCATCATACAATGTGTTCTCTCAGGTCATAACGGACATCAGTTTGAGCTAGAAACTGGAAAAAATCGCCAAACATGTGAAGTGTACACAAATTTGTAAACAATAAGGTTCAAATTAGAAATCTCAAAAGAGATTTAAAAACATATTAACCTTCATGAAAGCATAACACAGCAAATCTCAACAACAAGAAAGTAAACAACTTGATTTTTGAAAATGGGCCAAAGACCTCAATGGGTGCTCACCGAAGTGCATATGTGAGTGACAGATAAATCTATGAAAAGATACTCCACATCACATCCCCTTAGGAAGATGCAAATTTTAAAAAATGCCACTATACATGCATTAACTTGACCAAATCTGCAACACCAACAGCACCAAACGCTGCTGAAGATGTGGAGTGATGGGAACCGTCCTCATTTCCCATGGCAGTGCAAAGGCACTCCAGATATGCTGGGGACAGTTTGGTGGGTTCTAATGAAAGTAAACACACTTTTACCATATATATTTTTAAAGATTTATTTATTCATTATATATACAGTGTTCTGCCTGCATGTATGTCTGCAGGCCAGAAGAAGGCATCAGATCTCATTATAGATGGTTGTGAGCCACCATGTGGGTGCTGGGAATTGAACTCAGGACCTCTGGAACAACAGCCAGTGCTCTTAACCTCTGAGCCATCTCTGCAGCCCTCTTACCACATATTTAACCAGTGTGTTCCCTGGTATTTATCCAAAAGAGTTGAAATGTTATATTCCCAAAGAACCAGCCTCCAGATAATTGGAGAAGTGTTGTTCATAAGTGTCCAAACCTGGAAGTACCCAAGATATCTTTCAGTAGGTTGATAGACAAATTAATCATGGGCCATTCAGATAAGGGAATATTATCCCATACTACAAAGAAGTGAGCTACCCAGCCATAAAAAGATGGAGGAATACCCCCTCCTGAGTCTTAAATACCCATTACTAAACGAAAAGAGCCCATCTAAAAGGCTATGAATTACTGCAACTCTGTGACATTTTTGAAAATGCAGAAGTATGGACATGGTGAAAAGATCTGGAACTGGGGAGTCAAGGAGTTAAACAGGCAGAACACAGAGGATTTAGGGGACAATGAAAACACTCTATGATGCTAATATGACGGCTGTGTGTGATAACATATTTATTCAGACTCATAGATTATACAATCAGGAAGGCAACCCCCAGTGTCAGTCATGAACTTTGAATGATTATAATGTGCCACTGCAGGTCTAGCTAGATGTATCACTCTGATGGAGAATGTTGATTGTGGTGGAGCCTATGAATGTGTGCAGGCAGGTATGTACAGAGACTACGTATTATCTTCTATGAGTTTTATGAGCCTAAAACTATATACATCTAGCTGTTTTGTGGGGACACACATTTTAGAAGAACAATGGACTCTGGCTTTACAACTTTGTCACCCACATTTTCCATTTGTTCTTTATCCTTTGCTTTTTCAAGCTGGAGCTTCTTTGAATCATCCCCGTGGAAGGTCAAAAAAGACTAGAAACAAGCTGTGATTGCAACGAAAAGTGAGTTTTAAAGGATACCTATCATGTAAAGGGTATTTTATTATCTAATAAAACACATCTTAAAAATTCATCTTATAAAGGTCGTAATATGGAGGTGGGTTGTTCTTTGTGAATGTGTGAGTGTGTTGGCTAGGGATTGAACCCGGGTCCCTTCACCCGGTACGTAAGCACTCTACAATGGCTATATCCCTAACCGACAGAGAAAGATCTTAATTCAGTTTGACTCTGAGAGGAGGGATGCAACAAGTTGGCCTTCTCAGACAAGTTAGCTGCAAGATTTCTGTCATGCTGGTAGTGGGAGCCATACGGCTGCCTCTCACTATCCCTTCTGAATGAACAAGCTCCTGGAGGCTCAGGAACAACCAGCCTCCAGCCTGCACTTTGTAAGGAACTAAAAGAAAACAATTTCACTGTACTGTTACAAATGGCTATGAAGATGGGGAGCCGATTATGTGGCAAGTATTATGCTGTGGCTTTCCATGTGTGGTCTCTGCTCACTGGGTCTTGGCAAAGTGAGCGTCAATCCTGTTTTCCAGATGGGAAAACCAAAGTTCAATAATGCTCCCAAATACTCAATAATGGAATACACTTCAAACCAAGACTAATGTGATGTCACAGTTTCCTTCTTTTAGTTTTTGAGATTATAATTGTAATTACATCATTTCTCCTTACCTTTCCTCCCTCCAAACCTTCCCATAGACTCCTCCTTGCTTTTTTCAAATTCATGACCTCTTTTTTTCATTAATTGCTGTCTTACATGTGTGCGCGCGCGCGCGCACACCTGCAGGGATGTGCAAGCACACATGCATATACTCATATACACACACTTCTAAATGAAAGACAACCTGTATAATGTTGCTTGTATGTATGTTTTCAGGGCTGAACACTTGGTACTGGATCCCCAGTTGGTGGTCTTCTCTGTGAGGACTGTTTCTCTCACTCCTAGCATTCCTCTGCTGCCTGTAGTTCTTTGTAATGATTGAGGCCTCCTGGGCTTTCCCCCCCGCCCCTCATCTGTCTGAGCATGTCTGTTGTCCTTATTCAGCTCAGGTTTAGGTAGTCATATGGAGGCTTTATGAGTGTAGCTCTTGACATTCCTAGGAGACACAATCTCATAGCAAACTCCCTCTTACAATCTTTCCACCTCCTCTTCTGCAAATGTTCCCCGAGCCTTAGATGTGGGAGTGTCTTATAGATGTGTTGGTTGGAGCTAGGCTCCACAGCTCTGCATTTTGGTAGATTGTGGTTTTCTGTAACGGTCTCTGTCTGTTGCAAGGGGAAATTTCTTTGAGGAGGGGTGAGAACTATACTTAACCTATGGGTATAGGAAGAAATATTTAGAGTGTAGTTAGAGATTATGCTGGTTCAGTAATGCATGGCTGTAGGTTCTCTTCCACGATCCCTGACTTCACTAGCCCTGGGTAGCTGGCTAGGTTTCTTGTGCCAGGCATGATTTTCCTCTTGTTGAGTGGATCTTAAGCCCAATTAGAGAGCTGTTGGTTAACACCAAAGTATGTGTGCCGCTACTACACCCTTAGGGTTATTGGGCTGTGCGAGCCATTGTTGTGGTTCATAAGTGTCATAGCTGGGTATGATCGGTCGCTTCCCTCTTTGGAAGTTTGTATGGCATCTTCCGGTGCCATCAAAGCTAGTCCTCAGTGAGGAGGCATTCAGGTCAGTTCCAGCTCAGGGCCCTGTGGGCCCTGTGTCTAAAGTGTATGGTGTCTTCAACAATAGGGACTTCCTTCTACCTTTAGAGGACTGGTGTGGCAACCAAGGGCAATATCAATAGCTTGTAATGTTTCAGGAGTGTCTTGGGCAACCCGACCAGCAACTCAGAAGAGAGCTTCCCATGCCCAGTGTTGGGGTTTTTGTTAAATGGCCTTTGGCTCTCGGAACATTGTTAGCCCAGGCGGGAAATTTTCATTTAAACTCTACATGTATACTTACATACCAACTTATGTGTGTTACAGGTATTTTTAGGTAGATAGTTAATAGCATGACTCCTTATGGCTTTCTCAGACATCCGTTTTGTTATTTTACCATCCTTCCTACTTATTTGTTTATGAGAGAGGACTTTGTGTATCCTTGATTGGTCTCAAACTCACTATATAGACAAGAATGACCTTGGACTTTTGAGTCTCTTGCCTATGCCTCCTCAGTGCTAGGATTATAGGTATGCACCACCACACCTCGTTTATGTGGTCCTGAAGACTGACCCTAGTGCCTTCTGCACGCATGGGTAAGCACTCTACTAACTAAGCTACATCCTCAGCTCCCATGTCACAACCTTGGCTTTGAGTCACTGGGGGACTTTTACAAGTCCCTCTTGATCCTGAAGTGATGCAACCCTGCTGCTGGTACGGAATGCAGAACCCTAGCTGGACATTGGACTGGAAGAGAAGCAAAAGATGCTGATGTGTTCAGAGATCCCAGAGAGGAGGAGTAGGAGGAGGAGGAAGAGGAGGAGGAGGAGGAGGAGGAGGAGGAGGAGGAGGAGGAGGAGGAGGAAATGACTTGCCTAACAGTACTGAGTGAGTGTTGAGAGCAGCTGGAGAAGCATGTAAAGGCCTCAGATGAGCTGTTTCCTCCCACCACACAGAGGAGGGTCGTGGGGAGGAACACTCTGATTTCTCACACGCAAGGGCCCCAGTATAACTCACAGACTCTTAAATAGCTTGAAATAAATGTGCAGACTCCTTTCCTTGCCCAGCCTTCTCCACCTGGGCATTATGATTATTTCCTTGCAGTTTTGAACATGCCATTTGTTTTTCATTTGTGTAACTACGTGAAACTCGTGGGTTTTGGATTAGGCAAGGAGCTTCCATGCAATTAAGTCATCTTAATAAAGTCCTATGATATACCCCAAACTAAATACAAAATAGCCTTAAACCCACCTTGTGCTGCTGAAGAAGAAAATTCCACACATCTCCCCACCCCCCCACCTCGCCCCATTTTACGATTTTTCTTTGTCAGAAAGAAGGAGGCTAAAGACCTGTTTCTCTTCTTTAGGTTTCAATCATAATTTCCTATTGTGGTAGAAGGGAGAGATCACACTTCGACACTTCTGCATGCAGAACAGGGGAAGGTAAGAGACACATGGTTGCAAGAGACATGGGTGCCTTATTTTATGTGCTTACGACACACATTGATGAAGCAGGCAAAATAGAACTAGTGTGTGTGTGTGTGTGTGTGTGTGTGTGTGTGTGTGCGCGCGCGTGCGCATGTGTGTGCATGTGGGTATGTGTAGACACAGCCTTTTAAGAAAGCCCTTTCTGAAAGCCCTCCTTAATATTCACTCTGTCTCCCAGAGACTGCCGCTACACCCCCAGTGAGTGCCTGGATCTCAGCTCCTGTGTGAGGTGGGAGTGCAGAGAACTCCACGGAAGAAAATAGCTTTTCCTTCTGGCTAAGAGAGGAGAAGAGTCACCCCATCACATCAAAGGTGCCATGTCCATCCGCCAGCAGCGGGGCCATGACCATCCATCTGCGGTGTCACCAGCCCGGCAGCCCAGCCAGCCACATCTGGAAAAGTTGAGTGAGCTGCGGGGTTGACACACACAAAGGAATGTGTCCAGAGCAGCACACCGACACCAGGCTAACACGGTTTTCCTCATCCTATGCACAGCAAGCCCGGGGAGGTTGTTTGGAAGTTAACGCTTTGAGGGGTAGCACGGCAGTGAAGAGACTCTACCAGCTCTAGCTAACAGTCCTTCCAAAAGAAAGATGTGACAGGTCCAGCAGGTTTAACAATACCCACAAAGTGGGCATAGATCCAGGGGACACCAAGAAGGGCCAGGCATGTGCACCCCAAGAGAATAGAAGCTTCAGGTTCTCTTTCAATTTGAGACTCGTATATCCCACAAGTTCTCGTCTATTTTGCCTTCATCGGAAACCCAGAAGTATGAAGTATAACCATGTGCAGTCTTAATGACCACACACTTGCCCTGGGGAGATGGTAGGGACTTCCCTGACTGTCCCAATGGTTTCAGCTTCAACATCTCAACTCAACCTCAACAGGTCCTTCAAATCAGAAGCCACATCTTCAGGTTTCCTCTGCTTTTGTCTTTGTAGCTTTGATGGTCTTGAGCAAGGTGCTACATGGGAGACACATCAGAGCACATGCCTCATGTTCTAAATGGGCATGAGTTACGACTGCCTGGTTCAGGGTGAAGGAGTAGGAAGGTTCTCAGTAGCTCTACTCTTTCATTTCATACAGCATCTCAGTAGAGGAGTCTCCCACACTCACTCCTCCAACATCACTCAGTTAGCATCCCTACTTAGATGTGGCTTTCTATTGAAATACTGATTTCTGTTTAAAATTTCATTGCTGGGGTGTGTGTGTGGGGAAGGAGGGTATGTGTCATGGTATGAGTGTGGAGGCCAGAGGACAACTCTTCCTCCTTTATGTGGGTTCTGGGACTGAACTCAGGTTGTTAGGCATGTATGGTAGGTGCCCTTAGCCATCAGGCCATCTTGTCAGCCCTAAAATACTAATTTTTAAAACTACTCCTTCTCTGAGAACTTCAAAGGATCAAAAACTATTCTCATGGGAAATTAGAGGAAAGAAAAGGAGGCATGGAGACAGCTGATTCCTTGCATCCCTAGAAGAGTTCAGCCTGCAGGACTAGCTATAGTGACACTCAGCTTTTGTAGGCAGGGTCCTCCTACATCCTTGCTCCCTCCCTGAGTTCCCCAATTGCTTTCTCAAAGCTCTGTTTCCTTTCCTGAAACCTTGCCATGACCCACCTGGTGCTGTAGGGAACTGCTAGGCAGCTTTTTGTGAGATCTCAAGGAGGGGTTGGCTCTTCGTTGTAGTTCACACAAGGTGGCCAGTGTGGTAACACCTTTCCCTTGTCTTACACACATGGAGAGGTTGTTTTCTTTCTTATAAAAAACAGGGTTTCATGTATCCCAGCCTGGCCTTGGACTCACTATGAAGCCAACAATGATGATGAACTTCTGATCTTCCAGTTTTTACCTCCCAAGTGCTGGGATTACAGGAACACCCGCACAGGTTTATGGGTTTGTAGGGATTAAACCCAGGGCCCTTGTGCATGCTAGGCTAGCCCTCTACCAACTAAGCCACAGCCCCAAGAGAAAGCTGTTTGATCAACTTCCATTTCCCAGGGAATTGTAAGCATAGCTGCCCACCGGCAGAAATGAGTGGGAGGAGGAGGCTCACGTGAGTGGTACAGGGAGGCAGGAGGACAAAATATCTCTCTCTCTCTCTCTCTCTCTCTCTCTCTCTCTGTGTGTGTGTGTGTGTGTGTGTGTGTGTGTGTGTGTGTGTGTGTGGTCCCCCAGGGCCACACTGTGGGGACAGAGGTGCCTGAGTTCCTGGAGGTCCAAACATCACGTCAAACACCCATGTGTACATCCATCAGTTTCAATTCTTTGACCTGAAGACCGCTCCTCAGTGAAAGCGAGGCTGTGGTCTCCATGGCATGTGGCCTCCAGCCTGAGGCAGGACCTACTGAAATCTGCAAGTCATCCTGGGCAGGTTGTCACTAGAGATCAAGGGTGGTCCATTTGACCCCAAAGCAAACACCTTGGTTTGTCTCATGGCCTCACGTGGCTCCTCTCCTCTCATTTGTCATTTTGCTGTTTCTGTTGGATACTGTTGACGTGTCCCTCCCTGCTCATTCTTCACACAAATATAAGAGTTCTGGGTCTGAGAACAGGTTCTGGTCAGTCAGTCTGGGTTAATAGTCATCTCTACCTCTTTCTCTATAACCCAGAGCAACTTAAAAAAAAAAAAAGGGGACAACACACAGGTGGTTGGGGTGTGATGAAACGGCTAATTGGGTGAAGAGCTTGCAGGGCAAACCTAAAGATCTGAGTTTGATCCTGGGAAACCACATCAAGGTAAAGGAAAGAACTGACTCCACAAAGTTGTCCTCTGTCCTCTACGCTGTTGCTGTGGTATGTGGGCAGCCCCGACCCCACCCCCCAACAACACCACAAAACAAACCCCCAAACAGCGCCTTTTATGTCACATAGTGTTGAAGATGAATCTATTCATCTATTTAAAGAGCTACGTAAGTGCCTGCTGCTGTTGTCTGAGGACCCATACAGAACCCTTACACCATGGCTGGCCTTGGCTTCTAAGCAGAACAAAGGAGTCCAACCTCATTATGGGAAAGCACCAAGTTCTTGGCTTAAACTAGTAAGTTCATGTTATGTCAAACCATGATGTTCAGGGTAGATCTGACCCTCAGCAGAGAGAGCCCGCCGCTCCGCCTGGACAATCCATCCCTGGAGGAGGAAGCCAGCAAAGTGCTCCATTTCCCCTTACCGGGCAGGGGAACCCACGGCACCACCTCACCATCAGGCAACTGCAGTCTTTGGGTCTGTTGTACTTGGCTCAGCCGAAACCCACACTTCCAATTTTCACACTATCTGTAAACGTTTAATTCGAAAGGCTTTCCTATTTAATATCAAACAAGTGAGAAAAAAATTTCATCAGCTCATTAGTGCTGCGCCAGACTTCCACTGGGATGTGGCAGTAACTGGAGTTCAGCTGTGCGGGGGCCTCAGTAGGATTTCTCAAATGGCAGAACAGAGAGCAATACATCAGCCTACTGAAATCTCACATGCCATTTGGTTTAAATATTAAAGTTCCTTTGAGGTTAAGTATTAGAACCAGAAGGAAGGCAGGTTTGCAATCTGTTAGCCTGGCCCCCACATGCTGCTTTCGTCCACAGACATACCTCTTTTCAGCAAGAGGGGTCACTGCTAGCCTAAATTCTCCCCGACTCCATTTACCAAGGAGGAACTCGGCTTCTGCATGCTCACCGACTTTTGCCCCAGGGCCTGTTCAACCCACAGTCTAGACTGACAGACTGTCTAATGGAATATAACAGCAGCCACAAGTGGGAGGCACACATCATTTTAAATGTTCTATAGGAATTTTTTTTTTAAGTAAAAAGAAACAGGTGACATGTATTTTGATGGAGTATTTGAAGCCAATATATTCAAGATATCATTTCAGCAAGTTTATTAATTCAAAAGATAGTCAATCTTTTTTTTTTTTTTTGTAATAAATCTTTGCCATCAAATGTGCATTACACAGGGCCAGTGACCATTTTTTTTCAGTGTCCAACAGTCACCAACTAGCTGAACCCTGTGGGTCTAGGCTCTAGGTTAGGTTATTTCTGCACCCTGCCTTCTATCCTACTGCTGGGGACCAGTACTGAAAACCCCGGCCGAAGTGGAGGAAGGGTCCCCAGAGGCTGCCTGTCCGGGGACACTGTAACGGAATCTGTCACCAGAGTTCCTTTTGAAGTGCCTTTGCTTGCAATAACTTCATAAACATGACCGCCTCTCCCTTTGTTTCACTGTTCGGGGGAGTCGATTTATCTCTGACGGAGGAGAGTAGTATTTTCTCAGCTGCAAATCATGTTAATTGGGCAGCAGATAGCTGGGAATGTGGAGTAAACAGCCCTGGTACCTTTAAGGCTTTTGATGGCTTTTCCAGGCATACTGTAGATACTGTATTGAAGCAGGGAGCCGCCCCCTCCTCCTCCTGCGACTGTGGGGAGGTAGGGACAGGAGACCATGCTAATGGATCGGATCCCTTGTTCTGTGCTCTTAGGTGACACTTGGTTCTTTCAGTCAGAACAAGCGCAAATGCGAGTCGTGGGGAACCAAACTGTCCCAGAGTACACGGGGAGTGGAGAGGTGTTGGGATTGGGGCGGGGGTGTTCTGGTAAAGAGTGCCTTCGGGTACAACACTCATTTCTTCAGGGGGAGTGGATCTTTATGTCGGTTGCTTTTCCTTCGACATTTCCATTCCTTCAGCGAGCACTCAGGTCATGGAGGGACAGTGACAGACTGGTTTTTCTAAAGCGGGGAAAGATCGAAGCACTGAGGGGAAGCAGCACGATGCTGTCTCATCCCCCACAGACCAATTTTGGTGATGGGTACCCATGTAAGTTGAAGAGTTAGAAACTGGTTTCCAGAAAACTGTCCTGCCTTGTGTCATCAGAACATCTTCCTAAAACCCACGAGTGGGTGTGATACCTGCTTACCCACGCCAGGACTTCTCTAGGTTTACCGAGATTTCTTTAGTGTCTTCAGCATGACCCCTTTCTCTTTCTCAAATTCAGGGGCTCATTCCTCCTGCAGAAGGCCCCTTTATGTTTCTACAGATGATACAATGTGACACTCAAGAGCTCCCCAAACTTCATAGATTTGTGGATTCCAAGCTTGGGACAATGCTAACCTAATCAGGAAGCACATGGCTGACATTTTGATTTAACTACTCCTGGGGAACCACATTTCTGGAGATTCTTCGTGATTGCTCGAACTCTTCTGCCCTATTTCACACAATCACTTAAAAGTTGTGATGCTCAGACTTGCCTAGGGACAGCAGTGAGATACAGATTCCTAACAGCCCAGGACTCGTCACTGGTAAGCCTACTCAGGTTGTTTTTAGGGCAATCATCTCAAAAGCCCCGATGGAGGTTTGCTGGATCACTGCTGTTTCAAGGTTGTTGGGGTGAGATCAAAACCAGTGTGATTTCGTTCTGTGCATGGAAAAGGGGAGTATAATTTCCACGTTGTGTTCTATAGTAGATTTTTTTTCTGATCCAAGAGGAGTTAAAAAAGAAAAATTTTCAGAAAGTCTTTTTTCCCACCCACCTGAAGTTTCAAAGATCACCTTAGAGGCCAGGCTTTGATTTGGACAGACAGAGCAATGTGCGGGCTAACAGTGTTGCCCTCTGTTAGGAAGACTCAAGAGGATTGCTCTACATCTATGTGCTCTATTTTGAAGTTCTCCTGTACATCCTATGACATAGTGGCCATAGTCAGGGGATCAGAGATGGAATCATCATCTTAGAGAACAGTGACTTAACACCAGCCTAGCTCGGGACCCCGCATGACTACAGTCCTCCCTCTTAGGCCGAGGGAGGGAGCCGTGGAGGTGGGCAGAGCAAACTCCACACAGCCATGCTGCACCAGTGAGTGTCACAGTGCAGAGGACTGTCAGAGCAAGGTGGCCATAACTGAGGTGTCCCCCTGGAACAGCCAATGTTCCTCAGAGATGGTAAGTGCTAGCATCCATTACACCTCTTATGTGGCAGCCAGGGTGCTAAGTTTTATTCTTCAAGTTCTTCCCTCAATGCACATAAAGATCCTACTCTTGTTTCATATGAATTGTTAAGATTTCCATTTTACACACAAGGAAACAGAGCTTGGAGAACGTTAGCTGCTTGTCTAAGATCAGCAAGTGTTGATGCTGGAATTACAGCCACTTATTTTTATTTCCGAGGCTATCTATATATTGAACACAAGACTGACTTTGTAACTTGCAGGGCTCAGTGCAAAATTGAAAGGGTGGGGCCCCTAGTTCAAACAGCAGGAGGGAAGAATATTTATATATTTAGGTGTAGTGGCAAAAACCTGTAATCCCAACGCTTGGGAGCTGAGGCAAGAGATGGGTGGCGATTAAAATGGGCAACCACAGCAAGTGCCCTGCCAGCCTGGGCCGTGTAATAAAATCCTTGCTCACAGAGCAGACAGCCAAGGGAGATGTTGCTATAAACTTTTTCATTTTCTTTAATTTTTTTCTTTCTTTTTTTGGAAGAGGACCTCTTCTATTTTGGCCAGACCAGCCTTGAACTCACGATCATCCCAACTCGGACTCCCAAGTCCTGAGATTACAGGCATGTGCCGCCAGCATCGGCTTATCTTCCAAAGTCTTGATTTTTGCCTGATAGTAATGTTTTCTATTTGCTACATGATCTCACTCTAAGCCAAGAAAAATTAAAATTAAAAAATGTTAGTGTAGGGCTGGAGAGATGGCTCAGAGGTTAAGAGCCCTGACAGCTCTTCCAGAGGTCCCGAGTTCAAGTCCCAGCAACCACATGGTCGCTCGCAACCATCTGTAATGAGATCTGGTGCCCTCTTCTGTGTACATAATAAATAAATAAAAAAAAGGTTAGTGTAAATTTTACCATGCATCCTTATTGTTCAAAGCTCACTTAGATGCTAGCTGTAACTTGTATACAAGGTCACTGAAAGCATACAATGTGTGATTCGTAGAGTAGAGATACACTAGTGTTTGGCCCCAAACTTACCTGTTTTTATTTCATTTCTTCATACACGCTATCCATCAATATTTGACTTCTGGCTTCTGATGAGTAAGAAGGAACTGGGAAAAAAAATATTCAAGTGGAATTATCAATTGCTCTTGCCTTCCCCCTCCTGGTGGTTGGCTTATAACAGAAAATAACATGAGGAAGAAAGAACATGATTGGGATTCTTGTTTGTTTGGGTTTCTTCTTCCTGCAATTGAAGTGAGTTCAGGTTTGGTCAGGAAGCGTGGCTGTCGAGGGCTAACCACCTGTACTAGTCTGCTCCATGCTGCTCTAGTGAGACGCCTCAGGCTCTCAAGTTACCAGGAGAAAGATTTGAGTTGGGGGCGGGGGGGATGTAGATTAGCTACAAAGTGCCTGACTGGCATGCAGGAGGCCTCTGGGAAAAGGAGGAGGGGGAAGAGGAGAGGGGATGGGAGCACCAGGCCCCAGAGACCTAAGGACCTCCCCTAAGTTTCCACTCTTAAAAGTCCACAGCATCCCCTAATACTACCTCCTTGGAGGTGACGCTTCTCCACATATGGACCTTTACAGAACACCTATACAAACCATAGTTCCTCTTATCTGGGCATAGGCTTAATACACTTACAGTATACCTGGTTTAAGTCCTTTCGAATTCCTATTTGTCATGAGCTGATGGAATTCCTTGCTAATAGGGCATTGGAAATGTTGCACATGAAGAGGCAGGCAAGGATTTGTGTATTATGTTACCTCTTCTACTTGGATGAAGGTTCCAGTGTCCTGTGGACTTCTCTTACAGTAATGTCATTATTAAGAATTCCAAGATGGCGGAAGTGGCAGACCATTAAAGCAAGCACGGGGCCTTTCCGGGCACAGGCTGGCTGCTGTGTGAATGTATTAGTTGCTCGCTCCCCTGTGTAGCTGGACTGGCAAGAAACACTGACTAGCAGAGCAGATTTCCTAGTCATTAGATATTTCTGGATAATGGGAAATGGTATTTCATCCGGAATGCACTATTTCGGAAGCCTACTGCCTAGCCTCAGAAAGGGATTCCTAGTCACCTCATCTGTTGGTGGGTTTACTTGTTGGCACACATTTAAACACTATTATCTGCATCAGCTGGAGTATGTCAACCAAGCACTCTTTGAGTGTGGTCTGTGGGGTTGCTCAGACCTTTCAAGCCTTCTGCAGATGGGAACCCAGCAGACCCTGCAGAAATACTGGTCATGATTCAGCATCCTGATCCAGCCAGACACCTTTGCAGGTGTCTTCCCTGCTGTGGGGCTGTGTGGTGACAGGCTGTTAAGAACGGCAAGAAGGCTGCCTTTCAAGTCTCTCTTCATGACCTCAGCAATTCTACTGTTGTTGCCTCTGGCAAATATTCTCCTGCTCCATCCTTCAACCAAACACTTTGTCTACCCGTTACCATGACCACCTGTCAACCCCACCCCACCCCTTCTCTGGCCACTTTTCCTAAGTAACTCTTCTCACTATGCCCCCCCTCTTTTTCAATGACTCCGCATTGCCTGGTTTGGTTTCTCTAAAGTGTTTTATTCTTGTATTTGAGGAATCGGATCTCAGCCTTCTCTGTATTTCCATTTTTCTTCTAGGAAAGAGATGAACATGCATGATCTTTGCCTCTTTGGGGTCTCTACTAATATCTTAACTTCCTTCCATTTCCCATTTTCTGGACTTGGACTCAGCACAGATCTATAGTATTTATTTGTTAACCTTTCCAACCTGTAAAGACACACACAACATACATGCTCCAGGGTTAAAAAAAATAAAAAAATAAATAAAAATAAAAAAAAATCAGCCGTCAGGCAGGAGGAAAGTGAGTTAAATAGCTTCCTCCACCTCCCTAGAAAATATTGATCAAATCTGTTTCTTTTGTTGAAAGTCAGCTCTCATGCCGGTTATCACAAAACAAAACTAAAATAAATTTCACTTTCTTCAGGTTAAATTAGGGCAGATAAAAATAATTAAGTAGAAAAGGGCACAAGAACATGAAAGAGTAAAAGAGACTGAGGGATTAAGGGTGGAGGGAGGGGTTTAAAGTTGGGGGAGTGGGGGAAAAGAAATTCAAATAATATACTTTGTTTGAAAATGTCATAATGTTGTCTAATACATTGTATGCTGATTTTAAAATAGACTCTCTCTCTCTCTACACACACACACACACACACACACACACACACACACACACACACAATTCAATAGCCCAAGTTCACAAGAATCCAACAACTAACTAGTCACCACCAGGAGCTGTGAACTGGTGCAGGTTAGGAGGGCAATTGAAACTCTTAAAGACTTTCAAGTGTTCATACATTTCAGTCTTGTAATTCCCATTAGACTCGTAATTCCATTTACACTTGTCCTATGGAAATATAAAGAAATGTGCATAAATATTCTTATGGAAACATTAAAAACAGAGATTCAAATGTCTAGTAATGAGGCGACTGCTTAAATATGGTCATAGTAAGGGCTAAGCAGTCACTAAAGATCATCTTTTAGGAAAAATTCAACATAGAAAATGTTCCTATTAGGAAATAAAAGCATGCTCTGAAACAATATGCATTCTAAGAAGCCAATGTTGTTAAAGTCTATAAAAAGGAAGCCAGGTGTGGTGCATGTGCCTCGAATCCCAGCACTAAGGAGGACAGGGCAGGAGGATTAGGGTCAAGGTCAGCCTGGTTACATAGAGATTGTATCCTTAAAAACAGGAAAAAAAAAAGTATGTAGAAACGAAAGGGAGATGCACCACAATGTTCATGTGATTTAAAGACAGCCTTTTAAATTTTCCTCCATTAATATTTTAGGATTTCCTGTAATGAACATGGATCACCTTTATGATCGTTGGCAATGAAGCTCACTTCAATGAAATCTCAGACCTATGGGAGAAAATGTTTTAGACATGGAAACCCTAGTCTTCAACTCAAAGTTTTAGCCAATCAAAACAGCACGCGCACACACACACACACACACACACACACACACACACACACACACACACACACACAGAGAAAGAGATTGTATTCTTTTGTATTTATAGATTTTTAAAGTAACAGAATACAAAAACAGCCTTTCTACAACACAAGAGTGCCAAGACCAGTAAGCCCTTAAGATATTTAAACAGCATACATCAGATACATCTTAAAAATGGATTTTACCTTTACTCAATAAATTGCACATTATAACATTCATCCAATCAATGTTTGTTCAATGAATGCATCAGCAGGTGGCAGTTGAATGATTTAAGATAGCCTGTGGAGGTCACTGGAAGGAGCTGTATTTATTGATCTAGAAAGAAGTCCATGATCAAATAAGGGTGGGGCTGTGCGTCCAGTGTGGTAGTCTATGCAATTGGTTCTGAAGCCTCAGATTTTGCAGAGCTTGGAAAAACAAAGGGACAATTGCTTTAAATACCCATTGCAGGAATCATTTTGGCATCGTTCCCCAAGTCCTTCCTTAGTACCTCAGTACTTTATATGAATCATGCTACTGAACTCAGATAACCCTTGGGTGTGGATATATTATTTTACTATGGATCAGAAAACCCAAATGTGGACATTGAAATGATTTGCCCAGTGTCATGTGACTAGTGAGGCATGAAGCCAAAGTCTAAACCAGGTATGGCTGATTCAAAAATGGGGACCAGTCAGCATGCTACAAACTTCCTTCTTGGATGCAGGACACGCATTCTCAGTGGTGATTGATATGCCAGATGGACACTGATGTTATTCTCTTTTCTTTGTATCGTCTTTAATTTTGGTGATCCAGATGAGGTACAGTAGTATACTGCAGCAGTTCTTATTTGTACTTGACTGATAACAATGGTCATGGCCCCTCAGCTACCCCTTTCTTGGTGAAGTGCCTTTTCAAGTCCCTTGCTAACTTTTCCGCTAAATTGACTTTTTCTTCTGCTTTATATCAATTGTGAATATACTCAGGGATTATGTTTTCGCATTGCCGGCATTTTCTATTGCGTATCTTGTTAACTTCCTCCATCCCATTCTGCCTACCTTCCTCGCCCAAACTTCTTGGGAGAAAATGTCAAAGTATCCGGAGCCCTGTTGTCATCATTTGGCTGTAGTGGCATTAGATAAGACTATCCCGTTTCTTCCTGCTCTCCTCTCCTTAATAGATTATTTTGAAGTAAACCCTGGCTATCACAGTAATTCATCCATAAATATCTTGTCATACACCACTGATTTTAAAAGTTTCTTTTATAATATGCAAATTCCATGGTCACATATTTTTAAAAAAATCCTAATGAATGAGATTCTTTAATGAACACAACATCCAGGTATGTCATTTCATCTACAATCACCTCACATTTTAGTTTTACATGTTTGTGACTGAAAAGCAAAATTCAAATAAGCCACACATGCTCTGACTCTCTGATAGGACTCTTTAGACTTTAATACACGCTGTTCCATTGGTTTTTTTTTTCTTTCTTGTCATTTATTTAAGGATCAATTCATTTGTCAGTCATATTTCCAATAGTCTGGAGCTGGTTGTCTCATGTGCCATCGAACAAGCATCATATTCTGTTTCCTGTGCAAATTATTAGTCACATCCAGAAGTTGGTCAAACTCCCTGGATGGGAGTAAAGGCCATCTAGGGTACACTATGTCTGCCTGCTTCCTTCTTTTGATGAAAGTAGACACTGAGAATCATTGCCCAGGTCCATCATCCTCTCAGGACCCAAACTCCAACAAATTCACAATTTTAATAAATCTATTTTCATATGGTTCCTTTTGTTTACCTAAAAATTTGAGTGATTTTTAATACCAGAAAGTAAGTGGAAATAGAGATGTTTCTATTTCTGGTCATCTTTTGTGATTCAGCCTGGAAATCCAGGCTGAGCAACCACATCAGGCCACCCCAGTTATATACATATATACACATATACATACACAGACACAACACACACATATACACTAAGCCAAATTGTCAGTTCCCTGCTGGCAATATGGTTTGGACGTTAGGAACACTTTGCTGTGTTAGGCACACACTTGTAGTAGTCAACCTGAAGAAGAGATACTGTCAACTTTGTAAAGTTTTGTTTAGATAGATGCTGGAAGAGGCAAAGCACACACACCCTCCACCACCACCACCACCACCACCACCACCACCACCACCACCACCCGCCTTTGGTTTTTTCAATACAGGGTTTTCCCTGTGTAATCCTGGCTGTACTGGAACTCACTTTGTAGACCAGCCTGGCCTTGAACTAGCAGAGATCTGCCTGCCTCCGCCTCCGAGTGCTGGGATTAAATGCATGCTCCTCTATGCCTGTCGAGACATAGCCCTTTCTATATGTGTATGCATATGTTTAAGTCTCTGCTTTTACTAGTGGTCTCACAAGATACTAAACAGTATTAAAAAATAATCCCAAATTAGAAGGACTGAAAGTCAGGATTAGGAACAAGAATAAATATTTTAATGTAGAAAATGCCCACTCAAGTGTCTAGGCTCACAGAAATAATCCAATTGACTCAATGTTACAGAAATTAGAATTCCACAAAGGTGAAAGAAAACTAAGCCGGCCAGTCACTGCTGTATTCCGGGCATCTAATGCAATGCCTGGCACATAGTAGGTGTGAAGGAGTGAAGAAATGCCCTAAAATTACTAAAGTCCAAAGTTCTGGTCATGAAATAAAACCCCGAAAAAGAAGAAGAGTAAGCTAAGCCTGGACAAGCTGTCATTTCAGAAACCCCGTTGAAGCTGCTTGCGGGGTGTTCCATGTCGAGAAAGCCGTAAAATACTGGAGAGCGACCAGGGCCAAGCTTGACGTGCTCCAGAGTATGGAGAATGACAGCCAGACTTACTGTTTGCATTCCTGTCTTTGCCTTTTGGTGGGCAGGCTGTTTCCGTTCCGACCGAACTTCGTTTTTTAATTTACTCAGCTATTTACATCTAATGATTTAGTGCATCACACCACTCTGGCCTGTGGGGTGTCCCTGCCACGCACTTTTCAGATGGACCCTTACACACTGCCCACAAACCAACCAGACACCACTCAATCTGACAGGAGCCTCTCAGGTGAGAACTGAGGATTCATTTCTCACCCCAGAAACAGCCTTCTTCCCAGAGTCTGTTTAAAACCCATTCCCCCACCCCCACGTCTTCTGTAAACTTGTCCAGACATGGGGAGCATCATTAGGCCAGGTCTTGTAGTCATTCCACTGCTTGCAAAGCAATCATTTATAGGCATTTGGTGTTCCGTCTGACATCTGTTTGATGCTGGAGCTCCAGCCTGGGTCTCAATGAATCACTTGTCAGAGGGGCTGCAGCATGTGAGGCTGGATTTCACACCTTTGGGAAGGCTGGCTGGGATGTAAGTGATCTAAGGCGTTTTCAAACAACTCCCAGTGTCCACAAGGAAGCAGGGAAATAAGCAGGGGTCGGAGGGTGGGGGGTGGGATGGGGGGTTTGAGAACCTGATGGCTATTCAAGGCTTATTTTGTTCTGTCCCTAGAGAGCTTTTTTTTTTTTTTTTTTTTTTTTTTTTTTTTTTAAATCCCTCTGGGGAACACATAGCCCACTCATCTCCATGGCTGGAACGCTGAATATTTCCTCACTGAAATATTTGTGTAGAGTATTTTGAAAGCATCAAAGTAAGAGATTTTTGAAAAAGGAACAAGGAAATTCTCCATTCTTTGATAGTCTACATCAGATAATTTTTTTTCAAAGATGTCACTCAATGGACACAGCCATGTTGGCCATGATGGTCTAGAGCATCAGGAGTCAAAAGAGGGGTCAGGGGTCAGACTGGGATAGAAACCTGGCTGAGACCAACAAGGCATTCGGTCTAAAAGTTCTTCCCCCCCCACCCCCCACAGGTACCTGTGACCTCACAAAGTATATATGCAAAGTTAACAAAATATATATGGCAAACAAAGACACCAGGCCAACCATAGTGTCTTGTAAAATGATTATTGTGGCCCATGGAAATGCCTAAGAGAGGAAAAGAAGGAAGTCTGAGAAGACTGTTAGGTGGCCTTTTGAAACTAGGGCTCCCTGAATAGCTAACCATTCACAGAGCAGAGATGGAGTGTATGATGTCCTTACAGAAGAAATGGGGTTGAAGTCTTGTGAGCCTTCTTACTTCACTGTTTTGTAGAAAAGCATGGACATATGCTGGAGAGATTCTCCTCCGTGACTTTGAAACTCTACCTTGGTTTCACGAAAAGTCACATTAGGAAGAGGTTGTCACAAAGAACCCCTCATGGTGGGAAGTTAGAATCTCCAAGTCTGATGAAACAGCAGGGGTTGGTGGGGGGGGGGAAGCTTTTCATGTAAGGTTTTTAATTCTAAGAAAGGGGAGGGGAAATGGATCTGCCATCTGAGGCTGAGTCCTTCTGGGACTCTGCATACTTCTGAAATAGTGGGAGGGGGTGGGGATGGGCAGTACCAAAACCTGGGCTCCTCTGTCAATTCAGGCATCTGAGTTGGAAACATTTAGCCCAGAGATGCAAATCATTTACTCGCACTGACTCAGTGCTGACCAAAAGTTGTGCACCCTTAGGAGTCAGGAATTCTCCGACAAGATGTGGTAATACACTTTACAGCCTGAACTTCAGATCTTTCCAACCCAGGCTGCAGAACAAGGGAAGGCAGGGGACCGGCACACCAAACTTTCTGCATGATAAAGATGTCTCCTCCCTTCCAGACACTGAAATCCGGGCCGCCAAGAGCCGATCCTCATTCCCAGCCCCATCACCCCACACATACCTTTTCATTTTGGTTTGCTACCTCTGTCAGATTAATGAAGATGCCTTCTACCACTGGGTCAAGGCAGCATGAATATTACATTTCCCCTTGAGTCTGAGTCTGCGATCTGAACATGAGCAATCACCCATTTGCTTCAAAATCTTGCATTCTGTCCACACTTGCTTAGGTAGGTCTGAGATGACAAGGTAGGTGTCAAACTCAGAAGAAAGTTTTTCAAACTCTCTGGGTGTAAGTGGTATGTGACAGGATAATATTGAGCTTGGAAGAAACACGAGCCAGAGTTTGAGTTGCCTCTTTTACCATATAACTCCCCCCAACCTTTTTTTTTTCTTTCTCATCTTCTATCCATCTGTTTTCAAATTTTACTTTCCCATTCTCATCTTTAAGGATGGACACATACATGTACAGCATACCTTCTTAAATTCATTAAGACTATCCACCGATTCCCTACGGGCATCAAAAACCATTGGAAGAAATAGTTCATTGCATTCCACTTGCAGAAAGTAGCTTTCAGGACAGATGATAGAGGACAAGCCTTTGACTGAAGGATGACACACCACATCTCCACACTCCTTCCCTCTCTGAAGGAATGGCTCCTAGGAAAGTGTTTAGATACTCAAACAGAACCAACAGGAAAAGACACTTGGCTTCTTTTTCTTTCGAGGTTCTCACAATGGCTTCAAAAGAAACACGTCTTCATCATTTGTTTTGACTCAGAGGCAGCAGAACTGATTTTGAAGACTTAAACAGGCAACACAAAGTAAACAGAAGTCTGGGGCCCTCTGATGCTAGGGCTGAAAAGAGTCAGTCTGGAAACACCAGTTCTACTAAGCATTTATTTACACTGCAAGATAGTGGAAATCATATAAATCACGGACGAGAGTTCTCCTTGCCTAGCAAATGTCCACATGAACCTGTCAACTTTTAAGTATAGATTATATAGCTCAATAGAAAGACAGGGTAATATGGCAGTTACCCAGCAACCAATACTGTAAACTACGGTAGATACAAAGTCTTATATAAATTAATTGCCAGTATAAAAAAAGGCAACTGCTAAGAAGGTACAAAAAATGGGTCACTTCCATAAATATAACAAGATGCTAACTGAAGAAATACATAACAGACTGTTTTCCTATGTATCTGACTATGCAAACTAAGACACCTGTGGCACTTTACATGGAAGTAAGAACAAGACCGCACAGCCCCTTCCCTTCCTTCTCCCCTCCCCCATGCGTGTTTCCCAAACGCAGCAAATTCTAGGGTTACAGAGACTGGTTGCCAAGACGCGGTAAGACAGCGCGCTCCGACCTGCTAGACAAAGAAAGAGCCTTATCGACAGTTGTAAAGCATTAGGCGTCAGACAGAAACTTGTCAAAAACAGCTGTTGTTGGGTACTGATTGATCATGTTTTCATTCTGACGGCTGCGACGCTGCAGACAGTCTCCGGGCTGCTGCAGAGAAGCCCATTGCTGGCGCGCACGCGCACGAACACACACAGGCAACGGGAAGTCATTTAACAGATGGTAAGGAGCACACAGCCACAGTGTCTTCCAAAAGACAACATTCTACATTTAATGAACTTGCAGGCAGAGCGAAGCCTGGAAAAAAAAATCATTTATTTATTTATCTATTTTCACGGAAGATGAGCAAGAGAGGACAAAATAAAAACAGGAATTGTGTAACTGGTCATCGGAATTAAAGGTTTGTGCTGCTCGTGGATCATCACACGGTGTCGAAAATATTCAGGGATACTTTAGACAAAATGAGTCATCATGGATCCATCTCTGGTCTATGCCATATATATATATATATATGTGTGTGTGTGTATATATATATATATATATATATACACACACACACATATATATATTAAAAGGCTTAAAGAAGTGTGGGACTGTTTTATTAAAATCCATTTACAAGATGAAATCTCAAATGCTACATCTGAGCACTGTGAGGGGTTTGAAGACTATCCTCTAGAGAGTCACAGGTTTTCCGTCACCCTGTGATAAATGCGGCATTGAGTCTGTGGTGTCTAGGCTATCAGTCTATACTACCTAAAAATGACAGACACCTTTTTATTGCTTGGGTGTAGGGAGCAGCTTTCTATCATTTGGCCACTTAGTATATACTTAATAAGTAGTCAGAAGTTTGCAAGATGTGCCAATAAATATTTCATCCATGAACCTCAATATTCATAGATGATTCCTGATTTAGAAAAGGTTAAAGGTGTTAAATCTTACTAAAACTGTACATTGTTCTATGCAATTTTATCATTTAAATTAAGTGGAAAAAATTAGTCCCAAAGACTGAGTCTAGGCCCCCGATGTATTTGCTGTAGCCCAGCACACTCTAAGGGCACATTGACACCCCTGAAAATAGAGGTTTATAATAGCAATACTGGCAGACCTTTAACTACTAAGTGAAGGCCTGAGCAGGGCCCTCAGCAACACCAGCACTTGATGAGTAGATAATAGGATTCGTCTTTGAGTTTGAGCCAATCCATGCCAGCTTCAATCCTAACCGTGAATTAAACTTTGGCTGTTAGGTTTATTATTTGAAAAGTCATTTTCTTGATTTCATTCAAACATTTCTGATTTTTTTTAGAAAAAGCAAATGCTTATGTTGCAGCTTGGTTTTTTGCAGACTAATGACTCCATTAAGAAATATTTGCGGACTTGATCAAATGGGAATCAGTGATGCCTGTACTTGCCTAAATTTGCTCCGACTCTCTCAACTAGGATGCCCTCCTCCTAAGGGAGGGAACATGGCTGCAGGCAGAATCACACAATCAGTGCACATCTGCTTTCTAGGTCCTGCAGAGCCAGGTTTATGAAAAGATGATTGGGTGAAGCTCCGGGTGGTCATCATTCACTCATAACCTACAAAGTCAACACACACACACACACACACACACACACACACACACACACACACACACACACTAATATGAAGGACAGACAAGATAAAATAAAATGTAAAAAACTCAAACCCCTAAGAGATCATGGAAATGGAAATGGCATATACATCATGTGGAGTCAGTTACAATCCTCCCATCTCAAGCCCAGGGAGAATTAGTGAAGACATGTGAGTCTTTCTTTCCTCGGAAGGGGTTTCATTCCCATGAGCTGTGAGCTCCATCCACTTTAGCACAAAGTATAGAAGAGAGTCTTAGACCAACAGAAGGAAGAGACATGCCATGAAGATTATTAGTGGTAAACAGAGAATACATTCTCTTTCAGTAGTGTGTACTTGACGTTAATGCCGATGCTAATTCACCTGACATACAGAACAGTCACTTTAACAGAGAGATGAAAGTCTGAAATAGCTAGAGGAAAATATATACTGCAGCCATGACAGTCTTGACACCAACATGAAATCAGAACGGGAAACTAACATGGTGAGTTCAAGGCTTTCAGGGAATCTTGTGTGTCAGATTTCACATTCTCATCGCCTCAAGGTCTTTTTCTTCTAACAAGTTTATGAGCTGAGAGAAGCTGTCTTTCAGTGCGTCCATGTCATCTACCGAGCAGGGCTGCAGAATCCAGCGTTTTCCACGAGCAAGTGGTTCAAGTTCAAAATATTTTTTGATCTGAAGAGAGAGAGAGAGAGAAAAAAAAAGGATAGATATGTTAATAATTACATCAGGACCTTTTTCCCCCCCTACCAAACTACTAAGTGATGAACTGGGGGGCATTAAGCGGAATTTATATGAACAGTCATGTCTGGGTGTTCCTAAGACTTTCTGTCCACAGCTGTTGCTTTAACAGGGTTGTATGTTGTGACCCAGGAGGGTTTTCTTTGGGTGCGGGTGACCTGCTTGCGAGTCCCCATTCCAACTTTGCAGTCAATGGCAGGGGCGTTCTTCCGAAGTCAGAGAAAGAATTACATGTATCCCAGGGCAGGCAGTGTTGTGAAACGGCGCATGAGAGCCAAAAAAGATTCCACTTACTCTAGCCCCTGTGAGCCATGTAACCTTTGCCATCTGACCCTGACAAAGTATGGATCCTATCAACCACACGAGACGATCCGAAAGAAACCAATGTCGGTGATCTTATTCTCTCACTCCCTTACATTTCTAGTGGACATTTCTGAGGGCTAGGGAAGGATCTTCTAGAAGAAAGACTAGGAGCCAAAGGTACAAGCGCTTAAGGGTGCCCAGACGAATCTAGATAAACTACCTGATTTACACATATGCATAGAGACTCTCAAGTCTTTTTCCGTCCTAGTCCTGACCACTGGGAGGGAAAGAGCCAGCCCTTGACTGAATCAGTTTCACACAGCTGGGGCGTGCAGAAGTGCCCACTTTGCTTCAAGGGTTAGGATAAAGTCAAGAATTCTTCAGGGTCCTCACGCATTCACACACACAGAGCAGGCCAAAGTCAAACTTTGACTTATCACTAAGGAAGGTTTTCTAAAACCCGCATGCCACTCCCCAGTGTTTCATTCCGCTATCACAAAGGCCAGACTGCTACCAGCAGAACCAACCTGTCCGAACTGGCTCACCAGAGCATGGAGATAGATCCCAAAACACAAAGGGCTCTGAGGTTGTTACGTATCTTTTACTTCTTTGTTGTTTGTTTTTGCTTTTTTAAACAGGGTCTCACTAGGTAGCCCCGACTGTTCCAAACTCCTCAAACTTGTGGCCAATCCTCCTGCCACTGATCCCAAAGTATTGGAATTATAGGTGGACACCAGCATATCTGATTCAGAAATACCAAATGTTGTACTAATTTGGAAACGAAAAAAAAAAAGCTAAAATTTTATAGTTCAAGGATATCTCTCAAAGTCCTCTCGTAAAGGCTGATCACGGTGTCCCTGGCCTTTAAGCCCGGCACTTGGGAGGCAGAGGTAGGCTGAACTCTGTGAGTTGACTTCTAGGCCAGTCAGGGGTACATAGTGAGATCCTATCTCAAAACAAACAAACAAACAACATACACAAAAAGTCCCCTTACACATGTTTCAAATTGACAACGAAAGCCCTTTGCATTCTTTTAAAGAAGCCTATGAGAACTGCAGGGCCATCTTGACTTGAATTCTGAAAAGGAAGGACAATTTATTTCAGCCATAGGTCAGAAAATGATGGCTGAGAAAACAGGCCAGAACCATTCTTCATCCCAGCTGCCGCACAAATGATCTGAAGAGGCTACTTGCTTATTAAGACACGAACTGGAGGGTGGGGGAGGTGGCTAAGCAGGTGAAGAGCTGGCATGTGACATGTGAGGACCAGGATTTGGGTCCTCAGAGCCCACGTAAACGCTGGGTGGGCGTGGCAGCCGACCATGCCAGCACCCTCGGAAGACTAACAGAGCAGACGGACCCCTCGAGCAAGCTGGCTAGCTAGTCTGGCTGAATCTGTTGAGTTCTGGGTTCAACTGCGAGATCCTACCTCAGTAGATAAGCTAGAGAGTGGCTGAGGGAGACCACCAATGTCAGCCTTGGACCCTTCACCAGTATCACACACATGTAAGCATGCACACGCCTACGACACACATGCAGATATATGTGAAAATTAAAAAACAAATAAGCAAAAAAAAAAAAAAACCCAAAAAACCCAATACCCCTAAACGCCAAATCAAACAAGAACCTTCGCACCCCAATTCCATTCTCATAGTTTCTTTTCTTTATTGGATATTGAAAACGGTTTGCCTCTAAGAGTAATAACCATCAATGCCAGAGGCTAATCCTGGTCACAGAGGGCAAGCTGACAGGGAGAACCCTTGGTTAGCAGGTGGGTAAAGAGCTGCAGAAGAGACAGGGAGGGAATACAGTAAATGCCACAGCTAGGAGAGGATTTCCACAAAGGGTGTAAATCAAGCTGCTTGTCCACCTTCTCTCATTTTTAGATTCTACCAACAATCCCAGGAATCGGGACTGCCATGCTTCTAATGCAATCTGGTACTTGATGAATAATGCTTCTCATCAGATGATGATCAACAGGTAATATCCAAATTCTGGTACACAAAGTAAGCTGTGCCATTGACATTTCATAGACTTCATTCAAAAGGGCAGTTAAATAAATACTAATTGGAGCCAGGCAGCGGAGGTGCACACCTTCAATCCCAGCACTTGAGAGGCCGAGGCAGGCAGATCTCTGAGCTCAAGGCTAGCCTGGTCTACAGAGTGAGTTCCAGGACAGCCAAAGCTACAAAGAGAAACCCTAACTTGAAAAAAACACAAGTAATAATAATAATAATAATAATAATAATAATAATAATAATAATAATAATAATAATAATAGTTGCAAAGAGCACTGATCATAAGAAATTCAGTAATAAAAAAAAGTAAGTAAGCAAATGTATCTCATCAGCAAGATTTTTTCTTAGGAATTCATTTAAAAATTGCACAGACTCAAGCTGGGCATGGTGGTACACACCTTTAATCCCAGCACTCATAAATCTGAGGCAGGCGTATCTGAGTTGAGGCCAGACTGTTCTCCATAGTGACTTCCAGGCCAGTCAGGCCTACATAGTTAAGACCTTGTCTCAAAAAGGAAATCAAAATAAAACAAAACCAAAAACCACACAGAATAAACCTAAGAGCAGAATTCCTACTAATTTGAAAACAACATTGGGTTTAATGATCATCAAGTAACTGGTCATATTGTGCATTACTGACAGACATAAAACTTAGTGAGTTCTAGCTTGCTTATCATGCAGGCACACTTGGAAGAGAATAAAGATGTCTAAAGGTGGGTCTCACTGAATCCTAAACAAGGAAATGGACGCTTCAAAGGCAGGGTGGTCATCAGGCAGAGGAACCCGGCAGTGTTAAGCTGACAAATATGGTTGAGTAACTTGAGATTTTCAACTCCGTAACCGAAGTGGGTACCTAACCCTGCCACAGTCTCCCAGCTGGTATTCGAAGGATTCCACACAATTATAATAATCATTTTTAAAACAAGATTTCAATCCCCAGATGCTGAGTACTAGCAGTTTCTCTGCTGCCAGAACACAGTCTTTCCCTGTCAGAGCTTCGTGTTTCTAAAACAGTTCTGCGGGGTAACAACAAGCAGGGTGAAGGCTGACTGCTCCCATTCTGAATGCTTTCCCAGTTTTCGTTTTCTTATACTAACCTGACATCAGGTTCTACTTCCCCAGCATTATTACAATAAAAATTACAGTCACGCTGAATGTTGATGTTCATTTTAAAGAGCAGTGGTTAAGTTTGACGAATAGGAATGATGTGTTTGAATCGGTGCTCCCTTTCGAACGTGAAAAGGTGCTGCTGGTGTATCATTTTTCCCAAGACTGTTTTCCTATGAAGAGACAAGTTCTAAATATGAACCTAAGTCTTTTGAAACACTTTATGGCTGCGTACATGTCATGGTTACTTGGAAGGGGCTGGAAGGAGGAGATGGCATTTGGGGGGAATGACATCAGAATGCAGCTGCCTGGCAACCCGCGGTCCTTTGGCTATTTTCGGGAGAGTCGCAGAGTGGCCACTGGTCAGTAGCCATGTGTCCACCCTAGAGATAGAAAAACAAAGCCACCCAAAGCAGCCAACTGATTTTAGCTCTGTCATCGGCGTCCTCCTCGCCTGGCACGTGGTGAGTGATCTGCGTGACTAAGTTCCATCACTCACACGTTGAATTCACCGCACAGTCTTTTTTTTTAAAGAAGACAGGGCAGCTCTGCTGTTGCTAAGGGTCGTAGCAGCTGCTAAACCCTCCAGACGTCACACACATCCCTTGCCCAGGGCCGGGCATGGCCTTTATCTCTCCTTAGGTAGTGAAACCCTAAGACAGTCTTTCTCTGGTTGCAGGATCACAGAGGCAATTGTGATGATGTTCTTACCCTCACTTCCCTTTAAAATACTTTACTTCCAATTTCTGTGAGTAAATTTTTAGGAGGCATACATAGTCCCTAACGCTAATCATTGGCCTTTGGTTAACACCTGCAAACTTCCTTTTACTGACAGTGATAAACTATCTGCTTCCTGTCTTTGTTAATAAGTTATGGAGGCAGTGTGCGCGTGCGCGTGTGCAGTGGCAACTTAGTTTTCTTTTATAGACTTGGGTAAGCCAGGGGTGGGATACTAGAGTTGGGTTTACTTTGTGTTTTATGTGAAATAGATTTAGGTTCTGAGCTTGGATATTTATAAGGAGAGCTCTGGCCCACATGAATGCGTGGTAACACATTAAAGACACCGTCAGGGAGTGACGGCGAGTCACGTGGGATCGTGCCATGCATTATATACTACGTCATCTCTCACTCCACAGAATTAAATGCTACAAGTACCGGTTGGTAACTGCTAAAGTTAAAGATGTTATGCCCAACCTCTAAGGCCTAAAACATCACCCGGGGGGCCCTGGCCTGTTGAGAACTGCCTACCTAGGCCCTGTGGTACCCTTCATACCTGCCTGGGGGCCATTGACCGAAGCTGAGCATTTGCCTCTGTTCTTCCCCACATCTAGAAGCATCACACACACACACACACACACACACACACACACACACACACACACACACACACACACTTCCTTTGTGAAATACCAGCAGACTTTAAGTGGCTCTTCTTAAGTCTGTGGATGGCTGTGACAGCGTGTAGTAGTGGGGTCTGAAGTAATCCATGGAACTTGGATAATTCAGATCCTCTAGGCTGGCTTATTATAGCTTCATTCATGCACCCGCCATCCCTCACGCACGATTGTAGTGACTGTGCCAGGGCAGTGGAGGGGTGTCGTGACCAGCTACCTGTGCCAGCGTGGTGGTGACTGAGGGGGCAGAGTAGAAGTTTGTGAGCCTTCAAGACAGACTCACAAGCACGAGCGGCCACAGCCTGGCTAGAGGACTGTTTTCAGCACTTCTGGAATGGCAGGATTGCAGGTGACTGCTCCCGTCCTGGGCTCTCCAGTGATCATAAAGAACTGGTTACTGGTTAGTGATATGTAGTTTCCAAAGGGCTTCCCATTCATCTCTGCTCTGTGACTATACTTCAATCAAAAGCAAGAAAAACGGGCGATTCGAATAAAAGGTGATATGGTTGTTCAGACTAGCTCTTACATTATGGGAAATAATTTGATAAGCATTCTGTTAGGGGGCTGCTAAAGAGACTTAAGAAATAAAGGCATATTCTTCTTTGTCTCCAGAAACGGGATCAGGGGTTGTTGTGAAGTTCAGGATGACAATTTCAGCTCCTGGAAACTAACAGGGGTACATCAGCTGTCAGTACAGTTGGCAGGGTGAGGACTGGGAAAAAGAACTATAGCCCGAGCCTGGTGTGGTGGCCCACACCTTTAATCCCATCACTCGGGAGGCAGACACAGGTGATCTCAGTGAGTTCGAGAGCAGGCTAGTCTACATAGAGTGTTCTGGGCTCACTTATGGACTCCATAGTGAGGCCCTGTCTCAAAAAACAAACACAAAACCAAAAGCCGTAGTTGTGGGACTTTGTATATAGAAGGGCAAGCTGGCTTGGAGGGCAACTGAGTTAGTGATCTTGATCGAACCCCTTATCGCTTTCCTATAATTTTAAATTCATGAACTGGTCCCCATAGGTTTCTTTTTTGTTCTCATGTGGTAACAGGAGTCAGGCTCTGGGTCTCGAATATGCTTGGCAAGTACTCTAGCACTGGGCTTCACCCACATCCTTTAACAATGGTTTCCGAGATAGGCGGGCATGTATGACTTTCATCTCTTTGTTCCAATTTCTGCGCCGTCACGAGGACCTGCACGGACCGCAATTTTGTCAGGCCTTTCCCATGACTGTTAAGGAAGCAACAGGAGTTTGCTCATCTCTACGCTGGCCCCTTGCTTTCATCTCTCCAGCAGATAAACCTGGTGTAATGACAGGGAAAGCCTTTTTAGTGATCCTTGTAAATGTCCTCCTGAGTCATATGCTGGGGTCTGCTGGCACCAGGACTACCAAGAGCTCATGTGTGTCTTCTCTTTGCGACTCTGGGGATGACGACAGCAAACTGTTTAAGTCATGCATGAAACCATCAGCACTTTGCAGTATTCTTACATCCCCCAAATCTTCAAGTGCAACTAACCAGTCTTTTCTTTTTCTTTTTTTTTTTTTTTGGCCTTCTTAGGGTCAGCTGTTAAACTGTTGCCCACTGAGTAAATTTTACCTTGTCTGTGTGCTTGCAAAGGGGCTCTGCAGCCTTGATGCTGAGAGCCCCTGGGGCAAGCTTAAGTTGGTAACCTTCACCAAAGTCAGAGAGAACTGTGCCCATGTAGTGGCTCCAGGAAGGGTCTGGAGATAGTGGTAGATCATCGTTAAGAGTCTTCTGAATGCATTGTTGGCAGCTTGTTTAAAGAAGGCTGCATAGCTGCCCTCTGTTCACCGTACTGCTTTTAGGATTCTGAAATCCTTAGAAACTTACTAAGTATGTCATTGAGGACAGAAATAAATAATACAAACAAAATCACTATGCAACATTCCCAAAGATATTGCAGAGGGTGGACACTTACTTCTTACTGAGTACCAATAAGGTGCAGAGAATGACTATTCATGTTTCCCTGAATCCATGTTACTGTATGAGTGCATGCAGGAAGGTGGATGCTCAGTTTCAGGAGGACTGTGGGTAACTTGTTTATGATACAGCTTCCTCAGGAAGCTCACGTTCGGTGCAGCAACCTGACCTTGGAATGATCACAAGCCAGACAAATGGCTTCAGGTTATTACCTGTGACTAAGCCTTGCCTTTATTACAAGTCTCCTTCCCAAGCCAGTAACCTCTGTTGCGTGCAGGATGCTATACGTTAGAACAATAATTATACAGAAACCCAGTTTCCCATTGCATAGGGAACTTTGCATGTCCTAGAATGGCCAAACCCAATGATCTCATTTGCTTTGGTGGCAGAAGTTAGGAGCTGATAAGCATTCCTAGATTTGTTTAATCTGTTCATGTATAAGTATGGCATAAGCTACATCTATTTTCTAATTCTGATACACTTGAGGGGCTTATTTTATTCTCCTCTCTAAAAAAACCTGCTCATGAGATAACCATCCAAGAGGCAAAGATAGGCAGGATGCTTCTGGTTTTTAGGGAGAAGACTTAGTATTCCTGTATGTTCTACACTTTCCAGTATACCACCTCTAGGGAGTCCAACCTGCAAGCCTTTGCTAAACTCCTGCTTCTACCCACAGAGGGAAAAGATCAGTCTATAAATGCCCACCCACCACCCCTTTTGAGACAGGGTCTCACTGTGTGGTTCTGGCTGGCCTAGAATTCACTATATAGACCAGGCTGGTCTCAAACTTGCAGAGATCCACTTGCCTCGGCCTGTCTAGTGCATCGCCACACCTGCCCCGACCCCAATCATCTTTTAGAACATGGCAGAAGTCTTGTAATTTCAAGAGGAGACCTTAGAGGCTAAAAAACCACTTAAGATTGGGGGGTACAGTCACAGTAGCCTTTGTGGATCACTATTACCACACCCAGGCACCATGAATGACTTATAAATAAAGTTTTATTGGAAGAGGGCATGCTCACTCACTTAAATATTATCTATGGTTGCTTTTATGCTACAACTACAAATTTGGGTAATTGCCACAGAGACAGACAGCATGTCACACAGCCTGGAATGTTCACTATCCAAGCTCTGGCTTAGAACATTTTGCTTTGTGTTCTTTCCAACCGGCACGCACAGGAGTGCGCGGTCCAGGCAATAAGCTTCTGGGACAGTTTGACCTCATTCTCCTGCTAGACCACTTCTTCCTCACTTGGACTCACACTTCACTGAGATGGACAATGTGCCTTTCCCAACCTGGCCAAGGCTCCAGTTATGATGTCAGATGTGGGAAATGGAGTCTAGCTGGCAGGTTGGCTGTCTCTATGCATAGTCATATTTTAATTCCTTTTTATGTTCGGCCTGTTGCTCTTAATGTAGAGAGTAGAGTTCCTAAGGGCCAAAAGAGCTAGCCAGGGCACAGGGAAATTTTCTACCAAGTCCCCTAATAATATACCCCAACAGGCATACAGTCTGCCACCTGTCACCTTGAAAACTTTGGTGTCCTTTAAGGATGGCTCTTAGGACATAGAAAGTAGCTACTGCTACTATGCAGTTTTAAAAGGAATATACAATTTACTAAATGTATACTGTCTGAAGACTAGTTTTTTTTCCTGAAGATTTAGTGGTCAGCTGAAAAATTTACTATGATCTTTATAAGCTTTTTAAATTCAGAGTACCTATAAGGATCTTTAGGTTCTTTTTTTTGGTTTTTCGAGACAGGGTTTCTCTGTGTAGCTTTGCGCCTTTCCTGGAACTCACTTGGTAGTCCAGGCTGGCCTCGAACTCACAGAGATCCGCCTGGCTCTGCCTCCCGAGTGCTGGGATTAAAGGCGTGCGCCACCACCGCCCGGCTAGGTTCATTTTTAAGGGATTTAACTACTGTAACATTTTCTAATTCCATTTATCAATTTAATACATTTAATATTCTTTTAAAACATCCAGAATGTGTAGCAATCAAAATATCCTTAAGTAGTTGAGAAGTTTTAAAGTTTTTTTTTTTTTTCTGTCAAATTATTCATTGACTCTTAAATTCTGGAATATTCTAAATTCCATAAGTGGACACCTTCTCTGAATATTCTTTTTTTTTAATTTATTTTTATTTCATGTGCATTGGTATTTTGCCTGTATGTGTGTCTGTGTGCAGGTGTTGGGTCCCCTGGAACTGGAGTTACAGACAGTTGTGAGCTGCCATGTGGGTGCTAGGAATTGAACCAGGGTCCTCTGGAAGAGCAGCCAGTGCTCTTAACCACTGACCCATCTCTCCAGCCCCTCTTCTCTGAGGATTCTAATTCCTTCACTGCTTGGTTGAATCTACAGTTCTTTAGCAAACATCTTTACATTTGGCTTTATAGGAATTTTGTTTTCTTTTATTGATATAAAATTTGATAATTTCAACCATTTAAAGTGTGCAATCCAGTCTCTCTCTCTCATATAGTTACAGAGATGTGAACCTATCATGACCATCTAGTTCTAGAATATTCCACTTAGAAAAGAAACTCCTTATTAGCAATCATGTCTTAGCTCCTCCTTCAGCCAGTTCCTCTGAGCTTCTAATTTGATTTTTCTACTAAGGCTTTGCATGTTCTGAACATTTCACACACTGAAAACCACACGTGTGGCCCTTTGTGAGTGGCTTCTTTCAGTGTTTTCAGGGTTCGTCCACACATTGTAATGTGTATTAATCCCGGTCTCCTTTTTATGGCTGAATTATACTCAAGTGTTTGAATAGCTCTCATTTCATTCATCCTCTCATCGGCTTACAGACATTGGGGTTAGCTCTACTTTTTGACTATTGTGAATGATGTTGATAGGAAACATGTTCAAGTTTTTGTGTAAATACATTTTCATGTCTCTTTTATCTTTTCAATGAGTAGAATTTCTGAGGTTATATGTTCACTCTCTATGGCCAAATGTTCCTATATATTAGAACAAACTTACATTCCTGACATAAAATCAACTTGGTCGCACAAATATTCTTTTATATATATATGTATGTTGCTGAGTTCATTTGCTAGTATTGGAAATTCCTATTTATTTACATAATGTGTGTGTGTATTGCCATGGCACCCATGCTGAGGTCAGAGCACAACTTGTGGGAGCTGGCTCTCTCTACCATGTCGGACCTAGGTATCCAACTCAGTGCCAGGCTTGGTGGCAAATTCCTTCCCCAGCTGAGCTATCTTGCCAACTCTTAGTTGAGGATTCCTATATTTACAGTCATAGGAGATACCAGCCTGTAGTTTGTTTTCTATATAATATTTTTGTCTGGCTCTAAGATTATAGTAATCCTGGCCTCATACAATGAGTTGGAAAGTATTCCTTGAGAAGGATTGTTCATTTAAAAAATACTTTGTAGAATTTGGTCCTGGTCTTTTCTTGTGGCTCGATGTTTTGATTACTAATTCAATGCCTTTACTTGTTAAGGTCTATTCAGATTTTTCCATTTTCTTTTAACTTAAGCTGTTCATAATCCTTTGAATGGGCACATCTAATCTGGGGTATCTAACTCACAGGGTATAATATATACATCTAATCTGGGCTATCTAACTCACAGGGTATAATATATACATCTAATCTGGGCTATCTAACTCACAGGGTATAATATATACATCCAATCTGGGCTACCTAACTCACAGAATGTGCATACCTAGTCTGGGCTACCTAATTCACTGGCAAGCGGTTTTCACACCATGCCCCAGTAATTGCATTTATTCCTGATAGGTCAGTCGGCAATGGCTCCATTTTCAACCCTCATCTTGTTGATTTAAGTCTTCCTTTTTTATTTAGTCAGTTGGATAAACTTTGGTCAGTTTTGTGGATATTCTCAATGAATTCATTTTTGATTTTATTTCTTTTCTCTATTGTTTTCCTAATCTCTGTTTCATTTCCTTCCAGCCTCATTTTTCTTCCCACTGGCTTTGACTGTATATTGTACTTTTTCTTAGATTCCTAAGGTTATGCCAACTTTTACTTTTTTATATATTTTAATTAGTCCTCTGATAATTTTGTCCAATTGTTTTGATCATATTTACCTTCCCAGATCCGACCTCCCTCTCTCTTCTCACCCAAGTTTTTGCTCTCTCAATCAGGGCCAGTTTGTGCTATCCAAATATTCTTTGATCTGTGACCTTCCACTGGAGAGTGGTCCACTTATCAGGGACTACGTACACTCTTGGAGAAAACCGACCCTTCCAACTTGCACTTTAAAGGTTATTCTCTTGGATCACATGCCCATATGACTGTTTTAATCTCCTTTGTTGACTGATTGGAGCACAGGGAGTTCTATATTCTTTTCATGTTATTTTTCAAGACTGTATCTCTTATTAGTATAAAAAGAAAATCCAGTTAAGCACATATATCTCACAGCCTGTAATTTCTACACTCACTAGAGCTAACGACACAACAATAAGGTAGAAAAATCAAAATGTTAATTTGTTTTTCACGCACAGCACAGGAGTCATAAGTTTACAGGCTGAAGACAGGGGCCCTGGCTTACTTCTTTCTCCCCCACATCTATTTAACTAGTTCCATAATCTGGATTGTTAGCTGCTTACTTCTGGCACCACATTTTGAGTACCTGAAGAAGTTTGCGCCTCAAAGACCAAGATGCCCAATTTCAAGTTTCAAAAGATAAAAATGATCTAGTGGTTCACAAAATGGAAACAGAACTTGGTAGAACAAACCACGTGGGCTCAGAGGTTCACAAGGCCATCGAGGTGAGGTTTGCTTTGTGGGTAGCTGTGGCAGAATGGGAATGCTGAAGAAAGGCTCTGGGAGCTGCGGGCATCTAGCTATCGTAAGAGCATGAAGCTAAGATACAAAGTCTGAGCACAGGGCTGGTACATGGAGGAAGAATAAGTGCAGAAAAGTAAGTCTGGCTGGCTAACAGGCTCTGGATCGCATGGCCCAAGGCCCATAACCTGTGAGTTCTTCAGTTCTATGAGTCATTGTTTTCCTTACACCAGGCATTATAAATCACTCCTGTATAAATTAATGAGAGAGGTATCAGGCTTGATAGAATAAAACATCTCCACAAGTCTGCGGCAACCTCCATTTTCAAAGACGATAACCCCAATTTGGATAATTTTTCTCTAAATTTTTCATATGTAATGGACCTTAGTTCCTTGGGAACACAGACAATGAAAAAAAATTGTTTTGTTCTCTCTAATATACCTACTATACTGCTGGCCACAGCAGATACTTGTTTATTTCTTTTAAAAATGGACTTCGAGAGCTGAACTAGCATGACAAAGACAGCGAACGGGGCCTGTGTTTCTCCCCACACTAAAATGTCGGTAAAAGAAGGAAACAATATCAGAGTGGAGTTACTGCTCTAATTAATCAGGTCAAGGTTTCACACAGAAGGCTGATCTCATAAACAGTTTCCAAACTGTAGGTCTAATTGGTTTAAACTCTATTACACACATGCCCACAGGCAGCTGCAAGTTGTTTTGCAAACAGAAAAGTAAACAACCTACCATGGAAAAGAAAACCACTCCAAAAACCTGCGACCAATAGGACACTTGTGTTTCGAGCCGGTTCCTTTAATCTGTGTCCAAACAAAGCATCTAATTCTTATCTCAGAGAATGGGAAACACTGACAGACGCAGAAAGGGGAGCCTCAGGAGTGCGCTTGTCTTTGCATGCAGGTACAGGCAGCCTTTCAATAGTCATCTATAACACCATTAATTACAGAGGCAGCCGCGCTTCAGCCCCACACCATTTTCTCTCGTCTCTCCCTCCTTCCTGGAATCCTTCCACTTCACCCCTGCAGAAGGGCACACTCACTCTCGGTACCAAACACTTTTAGGATATTGTACACGTGATGCTTTCTCCTTTTGATTATAATTTATCTTTCCTTATGGAAGCAGATATGGTGAGGATCTCTGAAACCTATCGCCGAAAAACGTTTTCCTGGCCATACAATGTGGCCGTTGAAGAGTCTTACCTATATGTATGGGAGCTAGTCAAATATGTACTAGACAGGAAAGGGGAGTTAATGAGTGAAAAACCCAAACACATATCAGAGACAACCAATTAGCTTGTCTGAAACACAGGCTTGTAAAGCTATCAGTAACTTATAAAATGGTCTGCTACACACGAGTAAAATGGTGCTTAAATGACTTGCCTAACTAGATGCAGTCACCATGAAATTGATTCTTTTAAGTTTTCTTTTTTTTAAACTTAATAGCCATTAACTGTGCATATTGATATGGCTGGCTGGCTGGCTATCTTGGTGTTATAAAATGCAGGCTGAAGATATGAGTTCTACATTTTATGAAGTTGTGGGGGGTGGTGGTGAGCACTTGAAAAAGAACAACAACTCCTCAATTACCGACAGTGGTGTCTGCCTCAGTAGCTGAGATGGGTCAACACAGATTATGGCCCTTCTGCCGTGCTGAAAGCTTTGCTTGGATTACCAGACGCGTTCCCGAGGCATTCCAATTCTGAGTGTATACTCTGTGTTGCAGGAAGCACTTCTTGCCCAACATAACCTTTGCTGGTGTCGAGAGAGGAAGGAGAAGGAACCCTAGTGTTTCAAAGCCACCATGTGTCACACACAGAGCATCACATTTGTTCTCCCAAAGGCTTATTTTACGAAACATTCTGCGCAACTCGAGGTTAGCTGACCTGTGAATGACAATTCCTGAACTTATTTCATACTGTGAACTTTCTGAAAAGTCTGTTGCGTATTATACTCGATTTTTGGCTCTGTCTCATATTCAGCCTGCTTGATTATATGGCTCTATGCTACACACAGACAGTAACCAGTTGATCTCCAATCAGACAACCCGGAGGATATGCTTCGATTCTGTTGGGTCTGTTTTCTCTGCTTATCCAAAATGCAGTTCACTGAACCACTGCTAGCTCCCCAACACAAGGGATTCTACCTCCGACTCAACAAAATATAAGGTAATAAACATAGTTAATCAAGAGTGACAGAGGATTACATACACAAAAATTCTCAAAAAAAAAAAAAAAACAACAACCCAACACACTAGTTTGTATTTTCAACTTTATCTGATTGTGATAATGGATGAGGTATCCACTGAGGTGCTGGTATGAGAAAGTAGCAGTGACAGTCTGTCCAAGTAATCCGTGGAAGCCAAACAAACATGGTCACTATGGGCCTGTGGCACACTGGCAGCACTCTGGCCTAACAAGACAACATTCGGATGCTGGGGCCGATTCAGATTTGGGGGCCTTAAGTGGGAGACAGGCAAATATGGCAAGCAGTGCGTGAGTCATTCAGTTGCCAGTGGATGGAGCCAATGGCTCTGTCCAGTTCCAGCAGTATTCCAGGGATGTTCCTGTCCGTGGTCTGTCATCTGGCCACAGAGGGACGGCGGAAACACCAGGAGGAAATGTAAAATAGGAAGGAATGGCAGTTCAGGGTTGGGGGAGAAGAGCCTACCCACCTCTCGGCCCCACACCTGACCACAGGGGACAGCGAACACATGATCGTGCAACCAAGTGCCAGGCTTTCGGTAATGGGGAGAGAATTTCTTTCCCTGTTGGCAATTCGGCCAAAAGCCTCATATCCTGGCAACTTAGAAATATGAGCTTGGAAAGAGGCAGCCCAAGGCAAGAAAAGCTAAGTAGTAATCCATCCGGAGGAATTTTAGCAGAAACCCCACAAAGGACCAGTTGAACTTAGTCTCAAGCCTGTGAAAGGCAAGTCTGGAGATCATTACCACAAACATAAAGAGAACACCAGAAAGGGAGGTACAAAAAGCCATAGACTATATTTTCCACAGTACTGTTCGTGTGGCCTGGGGTCCTCGTAATCCCACAATTAGTTGAAGCCACTAATTATCAACCATGGGAAGAGGAGAGGCAATCACAGTTCTTAGGGGATATCCAGCAATGTCTAGGGATGGTACTAGCTGCCACAATGGGGGAAAGGATATGGGGAGAAGGCTCTCGTGTGTCTAGACCAATGTTACTGCTCCACATTCCATAGGGAGATCCCCCCCCCCCTCAACAAAGAACTCTCTAGCCTTCAAAATGAACAATGCCAAGGCTGAAAGACCTTTGATTCAAAATTCAAAGAACACAGGTCATGTTAATGATTCAGTTCTTGGTTGAGTGGCAAGAAGTGCCAGGCTCTTCCCGAAAGTGAGGAGATTTAGGATCTAAGCTGGACAGGTAGACAGCAGGGAGCAAGCGGTGCAGGGGACGGTTCCCACCCTCTGCCCCCTTTTGTTTAAAGCGAATAACCAACAAGTATCAGCAGGGCCAAGTCTGTATCCATCAAACCAGGCCGTAACTAGTGCGGCAAGGAAACTGCCCCCATCTACTCACCCTACACAGTCCCTGCTTCTGGCTAAGGGACAAGAGAAGTGACTTAGAACAAGTCTTATATAATGGGATGGACTGGTAGATATTTTCCGGAGTACGTCAGTAATGATATTTGCCACATAACTAACCTAAGAGAGGGACTACGAAACACAAAGCCATCACCGGTAAGGACAAAGCTTTGGCTAATTTAAAAACAATACACAGTTAGAATAAAGGCTCTGTTGATTAGCCTCCTCTTAATCATCTAGGGTTAGCTGAGACTTCATTGTCCCAGTACAAGATGATGCTTGAAGCCTCCCACACAATGGGTTTTGACAGGCCATGCAAATCATGGCAGACGCTTATGACTGGTGGACTGTTTTTCTACTACGTCTGCTCCCAAGTTGCTTCACAATTCTCATGGCAATCGTATTTGTTCTTATCATTAAGTAGCTTCATTAATGTGATGCCAACAGATGAAATATGAACTTGAAAAGATAATGCCAATTTCTATGAAAAATTAAATGGAAAGTATTCAAAGAACTTAATAAAGCAAAGTCACTAAAAACAAACTGCTCTTGAATTAGATTTCAGTAAGACATTTTCCAAAACTGATAAGGATTGGAAGGGAAGATGGCTTCAAGTATCTTTATCTCACAGTTCTACTTTAAAGAAACAGACAGCTGAATGACCATCAGAGAGGAATGGCCACACTCTATACAGTGTTAGAAACAGAACACAGAACTCACACTAGTGGCCAGTCATTCGAGAAAATTTCTTGTCTCAGTCTGAAAAGATTAGAGTCATCTGTACATTTAAGTTTTTTTAAAAAGCTAGTTAAAATAACTTTGATTTTAATCAATTCTTTTCTGTTTTTCCAGTGCTGGGAAAGGAACCCAGGGCTTTACTGATTGATGCTAGGCAATCACATGCCCAGCAGCACCCACATTTGACTAACTGGTCAACTATTCATTGAGATGAGGCCAGTGGGCTGCTGTGGACTCACAGCTCTAGATTGCCAACCACACTTTTCATCATGTCTGAATCAAAAGCTGTCTTGGAGGGGAAGTCATTAACACTCGCTGTGGTTTGAGGTTCAGGGTGCTATACGAAACACGTCCACTGTCAGAATCAATACTCATGTCTATCACCTCACATCCTCTGGTGAAGTGAAGCAAAGTCTAAATAAATGAAATTAAAATGCTCAAACCCACACTCACACATACCCATACCATGACAGTTTCCTGAGAAACATTCACGTCTATAAACATGTCTTACAAATGGATATTGCTTTAGTAAATGTTTAATTATCCCTGAATGAATTTGAAATGGTATTTTCCCTTTCTTTCCTTTTTTTTTGGGGGGGGGGGCAGGGTTTTCTGTGTAGCTCTGGCTGTTCTGGAACTTGCTCTGTAGACCAGGCTGGCCTTAATCAGAAATTTGTCAGCCTCTGCCTCCTGAGTGCTGGGATTAAAGGTGTGCACCTTGAAACAGTGTTTTCTAACTAGAACTTCTGCCTTTTTTCTGGGCCCAGACACAGAAAGAGAACTATAAAGTACATGCATCAGTGAGGAAAACTACCCTTTGTTTTTCTTAACCAATGGCTTGCATCACCATCTTCCACACTTACAGTTCTCTAACATAATGGGATTTTTAGTACTTTATAGATTTTTAGTACTTTATGTTACTTTGAAGTTACCACATTTCTTTAAAAACTTCTCATATTGACTTTTCTATTTACAAAGTGATGATTCTAGACATTGCTTGAAAATAAAGCCTGTTAGATGCCAGTATGAGAAAAAAGACAGTTTGTGCCTAGTACTAATTTCTTAAAGTACAGGGTAGGTGTCAATAGGAAGGTAACATACATTAATGCATGGGAGTGGCACATAATACTATATGCTCACAAATGCTATCTTTAGACTAGGAGTCATTGGATACCTTGTCTTTATCATGTTTAGCATAAAGGACCTGGAGTCCTTTATGAGTTTCAGAGTTCTTGAAATGGATTTACAAACTTTGGGTGCCCGTATATAATCTATTCTTTTGCATGAAAGGAGGAAAATCCGTATTTGAGAAACACATTCTTTCTTATTTGACTCCCGGCTTTGCATCCAGATCGACAACACTCATAAGCTGCACATCTCTTAGCGGTTAAACACAGTGCAAGCATTTGCATCAAACATCTGGGAACTCTGAAATCTCTTGCAGCTGCTGAAATACTGGCGTGTGACTTCTTACACAGCACTACAGATGACTGACACGTAGCAACACGTCATACTGCTCTTCGGTGCCCTTCTGGTGGGAGCCAGGTCACAAGACAGACCAGTTAGAGAAAGCATTGTGCTTTGGGCTGGGGGTTTGCTTGGTTATGACAGGACCGATGATTTCAGTCATCAGGACATGGGACACTTCCTAGCCGCCTGAGGAAAGCCAAGGACAGACGAAGTGGTAGGGCCTGGGCAGGAGTTCTGCCAGAGGTGGAGACAGACATGAGCTAAGCCAGCTCTTTGCACTCCCACAAATTAAGTTATTAAGGCAAGGAATTATTTCAAGCACCAAAAGACACAACTTATTAACTAGCACTTATGAAAGAATTGAACACGGTTGTCTAAGTGAGTAGATTTTCTCTGCAGGCAAGGCAAGGGAATGGGCTGCTTATGCGTCTCGTGGTTTTTATGAAGCATCACAAATCAGACACATAGCCCAAGTCAAAGCAGCTCATTTGTGCTGCATCATAGATGCTTAAAAATGTTCCTATATCTGCACAAAGCATAGAAAGCTCTCTGGAAAATCATGAATCCCTTGCACACCCAATATTCCCCCTCTCCAATCCTTCCCATCTGCCAGCTGGGTTTCATTTGAAGAATTTCACACTGAATATAAAGTGCTATTTTGACCATGTGTCTCCAGAAATGTGAAGTTATAGTCTATTCAGCTCGCACGGAAGTGATTGACAGAGAAGGGATTAACCAACTGGATGTCACGAGGCAGTGAGGTTCCAGGTTACTGTACTTACACGCCAGGCTAGCAAGGCTACAGCTTCCCAGCAGGGGACTTACTTTGTACTTAACCACTCAGTGACCACTATGCCCGGGATTCTTTTCTTTGTGTCCCTACACACCACATTCATCTATTTCCACATCTGTAAAATGGGAATACGGAAGCCTTTCTTAAAAACCCCTTGCAGCAATGCCAATTTGCTGAAACACAAACTGTATCTGTAATGATTGGGCTCCAGGTTTAAGAACTAAGTCAGTGTAAATATGCATGGCTGTGTATACCTTCCTGTGTTTGTCTGCGTCTTTTAGGGGTGGGAGAATACCAGAGAGAATGGGCATGGAGAAAAGGAGCGACAGGGGTTGTCTTAGTATTTCTTTAATACAACGTTACTATTTCGGCTAATGATATCTCTCAAACATGGAAAACGTTGTCTACACACAGTATTCCGGAGACATTCTTGGAGCACCTAGAAATGTCTCAAATATCATTGCCATGGAAGTTCTTCCATATAAAGTAGCCTCCCCACGACTTAAAAAAAAAAAAAAAAGTTACCCATCTTGCTTCAGACTTCTAGTGCTGAGGTGTTACCAGACATGAACATGACGTTACACCCATACATTTGAGTTTCTAAGCTGGCCTTTCGCACCTTTAGCAGCAGACCACTCCATCACACTTAACACACCCACAGGGTGTGTCACCACAGACCAGACTACTTCCTAACTAGTGAGTACTGAGGGAAAAAGGGATGTGGTCATTGTCTTTTGAGAAAGGTATAGAGGATCTATCAGACTTGCTACTGGACTCAGTCTCTAAACTAATGAACCTCTCTGGTTTTTTACAACTTAGAAGTTTTCTAGAACTTTATCTTTACTGAAGCAAAAACATACCTTTGAATATACCAAGGAGCAGGAAGGGGATTAAAGAAAAGAACACTGGCAGACATATACAATATTTAGTCACCTCACATCAGAAAATCCAACAGATGCTTGCTGTTCTGATGGGAAAGCTATAGCTGGTAACTCTCTGTAATGGTCTCTACTCATACGACAGAAACAACTGTGGACGCTTTCAAATCATCTTACTTAAGAAACATAGGCTTTTATCTTGTATAAACATTTTGAGGATTTAATTTTTAGGCCAATAAAGAACATTTAAATTACAATAATGTGCCCATTTCTGGAAGGCAGGTGGCCTTTCAGGCAATCAAGTACCCCTCAGGATTCTTCACTTACACGAGTGCAAAACTAGACTCCAGCTTACCAGCACTCTGTGCTCAGGAGGGAATTTCCCATCATTGGTAGAACCAGCACTTCAGACCTCACACAGAAGTAATATCCCCCACCCTCCGATCTGTCGGATTGCCTTTTGCAAGAAGGAAGATTTAGAGGAGATCATTCAAAGGGCCACGTCCGAGATCTTTCCCTATAGGGTGTCACATGATCTTACAAGTCAGGTTCAGTCTGTTGAAGGCTATCCAACCACTTTACTCTATAGCATTTTGATACTAGGGTCTTCACTCTGTTTAGTTCAGGGTGGCACTATTATGCATTCCCACCAGAAATACATACAAGCTTCAGTTGTCGCACATCCTATAAATAGCTGGAGTCAGGTTAACATCTAACCATTCTATTATATATCGTACAGTGGTTTGAGCTTGCATTTCTCTGATGACTACTGACGTTGAACATCTTTTTGTTTGCTTACTGGCCAGCTAATACAATATGGTGCCTACTAATTTTGGTGACGTTCAATTTGTCGAATTTCCCTGTTATGGCTTATGTTTGATATCATGTCTAACAATAATTTGCACCTAACTAAAAATAGATTCAGAACTTCATTGAATGTGAAATTTTGTCATGGATTACTCATTAGATCACTCAGTGTCTCCCATGGGAAGAAAAACATTTAAATTATGCTAGTACAGCTTTTATTTCCCTTTGACGACAAATCGACCCTCTTTTCCTATAACAAGAAAAATGTTAGAGATCATGATTCCTTGACTCTTTTATTTTCCCAAAACTCATTATGAAACTCAATTGGAGTAGCAATTTGACCCCCAGAGTTGGTATTGCTACCAACTGGATTTTTTTTTTCTTTTTGGGAGATGTGGAAGCTAGGTCTCACGGAGTTGTTTTTCCTGGGCTAGGAATATGGGTCCACAGGAAAGCACAGCCTTAGCATGCAGGGGCCCTAGGTTCAATGTCCAGTAAAACACACACACACACACACACACACACACACACACACACGCACACACACATGCATGCACATAGTGGGGATGTATAAAAGTCTTGATCTTTTGGTTCTATCTTTGGTCACTATTTTCTTAGGAAGTCACTTGCAAGTCTTTGCAGAAGGAGGTAGTGGGTCAAACAAACAAACGTTGAGGCAGCGTCTCAGCCTGCGGTTGAGCATTGGTGCTTGGTCTTAGCTCTGCTGGCCATAACCACTTAACAGAGCACACCAGCCCTCCCTGGCAGCCTTGTCTCAAGATAGTCCTATTATGTTAGAGGCTTAAAAGTATCTGGCAATACTCTTACTGCAGTGTATAGAGTCTAGTTTTAGCGGAGTCGTTTCAGTGTAAAAAACTCAATTGAAATGTATTTGAGGAATGGGTGTTTATATACTACAGAAAGAAAAAAATTCTTAAACAGAGCAAATCTCCAAGGGGCTAATAGCAAAGTCCAAGGGGCTAATCAATTGCTTTGTTATTTAAAGGAAATGATGCTCATAATGGCTTTTTAATAATAATTAATCCCCTTCTCTTCTGTGGTTCACAGTTTGCACCCACTTGGGGTTGTAGGGAGATGGAATTTTAACTGCACTGCCTAATTTCTATCTTCTATATATTAGATGTCACCTGACACTTTTAATAATGCCGCATGATCAACTAACTCTAACAACACCCCAAAATAATCTTTCAGTGTGGTGAAGGGAAATCTAAGGGGGGCAAAGCTAAAGTCTATTTAGTCATAAGACTTGACTAAACTCCGTGAGACCTAGCTTCCACATCTCCCAAAAAGAAAAAAAAAAATCCAGATAAGCAACCCATCTTTGAGAGCATTCCAAGCAGAACACACACATAGAATCCTGTTTCTACCTTTGGGTTTCTTCATTACCATCACTGAGGCAAGTTTCCCACATGACAGTACTGGACACTCCAGCACAGGAACCCTGTGACACAATCTGGATTCACTGGTAGCTGCCCATATATGGTAGGAGTCCCGAAGGAGCCAGAAATTGGGAGAAGGTTGCGGACTCCTGGGTGATCTGGATTTAACTGGATAGACATCTGCTACATGCCAGACACTCTCCCGAAAGCTCAAGACACAGCAGCAAAGAAAGCAGAGCAGCTCCAAACTCCTGGCCCTTACGTTTGAGTGATAAAAGACAGGCTACACACATGAAAAGCCAGTAAAATACCATCTGGTACGCCAGACCATGATGGAAAGGACTGGAAAGATGATTCATGGGTCTATAATACACAACAGGGTGGCCCATCTTCCACAGAGTTCCTGGACTTCTAACTTCTAGCCAAGTGGAGTACAGTCGACTCAAACCTCTCTGCTTTCATCATCCCTGTGTTCTCTGTTCAAGGTACTCCTTTTAGGGCTCTCTCCCTGTCTTCATGTGGGTGGTAGTCCAGTGTTGTCATTAACTGGATCAGAGGCAGAGCCATCTATATTCAAGTTCCCACTTTACCACTTACCAGATGCTTGATTTGGGGTAAGTTCCTTAACTTCGCTAAGCCTCTGGTTCTAAATTAGGGCATAATAATAACGATTATAATACCTAAAAATAAAAGAATCATACCTATCTTACAGAGTTCATTTGCAGATACATAAAGTGCTTAGAAGAGTGCCTGGCACTTTCCCCCTCTTCCATCAACACCACTAGAAACAGTTTTGCTGAAGACCCAACTCCAGTGCCATATCTTGTGCTCTAACCATTGCAGCTGAAGATGTCTCCTCTTCCAGTTCTGCATGGCAGTCATTCATACTATGCTACACACATATACACAGATGACCCTTCCTCACAACGCCACAGCTCCCGAGGGCTTACACATCATGCACTTTTCATCTTTCTCTTTTTTTTTTTTTTTTTTTTTTTTGCCTGTTCTTTCTTCTTTGTGTTTCTGGTACTTCATTACGCATCTACACCAGTGAGTGGCCAGGACAAGGAAACACCAACACCCTCTGCAGGGTGTACAGCAATCGTGAAATCTGTCAGCATTCCTGAATGTCTTCTTTGAGGAAAACTTGCAATAGAGGCAAAAAGAGATGCCCTCCCAGGACTCACAGTCTAACTTGGGAAGCAAGCACTAAGAAAAACATCTCGAGCCGAACAACCACAGTCCTATCACTCCCCGACTCAGGGGCCCAGAATGCTATCTCCTCCAGTGTGCCACGTGCTACTTTTCGTGGCTCCATTTCTACTTACCCAACAGATCCACATGGGAACCTCTTCTTGCTCGCTCTCCTCTGCCTCCCTTCTTTGAAGGCCCTTCCTTCTCTTAAGCACAGATTGATTACTCATCCCTTGTCTGCACACCCTTTGATTCTTTCTTCATCCCCCTACTGGAATGTGAATTTTCCAGAAGGAAGGCAGATTTTGGGTCTGAGAGAGCTTTTTTGCAAAGCATGCCCTCCCATTCTCTTGGCTAACCCCGCATCTGGAGCAGGGCCCACGTGGACCAGATGCTCAGTGAGGGCTCGCTGAACCAACTGCTAACAAAATAAGCCAACAGTGCTCTCTTCCCTTTCTTGCTCTTTATCTTTGGACAAACGCTGGAGCATATAGCTAGCCACACCAAGCTACAGCAAAGGGAGATGTCCCCAGAGACAAGGCAGGATTGTCTCTCACTTACTTATTCAGTTTGCTGAGGACTTTACTACATAGCAGGCACTGTGCTGTGGACAGAGACCAACAGACTCTGAAAGACTCACAGGCTGCCAGGGCACAAGATAAAAACTCTCAGGTGTGTTGCACGTGTATGCAAAGGATCAAAGTCACCCCAAGATGTGGGATTTACCTATATGGAAAGTTACTAGTGCATGCAAGAGTTGATCCGATTTATAGATTATGAGAATGTAATACAAAAGGACCTTTAAAACCACAATCTAATATGTATTATTAAACAGTTTTAACAATATCTACATTGTTCTGGGAAAATCTGCTGCTCCTAAAAGCTTTTACTTTTAAGACCCAACGAATAAGAGATTCCCATCCTAGCTGTTTCTGTCTGCTTACTTTAGTTGTGAAAATTTAATAAATGGAAGAAATGTAAAATATGAATCACTATCATACTTAATTCTCGATTCTTTTAAGACTTTGGCCTGGGAAGAATAATTTCACCCACGACAACATTCAACGTATACTTTGAATTTCAGTATGCCAAGGAAGAAAGAGCAACCATTTTGTTCTCAAGCTGGCTTCTGACTTGCTGGCTGCCTTTATGTGCTCACCCTTTGCTTCCCAATTTGGCTTCTGTTCTAAAGTAGAAGTTCTAAAACTCATAAGACACTCAGAACAGATTTAATTAAGAGAACATTTTAAAATTCAACCTGGCTGTATCTACAGGAAGAATGAAAATATAGAACAGAAAGAGAAATGGAAAATGAGGTCCCAGAACACAGATTATTAGATTTTTTTTTTGAAATTATTAACTAGGACAGAGGGAAGCAATACCTTTTAAGGCACTGGTATTAGTACTAAGCCTGGCCAGCAAACACGGGCCTAACCTAGTATTCTGAAAAGCAAAGGTAGAGATTCTCGATCGGAACAAGCAAGAGAGGCTGGATGGTAGACAGAGACCCTTTATAACTGCACTCAAAGGGTCTTAACGTCCGTTAAGGAGGGACAAGGCATCACCCGGAGAAAACGGACAGACTACTCAGGACATTTCTACGATGACAACTGTTGATCCTTCAGACCACTGCAGTCTGGTCTGCATGTCAGAGATGTGGCCTACCTCTATCCCCAGCCACTGAGGCTCAGTAGTCACACCGCTGTATATGAGACAGTACAGGGGAGGAGGTGGACGGGGTAGGGGTGCATAGAGCTTCAGTTTGCTCTGGATTCCGTCTTAGGGGAAGACAACTGTTTTCATTTTCTTTTCTTTCTGGGGAACAAAAGCACCAGATAGGAAATTTGGCCCCTTTGGAAAAGGACCAGCCATTTGTTCTCTAGCAGGCCCTGAAACCAAGGAGATAAGGGAAAGTGGATCTCTGGAATTGCCTGAGAAAAGCCTTTTAGGCCCGACTGTAGCAACTTACTTGAGAGCTGCAACTCATTAAGCGTGTCTCTGATATCACTTCAGATATGAAGATTAGTGGAACATGCCGATAGACTGAATCATCAAAAAGTTCTCTTAGGAATTTCAACATAGAAGATTTGATGGAGAATGACTCCATCAGCTCAAGCCTGTATGGGGAGAGATAAGGTGAACATGCCTCCTAGACAAGGGCTTCATTCTTCAGAGATGGGAGCTCCGACTCAGGCGCTGCCAGTGTGTACTAGGAGCCTGCACTGACTTGGTGGCATTGGCCGGACATGAAGTCCAAGGCCCCTGCCTTCACAGAGCATAGTAGTTAAAAACTCCACATGTTACTGCCATTCCAGGGGCCCAACAGCAGGGATCAGAACTCTGTTGAAGACTGCTACTAGTTTATTTCCTTCAATCCGTTTTGCTCCAGTAGGCAGTACTGTGCCAGGGTCTGGCTTGAGAAGAGCAGCTATGACAAGACTTCGCCGATGCTCAGAAGTAGCTGCACAGTGCCTCAGTCTTGCCTCCAGAAGGATGTAGCAATGTTTGGGTCCCTCACTTGTCAAACTCCTCTGACGGAGGAAGGAAGGGGGCCCTCTTGCTCCGTATTTTATGAGTGTGCCATCGAAACGGAAGCCGCATTCCTCAAAACACTCTGGGTAAATAGACAGGAGGCAGCATCCTGCTGACACACACTGCAGATCCTGAGCTATCAATCTTTAACGGAAACTGGAAAGATGCTCTGAGTTGCCCATTCTTAGAAATCACATGGCATATGCCATGAGAACATATGGCCGAGGCATCGCTGAGGCTTCAGCTTGTACCTCTGCCAAGAAAGCGAGACACCAAGTGCCTAACTACTAATGACTCAGGGAGTCAGGCAGACAAGCCTCCAAGGAAAGGGAACTGGAGAAACCCGACTTTGAAAAGGTAGACGCTTTCAAGGTATCTGGCAGGCAGGGTTTGAAGGTATTTACACAAATGTGCAAATGAGTGTGGTGTCGATCTGGGGGAACATGGGAAGGTGATGTTTCTAAAATGTAGCAGAATTTCTGCAATTACACTGAGGACAATGGCGAGGCTTGTGAAGCAGAAGCAGGCCAGCACACTCATAAATGCCTAACCCCGGGGAGCTGGCTCTGGAGACACAGCAGCACAAGACACTGGCATCTGGCAAGTGAAATCCAGGACTTGAATTACCGGGGAGAATATTAGGGAGCCAAACCAGATGATATTTTTGAAATATATTTTTAATTTGAGGAGCTGATCAGAGCCTATGCATTCAAATATGGGAACTGTAATTCAGTGATACTGAAAGTAAACACACACACAAAAAGCACGCCTTTTGAAGGTCCATTAAGCTTTAAAAGTATCAAGACAAACTGGTGCTCTAATTACAGTTACTTAGCATAAGTCGATGTACAACTAATTGGTTTTCTATGATCTGAACTTCCATTTGGGCTTTTTTATTTCCTGTTGTTTTGTCTGTCTTCACTTGGGAAGGAGAACATCATTGATCTATCTCAGAGGCACCAGGTGTGGGTGAATACTTCCTTGGCAACTGTACGGGACACGATACAGTCCTCATCACACCTCCTGATCGGGGGGCTTTTGTTACAGATCACTATCAGTCTCTGTGCAAACAGGAACCATATTGCAAAGATCAGCAGTCACACGGTTTTCTTTAACAACTTCAAGTACCACATTGTAAGTTTCAGAGGTGTGTGCCAAAGGTGTTATCCAATAGACTGCGTAGTAAATAGCAGAAGCCCTCCCGGTCAGATCTGCCAGGCTTGGAAGACATTAGGGAAGCCATTATAATGAGTGTGAGCAGTCTGCAGAACTTCGGTATTTGCAGTCCTATGCACAAATGTGAGAGTAGCTAGTTTCTGTGAGAAATCATCTGTTTCTGCCAAGACATCTCGCGCTCCAACTGAGTGCAGAGCAGCCTGAATCTGCTTACTTTCTTATGAGGAACAGGAAACAATGTAAAATTAGCACTCTCTACACTAATATGGGGTTGGGTGTGGGAGGCAGAGGTGAAGCGAAGCTGGAAAGGAGAGGAAGGGAAGGAAAGAAGAGAGCAGAATGCTCACGTGTGCTCTTTGAACAAGCAGCCATGATTCTGTGAGCAAAGACTGGAGGCAGGCGCACGTGCAGTGTGTTTCTGTCCAGTGACATCAGGGAGAGGAAGGGGAAAGGAAGGGAACTCATGTCTGTCCGTGGAACTCTGGGTTCTGGAGTCCCCTGGCTGGTGTCATCTCGCTCATTTGACAGTGACTGGAGACACTGGTGTTTGGGTTAAATACCTTCGTTCCTCATCTCAGCCTGACTGGGAAAGATCACTGTCTTTTTATCTTCTAACTGTGGGGTTGTGAGCATGCTGGCCAACACCTTTGGTTCCCTACATTTCTTTAAAATAGGAAAATGATAGCTGTCCTTGAGGAGGCTGGCAATAAACACAGTAGGGCCTTAAGTTCAGTGAGTGCTCTGAGCTGCTGCTCAAATACTGCTACGGTTATGAAAAGAATGTACAGCTGCTTAGTAGAGAGCTGGGATTTGAACCTGGGACTTAGAACACAGAAGACTTCTTTCTGTTTTGAATTTTCTCAACTTTTTTTTTCTCCTTGAACAGATTTTTGTTGCTGTTAAAGATAAAATCTCATGAGAAGGCACTGAACAATCTTTCTTTCTTTCCTGCAACCAATTTTGTAATTTTTTGGAAGGTGAGGTGGGTGGCCGTCATACTCAAATTATTGTTTTATTTTTGGTAAAATAGTCCAAACTTAAGAACACCTCCTCTCCCTGTATACAATGTATGGATATAGTTGTAGGCAAGAAGAAAGGCCCTCATATGATATATTTTTTTTTGTTGTTTTGGCTCCAACTTTGCGTTGTATGTTGCTTAGTTTTCTTTCATAATTTACATTCTTACTGTTTGGGGCAAAAATAGCTTTCCTGGGGTTGGACAGATGGCTCTGTGGTTAAGAGCACAGGCTGCTCTTTAAGGACCAGGATTCAGTTCCCCACACCCACAAAGAGGCTCACAACTTTCTGTTACTCCAGTTCCAGGTGATCCCATGCCCCCTCCTGGCCTCCATGGGCACTGCACATGTGAAAACCACTCATGCTCAAAATAACAATGAATACATCTCTTAGAAAAAGGACTCTCCCGTGAAAAATGAATTGAGGTTTTCGCGGTCCGATCTGCGCCTTAGTGGCAAGCGTTGCTGTAGTTGTTCAAAAGGGATTCTGGAAACTGTTTAAACAAATATACCCCACCCATTTCCTTTGTGCCAGGCACTGGGCAAGCCTTTGATGACTGGGGCAGCATCTACAAGTGTACACCAACATCTGAGCCTTCCTCTTCTAGGGCAAAGGCAACACTGCATTTCACAGCCTCTGTCGTGGTTGGGTGTGGCCAGCTCTTCCATCTTGGGAATGGGGTACAAATGGTAAGGGCCATTTCTGGTCTTGCTTCTATCATGGAATAGCCCCCCTTTTCTATGCACAACCTTTGTTATCTTCATGAGGAGCTGAACGAAGCAGGCCCTCTGGTCCTGGAGCAGCGTTCCCTAAGATGGAACGTCTCAGGATCCTTGGCTAACGAGTGTCTCCTTTTATCCCTACTAGACTGTGAGGTGACATAGTGGAAAGCCCCCGAGACTGCGGACTGTGTGGCAACTCATACTAGCCTAGCCAGTACAGACACATGACTTAGCTCTCCTTGTCACACTGCCGGACAAGGCAGTATCGCCTGCATGTAACTCACCCACAGTGGAGGCTCACAGAGCGCTAAGTCATTCATGTAGAGCCAAAGCGCCGATGGGATGAACATGATGATGAACATGACCCATACCTAGCCCGAGGCAGTCCTGCTGGAATACAGTCCTACTGCATTCTTACTCAGGGTAGCCTGCTCCCTTGCGAACAGCTATTATACCATGTGAGCACAAAGTCACATGGTGGGTATTTCCTCTTGTCCTCTTGAGCAAGAACATTTTCTACTCAAAGTTCTCTGAGGTTGAGTTTTGTAGACAGTTCCATTCAGAGAATGATACACTGCTTATAAAACATTAGAACAGGACCTTTACTTCATGAGGGAAGTAAGGGTGGGAGTCCTCAGAACCACTGTGTCCCACCATACTGCTTCCTAATTTTTTCCTATTCAAATCTCTACTTTAAAATACAAAGTTCTGATGTAGTTCTAGAATCCAGCTTTATGGACACAGAGCTATGGAAACGCATTGTATATGTTTAAGGATGGTGGATCCACCAAGGCCTGCTCAGTTAAGTACTTCTTATAGCTGGTTTGTTGGGTACTGATCCAGCCCAGTCACTCTGAAAAGGGGAATCCTTATGGATCTTCCGCTGAGCCACTGGACTGAGTTTCTAATACGTTTTCCTCCAAATTCCAGCTCTTTCCTTCCTACGTCTGAAACCTATGCATGGTGCTGCAAGGTCAATCAACATTCACTGTCCCTTTGCATGTGTTCAATAAGAACAGGGCATAGACTGAGTCCATGGCCTAGGACCCAGGGAATCTGGTACCTCATCAAAAAGGATCCCTGTTCTGTCTTAGTTCACCAAGTCCTGGAATGCCTTTTAGAAAGTGACAATGACTCTCATAATGTTAAGGGAGCACTCTTGTAGAAGTCCTATGTACAGAGGATGCCTGATGTTTAAGCAGGGCTATAGCACTGACCCTAGCCAGTCAGAATGGAGGCTGGTGGAAGAGCTACTGTATGATTCTAGACATCTTCTATAAGCCAGGAGTTCTCCCCTGGGTGGTGGAATTCCAGCAGGTCTTGCGCAAGTCATGTCCAGTCACTACAGGGTAGGCCTCAAAGCGATGGACTTCAGTACTTGACCAACTGTGACATATGTAACAATTCACATGGACACAATACTGTCTTGACCTGTGGCAGGCTCGTCAACACCGCAGGAAGAGGACGGTCCCTTTGCTAACTCTGCTGACACCTGCCCTGTGCAGATCCCAGGCCGGAAACACAGAAGGAACAAATGGAAAAGTGTGTGTTCTCTCGGGGGGGGGGGGGGGGGGGGGGGGGGGGGGGGGGGAACTTCCACTTTCCTTCATGAGCATTTCAAGTGGACAGCACTCGATGCATGATGGGGATGGACTGACTGGCCTTAATGGAATGCCCGGAGTATAAAGAGCCTGGATAATTTCTGCAAAATTATAAAGAAACTAACCTGACCTAAGGGAAACTTGGTTATTTTGATGACTGATAGAAAGGGCAGCCTTGTAGCAACAAGCAGTGTCCTAACTACTAACTACATCCTGATGAAGTCTCACAAAGACACAGTAACTTTAGCCTGAACATGTTTTCAGACAGCCAGTCCCCCCTCTCTATCAGTCAAGGTCTGGTCTTCCTCACTTCCACTGGTCAGGGCAGACAGAGTAAGACTCCTGTAGCTCAAACAAACCCAACCGCACACTCCCCACCTCCCATGCCTGAAGAAAGAGAGCCACCAATCTCAACTTGAAACAAGTTTGTGTTTGTGATTTGGTTTTGAAGATCATAAAACTTTACATCTGCATAAAATAGGATGCAGCTGCGTCTGAGGGGCTGGCTGCTCCCTGTGAAAGGCTACTTGGTAAAAGGATCGCTGAGTGCTGGAGATGAATTATACATGCTGGAAGCTGTCAAATACAGGCAGCTTTCTGGGGAGTAGGGCAATTCATTTTATAGGACCCTCCAATGAGACAGTCTTTCATTCCTGGCATAGTCTTAGGCATGTCAAAACAAAAATCTGGTATAACCTATAAAACAACAACAGCAACACAAACGCAAGTTTTAATTTTCTAGTAAGTTTTCTTTTTTAAAGCGTGACTGATTCTCAGGTCAGGGGAGTGCTGCAAAATGAACAAGCTAAAGGACACCTACACGTTCGCATCCACAGTTCTGAAAAGGACCCAATGAGACATTTCACGCAGGCGGCAGAACAGTAGAGACCAATGGGACGTGACTGTGAGTTCTCTTCCTGGTGTTAGGTTATGACTTTCAGGAAAAGGGGGTAATAAAAGTGTCAGGAGAAAGGTATTCGGCCCAGGCTGTGTCAGATTTCGCAAGGCCCAGACGCACCTTGAGCAGCAGCTGCCGAGCAGCCAGGGCCTCGGTGTCTGGAAAGCTGCCGAGATGCTCCTTAGCTTTCTCAAAAGGCATTCACTTGGTATTTCTCTCTTACTTTTATTAGCTTAAATTTTTTTTTTTTTTTTTTTTTTTTTTTTTTAGCAGATTGTCGCACAAACGACATTATGGGAGATGTTCACAATTCGGCTGATTACTCTTCGAGTCTCCCTTAGTGTTACTTTAATTATTCCAAACAGCATTTTAAAACTGTTTACATGAGTTGAAAATATGATTCATTCCAAAGAACTGATATGGAAAAGATATTCTTAGAGCCAGAATTTTCAAGCCAGAAGGGGACTTGCTTGACAAATCATCTCTTAGCCCTCTCGCTCTAGCAGCCAGAGACACCAGACCCGGATGGGTAAAGTGAGTCAAGGCAGGGTTAGCCAGGGAGGCCCAGGGCGTGAGTCTGGCTCCTAACACTCAGTCTCCCGCTTTGTTCCTCAGGGCCTTTTCCACAAGCACGCATCTTGTCCCTCTTCAGGGTTGCTCGCTCCGACTACACCTGTCCCTTCCCTAGATCTACACAACAAGCAGACCATCTTTGGCCCATGGTATCATGCCATGGAGCCTGGGGATCAGCTTGCTTTGTTGACTCCAATTGTTCTACTGAAGGAACAATTCAGCTGAATCTAACACCATACAGAAAAACCTTCAGAATGGAGCACACACAGCTTTGGGATGCTTATTTCTCTCTCCCTTCCCACCCTCTTCTTTACCTTGTTATAAGATGTTATATACGGACCCCTGTAAACCGTTTCCAGCTGGGTGGCAGTGGTGCACGCCTTTAATCCCAGCACTCAGGAGGCAAAGGCAGCTAGCTGTGAGTTCGAGGCCAGCCTGGTCTACAGAGAGAGTTCCAGGACAGCCAGGGATGTTATACAGAGAAACCATGTCTCAGGGAAAAAAAAAAGTTTCCAGAAAGAGTTGATCCACAGGTCATGGAAAAATCCCTACAATATTAGCAGAACCAGAACAGAGCCCTGCCTGAAGGTACTGACCTAATGGGATAAACTGCTTGTGCCTACCTCGAGTTAAATATGATCTAAAAAAAAAAAAGTCGAGTTGTTTTTGTAACCTCAATACCCTTTTTCACTTAACGTATTGTCACTGTGGTAAACATAGGACCCAAGTTCATTCTTAGGCGATCGGCAGCACTAAGTTCATTCACAGTCTTGCAAACCCCCCCCCCCCCCCACACACACACACTTAGGCATGTCTCCCAATCTGCAGTGAGTGCACTAATGAAGCCGGGACAGCACAGGTGGAATTCCAGTGTTTCTAAATCCTTTCCTCTTGGTATCTTTGTTAGCTCTAAGTATCTCAAGAATGGAGCCTTGACCTTCCTCTACTGCCTGTCTAACCTACTTCTGTCCACCTCCTTCGTACTCAAAACTTGGCTTTGCACGATTACAAATGTAATTTAGACAGATAGACAGACACACACAGAGTCAGTCTCTCTCTCTCTCTCCCCCTTTCTTTCTCTTCCTTCGGCTACAGACTCTTTCTCATAAACCCTTACCCATCTGGCTCTGTTTCTTCTGTTGAAGCACCTGCCCTTGGCTCCAACTCTTCCGCCACTGCTCTCCCCTTGAGCAGGCAGTTTTCGACGTCCTTACTAAACTCCCTTCTCTTACCTTCATCACTTCCTATCTCAACTCAGCACAGCCCTGCACACGCTGGTCACGGATCTATGTCTGGGACTACGCTGTGCTCTCTGACAAATAGTTCGGACAAGAAGCTTAGTCTTGGATGTGTTTGGAAGCATAAGTATAAAGTTAACACAGCACAGAGGACACAGAACCAAGTAAAAGAGAGCGAAAACAACATCATCAAGAGTAAAAAAAAAAAAAAAAAAATTACAACTTGAATGAGGGCTAGGGCAAGTCAACGTTGTCTCTCTAGGGCAGAGATCCCCATATGTTAGCAGTCCACATCTGAATTCTGGCTTTGCCCCTTGTTAACCACACGACCTTCAGTTGCCTCATCTATGATAACGATGCTACTGTGTGGACGAAGTAGACAGGTTGCACGCCGAGCACTTGACTAGGTGTACCTGTGCAGAAGACATATACCGTAACTGTAAACACTGTGATCTGCCTCCAATCTCACTCTGGACAGGGGTGGGCTGGTGGTGGCTTCGTGGAGGACACAGGCTTTGAGATCAGCCTTTGGTTAACCTAAGAGAACTCTGAATGCCAACAAAAAGCTTGGGAGATGGGGATGACTCACAGTTTCTTAGCTGGTTCCGACACTAAGTGAGGACAGTATTTTAGGTTGAAAACTTGCACTGAATTTATTCAATCACAGAGTTAATGTAAGCCCGCCGGCGGCAAGTCTGATCTTTCTGCAGGGAGCCCTCAGCTACTCACTTGTAGTTTTCGACCCTTGCACGAAGTGTGAATAAACAGAGGCTTAGACCCAGCAGATCACTTCAGGTTAAAGAAGAGGGAGAGGCTTTGCCAAATACCCTTTGTAAGTGTGAGGCATAAATTGAGATTGAACGTTGAAGGCTCTTACAAACAAATGGAGCCAGTTACCTAAGTTACATAAATTATCATTGATGTCTACTCACATGTTCCTTTGCTCCTCATCCTCTCTCCCTTCCTGCCTCCCCATCCCCGCCCCCCAGTTTCATTCCTTCTCTCTTCATAGATTTATGGGGTAAACTTGAACAAGAGATCACCAGCCCCTTGTTATTCCAGGAAGTGGCTGCTTGGTGATTGGTCCACAGAGGAACTCTTCCAATCTCAGCAGAGTTCACAAGAGGGCCCTGGACAGTCTCTTAAACCATCTCCACAAGTTTGTAACACGTTTATACCACCTCAAACCCACCACTCCACCCGACGCCTGCTTCACACTCAGAATGAAATGATTTCTACTGTAAAAATGGTGTCATCCAAACGCCCACGAGAGTTTGGATGGCCACATAAAGTCTAATGACTTTGCCAGTTTCTATGGGCCCACGTATTTAGACTTTAGCAAAACCACTGTAATTTTGTTTCTGAAATTCCACTCTTCTGTAAGCAGAAATACAGAGATCCCAGGAAAGATCATCTTTAAAGTTTTTATGAACTTCAAAGGAAGCAATTCTCTATGTCTTAGTTATCAGAATCATCTAACTCTTTGTTTAGATAAGCATTCCAGATAGGGAATAAGTTGAAAAAGACGAATACATAAAAGCATGCAGATTGGTTAGATAGAAGCAGAGGACAGCAGATGAAATAAGGAATAAATATTCTCCCTTCAGTGGGAGTACTTTAAAGCCGAAGGCTTTGCCCTGAGAAGTCCAGAAGTACAGAATACTCTGGTGGCTATCTAAGAAATGTACAACCTGAATATATATTTCTTTTATGGGTCAAAGGAAGTCAGGATAGCTGAATGCCCTTCATACCACTCAGAGACTGCTATTAAAAAAACAGCATACCGACAGCCAAGATGTTGTTTGCCTACTCTACATATATACTAAGCAGCAGTAATTGCAAATATCTTAATAATCTGAAATGGGTTACCACTTAAAAAACAATCTCTTATTCCACAGTATAACAGTAATTTGCTTTTAGTTCCTCAAAGACAATTCTCTTATCTGATGACAGTGTTCGGAGACTTGCAACTTGACCAACAGTAACTAACGCAGAAGGTCGGGACCACAGTGATGAGTAGATCACACCATTGGGGAGACAAGCAGATGCTAACCTGGCCTTAGTCCCAGCACACATACATAAGGCCAGAGGGCAGAATGTGAAGGTCTAGCAGAACTTGTACTCTAGTGTGGAAAAGGGCAAAACCAAAAACACAGGCGTCCAAAAGCTTAGTCAGGTATGGGCATACCTGTTGCTAGCCTCAAGTGCTCTCTTTCTTCAGTTTATTCCAGAATAGGCTGGTCCATTTATTCAAAGTCCATTTTATATTAAATACTAACAGGGAGCCAAATAATTTACGTGGCGTTTTTCTGTTACGGCTCAATGATATTAGATTCCTTGAGACATCAGCAGAAGCCAAGATGGAAAGGCAGCATTGCTCAGGGTAAAGAAACATCACTTGTCCTGCACTCAACGCAGGCAGAGGGTCCTGGTTTTAGAATCAGAAATAGTCTTAGTCAATAAAGAACACAGATGAGGTTGTTCGGAACTCCAGGAGAATACTCCAGTCATCAATTAATGCAAGTGCTAAGTACAGAAGACATTGCCACGGGCAAGGCAACTAGGGGACTGCTCTGTCCTTTCAATTACCCACTGTAATCTGGGTGCTAAAGAGTCAAGTGCGTTTGTCATAGGCAGGCTGTCACCTAGCCTAGAAAATGAAAATGTCTACATACCAGTTTACCGTCATAAGTCATCTTAGGTTTTAACCCATACCAATACTTATAAAGTCCCAATTTAATAAGATATGTATAAGAAGATATATATGAATATATAACATATGCCATTAACAACATGTTTTATTATTTTAAAAGTTTACGGGGAAACTTCCCAAATGTAATCTTTCCTCTAACTACAGGACACTCTGTCTCATTCCCAAGAGGCAAGCTGAACTTGGGTTTGTTATTTTTCAGTATATGTCTTTTAAACAAGCTTGTAGGCTAGGGAAGTGAGTTCCTGTTCTGTCCATCTCCCATTGTTACCTATGTACATAGGCTTTTGACAGGTCAAGCCTACCCGAAATCATATATGACCTTAGGCTGTCACTCAAATTTACTATTTTATATAGTGTAGGGTTTCTGGGACTTGGTCCACACTTTGGTGAACTTTGAATTTTGGTGTTTGTGTTCATTTGGAAACTAAGAGGGGATAGTTTTTATGCCTGAAGGCATACTGTCCCATTAAAACAAACAAACAAACAAACAAACAAACATCAACATTACTATGAGCATTTTCAAGTGAATCAAAATTGGACAAGTAGGGGGACTTCTGCTTTGTCAGGGAGAGTCAGGATAAAGAATACAGAAAACATGTGTTTTTGCTGAGGGTGAGAGGAGGCAGTAGAAAACTAAACTTAAAATGCTTTGGATATGAACTCCCCCACGGGAGTATAAACCAAGCGGAACTAAGCAACGCCCACAAGCCCTTGCCTGCCAATAGCTCCCCTCTGCTTAGAAGAACTTTGCCAATGGCTTTTGCCTTTGGCACAGAGGCCAGTAACAAAATGGACCTAGTATTTCCAGGCCCAAGCTTTCTAAATGACAAGCAAGGAAGAAGAAAAAAAAAAAAAAGCCTTGGTAAGCAGATCACCATCTGGCTTGAGGCACAGACTTATGCCAGTGAAATGATGTTACAAAATTATAAACGTTCTGGAAGACTCTGTGCCTTGATCAAAAAGTACTGGCCAAATTTGGAAACTGAAAGTGGGATACACCAACATTTGTGGTCTTTATCATTCACTGCTGTGCTAGTTACATACAGGTGATGTTGAACAGTGTCAGCCCGAGTACAGAGCAAACCATTGGAACAGGGATACCACGGGGACACCACGATTCCAAAACAGAGATCTTCACAGAGAAGGCTCAAGCTTTGTCTGGACAACTGCAGAAGCAGTCTAGTGGTCAGCTTCTAATCTCAGAGTTATCTTGGTTTGTATATCCCGAGACACTGGACATAGTTGGGCTCACTTGAAAGGATTTATTCTAAACCATTTTACAGTTTTTCATTTATATATTTGTGTATGTGCATGTGCAAGTATTGTGTACCTGCATGTAGAAATCAATGGGCAATCTGTGGTGTGTTAGATTTTTCCCTCCACCATGTAGTTCTAGGTACTAGACTCAGGCAATCTGGCTTGATGGCCATAACCTGCTGAGCCATTTCGCCTGACCTAAAAAGATTTATAATAGAATACAAATGTAATCCATATTATTGCAGACTCAGTGCTATAGTTTATAACATGAAAACTTAAAATTTTAAATTATTAAAAAAATTTTATATGCATGGATGTATTGCTCACCTGTATGGAGAGGTTGAAAGAGGGCATCAGATCCCCTGGGACTGGAGTGACAGGCGGTTGTGAGCTACCACGTGGGTGCTGAAAATTGAATTTGGGTCCTCAGCAAGAGCCATTTCTGCAGTCTCACAAATGAAAAACCTTTATGTAGAATTAGGTCTAAGTATCTATGAGATAACTATTTATCTACATATATCTATATGTAGAGAAATGAACATATTTTTGGTGTGGTATACAAGTTCATGTGTGTGTGCATATGTGCATACACATTATGGGTGTGTGTATGTTTGTGGAGATTACAAATCAATGCTGAGGAGTTTTTCTCGATTGTTCTTTACCTGAACTTTTGAGGCAGGTCTCTCATTGAGCCCGTTGCTTGCTGATTTGGCTAGGCTAGGTGGTCGGACAGATTCAGGGGTCCATCTGCTTCCATGCCCATAGCGTGAGAGTTAGAGGTGTGCACCGTCTCCCTGGCTTTCACATGGGTACTAGGGGTTAAACTCAGTCCCTCGTGCTTAAGCAGCAACCAGTTTACTGACTGAACCATCTCATTAGGCCTTTAGAAGAAAGTTTTTCCTTTATCAGTAAAGATGAAGTAAAAACATTCCAAAAGATTAGAATGCTTACTTCAGTATCAATCAAATTTAAAGGTCTCTCAGAATGAGACTCTCTGCTTTCTTTTAAGTTGCTTAGTTCAGTTTTAGAGGATGATGGCCAATATCACATGTTTTTACAATAACATCTGTAAGGTATTTCCAAAATCTGGCTTAAACAGTATGCCCAAAGGCTAAATTTAAATTCTGAATATTCCCAAGGTTATATAAATGAGTGCTGTGTAGGCAGAATCCCTTAAGCTCTAACCCTAAATCAGTCCAGATTAGTAAAAAATAATTTTGTTTTCTTTCAGTCTGACAATTTTTATGAAAAGGGGGTCATCAAGATTTCACCAGGAGCTTTGCATAAACGTTAAAATCATGGGAGCCATTTAATGAACGATGTTTGGTAAATGATCAGCATGAATTACTTAGCTGATCTAGGAAAAACTCTGAACCCCTGGAGTGTTAGTTAACCCTTTAGAAAGTCTTCATCTGTTGCAACAGAACACAGTATGAAGAACTGTCTTCGGATTCCCACTGTACTGGATGCATCCGCAGGAGATGCAAGATAAATGCACAATTCCTAGATCCTGTGGAACTGCTGTGAAGCATGAGACTTGTTGCCATCATTTCATGAGAAATCCCAAGCATGTAAAAATGCCTGTCTACCAGCAAGCACGGTCTCTTAACTGGAATTCCAGAGAGGACAGCATATAAATTGAGGAAAAATAGAAACCTGGCCACCCAGAGCTCTTCAATAAACTTAACAGCTGCCTAAAGACAGGAGATTTAAATAAATGTGCGTTCAGCTCTCACCACCTGACACATACATCTTTCCCTACAGTTTGTAGGAAGACCAGTTCTAATAGAGGGAGGCCTGAAGGATGTTATTACCCATTCCCCATCTATGAGCAGAATAATGCAGTAGTCAGAAGACGTTCATGAGATAAAGGCATCATTCTCTCTCAAGTTTCTGGATGCCTGCCCAAATCACAGTCATATTTTCATATTTGTCAGCTCAAAGAGACTCTTTTATAATAGCAAATAAAAATTAAGTGTTCACACGGGGCTTCAAAGCAAAATTCTTTCAGCGATGATGCATAAAGCACACTATACATCTTTCTTTAGGAGGCTTTGCTGCCTCAGATTCGACATGCAAACTGGTCACATCACAGAGCTAAAGTGCATGGGGACAATGACTGCTGTGACTGGACTTTTAAAAATTAGGCGACTTATGCAGAGAACTCTCACATGGGTGAATTCACTGCCTTTTCCTAGAGGGGGCGTTTTTTTCAGTAATGTCTTTAGCAAGAGACATGGAACTGCAGAGAAACCAGACATGAAAAGAGAAGACAATTAAGAGCCTTTGGAACTTGGTGGATGCCGCAGAATAAAGAAGTAGGTCATTAATAAGTGAAGGTGAAAATGTCTACTGAACCATCCAAGGCCAGTGGGTGTTACTCGGTTCACGGTAAACACACTCACATCCTAGCGCGTCCCCACTTACCGAAGGCACTGTTTTCTTTACACCCACCCCCTGTTCAGGAGCAGTGATTGCTAATATGTAGACACATGCTTGTTCAGGGTTGAAGTAGTGATAAGTAGTGATTTAAATAGTTTTGAATTATTAACGGTAGGATACTGCTCAGCCCCCTAGCGGACTAGACAGTACAAAAACAAGCTCCTCCCTCCTCTTTAGCAAGGTCGAGCATATGACTTTTTTGAAAGAACAGTTTTACATGTCTCTTTAGGGAGATACTGGAGGCCCCTTAGCACTTCAGTGCCTGGGACAGTGCCTAGCAGACAGTTCTCAGGGACTTGTTGAGAGAGATCTCTGAAATGAAGCTGAATGTTTTCAGTATTCCTGCATGAATTTGGGGATACAAAGGACTACCAGCAAGGACCAAGGAATTTATTCACATCTGATTTGCATGTGGGTAGTCCTCTCTCCCCCAAGTAACAACAACAAAAAGCTGCAAATCCTACATAATCTCAAGAGATGCCAAGTGGGAAAAAAAAAAATAAAAAGGAAAAAAAAAAAAAAAACCTAAGAAATCAACCACGCAAGAATTAGCTTTCTGAGAGAGATGGCTATGTAGAGCCCATAAAACAATTTTCTTTTATAAACATTCATGTTAGGCCCTGTTTCTGAGAAGCAATGTTCACAGCTAAGGAGGCAAGGTCAAACCACCATTTACTTCCTCGGACCTTTCAGTGTTTTCCGTGTGTGGTGTGTGTGCATGCACACACATATGTCTTCAACTTCATGGTGTAGACGTCCTATCTGTGTCGCATGTCACAGATGAAGGATGCCCAGAGAGAGATTTAGCAAACTGCTCCTGGTTCACACTGCTGGGAAGCGGGAGTGACTTTCAAACTCAGACTTCTCTGATCCTAACATCTCTATGTGTAATGACGACATTGATGTCTGAGCTTTGGGGCAACCGCAGGGAATTAAAACAAAGTGGGTTTCAATCACAGCTGAGCCTGCTACCTGAATGATTGGAAGCAAATCTCTGTTTTGTTATCTGAAAAAAATAATAAAAAATGAATAATACATAATAACAATATCCATCTTTCAGAGTTGCTATGGGTATTAGGAGGAATGTTTTAGAAGGATCTGATAGCTGTTATGTTGACATTGTTATTATCACCATCACTACAAAGAGTGGAGAATTCTGAAACTGACTTGAGGCTGGCAACCTACGTTTCTCACTTGATTGGAGCACGCCACCTGCATGTCACCGGAGGACAAGAGCTGGTCAGGCCGGGGCAGTTCTGTTCTGACTGGCAACCAGACGTTAAGGTCAGAACTCTGGCCCTGTGGCATCTTTGCTCAGTACTGTGGGCATCACCCTATGCTAGCTCTCATTTGTTTTACTTTAAAAGACCAAACTAATTCCAAACACAGCTAATCAAATCCAAACCAAATAAGGAAAGAAACTGCTCCTCCTTTGCAAGGAACCATAAAATAGGAATGCAGAAAACACACACTTTTGGAAAAAAGTCAACAGAGAAAACGCAATGCTCTTTGGGTACACAGTTCCCCAAGGGAACACAGACCTGATGGAACTGAAGGAAACACCCACTTGGTAGAGAACCCTGCCAAGGGCTCTCTTGCCCCAGGGTTCCATGTCAATGGCTTGTACCTCTGGCACGGTGACCAGCTACAAAATGGACCTCCCATAGATCCCAAATGATAAATTAAGTATCTGAGAAAGAAAAGGTTATTGGGAACTAAGTATAACACACACACACACACACACACACACACACACACACACAGAGAGAGAGAGAGAGAGAGAGAGAGAGAGAGAGAGAGAGAGAGAGAGAGAGAGTAGATGTATCCAACCTTCTTATTAAATAATAAACACAGAACCAATGCAAAGAAGAAAGCCAAGAGGTCAGAGCTAAGAACTAAAACCTTACCCTTCCTCCTGCGGTGGTCCTACCTCTCCGAACCAGAGCTACCCCTGTGTTAAAGTCTTTATATAGAGTTCCTGTCCTGCCTTCTCATTGGTTGTAAACCCAACCACATGACCGCCTCCTCACAGCCTGTCTGTATAGGCCTCCAGGTTTTCCATGATTGGTATTAAGATTAAAGGCATGTGTATCCAATAATGGCTGTATCCCTGAACACACAGAGACTTACCCAGCTCTGCCTACCAAGTGCTGGAATTACAAGCGTACGCTACCACTGCCCTGGTTTCCTATGGCTTGCTAATAGCTCTGACCCCCGGGCAACTTTATTTATTAACATACAAATAACATTTTAATACAAATAAAATATCACCATAAGAGAGAGAGAGAGAGAGAGAGAGAGAGAGAGAGAGAGAGAGAGAGAGAGAGAGAACGATGTAAGTTGAAAAGGCTCACGTGATTTTCGGCACTTCATACCACTTCTTTCTATGATGGCTTTCTTTCTATGATGATTCTTAGGTCAGTAGTTTAAACAATATTCAAAATATTTAAGACCAAAACTCCTATGAATGCACACAAATTAAAACCCACCAACCTGCTAAACAAATAAACAAAAATGAAGCATAATATACCCAAGCTATGCCATCAGGGCAGGCTAGAGCACGGGGAGAAAAGTCCAGGGGTGGTGGGGTGGTGTTGTGAAGGGACTTCCCATCCCCAACAGTGCCATTACTGAGCCAAGCACAGCACCCACACCCTCTGGGGTACACAGTGTCCACGGGATCCACACTAGGAACAGACCAACGCTCCAACACATTCTCAGAAACAGTGGTCATCATCGGAGGTACAACTAATACTACAATATTGACAAGATTTTCTCTTGATCTAGAGGCTTATCTAATAAAATCCTTAAATCATATGGTGTGTCGATTTTAGGAGAACCTATTAGGAATTCAGAAAAACCTACAAACATGTAGAACGACCTTGTTTTCACTCTTCTTTAAGGACATACAAGTTGTTCGTCTACATTTCTCCTTGGTTACTATGCTAAAAGGCAAACAATTAAGGTGGTACCAAGACTATATGCGGCACGGCACAATGGAACTACAGTCCTGTACGCCAACTTCGGGTCCTCCTGCTACATGCATGGGTAGGTACTCCGACATTCGTTGTGTGTGCAAAGAACGAAGAAAGCACATTTTAAAACAGGCTCACCCATCTTCCTATCGGTAACCTCTCCTTTACCGTCGCCCAGCAATCTCTTGCCGAGGGGTTCCAACTCTCAGAAGTCAGGACTGATTTTTCCACCAGGACTGCAGTGTGTCGTACTCCTCAGTTTACTATCCCCGCAATTCATAGTCAACCAGGGTGAGTTATTTAGAGTTCTTTTTCTGTGCTTATGTGGATCTCATTTCCCCATGCAGATTTCTTAACCTAATAACATGGTGTTAGATTGTTCTCATTTGAAGATTTCCTCCTCACTGGTCAGGGTGAACACGGCAGATATGCTAGGGTTTCTTCTGAGACACATACCCAAGTGTCATCTTCTGATGTGACACCGTTTCTTTCCAACTTCTAATACTTGGTACATTTAATAACAGTTTAATGCGCACATCGTACAGCGGGCTTCATCTCATTGGGTCTTAAGAATATTTATTTTTATTTTATATGTTTGTGTTGCCTGCATGTGTGTTTGTACACCATGCACACGCAGTGTCTGTGGAGGCCAGAAGGGGCAGTTGGAGCTCCTGGAACTAGAGTTACAGAGAATTGTGAGTCACCGTGTGAGTGCTAGGAATTGAACCTAGGTCCTTTGGAAGAGAAATAAATGCTCTGAAATTGCTGAGCTACCTCAAGCCCCTCATAATGTCTTTGTAGTTTCAATGTTGTATAAAAGCAAACCGTTTCATAAAAGTTTAAGGTTTTATAAAAAAAAGTTTGTTATATTGTTCCCTGAAGTTCTTCAGTTATCAAATTAGCAAATTTAATTAAGGATTCCCTTAAAGTGTCTGGGAGACAGTGTTTTATTACTTATTTTAAAATAATGAATTGTTTTGTAAAAGATCTTGTGTGTGTATGTGTGTATGCGTGTGTGTGTGTGTGTGTGTGTGTGTGTGTGTGTGTGTGTGTGTGTGTGTGCCTGTGTGTGTATGTGAGCTGTGCATGGGCAAAAAGGTGTGAGCAAAGATTAAAAGAGGGCATTGGGTTCTCTAGAGCTGGAGTTACCATAAGTGCTGGGATTAGGACTCTGGTCCTCTGAAAGAGCACCAAGTGCTCTTAACCACTGACACATCTCTCCAGTCCCTTGAAACGATTTTTATCTTACAAAATGTTAGTGGTTTATTTCATAACCTTACTTATTTGTCAAACCAAAACATTAGTCATTCTTCTACTTCTTTTCCTCTACTCCTGCATGAGTCTCTTAAAAATATTTAAAATATGAAGAAATCCAGTATTACACATCATTAAGCTATGACCAAATTCACAAAAAAGTGCCCACAATCCTTAAAAACACGACTATGTATACAGAAAACACGGGAAACCTACTGTTCTCAGGAAAGAACAGAATGGAACAGAAAATAAATGAATTCCCACATCTGAGGTAGATTTTCTTTTTATAGGAGGTCAAATAAGTTCATGCAGGAAAACCCCACAGAATGGGCCTGTCATTAAAAGTAAATGAAGCAAGGATTATTGGGTTTAAATTGTTTTCTTTAGAGACAAAATGTTTTTCGAGGGCTTTAGCCAAGTCCACCGTGATAAGTGATGCCCATGTCTGCTTTTGCCACGGATCACAATTCTCTTTGGCAACTCCACAGTCCAGTGGCTCTGGCAGGATGGATTCGAGCTGGATCAATTCTCCAGTACAGGGACTCCTAGAATACTTTCCAATGAACTTTCTTATTTGGATGAACTAGTGGATAAAAAGAAGCAAGGTGCACATTCTTGATGGGGCACGGGTTATTCAGTTGGTGTTCCCCCTTTCTCTTCTCCTGTCTTCCCTTCCGTTTCACAGTCTCTGCCCTCCAGGTGTTGGCTACTTACTCTCACATTCACTGTTCTCCTCTGACTCCCCCCATATCCACCCTCTTCAGCAACACTCTGCTCTTGCCCTTTCTTAGGTCAACAGCTCCTCAGATCGTGGTAGGGTGGCAGAATTTCATGTCCACGCCATCCCCTCCACACTGGCATTCCGACTGGCTTGTGCACACTGTCACAGTCACCCCAAGTTCACATGTGCATCTACTCTCTTGTGTCTGGAAAAGGAAACCACTGTTTCTCTGCAGTTACCCACCACCTCTGGCTCTTCCAGTCTTTTTACTTCCTCTTCTGGGATGGTCCCTGAGCTTCGTGGGCAGGGGTGTGATATCCATGTACCACTGTGGATGACTTTTACACCTGGGTGCTAGAATGTCCCAGGATGAAGGACTGAGTCATGAGAAGAATGAAATCAGATACTTAAACATTTTCAATGTGTGATGGCCAGAGTCAAGAAGAAGTTGTAGAAAATGTATTCAAGAGGGGATCTTACATGGCCTTAGACCTATATATGGGAAATACTACCATGTGTGATAAAGAACCAAATACATGCCAGAGTTTGAATAAATCCTTGGGCTTTAGCTAAAAAGAGTTTCGTAAATCTTATCAACGGCACTGACAAGTATGTGTGGGGCTCAAGAGACTCAGACTACAGGAGGAAAATTTGGAAAGCAAAAAAAGGACCAGAGTGTCTGGTGTCACCTCACTACAATGTCAGCTATGTCCTATCCTGACCAGTGCCTTATCCCCTTTCTTCTATAACTGCTCACTTGCTGAGGCAGAAGCCCATCACCTCAGTAGTGCTCATCACCTCAGTATTTCTTGCTCATCATTGTACACCTAAAGTCTAGTCAAGCGTTTGGCCAGTACAAGGTGTTCAAAATGGAGATGAGAAAAATATGGCTAACCAAGAACCCAATAACACTGCGGCGCTAGCCAGAGAAAGGCCAACCTGAGTTCACTGCCTCTGTGGATTCTTCCCCTGGGATGGACTTGATGCTTAGAAAGAAAGAGGCGTAAGCCAAATGCTCAGTGTTGACTCCAAGGCAAAAGAGGTCCTGTGGGCAAAGTTTGCAGCTTCCACAGGAGATGTGGGTCAGTTTCCACTTCTCCGCTCACTCAGTCCTCCCTCTTATGGTCATCTCATCCTTGAGTCCTCTCTATTCAGAGGTGTCTTCCACGTTCTTTACTTTCTGTTCTAACCAATCACTGCCATTCCCACCGGTCCCTGAGCTCTGCACTGGTAATGTTTTGCAGATAAATATAGGCATGTTTGCTGTTTATTGAGAATGTGCACATGAGTTAAAACACATAGCGGTACCAGATACTTTATCTTTTAGGTGTTAAACCCTTAGAGTCAAGGTCTGTTGTTTCCTTAATGTAATCTTTGGTTAGCTAACTTGGTTTCTTTGGGTCGTGGGTGGAGGTTTAACTTCCACATGAATTACTTAAGCTTTCTTACTATTGCCTCAAACTACTATCACCTCAGGCATTATTGGTGCACTAATAACGTTAAAACAGGCCAATAATCTACATTGGACTAAAAATTTCCAGCTGCTACTACGAAAACTGTATGGTAAAAAGAAGAGCAGGGAAATTCCAAAGCACCTGAAAAATGAGTTCAGAAAACAAAAAGGTTTATATAATCTAAAATTCCTTACTGCAGAAATATGTAAATATATATTTAAACTTGAAATATATGGTCATTCCTATTAAATGTAAAGTCAAATAAATTTATGTTAAAGTAAAATGTAGTCTTCGCATTCTACTAACCATAAACACAGACGTTCAGAGCTGGGAAGGATCTCGCAGGCCAGACTCTCATTCGGGAGCTGAAATAAATGAAGCTTAGCAGGGGACTGAGGTACACAGTATCGTCCAGAAGTGAAGACAAGTGGTTCGGAAGCCAGAGGACCAGAGGACCAGAGCTTGACCTTCTGCTGAGCCTACATTTGACCTGGCCCTTCCTTCTCTCAGCAGGCGGGAACTGACTAGGAAAGTTGACTCTTCAAACCTCAGTTTCCTTATATGTCAGGGGAGAGAAGGTCCTGATGCCTACCAAGAGGGGGTGTGACTATTCAAAAGGACAAATGTGAAGTACCTAGCCCAGAACCAGGTTCAAATGAGAGAATTAAACTAGGGTTTAAAAAAAACTTTGCCTAAACCCTAGTGGGAGAACCTTAAAAATCACCATTTAAGAAGATTTTAGAAAAAGTTAACAGAAACCCACCAAGTTAAGAAGAACACCATAGTAGAATCTTTACAAAGTGGTGTTTAGGTATGGAAAATTCCAAGAAAAAAACAATCTGCCCTGGAGATGGGTGAGTCAGGTGGATAAATCCTGAAAACTATGAGGAGTGACTCCAATTTAGGAAACACGGACCTGGTTTGGTATTTTGGCAGCGTGAGAGAAAAGACTGAAGAATCTATCCAGAGTAAAGACCCTTCATGGACACATGCCTGGGAGGGAAGGAGAAGAGAAGGGAGATGAGTCATCACCAAGCAGAGCTAATTAATTATAGACAAACTCCATTAGAACAGAATATGAAGGAGACTAACAAATTCAATCACGGATGTGAGATCTCATTACTGTGAAACTAATGAAATAAGGACAAGGGCTGGGATGAAGGGGAGGCGAGCCAATGGCCAACTGTGTTAAATCTGGGGTTGTGCTAACAAGGTCTGTCTGTATCAGGGCCGCTGTGTATTGACCATAAGTCAAAGGGTACACACAGAAAAAGAGAATAAGTAAGATTCCATTGAGTGTGTGAGTGAGCTGCAGGGTGCAAGGTAGAGAGTGATACTGGAGAAAGGATGCTCAGGTGGCACTTCCTTCCCTCATGAGGGCTGATGATGCCATGGCTGAGGTACACAGATTTCCCTTCGCCCCAGCAAACCATATAAAAGCTGCTGAGGTAAGGTTACGCAAGGGAAGAAAGGATCTGGGCTCATCTTTTCATTCAAAACCAAACCAATGAGGGGCTGGCAAGATGGTTCAACAATGGGTAAAAGTGTCTGCCACCAAGCATTCAACCCCCATGACGCACACGGTGGAAGAAGAGAGCTATCACCCGACGTTGTCTTCCGACCTTCACACGTGTGTGTACCCCCACTCCACAGACAAATCAATGAAATAAAAACAAACGAAGTCTTGCTATCATCTCAATGAACTGGAAAAATAACCCATAGGCAGAGAGGGCAAACCCCATGGGCTTACTCCTCCAGAGAGACACATGTGTGCAGAAGTAGAGCACAGCTCAGTCAGGACTCTAACACATTACCGAAAGGAGCAGCAAAGCCCGGATCATGCAACCAACTGTAGGAAGGCCTAACTCTACCTCCACCTCTTCCCCAGGACATGGGACCTCAGGTCTAGTCAGCGAAAGTCAGTGAAAGAGGCAATGAACCAATGTTAGAAAACAGACAGAGGGTCCCCACCAGGGTCTTTATATTAAACTTAAGAGTAATGGAGAGAAAAGAATAGTAACTAATCAGGGAAATAGGAGAAGGGTTGCGGGGGTTGAGAGAAAGGGGAGGATGTAAAGGAAGTAAGAAAACATGGCCCTTTCCACCTCTCCCCAAGTCCCTATGAGGGCTCTGCCCTATAGGATTGAAGAAAATATAGATGGATACATGAATACGAGTAAGATCAAATGAGAGATCAAAGGAGGAAACAGTGATGAACACAATAATACTATCATGGAATACACAGATTAAAAAGAAAAGACACAGACCAGGCTGAAAGACTCAGGGGCAGACGAAAACTGTCGGAGCTTGAGATAGCGGGGGTGAAGTGGACACAGAGATTAAGGGATGGAGAACAAACGATGGGACTGTCCAACCGACGGAGCCGCAGCCCACCAGGAGGTTCTTTAACCAGGACTAGTGACATCTCCTGCCTGATCACAGTCATGGGTATCTGAAAGACTCCTTTTAGAAGCTAACAGTACAAAACAGGCCAAGTGGTGGGCAAAAATCTACCCTGATTTATTTGTAGCTTGATAGATCTGGTATTGGAACTGTGGCTGTCCTGGAATGAAGCATGTTAAACCTGGTCCTTTACAGTACTATTCAGTGAATTAAAAAGAGGAGTCTGCAAGCAATCTGGTAATATAAAACGATCAGTTTATGTAGTTAGAGTCTTTCTCTAGTAGATTTCCAAGGTAGCTGCAGTTATAATAGTGAAACGGTTACATCCAATTGGACATACTTTTATTAAAGGAACTATTAAGATAGTTCACTTATTTTTATATATTGACTTTTTTTTGTTACTGATGCTCATATACTTCCTAAAGCACTTGTCCAGAAGCACAGAGCAGATAATCTGTAGGTAAGTGAGTCATAATTATATCTATTGATCCTTCTCTCATACCGATGAGAATTCAATTCTCTGAGAAGTGCTACACTTTAATGAGACATGCTACAAAGAATACACATGCATGTGCTGGATAGTTTATGTCAACTTGACACAAGACAAAGACATCGGAGAGGAGGGAACCTCAAGTTAATGCCTCTATAAGATCAGGCTGTGGGCATTTTCTTAATTAGTGATGGATGGGGGAGGGCCCAACCAAATGTGGGTGGTGCCACCCCTGGGCTGGTGGTCCTGGGTTCTATAAGAAAACAGGCTGGGTAAGCCATGTTGAGCAAGCCAGTAAGTAGCACCCCTCCATGGCCCCTGTAGCAGCTCCTACCTCAAGGTCCCTGCTCTGCTGGACTTTCTTTCTTGACTTCCTTCAATGATGAACAGTGATATGCCAGTCTAAGCTCAATAAATCCTTTCCTCCCCAACTCACTTTTTGGTCATGGTGCTTCATAGCAGCAATAGAAACCCTAACTAATACAATGCACATGATCTGGAACTCAAAAAGCTTTCTAAACACACACACACACACACACACACACACACACACACACACAGAGAGAGAGAGAGAGAGAGAGAGAGAGAGAGAGAGAGAGAGAGAGAGAGAGAGAGCACTGCCATTGGCTACAATTCTAAAGAGGACTGGTTATACAAATTTTCTGTTTCATGTGTCCCTGGTTATAAATAACACGTGATGAAAAACATTTCATGATCTTTAAGAAAATCCTAAATAAACTAAAAGCTGCCTAAGTCCTGCCACATGGAGAGTGCCTGATAAACATCAGTTATGTGAATAACACTCAGTATGTGCAAGGCAACCATTTAAGGTAGGCTTTCCATTGGACAGAGCATTGCAAATTCCCTGCGGCAGCCACTATACCCCATTCCATGTTGCTGGTAGACTCAACATGTGACTAGCACGCTACTCAGTATCCAAAATGCAATAGGAAAAGGCATTTTACTTATGAATATATGGGAATAATGGGGGCTAACCTGCTATATAACTAAATATGCATAATAAAGGATGCATTTATAACAGCTTGACTTGTATTTTTGCATGAAAAAGAAGATGTTTGCCAATTTAAAAAGCTGCTGTATTTGAATCTATATTAGAACTGAAGAACCAACGTTTACAATGTGCTCTCTAGTTTCAGGAGGGGTAGCTTCTCTGTCACTGGAAATGTTGACACGGAGGACAGCATGTGCGTGATCAAACACACTTCACTCACACAGCCTTAACGGGCTTATTTGTATTCCAAGGGTATGTCTACTTGAACACTGGTCTGTTTCATAGCTCTCACTTTTGAAGGGCGTTGACTTAGTCCAAAAATGCCATTGGCATGTGTACAAAAGTTAACCTCTGTTTTCAAACAGAACCAAAGGAACATAGTGCTGACAGGAGAGCCTACCACATCAGCTCCGAACACAACCTTTTCAGCTCAATGAAAGCCTCCCCAAGGCTGAAATATTCTAAGTGACTCTCCTCCCAAAAGTCTGATGCATATGTGTGAAGAGAGAAAAGCACAAGAGAAAACGAGGAACACATGGACAGTGGGGCAGGTCAGTGGCTTTGCTAACAGAGAGGCTTGATTAGCTCCTGTGCCGACATTTATTGGCATTCATTAGGTGAGACCCAGCACAAGGCTTTCCATTGGACAGAGCATTGCAAATTCCCTGTGGCAGCCACTATACCCCATTCCATGTTGCTGGTAGACTCAACATGTGACTAGCACGCTACTCAGTATCCAAAATGCAATAGGAAAAGGCATTTTAAAACAAAACCAACCCCAATCACCTCACATACATGTCATCATTTGATGAATATGTGAAGAACCAAGTGCCAAAGGAAGGCTGGGTGCCCAGGAGAGTCAGGAGGACCTTCTAAGCTAAAGGGACACTTGACAGAAGAGCACATGATGGGAGGCTTGTTATAGCTGTAGGCTGGCCCAACAGAAGCATGGTGTCTCAGACAGAACAGGGATCTCAGCAATTTTCTCTTTTGTTGGCATAAGCTCATATAATCTATTTTACTTTCTAGCATTTGATTACCATCAAAACACATCACTTCTTCATTTTGGAGTGAGCATGAAGTAGGGTTTCACCTCACGTTATCTCTCTTACCCATCCCAGGTAAGTTAAAATAAACCACTGTACTTACTGCCTTATGTACTCGATAATAGATCTTCCAATGTGAATCTTCTTTGATATTTTAAAAATTAAATTTAAGCAAAGTTCATGTAAATCAATAGGTCACAGTGAATCCTGAAACACATTCCCACAGTGATACTTGGAATATGTTCCTTCTGGATTTTATTAACATAATGTCCTAAGCATCGAGTGCTCTACAATATTCTCCAATAACAACCGAAACTCCAGCGTGAAAGCAAGCAGCAATTAAAATCCCAGAGACAGAAGAATGGAGACTAGGAAACAACAGCATTCGTGCCTCGTTCTCTGGGCCACAGACATAGCTGGGCCACTGACTCTGCCCGAGGGCCAAATCCAGTCCACTGCCTGGTTTTGTATGGCCCATGGGAACTACAAACAATTTTCACAATTTTTAATGAGGGGGAAAAAATGAAAATAACAATAGTATTTTGTGACATATAAAAGTTAGATGAAATTCAATGTTGATATCATAAATATTCATGGGAACATACCCACATCCATTTGTTCATATATATTCTTTGGCGCTTTGGTTTCACAGAATTGAGTATGGGACTCTGAGTATGGTCTGCAGAGCCTGGAATACTTACAATCTGACCCTTCCAGAAGAAAGCTGCAGCCTGAGTGTGACCTGAGCTGCCAACAGCATCAGTGGTTGCTACCCCATCATGGAATACAAAATCATACACTCAGAGACGCCCAGTTGCCATGTTGCTTACATGCTTTCTTTCAACGACTATATTTATCATCTTACATACTGGTGTAAACATTTTGTGGACTGGCATCGGTCTGCAGACTTTATTTTTAAAAGCACTGATCTAGATAATACAAGAATACCTTCACACACTTTCTGGAAAACTTCCCTTCCTTTCCACATACTTTTGATGTGATGACCACTAAAAATACCAGTAAATAAATACATAGAGACCTGGACAAAATTAGTTTCCACATGGAGCTTTTGCTCTTTGAATAAATGCTTTAAAATTAAACTGTTTCTTCCTTACCCGCTGCCACATTATATAACGGCTTGTTACTCTCTTAGGCTTTGGATAAAAGAAAAAATATTTCTTTTATATTTTGTACTTTGGGGAATAGTAACTCAAATTTCATAAACAGCACAATTAGTACAAATGTCTTTTGGACAATCTGTGCTGTAATTTTGGAAATTGTATGCGAAAGAGAGTGAAAGGACCCGAGTCCTTACATAGACAAAAACAGTTTATGTTTAAATTTCTAAAAGGTTGAAAAGATTTCTCCTTATGCTTACTTTATACTAGCAAAGTCCCTTGGCATGTCAAAGGCCACAAAAGTAATTTTTAGCTTAGGTACAAAACGTGCTTTGGGCCTGTTTTATATGAGACTCTCTGGTTTTAGTGTGCGTTTAAAAAAAAAAAAAGAATGTGAAAAAAACTACCTCCATGATTTTTTTTTATTGGCTCAAAGTTAGTAGTGATTTATTTTTAAATTTCAATCCTTAACTCTAGGGAAATGCCTTTTTAATTCTACTGCAATTTTTGTTTAAGACATGAAATAATCCCTCCATGTTTTTAAACATGAAGAAAGATGAAACCCCATTACCTTGCCAATGGCTTTATTACTTTATTTATATTATATAGGTGTTAAATGAAAACCATTCAAATAAGAAACAGCGTCAGGCTTTCACAACCTCAGAAGAAAAGGAACTGTGGTAAGGGTCGCAAGGTGTATTTAAGTATGTGACAAGAGCAAATGACCCTGGAACCTGTTTTATTAGATGACAGATAGGAAAATGTTCTCTATTTGTTGTCACGTAAGAATGCTGTTGCTAGCAAAAGAAGGAGATTTCAAAGCTGAGGGAATATAAAACTTCCGTAGAGTGAACCCCTGCAAACCTCTGCCTCGCTGTGCAGCTCCACCACCATAAAGCAGTCAAACAGTGAGATCTCCTCGTTCAAAACGATGACATAATGTTTATAAATATTTATGTGCACACTGAACTCTTCATTACCAGGAAATACAGCTGTGGTATAGAAGAGGAAATTGAAACCTGATTGGAAGCTTCACTGTGCCAATTACAAGGCTCAGCAATCCTGCAGAAGTTACCTACTCAACTCCTCTGGTCCTGCTTCTCTGGAAAATAGAAAACATCCTATCTATCTCATAGGAATGAAGGAAGGCAATACAAGTGTCTTGGGAACTAGAGGAAGCTATAAAGATATATGAATATAAATGTAAGGTGCTAGTGTTACTGAGTAGGGCTCTTACTATAAATTGTATGTATAACATTTTAGTAACTAAGGCGAGTCTATTATATAGCAAAATTAACTAGGTTGTTTGTATAATTTAATACTCTTTTCAAATATCACTACTTAATTTTTGAAAAGATTTGTTTATCTTATTTTATGTGTCTGAGTGTTTTGCCTGCATGTATGTATGTGCATCACATGTATACTGGCTCCTGTGGAGGTCAGAAGAGAGCCTTGGATCCCCTGGAGCTGGAGTAACAGATGATTGCGAGCAACCATTTGCTGGGAACTGAACCCAAGTCCTCTTGCAAGAGCAACATATGCTCTTAACTGCTGAGCAATTTCTCCAGCCCCTAATATTACTACTTTTTGAAGCGGAGACTATATGGAGATGAGCTCTCAGTAGATCTAATGTTGCACAGAATTTAAAGTAACTGTAGCTGTAATCAGTGTTATTGATGTTATTATTAAGGTGCTATGAGGTCAAACAGCATGACAGTATGACAAGGTGAGGGAAGGGGAGGAGGATCGGAAACAGAATAACTTTTCTGGTTTGTTTATATCTGAAAGGAGACAATGGCCATGAGAAGGTGAGAACAAGTCTATCTTTCTACAAATGGCTATAGGAAAATATCAAATAACAGAGCCACAATTAATATGGATATAAAATAAATTCTCTGAACCATCACGATACTCCAGCCCCAGTTTCTAGAGCGACAAGCAACATAAATATGTAGGCATGTTAAGCTTTAATGTACTCAGGGCTTCGGCTTAAAAGTTAAGACTAAAATGTCAAGTGGCATCGGATCCCATTAGCCTTATGTACCTGTGAATTAATATTTAGATAGAACTCCACTTTCAAAGCCTAGGATCAAGAGCTCTGTTCTGCCGGGCAGTGGTGGCGCACGCCTTTAATCCCAGCACTTGGGAGGCAGAGCCAGGCGGATCTCTGTGAGTTCGAGGCCAGCATGGTCTGCAGAGCGAGATCCAAGACAGGCACCAAAACTACACAGAGAAACCCTGTCTCAAAAAAAGACAAAAAAAAAAAAACCCAAAACCAAAAAACTAACAAACAAAAGCTCTGTTCCATATAAGAGATGATATCTTCCAGTTTTCCTTTCTTTTGAATTATCTTTAATTTTTTATTCCATTTATTTATTTAGTGTGTGCGTGTATGCACACCTAAGTGTCATAGACTGCTTGGGGAGGTCAGAGGACGGCTTGTGGGAGTTCTCTCCTTACACTATGTGGGTCCCAAGGATTGAACTCAGGTCATTAGGCTTGGTGGCAGGCGTCTTAGTCACTGAACCATCAAATCAGCCCACCTCCTTTCTTTTTTAGTTTTCAAAGATAGCTGTCTTTCTCTTATTCCTATAAGTAGATACACTGTTATGGGTGTCCTAGAGTTTGGAATAATACATTTAAAGGATGACATTAGGAATGTGGCCCAGTTTTTAAGCAAAATGGCCACAGTCATTTTATCCATTCATCATCCAGAAATGCATTCCTTACTCTTGGGAGCCAAGACCTATGTCAAGGTGTAGAATTTGTATCTAGATTTCTCATTACCTGGGGATGAATAGGCTAACTATGTTTTAATAATATGCTATAACTATGCTCTAATAATATCCCTAAGTTCCATAGCCTAACTCTACAAAATCACCTTTCCCCTCCTTGTAGCTTGTGGGTTTACCACAGGGCCATATTTTGGGGCTAGAGGTATCTGCCCTTTGTTTATTTTCTATGTATATCTAAGTCAAGGACTGGAAAATACCAAGAACAAAAAATAGGATAGATACTTTTATTTAAAATAATGCTATGGGCAGGTTTAAAACTTTTTCAGTTTCTGCTTGGGCAAGTAGAAACATTAGTAAGTAGGATCACAGACTATGGAAGTCATTATAAGGGTAAGGAGTATGACCATAAAAATAAATCTGTTCTATTGCTTGCTATTATATTTTAAAATAATATCTTTTACCCCAAAATGCTTGGGATTAAATTATTTTATGTTTCAGATAGTTTAGAATTTTGAAATATCTGCACAATGAGGTAGCTGGGGACAGGACCCAAATCTAAACTCAAATCCATTTCTACTTTACACATACTTGATGCACGGCCTGAAGGTGATTTTGTACAATGCTACAGCACTCGTATCTTAGCCTATCCAATGAGGTCAGGGTGTGGCATTTTCCCCTTGTGGCATCATGATGGCACTCAAAACGTTTCTAACTGTGGAGATTTAAATCTATTGTTGGCTGTGATGCATAAAAAATGAAAACGAGGGGAAAGTGTCCAGTTCTGTTAACCACGTGGTTGAAGAATAAATGGCTTTTTAAGTAGGAGATAAAAACATGCACTGGTTTAGAAAATGCACCAGCAGAGAAAGCCATGAGGCAGAAGACTATTATCTTCCATCCAAGACTCACTCTCCAAACTACCCCTGACTATGTGTATTGTATCTGCGTGTATCTACCCGCCTCCAAAAATCCAAACTGTTGTTTGAAGACGGGTCAACTGTATATATTAACTCACTGTATATATTTTCAGAAAATAGACACAAAACAACAACTACCATTCAGACTTCTACAACCTGTCCACTGTTTTTGATTATTTTATCTTAAACATGTTTTAACAGCAATACATAGGAACTAACTGTAATTTTTTTTTCAGGCGTTGCATGGTATTCTATTGTACAGAGGTAATACAGTTAATCTAACCAGTTCCCTACTGAGAGATACTTAGGCTTTTCACGAGTTGTTACTATGTCAGCAACATTTCAATGGACACCTATCTGCATAAAGTTTTGTGTATTTCTTCAAGTGTATCTCTAGAGGAAATAGAAAGTATTGTATTTTTGACAGGCATTAGCAAAGTGTTCTCTAACATGCTTACATAATCTGTTCTAGCAAACGGCAGGAAATCACAGATCCATAATTTAAAAGGTATGGTATAACTTGGCATGGTGGTATTAGCCTGTAACCTCAGAAACTGGGACATAAATATAGGAGCCCTTCTTGCCTCGGAACAAACAAACAAACAAAAACAGCTATGATGATGTCATGTGTACTGCTGGATGTACTCTGCTTCTGGAGCTACTATAATTTATACAGTTACCATTAACGACAACAAAATAGAGCTGAAACTCTGTGTTACCAAACAACATGAACTCACCGAGAAAGTCATAGTCATTGCTATAGAATCGTCTATAAGAATGATCTCGAGAGCTGGAAGTGAGCCCAGTGTCTATAATTGGAACCACACAAGAGTGTGTTGTCAGTGTTTGAACAGTAAGTTTCATCTGGAAACTTATCTGAATCAGCTTGTAAAAAATCTCAAAACCTAAACATTTGTTCACTGCCCCCATGCAAGGGTCAGTGAGAAGTATATCTCAAATGTGTACACGTTTTCCCCCCATCAAAAGTAGTGAGAAATCATTCACGGAGGTGTTCGAGTTAAATGATGTGACTGATTGGCGTCATCATTTATCATGGTTGCACGTAAACTGGTCTAAGGCCTAGAGGATACATGAGAGTCTTAGGGCCCACTTTAATTGATGAAGCTGCCACCCTATGGATATCCAGAGAGAGGAAGCAATAACAGTTGGTGGCAAAAAAGGAGTTAGCGGGCAGTGGTGGCGCACGCCTTTAATCCCAGCACTCGGGAGGCAGAGGCAGGCGGATCTCTGTGAGTTCGAGGACAGCCTGGTCTACAGAGCGAGATCCAGGACAGCCAGAGCTGTTATTATCCAGAGAAACCTGTCTCGAAAAAAAAAAAAAAAATGGAACAAAAAAGATATCAAAATAAGCCAAACTCAAACCAAATGAGGCCTATAAATCTACTTTTTTCTACATAGTAGTGTGAATTCGGGTCTTTTAGAGCAGAGAATCGGGTCACCTAACTCCTTATCTCTAAAAGGTACTGAGAATAAACTATGGAGCCCAGGAGGTACTGCATGCATCTGGACTGCCACCACTCTGTGGCCTCTGTGACGCCAGTATGGAGAGCAGGCCTCAAGAAACAGGAGTGTTTCCTAGGACACAGACGAACCCAGAAAGGTAATGAAGGATGGGGAGCATCTGACGGTAGAAAGTGACACTAATTAGCACATCTATCCCTTTCTCAAATGAACAATGAACATGTTATCTCCAAGAAAGAAGATCAGAGCACACTCGTCAGATTTCCAGATTAAGGTTTTGGTTTTCCAAGCCCTTTTTTTTCTTCAGACTTTGGCATGGTAAAAATACATCTTGAAACCCTTATTCAAGAACTGAAAAATTGAAGTTCGTCTGCTTTGGGTGAAAAATAGCATTTCCCCATAGGAGCCAGCACAGAAAATCATACAGTCCTCTAACAACCAAGATGAGGTTTCGCTTTGTTTTCTCATCCAATTTATGAATTTCATGGAAAATCAACTCATACAGAATAAAAAGTGAAGGATATAAAACTGACTTTAAAATGCAGCCCGGATATTTCATATCCTCGATAATTGATCACCACGAGAATCCTGGAAATAGATGGCAAGATCTTCTCCAGCAAGAATTTGTCTTATTTTTTAATGTTCCAAGACTCCTATGTGAGCCCTGTGATTGTTTTTCTTCTCTGGAGTCTGCAGATGAGAGACGGTAGCTATGTGGGCTGCTTCCCACCACAGTTGGGAAAACTGCAGAAGACTAAACCTCTTCCCCAACAGGCCTGGTGAAGAGCACAAGGACCTCTTCAGCAAGTGTGTGTGTGACCTGCCCCCATCTCCATCACAGGAGCTGAAATTTAGCTGGCATCCCTCTACAGAAGACTCTCTGTATAGGAGGGTCTTGACTCACACCAACTAGTAATGCATAGTAAACTCATTCAGTATTTGTGTTTGCCTTTTGGAAAGACTTTAGCCTTTGAAAAAGACTATAAAAGGCATTTCCCTCCTCTTCATTGGCAATTGAACCCAGGGCCTTATGAACGTTGGGTAGTAGCCCCACCATTGAGTTACATCTTCAACTCTATCATGCTAGTTTTAAACACATCCATAAACCCAAATGATAGGCTGGCATTTAATCTTATTTCTTTATAATGTAAGCACTCTTTGTACAGCACTTTGACAACCAGACACTGAAATCTGATCTAACGTGCTCACCCTGTTAGAGAGAAAAAGCACTGGTTATCTTTTCTGTAAAACACGGGAGCTGTTATTTATCGACAACCAATATTCCTTTGAGGCCTAACAATTTTCAGAACCTTTCATGAGGAAATTCTTGCCAGAAGAGGGAAGCCGTATTTATTAGAAACGTGCTGCTCCCTTTACCTCCGGCCCACAGCACCTATTCTTGAAGCTGGAGAAGACAAACAATCCTCTTTTCAGACACAAGAGCTCCTTAACATTGAAAGCTAGACACCACGTCTTCTAGCAGCGGCTTCCCCCAGATCTTGAAGATTCCTTGGGCTGAATCTTGTACCTCATACAAACATTCTTCTCTAGTATTTAAGAAAATTATACAACAATTACAAAGACAATACTCATAATGCTGAGATGGGGGCCACTGCATTGAAATACAGTAAGCCTCAGGGAGCTCGGAGGAAGGTAGGCCTTGAATTAAATGGGCCACGCACTGTGCACTTTGGGATTCTAGTTTTCGGGTTTTCTTGTGTCTGCCCTCACTGCTGCTCTGTCTGCTAATATGTCACGTAACCGCCAATGTACCTGACTAGAGCAACTCACCCTTCTTCTCCCAGCTTCCTGCTTCTCATCTATTGTGGGTTTGGCAACAGGATTACCCAACATTTTGGAAATCTGTCTAAAAATAGAGCAACCGGACTGACATTATTCATCTGTCTAGCTGTTTAAAAAGCCAAAAGTCCAATAATGATTATCATTGTGGGGAACAAAGACAAATTCATATTGTGCCAGGACAGGGCCATAAACTGATAAACTGTATGATAATTACTGGGCAAACTATTTTAAAAGTTCTAAAATAATACCTCCCCTCAAAGGGACACATTTAATGTGCAATAATCTCTCCTTAGATAGACAACTAACTACAAAAACCCATAAAATAATGCTTTGTTATAATAATGAAAAGCTGGAAGGAGCCTAAGTGTCTATCAACTAGACACACTGGCTTACTGAGTTTTGCTATAGCCATATAATACTGTCATGAAACAATGATATTCGGATCTAAAAATAGTAATGAGGAGATATGTTACTGTTATCCTGGGAAAACAGAAATCAATTTATAGATGGCAATTCTATTTAAAATTTGTGTGTGTGTAAAAGTTTTCAATATAATAAAATATATAGTTAGTAGTCAATTTTATTATAATTTCAAGTTATTTATCTTTTATTGGCATTTTCTAACCTTTCAAAGGATATTACTGTTTTAATTTAATTGAAGCTTAAACCAGCTTAGACATGATAAATTTTATCATTCAAATTATGCCTTTTCTCTCCAAATATTCCCCTTCATGATAATAAGGACACATACAATTATTAAATGATAAGGTTAAGCCAAATGAGAGAATCCAAAAGTAGAGGACAGCTATTAGCCACAAGGACAGGAAGAAAAGTGGATGGTGTGTTGTGTTTATGGCTATGATGGACTTGGTAACATTCAGTAACTGGATACACTGTGAGAATCAGATACACAACTGGCTGGTGGCATGCAGTGCTATTTACTAGAGAAAACGGAAAGAACAAGGGGACAAAAGTGAGCAAAAACGGACTCACGCCTGTGCGCCTCTAACTTTGAGCGCCTGTGGGATGTCTAATAGGGCACTGGGCAGACCAAGGGACCATCTGCACGAGAGGAGTGGCACCAGCCAGGGAAGGGCACGTGGGCTCATTAGGAGACTGGCCGGCCCAGTGGTTAGATACCAGAGGACTGAATGCTGCTGCGGAACTGTCAGCATCTATGAACCAGCAGGGGAGAACAATCCCCATAGGCGACCCACCAGGGACCACAGGCTGGTGAGTAGGGTGTCAAAGGCTGTGGAAGGGGGAAATAAGAGGAACGGGGATGGAACGATGACAAGAAAGATATAAAAGGCCAAAGAATGAGAAGATAAGGACTAGTAAGTGCCCTCCAAATTTGAACTAAAGACATGGTCTTCTATAAAGCAGGGGCAGGAAGAAGAGCTGCCTCTGGGGTGGAGAGAGGATGAGTGATGGCTGACAGTGAGGTGACGGTGTTTTTAGAGCTGTGGCCACAGCTCAACAGTGGTGTGACCAGCGTGGAGAGGCCCCACCCCTGCTTCAAACCCCAGCACTACAAAACAACAAGGTAAGGATTGGTTGTGATGAGAGAACGGAAGGCATGATGGGCTACTGGGGTACCAAGTTGAGGTCCTGGATTCTGCTGCTGCCTTTTTTTGTATAGGAGACTCTGACCTGATAAACACAGCATGATGCATTTGCCTGAAAAAGCTTATGTTTCAAGTAATCACTATCATGTTCAACAAAACAGCAGCAAAATGTCAAGCCCTTTTCTCTTAATTTTTCTTATACGTTATAATAATCAAAGGCTCAACACATGAAAACACAGAAATCTAAAGCATCCAGTAATTTTGAACTTTTAGGGGAAGGCTGAAGGCTAAAAATCAAACAAGCCTTGAAATATAAAAACATTTTCAATGAGACAAGTTCACTAAGATATCTTAAAGCAGGGCAATGTAATGTATAGCCAAGTCAAATACACACATTATCTTGACAAATTAGACATAATTTCAATGTTAGTATGGGGGCGGCAGGAACCCAATGGTTCATGGATGTGGCTGTGTCCTACTCACCACCAGCGTCCCAAGGATCTGGAAAAGAATGAGGTTTGTGGAGGGGCTGGCTTATTTCATACATGGAACGTTTAAAGACTCCCTTCTTATTGCTCGAGTACATTTTATGCCCTTAAAAAAAAATCTCTGTGTATGTCTTAGTGTCTTTAGTAACTATGTATTTACAAATCGGTCATGCTTTTTCCACCATAGCTTGTATTTTTTTCAACACCAAAGTATTTACAAAAGCACTGTTAGGTACTCAACAGTCTGAATTCCCCAGTTAAGCGGAGGAGGCCAAATCGTATCATACTTTTCTGGTAACTGCTCATGGCAGAGTTTCAACTCCTCTCCTCTTCCTGTGGACTTCTGTACAGTTGGGTTTTCTTTCCATGTCTATCTTAGAAAGATGGATTTTTCAAAAATTAAAAACATGTGACAACAGTCAGTTCAGCGCATTTGCCAAAAGCAAAATGCAGTGTGAACAAAGAGTAAGATTAATTAATTAGGTACATACTCTGATGAATCAGAAAGAATTATCTCAGCAGATAAGAACAAGTTGGTCTCTTTTTCCAGCAAAAAAAACAAAACCAAACCAAACTATGTATACACACATAAAGGTGTGTATATAGAGAGTTATATATATAAAACTATATATATAGTATATATGTATATGTATGGACACATATATATTTCTGCCTTAAGTTTATCTATCTTAACAAACTCCACTACAAATATGTAATAGGATAATGATCTGTGAATTTTGTCCACTGATCATTTTTTTCAAGTGCCTAGAATATCCCAGAGTAAGGAAGTTCTACGAACATTTTTGTTGTTGTTTCAATAACAAAAATGACATGGCTAAAACTTTTGATTGGTAACATGGGCTGGGTCATTTCAAATACTTAAATTGAGATGAAATTTACATTTGTTTCACGAGTAGATCTGAAAGAAAGTGTGTTGTAATGTTGAAGTGCATGTCCAAGGATGCATCTAGTTCGTATTTTACAGCAATGGATGAAGCCTGAGAGGACACTCTGTCCAAATGATAGCAAATGTGGTCATGAAAAAAACCTCAAGTTTCTGTTTTCTAGTGAAAGAGGTAGGAGATAATCAACCATGACAAAATGGCTGTTAAGAGCAAATGAGTTCGGATTATAACTGTTAGATTCTTTTAATAATGAGGTTTGGAAATGTGGGTTTATTCCATGGCTCTGCTGCCAATTTCGTGTGGGTACAGAAGGTGGATGCTTTGAGGAAAGCCTTGAAAACAGTTCTGGCTCCAGCTTCCTTTTCCCCTTTCCCTTCCTGAGGATGAAATCCAGGGCCTGATGCATGCTGGGTAAACAAATGTTCCCTCTAATTTGAGGTTTTTTTGTTTGTTTGTTTGTTTTTCCAGACAGGGTTTCTCTGTGTAGCTTTGCGCCTTTCCTGGGACTCACTTGGTAGCCCAGGCTGGCCTCGAACTCACAGAGATCCACCTGGATCTGCCTCCCGAGTGCTGGGATTAAAGGCGTGCACCACCACCGCCCGGCTTCGAGGCTTCTTAATGCCTACTTCTTCCCACTCCAAGGTTTGTGGTTGAGATGGGGGATGGGGAAGATGAGGAGGAGAGAAAAGGAAAGAGATACATTATTTATTGATATTTGGTCTTTAGTCATGAAACCTATTCTTATTTTATTTATTTAAATTTTCTTTTCATTTTATATACCAATCACAGTTCCTTCTCCCTTCTCTCCTTCCACCTCCCTGCCCCCTGAACCCATCCCCCAAATACTCCTTCAAAAGGGTAAGGCCTCCCATGAAACCTATTTTTAATGACACAGTAGTTCCATTTCACCTTCTTCCCCTGAACTCACTCATCAAACATTTTTAACGGTTATAGAGACAACTGGAGGCAACAGATGATCTCGTGTAGATAGGCTGGAGAACAAGCTGGCTTGTTAATTGGGCCCTGAAATTTTTCCATCCCACCTTGGGCAGTTTTCTGAACGGCTTGCCAAACTTTAAAGCTATTATAACTAGTTTCACACAGATGCCAGACAAAACAGACAAGAAATTAATTGGAATGATCACAAATACATTCCTTCTGAATAAATTAAACAAACTGGCCGGTGCTAGGAGACATTTAAAATAGGAAACCTGACGCTAATCAATCAAAACAAGTTTAGTTCTTTAGGATGTTATACTGGGGAGATATTTCACTTTATAGATAATAGAAAAATTACCTAGGGGTGAGGGGTGGGAGGTTTGATGGAATTAGAAGGATTTTGTTTTTTTGTATTGTCCAAGAGAACTGCCTAAGGTGATGATGAGACTTTTTTATTTTCTTTTGTTTTTTTAAAAAGATTATTATTGTTATAAGTGATAAGAGTTAAAAGTCTTTTAGTGAGGACTCGAACTATTGGCTCAGCTTTTAAATTATAACATTGAACAAATCAAAGTCAAAGTATAAAAGCCCAGAACAATATTGAGAGATGAGGGCTTTGGTCAGATGTTAGACAGACCATCCAAACAGCTGGGAAAGATGTTGATTCTCCCTGGGAAATTTGTAATGTATTTGACTCATGTTTTCATGGAGCTGTGGCCAGTCCTAGGGGGTTTGAAAGAGAGAAATCTTGCCAAGAACTTTATCTGGAAAATGATAGTGTTTGACCAGCTTTCCAATTAGACAACAAAAGAACTTAACAATAACAACAAAAATACTCAGAGTCACTGAATGCTTCAAATGCCTCCTCTAGAGCAGCAACATTTCAGGCTGTACATCCAGAAAGTGACTGAGTGAATCATTCACAGATATTTCCTTATATAGGATGATGTCTTAAAAATGTATTTAAGCATAAATACAACATGAAGTGATTTAAAAAAAATAATAAAAGAGGCGAGCTTTCATGACTCGAGTTGGATGGTATGCTACATCTCACGTTCAGTACACACAATGTGTTCAAGAAGAAGCCTCCTTATGCACGCCTTGGCATACCTACAGCTAGTATCTGATGCAGAGAGGCCGGGAAGGGAAGATTTGGTAATTGAATTCCTGCTGATGTGATGCAATCTTCGGGGCTAAACAACTCTTGAATAGGCTTTGTTCATTTTTAAAAGGGTTTTAATTATTTGCTTATCTAGGACTGGAACTGTCATTGCATCAAACCAGCCTCAAAGATGGACTGAGAATCATCCATTATCCACACTGAATTACTTATGGAGGAAATGATATGATTTTAGGGATGAGCTTAAAATCAAACCAGTGGGAGATCAGGAAGACACAGGAGTAGAAAGAGATTAGAAAAAACTATCTAGGAGCTTTTTATTGACTGGGTGATGGATATGTGGGGTTTATTACACTATTCTCTCAACTCTTATAAATGCTTGGAATTTTCTACAATACATTTTTTTAAAAATGAAAAAAGTGAGAATGTAAGGAAAAATTACTGGTTGGCACAGAGGTGTAAATATTTAGAAAAAGTATGCCTTCCTCATATTAAAAATTTCCAGTGATTTTCACCAAAGTGGTAGCCATATTTGTTGTTTCCCCTCTAAAAAGCTGTTTCCTTATTTAGAGCCATATTTTTAATATCACAATGAGATTAATTTTGCTTCCTACAAGCACAGTATTGAACTTGAGTCAACGTCACTTGGGTTCTAAGATCTCAATTGGGTTATTTTTCATCATATTACTTTGAACAAGTCATTTACTTTTTTTTTTTTTTCTGGACAGAGTAGAGGCATCTCCTATCTTTACTTCACTCAGCATTATATAGATGCTTGGTTGAGCTGGAGAATATTGTGTGTGCCTGTGGGAGAGAGAAAAGGCGAGGAGGGGAACAGATGAGCTGGACAATGGAATATAAGACAGTATGATTGTTGTATCTTCTTATTAGTGATCATAGACCCAGAAAGCCTGGCCCTCTAACTCACTGTACAACAGCTTTAGTGGTATCTCAGGTCAAAGCATTTTCAAGGATCATGAAATAAGAAGCTTTCAGGGGTAACATGTGCAAGTGAGAGAATATCTCATTCTTTAGCAGCAGTACTGTACTGGATGTCAGAGTTAAGAGACAACGACAGCATGTGGTACATAGGGTGCATGTTTTCCCTTCAGAGTTGCTAGCTGCAGACCTGTTAGGAATGCTTCTGTGCTACCCATCTTTGCAACGGTCTGAAAACACCTGAAGTAAGATCTAGACATGTTAATTGTGTTTGCCTCTATCACATGTAGGCTGTTTGTATAACCTGGAAAACAAAGCTGCACAGGAAGCAGGCTGTGGCTGGAATGAGGATGGACCCCATAGGCTCATAGATTTGCTTACTTGGTCATCAGGGAGTGGCACTATTTTAAAAGATTAGGAAGTGTGACCTTGTTGGAGAAAGTGTGTCTCTAGGGGTGGGCTTTGAGGTTTCAAACAGCACATTCCAAGCTTCGAGTCTCCCTCTTCCTGCTGCCTGGGGATTCAGTTGTAGAACTCTCAGCTCCTCTTCCAGCACCATGCCTGCCTCTGCCTGCATGCTGCCATGCTCTCCACTATGATGATAATAGACTAAACCTCTGAAACTGTAAGCCAGTCCCAATTAAATGCCTTTTTTTTTTTAAATCAGAGTTGCCATAGTCATGGTGTTTCTCCACAGCAATAGAACACTGACTAAAACACAGGCATACACTAAAAAAAAATTCACTAGTAATGCGAATGATAACAATGGCTAGAGGATTACAACTGACCTGAGAATACATGGCCAAGAACAATGCAGAATGCAAAATTTATAGTGGATATAAGCTTGCTTTAGAAATTTTAATATCATAAAACACATATAAACTTAAGTTAACTAATGCTAATGTTCTAGTTTGTCTGAGGCATTAGAAGCTGAAATCACAGTCATTTTTAGTATAAACAGTGCTAAGAAATTTCCAACGAATTCTTCCTTTTCTGTTTCTGAAAAAGTCTTAATGTTTTTAGCTGGATGGAGCATTTTATAAAACCAAGCTTCAAATTTTGTGACTAAGTAAAGGCAATTTTTCCAGGGCCACAACTGAATGGGTCACTCTGAAACAAGCTCCACAACCTTAGGGTTAAGCAATGAACATTCCCATCCTTCCCAAATGTATCCCTTTAGGGGGTTGTTAACGGAAGAGAATCAGAGGTTAAAAAGACATGACTAGTAATACAAGTTCAAACCATAACTCACTGTCCAAATTTTAATAGCAAAGAACATATCCTGATAACTCCAAAGCTACTGAGACAAAACACACAATTCATAAAACAGTTATAGCTTTGACATTAGCAAAGCTATGCATAAGATCTGCTTTTAAAGTATATCTTCTTCAACTTTTAAATCAAAACCAGGATTCCTTTCTATACTAAGAGCTATAGCTGAATTCCAAAGCTATATTTTTAAATAGATAAATTCTAATGTGCAGCAGAAATTCGTTCTACATAAAGAATAAAGCAGATCTGGCTGGGCGGTGGTGGCGAATGACTTTAATCCCAGCACTTGGGCGGCAGAGGCAGGTGGATCATTATGAGTTTGAAGCCAGCCTGGTCTACAGAGGGAGTTCCAGGACAGTCAAGGCTACACAGAGAAATCCTGTCTCGAACCGCCCCCCTAAAAGAGAGAGAGAGAGAGAGAGAGAGAGAGAGAGAGAGAGAAAATAAAGCAGATCTTGATTTCTAAAAGTACACAAATGAAACAAAACAAGTTTGGAAACCAACTACATTAGGTGATTCAGAAATTAACTAGGTTAAGTTAATGAAGCTAACAGTTTGTAATTCACTATAACAAGTTCTCTTAATACTTCCTGATATCTTAACACTAATAGGGAAAAGTTTTTACCTGATTTAACTTCTTCCATTAAGGAGACATTGTTATATGGTATTCTTCTAAATCAACTAGGGAAGTCATTTAATTTGATGAAAACTAAGTTCAAAGTATTTATATACCATGAGCTAGCTTTGTCTTAATACAATAGATAGCCAAATATGTAAAACATACTTAAAGTAATCAAGCTTTCGAAGTTTTCACTTTGCATTTTCCTCTCCCTCCCTCCGTCCATCAATCAAGGCCAAGGTGCTGCAGTCTGAGGAACCAGAGCTCCATCCTTCTTCCTACGTGGGACTTCCTCTGCCTTAAGCTGGTGACTGGGTTTCCCCTGAAGACACTTTCCTTTCTCTGACCTTGTCTGGGGTGGCATCCAAGGCTTTGTCCTGAACCCTCTCTCCTGCCTCCTCCTCTTCCCCTGCTTCCCGGGCTTTGACTGTCCATTCCATATCTCCCCATTGGTGTTTAGTAGGTACAGGCAATCAAATGAACTAGTTGAATCTCTTAAAATTCCTAGCAACTTGATTTTCTACTTTCTGAGGTCATCCCCAAATCTCAAAGGTGTCTCGATTCTTCTTTGTCTCAAGCTACATCATGAGGAAATACGTCAGCTCTTCTGTCAAGTACCTTGATTATGACTACTCTGGTCTACTGCACACAACCTTCTTCAGTCTGTTTTGGCAATAACTTCTTCATTGCTTTGCTGGCTTCTAGTCTTCTTCCCATAGTCTACAGCATCACAAGAGAACCAAATGACCTCCTAATACATGTGTCAGCTCCTGGTGCTCCGCTGTTTACAACCCCCCACAAGGGGCCTCCATATCAGTCAAAGACAGGGTCCCTCCATATCCTCTGAGGCTCTTTGCCTTCCTTTACTTCCTTGGCTTGACCAGTCTTGTTCTTTAAAAGCTGCAAGTATTCCTGCACTTCAACCTGGCTAGTGCTCCACATCTCCAGGCTTTAGACTACCCCTTCTAAGTCAGGTCTGTTCTGATGACTGCCCTATTTCCAACCATATCCCTCAACTACTGAGACCCTGCTCTCCCTAGCCTTAATATCTCCCTATGACTCATCTTACTAATTTCTCACCCTCTGGCCTCTATGTGCTACTCCTCTGTTTATGAACTGTTGCTCTCAACTAGAATACATGAGAACAAGGAGTTATGTGCATGCCCCATATGTGTGTATTACACTATAGCTTTCTGGTGAATAAACAAACAACACCGTTTGGAGCAGAAATGAGAATAATCTAAACAGTCAGGACCCCTGTATAAATAATGCCAAGTAGTTCCTGTTGTATTAAGTCACCTTCCCTGATTCCAGCCTGTGGAATATGCCTCAGACCCACCAGAAACCTCCCCAGATAAAGAAGATCCCAGCTGGTAGATCTTGGAGGAGACTGGAAGTGAAGAACACAATGAGTATTCACTCTCAGCCATGTCACTGATGGAACCAAGCTTGCCCTTTGAACCCTGATGTCACAGGTAACATAGTATGCAAGGTAGACTCTATTTTCACTAGAAGCCAGTCACACATTGACTTTCCAACTTACATTGGCTACAGCCTCCCCTTTAGCAAGGTGCTGTCACAGACTCACCTCTTGAGAGGCTGCCTCATAAGCCTATCAGGCTGCCCACAGTGGTCTAGACATGAGAAAAATGCGCAGGACTGGTTGCCTGGAAGCTAAGAGGCTGTAAGTGCTGAGAAGTGCCAGATGATTCTTAATCTAAGAGACCAAAACCGAAATTTTATAAGGCTGCAAAGCTGAGCATTTTCCTTAATAATTTGCTCTAAGGTGTAACATATGAAGTATGCCCTGCCCCTTTGAGGAATTTCTCCCAGATTTTGGAAGACAAAGTTTTTTAATGCAAACAAATGTACCATAGTGCTCAATGTTCTCAATGCTTGGGAACATTGTGTCTGTGAGAAGAGATCAGAAGTAGATTTTGGAGAGTCTGGTATGGACTTGTTCTAACAGAATAAATTAGCAACGTAACATCATTTGGTTGTTTGCTTTCGCTTATTTACTTATAAGTTCAATCGTTCAACAAGCAAGTGAATAAATGACAAGCATTGTTTTAGCAGTTAACAAAATGAACAAAAGCTACATCCTGATGGAACTCAGATGTCTAGTTCATTAATGGATTCAGTGACTTAGCCTGTGCTGTCTTGTGCACAGAATATTTCAGACGACTGTGGCTCCAGAATTACTGAAGTCTGAATTCTGAGAGAGTCCCTGATGAACATGGGGTTTTTACCCACAATTTACAGAATAAAAAAAAAACCACCCACCCACCCAAACCTTCTAGCTTCATTACTGAACTGAAGTGGAACCTTCCTCCATTTTCCCTCCACCTGGAAAGTTAACCAGCTGCAAGGGTGAACAACAGCATCCTGGGAGGTCACCAAGGTGCTGCTGCAAAGCAGACACTGGAAATGCTGGGAGGTCACTGGATTGAGTGGTGGCAGTGGGGGCTTCATGACGTGGGGGCTTCATGACCAGGGAACCTGTAAACTCTGATCCAGCTACAAATGTAACCCGTCTCTTGACCAGGTGGTGGTGGTGGTGGTGGTGGTGGTGGTGGTGGTGGTGGTGGTGGTGCACATCTTTAATCTCAGCACTCGGGAGGCAGAGGCAGGTGGATCTCTGAGTTTGAGGCCAGCCTGGTCTACAAAGCAAGTTCCGGGACAGCCAGAGCTACAAAGAGAAACAACAACAACAACAATGATAACAATGACATGATCCCTTTTCTTCTGTCTCCAATCCCAGTACCGTCTAATCTTTCTTCCACATCAGTTTACAAGTGAAAAACAAGAAATGAGGCAGATAGAAAGGTGGCCTGAAAGATCCACCAGCAGCTTCCGGTTTGTCACCAAAAGTGTCCCCACCTGGGACTTGATCTGGTGAAGTACCAGTTGCTGGAAGGACCAGTTTCACAGTCTGACCATGCATTCCCAGAGAGCTGGCTGTGAAGCCCCTGCTAAGAGTTTCTCCTTATTATACTATACTGCTGATAAATTCGAGATGATCCCAGCCCTCAGGGACACCTAAATCCTTGGCTGGTGTCACATTCAGCCATCACACAGGCCACATCCAAGAAACAGCACTCTGAGGGCTGTGAAATGCCCAATTTCTAATTCTGTTCCTTCTCATGTCAATAATGAACGACTTTATTGTCCAAAAGATGCTAGGAGCATCTATGCTCATGGGGTGTGGCAACACTGAATGTCCTGTTGAGAAAGAGTTTGCAAATGAGAGGAATTGAAGGGAAAGTGTCTACACAATCCCTCTGGGAAAGGACTGAAGCCAGCTGAGACACAAGCAGCCACAGGGCCTGCAGGTGGGTGGGGAATGGAACATGTTGACCTGCCCTACCCACGGCTGCTGATAGGTCTAGGAACATCAGTACAGCTGTTTGGCCAGAATCCCTGGCTCTGCATAGGTTGTCTGGCTGTGGAGCTCTAATAATAAAAATGGTAAAAAGCACACTAAAAGGCCATACCTTTCTGTTAAGAAAGCCTACCCACCACTATACTGAAGATTTAAGTGTCCTGGACTTAGACTGTGTGTGATCATACACACAGGAAAAAAACCACACTGCTTGATTCTGCTATTCCTCTACTAACAGACATTAGTTGGGCACCCTTCTTGTCCTGGGTACGGGGCTAAGGCAGCAGAAACAGAAATCAAACGTAACCCTTGAGGAGGGTCTAGTGGGTGGGATGGCAGAGATCACAGATAAGCAAGTGGGTGCCAGAACAGGGGTTGGATGTGATATGCCAGACACATCTGGACTGAGCAGAGTAGGAAGGGTATGCAAATGCAAGAGCAAGGAGATGACATGACCCATTTGGAAAGCTGCAGCACCTCGCTAGCTGTCACATGTCATGAGCCAGAGTGGCTGGAAACACAACGAGGAGGGCAGGGGTAGGTCACAGAGGGAGGGCCATCTGTGCTTTGCCAAAGAATGTGAACTTTTATACTTTGGGATATGAGGAGCCACTGCAAAATTTTAAGCCAGCAACTGATAAGAACATATTTCCAGTATGGAGAAAAAGGACTTGGGAAAAATGTGGTGGGGACAAGGCTAGTTCGGCAACCCAAGACAGCCAACAAGATGATGGTCCAAGAGTTGCTTGACACATGGAAATGCCATGTCCTGAAACTGGACAAAAATGACAAAGCCAAAATAACATCATCACCATCATCATTGTCATCATCATCATCATCATCAACAACAACAAACCCATTCAAGGCTGTTGGCACATTGAGCCAAAGATGATGATGTTGGTTCAGCAAGGTTGGTATCCAATAGGAAGGTCATATGTGGAGGAAGGAGGCTGCAGGATAAAGTGACAGCATCTGTATGCTACTTAGCTCTGAAGAGCAAGCAGCTACCTTCCGTGGATGATGGATTCCAACAGTAACTAACTTCATGACTTTGTCTCTGCTGGAGCCTGCCCACCCCATGGTGGCTGGATGCAGTGTAAACAAAAGACACATGGTATCTTTCATCTTAAGAGTATAAATACTTCATAAAAGTCCACATGGAGACAGGAAGAAAATGTAAAGAGCTTGGGCTTGAGCCTGCCCACGGTGGTAACGGCAGTAAATACATTTTTAAAATGATATTTACAACAAACACAAATTTATTATTGATAGACTAACAAAGATAAAACTTTTATCCCCAAATTACAATGTGAATACTGACAAATTCATTACATAAAACAAAACAACAAAAAACCAACTACTGCTTCATTTGAACTTTTATTTCAATATAGCTGTCTTTTACGTAGTGGTTTTCCCCACTTAGAGATAAAAGGTACCAATAATTTCATCTGTAAGGTATAATTACATTGCTTAACCGGAAAACATTTCTATCAAGCCGGTGTCACGAATACCTGGTCTTAGTTTTTATGGAATATAGATCAATATAATCTCAGAACTTAAGTCCATACAACTTTGCCAAAATAAACTAACCCAACTGATTGACCCCGGTGATAGAGGAGATCATATTTTGGAAGATGCTATCATAAAATATAAGTATTTCAGACGCAGGCTCTTTGATGATGAAATTAGAGAAGAAAATGTCTTATCAGTTCACTGGAAGAAAGGTCTGAGAACAAGGGATTCAAGTCAGGAGAATCAAGTTCTATGTAATGCTTCCATTGGTGACCTGTGTGACCTTGGGCAAGCCCCACCCATGCTCTCTTTACTGGTTTCCTCCTCTGTCTCCATGTGGACTTTTATAAAGTATTTATACTCTTAAGATGAAAGATACAAAGTATGCTACTTAAGTGGAACGTCTGAGTCACTTCACTCAGAATAGGAGGACAGAGCCACCTGCCATCCCAGTACACCAGCTATCTTTATCTGGGGAGGTGGTGTGTGTGTGGGGGGGTCGTTTCCCAAACACTATGTCAACAAAGGACTGTGTCACCTGGGCTACCTGTTTCCCAACACTTCAATGTAAAAAAGAGGAAAGGGAAAAAAAGGAACTTGGTAGTGGTGGGGGCACACGACCAAATCCTACAAGGGACTTCTCGCCAGAGAATGTCTAATGCTCAGTTTACTGCAATTCCAATTAAGGAATGCTTGCAGGTGAATTTGCATTTTTAATAGTCACATGGCAGTCACATATATTTAAAGTTCTGGGATCTGTATGTGTGAGACGACACCTCAGCCACAGGCAGCTATGAGGTTTGCGATGAGGGTAAGAGGCTCCTGACGGTGGCCGGAAGGCCGGCTGGTCAGTAGATGGTCTTCTTGCCTTCACTGAAACTGGTTTTGTGCCTCTCTACCCCCTAGTTCATTCACTTGTCACAGCAACGGAAAGAAGACTCCCCAGGCAAGAAGAATGTTAAAGTCCAGGAGTCTTTGAGATTTTCATGCACATATTCTACAGACAGAAAGGAACAAACAACCCCCACGCACACCTCCTATAGAAAGCCAAATGTAGACAACAGCCAAGCCAGGCCCGGAGCCCCACCCCGTGAAGGGGATGAGAGAGGGAGCTTAGAAAAATCTATCTAAAGATGCCGTTGTGGATGAAGTGTTTTGTAAAACACAAGGTGCTGTCCAAGGAGCAAGGGGTGTAGATTGGTAGGGGTGGAATGCTAATTTCCAGAACCACCCAGGCATGGCCCGCATTAAGGCTCGCTCGTCTAGCGAGTGAGTCAGGAGACTGAGTTTGAGTTTCGCTGTGGGGCTCTTACCGTTTCCTGAGCACTGCTTGTTCTAAGTCAAGTTTCCAGAATAGCACATCGAGAGGTGGGCGAAACTGATGCCCACAAGGGAAGAAAACATCCTCAGTGAGGAGCTCTGCCTTTTTGCTGAGCACTTCCCCACCGCAGGCCCCTGTCTGCATCAGATACCTCAGCACTCAGGCTCCCAGCCCACACCTCCTTTAATTTCTATCCGTAACAGGGACCCAGTCCTCTTGCAGTGCCCGGGCAGGGGGGTGGAAGGGGGGGGGGAGCCCTGATTCTGCAACTTCCCTCCATCACCGTACCCACAATGCTTCCCATGATAAGTGACAGGCCAGCAAAGCCTAGGGACTTCTCCTCAGAAAGGGACGGTGGAATAAATCCTTCAGAACCTACCCGGTAACTTTGCTCCCTTGTCACAACGTAAGGTCCTGATCCTTGTTTCTTTCAACCATCGTTTTGTGTTACAGTTTATTCTTTGGGATACTATTGATTTCACTGACTTAAATGTGGATGAAAAAGACACAATCCCTAAATGGTCCTACTGTGTGTGGGGGGAGGGGGGTAAAGAAAGGAAAGAGGGAGGGAAGGAGGGAGGAAGGGGGAGGGGGCATGTATAAATGTGCACACATCACTATAGAGCCCAGAGGTTGATGTCAGGGGCGGCAGGGGTGGGGTGTGGGGTGGGGTCTTCCTCTATAGATAGCTTTCTGACTTGTGTTTTCTTGAGACAGGGTCTTCTTTACACGTGGAGTTCACTGATTAGGCGAGATGAGCTGGCCCCTGAGCTCCAGGGATCTACGTTTCTGCTTCCCCAGCCAGCACTGGCATTATAAGCAAGTCAGCAGGCCTGACTTTTTATGTAGGTTTTGAGGATCTGAACTCAGGTCCTCACAGTTGTCTAGCAATCATTTTATTGACTGAGCCATCTTCCAAATTTCTCACTTCATTCCCCGCTACCCCCAGAGGTCTTTTGTACCCCAGGCTGGACTCAAGCACCGCACGCAGCTGAGAATGACCTTGAGCTCCTGATCCTCTTGCCTCCACGTACAAGCACTAGGATTACAGGTGTGCATCACAACACTCCGATGTCATTTACTGCACTTCTTGTTTGTAACTGTACCTACGCTCCTCACACACGTGCTACGTCATCAGTACTGCCTATTTGTTTCCTAGTAGCTGGAAAAATAATATCCAGTCACTCTTCTAAGAGCCTCTAAGTGTTGCCAGGAGCACACAAAGCACTCAGTTTGCACTGTCTTTACTGTTCCTTATGACAACGACATTAAAGTGGTCTGAGCTCTCCATTCCCCAGACGAGGAAAGGATTCACACAACTAGGGAGTGGCTAATAGAGGGTTCAAGAGAGAGTTTTGAAGCGGAAGACCTAATTTTACACCGCGATTTGAAGCACTATACTATGACCACCTAGAATATAAACATGGCTGCTTTTTTAAAATTCTCATTAGAAGGAATTTAGAACTAAAGGAAAGAGGAGGTGGATGGAAAGGTATTAAGAAATTATCCAGAATGTAATACTCCAGACTTGCCCAACTTCAGCTGCTCTGACGTACAGTAGAGTGAGGACACACATACAGCGAGAATTGTACATGGAAGAGAACATGAGTGATGAGTCAAGATGACAGCAGTGAATCTTCTCTCCCCGAAAAGATGTCTTCATCTCACCGTTGAAGGAAAAGCAAACTCTGTATCAAAGCACTCATACACATACTGAAGGAACTTCCGAGGACGGCCCTGCAACCTTGGGCCAGGGAGAGCAGGGATGGAACAAGCCTACTTACGGGAGTGATGTGATGCAGATAGACTTGGTATTGGGTAGTTTTCCTATTCTAAAAATATCCGATGAAGAGCAACTCAGGAAAGGGAGTCACGGAGGCAGGAGTGTGAGACAACTGGTCACACTGCACCCACAGTGAGGAAATGCTCGGGCTCCCTTCCGCCTTTTCATTCAGTCCTGGAGCCCAGCCCATGGAATGCTGTTGCTCACATTTAGGTTTATTCTTCCCACTCCAATGAACCCAGCCTACAGACTCCCTCACTGATGTCTCCCAGGGGATTCCAGGTCCTGTCAAACCGACAGTCAATATTAAAAACTATAGAGCTCAGCTGCTCATCCATTGACCAGGGAAGTCATAACTGCAGAAAAGAATCTTCAAGGAAAAGAAACTGTACCCCAGGAATAATTTATACAATTTCCTATTCTTCATGATTTTTCTTTTTAACTGCCCCAGTGAAAAATTAAATTAAAATATAAGTGAGAAAGTGAAGGTATATGAGAACGGTATTACTATTACCTTGACAATCATCCTTGGGTTTTCTTAAAGATTTTCTTATTTTTGTTTTTTTATCCAATACAACCCTTGATTTAGTATAATCCAGAAGATTCCCTTCAGGGTGGAAGTCTAGGGTCTGATGCTTTCTGGACACTTGTCAGGACTCTGGTAACAGTCTACAGGCAAATGAAGGTTGAAAACACCCACTTTACTTAGAATTCTTAGTTCTGGAAACTTGAATAACATTGATTGCAATGTCCCTAAGAACTCTTGGGAGAAATCCTGGAGCATTTCCCACAGATAAACAGCCTAGACTTTCTCTGTTTCTTTGAGGTGTAAGAGGAGGCGGGTTTCAAAAGGACTCAGGCAAGCAGAAGAGCAGCGAGGGAGAAATAACAGAATCCCAGGCCACTCTCGGGGCAGCAGAGAGGAAAACCAGCAAGCTCTGGACTGCACAGTCTTAGGTTTTCCAACACCCCTGGGTAGCCTCGGATTGTTATTGACTAATTTTAAATGTTCTTGGGATAAGACATTCAGTTCACATCAGTGAATTAAGAAATGGAAGCTAAATATTTTATACACAGAGTACATGGTAGTGATGTTTGAGGGATGACTGAGGTATACAGCAGAGGAGACAATCTCAAGAGTCAAATCTTATGGTTCCTTAAAAACCTAAAACCAGAACTCAGGGTAGCTCATCACTCTCTGGTTTATACCTGAAGGGATCAGTATTCAGCAGAGATGTCTTTATACTCCAAGTTTATCACATCACAATAACCATGGCATGAGCTTGTGTGCTCACGAATGGGTGACTGGATAGAGACTAGACAGATATGACAGAGAAGTCAGCCATAAAGAAGCTATGACAACCGGAGCAACAGGAGACCACAGTAAGCCATACTAACAAAGACAAGTATCACATTTTCTCTCTTATATAGAATTTAGATATGGGAAGAGACATACATGGTCCCGGAAGGGGGACTACAGGGTGTGTGTGTGTGTGTGTGTGTGTGTGTGTGTGTGTGAGAAAAGGGAGGGGTACAAGAGAGGGTGATGGTAGGTAAAGGTAAATGATCAAAGTATATCAGATGCAAGTGTGTAAAAGTCACAATGAAACCCATTATTTTATACAATTAATGTATACTGAGGGGGATAAAAACCCAAGAATTAGATTTTCTGAAAAGATGACCTCATATTTTAGTATTTCTGAGAAGCATGGCTAAGTTATCACAAATGAAGGGACATAATAACCTATAACCACTCCAAATATAAAATGTAACTGACTTCACAGTTACAGGATCAGTGGGTCTTACTGTCTCATCGCAGTGGTGGATGACATCATGTTCATTATAAATAGCAGACAATGGAACACTTCCTGAGATAGATGATTCAAAAAGAATGTGATAACTCATCGTTGTTCATGGAATTGCTAGGTTCTTGGTTTTTTTTTTTTTGAGATTATTTATTTATTTGTGTGTGTGTGAGAGAGAGAGAGAGAAAGAGAGAGAGAGAGAGGGAGAGGGAGGGAGGGAGGGAGAGAGAGAAAGAGAGAGCGAGAGAGAGAGAGAGAGAGAGAGAGAGAGAGAGAGAGAGAGAGAGAGAGAATAGAACATAATAAATACTTTTAAAAATAAATTCTCTTCAAGAAGATCATTAACTGACTTGAAGCTTTTGTACCTTGAGGGAATTAGGAGAACATAGATTTGTACTCCAAATGTATACTCCAGACTGATGGCCATTTCTGAGTTTTCATTTGGGGACTCCACCTCTACAGTAGGTTAAGGGAGGCCGCTGCTTAAATTGTACCATCTCAGCAATCTTCCTTTCTCTTTGAAGGACGTCAGAGGAGGTATACTCTATTCACCCTGCTCCCTTCTAACTGCTCCATCTTAACAATTTGCATTTTATTTTGGAGCAGGGCAACTGTAATGGTAAATTGGTCTGCTGTCTTTAATCTGGAACCAGCAGCAAATCATTTTTAATAGCCCTTAATTCCCGGTCTAATGAGATATCTGCATTCAGCAGTGACTCAAACATGTACTGCCGAAGGGTAGGGTAGATGATTCACAAAGAAGAGACGGAAGAAAGCCATTAAGTAACCTCAGGCAGCCTCTGCCAGGCTCAGGATGACTCCCCGCAGCACAACTTCTAGGACCAGTCTCTTACACTTTCCACTTATCGACAAGGATGTGACTACTGATCTTTCCTATAGACTGTGCATCACCCCAGAACCCACCCCCACACAGTTGTCTCTGCACACAAATATTTGATCCTGGCTGTCTACAAGCACTCCTATATTTAGAGAAATGATAGCAAGGGGGAAAAAATGGAACTATGCATTTTAAGAATCTCAATCTTTGCCATAAAAGTTAGAAAAGGACTCACAGCATGGCCCTCATTGTCAAAGCCTATTTTCTAGAACTATTTTCTAGTTCTTCCTTTAGTCTAATTCTCTTTCTCCTGCTTTCCTATGACCTCTCTCCAGCTGTTCCACATCTGGAGTTGAGTTTCTCATAGCATGAACACCTGTTCTTGGCATGATCTTATTGGATATACATGAACTCTGGGCCCTTCCCTTTCTCATTCCCTCTTGCTCCCCATCCCCTTCCCCTTCTCTCCCCCACCCCTTCTTATTACAGAAACTCCACTATGAACATTATGGACATAATATTCTGGAGAGCTGTCATTCGGCTCAATTCAATTCAATCTACAGTGCTCAAGAACAATGGTAGAAGTAAACGTCTTTCTTGAGGTACTAATGCTTATGTAGGCTTTCCACCCCTGCCTTTCTAATGCTATAACACTATCAATATCAGTGTCCACATTGACGGAGGGGTTAGAGAGGTAGCTCAGCAGTTAGGAGTACGAGCTGCTCTTCCAGAAGACTGGCGCTCCAATTCCAACACCCAAGTCAGGCAGCTCACAACTGCATGTAACTCCAGCTCCACAGATCCAATGCCCTCTCCTAACTCAGGCATACACACACACACACACACACACACACACACACACACACACACACACACACGCTCAACTGAATGTACCAAGCTCTGCTGACTCCCCATGGAAGGCCTTGCCTTGGAGGAGGTGGGAATGGGGGGGTTGGTGGGGGAAATTAGAGGGTGGGAGGAGGAAGGAGAGGGGGATCTGTGGTTGGTATGTAAAATGAATAGAAAATTTCATAATAATAAAAAAAGTTGCAGGTTTACTTCCATTTGCTTCCTTTTTATTTATTTGTGTGTGTGTATTTACCCAGCGTAGCTACCACTGACTAATTGGCCTTTTCCAACTTCCTGTCAAATATATTCTTTAACTAATTTTTTTGGCTATGATTCTTTTTAATCACTGTTGATTTGCAAACTTTTTCTTTTTTAAGATTGAATTATTCTACTGTCAATTTGCTGAGAATAAAAATCTTATCTCGAATTCTGACTTTGAAACTTGCTTCTTTGTGGCCAAAATGACGCTCATGATTTCTCCAAGACAGAATTGGGAAAAGACTGGGTTTGTAGCTCGGCTACTTCCTCTAATTATGGTGATTGCCCATCAATTTTCCGTACATGTAAAATCAGGCTGCACTTTAGCAGGGCCTACTTTAGGAGGTCTTTTTACAAATAAGACTTTCTACTTCCAGTGCATGAGATTTGTCAAGAAGGCAACAAACCATGTGAGCAGAGTTTAGGCCCCCTCCTTATGGAGAGTGAGTACCCTTACAATACGAGGGGTGCTCCCAACACAGCAGAAAACAACTCCACCTTAAGCAACTGACTATACTAACCATGTTTAACTGTATAGATTAGTGATAGTGTGCCCACTCAGTGATACATGCCCAACATGCCCATCTTCATGACTTTTTCACTCTCCAAAACAACAGTCCTACCTATTAAACAAGAATTCTCCATTTCCTTCCCTCTCAACCTCTGGCAATCCCTTCTGCTGTCTGTCTCTACAAGTGTTCCCAGTCTTGAGTGTCACACATAGGGAAATGAGAACAGGAAGCAGACACTGTTCAGGCTGGTTTAGGGGCAGGGACCTTGATTCTCGTCAACATCTTGGTTCTACCAGAGCCAGAAATGTCCTCTGCTCTGTCCAGAAGTGCTTGGGAGTCTGGTCTTGGGATTGGTTCTAATCATCTTTCTTTTACACAGCTCCCTGGGAGGGTGTGACTACATCTCCAAGCCAGATGACACCACTGTCTTGCTTGTAGATTTTAGCTGTTGTGACGAATGGGGGCTATGAACACAGGTATACAGCACACCATAATGGCAGTTTCAAACACACACCAAAGTAGGCTGCCTGACCAAATCAGCCCCATGTACTCAAGATCAATCCCTTAGTCCAAGATCTCCAGATTTCAGCAGCTCGGTCCCTGGTGTTCACTGGTAGGAATTCTCCTGTGTGACTTGGAAATGACCCCAATTGTGACTAGTCTTTGGATCTCATCACACTAATCTCTTGTAACCACAGAACTCAGAAATCATGTCCTCTGCCAACTTATGATTCTGATTGCAGATCCCCACCACCGCCCCCAAGGCAGGGTCGCCTGTATCCCAGCCTGGCTCAAACCTCAAGCTTGCTACCTAAACAAGGATGATTCCAAATTGCCTCCTGCCTGCATCTCTCCAGTGCTAGGACTGCAGGTGTGTACCACCGTGCCCAGTTTAATACAGTACTGGGGATGGAACCCAGAGTTTCCTATAATGCCAGGCAAGCATGCTGCCAACTGAGCTATATTGCCAGCTGCCTGTCAGGAGTTCTATGTGAAAGGATACAGCAGCAGCCTTCAACTCCGACTCGAAAATGTATAGTTTACTTTGAATGCTCTTAGCTAAGTTCAGTGAATCTTACACGTGGCCTTACACTTCATCTTTTTTTTTTGGGGAGGGGGGCAGGGTTTCTCTGTGTAGCTTCGGAGCCTGTACTGGATCTCACTTTGTAGACCAGGCTGGACTCAAACTCATAAAGATTCACCTGGCTCTGCCTCCCAAGTGCTGGGATTAAAGGCGTGCGCCACCACCGGCCGGCACACTTCACCTTTCAAAATGAGCAACACAAACAAGCAAGATGCTGCAGGAGGGAGTGAAAGCCAGAAAGCAAACAAAACAGACCAGAAAGGTAAATTCGTATGTGGGGAGATAGAGTTTATTTTTCTATTTTAACTTTTCGTTATTTTACCTTTCCTCAGTATTTCTTTTCTTTTTTTCTTTCTTTCTTTCTTTTTTGGTTTTTCTCTCTGTGTAGCCCTGGCTGTCCTGGAACTTGCTCTGTAGCCCAGGCTGGCCTTGAACTCACAGAGATTCAATTGCCTCTACCTCCCGAGAGCTGGGCTTAAAGGTGTGTGCCACCACTGCCTGGCTATGTTTAGTAATTTTGACAGTTAACACTGGAGAAGTGTGTGCTTGATGCAAGTGTTTTCTGACGACACTGAGAGAAGCTGAAAGGTCAGAAGAGGAACATAACCGAAGGCTTTGAAAGTGGGAGCAGGTGCTTTCCACTTGGGGTGACGGAGGGAAAGGCTCACAGAGCAGGAATCTGAACTCTGTCATTTGGATTCCATTGTCCAGGCTCCGAAAAGAAGCTGTCAAGGACCTACTGCATGTGATGGTGTGCACACATTCTATCACCCATTTTTTAATGAAGCGCAGTCTACATATGGACAGGATTTCAGCCCTGGAAGAAGATATCTTCAACAAAGAGGGATGGCATGAAGGAATACCTAGTTTAATGTGGGCAATATGGAAAACAAATAAAAATCCAATGGATGGACTTCAGAAATTATATACCAATTTGCTTTGGACAGAATTGTATTGGTGCTGAAACTGACATATTAATAGAAAGACAAGATTAAGGCATGAAAACCAATAATAAGGAATGAATCATATGTGTGTGTTTTTAATCTTAATAGTGAGCAGTATATTAAATGGTGAATGCATATGAACTTGGTGTCCAAGTAAGTATAACTTAGAAGGGTTCAAGAAAAAGTGAAGTGTTGGAGTAATGGGGTGCTAACAGAGAAGTGGAGGGAGGAGCCAGCCTCGTGGTCATGTTCATATATGTATGCCACTTTACTAGTCAAGGTACGGTTCTTAGATTAGCATCAACTGAGCAGCACCACTGTGTCTGAGACAGAACTTCAACCCTATTTAGAGCTCCTGTGTTAGAATTGCCGGCTGATTCATGTACCAAGCTGGAAAAGTACCAGGCCCTAGAGGTATAAACTGATACGGCTTGGGGGTATAATTGGGAGACTGAGGCTGATAATACAGATGGGAGTTCAGACCACAGAAACAGGCTGCAGAGATGGCTCAGTGGTTGAGAACACTGGCTGCTCTTCCAGAGGATCCATGGCTGATTCCCAGCAGTCAAGTGACAGCTCACAACCGTATGTACCTCCAATCCCAGAGGAGCCAATGCTCTCTTCTGACCTCCTTGGCCATAGCATGCCCAGGATGCACAGACATACACGAAGGCAAAACATCCACATATATGAAATAATGAACACAATTATTTTCAAAAGGGCACAAAACAACCTCTATCCATGAAACAGACTGGGTATGAAGGAAACACTAAGTAGGAAAACTTGAGTCTACAGCTTGGACATTTCTCATGGCAACCTCTCACCATGCTCACTAGAAGAGGAAAGGAAAAGGGAGGAAGCAGCAATATCATTAGATAAACAAGAGATTAGAAAGGACAGGAGATGGGGCCGAAGGGCACAGAGTGATAGAACTGAACTGACCAGGGCTTCATCAACAAAGAGACCGAGAAGGAGGTCTACAATTGGACATTAGAGAGTCAAATAAAAGGAAGACCACTGATAGATATCCCAGGGGTTGTGGGAAGTCCTCCAAGGCATCTAGGAAGGAATACGGCGTAATTTCAAGGCATGTTCTATGACACAAATTTACAAAATAATTTTTTTCTCCTGGAAGGCAGGTCAACAATGAAGTGTACTGGAAAATCATGGTACATTTGTGAAAGTAGAAATGGACAGTATGGACAGTACACTGCTTCCAGAATTATTTAGCCAGGTTGACAAACTTTTAATGAAGTCCCGGTGTGAGCGCCTTGTAGCCCCATTTTCCCCTTAACTAATCTAGCCTCTTGGTGTCACTGAACGTGAGGAAAATGTGTGCGGGCATGCACACACCTCTGCTCCAACTCTTCTGAAGCTTATGCTTCTAAAGCTTCGAAGTGGCCTCCAGCCCCAGCTTGACTCACATGTTGGGTGCCTACTCAAACATCCTGGGTCCTTTGAGTATCTCATCAATAACATAAAAATAAAGTTCAAAGGATAACTCAAGAGTGAAAAAGAAAGTATACAGATTTTACAGCTGAGGACTACTTTTAGGAACACAGTGGCTCCCGGGAAGCAAAAGCAAGCTTCCATTCATGTAAAAAAACACTTAGAATCCTCTTAGAAAGTAACTTCTCTGAGCCTATGTTTCTTTCAACAACAAAAAAATGGAGAGAGAATAGCCATCAATTAAAGTACTTAGAAGAATTAGTGAACTAAAGTTGAAAATGGTCCTGTCTACAGAGCCTGATACATCACATTTGCTCCAAAGTTGTTAGATTCTGAGGAATTAGGGGTGTGCACATCACCAGGAATGTGTGTGTGTGTGTGTGTGTGTGTGTGTGTGTGTGTGTGTGTGTGTGTGAGAGAGAGAGAGAGAGAGAGAGAGAGAGAGAGAGAGAGAGAGAGAGAGAGAGAGAGAGAGAGAGACTGAGACTAATATTTATTTGGAGAAAGCTTACACTTATCACTGATGTGAGATATTAAATTACTCACGGACACATTTGGTATGTTTCATATGGACAGTATAGTCTTCAAGGATAGCTGTTCAGCATACTGAAGACAGACCGGTGGATGCAGTAAAAGTCAGTTGATAAAGATAAGCCTTTAAGGACAATGAGGACGAGACAAGCAGCAAAATGCAAGTCTCCAGGTTCTGCATGAACTCCAGAAACACCATCAAGGACACGGTTGTGGTCTTGGCTCTAGTCACCTGAGATACAGGGGGCATTGGCTGCACATGTGGAGGGGTGTCAAGATCTAACCTTGAGGAGGCCATGAGAAGCTCCATGTCTCTCGGAATTCTAGTCTGTTTTTCTGCATGATGATGGAGTAGATGTTTTCTGGCCAGTGAGTAGTGCTGTGGATCCAGCCCAGGGCCTTGTGCCTGTAGGGCAAGTGCTCTCTCATTGAGTTACACCATCAGTCCTAACTAACCTGTACAAGGCCCTTGAGGATATAACAGGAATCCAGGAAGAGAATGCCGCCGATTGCATGGTAGACCACGCAGTTTCACCTGCCAAGAATTCTAATTCTACCACCCACTAAGCAAAGTAGTTCGTACCCTTGGAACTCATTTTCTGCCTCTGTAAAATGGTGGAAATAAAACATACATTGTTCAGTTAATGAAGGATAAAAGATAATGTTTCAAAATTATCTGGCACATAAAACAGCGGAGCGAATCTCTGAGTATGTATTACATGGACACACTGTCAAATGTATGTGTAGTTATCCTGTAACTCATTAAAAGGCAATTCTTAGATTTCAAAAAGTTTTGCTTCACACACAAAAGCGGGGGGCAGGGGCTGGAGAGATGGCTCAGAGGTTAAGAGCACTGACTGCTCTTCCAGAGGTCCTGAGTTCAATTCCCAGCAACCACATGGTGGCTCACAACCATCTGTAACGAGATCTGGTGCCCTCTTCTGGCCTGCAGGCACACATGCTGTATACATAATAAATAAATCTTTAAAAAAAAAAAAAAAGCGGGGGGCAGAAGAAGACTCACAAGCAGCCTCCTCTTAGAATATGAGTCACGTGATCTCTGAGCATTTGAAAGATGCCAAGGGTACTTAGGCTGTTCAAGTCATTGCTGATACAAAATGTGACACCACCATGCCCCACAGACCCTTATTGAGGAGGCTGTGTGCATGAGTATGCTTGTGTGCGTGCACACGTGTGTGCATCTCATGCTTTCAGTCTGCAAAGCTGGATGTTGGCAACGTTGCCCGGACTGATTCTCTGTCCCTGAGAAACCAAGGGTAACTGTCTCCACAGGCTGACAGGTAGACAAGGCCAAGGGATCAAAAGCCTTATTTTGAGACAGAAAAATGAGACTCACAGAACAATGTAAAGTCATTAGTATTTACAAAGAACTTTGATATGCTTATGCAAAAAAGGCACTTTGAATGTAAACATTCTCAGGGCACTTGTTTTGTGAGACTAGGTTGAGAGCAGGGCAGTAATTAGCATGTTGGGAGGCCAGAAAGGGTTTTAAAAAACGCATGCATGAAGGTGTCCCCTGCTGAACAAGAGGATGCCTAAAAACCATGGCAATCACACAATGACTAAATAAAACTTGCTCCTAGGGTGGGTTTCTTTGTAGATGATAGGTCAGGAAATCTGGAAAGACAAATGTTCCCAGCACTGGGAAAGTCAAGGTCCTCCATACAAGTAAGCCTTAAACGTTTTTGTAAAAAATCCAGTTAATTTCAAATGCTAAGGGCCTTACTAAGATGGACATTCTTAAGTAATGAGCCTCACTCCCAACAGGATCAAATGCAAGCAAGTAGGCAAGGTGGCTTAGTACCTAGGTTCAGTGTGTGCAATGGGAAGTTTGTGCGAGCTGTGTGTGCTCTTGTATAGCATAGCCCTTCCACACACGGCCCCATGGGCGAGCGTCTTCACCCTTCCACACACACTGCCCCACGGGTGGACATTTTCGCTCTTCCACACACACTGCCCCACGGGTGGACATTTTCACTCTTCCACACACACTGCCCCACGGGTGGACATTTTCACTCTTCCACACACGCTGCCCCATGGGTAGGCGTCTTCACCCTTCTACACACATGGTCCCACAGGGAGGAGGGAATTTCCTGGAAATAGATGCATCCTGCTTAAATACAAAGTTTTGCTTCTGAAAAAATCTGGGGGCAATTTGAATTTTAAAAAAATTTTAAAAATTGAATTGTATCTCAAATGCCCCCAGAGGTTTGTATCTTAGGGAGCCCTGTCATGAATGTTCTTGCAAGTGAGGAGATGTTTTATGAGTTGAAAAAGCACCTCTAAATTACGAGCAGCATTGCTTCCTTGGTTATGTCCTGTCATTTGGGGCTTGTTTTGAATAACTTTACAAATAAAATAAAACCATTTTTTCTTCTTTGAATTCTTAATTTCAAAACAGCGTATTTTCTTCTTAAGTGTAACTTTTAATCTATTCTGGGATTAATTCACCTCATTAATCTACCCCCATCCAGAGACTATAACTCCAGTTTTGGAATGGAAGCCAATGGGATAACTGATTTGGATTTACTGTAAGAATTTATTTTTCTGACAAATCTTAGGAACTCGCGTGTCCCACTTGGTAGGGGATATCTACCCTGTTAGATTTACTGAAGGAAAGAGTTCCTATGCTGAAGGAAGAGTGTGAACACCATGGTACTGCAGCTCACCCCAATGGGCGGTAGAGAGGGTGGAGTCAGCAACAAAGGCTTCGGTGGAGAAAATCAACAGAGACTTTTGCTACAACTCCAAGTGCTTCATAATAGTTCACGATTGAGTCAAGGTTCCCAAACTTTCTTGATCCGTGAATCCATTAGTCTTGGAAACTTTCTCATAGTGTCTCTTGGCCAAACAAAATACCTAATAGCTCATTTACTAAGTACTTAGGTTCAAACAATTCCTAGGTAGCTGCCCTAACAAGCTAGTGAGAATTTGAAGAAAACAATGCTAAAAGTTGACAACGGAAGATTTTATTTTTAATCACAATTACTTATGAAAGGAGGTGCACATTTTTTTTTTTAGGCCCTGTGCAATTTCTCAAGTCTGAGGATCAGACTGGATGCTGCCAATTTCATTCCTTATCCCTTTTACCATACAGTATTTGCCTTTTATGTCCCCAAACTCAACTTTAGAAAGCTATGACATCATCAAAAGGAATGTAGCGCCACCTAATGTTGAAACTGTGAACTACTTCAAGGTGGTGGTGTGTTGGGGGGGTCTGAAAACCATCAACTATTTCATATTTTACTCTAAAGTTCCAAATATTCTCTCTGAAGTGACTGTGGTACCCTGGGGTACACACAATCTGGGAAGTACGAAGTCGAACAATAAGAAGTGACTTCATTTTTCTGGGTGATGGAATCCCATGCTAAGATGTAAGAGCATAAAGATAGATAGATAGATAGATAGATAGATAGATAGATAGATAGATAGATAGATAGATAGATAGATAGATATAGATATACACGTAGGCATAGAACTGAATCTATACCTGTTTGGATGTATATCTTATCTCAGAGAAAGCAGTGCCCCTCCAGAGAGCTCAATGCTTGTATGGCAATCTCTGTGCAAAGGCATTTAAAAACATGTTAAATTTCAGTTTTCCCTGCTAGTTTCTAACAGGTTAGGTGACTTGTTTGTTTAGTTGGTACTAACTAGAACATTTCTTATGCGACCAGTGTATTGTGTTGTAGCATAACCTAATATTCAGCACCGTCAATGCCATTGAATTAACCATTACAGGTGCCTATCCATCCCTAATGAAAAATATTAGCTACCTGGCCACAGTGGCTGGAAGGCATTGATACATCGCATAAAAGGCTAAATATTAACCAGCTGCTTTGTGAAGACACACTGGAAGCATGAATTCAGGATGTGAGGTAGAACTCATCCACTCCAGTTACAGATGGCGCCCTCCAGTAAGCCAAAAGTGGTGGAGGTTTCTTACGGAGAAATGACCCCACCTCTCCTCTCTCTAAAACCATACAACAGACACGTGCCTTCTCTGCATATGGCCACTGGTTTCCATGTAACCAACGTGTCAACACCCTAGTGTCAGCATGGCCAGGCTTGCCAGGTTTAGCAACCCAAAATCGGGATGATCAGCTCCATTTGAAATTTAGGTGAGTAATTATTTAGTCTGATTAAGTTCCAAGTACCACATGAAACCTGCATATGATTGGCCGGGCGGTGGTGGCGCACGCCTTTAATCCCAGCACTCGGGAGGCAGAGGCAGGCGGATCTCTGTGAGTTCGAGGCCAGCCTGGACTACCAAGTGAGATCCAGGAAAGGCGCAAAGCTACACAGAGAAACCCTGTCTCGAAAAACCAAAAAAAAAACCAACTCTGGTCACCTCTTACCCCACCTGTTTCAACTTTCTACGCTCACTTCCCATCCCCCACCCCACCCTAGGGTTCTTCTCTTCCAGCTTCATCTACACACTTACTTTCCTCTCTGCTACTTGGCAAAGGCCTCCCACACAAACTTTAGGTAACAGCAATTTAACAGAATGCCTCGGGTGGAATAATCAGCCATCATGATTCGTTAGAGTCAAGTCCTGGCTGAATCTGGGATTAGTGATGGTTATCTCCTCAGGACCAAGGCAATCTACAGTCCCAGAAGAATTATAGGGGAAAACTCCATTCAGTTTTGTTAAGTGGGTCATTTTTTTAATCAGCAAGGCACAGAACTCTATTACCAACACGAATTAAAATGAACTCAACGCTAATGGCAGTGTGCTCATGGTTAGATATTTGTGGTTCACTGCAGTGGGGATGATCCTAACCCAGTGCCATGCGGCCAGATGAACCAATGGAGAGAAACTGCAATACGAACTCTCTGATAAGGACACCCCATGCTGTAGTCACTGAAAATACAGCAACAGCCTTGAGGCCCCACGCTCTTTTTTTTTTTTTTTTTTTTTTTTTAACATCCTGTTATATAGTATTCCATCTCAGGAACATTTTAGCTCATTTAATGACATTTAAGGAAAAAAACAAAACAAAAACCTAGAAACCTTTTCCAGTGGCAAACTCACTTAGAAAGTTTAGCTTCTGACTGTGGCAATGATGCAATGTCACAATACCAAATTCTTTCATAATATTTAGAAGTAAGTGATTACTGGTGGAAACGGTAATGTTTCCTAACAAACCAAGAATTTCAGGGACAGACCACCCAAATGTATTATTATATAAAGATGTCAGTTACATAATTACATGAGAAAACAACACATTTTACTTTTTTGTTTTTTAACAATTATCCTCCCTGGGGAAGAGGGGCTGAATTAGCTGCTTAGCGACTACCTCCTAGGGGCGCCAATTATCTCAGACACATTCAAACCAGGGTCTTGAAAATGTACATCAGACAGGAGAGAGAGAGGCCTTTTCGTCCCCCATCCCCAACTCCTGCCCTGTCAGAAGTGACTCCGCAGAGACCACCAACAGTGAGCGTGTGTTTCAAAACTCCAATGCACACTTAAACGCAGACCATACTCTGGCTGCCTCATCCTAAGTTTTCATTTTATTTTCCTTCTCTAGAAGTACTTAAAAAGGTTTTATACTGGGCTAGAGATGTGGCTCAACGATAAGACACTTGCTTAGTATATATAAGATGTTGGGAGCACAGCAAGAAGGTCCTTGCACTGTTCACAGATCTCCTGAGAAACCAGGAATGTTAAGCACGAAGGATTGTCTTTCCAATGGGAAAGATGTAGGACCTGTTCTTCTATCCAGAAATCTGGGAATTGGAAGTGATTAATAGCCTGGTGATCTGCCTTATCTATTGGGCCAGGCCATTATCAAGGTCCCACAACCAGAACGGGAGGTGGTTAGTAACCTAAATGACCCTTACAGCCAGGGGCTCCCCAAGCCTCCACAACCAGGACCTGAGATATCTAATAGTCTAAATGACCCTTATATTATCTGGACAGCCAGAAGGCTCCCCTAGGCTCCCACAACCAAGACCAGAGGTGGCTCATAGCCCAAATGATGTCTATGCTATCTGTATGACCAGGACTGGGCCAAACTCTTCTTTAGATCCTTAAGCTAATACAGGTAGCCTATCTCCAGAACCCATCTTCTCGGAAGAAATGACATGTACCCTGAGTGGAGTTTTGCTGTAATTTCACTTCCCTATGCACTAGGGATTATATTACTGTGTTTTGTTTTGTTTTTTAATTAGACTGGGTTTAAATTTGTTGGGAATCACCTGCCTGGCACCAGACTCTCTGGAAGATCTAGTCTGATGCAGGTTGATGAAGTCATCTGAGTTTTCATTCTCACCTCTTTACAGTTCACTTCCCTGCTGGACACTTGCATAGACCCTCTCAGTGAGACCCTAGGCTCGGTCGGCAGCACGGCAAACACATATGTAAAATCAAGCACCTCGTTTTCAAATGGGCACTGAGCCGTTCTTTAAAAGTAAAAGGGAGCCAGGCGGTGGTGGCGGACGCCTTTAATCCCAGCACTCGGGAGGCAGAGCCAGGCGGATCTCTGTGAGTTCGAGGCCAGCCTGGTCTCCAAAGCGAGTTCCAGGAAAGGCGCAAAGCTACACAGAGAAACCCTGTCTCGAAAAAAACCAAAAAAAAAAAAAAAAAAAAAAAAAGTAAGGGGGAGTACGCATAAAATGCTAGTGGTGTTTACAAACATCTGTGGCTATTAGGGTTGTATGATTGAGACACTGATACATCATTGCTTGTGTTTAGCATTTTGAAGATACATTGAAGGTCTGGCCGTAAGGATTATGGGGCGCTCGTGTTAAAGGCGCTGCGCTAGCCACCACGGTGGTTACAAATAGAAGGCCTGGTGCGAGCTTGTCAGTCCTGTGAAAGGACTGACAAGACACAGAAGGGCTTTAGTGCCAGGGCAGTACCAACCGGGAAGGGGTCATAGCTGGAAATGCAGGGGTAGGCCGAGGAGGAGAGGAATTAATTCCAGCTGGAAACTCAGACTACTCCGTGAGGAGGGGTGCTGAGGCACCATCAGCACAGGGACACTCATGTAAGGCTCAGGCTGGGGACATGGAGAGACAGCATCACTGAGATGTGCTCTCATGAGGAGCGGTGACACGGAAGACATATTCAGGGAGGACGACACCAAGGGGACAGGGGGAGCTTCGAACCCAAATCCGACAGGTGTTTGTGCTCACTCAAGAGCTCTGGAGAACCAGAGCTGAGTCGGGGAGGAGTGCAAATAGAAGCCGAAGGAAAGAAGCGAGCTGCCGGGTGAGGTGGAAGCGGGGGGTGGGGATTGTGAGTTCTAGGCCAGCACGGGCTATAGAGCGGGACCCTGTCCCAGAAACAAAACCAACAGAAAGGCACAAGAGCACACAATGCCAAAGCAAACCCAGGAGCATGAGCCAAAGCAAAGAAGATGCACGTGAAGTAAGTGTGAGCCAAGCAAGGCAGGGCAGAGAGGGCGAGAAGCCGTTGGCAGCTGGTCACCGGAGACCTCAGAGAGCAGCTCCTGTCACTTCTGCACCACGGACATGGAGGATCCTCCTTCAGAACCCCGCCGAACAGGAACTGCAAAGCAGAAGGCGGTATTGTGGACGACAGGAGCACACCCTTCTTTTCTGTTTTCCTTCACTTTCCCCTGCCTCTGAGTTTGGAGAAGATTTGAGGAGACTTTCCGGCCAAAGAAAAGAAACAAACTTGTAAATTACCTCTGCTGTCCATTTCCCAGGGAAACCAAACACACTGACTCCTGAGTGAGGGGTTTTGGTCTTCTGATAAAACTTTCTTCTGGTCACCAGCTGTATGTGGTGCTGGTAGGATGTCGATACATGCCATGAACACCAAGCCCATCTGCACCAATGCCTGACACAGCTGTACTCCTACCAAGGTACATGGGAGACTGTCAGTAAGTGTGCTGGCTAGGTTTCACGCCAACTTGACACAAGCCGGGTTCATCTGGGAAGAAGAAATCTTAATTGAGAAAATGCCTCGAGGTGACTGACTGACGGCAAGTCTACAGGGTATTTTCTCAATTGATGACTGATGTGAGAGGACCCAGTTCACTGTGATGGAGATCCTGGGTGCAATAAGAATGCAGGCCAGCCGGGCGGTGGTGGCGCATGCCTTTAATCCCAGCACTCGGGAGGCAGAGCCAGGCGGATCTCTGTGAGTTCGAGGCCAGTCAGGTTTACAGAGTGAGATCCAGGACAGCTAGAACTGCTTCACAGAGAAGCTCTATCTCGAAGGAAAAAAAAAAAAAAAAAGAATGCAGGCCGAGCAAGGCAGTAAGCAGCGCTCCTTCACGGTTTCTGCTTCAGTTCCTGCCCTGACTTCCTTGGATGAAAGAGAAAGAATGAGTCCAGCATGGTAGCACACTCCTTTAATCCCAGCACTTGGGAAGCAGAGACAGATGGAGCTCTGTGAGTTCCAGGCCAGCCTGGTCTACACAGCAAGTTCGAGGCCAGCCAGGTGACTATATAGTGAGACTCTGGAGGGAAGGAAGGAAGGGAGGGAGGGAGGGAGGGAGGGAGGGAGGGAAGAAGGGAGGAGGAAGGGAGGGAGGGAGGAATGAAGGAAGAAGGAAAGGGGAAGGGAAGGGAAATGAGGGGAAAGGAAGGGAAGGGAGGAAATAAAACAAGTAAGATGAAATAAAATAAAGCCTTTCCTCCCCATGCTTTTGGTCGTGGTGTTTTACCACAGCAATAGAGACAGTGGGGTTGTGACCAAAAGAGGCCAATAATCACCTTCCGTGAGAGCTGAAACTGGGGAGAAGGAGACGCTGCTATGGCCACTGATCTAGACAGATGTGCCATAAATGTTAGGACATCTTGAGCAGGAAAACAAGCAAATGTGTTTGAAATGTGTGCCTTAAATCTGGGTCTCAATGACAGGCGATTAGTGACTTTGCTCCTGAGATGTGAACAAATTAGCTAATAGGCTACAGGTTGGACAGATGAAAAAATTCATTTCCTTCAAGATGAGTACTGTTTGTCTGAAGGTTTTTCTATATAAATTCATTCCAATATGGTTCTGGGGAATAAACTCAGGGCAGATTCTAAGCATATGCTCTACCACTGAGCTACAGCTCCAGACTATTTATCCAGGTACAAATGGCATCATCAATAAATAAAACTGAACCAATACTACTGGCTTCAGAGTCTGCATAGACACACATTGTAAAATTCATTCATTTTATGAAGCCAACTCAGCAATTATTCTGTTACAGTGGAATCCAAAGAGTCTTTGAGTGGCTAAAACTTTTCACAAGAGTAGGATGGCCCCCAAATTCCATATACGAAAGGGATGATGGTACCCTAGTGTTATCGGGAGGTATGGGTACTCTAGGAGGTATGGCTTGTGAGGGATGTTAGTTCACTGGGGGTGTGCCCTCGCAGGGAAAGTGGGACTTCAGGCCCCCTCCCTTTCTTTGCTAAGATATCCTTTCTGCCATGACAGGCTGCAAGCCAGCATGAACTGCTTCTCTTTATAAGTTGATGACCCTCATCTTGGGTATGTGATAGAATGGTAGGAAGCTCACTAACACATCTGTCCAGCTAACAAGTAACAGAAACAAGGACTTGAGGCTAGCTTCCTCCATACCTAAGTCTATGTTGCATGCAAGGTAAGACTCTGGGCCAATTATGGACAACTCTGGCCCTGACAGCTTCCTCACAGGGTAAGACCCCCAAATTCCTCTGTTCACAAATTGGACCAAGATGGGATCTGACTGGTAATGCCTTTTTCTATAGTGCTTTTCCAAAGCAAAAAAAAATAAACAAATCCATTAGAAACCCAAACAAAAGCCTCTGGAGGGTAGCTGCCCATTTTTCTGAGAGACATCTAAGATCCAGGATAGCAAGTCCTGCAACCAAAGTTTAACATTCCAGCCTGTCTTTGGAGCATGTACCAGTCAGTATATTCTCCAAGTCTACACCTGCTCTAAGTCTTTATACCTTGTTCTTCTCTTCCCACGTAAGAAACAACCCCAACTCCAATCCAAACCAAACTCCATAAAAACATCTACTTCATAAGTTTGATTTGTACAAACTTACTCAATTGCTTTCTTCCTTGAAAAGGGGTTTCATGTTGACATGTTAGGTCTTGTAATGATTGCACCTGTGTCCAAGGTTGGCTTTGGGTGTGTGCAAAATCCCCTGCATGTCCACACAGGCCCCTACTTTTGAGAGGGGCCCAGGCTAAGAAGGGTTCTGTGCTAAGTCCTTTGTGGTCACTAGCCAGGGCTTTCTGTCATTGGTAGTGATGTTGAGGCTTGAACCCAGGGCCTTGCACATGCTACCTCTGAGCTCTAAGCAACCTCAGCCTTGAAATTCTTAGTAATTTCATCTTTGACCGTGTGTTCTGCAAGTAAAGACTGGTGGAAAATGGGAGCATGAGCAGAGTAACATGGACAGAAAAGCTTAATAACCTGCACTTTTAATGGCATTTCAAATGGGCCTCTTGAATGAGACATTTCCATTTTGTGGTAGGCCCCATCAATCATGTAGTAGGGCACTACTAGTAATCCCCCTTACAAATGGGTTTGTGTGCTTGGGTACTAAATACACTACTCCTTGTGATAAATTCACTCTTGATGGGAGTTTTCATGTCTGTTTCATGTGCACCCTACGGGGAAGGCAGGACGCACAGAAGGCCCTCAACCTACATCTGTAACGCCAGCCATCTGTAAAACCTAGCCTAGCTCCAGTGAGGCTCCTGTGATGACGGCTGCTCTTGTTTCCCAGAACACTACAAAACTGTCACACGCCTCTTGCTATGCCAAGCTACAGAAATAATGACTTCTTCTTCTTCTTTATTTGCCTGGGAGAAGAAACACGCCGTGTTATGAAGCAATGACAGTGGCAGGGTATTAGGTTTGTTTTGTAAGGGCTTTATTTTCTTTTAACTTTCTGTTACATCTGAGCATCAAAGCATTTTTTCCAAGTTTACCGTTCCGGCATCTTAGATTCCGAACACGGCAGCTAACTTTTCCTAAGGGTTCAATGCTGCTTCATGCGGTGCTTAATTTGAGTCAACAAATGACTAAGGCAACACCCTCAAATGCTTATCTCTCAGTGGAAGCAAAAGGAGCTAGCAGCCTCTGGCGGTCCAGAGCCTAGGAACTGGGCTTGTTTCCATCTCAGGCTCCGGGGACGGTTTCATCTTCTATCATTGCTAGATTCTCATGTTGGTCCATCCAAGGCTCTGTCCAAGGGTACAATTTATACCGAACCATTCAAATCCACTTTAGACCACTGTACCCGAGATAAGCCACAAAGAGCAGAACAGCCCTTCATCTGGTTCACACTGTGGTTGTGAGACAGTGAACACTGCCAAGTCATTCATGGGCCAGCATGATGGTTCAGTGGGCAACGCGTTTGCTGGGCAAGCCCTGTCCCCGGAGTTCTAGTTACAGACAGCATCATGGAAGGAGAGAGCTGACTCTTGAAAGCTGCCCTCTGACCTCCACGTGTGTGCTGTGGTAGGGGCTCTCTCTCTCTCTCTCTCTCTCTCTCTCTCTCTCTCTCTCTCTCTCTCTCTCACTGCAGGCACACATATACAAAAAATAAAAATAAAATAAAAAGTCATTTCTATGAAAAACATGAATTGATTAAGTGTCTCATAAGACTTCAGGTTCAACAGTTTTCCTGTTTTGGCAAGCATAAGAAAAAGAACTCAGAAATGTGTCCTTGGCTCCTAGGAGAGAAGGAAGATCCAGGGCACACGGAATAAAGTGAAAGTCAATCTAATAATAAAATCATCTTTCTATCTAGTTGTCCTCTAACGTAATGGAGGGACCCGAAACCAAACGGCAGTTTGCTTTACAGGACTTGAGCTGCAAAGGGTAACTGTTCAGCATTCAGGAGTGGGAAACTGACCAGAGGAAATGGGGTTTGGGGAGATGTCAGAAAGGTTGTAAGTCTCAGTTGCAATTGTTTTCAATAGCTTAAAAGAAGTTGTTGATGTTTAACATTAGCAGTAATAACCTAAGAAAGACCACATGGACACTGTGTTGAGATATTTTAGGCAGAGTCATCAAGACATGGAAAGCATACTCTATTCACACTGACTAAACCTAGCACGCTGCCAAAAAATAGGATTTGGAACAAATTTTGGACAAAAACTACTCATCTGTTTTGCAAGAAGGAATCAGAAGCACATTGGTAATCAGTAATTTTAAACTTGCCTATTAAGTCAGGATGCTGATCGCTAACAGATGCATATAGTTGCAAAGTTCTCCAACAACGTTGATAAGTCCTGCACTGCAGGTCTCTTCTTCTGCTAAGGATCTAGGTTTCTGAATTTCGAATCACGTTCAGTACTAGTTACTTTAGGTACCTTGGTTTCTCTTGACCAGTCAGATAATGATTTATAAGAAAGCCCCAAGAGAGGTCCCGAGCCAGGTCTTGATATTCAAGACATTTCTTCTGAGCAATGTAAAGTGAGCACAAGGGGCTGGCGCTAAGGAGTCACTGGAAAATGCTTCGCTGTTAGACAACAGTGGAGGTGGATGTGGAAAGACCCTGAGTTTGCAGCACAGAGGTTTGGGAAGAGGTTTTAAAGACATATTCTGAAAAGGCAAATGGGCTCTCAGGGTCCATCACAATGCGGTTCATGAACTAGTTCATTTTGGAAACTGAAAACAATGTCCTCCCTTTATCCTGGGAAGACACATCCCAAAGCCATCAATAGATGCCTCAAAGCTGCAGACAGCACCAAACTCCGTAAGCCAATGCATTTCCATCTTAACTAAGCACTTCCCAGGCACTGGGGCTGTCATTTTGGCACTACAAGGTGTGACAACAAAGGTAGCATTAATTTCTTTTCCCCTCACATTTTTTTTTCCTTTTTCTTCACAATTTTATGGATGTAAGATTTGTTCTTACCATGGAGTGCAGCAAACATCTAATTCTTTTGGGTTCAATATTGAACTGAGAACTTCCAAGCTTTCTATTTAGAGGAAGTACTTTGCAGTTTCCCTCTGGCTTATGCAAATACAAGCACCACTACTCTTGACTGCTATTAAAATAGCGGTACTTGAACACAAGCAAAACCCTACCGCAATACTTGAACTCTTGAGCTGACGACTGAGATGACCATTGAGTGACTAACAGAAGGACAGGAGACCAAGCAAAGAGACAATGGACAAGAGTTTGATTCACATTTGTGAGCTTGATGGAGGTGGGTGGGTGGCGAGCAATTTAGAATTTTGAGAACTGTCTGCTTCTGGAACATTCCATTTCATATACTGGGGTCATTGATTAACCAATGACCACAGGTAAATAACTGAACTTTGGGGTGACTTCTGCACAACAGAAGGAAACATGGTATGCATGCACTCTGAAGTTTTATCTAAAGGTGACAGTGAGAATACAATAATGGAATAATTACAAGGCAATATGAAGGAAGCTATATGTCTGCTTCATATTCTAGCAAGAACCATAAGCAAGGAACACTACAACTACAACCAACTGTTACAGAGGCTTTTGAAGGTGCATTCAAGAAAAACTATTTCCTTCTGGAGAATGAAATCTCTAGCCTGGGTGGAAACTTACATACCGCTTGGGCATGTCAATGAAGAGACCACCCCTCAGGAAGGCAGAACCACTCCCAGGAAGGTGGGTTCTCCTTCAGCCATGCTAAAAAGATGGGAAAGAGGATGTACTTTTCTTTCCCAGATCTCCAGCCTCCACTAGAGGTAGAAGAAGGTGTAATCTTTTGCAGAACTGTAGCCATGATTTCCGAAGTCTCTTTTCTAAGCATGCTTTCCCGAACACTGCGTGTTTCATCTTTCTTTTCTCCTTCCCACAATGCAGCTCTTCCGTTGGCCACATGGTTGACCTCCATGCCAGCTTAACTCAAATGGCATGGCATTCCCCCCAACGCCACCCCCCTTTTCCATTCTCCTCCAGCCAACTGGTGAGACTTACAGATTGTAATTCTTTTAAACTCTACTAAAATTTTCCTTGAGCTTCAGTTTGAGTCCATTCTAAAATTCTTTTATCAATGGGACTAAGAATCCCAAGACAGTACCCCAATTTTTCCCCAGGCTCCATAACAAGCTGACTGGTTATACTTAGTGTGTAGATATTTCTCAATATGTGGGCTTTATTTAGGGAGTTAAGAAATGAACACACATATAGAAGATCTGTGATTATGCAGGAAGTCTTCAAAAGAATTTTGACAATTCCCTTAGAAATCGAACTGTTTGTCTCCAAACAATGCCGGAACTATGGAAACAGACTTAAGCTGCAGAAGAATTCACCTGTGATGCTTGTATTTCTTAAGTCTAGAGAGGCAAGGGGATGTCGGTTGGAACATATATATTGTCTTAGGCTTGGAACTAAACTTTAGAAATTTAGCAACATCTTCATCATACCCCCTTGCTTTAAAAGCAACCAGGAGGCAGGCCTGAGTACATATAGCGGATATGAGCATGTCATTCCGACCATGAACCAAACACAGATTGAAAAAGCAAATGACAGTCAATAAAGTAAGAAACACACAGGCTTCCTCACCCAAATACAACACGAGAAAGAACAAAACAAGCCTACAAACCACGTAAAATAGATCTGAATACACTCTCTTGCTCATCCTTTCTGCCAGTCTCTTCCTTGCCCCACATGGAAGTCTCACCAACCCTTCACTTCTGCACTTTCACATAAAACACCCCCCTGTAATAACTGGTGTCCTTGGCATCCCTTTGGCATGTGGGTGGTGCCAAGGACAAACCTGACTACTATTGAGCACATTCCAAGCACTTCATATATGCTCATGAATTTATTACACACTCACACAGAAAAACCACCAAGGTAGTTACATTACTCCCACCGTGTTACTGTCAAGGAAACTCAGGAACAGTGTGGTTAAATAACTCACCCTGTGCAGCAGGTGGCAAGTCTCCAGGGCTCACACTTAGTCACACTGTGAATCAGTTCTTGCCACAAGTGTTTTCACTTACTGATGAATTATTTTACCATCCTTCAGAACACTTCATTGAGGTGATGGGTTGTGGGGGGGAATATTTATATCCCATGTGCAAGGCCCCAGGCTCCCTCCATAGTGTATTTGTTTATGCACATAGACACACAAAGAAAACCTCACCAATTAAGACTGTTTTAGATCGCATCTCCTGAGTTCTAATCAACTCCTTCCCATAGGCGCCTGGTGTCATGGGTTGTCTTAGCACACACACTCTTTACTATCAGATTAGCCACTTATTTCTGGGTTATTCTCCAGGTACCATTTCACATACGTCCCTGGATAATAGTGTTACATTCCAAAGTATCCTAGAAACATTAAAAATCCAAATTCTCAAACTCTCTGACCCTGACAAGTAGCTCCTTAGCAGGAATGAGAGGACGAGAATGAGGAAAGGCAAGTGTGTCCTCTTAAGGTAGGTGGACAGGGTCGTGGCGCATGGCTGTCCTCACATTCCCACTCCCGACTTGCAGATGTGCTAACACCATGAAAACTGTGGAGAGGGGTCAAACCTTTGTCCCCAAAGCTCTGGGCTCTGACGTCCAAAACTTTAAAAGTACAGAACAAACCCATCATGCTTCTGACCTCTGTATTCCTGGCATCACACAAGGTAAAGTTCTCAGGGTTAGGGAACACAGCCTCTGGTCAGTAACCAGGACTTTTCTTCACACTGTCATGTTTACACATTTCTTCACCAGAGCCAGAGACTAGCCGTCAGCTACCACGGCACTTCTCCCAGATGGGACAAGTCACAGGGGTGTATTTCGATTGCGACTTTGTCATGTGAGTAAGAGAAACTCTGGAGCTGGTTCCCAGTCCCTGGGCTAACCTTTGATTTTGTCATTTTTCCCAAACGTTGGTCAACTTTTCCAGAGAATCCTTTTGATGAACTGGTCTTCTTTTCACTCCAGGTGAAGAATTAAAGCTTGTCAGTAAGTTGCTATTGCCAATTGGAGACCATTTTGCATCTCTATTGCATATTTTGACATTGTCATTTCATTCTTAAGGCTGACTGAGAAACGATCTTTTCTTTTAAACGTAAGATAAACAAACAATAAAAATTAAATTAAGGTACTTCAATGTTCTGAAAATGGCCTGAACATCACTAGTATATCCTAGAGACATGTATGCTTTAGTAGGAACAAATCTTCTGAGTTTGTAAAATAAAAAAAAATATTTTTGAATTATAAATATGTACATCCCCTCACACACATACAGACACACCTCCTAATTCCTACTAATATTTGGCAGCCTAAATGAAAGTCCCTTTTGTATTTCTCCATATTTATCATCATTGTTGAATTGTCCAATCACAACAAAAAGTTGCTTTAATCAATTGAGAAATGATATATTGTCATGAACTTTAAATTTGTCCCTACTGTTTTTCTTCACTGATCAACCAAAATTACTAGTTATTAGCTCTCCATAAAAATGAAACACTTCTTTTAGTTTATTTGTTTAAATATAGACTTACGCTTTTTAAAAAGAACATCATTATCCACCAGTACTAATTTGTTTGGTTAGGCAATGTCCTGTGTTTTCAAGCTTCCTATCATGCTTGATAGATACCTGTTTCAGAAGACATTGCCCTGAGTTCTCCTCTATCATAGCATTAAGACTTATAACCCAATGGGACTGGCTGCATAAACTGTCTTGTCTTTAGCCTAAGAGAGGGAACTTAGCAAGGGCCAGGCTGATTTGTCACAGGAACAATAATCAATGACAATAATCATTGTGTTACTAAGGCTCGTGACTTCATTAAGTCAAACACAGTAAATAATACTAAAAGCTGAGGTTAACTATCAGCCTTATAAGCCATGAGTAGGTTCTCAGGTCCCTGCACGGCACACATGGGGGGAAAAGATCTCCTGACTCAGCTTAGTGATGTTGCAACAGTTTCAGTCATCATAACTCTGAAGAAATGAAAGGTTCTTTCTCGGTCCCTCGCCCACCCTGGAGCTGAGGTGAGGGAAAAGGAGAGCAGGGCTGACTGGAGACTCTCTTCACTCTTCCTTCACAGCGGGGAGCGGGCAGGGGAAGAAGGGAGCAACAGGGGTCAGGATGGGGGTGGGGGTGGGGGTGAAGACAAATATTTACATCTTCAAACGCGGAGAAGGACAACTGGTTCGAAGTAATTTGCATTCTTTTAGAAGACCCGAGTTAAAAAGGAAGGCTTCCTTAAAGAAAAAACACACCACTCCAGTTCTTTCTTTGGGGGCAAATTCACCAAGGCTCAAAGTAGCCAGAAGAGAAGGCTGGCAGTTAAACAATACACACACAGTGAAAGCAAAACAGTCACCTCACATTTACCAATTTACTTGCAAAGTGCCAAGACCATGCCCTAAAGGAAAACAAGACTGATTCTTCAAGGGATAAACTGTAGACAGAAAACATCCTTCTAAAAAAAGCATTAAGTTAGGCAGTGATCTAATCGATAATGTCACTGCAAGATAGTCTCATTTTTTCTTTTTTTTTAGCAAAATAAAATATGCTTCCACTGGAATAATCTACAGAATCAGTTGGCAAGACAAGAGAACCAACCTCAGTTATCTGAAAGATATTGATTTGTGATTGTGTGTGCGCGCGCACGCGTGTGTGCATGCATGTGGAGGTAAGTGGACAACTTTGGGCATTGTCCCCCAGGAGGCACCCATTCACTCTGCTTTTTGGAGACATCGTCTCTACTGGCCTAGAGCTCAGTGAGTTATCCAGTATCAAGTGGTCAGCTCTAAAAACATATACACATAAGCAACACTAAACAAGCTTAACAAGCCGTACTTACATATTTATTCCTCTATATGTGTAACAATAATTAATAATTAAAGAGGCTATGAATTTGAGAGGGAGTGAGAGAGTCTACACGGGAGAGGTTAAAGGGATAAGAGAGAAGAAAATTATTTAATTATGCTTTGATTACATCAGGAAAAAAAAAAAGACTTGTCTGGTTACAAATTTGGGAAAGGGAAGTTGAAATATTCCCTGTATTAAGGAAATGCAGCAGAGGAAATGTGTCAAAGGAGCTTTAAGGGTTTTTTTTTTATTATTTTAATCAATTAATTTCAGAGACTGTAAATTTACAGTATCTGCGTGTTTCTACAGTTATTAACAAAATCACTTTGTATAAATATAACCATAACTGTAGGGACCACTGAGATAGCTTAGTGGTTAAGAGCCAAGCCTGATGATGAGTTGATCGCTGGAACTCACAGGGTGAAAGTTAAGAACTGACTGCCATTGACTGTCTTTAACTTCCACAGGGCAGTTGTAGCATGCCTATAAACACACACACACACACACACACACACACACACACACACACAGCTACATACACAATAAATACACATATAAGACATAGAAAAACACTCCACAGATTTAAAATACACTGTTTATATCGCTGTCTAAAGGTATGCATATGTTATAAAATCCTTTTATAATATTTAGATACTCTCAATAAAATGATATGTTCCTCTGGAAGACATATGAGGAACAACATTATTCATTCCCTTAGATAAGCACATATCACAATCTCAATAAGTGAAGATTCATGAGTTGCCAACACCCATGCTCATTGAATTGGTTTTTGTTGTTACATGCATCCAGCTGAAGTTTCTCTTGTTTTGATTTCAGTTCCCTGACTCTTACTTGCTTACTTTTTCCTTCACACTCAAAGACAGTAAGTTTTACCTTGAATGATGGAGGACTTGCATTAATATTTACTAATCTGGAAGTGAAAATACAGAAAGACAGGTTAAATGAGAAACAAAACAAGGCTGGAAATTAATGATAGGAGGTTAATTTCACGTTTAAAATTACAAGTATGCAAGACAGACTTCAAGAGAAAAAGATATTTTTTTAAGGACAGAATGTGGAACCTAGGGGCCTTACGCATTCTAAGCAAGTATGTACTACTGAGCTGTATGGCCAGCCCTAGATATTCATCTGAAATACTTAAACATCCATGTGTTATTTTTTAAAAATTAAGTCAAACTTTAGGTAGTCTGGAATTAAACTTTAAAATCTTCAAATAATGCTTGTGGATATTACAACAACAGAATTTGAAGTTAGAAGCCTTTTATTTTTTTTTTTTTTTTTTTTTTTATTTTTTTATTTTTTTTTTTTTTTGGGTTTTTCGAGACAGGGTTTCTCTGTGTAGCTTTGCGCCTTTCCTGGGACTCACTTGGTAGCCCAGGCTGGCCTCGAACTCACAGAGATCCGCCTGGCTCTGCCTCCCGAGTGCTGGGATTAAAGGCGTGCGCCACCACCACCCGGCTGGAAGCCTTTTAAATACTGCTACCTTAATCATTTTACCACTGACACAGGAAAAATTTCAGATGATAACACACTTAGGTTTGCCTTACTTAATACTAAACAAAATATTTATTATAGATTTATACATAGTGTGTCTCTGCATTTTCTTGAAGTTCCCTGATTTTGAATTCTTTGTCAGGCAGTTCATCCATCTCCATTTCTTCAGGGTAATCTTTGGCAATAGTTTGCCCATCTAGTGACATGTTTCCCTGGACACTCTTGTTCCTGTGGTTATGGGCTGGTATCTGTGCACTGGAAGAAGTACTTATGCCAATTCTCATAGATTGGCTTTATCTGGGAATGTTCTTCAGTAGTAATCATGTCCAGAGTTTCTGGGCAGGCCCTCTGGTATCATCCCTAAGCCTGAGATTACCATGGCACCAGCCCAGAATTCTGTGGCCACTGAAGCTGGCACAGTACTCAACTAAAAATTCAGGGTAACTGAGGCTGACACAGTCCTGGGGCCTGCTTCCACTGAGGACTGTCAAGAGCTGAAGGTTTCTGTATTGAGCCAGACTAAAGATTAAATGTGCTTTGAAAGAAGTTTGAGTTCTTTCTCGACCCTGGGCATGTCTGGAGCTCAGGTTAGAAGTGGTGTTCTGGCCGGGCGGTGGTGGCGCACGCCTTTAATCCCAGCACTCGGGAGGCAGAGCCAGGCGGATCTCTGTGAGTTCAAGGCCAGCCTGGGCTACCAAGTGAGTTCCAGGAGAGGTGCAAAGCTACACAGAGAAACCCTGTCTCGAAAAACCAAAAAAAAAAAAAAAAAAAAAAGAAAGAAGTGGTGTTCTATAATCAAAGGCTATGGGAGTCTGCTCATTGCTAGATGTTTATTGTGGTGGGCTTGGTGTTATGGTTCAAGAAAAAGTCCTACACTTATTTCCAACTGTTTCCACAGTAATCTCTCTCCATACCACACTACAGATAGGGGAAGGTAACTGAGGTAATGTGAGACTATCCACCCTACCTTCTCCCATGCATCCTAATTTCCTGTTTTCCTCATTTGTGATGAATTTCCTGTTTTCCTTACTTGCTGTGAGGATGTTTTTAAACACAGACAGCTGTTGAAAATGATATTTCTATGAGATCACTTCTGAGTCCTAGTCTATCTTGTTACCACACCGTTCTGCCCTCTGCTCTCTTCATTGAGAGAAAAACATAGCTTGATATGTATGTGTGTGCAAGACAGATAGATATCTCTTCCTTTCTTTTGTGTGAGACAACGTCTCAGATAGCCCAGGCTGACCTGGACCTTAGCATTCTGAACTCCCGGTCCTCTTGCCTAGGCCTCTGGAATGCTGGGATTACAGGCAAATACCAACCACCATTTCTGGTTTTACATCTTGTTTTCTTTCCGTTTCTTCCAAATATTTGTCCCTCCCTGTCATGTAGTCCTTATAAAAACCACTGTGATGCCGGGCGGTGGTGGCGCACGCCTTTAATCCCAGCACTCGGGAGGCAGAGCCAGGCGGATCTATGTGAGTTCGAGGCCAGCCTGGACTACCAAGTGAGTTCCAGGAGAGGTGCAAAGCTACACAGAGAAACCCTGTCTCGAAAAACCAAAAAAAAAAAAAAAAAAAAAAAAAAAAAAAAAAAAAAAAAAACCACTGTGAGACACAGAGTACGTAGACGTTAGCGGATAAGGGGAAATCATCAGATGCCTGAGATGATGGAACTAACAAGTACAGGGCCATCACAATGATCAACCCCTGCAAGATGCTACCTGTATGTTGACACAGCCCGAGTGCTCACAAACACCTTGTGCACCATCACGTTCTTGAAATTCTTCATTTTTGAACATGGAGCCACATGTCTTCAATTTATTTGAGGTGCCAAAAATTTATGTAGCATTTCCGTGACCTCGTGTTTAACACTCTCCTCATCAAAGTATATAAACTGATTTCTAGATGGACACTGAGTACAACCAGTCAGGGTCCTGTGTCCTTTCTCGGGTTTCCTTCCCTTGTCATTGCTTGCTGAAAAGCTTTTCACTGCACACTAACTCCTCACTCAAAATTTTAAACTTCATTTAAAAGTTTTATTTACCTATTTTATGTTAATGGGTGTTTTGCTTACATGTATGTGCCCCACATGTGTGCAATGTCTACAGAGGCCAGAAGAGGGCGTCGGATCCCCTGGAAATGAATTAATCTTCTATTTTTAATGGTAAACTCTTCACAGTATGTTTCCATAGACAACACTTTCTCATTGCTTCTCTGAGCAGCCAAATACTAATTAGTATCTTGAAAGTATGGATCCAGGAATATTAAGATATGTTTGAGAAGGAGGGAACATTTTTCAGAGAGCTAGGGTCTTGAAAAACCCAATGGCTACCAAAGCCACCCTGCATCAGTGGTTTGGGGGTTCTTGTTTAGAGAATTGGAAGAAGGAAATTTACAGGTCACAGAGGGCTGAGCTCCATGTGGGATCATGGGAGGGAAAGAAGAAGAAAGGGGAGAGGAAGAGAGAAGGGAAGAATGCAAGTGAGCGCATACTGAGCTCTTGTTCAGCAAATGGGCAGGGTCCCAGGAAACAGCATACCATTAAGCTGCTGGGGGGCTTTTTTTTTTTAATAGACAGGCTCTTACTATGTAGATCAGGCTGGCCTCTAACTCACTGAGATCTGCCATACTCTACCCCATGTGTTAGCATGGCAGTCTGGGGGTTTTTAGAGTACTGATGGCAGACTCCAGGGTGAGGTGTTTTGGGTGGGGGAGGATCAGCCGGGGCCCTCTAGTCAGTTCACCCAGGTGTCCACATGTTCTCTTAGGGCCAGTCGGCAGTCAGGAACAGCCATTAGGCAGATGTGCTCCTGGGGAGAAACAGGAAGCAGAGCTCTCTCCCGGCTTTCCTGCCTCCAGCAATGACATTCTCAGACCTACTGCTTTAGGGTCCCTATCCCTCTGAAAATACTCTCCCTGTTTTACATTTACAGCCTCCTATCTCCCCTATTCCCCTGCTTAAAACAACTTTCGCAGAATGAAGAGAGATCAGCTTTCAGGCTGGAATGACCAGCCCTTCCAATGAATGCCGACCAAGGTAACAGCCCCTTCACATACGCTGCTTCTTCAAGTCCTGGCACTTGGATTGACCTGTCTCTCTCTGTCTCTGTCTCTGCCCAGAGCAGCATCAGGCTCTCTGCTGGAACTGGAATACCCTCACAACAATGACAACATTAACGCATGTGGAATTTTCATCAATACACGTGACCTCTGAATCCCACCCTCGAACACCAAGGATGGCTTAAGGCTGACATATTCTAACACAGACTGTGTGTCTATTCACATACAGACACGAACACCCTGGCCAGTCCTTTTTATTAACTTCACATGAACTGAAGAGGCGGAGTGAGGGCCCAGGGTGTGTTAGCCTTTTCAGTATGGCACCATCAGGCTCCTACTTGCAAGCAGGGGCCAGGGCAGAGGCGTTTCTATTCCAGTAGCCAACAGAGCTCCTCTGATTGACCAGGGTGCAGCCGGGCTGCCCTGGCTATTGTGATGGCCTGACTTCTGGCTGTGCTGTCACCAGACCAGGTCGACATTCCCACACCACCCAGAAGGAGCACGCAGCGGCAGTTTCAGGGGAATCAGCGCCTCTGTGAAAGAAACCCTCCCAACGGGCAGAATGGAAAAAGGAGCCCGAAGCAGTAACTGGGGTCCTTTGAAAAGGAGGTTTAAAAGGCCTCCTTCCCTTCCCATTCCATCTGCTCTCTAACCCTTCCATTAACCCCCAGAGCCTCTCCTCCTTGCTCCCTTCCACAGAACTTAAGCGAGAGACAAAAGACACTCAGTAGAAATGGAATGGGCCGGAGAATGGCCGAGGCAGAGCTGAGGGGTTAAATTAATAAATCTCCACATTTCCTCGACAGGCAGACCCCGTAAACCACCACAATTCACAGATACTTTTAAAGTGAAAACCAGCGACAACGTCCTTTAGAGTGGGCAGAAGGCTCGGAGCCTCACAGTTAGTAGACTGACTGGCTGCCGGATGAAGAGCGCATTTCTCACGTTCCCCCAAGCACCCGACAATGTAAAAATGATCTCAAATGGGTATTTTTTTTCCCCCTGTGAATTTCACATTTGAGCTTTAGTGAACTGATTGATAATTGGTCACCTTTTGTCTTTTTCAGTGTGGCATTTAAGTCTTTAATTTGGCGTTTCCTGTAGTCTGTAGTAAGGATATATGCTGTTGTAAACCCAAGGATTTCAGACATAGATGGTGGGTAAAGATCTGTGAACCAGAAGTAAATTCGTATAAGGAACATACAAAAAAGACTGTTCTTCAGTCAGACTTAAGCCATTACTTGTTTCTATGGAAGAAAAGGCACAAGTTAAGAAAAAGGCACGTCAAAGACCGTCTGCCCAAATGTGCGTCTCCATGAAATTTCCTGCTGAGTGCATATGAATGCACTGGGATCTGGGAAAAGGATCCATATAGGATTTCAAACATCCAAAAATTTTAACTCAAACATTTAGGTATTTCACCATGCTGCTCTTCATTCATTCACTGATTTTTTTTTTTTTTGTCTTAGTTTAAAGAGACGCTAAACAAAAGAGGACAAGCTCTACATGTATTTACATTCCAAAACTAAGCTGCCCTCACCATCCCCCAAGTCTGTCCTCCCTTCAGAGCTAAACAAACCGTAAAGTCTAGCCCTCCACGGAGGACGGGAAGCCACGAGCATGGTAAGAAAGTCCCCTCTTCCTCAGCAAAGCAGAACTACACAGCGTGCTGGTTAATGCACTCTAGCCCCTTTCCGGCTTATGATTTGTGCACTTGAAGATAATATCTGCCCAGAAGACCAAGGAATAAGACCTCAGTCTGTAAGAATTTGGTATGATTGCCCGCCCATTCAATGGTGTTTGGTCAATGAAATGCTTCTGGCATCTTCGCTAACAATTTTAATGAAAACATTAACTTATAAAATTGAATTAATTTATAATGAAAAAATACAGAATACTAAATTCTAAATACCAAATTTCTAAATCCCCGAACAAGAACCCTGACTGAGATAAACATTTTAATTTTGGTTACAGTGGCTTTAACCCAGCTAAAAAGTATGTAAATCTATTATCTAATAGTAAAAAAGTTGTTTGTGTGGATCTCTGTATGACCTTATCCATGCACATCAATGTACTGAGCAGGTCAGCTTTTGTCTGTGTCACACTGGCTTGGGAATTAGACTGAAGCACTTACCTGGTATTCCTTTTTTTTCTTTTTCTTTTCTTTTTTAATTTCATTGGTTTTTTAAAAAATGTAATTTATTTAACTTTATTTTATGTGCATTGGTGTGAAGATATCAGATCCCCTGGAACTGGAGTTACAGACAGTTGTGAGCTGCCATGTGGGTGCTAGGAATTGAACCCTGGTCCTCTGGAAGAGCAGCCAGTGCTCCCAACCTCTGAGCCATCTCTCCAGCAAGCCCGGTAGTCCTTATTTTTAAGGCATTTGGAATTACTCTTTCTTTGGAAGCTCTGTCTTAGCAAATGAACTAATTAGCCGAGACCATTCATAGCAACTTCAAGTAGTACTTGGTAAGTCTGCAGAGGGCTGTACCTAGAAGTCCACTTGTTGGAAAGATGTTGCAAATTAATATATGGAACAACAGACGAATTTACTGAGACCACAAAGTAATGGAATGCCCTAGGTCTTTAAATCTGTCTACAGATTCCCAATTTTCAAATTAGATCCACTGTATTTACATAATTCCAGAAATATAATAAACTTCTAAATTTGACTAAAAGATGTGACTAGTACAATATAGCACTGCAATGACCACGCCACCATGACCCTTTATAAATATATACACTCCATTCCATCAAATATCTAGAGCAAAAAGTGGCATTTCTAATTTGGTTGTTATATATTGAAGAGTCAAGAAAGAATTTAAGCACTGTCTATAAAAAAAAAAAGACTTATAATTACACTGTTTTTCACAAAATGCGTACAAAAACCTTAAAGCCTTTCATCTACAGCACACTTTGCAATTATTATCCTCTCACATCTGAAAAGCAAATTAGCAGTTCTCCAATGAGATGCTCCCACACCAGTCAAGATGGAAGCTTTGAGCTTTGTAAAAACTGGTCTGACAAAAACTAAATATCTATCTGTAGAGCTAAGAGAAACACAACCAAGACACCTAAATTAATATAAGAAATATTAAATTCTCTTCTAAACACATCAGTCTTCTGTACTAAAGTGAGCACTGAAAATCAACTGTTAAGGGTCCCTTTCTTCCTGCCTCACAAGATCAGTGGAAATTAACTACAGGAGGGAGGTGACTTTGCACCCAGGCAATGGGGGAGCCCTGCCGCCATACCGTGTGAGCAGCATTCATTCCCAAAGCTTGGCTATCTGAATAGATCTTTCACCACAGCCCAGCAGTAAGCAGCCAACGTCCTGCAGAGACTCCAGAAGGAAAAGAGGGAATCCTCCTCTATCTTATGGCCTGTGTGGGCACCAGGCATGCACATGCTACACATACATAGATGCAGGCAAAATATTCATACATTTGGGGGAAAAATCACAGTTATATGTCCAAAATCTAGTGGAAAGCTCCTTCCTTGTGGCATGAACCAGGACAATTGCAACCTGGATGAGGAAAGTTAACAGACATCAATACCAAGATATTGGACTTACTTGACAAGATTTTTTTTTTAAAGGTTTATTTATTTATTATGTATACAGTGTTCTGTCTGCATGTTGCCTGCAGGCCAGAAGAGGGAACCAGATCTCATTATAGATGGTTGTGAGCTGCCATATGGTTGCTGAGAATTGAACTCAGGACCTCTGGAAGAACAGCCAGTGCTCTTAACCTGAGTCATCTCTCCAGCCCTTGACACGAATTTTTAATCAGCTACCAATAAAATGTTTTCCTTCTAGTTTTGGTTGAGACAAAGGCTGACCCTGAACTTACGATCCTCCTGCCTCTGCCTCCTGAGTGCTAGGATTATATGTATGTGTCACTATGTCTGGCTACCAAAAAGTCTTAATGAGCAATTATAAAGATTCATGACATAAAATAAAAAGAAAAAAAATTGTCAGGAAATAGAAAAGTAAAGCCAACCATCAATTTTAGAACTTAACAATATATAACTGAAATTAAATGCCCCTGGATACACTCAGAGGAATGCAGTAGGCCAGTTGAATTCTTCAAAGAGCAATCCAGATTACTCAATCTGAACAATAAAGAGAAAATAAGGAAGCCTATTGTGGAAGCCAGTGGAAGCCAATGAAAGCCAGGACAGAGGCAGTGCACAAATGTAAACAGCAGCCACAGCTCCAGGAACCCATGAGACAAAAACCATCTCCCTCCTTTGTGTCTGGAGCCCAGGAAGAAAAAGGGAAAGAGGGTGGGGAGGATCGTCTCCCCCTCCTCCCCCAAGAAATAATGGCAGAATAGTGCTTGCCTAACAGGCATAAGGTCCTGGGTTTGCAAATCCTTAACTTCAAGAAAAGAAAAATGAGAAGTAGTGAGTGAATATTTCCCCAAGCTGTCACAAGACATAAACCTACAGATTAAAAGAAGCTGTGAGAAGCCTGAGCAATCGAGAAACCCCGGAGACTCCATCCTGACACACCATAATCAAACTTTTAAAAAATCAGTGACAAGGAAGGAGAAGGAAAGCAGTAAGAGAGACATATCATAACATCTAAAGGATGAAGCATGGAAACAGCCCTGGATTCCAACCAGAAACTGTATGAGAGAAACCATGTTAGCCGGAAGGAATTAGCACCCCTGATAGAGTGAGGAAAGGAAAGGCCTTTCAACCTGCACCTCACTCTTGGTGAAAACATTCTTTAGAAATGAAGGGAAGGAAATAAAGGCATTCTCAATGACGGAAGACTGAGAGAACGTATCACTAGTGCGCCTGCCCTAAAATAACGACTGAAGAAAGTTCTCGAAACCACAGAAATGGTAACAGACGCAAGCTGGAACATTAGGAAGAAAGAATAATGGAAACATGAAAACAGGAATAAAAACAATACCCTTTTCTTCTCTTTGGATAAACTGTGTTTATGGTCGAAGCCAAACCATCCCTGCTTGGTGATGGTACTCAAACAGGAGACATGAAGGGAAAAGCAGCCATCTTCAGAACTGACAACTGAGAAGGACGTGCAAAGTTCAGTGGGTGGGCTGGACAGCCCAACACCTCTAGAGGTCAGTTAACCTGCAGCCTGAACAGCAGTAACCACCCTGTCTGAAACTGGACTCAAAGCAGAGGGTGTGTTCCAGGCACTCACAAGTCTGGGTGGGCGCAAACAGTTACTCAGAGAGACTGAATTTTACATTTTACTAAAATTAGTAAAACACTGACTGTGACAGATGAAGGATGTATAGTATAACAGCTAGAACACGCTAGGGAAAAAAAAAACAAACCTAAAGTAGATGCATTGAAGATGAATCAAAATAAAATTATTAAAAATGTTCAAATAACTACGGGAAGACATGGAAAACGAAACAGTGAAACATAGTAACAAGTGAGAATCAAAACATGAGGTGGATGACGTCAGCCTAAGGCAGGAAGCTGGAGAAAATGAGGAGCTGCCTGAGGGATAAAACGGTGATTACAGAGATGTGAAAAGCTGATGCAGGAGTGGGCACACATGAGGCCAATGGCAGTCCCTGATTCTGACGCTTATTGTCAAGTTTCATAAAATGTACCCACGGGGGAACCACGGTAAAGGGCACATAGGACCTCTCTAGCTATCTTTATATAATTCTCTAATATGTATATATTTAAACTGATTATTTTTTACAAAAAATTATTATTATTATAATTATTCGTGTGTGTGTGTGTGTGTGTGTGTGTGTGTGTGTGTGTGTGTGAATGTGAGTAAACAGTACATGCTCCCAACTCATGGGTTGTCTCTTCAGCCCCAACGTTCTGATATCTGCAAGATAAAGTCAGTGGCACAGACACAGTGTATGAGGGTCACAGTGCCTTTGTACACTGATGAAAGAAACCAATGCTTGATTAGTGTGTACCGTGTCACTAAAATTCCCGCTGTATGACGCGTGTGAGCGTCTGGGTGTGCACATGACAGGGTGCATGTGTGGAGGAGGTCGGAGATAACTCCTAAGAGTACGTTTTCTCTGTCCACATGGCTCCAGGGAATCAACCTCAGATCCTCAGACTCGTGCAATAAGCGCTTTTACCCAGCCACCAGCTCATCGCCTGGAACGTCTTAGGACTTTAAACAAGGCTACAAAAGTTTAAAATGAGTATCTAATCGTCACTTTAGGGTCAATGTGGTATTAACTCAATTCACACAGCTATTATGTCCCTGGGAATAAAAGAATGGCTATATGGAACTTCCTCAGCAAGCCTATGAGCTACTTCAGACAGTCATGACAGTGTGTCTACTCAACAAAGAACGTGTCACCCTGTTTCTATGTCTAACAACACCGGTAACATACTTAGCTAGGGCAGATAATATTTCATCATTCAGCAATCTGGATTAAAAAAAACCTATGCCAAGAATTCCTCTGCATATATTTATACATGTATGTACAGCCAAGAACATGTATGTTCATCCAAAGTTCATACTAGCCCTCAGAGAGTGAAGTACACCATGTTAAATCCAGGCCCTTTAGAAAAGATCATTTAGCCGGGCGGTGGTGGCGCACGCCTTTAATCCCAGCACTCGGGAGGCAGAGGCAGGCAGATCTCTGTGAGTTCGAGGCCAGTCTGGGCTACAGAGCGAGATCCAGGACAGGCACCAAAACCACACAGAGAAACCCTGTCTTGAAAAACCAAACAAACCAAGAGGTCCTTCAGAGGTGGAAAACCCATTTTTATATGGATTTACTAAACTAGCTAGTAAATTAACAATGATTTCAGGAATGAGTGACATAAAGTGATGCAAAAAACGACAAAGGCGGGCTGTCCACGTGTGTGCATCGGTGTGCGGCACACAGCCATGGTTTTTAAAAGTTGTCACTGTTTCCAAAGTAGCGGCGGAGATAAAAGGAAAGCAGGACTCGGTCCCCGGAAGAAGGCGCACACGCTCTGCTCCGGTGCTAACGGGGCAGGTCCCTGGGTGCAACAATCCAGGACTCGGACCCCGGGAAGAAGGCGCACACGCTCTGCTCCGGTGCTAACGGGGCAGGTCCCTGGGTGCAACCATCCTCTGGGTGTGAAGCTAATGGAGGTGAGGGCAGTAGCCTCACCTGGGCTTCAGGCGTCAGCCGGCCGAGCGCACACGTGACCCGATGAGAGAGGGGAGAGATGGAAGGCAAACAATAGCCATGCACCGAAAGCAGTCTCCGTGCCAAGAACAGCAAACCCAATATCGTGCTTGCGAAGGAGATTCCTCGAGGAAACAGAATTTAATTCAATTTCTCAGAAATTAATTGGAACCTTGGATAAGATGTTAAGCTGATAAGGGACCCGAGGCAAACTTCTAATATACCATGATCACATTTTCGTGAACAAGATTTAAAAACGGGAAAAGTCCGTGACCAAAAGCAATGTGGTTCTTTGTGAATGAAAGAGTACGCGAAGGGACAATCCTTCTTCTTCCTGCCTTTCCTCTTCTTGGTGGGAAAGTTCCTACAGTCCTGGCAAGTGTCTGTTTGTTCTGGTAATTACAAAGTCTAATCAAATAAGCGAGAGAGCTATTTCCTAAGGATAAGACAGTGCGGGGATGGGGACGGGACTTGGAATATTTTAAGCTACTAGGGTGGCAGCTTAGAAGCCATTAATTTGGGGGAATATTTCACTTGCCATGAGAAGAAGCTTAGCTGGAAGCTCCTTGGTACTTTTTTTCCTCGGAAATATTTCTAGAACTTTTCAAACTACGGTCCTCAACACTCCTCTTTGGCAGGAATATTGGAAACACCAGCTCCCTGTCTTATCTCAGCTTCTACCAAGAACCAGAAGGCACCACAGGATGATTTCCAAAAATGAACAAGGATCAGGGCTGCAGCCATTTACTACAGAAGCAAGTAATTTCATGTCAAATCATTTCATAGCTTTTTATTAGGAACCAAGTCAATGCTGATTTTTTAAAAATTAGTTTTTGGAGACATGGTCTTAAGTTTAGCTCAGCAGAGCCTTGAAGGTTGGCTCAATTTTCAGAGATACCAGAACATCCCAACTTTAACTGGCACATAGAAACTGCTCAATAAATAAGTGTGGAGTGAATAAATCATATTCACTTATGCTAAGAATCAGTCTGTTTTACGAACAAGCTGTCACATAGCAAAGTCATGTTTAATTTTCAATTAACAATAGTGTCTGACCATCCAAGAGAAGAGGGCCAAGGAGAGTTTCTCGAGGCCGCAAGAGGCCAACACGGTAATTTGCTTGCAGAAGCTAGGTGGGCCCGAGAGAGATGAACAGAGCTGAGGCCTGCCATCAGCCTAAATGTCCCTCTGAGCAGTCCTGTCTCTACAGAGAGACTGTTCCTACAGGAGAGACACCAGTGAACATTCACAGAGACCAAAAGACCCTCACACTCGAGGGCTGTATCCAACACGCAGACTGCATCTTTCGGTTCCTGCTGACAGAGTGTCATACTCGGAGGTACAGAGTTTCCTGCAAAGCATAGCAGTCGAGAAGGAAGACACCCAGGGCTGTCCCCCCTCCCCCGCCCCGTCCCCCACTTCCGCACGGATCAGTCACTTGTGACTACGATGCATTTTGTTAGTCTTCTTCCCTTGCCTTACTCATTTCACATGAACAGGTATGTGGTATCACAAAAAGTTCTCTTGAGTGCCTTTGGTTCACAACACTCTCGGTTATGAACAAACAAAACTAGAAAAAGTTATGAGTTATCCAGTCTTTACAGGGAACAGAAACTCATGGAAAGTAAGCTGGGCCAAACAGTCATACCCCTCCCCAAACAATGCAAGTGTGGATTAAGCAATCCCCACCCTCTTTTTTAATGAACCAAAACCAAACCCAAAGGGTACTACTTGCTGTCTTGGCCAGCTGGGAGGTACTTATGGGTGGTTGGCTTACTCCTGATATTAATTACTCAATTTCATAGAAATTCAGGTGTAATCTCCGTACTGTTTCAAGAACTACAGAATATGGTATTTGTCAAAGGAGAATTAATTTTAAGAGATGTCTACTATATATGACAACATATCAAAATTCACTACTGGGCAACAGAAAAGCACAATGATAAATGTACTAGTCAGCTTTTGGTTACTATGACAACATACCTGAGAAAAACAGGTTTTAGTCCATGGTCACTTGGCTTCTGGGAGGTGAAATGGAGTAGATCACCTCACAGTGGACAAGAAGCAAGAAGACAGAATGGGGCCAGAGACAAGATAGCCTTCAAAGGCATGGCCCTAATAACCTTCCTCCAACAAGGCCTCATGTCCCATCATCTCCCAACACCACCAAGAAATAACAATTAATGAAGTCTGAGCCTTCAGACTCCAATCTCTCTGCATTGTTGGACCCACTGGCTTGGAGAAAGCCTTTAACACATGAGCCCTTGAGGGGACACTGCACATCCAAACAATGATAAATTCTAACAGGTGTTTTTTAAGCTCTCACTCTGTAGCCTTCAACTCAGACAGTTTTCTTGCCTCAGCCTCTCCAGTGCTATGTCTAAAGGTTTGAATTTACGTTAGAAAATGTATCTACTTTTAACCTCAAATGCAAAGCCCATCATTTGTAATATGATAAACCATTCCAAATTCCATGACCGACTTCAGTCAAAAACTAAATGATTTGCATTCTACCCTACAGACACATGTATTATAACTTCATAGTCCTGCCTAATATTAGGTCCCCGAGAAAGCCCAGTGTGTCTAAAGCTCTTTCACAAATCTGAATAAGTTTCTCTTTTTCCATTCAAAATTGGCCCATTCACCTTACTATTATAAGAGACCAGATTAAGAGCCTTCTTTTTAGTTTAAAATAGTTAAAAATTAAATGCACAAACATTTCTAAGTTCCCAATAAAGTGTTAGTTAGCTTTTGTGTGTGTGAGCATGTGTGTGTGTGAGTGCATGTAGAGGTCAGAGGTCAACCTTGGGTGTGCTTCGGCAAGCACTACTCATTCACTTCCCACCCACCCATCCCCTTTTTTTTCAGATTGGGTCTCTCTTTAGTACCTAGATTACAAGCTCATCCCCCATGCTTGGCTGTCTTTAGAGTGGGCTCTGGGAACTGAACTGAGGCCATCATGACTGCATATTGACTAAGCTATCTATCTGCCCAGATCCAGTGTCTTCAGATTTGTGCCAACACGCCCAGCTGTTCTTCACTACTCTCTATACCAGCCAACACTTAGCTGGCATTAATGTTATTTCAGAATTTGGATTCCAGAGTCAGAGAGCTGGGAATCCAATCTCAATGTAATTGCATTAACAAATTTTCTGAGGTGTATAATTGGGATAATAAGAGTAACTACTTCATAAAGTTGCAGGCTTAAATAGAGTAATATTCATAAGGAACCTGCTACCAACAGGCTATAGAGATGGCCCAGCACTTAAGAGTACTTTTGGCTCTTTCAGAGAATCTGAGTTCGGTTCCCAGCACCCATATCAAGGCTGCTAACCATCTGTAGGTCCAGCCCCTCTTCTCAACTCCATAGGCATCAAGCATGTACTTGGTATACTTCCATGCAGCAAGCAAAAATGCTTAGACACGTAAAAATAAATAGTACATCTTTAAAAGAAATCCAGTACTGAATCTTGAAAATAATATATTTATAAGCCAGGTGGTGGTGGCATACCCCTTTAATCCCAGCAGAAGTAGGTGGATCTCTTGAGTTTAAGGCGACCCTGGTCTACAGACTGAGTTCTAGAATAGTCAGGGCTACACAGAGAAACCCTGTATTGAAAAACAATATAAAACAATACTATATTTATAAACATGGTTCTCACCCTCCACTCTTCCACTACATGTAGCGAAACCCACTAAAGAGAAGTAACAGTTCAGGCCTCACTTCCCATTGCAAGCACATATGCCATACATAGACACAAACATCCCATGCATTCTTGTAAAACTTAAAACAAGCAGTGGATTGCTACTATTCAAAAGACTTTGAGGACAAGGTGTAACTCAGTGGTAGTGCTTGTGTTTAGCAAGCATGAGGCTCTGGTTCAAGATCTCACCCTAATAAACCAGGAAGTTTGGAAATGGAGCTAAAATCTCGCTGAAAAAGGAAAGCAATTCTTTTTGTTTGTTTGTTTGTTTTTCGAGACAGGGTTTCTCTGTGTAGCTTTGTGTCTTTCTCTGTAGTCCAGGCTGGCCTCGAACTCACAAAGATCCGCCTGCCTCTGCCTCCCGAGGGCTGGGATTAAAGGCATGCGCCACCACCGCACCACCCGGCAGGAAAGCGACTCTTATGTAGCAAGGAAATCCAACAAGGCAAGTGTGTGTAAGATATGTGGGATTTCAGTGGATCAAGTAGTTTCAAGCCCAAATAATGACATGGTATCTCAAGCTCAGCTCCAACGACATGGGAGGCAATCAAGCCAGCTACATGACGTTTTTATAGAGAGTTCAAAGAGCTCCCTGAAGCCTGGAGGATAGAGTCTAAGATCATGCTGAGAAGACAGGACCCAACTTAGATGATCAAAGGACTAAACTATCATCAAGACACTTGTAAGAAAGAGGTTTTGTGTCACATAAAAACTTTTCCAGTATCAAGAGTCATTTACTCAAACAGACATTTAAGATTATCAAGACTAAAATTAGTATCTGTGTGTCACTCCTGTACACCATTAGGAAAGATAACCCAAGGTTCAGACCACTAAGGAGCCATCAAGTTCCTGCAATCACAGCTCGGATGTCATCTTGGTCACTCAGTCAGAGCAGATGAATAGACACATTCTGTCTCCTGACGAGATGACTCTGGAAGGGGTTTGAAAGAAAACAGCCATGTTTTATCGTGTGCAGGATGCTGCAGATAAAAAAAATAGCAACTGTGAGAGAAGAGGGTGTGTATCAGTCCCAGCTGACATCTGACAAGCTCTAGGGGCAGTATCCCAGGGACAGGCCTTGTAATTGTTGCTTTGGGGATATCATGCAGTCAAGGAAATAATCATTTTATGGACATCTTACTGAGAGAGGCATAACTTAAAGGCTCATATGTGTCCCATTCCTTTAGAAAATAAATGCTAAAATGTCTCCCACTCACAGAGGAAGTATTTGGAATTGTCATTGTTGCTAAGGAGAAAAAGAAAAACAACCTTTATTTCCAGACTTAATCACAATAATGTGTTTTCCCATTAAATCACACACACACACACACACACACACACACACACACACACACACACACACGATTGGTAGTACCAACGGCAAAGCTAATTACATTGAAAAGGAAAAAGTAAAGTCTGTCAAACAGCCAATTCCTGAGGAAAACACTCACACCAAATTCCCATCTTTTATCGTATATGCGCTCAACATTACTGAGACAGAGAGGGCTTTCATGGGTTGACAGAGAAGGCCTCTCCTGAGATGCTCCAGGTGATCAAGCCTCAACTCTCCTGCTCTTCCTGCACACCAAGGCTTCCTTAACAACCCAGGAACTTTAAGGGTACCTTTCTGGCTTTTAAAACATTTTTTTTTTTTTTTTTTGGTTTTTCGAGACAGGGTTTCTCTGTGTAGCTTTGCGCCTTTCCTGGGACTCACTTGGTAGCCCAGGCTGGCCTCGAACTCACAGAGATCCGCCTGGCTCTGCCTCCCGAGTGCTGGGATTAAAGGCGTGCGCCACCACCGCCCGGCTTAAAACATTTTTATGTCTAACAACACATTTGTTTATTTGTTATCTCTTTGGCACATTGATTTTGCGGGCACGTTAAGGACTGGGTATGAGGACAATTAAAACAAAATCTCCACAATATAAATGAGTCACGATGAGGAAGAAACTGCTTAAATTTGGGAGTCATTACTGTTTCCCCAGAATCAAGCTGTAAAAAGATGGTGAATTTTCTTTCTTTGTTTTGTTTTGTTGTTTTTGTAAGACTGAACACTCTTTTCTGTGCTGACTATTTGGACTGAATTGAAAATCTGCCTAATGTTTTACTTGGTAAACTGATCTGTATTCTTCTAATGGAGAAGCTGTAATCTCCAGAGGCATCCAATAAGAGACTGTAGCAAACGCCTCAGTGATGTATCTCTAAGAACTGTGGAATACTTGGTTAACACTGTGGATATAATAGTTAAACAGCACCTTGATTAAGAGAGTCTCGTTTTACTGAGTGAGGGTTATAGATTCTATTCCAGGCTTTCTTGCTCGGATATTTTCACAAATGGAAAGGAATCATAAGGGAGTTCCAAAGCTAAGAGTGGTAGCACAAGCCTGTGACTGGGACGCTCTGTAGCGGACCAGCCCCCACACTTGTTTACCCCAGGAACTCTTGAGGAATGAGGAGTAAGAGAGTTAGTTAGAAATATAGAGAGGAGAGAAAACAGAGGATAGACTCGGGTGGGTCTGGATCCTTAGCCACCGGCCCAGAGCTTTCTTCCAAAGGTCTATTTATAACAATGCCAAGGGCTGCAGCAAAAGCCCTCCCCCTTACTAGTTACAGTCACCTGGTACCCAGGCCCGTGGTCCAATCAACCTCTTATGCAGTCCTGCTGGGTACAGCCACTAGGAAACCTAGTGGGCTCCAACAACACCCAGGAACTGAGACAGGAAGAAAGCAAACCTGAGACTAGCCTCTGTCTAAAAACTTGAGACTAGTAACTCTGTCTAAAGAATCAAAAAGGTGGTGCTGGAGAGATGGCTCTGCAGTTAAGAGCACTGGCTGCTCTTCCAGGACCAGGGTTCAATTCCCAGCACCCACATGGCAGCTCATAACTGTCTGTAACTCCAGTTCCAGGGAAGCCAACACCTCCACACAAACATAAATGCAGGCAAAATATCAATACATATGAAATAAAAAATAAATTGAACAAGTGAACAAAAAAGGTGTCTTGTTTTCACTATGACTGGTGGATGAATCCATTTCTATTGGTAATGAATTTGACTCCCACATGTATAGAAAGCTAAGTTGGGGAACTCTAGGGCTGTAAGACCTGTGTGTGTCTTGCTAAAGGAAGTTAGTGTAAGTATGAACAATGTCCACACAAAAGACTTAATAGTCTTACCATCTAATGCTCAGCTACATGAACCTACAAATGACGGTAGAATAAAAGGATACAATGGTAAGCTGTTTAGAGCAGAGATGCTCTCTTCTACCACAAAAGAGGGAAAAAAGCATTCATTAAAAATGAAAAAAAAAAAAAACCAGTAAATAATGGCCAGCATGAAATCCAAAGTACAAATACTTCCAGAAGTAAGTCTACACCATAGACAGGCCTAATAACCAAAAAATTTTGTTGAACAATTTGGTAGACATGAAACACCATAACAGTAAAATTATAAGGAAGTAGTTTTTAAATTATTTAATCCAAAACACTGACATTGTAGCAAGTTTGAGCATATGTAACCCCTTAAAAATACAGCTTCTGGTCAAAAATGTAGGTGAGCAAAGTATACTAAATGAAGGAAGTTTCAATTCCTTAAATTGTCAGTTAATTAAAAAACTACGTTTCAAGTATGGAAACATACCGAATCCTAGGCCTTGCAGATCTGAGCTAGTGCTTTACAGAATCAGCCCCCAGTTTTGTTAAACTCACAACGATAAGCCATTAAGACTTCAATCTTCAATGATTAGTCACAATATCAAATAAGGAACTGTCTGGAGGAGAACGGGACAGACACGGTAATCAAATTCCCCTACAGGACTAACGGATATGTGAGCCAAAGGTGATCCGTTTTATTTTAAAATGAATTACAAAAATCCTGGATTTTCAAAAGGGAAATGCATATCCTTGGAGCAGTTTTCCTTTGGCAATGACAAAATAGATGGAATATATTTGTGATCACTTTGGTCACAATGACTGTAACAGAAGAGAAAAGCATGACTCTTTTGAAGAATATGACTAAAATGAGTCAAATGAAATTTGCACTCCTCTTGGAAGCAGAGGTCAGGAACCAGTGGCCTTGCTGAACTGACGGAGCTTTCAGAACTAGAAGATAGACGGCAACGTCTACCGTCTAACACCAGGACAGACAGCAAAGTCCATTGTCTAACACCAGGACAGACAGCAACGTCCACCGTCTAACACGAGGACAGACAGCAATGACCACCATCTAACACCAGGACAGACAGCAACGTCTACCATCTAACACCAGGAGAGACAGCAATGTCCACCATCTAACACCAGGAGAGACAGCAAAGTCCATTGTCTAACACCAGGACAGACAGCAAAGTCCATTGTCTAACACCAGGACAGACAGCAAAGTCCACCATCTAACACCAGGACAGACAGCAACGTCCACCGTCTAACACGAGGACAGACAGCAATGACCACCATCTAACACCAGGACAGACAGCAACGTCCACCATCTAACACCAGGAGAGACAGCAACGTCCACCATCTAACACCAGGACAGACAGCAAAGTCCATTGTCTAACACCAGGACAGACAGCAAAGTCCATTGTCTAACACCAGGACAGACAGCAAAGTCCACCATCTAACACCAGGACAGACAGCAACGTCCACCATCTAACACCAGGACAGACAGCAACGTCCACCATCTAACACCAGGACAGACAGCAAAGTCCACCATCTAACACCAGGACAGACAGCAAAGTCCATTGTCTAACACCAGGACAGACAGCAAAGTCCATTGTCTAACACCAGGACAGACAGCAAAGTCCACCATCTAACACCAGGACAGACAGCAATGACCACCATCTAACACCAGGACAGACAGCAATGACCACCATCTAACACCAAGACAGACAGCAATGACCACCATCTAACACCCAGGACAGACAGCAATGTCTACCGTCTAACACCCAGGATGCTTCCTGAATACGCGTCTCGCTTTGCTTGCTTCATACACAGTGCATTTCCTTTTCAAAATAATTTCAATATCTAAGAAGGAAACATGAGCCCATTAGAAGCCACGCTAACAAAAACTACCTGAGGGCTGGGCATACTGGTATACACCTTTAATCCCAGCACTCAAGAATCTCTGAGTTTGAGGCCAACATGACTACATCGTGAGTTTCAGGATACCAGGACTACATAGCGAGGCGCTGTCTTAAAAAAGCAAAGCAAAGCAAAGTAATAATAAAAAGAAAATTACCTGAAAACAAGTAACTGAAATGTCCCTGGCTACCCAAAAAGAGAACTATAAGACCAAAGCGAAATAAATAACAAATCACTTAGAACAAAACATGCCCCATGCAAATTACATGTTGCAAAGTAAGTACTCGCTATTGGCAACATTAAAAAAAAAATCTCAAATAAAATTCAGCAAACAAATTACTGTAGATTCTTATTTTGGCACCTGTACATGTCAGAATACTTTAGATTTAAAATTAAAAGAACAAAACACTTAGATGACATTCCACGTCCAATTTCCATTATTTCAACATTCACCAAAGGTAAAATTTCATTTTCTGTACTGTTACGCAGATATGCTGTGGTCTTTGAGGGTGCACTCTAGTTCGGTGCTTTTTCCCCTTTAAATCCGTGGTTCCCATAGGCTGAATGACAAACATCTCTTACAGCTGTTGGAGGGTCAAGTAGCGGGTGGGTGCAAGGGATGGCGCTCAGGTCTCCGTTTCCAGCCCAACAAAAAACCAATTAGAAGTCAGGTGTGGTAGCACATACCTTTAATCCCAGCACTCAGGAGGCAGAGGTAGGTGGATCTCTGTGAGTTTGAGGCTGTCATGGTCTATAGAGTGAGTTTCAGGACAGCCAGAGCTACATAGTGAGGTGTTTTTGTTTATTGTTTTTTTTTCTTTTTTTTTCTTTTTCTCCAAGACAGGGTTTCCCTGTGTATTCCTGGCTGTTCTGGAGCTCACTCTGTAGATCATGCTGGCATCCAACTCACAGAAATCCACCTGCCTCTGCCTCTCCAGTGCTGAGTTTAAAGGTGTGCATCACCTCCACCTGGCTTTTTTTTTTTCCATAGTGAATTTCATAGTGGTCTTAAAAAAACACCAAAGACCAAACAAAATAAATCCCCCCAAACAAACAAACAAACAAAAAACCTAATTATTTCTAAATCAACTCTATTTATTATAATTTTTAAAATAGCTCAAACAATGTAATGGCATTTGCCATGACAAATTTGATTTCTAAAATTAAATTAATTCACTGTATTATTAAATATGCTAGATTATATATCCAAAATGATTTTATGTGAACCCTGAAAAGTAAAGCATTTTTGCAAATGCAAATAAATATTAACACACAAAAGTGAAAACATTTTATTTATTAATATTTGTGTGACACACACACACACACACACACACACACACACACACACACGTGTACCCAGAGGTCAATGGGCAACTTGTCTCAGTTAGTTCTCTCTTACCACATGAGTTCTAAGGATCAATCTCAGGTCCTCAGCCTTGGTAGAAAGCACCCTTATCCACTGAACCATATCACTAGCCCTGATTTCATTTTTAACTTTTGATTTACATAAGGGATTCCTTGTTACAAGGAAGAATATGTTCCCTTGCTTCATTCTTTTATAATTAGACCCTAGAAATCATGGGTACTATTAATGCCTTATAAAGAACTGTTTGTTTGCCAGAATTGATCTATTTTTAGGTGGGTGAAGGTCTAGTACCTTAAATAGTAGAACCTACTAAGCTATGAAAAGTAAGAAAAATGGACGCAAGTATGGAAAATAATCCTGGATAAGTTAAAATGCCTTTAAAGCACACACTTCTCTAATATTAACTGTGAAAATTACTAAACAGCTGGAAGGTGGTGGCGCATGCCTTTAAGTCCAGCATTTGGGAGGCAGAGGCAGGTGGATCTCTGTGAGTTTGAGGCCATCCTGGTCTACAAAGTTAGTTCCAGGATAGCCAGGGCTATTACACAGAGATATCTTGTCTCAAAAAATAAAATAAAATAAAATAAAACCCAAAAACAAAACAAGAAAATTACTGGACATTAAAGGGAACACTTTAAGCTCAAGAAAGATTTTTCCTTTTCTATTTTGTACAGATTGAACTAAGATGTACTTGCCAAAAATAAATAAAAGTTTACCTAGTTCTCTATGAAGAATGGCGATCAATCAAGAAAAATTAGCAAATACATGAATGAAATGGTGGAATGATTTCCTTCCATTTTTCAGACACACAGACTGAGTTAAACTCTGGATGCTAAAATCAAACCACTGAATTGAAGAATACCAACAACTGGAAACCGTGTGTGGGCACCTAACAGCTTTCTTTACTTTATTATTAGATTTTATATGTCTAGTAAAATGACACACACCCTAGGAGGTGCCTCAAACAGTCGAGTATGCACGATCCAGGAGGGCTGGCCACCACTGCAAGCATCCAGACGAGAAAGGAAGGAGAAGCCAACACACACTTGACATGGGACACAGCGACTGGAACTGAAAATTCTTCGTATTTAGCTATACTGAATTAGCTGTTTCTCATCTCTCGTATCTGCAACTCAAGGTCACATCAATACGTTAAAATGTTCTCAAAAACCTGTAATTTTTTCCCACTGCTTCTTGGCAATGCTATGAACATTTCAGTATGAGGCTTCCCAAATTTTGCAAATACTATGGACCTTTCATGAGGCAATTAAATTATCCACCCTAATCCTCAAACTATTATATGCCTTAGAAATAATTTATTTAATAATCCATTTATATTATTTAACCAAGAATTATAAGTCAATAATATTTTAGCAGCCAAATGAATATACAGTATATGTAACTAATTTAATGCTTTGTAATTTAAGGCTGACTACAGCTATGGATTTTTCTCTTAACGAGGTAGCGTAAGAAGCTCTCATGTGAGTGTAATAAAATTGTTGCTATTTCTAAAAAGGTTGTGTTTCCTGTGCCTTGCTTGGGACATTAGGAAAATTCTATTTTGTCCAAACACTATACACTGTGGTAATAGCATAATGAAGACAGGAGACTCCCTGGATCTAATCAGATTCTCTGCAGAGCAGACACAGTTAGTGCTTAGCAGTCTAGACTAAATAACAGGACATTTATTTAAGTGTATTTTTACCTATACTTATTGTGATGGGCTGGCAATGGATTTCCCAATTGACAACTCAAATGTTCCAAGATGAACTAAGGTTCACCTCATCTTAATGACAAACTGTAAATATGTCTACTGTCTAACAGAAATATTGCAAAAAAGAAGAAAGATGTGTTCCACCAAGAGCTCATCAAAACAGAAGTGTAAATCCTTACTATCTCATTTAAAAAATGAAATGCATTATAGGCAACTGAATTATTAAGCAGTAGAGTAAGCCAAAATTGAAATTCTGCAAGTAGGGGCCAGCGAGATGGTTATTCAGTAAAGTATCTGCCATGAAAGCAGGAGGAAATGAGTTTTATCTCCAGCACCCATTCGAAAAGCCAGGCACAGTACACCAGGCACAGCATTGAGGAGGAGGAGGAACAAGAAAATCCCCAGCCAGCCAGGATAGCCGAATAGGTGCACAGCAGGTCTAATAAGAGAGCCTGTCTCCAAAAATAAGGTGGAGTGTGGATAGATTGTCTTCTTTGCAGTAAACTGGTCCCCAAAGGAGTCCTTCTGAAAATACTTGCCCCATCTGTAATTTCTACATTCCTGTCTTACTAAATAGCAAGTGTTCTTGGATAACTTTGGTGCTCATGTGCTTTGGGGACGAAAGGGAAATGAATCTGTCATTGCACCAGAAGGTTCGTTTTCAACTCGCAGATCAAAGGTGCCTTAACTTTCTTTTTATTTAGAATTCGAACGGTTGAAAGCTTTGACACTTTCAGTTCTTGTGACTGGAGGTCTGCTTGTTTGTAAATAGCCGGTCGCTCATATGAACAAATAAACAAGTGGACACACACACACACACACACACACAAAGTCCTGTCAAAATGGAAACAAAGGGTTGGCCAGATGATTCAGTGAACAGAAGCATTAGATGCCAAGCCTAATAACCTGAGTTCAAGCCCTAGGTCTCCACATGGTGGAGGAAGGGAGCTTGCCCTTGACCTCTGCACCCACACATATAGTAAATAAATATATAAATAAATGTAACTTGAAAATTTTAAAACAAATGAAGATAGGAGCATCAAATTAAAAAAATGTATCTATGAATTTACATGTGAGATTAAATGATAGCAATACTTATAAAGATCATTTTTGGCTTAACTAACATAATAACCTTATTTGCAAGAAACTGCACACACACACACACACACACACACACACACACACACACACACACACTTACATTCACAGAGGTGAAAAGGGCAATGAGGTGCTAAGACAGTTAGTTGTCAGGTTTGGAGAAATCATTATTCTCATAAGGTCATATCTCATTTCTAATTTATAAACACATGGGAGATAAACCAAAGACTCTCAATATATTAATGCATAATTAACAAGCTGGTCACTGCATGTTATAATTTAGTTTAAGATGTTTGACTCTCTAGATACCCCCTTTATGTCTTACGGTCTCAAAGCACATGCTAACATACAAAAGTGTTCTCTGGGACCCCAGTGAATCCTGAGATGCCAGTGACTACAGGAGAGCAATCAGTAGGTGTCTAGGGTTGAAGACCCACGGTAAGAGGGAAGAGGTACCAGTTATTCACCTTCCCACCACGTATTATTGATTCACCTGTTTGTCTACCAGTCTTACTGTCTTCCTGTTCTATTGCTGTGAAGAGACACCATGACCAAGGCAACTCATAAAAGGAATCGCATAACTGCGCCAACTGCTCTTCCAGAGGTCCTGAGTTCAATTCCCAGCAACCACAGGGAAGCTTACAACCATCTATAATGAGAGCTGATGCCCTCTTTTGGCAGGCAGGCAACATGCAGACAGAACACTGTATACATAATAAATAATAAATCTTAAAATAAATAAATAAAGCAACCCGCTCAGACTTGGCTGGCAGCATAGAATACTGAAATGCCTTAACTGCTCGGTTGCTCTGGACTACCTTTGAAGGATATAACGTATCTTCTAAAATCTTTTGGGTGACATGGACATAATGTATTGTGTGGTCTTAATGTTGTAGTGAAAAGGATCAATACGTTTTTACGAGACGCATGGAAATGAGATGGTCACTAGTGCTCGGTTCTCAGTATGTTGGCCATCCCTAGGAACCTGGTTTGGCTTCACTTTGTAACTCCAATGGCCCTAGCTGGATTCTCCTTAGGGCTGTTTTGTTTTTTATTCCGATTACTACTCCATCAATGCCTGTGAGTGTAGAACAGCCCTAGCTACTCCTCTGCTGAAGTTAGCCAAGAAAACATTCTGTTGGAGAAAGCAATATGTCTAAGAGGCTTGGAAGCCAAGGAAAAACAGACACATGCAAGACAATATATAAAGCAGTGAACTTAGCATCTCAGGGAAACCGTCTTCACTCTCATCAAATTGTGTATTATCTGGCAATATAAATCGAAAATCTATTTATAGAGTAGTCACACTAAATCTTTTATTGCTAAAACAGAAGGAGTGAGGGTCAAAGAATGCAAAATCCTAAGAAACCCAAATTTTTTCCGAAGGCCATTTAATATGCTTTGGATACAGGTTGCTTTCTTGTCAATGGTTCTTTTGTCTTTCTTAAAACTACATCTGCACAACAACCAGGTCACCTTGAATTTCAAGTACAACACTGCCAATAAATTTAATTTAAACATCATATTATCCATAATTACCATAAACAGGAGGCAGGTGTGACCCTTACTGTCATGCTCGGAAGGACTGAGGACAGAATGCGCTAGTCAACTTGCTCAAGGCTACAGGGTTTGAGTGGACTATAAGCACAGTGGGAGACACAAGTATGAACTGACTATTAAAATATTATTGCAATCATACGCTTCTTTAAGAACTAATTCCTCTATATCAAGAGAGGTAGAGGCTCTATTCACTGAGCAGAGAACTGTTCAACCCATCTCTAAGAACGTATTTCAGCTCTGGATCGCATACTTTAAGAGTTTAGAGTTGAACAGAGAGCATCCATTGAAGGCTCCTTGGAAAAACAAGCAAGCTGAAGTTCCGTCCCATGTCCCATGAACTCTTAACCAGGGGAACTCTCAATGATCCGGAGGGAAGAGAAGGCAAAGAAGGACTGAAAGGCAGCGCATAAATAAGCAAGGGACTGCTTGGCAAACAGCCAACAGATGATTTCTTATAGCTGCAAATGAAAGGCAAGAGAGTCTTAGCAATTTTTTTCTTTCAAAATGTGATTAGGGCTGTGGCCCTCTGGATGGGATTCTCTCTAATACAGTATGCTGTACATCATGGAAATATTCAAAACTTTCAATGGTATAATCCTTTGTCCATTTCACTGTTAAGAAGACATATTTGGGGTGATAGTTAAATGATTACACAGGGAATGTCCCTGTATTAGTCTGCCTTGTGTTGCTGCCACAGAACATCTGAGGATGAGCACTTTATAAACTCCAAGAACATGGTGCTGGCACCCAATGAGGGACTTCTTACTGCACTGCCACATGGTGCAAGCATCAGATGGAGACAGAATGAGTCTACTATCTCAGCACCTGTTTCTTCTTAATATTTCCCTGAGTCAAGAGTCTCGCTGTATATCCCTGGCTGGCCTGGAAGTTGCTATGTAAACCAGGCTGGCCTCTAATGCACAGAGATATGCCTGCCTCTGCTTCTCCAGTGCTGGGGTTAAAGGCGTGTGCTCCCACATCTTTATTATTTTATTTTTATTTACATGTGTGCATGTGCCATTGACAGAGATCCCTCTGCGGGCACAGTCAAAGCATAGCAGTACCTAAGATTCTTTAATTGAGGAGTTCAGAAGAGGAGCCGGAAGCAGAGCTCAGGTGGATGCAGATCGGTTCCCTGGTCTTTCTTAACAGATGGGCTCTTGAATACATGAAAGTCAGGTCTCCATCCAACCTACCTTACACAATGGGTAGAAGTCTCTTTCTAGCAGAGATGATGGTGCGGTCTTGCAATTTGTCTGAGTGAAACGTTCTGCTTGGCACTCCTGAACCTATGGGTCTCCGTCCATTCTTTTCTAACTTCCCTGAGAGTACCTTAGGTGCTTCATGGCTGAGAAACAAGGCAAGCAGTGGTGACGCTGGATCTTCTTTCCTTTTATTTCCTTTCCATGGAATTCCATTTTAAAAAATTAGCTTAAAAGACATCGCTCCAGATAGGCAAAGGGAACTGGCACACCTAATAGCTCCACCTCTATTCCCATGCACTCCTGCCTTTAGGTAACAGCTCATCCCTTCCAGGAAAATGGGACTCCAAAAACAAATGCACACTTCCCTATGAAGGCCTCTTTACCTCCTCAGGCTGAAGTATTTGCTCTTTCACAACTCTCTTGACAAACCTCCCTTTGAGCATTGTATGTGTGACTGTGTGTGATTGTGTGTGTATGTGTGTGTGTGTGTGTGTGTGTACGTACCATAAAAAGTCATTGCCCTCCACACTAGGGTTACAAGCTTTTATTTGGCTATTGGACCTGAACTTTGGACCTGAGCATTTCATAATGGCCATGGTTTTTACACAATACTCACAAACTGCTAGTTCCTGGGCTAGGCAACAGAAGTCTTGTTTATCTTTTTAACCCTCCATGCTTGCACAGTATTTGGGATGTAGTCGGCCTTTTATAAAAGTCTAATAAATGGCCGTCAATCTGTGATTTCTGATATTCTGCAATTCACTGAGACTAACCTTGGTAACGCATTTTTGAGCAATAACTTTTCTTATCCCTTAAGGTAGAAATGCAGTAGTTCATCTTTATCTGCAATTCACGAACCCCAGTGGATGCCTACAATTATGAACAGTGCCAATCCTTGAATACACTGTTTTCTTATACATACTGTCCTATTGACCTTAACTGTCCCCTTGACACAGCCTAGGGCCACCTGAGAAAGAATTTCTCACAGGTTTCTCAGATCAGAGGCATGTTTGTGGGGACGTCCTTGATTGTTAACCGATATAGGAAGGCCCAGCCCATTAGGCAACAGCATCCCATGGCAGGTGGTCCTCGGCTATATAAGAACCTAGAGGAGTAAGGTAGTGAGCAGGGTTCCTCCCTGGTTTCAGCTTCAACTTCCCTCAATGATGGCCTGTGACTCAGGAGTCTAAGCCAAATCAATCCTTTCCTTTGTTAAGTTGTTTTAGGTCAGCGTTTGTCACAGCATCAGAAAGGAACTAGAGCACATAGAGATCTATGACAAATTTTACATAGATGAGACACAGGAAGAGATTAACCAAAACAAGAATAAAATACCTCAACAGTAACAACATGCTATAGTAAAGTTAATGTTATCAGTGTTTTAGACCATCCTTGAGCACAAGTTACTAAGTCTGTTGAGACAGTCCCAAATGAAACCACAGATAAAAGGAGAGAGATGACAGTTAAGGAGAGAGGTGACAGATGGGAAGGTCCTTTGCAAGTGATATCTACAGGTGTGATGAAAGATGTCATGAAGACAGAGACACACCTTTTACAGTTCTAGTGAGGGATTTCTTCCCACGGCAAGGGGATGTTCGTGAGCTTGTGCGGGGCATCTTAAGCAGATTCATATATGATTTCTTTAATTCAATACTGTAGATAAAGTTGGCCTGTGACTTTCATTTTTAAAACAACCACTTGGGAACATTAGAATACTGTTTCTTCATACCAGAACATTCTAGCCTGTCAATCCTACTGCACCAGGAAGACTGGATCATTCACACACCCATTCATACCATTTGCTCATGAGTGAACTTTACTAGGCTGTAAGATGCTCTTTTCTCATACAGCTTCCTGCTGGCACTTGCATGCATTTCAAACACATACTTTGCAGTTCACACAGCTTTGATTCTGAACTGAAAAACAGCATCACTGAAATCAAGGCACACTTAAAGGTTTACAAAGGTGACAATACAGTTTCTAGAGAAAAGGACAATTGTTTTTCTAGCTGCTACATTGTAGTTACAAATTATAACATGTCACGACAGCAAGTTTTCTTCTCAGACAACTTTCTTGGACTATTTCAAATACCCATAGTGTTCTGAGTTCAAATGTGTCTATGGAAAATGCCTCAAATCTCAGTACTATGAAGCCTGAGATAGCAGAATAAGCATGAATTCAAGATCAGTCTGGGCTATAGAGTGAGATCTTGTCTTCATCAACGAACAAAGAATGATCAAGTCATATTTGGCTATACAGTGAGTTTGAAACCAGTCTGGGCTACATGAGATTCTGTTTCAAACAATAAGTAAATAAATAATAATAGAAAAGGAAAATAATAATAATAATAATGATATTAATACTACTACTACTACTAATAATAATAAATCTTTAAAAGGAGTCCATTACCAAATCTTGAAAATAGTATATTTATAAGCCAGGCAGTGGTGGCACATGCCTTTAATCCCAGCACTCAGGAAGCAGAGGCAAGTGAATCTCTTGAGTTTGAGGCCCGCCTGGTCTACAGAGAGAGTTCCAGGATGGCCAGGGCTACACAGAGAAAGCCTGTCTCAAAAACAAAATAAAACAAAAATACTACTACTCCTAATCACAAAAATAATAACAATAGTAATGATAGAAAAGGGCAGTGCTCCACAGGCATTAGCTGTGATCACATAAAACACTTGACAACTTCAAACTTCTGTTCCTCGGACGACATAATTTTATTTTAAACCAGTTTTTAAAACTTCAGGCAATTTTGGATTTAAGATTTCCCTTTTGGTTTTTTTGTTTGTTTGTTTTAAAATGCATTTCTCTGGCCAAGATGTCAGCAAGCCAGATTTGGGACCAAGAGCACATTTCAGGAGTTTCAGCAGCCAGATTGAGTGTAACAAGCCCATTAGACCAGTGCGGGTCAGCGCCAGGATTCAGCTCCACTACAAGCTACAAAATGTCCCTGGAAGCACCGCCACTGGGAAGCCGTCAAAGCTTGCTTTACTGTACCTCGCCTGCACCGATTACAGCATTTCTACCCCAACACAAGTCTTACAGCGTCGTCCCCTGGACACCAGGCACAACATAACCTCTTTAGTCACTTCACCACCGTTATGACATTTGCTTGAAGGGCTGAACTGGAAGGACACCGGGGCCAGGAATGGACCTTCGTCACAACCTCCTGACTTTTTTGTGTTTTCAGTACCAGAGAGTGAACCCAGAGCGCTACATGTGCTAAACAGGTGCACTACTCCTGAGCTACACGCCAAGCTCTTCTCTTTATCTTTATCCAAGCTTGCCAACGTGAACTCCAAAATTCCTTGAATGTAGCAACTTCTGCCTCCTGTTGATTTATTACAGGTATTAAAAGTATTGATAGACCTAGTATCAGCTACAAATTGCTGAAACAAGATGGTACTTATTTACACGTCCCATACAGATCTTTGATAAGAAGATAATGATATACCTTAGAGTAAAGAAGGAACTAAGAAGAAAAAACACTACTTCTCTTCCAGAAGCAGGGTAGCTGCAAGGGGTCCATAAAGATCAAAAATGCAGAGAACTTTTTTAGCATCTGCCTTTCGGCCAACAGAAGGCAATGGAAGCTAACCACCATCTATTTATCTGATGGGGTAGAAAGAGCCCCAAAGGAAAGCGGGACGAAAAACAACTGCGAGTATTTCCTCTTTCGGACCTCTTTAGCCAGTATCTCCTGTACTACCTGTACTGACTCCTTCTCTCATGTGGGGGTGTTACTACAGCAACAGCACATCTTTAACAAAAGGATGGTTCCAAACACCTGAACTTCCACACTGTTCCACGTCTCTGTGCTAGCTGAGAATAAACAGATCAGAAAACAAAGACCAAACCCAATATTCTTATTCAGTATGGTATGTAAGGAGTTCCATGAATGACGAAAGAAATAAAAGCAGCACACAATAGGATTAAAAACATGATAAAAGCATTTGAAAAGTAACAACCATTGCAAAAGACATCAACATTTTGAATAAAAGCAGACATTGTATGATTAATTTCAGCTAATAGTAGAGGCAGTAGAATGCTCCAGGGGTTTGGGGGAAGGAAATGATCATACTAGAATGACTAGTAAGAAGTTATGGATCCACTTCCAGTCTACCCACAATAGCCAACGCATGCAATGAGCCTGCTGCCCACCAACACACACGCGGATGGAGGAACTGCGGGAATTATATACACGGTAGAGTCTCATTCAACTATAGAGACTGAAATCATGTTGTTCGCAAAAAGATGGCTAGAACCGGAGAGTATCGTGTAAAGTGAAATAAAACAGGCGCAAAAGACTTGCTCTCTTCTTTGGAATTTGGTGGGAGTGTGCAGGAGTAAGGGGAACCACTAGGGATGAGGATAGGGGAAGGGGAGAGGTGGGAGGGGATGTAAGGGGAGTAGAGGGAGTGAACATGGCAAGTACATTCCTTGGAAATGTCAGACGCAAAAAGGATCACGTCGGGAGGGGAGGAGTGTCAGAGAGGGGGAAAGCAGTACAGAGGGGATTGGAAGGGAGAAATGGGGGGCCTTTAACTGGGGAGGTCTAGACAGGAGGAGCTGGGGAGGAGGGATCAATAACACTTGGGAATACTTGAAAAGGCCATGAGAAATCATATTTTTTATATTTAGCTAAAATTACATATAATACATATAGGTATGTATATGTATATAGTTAAAATAACATTATGTCACTTGGATGACAATGTCACAGACTATCTAACCAAAACTTCAGTACCAGGCACGAGAACCCTCCTTTCCAGTTGTTGGTAGGCAACTACTGTTGCTCCCTCCCAGAATTGGCAGTAAGTTCCTATTGCTGAAGACACCACACACTTCAGACAGAACCTGGGAGAACTGAGCTGGCTCTCATCCCTATGCAAGCTGCCCTAAGAGGGAAGCATTTAATAGTCCTATCCAGCTGTGGAGCCTAGGAAGCCCATAACGACCAGGCATGGCACTTATCTCCAAAGGTACAAATGTGGTATTTACATCTTGGGGGTAACCAATACTGTCTAACCGGAAACCGAGTCCATTAAACAGAAGAGAATTCAAGCCTGGTAGTGAACACCTAACCAACCTGTGGTTAGCAAGGTCATAGATCTCTGCTACTGCCACATTCTTAAGCCAGTGTAATTTCTAAATGCGTTCTAAATACTTATCCTTACATCAATAGATAGGTATAGTTCTTGGACCTCATCAAAGAAGGTTCGCTTTACAGCAGACTGAGATCATTATAGAAAAACTACAACTAGTCAAAATGCAGAGAACAATAGACTATGGGGTTCCCAGCCCCATAGTTCTCAGATACATCTGCAACACAACCCTTCTACCCAAGGCTCAGGGAACACTGTAGAAGAGAAGGGAGAAAGACCGTGAGACCCCAAGGACTAGGAACTCTGCTGAACAATTTAGCCTTCTATATAATATAGGAAATCTGTACCTGTGAAATCTCAGCAATGTAGTGGCCTAAATAAGATCTGAACAATGACAACACCAGTTAGCATGCCAACAAGGATGGGGGTGGGGTGGGGATTGCATGTGGCCCTATCTCTAGATGAAGAGCTAAAATTTTTAGTCTTCTCAGAGGTAAGCGCCCTAAGTGGGTATCAGGCACCAAGTGGTTTTCTTGAGTGCACACACACACACACACACACACACACACACACACACACACACACCCTTAAATGGGCTCAACAGGTTGCATTTATATTTATTTTTTTCTTTCTCTCTGTCTCCCACACACACACACACACACACACACACACACACACACACACACACACACACACACACACATGCTCATACACACACACCTGTAGTAATAATAATAAAGACTAAAAAGCCATGGATTTGAAAGGGATATGGGAAGGTTTAGAGGAAGAGGGAAATTATGTGATTACATTTTAATTTTTAAAAGGAAAAAAATGATATGGAAATGATGAAACTGCCTTTAGTTTTTAAGTTGAATTTTAAAAATGGGATTTAAAGAGCTGGATAAATTCAGACAAGTGGGTAAAGGGCAGGAAGGACATGACAAGGGAGGAAGATGAGCTGCTATGAGAGGAACAGATGGGCATGGAAGGCCTGGGCAGCCAGCCCCAGGAGTCTGGACATTTTCTGTTTTCCTTTCTTACACTTCTGGGACAGGATCTCCATCTGCAGCCCAGACTGACTTGGAACTCACTTTGTAGCCCCGTGTAGCCTCCAGCTCAAACTTATTTTATCGAAGGCTGGGATTCCAAGGTTTGAGTCACCATTCTTGACTGGGTATTCTCCTTGAGTACGCTCTTGCCCCAGGTTTGTATCAAGGGCTTCAGGTAGACGTTATTGTTTTGCTCTCTCAGAACTGGGCATCTGGATCATGAGGCTCAGACCATCGAAAACACTTGTTAGTGAAGGAGACTAAATTCAATCACATACTCTGTCCTAAAGGCAGTGGGGGGCATAAGGGTTTCTTGAAGAGGGAGGCTGAAGGTTTTAGTGTTGTAGGAATATAGCCTGCTGATATCTATGTTCAACAGAACGAGGCACTGAGGGGCTCACAAATGATGGAGAATGGTTAGTTTATATACGAAAGAGAGCTATGGAGTGAGATGACCCCAGTGTGGTCACTTCCGTTAACAGCTTGGCAGGCTACTCCCTGGAGTGAGTGCCTTCCCTCCTACTACATATGTCACATCTGCCTCTGTCATGGTGGCCACAGGGCAGAAAACTAACGGAGCCCCGCCACAGCCGTTACAGAGGAATGGAAGACAGCACTCTAAAGGCTTTGCACAGCCTATCAAGAAAGGAGGTTGGCCACCTGTGGCTCGGGAGCAGAATACTTGGTGATAGCCCAAGAAACTGCAGACATGGAGCATGGGAGCCTAACGGCAGGAGGTTCTCAGAAGAGTCACGGGATTGCAAGCAGCTACTCTGCATCCTCGGTGAGTAAGAGAGCAAAGGGAAGCTCCAGAGTAGAACAAATCCTTCCATCCCTTAAGTCTACAGCAATGGTCTACATAGATCACACATTGAGTTGGGCGATCTTGAGTTCATTCGTTATTACCTGGGAGTGCGCAGGCCTTACTTATGCATATCTTATTTATTATTATACAATGCAAAGATACATTAATGTTATAAAATTATTCTTTTCAATTTAGCCTGGAATGATCTCCAAATTTTTCTTGTCTTTCTCTACACGTTCATACGCCTCGCTTTTAGCTGCTTCTGGATTGTCTCCTACTTGCTTTAATGGCATTCCACACCCAATTACCATTCATCACATTCTGATATTTATCACATCCTACCATCTCTCACCCAGTCTTCCCCCAAAAGGACCATTAACCTAGTATTAAGGTGGCTATCCAATGGAGAAATGAAACAGACTTTTTGGAGGACTGCTAGCCACGGTCACTAAAATGAGACCCGTGTTAGGAGACCCAAACGTGTGGCTGACAAGGCAGAGTAGGGGCATGCTAGCTGACTTCGTCCTATAACAGGCTCAGGGGGCCCCACACTCTCTTACTGCTGCCTTCCCCAGTCTGGAGACGTATAATGAGAACACACGAAAACAACTTGTAAAATCCTCACACTAGTGAAAATACGAACGCCTTCCTGGAATCTAATCATTTCTACTGTATATTCTGGGTTGACTTCGTGTGTGTGTGTGTGTGTGTGTGTGTGTGTGTGTGTGTGTGTGTGTGTGTGTGTGTATGTGTGTGTGTGTGTGTGTGTGTGTGTGTGTCTATAAATATGTTTAGATCAGTATAAATACATATATATTTATATTTCTGAGGTTGATGTTTTATAACTGGAAGCTATGAAAACTCAATTATACTAATCATGGGTGAAATTAACCACTTGATAAAAAAAATAGATTTTTTTTTTCAGCTTTCCCCCGTGTTTGTTCTTCTGAACAACCTGTTTCCAGTAAGAGTGCACAGGAAAGTGGGGTGAGTGAATGGACGGACCCCTCATTTATGTGGTCCACAGCACTGCGCTTTCCTCTCTCGTCCATTCCTCTAGCCCAGAGCCAGGAGTTTTCTCCTCACATTGGTTGACACTCTTCCTCATCTGGATAGCCTTCAACTATGTGACAACAAAGAGCCCACGCACCGAAATAGCAGCCGCCGCCACGTATCCTCTGTATGACAGTGTAATTTCTTCTGCCTTAAGGCTGTGTCTAGCGCTGAAATCATAGTCTGTTTACTTCGATCTGGTGCTACATTACACGGGGAGGGATTTAACTCTTACTTATAAATCCGCAGGGGAATTATCTCTCAGCTCTGTTTGACTTAGAATTGGAGAAGAAACTGTGCAGTTCTCTTTGCTGTTGGGTTGATTGTACCATTGATCAAAGCTATGCACTCCACCTTCAAAAGTCAAGAGAATACAGCGCTGGCCCTTAAGAGTGCTTAGCCGTACAACTGTTAGAATTGTGGGTGGCTAATGAGAATAGGACCTTAATCTTGAAGGTTTCTTATTTGATTTAAATGGTCAGTTTTCTCTTCAGTTATTTGTGCTGGAGTATCAGTGCTTATGAGTTGAGAGTTCTGTAAAAAGAAAATCTGACTAGAGATATTATGTATAATTAAAACATGACTTTCTAGGAGATAACAAGTCGGTATTATTAATATTGTTTTTAATTAGTATTATTAATTGGTCAGCCTACTGTCCCTCAATCAGAGAAGGCTAGCCAGCTTAACTGCATTCTCCATCTTCCCCAAGTCACACAGCAACCTCCATGCTCCGTTGTCTACCACTGAGCCATCTCACCTGTTCATTCTCTCCATTCCCATTCCTATTTCTACCTTCGTAGCTCCTAAAGCCTCTTGTTCGAACCCTTAGAAAGGCCTACCAACTTGTTTTTTTTTATGGTTTTTGGTTTGGCGAGATGAGGTTTCTCTGTGTAGCTTTGCGCCTTTCCTGGAATTCGCTTTGGAGACCAGGCTGGCCTTGAACTCACAGAGATCCGCCTGCCTCTGCCTCCCGAGTGCTGGGATTAAAGGCGTGTGCCCTATCAACTTAAACTATGCTTCTGGTGCCTTCCTTCCCAAGAGCTTCTTGTATTCTGAATGGACCATTGCAAATCTGTTTACATTACTTCTACAAACCCTGTGACAGAGAGTTGCGGATGTATCCCCATGCCTGACACAAAATTGACACCTGATAAATATTTACTCAATAAGCCAACTCTCCATCAATGGAAGTATGTGTCACCATCATTACTGAGAATTTCCTATGTTGTACACAGAGAATTGTCTAGTATTTGCTGGATCTCTAGTTAATTCTGTTGTTTTCCATAAATTCATACACACACAAACACACGCACAAGGTAGGTGTTATTCTCATCTTAAGAATGCAGAAAATGAGTCCTCTACCCTCAAAGTCACAAGGCTAATGAAGTCAGAGTTTGAAGTCTGCATTATTATTACTCTTTTTGTTTGTGTGTTTTTATTTTAGACAGTCTTACAATATAGCCCAGACTGGCCATAACATTGTGGTCCTTCTGCCTCTGCTTTCCCAGTGTTGGTATTACAGCTGGGTACCAAGTTGTAAGGCTTTGAGTCTAAAATTCAAAATAAACCTTCCTATCTACACTAGAAAACTATTTTTTTTAATAGTTTAACTACAGAATTGATGCACACAAAAGAATACATATAGCACATACAAATTACACAGCCTGAAAGAATAAACAACCCAATTTTTTTTTAAAGGAAAAAAAAAACAGGCAAAAAGATTCAAACATACACCTCACAGATAGCCAGCACAGTACCTAGTGCTTAGTACTATTTGGCATAAAAGACTTCCAAATTAAAATAAGAAATCTCGCGATATGATATGTCTACTAAAATAGCTAAGATCCACAAGCTGGAGAAGATGCAGGCACCAGCATCCCTCCCGATAGCAGTAGGAATGTGAGGTGCAGCACTTTATGACAAGAGCTTGCCAGTTTCTTCTCTTCTTGTTTCCTTCTTCCTTCTTTATTTTCTTGGTACAGGATATTCTGATAAACCTCAGGTAGGCTTGGAACTTACTACATAGCACAGGCTTGCCTCAAGCTTCTACCTCTTTCTCCTGGTTATAAGAAAAGGTATGAACCACCAGACCAACCCTAGTTTGGCAGTTTCTTTTAAATTAAATATAATTTTAGCATGTGACATTTACGAGGCTGTCAGGATATTTTATGTCCATAAAATGTTTAAAGTAGCTTTATAAAGAATTGTAAAAAGAAGCCTGGAAAGATGGCTCAGTAGTTATGACCTAGGTTCAATTCCCAGCACCTACATGATGGCTCATAACCATCTGGAACTATAGTCCCAGGAGATGTAATGTCATCTTCTGAGCACCAGAGCAAACAGGCCTGCATGTGGTACACAGGCATACACACAGGCAAATTATCAATACACATAAAATAAAATACTAACAATTAAAAAAAGAACTGCAAAAAAAAGTCAGAAGCACCCAAGATGTCTTCCAATAGAACTGACTAAACGGTGCCATAAAGATTAAAATATTATTCAATGCTAAAAAAAGAAATAATCTATCAAACCATAAAAATTCATGTGTACACCTTCAATATATAGTCTTAAGTAAAAAAGTCCAGTCTGAAAAGGCCACATAATGAATAATTCCCACATATTACATTCTCAAAAACTCAGAAGCAACACAGGTCAAGGGTTTCCATGAACATAGAGTGGAGAAGCTGAGTAAACTAATCTTGGGGGTTATTATTTTTTTTTGAAATAGGGTCTCTTAATATATACACGCCGGGCAGTAGTGGCACATGCCTTTAATCCCAGCACTCGGGAGGCAGAGCCAGGTGGATCTCTGTAAGTTCAAGGCCAGCTTGGTCTACAGAGTGAGTTCCAGGACAGGCACCAAAAACTACAGAGAGACCTATCTAAAAAAAGAAAAAGAAAAAGAAAAAGAAAGAAAGAAAGAAAGAAAGAAAGAAAGAAAGAAAGAAAGAAAGAAAGAAAGAAAGAAAGAAAAGAATATATACACTTTGTACTTGTTAAAAGCCACAAATAACCTAGTAGCACCAAGATTAAATATGGATCCATGCATACTTTAAAAAGCAACCAGAGAGTCAGGAGAACCCTAGCATGGAAAGCAGAAAGTGACAGAAACATCCAAATGTAACAACATGTAAAAAAAACCACCAAAGGATTTCAGAGATTGAAGGGCTGGTCTATCTCTTTGGAAAAGCTGTCTGTAAGACTAAAGACAAAGGGAACTAGATATATATTTTTTTTCTCCATACAGACATGGATTAATATATATGTATAGATTAGTTATATAACTCACAAATATGCTATATCTAAGTATATTAAACTACTGTGAACAGAGAGAGGGTGGGTGGCTGGAGCCAGGGTTCTCAGTGCCAGAATGAGAGGTCACAGATAGGAAAGGTATAAAGGTAGCATGATGCATATGGGAATGAATCAGAGCTAAAGACATCAATATGAACTTGAATTGGCCTACTATAAATAGAGGATTGCATATGAAAATATTTACAGAAACATAATCCATATATGTATATGTGGATTACAGACACATACATATATCTCTGTTCTGTCAGCTGAGAGGACCTAGCAACAACAACATCTCAGAAGCAATGAATGAACTTAGGATCAAGATTATGGTTTCTAATTCTACTGTCTGATGGAAAAATCCTGGGCTCTTTTGAGAAATGTATGATGCTAAAGCTAGAGATGATGCAAGGACTATACAAAATGAACATGGAACACCTTGTAGTGTGGAGAATTAGGGAGTACAAAACCCAAACCAAACAACCCCAAACCGCAAAGCCACAACCCCACAAAAATGATGGTACCTTCAAGGGACATAGAAGCCCAATGAAAGAAAGTTTAGTTTTCGTGGACAAAACTAAAATAATTGAGCAACAAAATAATGCAGTATTGGTTGACATCTCAAAGTATAAAACAAATATTTAGGAGTCTCTACTGGAGTAATAACAACAATAACAAAACATATGAGACCAGTCTGCCAAGCAAGAGAGGTCCAAATAATCCATGTAGACACTGTGCCCTTAAGGAGGTTGAGCATGGGTCTCAGTACTATGTGAATACAGCTGTGCATACCCCAACTTCCTTCCAAAGCCTAGTGTGAAAGGGAAGAGTAAGTGTAGCATCCAGTTTGAAAAACACTACCTAGTCTAGGTGTTCTGAGTGCAAAGCAGCAGTCATGGGTCATGCTGCTGTGGTGTGCTAAGGCAATGGATCTCTGGGATCTTCCCTGTAGGTCTAATCGGGGGAAACAATTTCAGAAGAATCTCTAGGGAGAGACAATCTAACGAAATAACTGACCTGTACTCCTTGAAACTACCAAGGTCATTTGGTGGGAAATGTCAAAGCTAAGGGAACACTAAGGAAACACAAATATTAAATCTGAGGGGATATTAATTTTGTAGAAAATCCTGGAACAGAAAAAGGCAAACAAAGGAAATACAGCAATTCTTTAACTGTAACAAATACCCACTTATTACTAATACTGGAAGCTCGGAATGGGCTAGACAGAACACATGGTACTTTCTTCACAACAATCCAATATACTTACAACATTCTAAAACAGAAGGTTTAAATGACCACAGACTGGAAACGTGTCGCCTCATCAAGAACAATACCCAAGGGGGTGGTGGTGGCACACTCCTTTGATCCCAGCAAGTGAGGCAGAGACAGGTGGTCTATGCAGTGAGTTCCAGGCCAGTCAGGGTTATACAGAGAGACCCTGTCTCAAACACCCCCAGCCCCAGGAACTACAATTGTTGTAACTTGCATCTGTCTTCTGGCTCCATGCCACACCCTTCTTCCTGCCCACCTCCTTCCATCCCAACCCCAAAAGTTCACCTGAATGTTATGCTTATCATTTTTCCTTGGTTCTCTATAGTTTAGACAAACACAAACAATGCTGATTTTTATGCTTAATAAAAGTATCATTCCTTATCTTTTCTGAGAGACTCGCACCAGAGGGATACTGATATCAAAATTTATCCTAGTACTGTGTGTAGGGACAAAATGTGGGAAGAAATATCCCACAACAGATAAACGAGCAAGGAAATAATAGTATGCTTACATAATGAAATACTGCATAAAAATAAAAGACTGACTATATTTAACATTCTGGATACATTTTAAATTCAGAGTATTTGACAATGAAAAGGGTACATTTTAATTTTATCTGCAGTACATGGCCAGAACCAACTTCAAAATTTACAGTCTGGTCACCAGCTTCTCACTGTTACCCAAACATGCTAGTCCTGGTCATTGAACTGCATTTAAGAAAAATAAGAAGAGAAAAGTAACATATAGCTCAATACCACACAATCTGCACATTAAAATATGCAGCTCAATGTCTGTTACTATACACACACTTACAACCAATTTTAGACTATTTTCATGGTATCACAGGGAAACCATGCTTATTATCAGCACTCAAAGGACACTGCTTCCCAATTGTCAGCTGTCCATAGCCCTAGGCAACCGTGGATTTACTTCCTGTCTCTCTGGAGTTTCCTATTCTGGATATATCCTATAGATGGAACTGTACGGTAGATGGCAAATGGCTTCCTCTGCTTTAACCTGCGTCTCAGGCTCATCCACACTGTACCATGTGAGTCCCTCACTTCTTCCCACTGCCACGCATCTCTGTGTGAGTCTCTCTGTCTGCTGTTTCTTCTGTCACAGCTAGTTTCCTCGTTCCTTGTTGGCCAAACTCCTACTCATCCTTCCATGCTCAGATCAGAGGCTCCCTCCTCAATTCCCACGGCTCTCTCTGTCACCATTTTTATTTACACCATTCATGCCGTGTTACTGACATCTACGCTCGCTTCCTCTTCTGCTGTGAGCTCCGTAAGTGCAGGGACTAAGCTTTGATCATCTTCAGTTTGTGCTGGTCAACAGAACATCACTGACTGTTCACGGAAAGTGTCTCATTAGTGAATGAGCAGGCTTCTTCGAATACTAACCATGTTTATACTTCTCCCTTAAAGGGAGTCATGTGGCCATCTGGAAACAGTAGAAAATTCTAGTGCTGGTGTGGTTCTAAGTCTGAGTTCACATATATGTACAACTCATAACCTGGCATTGGCAAGTTGCTTAACCACTGTCTCACTTGAGATGAGAGGATCACAACAGGATACTGGTTTGGCTGTTAGTTTTAGTGTTTGTTTATAAAAAGATGTAAAGTGGGCACAGTGGCTCACACCTACGATGCACTTGGGATACTGAGGCAGGAGGATTACCATAAGTTCAAGCCACTCCTGGACTTACTATATAGTGAGTTTCAGGCCAGCTGGGAATACAGAGGGAAACACTACCGATGATGACGATGACGATGACGACGACGACGACGACGGTGGCGGTGATGATGATGATGATGACGACGACGACGGTGGCGGTGATGATGATGATGATGATGACGACGACGACGGTGGCGGTGGCGGTGATGATGATGATGATGATGACGATGACGACGACGACGACGACGGTGGCGGTGGTGATGATGATGATGATGATGATGACGACGACGACGACGGTGGCGGTGGTGATGATGATGATGATGATGACGACGACGACGACGACGACGACGGTGGCGGTGGTGATGATGATGATGATGATGACGACGACGACGACGACGATGACGGTGGCGGTGATGATGATGATGATGATGATGATGACGATGACGACGACGACGACGACGGTGGCAGTGGTGATGATGGAATAATTGTTTATTATTCCAATAGGAAATGCCATAAACAGACAGGTGGATCAAGTGGCAAAAGCCCGAAGGAACCTCTGACTCACACATCCTTCTCTCTGCTTGACACACAGAAATTCTACATGTTAAATTTTCAATCCACGAGTATGCTGTAGGGTGTTCAGCTCAGCATGAGCATGTTGAGCTCCTCAAATATTTATCATTTCCTTACAGCACATTCAAAATCCTTCTAGGTTTTCTTTGAGACAATTCAGAATAAAAATGCTATCTATAGTCATCCAACTAAATCTGTCATTTTACAAATGACTTACCAGATACAGTGAGGTTAAGAAGAGGTGCCAAATGCCACTTGTCTTCTTGAGGAGGGTGTGTGTGTGTGTGTGTGTGTGTGTGTGTGTGTGTGTGAAGATCATGTACTATACAGCATAATACACTTGATTCTGAATTCCAGTTCCTGCCTCTTACTAATGGAATATGCTTGGACACATGACTATATTTCCTAACTATCAGCCTCCTTGGCATACCGGGCCATATATATAGCAAGCTCACAGTAAAGTTCTAAAACTGAACTGGTTTTCATGCTGATGGGAACAGTAATAAACAAACAGGCAGAGATATGCTTCAAGACATGTACTAACAGACACACATACCAAATGATGCAATCTCAGAGACAGGAAAGGTTTTGTTTTTTAAAGAAATGCATAGCTTGACTCTCCCAAAAGACAAGAGAAATCATTGTTTTAAGGCTACTAAATTCCAGGGGTAGAGATTTATATACAGTGTGAAGTAGAAGCAGGGTCTTATAACTATCAGTGGGTGAAATAATGTGGACTCTTTAGAAGAAAGGCAAAGGACAGGTTACTGTTCATGTCCTTCTCCAACTGCTTCCCCATTGACGTCACATCCTCCCTGTCTGATACTCCTGGAGCAAATCCCAAGGAAACAGATGTTTTCTCTGTAGTTCTTAAAAAACTCTCCACTGTTTCCCATTAAAAATAAAGCTCATTAAGGCTGGCACCATATTGAAGTGGGACAAAGAGGGGTTAGGAGAGGACTGAGATGTGCTTTAAAAGGAGTGCTATATATTCCTACACGAGTACTTTACGGTGGCTCCTGGGGCAATTTTTTGTTTGCTTGTTTCTTTTTGTTTTTGTTTTTACTCTTTGTTGTTGTTTTGGTTTTTTGTTGCATTCTGTTGTTGTTGTTTTGTTTTCCCACTGAAAATATTGGGAATAAACTGACTCACTGTGTAATTTTTTTTAAAGGATCCCTGCCAGTTCATTGGCTCACTGTATAGAGTCACATGGTTATCTACAGAGTGTGTATATGGTGGGGGTGGCAGTTTAATACTTGTCCTAACTTGAACCCAAATAACAGAAGCAGTTACGAAGTTGACTCTCAAGCTGAGTTTTCATGAAAGGACTACACAGCTTACAGTATTGGACCTTTGAAGACAGTGACTATCAATTCTAAGAACTGGTACCCCAGGCAGATTCCATACCAGGGAAAAAAATCTAACAAGAAGGCCATAGAGTCAAGGAGCTGGTTCAGTAATGAGGATGGAGAAGTTCACATTTCTTCCCCAGGAAATCATGACAAGAAACAGCTAGGAGGAAACCCAGTGACCACAGGAACACGTGACCTTCAGCAGAGGCCGAAGTCGGCGCGGTCCAGGACCCCTAGAGTCAGCTTCATGAAGTAGCTCCTCTCAAGTCTTCATTTGTAAATGCCTGGTGTGCAACCCAATCTCCTCCTCAGCTCTCCTAGTAACACAGTCAAAGCATTTTGCATCACTTCAAAAAGAAATTCCTCATACACAAAGTCTAAGATGCTAGGAAATAAAAAAAAAAAAAACCAACAATAAACTAAGTTAAAAACTGAACAGCTGATAATAAACACTGTGCAGTGTGGGGGGTTCACGGGGGTGCCGTGTGTCAAATGAATGCGACTGGCAAATGTCTGCGAGGGCCCGGGGAGGAGCTGGAGTGTCTGTGGCTTGACAGGAATTCCCTAGGAAATATGAGGGTTCTGTAGCTGGTTTCCACAGTGTTGCCAAACTGTTGGGAAATACATGGAAGACCTGGCGAAGACAATGAGTCCCCCTGTGTTCCCATACCCACACTCTCTCGACCATCCAGCAGCGGTCCTGCCCCAGCAGGCTGAGGGGTCAAATGCTGGGGAGGGGTGTAGCTGTCTCACAGGGTACAGTCAGAACAGGGGAGGCAAGAGCCTGGCTGTAACTGCTTTTTCTACTGATTCCAGTGGGGGTGGGGGTGGGGCACTGATGTGCAACGACAGACTCCCAACTCAATAGCGTGAACTCATGTTTCGTGATGTTTCACTTGCGACTGTGGAAACGAGTTAGAACAACTCATTATCTTTTCACCCAAAGGGCTTTGCCTGCTACTTCTTGTTTTTATCTCAATTAATTTTATATCTGCTGGACTAACACAAATTACCACTTCCATGTCTTGCACTTTGGATTTAAAAATAAAGTTAATTTGGAAGGTGTTTAAAGCTTTATTAATATTTATATGGCCATTAGAGGTGGCTAGGATGTTAGCAAGCTTCTTTTCAAATTAGCATGTCTCCTTCCACTCCTCTCCCGAGGCTGTGACATTCCCCTTCTGACCACATCATTTTTAACATTTTTCTTAGGGCACAAGCGGAATTTCAGAGGGTCACGGAGAAGTTGGTTTGGGCTTTCCCACCATTTATCTTGCCCATTCTGTGAAATGAGTCGGGCTTATATAATACACTTCTTTCTCTTGACTTCTGTCAGAAACCGGGAGATAGCCTTCTGCCTCACATGCGCAGAGGTGTATGTGACAAGCACACTCTAGTCTTGCCTATTTGCTTCCCCTGGTCTGACCTGACCTTGCAGAGGGCATGTAGGGAGGAAGACTGTATTACTCTGATATGACCCAGAAACACATATAAAGGGGTTAGTTATCCTTTAAAAGGCTAGGAAGTAAAGGGTGACCTAAGACCCTCCGCATTTCCCTCCATCTCAAAGAAATAGACAGACAGGCTCAAAATAACAAAAAGTACTTTTAGGGAAACCTAGTAGGAGGGATGATCATTTGGGGACAATAATAGGTCTTGAGGCTTACCACACGTAACTAGTGGGGCGATCGACAGGGGTCAGGCTGGAGACAGAAAGGACGAGTGGTCAAAAGGGAAGACTGCCGTTCTGCAGGAGAGCACAGAGCTCCTCAATTCTCATCCCACGCCTTCCACTGATTAGACGTGTCCTTGGGCATGTGGTCTGGTCACTCTGTACCTGAGTTTCCTCCTTTGGAAAGTGGGTAATTTTGACCACTAAATGTTAATGGAAGAAAACACCCAGAACAGTGCCTGACACATACAATAGTCGCCCTTCATCCATGAGGAATCATCCTAAGGCCCCCAGGTCTGTCTGAAACCATGGAGAGCATCGAAACCTATACAGACTGTATGTTTTCTGATCATACATCTATGATAAACTTGTAAATTTGCCACAGTACCAGATTAACCCTAACTACTACTAAGGATAACTTGATAAATAATAAAATAGGTCATTACTAAGTGAAATAAGGGTTACTTGATTACAAGCACAACAATATCACAACATTCTACCCGATGCCCAAGATGGCTGGTGTGTAAGTTACTTTTTCTCCTTTCTGTGAAAAAATACCTAACAAAAGCAATGGAAAGGGAGGGAGGGAGGGAGGGAGGGAGGGAGGGAGGGAGGGAGGGTGACCTGGTTCATTTTGGTTCAGTTCGAGGGTACAATCCCCTCAGGCAGGGAAGGGATGGCAGCAGGGGCCTAAGGCCACACTGAGGGCACAGTCAAAAAGCAGACAGACGGCATTGCAGGGGCTTGCCTCACTTTCTCCCTTGTCCTTTTCATTCAGTCTGAGACCATCACTCACATTCAGAGAGTGTCTTTCCCTCTTCAGTTAGAGCTCTCAGGACACACCTTCACAGATATGTCCAGAGATGTGCATGTCTCCTAGGTGATTCTAAATCTACTCAAGCTGATAATGAAGTTTAGGCATCACATTACTAAGTGATTAACAGGCAGGGAGCATATACACAATGGAAACGCTGAATGATTGAAGTCCTGGGGGAGAGAACAGGATGGCATGGGACTTTATCAGGTGACTCAAAATGGCATGCTATTTAAAACTTAGAAATTGTTTGTTTCTGGGATTTTTCATTTAATATTTTTCGATGACAGCTCACCAAAGGTAACTATCAAAGCAAAACTATGACTAAACGGGTGGGGGAAATGTGCTGAGTACTCAGGAAATACTTGCTGAGTACAAAAGTTTGATCACCTCCCCCCCCAAAAAAGTTTGATCCCACTATGTGAAACACTGAGTTGAATAGTCAACTTGATATAATGAATAGCAAAGCAATAGTAACTGTGACAGAACTGATAATCAAAAGATTAAAAAAATCTGGTAAGTTAAAGACAGAGATTAGGAGTCTGGGCAGTTTTCCCTATTGCTATAACAAAAAGAAGAAGAAAGCTGAAGACAATTAGAATTGGTTTACTATAAAGGGAGCTATTTCTATTTCTATCATATTCAGTGGTAACTTATTTGCCATGAGAGCACATATTGTCCTGGAATCCTTCATGTATGGCCTAAAGCTGTGCTGGTCACCACACAGTCACTAGTTAGAGCTGACTCCTGAGCACTTAAAATGAAGACAGTTCCCATGGAGACACGCTGGAACTGTAGGACATGTATGGCATCTCAGAGCCTTAAGTTGGGTCAAAGAACATAAACAGCTCAGTGTTTTTAAGCACAGTTAATGTAAACGTTATGGAATATTAGTTTCACTGCTGTTCTGTATTTCAATGTGGTTATTAGAAAATTTAAATGAACAACATGGCTCCCATTTGGTGCCTGAATAATATGTGGACAGTGCTGGGTAAGATGAACAGGGAATAGGAGTCACAGTGCTTTACCACTTGCACTAGCTAGTATCGGTGAAATGATGGCCCTGCTGGGTGTTTTCAATACGTGACTTCGAGCATCACAACCACGTTAACGGGCGACACCTTCTTCCTTTTCTGAGGGTGCTTTTAGAGTATGTGTTGCTGCCTTCGCGTCCAAAGCGGTGATACGAACAAATGCAGGGCTGCATGATTTCCCAGCCTGAGTGCTTTCCCTAGCACTGAGGACATGGAGTGCAAGGCCCAGGAGGTGAAAGCACTCTCGTGAGCCAAGGAGACCTGATGCTTCCCTACGGGGTACTTGGCAGTTGATGTCTTGTCTACTCTCCTCAGATGCCTGAGCTTCTATCTGCTAACAGAAAAGGTAGAAAGGCAATCTAGTCAACACCGAATAGATACTACAAGAAAAAAAGAAGTCTAATTAAGGGGCCAGCGGGATGGCTCAGTGGGTAAAGATGCCTCCACCTAAGTCTGATGAACTGAGTTTGATTCCAAGGACCGACCCAGTCGAAGGAGGAAACCAACTCTTGCCAGCTGTCCTCTGACCACACACGCACCATGGGACCTACGCATGGACGTGCTCCTCTTCTGCCCCACAAGTAAATAAATACGCTCTAAAATCGTAACGAAAAACCTGTATGCCTAAAAGTGTCATTTATGATGTTATTTGGAGAAACTTAGCAAGGGACAAACGGTGCAAATTTCAATAGTTAGTTAATGTAACGTGTTCGGATGACTGAAAATTCAGAATACGGTTTTGTGTATATGTACACTTGTAAAACAACCACTTATCATGAAAGAAGACTATGAGGGAACTTTGTTCTCCAGTAAATCCCAAATGGGGGTGGTGGGGGTGCAGATTGCACCCTAAGGGTAAAGACTGTAACATTGGGGTACACTATTGATTACTGCAGTTTAGGGGGTGCTAATGGTATCTAGACTGAGGCCAGGGATGCTTCTAAGCAGTCCCTGTAATATACAAGATGTTGCCCAAACAGAATTTTTTGGCTCCGAATGTCAATAGTGCTGAGACGGAGAAATCCTATATTATGACTTAAGTATACATATTATAAAGCTGAATTTTTTTTTACTTTGTAGATTTTTAAGATGTATCATCTTAAAGTGCAAAGAATAAAATAAAATAAAGCTATCACTAAAACAGAGTAACAGATACTGAAGCAACATAGGTTACTTCTTTTTTCTTGTTTTCTTTTTTCATATGCTAACTTCTTTTTAACATTACCATCTAAATTATTTGAAAAAAATTCACACAAATATATATTGTACATTGAACATATTCCTTCCCGCATCTCCCCACCCCATTAGTCTCTGCAGTCCCTGGACAGTTTTACTGACTTTCATGCCATATGTGATTTTGTGTTTTTATATAAAATCTAGAACCACAAATAGAGAAAACGCACAGTAACTGTCTAAGACTGGCTTAATTCATTTAACATGTCTCGATCCAACTGCAAAGTGTTTTTTGTTTTGCTTTGTTTTTTTTAAATCTAAGTAGATTTCTTAATGCACAAGGTTTTCCTAACATCTGTAATATCCTCACATAGACTTTTTACACCCAGAGATGGGGAGCAGAAGGATGGAGGAAGGCCTGTTGGGAGGATAAGGAGTTCCTTCGGAATACTTAGATTCACCACAAAATCTACCTTAAAAAAACATATGTAAATGACATGGAGATGGAAACTTGGCCCCATGGGCTCAGTCACTCCTTGCTGCTGGGATGAGTGACTTGACACTGGACAGAAAACTGGCACTTCCTTCACTGTTGGGACAGCATTTGCTAAACATCAAAATATTTGTCTCACTCCTCTGAGCAAAGTTGTGCTTCCTGGGTGTCATTATTACCAAGACTGACGCTATACGCTTCTAGCTGCGCTGCATTTTAGGAAGGAAAAAAAAATTCCTTAGCAATTTTCTTCAGTAATTGCATCACACTGAAGAAAAATACAGTCATAAAGCTTTCACTGGTGAGAATTCTGTTTGAGAGCCGCTCATTCTGTGAAGCTGAACCTCATGGATTAACACATGATCCAACTGCACACCCCACAAGGGCAGATGCCAGGCTGTGCTTTGCAGGCACAGCAGTGTTTCTGCGACGTGCTTAGACACTCATTTCCTTAAGTTCGCTCGATTACATCTAAAGGGGGAGTTTAGAATAAAAATATCTGCAGGGCGTACCTATGCAAATAACATTCCTTATACAATCATATAAGGTCTAGTCGCTCTGTAGCAAATGCTTATGCTATATATGTGTGAACAAAGAAAACTCAAGGGCTCTTATTGAATATGCATGGCACCAACCTCCAGTCCCTAGCATAGTGCTGGGCAGGAGGATACCTGCTGGTGACTGAGGGGACACTTAGAGAATTATGTCATGGGCTACCCAGGCTCATGCTGTTTCTTATTTACTCCAGGTCCATAAGTTTCAGTCATGTAGATGTTCACTCACTCACTAAAACTTACCAGCTGTTACGCTCTTTTTGAACGTCCCACACTCTGCCTCTGCAAATACTTACTACTTGGTATTATAATAGAAAGAGGCTACAGAAATGTCAGCGTTTCAGGGTGGAGACACTTTGTTTTCTGACCCCATCTTCAAGATGGAGTTAGACAATAAATGATTCGGCGGGCCAAGTGCTGTACAAACACGAGGATCTGAAGTCAGATCCCCAGCACGCATGTAAAAACTGAGCATGGGTTAGTGCGGGCCTGTGATGGCAGGGCTGCCACTCCGGAGGCTGTGACAGGGGCCACTGGGGATGGCTGGCCAGCTAGCCGAGCTAAAATAGCAGACTCCACATTCAGTGGGAGACTTCTCTCCCTTCCAAAATAAGGTGAAGACTGAAAGGGAGAGACACGTCAAGTCCACCTCTGGCCTCTGCACTCATACCTGTCTAAACATCCAACATGCACACCCACACCCACATTCCTGCACCCACCCAAAGTGTGCGAGCCAGGTCCTGAGCCCAGGTAGACTCTAACCACATTATTGCCATTTTATCGAATGTTAGAGAAAAGTGGGAGAGGAGGTAGAGTCTGGAGGAACATTAGGAAGCATGGTAAAACTCAAACAGTTGTAGTTCAATGCTAAGAAGGTAATACATAGGTAATCGATGAGAAAAAGAAAACACAATTTAAGAAAGTGATGTGGACAATTTGGCATGCTTGGAAGCACTCCATAGAAAGGGAGTCCATCTAACAATTAAGGAAAATCAGCCAGGGCCACTTGGACCATTCACGATGGAACTTCTTAAGGGGAGGGACAACCTTTTGTCTGTTTCTGGATCTCTGTAAATTGCTGTGAGAATGAATGAGTGTATGACGCTGTCCTAGTGAAAGGGGCCATTGTCCTAATGGGTAAGCCAGGTGGTGTAAATGGAGCACGGACTAGACAAAGCAGGTAAGATACTATTGTGGATGATCCACTGAAACGTTACCAGGATCGTGGCGTTGTGTCGTCTACCGTAATGGTACCCAGGATAGCTTCTCCGTGTGAAATGATGATATTGGAATTATTAGGAGACCAGATGGCAGAGTGATTTAGAAACCCAGTGGGTTGTGAGCTCTGTGTCTAGGTGTTTTGTTTTCTATGGCACTGTGTAATGGGACATTCTACTTGTTGGACAGTAAGTCAGTAATTTGGTGTACATCTCATGGAGCTATCAGTGTGATACTGAGAGCTGTGCAGAGCAGTTAACAGTACATGGCCCAATGTACATCTTCACAATGCTATATTAACATAATTTTAAAGGAATCAGGGAGGTTTCTCTTGAAGATAAAATGAGAACTAACATTACTGAAAGAAAAAAAACATGTACATTGATTATATCTAGATGAGTCTAGCACTTTGGAGCATTTTCATTAATTCAGAATCAATGAGTTACAGTCATATAGACAATGAGAGCAGTGACGGCAGCCATACATTAACGTCATCCTGCATGACTGGATGTATGTGCGTGTCTACCACATGCTTCATTTTTAGATCTACAAAGAAATACATTTTTTAAAATGATTTATTTATTTTTATTTTACGTGCAGTGGTGTTTTGTCTGCATGTGTGTCTGTGAGGGTGTAAGATGCCTTGGAACAAGAGTTACAGACAGTTGTGAGCTGCCATGTGGGTGGTGGGAATTGAACCCAGGTCTTCTGGAAGAGCAGCCAATGCTCTCAACCTCTGAGCCATCTCTCCAGCCCAAGAAATACATTTTTAATCAGAAAAGGATTTATATTAATTTGAACATCTTAAATTTGCAAAAAAGAACTGTAAGTTTTGTTTACAAAAGATTTCAGATTCACAATTAACCACAAGGGAGAGAAATATCAATTACAGGCCACACTACATCAGATTTGCTCTTTTCCTCAAATACAAACTTGTCTTTCCCTTTTCAAAACCAGACTCAAGCTGCTATGCTCAAGCAGGGAGCCCATCAAAGGCCTCTGCTTTTCTTGTGTAGGAGGTATCAGAACTTTCTACAGAAGTATGCAAAAGAAAGTGGCAACTGATTAGAAATAAGAGCCACACATCAGCTAGAGCGATCTCTAAGAACACCCCCCCCCCCACTTAGTCCCTTCTCCCCCTAAGTTCCCCAAACACACAACAGGATTACTCTTATTATCCGCACATTGACCGCAACACTGAGTTAGTTTGTATGCTATCAGAACTGAGTTTCCAGATACGGCCTCAAAAATCACACTGTGGAGTGGACAGGTTGGTTACCATTAGCCAGTCACTAGCAAGCAGTTCCCCATCATCGGTTCCACCATCTGTCTGGGGAGCTCTTTCTACACATGGGCTTGGCTGAACAGATTTTGAACTGGCCAAGGTCGCCGCACAGCCAGCTTGCACAGATGGGGACAGTGGGAAAAACTGAATTGCAGCTGTGGGTAAACATAAGCAAGGACACACTGTTGGCAAACACACTGTCTAGACTTAATGGTGGCTCCGTGTCACTGTGCACAAAAAACAAGGACACGCTTTCAAGGTAACTACCGCTCAAGCATAGGACAGTTGTTAATGAAATGTCACCATCCTGTGCCAGAAATTTCTCCAAGATATTTAAATGTTAATTTTAAAACTGGCAACACAGAAATAATAAAACAACATTTGCTAAAAATTTCTCTGGGGGGGGGAATGTCTTCTTCAACAAAAAGATAATACCTGGCAATCAGCATAATGTCATAACCCAGAGGAAGGTCATAAGCATGGTCTGACCAAGGCACAGAAAGTATGAAAAGAGCAAAATATTCGGTTTCCACATACTTATTTGATCCTTAGTAAGATTTCCAATTCCCACTTCCTTTTCAAAACAAATGAGTGGTTAGAAACTTTATTGTTGTTTCAACAATATTGCATTGGGGGCATATATCTCCCACCCTACACTCTAAAACAAATGTCATCAAAATGGGACCCTGATGAAGATGGTATCCTAGGGCTTCCCCTTGAAATGCAAGGGCCTGGGGGATCTGGATGTCAGTGTCTTCTTTAGAAACTCAACATGTCTGGTCCCTGGGGTGTAAAGGTAAACTAGATATGCTGTGCCGTTGAGAAGTTGTTAAATTTAAAAGAAATGATCAAGTCGGTACTATTTCAAAAGACTGTTGATAAAAAAGAACATTTAACTGTAACCATACTGAACAGACAGTTGATTATAGAAAGACATGTCAGTGCACATATGGCAGCCGGATAAATTATGCACATCTGGATTACTTTTGGCAAGAAACATAGCTAAGTGTCTAAAGCCAAGTTTAGCAATCTGTCACTAACAATATGTACATTTATTTTAAAATGTCAAGGGCTCAAAGTCATATTTTCTATTTCTTCATAAACTTTCCAGCTCTTCTTAAGACAGCAAACAGGTGACAAAACACATTGCCCAAACTGCCAAAGGCTGTATAAATAAGGAGTAATTTCGAATTTCTCACCCCATGCACAAGAGAACTCAGGGTTTGAAACAAACTCACATTCTGCTGGAGGTACCAAAATACAGGATCTCGAGTAAACGCATTAATATTTCCCTTTAGAAGTCGCTTGAGAAATGCTTTTATATGAAAACGTAGAGGAGTAAACAGTAGAACCCCCTGGGAAAAGCCAGTGGAAATGGGTTGATGAAATCGCCTTATCAAAGGAGAAGACCAAGGCCTCTGTGATCATCTCAGATTAAATTTCCTTTCTCTTATTGCCAATTACTGACATCATTTAAACCCCAAAGACATATTTTCCTACTCCTAGTCCCCCTGATTAAAAGAAATGCCAAGAGACTCGAAGGTGGCTCAAACTAGCAGGAACAAGCAACTTTACAGTTGGATGTGTGAGTATCAGCCAGGTGGGAATGTAGCAGTACCTGTACGCACAGAACTCATCTTGATTTTAATGCTGCTCGCTACTTATTCTAACATTCCAGACTTCTTAACAACTTCAACAGGAATGCCAAGATAGATCATGGGGACTGGGTGGGGCCCCACCATCCCAGGTGCTGCCTTCTAGCTTCATTTGTGCCGTCGGCAGAGAAAAACCAGAGAGGAACTATTTTATTTGTAGACTATTCAAACACCGTGTCTAGCTCTCGAATCTGGCATTTTTACTGATTGGCATTTTTGCTATATAGAAAATCTAGAGTTTAACATTTTCAAGTGGTATAGGGAAAAAAGCAGTTCCCGTCTCTAAATCAAAAGGAACATTCAAACACCAGCCATTGCCATGGCTGCAGGGCTGAGTGAGTGAGGAAGATCATGCCATCAGTCTCACAGTGGGGCTGTGAGAACTTAGCACATTACACCCAGGGGGAACAGTCATCAATGTTGACTGTGGTCTTTATCATTCCTTTTTTTCCTTCTTCAGTGACAGACTGAGAGTAACATAGTGCATAAACCTCAGACTGTAAATAAAATTCCCCACACCCCGCTGAGGACACCCGAGAAGAATAAAGAGGACAAGGACCCAGATAGAAATGATAGTTCTGTATCTGTATCTGCTTTTGTGAACCCTGATGCATGAGGATGCTGAGACCTTCGGGAGCTGGAACAGCTTTCCCAGACTGGCTGATAACACTTTCCCATGTTGCCAGGAAAAAGCCACAACATTTAGAAACACTGATTTCTACCATCCATCATTTCAAAGGGATTTTAGTTTAGAACCATTAAAGGTAGAATCAATCTATTTTCCTCCCAATTTTCATCTTCTCTAGTCATCTACACTGCTTGATTTTTTAATTATACCTGTCACAAAAACATTCATACAAGGGACATATAAGCAGGTGGAAGTCTCCACAGGTTGTTCTGGTCCTTCAATCCCTGTATCTTACAGGCCACAACATGTCCTGTCTGGTTCGTGACACAAATGTTCTAGAAATATACATTAAGTGGATCTTGCATTATGGAACAGGTGAGCATGGGAAAATCTTTTAACATCTAGCAAGCTGAAGAGAAACTAGAGAAACAAAAGGAAATAGAGCAGACAGACACTGGCGTCGAGTGGAGAAAAGGGAAGTCGTGAGCTCTCCCGTGACTACATGAACTGCTTTAACGTGCGTGTAAAGTCTCCTGGTTTGAAAAGCTATTGGGAGACTGCATACTTCAGATGGTCAAGCCCACATTCATGAGGAATGCGAAGTTAGGGGGAGTAAACACAGGGAGCTCTTCCACCCCCAGGCCCCTGTTACTGTCCTTAGACACACAAGGATACATGACAAGGCTGCTGGGCTCTACCTAGTGAGACAAAATGCTTACTACTGAACTACAGGGAATTTAAGTTAGTAATATTTTCTTCTTCTAATTCATTGATCAGAGTTATTCAGGATTTTATTCAGCCTTTGTGTTAGCAACTTAACACGTACTTTGAAGTAAATTAAAATATAATTATTTAACTTGTGTTCATGGCACCATGAAGAGATGAGCTCAAGAGGCCCCTGGATGTGTACACTGACTTGGCACACTATTATTATTATTATTATTATTATTATTATTATTATTATTATTATTTTACATTATCCCACTTGAAACGCATACCTGTCCTTGTGAACAATGCATATGTATGCCTCAGAGGGTTAGTATGAATATCTAGCAGTGTGGGGAAGACATTGGCAGACTGAGAAAACAGAGTGCTAAAGAAAGTAATGTGATGAAAGATTGTTAATCTATATACATGAAAATCAAAGACTTCATGATATTTACTCTATTTTGATGAGATTTATTTTTATTATTTTAAAAGGCGTGTGTATGCGTGTGTGTGTGCATGTGTGTGTGTTCAGGTATGTGCAAGTGAGTGCAGGCACCACAGAAGCCAGAGGAGTTGGACCCCACCGTAGCTGTAGTTACCGGTGGCCATGAGCCTCCTGACATGGGAACTGGGGCTGGAACTCAGGTCCTTTGCAAGAGCAACACAGCCTGAGCCTGAGTCATCTCTCCAGCCCCAAGATAAGCACTGTGAAATGACAACACAAACCACCTTTAACACTATCCCCACTACAAAAGGAAATCAGAGTGAAAATAAGAACCTTGCAAACATACACTTTTAGCTGACATTCTCCTCCCTTTAAACTTTGAGAAAGGCTCTCACTATGTTGCCCAGGCTAGCCTCAAACTTCTGGGCTCTGGCTTCAGCCTCTTTGAGTAGCTGGGATTCCAGGGACCATAGGAACAGATCACTGTGTCCAGCTACTTGTTATCTTGCTCACAGTGGCAGTAAGTTTAAGTAAGAGATCCCAGAGCTTTATAATTTTGACATTTCTAGGATAAAACTAAATGAACTAATAAATCTCATGATGTTGAATCTATCGTAAAAGTTGTTTTAAACAGCCAAACTATGTACAAAACATTCATTGTGGCAGAAATCACCGGATTTCCTAAAAGAGATTTTGTGCTATAAAAAGCCAACAACTGGGCTACTTCAGATGCTACATCAGATAGGTCCTTCCTTTGGTAGTGTTGTGCCCAGATCGTGACCCCCAGAGAGACCACCAAAGACGAGCATGCCGGAATGCAAAAGCAAGGTTTAATTCTGGATATGCAAAAGCAATGCAAGCATAGGCAGGGACTTCGTCCAATACATCCAACGCAGTGGAGGCTGGAGGAAGTGCCCACCTATCTGCAAGCTCAGCTTTTAAAGGGGTGCTAGTACGGGTACAATTCTGATTGGCTCGCTTCTAGGGGCTTTCTAGAAATCATGGCTTAATCTTACTTCTAAGGGAGTGGTTGCCCGCCACCATTTCTCATTGGCTGCCCTCAGGTGGGGGCATTTCTGTGGTCAGTTACCCTGGAAACCAGGGAGAGGACATTCCATAGTCTGGCAGGCATTACCTCGTGACTATCTTGTGACTCTGTACTTTTACACTTCCTGGTTTCTGGAATCTGAACTGACTGGTTTCAGTAACTAGTGGCCTATTCCCAAAAGGAGAAATCTTAGGCCTCAATTTCAGGGTGAAAGCATTTTGGTCTTATTTCTAAGATGGCTCATTTTGATCTCACAGGTAGCTACTGAGGGAGCAGTGAATCTGCAGCTTCTCTTAAGATAACATATTCTATTACACCAGAGATGTTTCAAGTTGCTCTGGAGATAACTCGGCACCACTGTCACACAGCAAATCTCAGCAGAGAGAAATAAGAATATTGATGAATTATTAATATACTGTCATTAATTTCTAAAGTTCCTCATACTCTAAATTCTTTTGGCTAGAACATAAAAGAGAAGCGATACATTCTTCAAACTGTAATGATTTTGCAATTAAGGATGTCTGCTACCAAACAAAAGGACTATGGCAGCAATGTCAAGAAACAAGACAGAAAAGATGGCTTCAGAGAAGGGATACTTAAGAAGGCCCAAAGGGAAAAATCACTCAGTTGGATAGTTCATTACACTGTCCAAGGACAGTTGCTGTATAGAGACCGAACCAGAACTGCCAATGTCATGGCAGAATTACCCAGGAAACTGAACTCAGGAATTAAGCCCGAAGTATAAGGAGCTAAATCAGAGACAATTCCAAGTCACACAAGCAGAAAAAAACTGACCTTCACAGTCCCAAAGGAAAAACAATGTTCAAGCATTTACACTAAATGATCCTTAGGGACTCTCATGACTTAATCTGTAGGAAGTCTGGAGGCTGTTAAAAATAAAAAAACAATAAAACATGTACACTTGTAATAGGTAAATCATTTCAATTCAGATTCTGTTTCAACAGTTGGTTTTAAATTGCAAGCCCTAGTTAATTTAGCTATCTTTTATTAGCATTTTTGTTGTTTTCAAGACAGGATTTCTCTGTGTAACCCTGGTTGTTCTGGAACTTGCTCTGTAGACCAGGCTGGCCTTGAACTCAGAAATTCGCTTGCTTCTGCCTCCCAAGTGCTGGGATTAAAGTTGTGCTCCACCACTGCCTGGCTTTTATAGCAATGTGGATTCTTATATCAGGGAAAGATTAGGTAGAGAGAGGGGCTCTATCACACCTCACTTTTAACTACGTTGCATAGGATAGTTTACAATGTATCTGTGACTGTTTTGGTAAGTTATGGAATCTAAGAAACCATTCCTTTCAAAAGACATAATTACTAAAGCACTATGGGAAAAATGCAAGCTAACAATGTCTCTCCTGAATTATTGTAATTTGATTACAACAAATCTAAATAAATTCTAAACGAATTATTCTTTTCAAACAATAGCATTTCCAGTATTTAAAGAAACTGCCTTCATAAGACTCTTTTAAATTTAATTTAATTTGCTCATTATTTCTAATACTCTCTTAAGTGTAATAGACAAAAAGCAAACAGCTGAGTTATTCCTAATGGCCAGACTGCTGGGGTTCTTCATCATTACTGAAGCCCATTAGTTCCTAAGCATCCATGCATCACAATCAACCGAAAAGCCTCCGAAGAGCTTTTGCTTTGGATGCATGTTGGTTTGAGTAGCAGCAATGTGTAGAATGCACAGAAAACCAGCAAAAGCAGCTGCAGTCGCAGTGGGTCATTCTCTGGCAAGCATTCCATGAGAGGAGCTCTGTGAACATCTACCAGAAAAACCTTCAAATAGCTGACCAGTACATGCTTCAACACTGCGTCAACTCTCCTCTAGGACAGAATCTATGTTCTGTGTCTACTTAGATGTACATAAGAAGGTACACTGGTAATCCTCAGAGTAGGTTCCAGAGTGTTGAGCCAATGGTCACTGAAAACCGGTCTCTGAATTTCGCTTCATGAGATGAAAGAAGTTTCTTCTAAAGTTACTTCTTAAAACAAAGAGAACAAAATAACCACACTTATTAAAGATTTCCCAGAAACAGTAAAATGAGCCTTCCTTCCAATTACCAAAAAACTACCTTAACAAATGGAGAATAATAAGTAAAACCGATCACATATTAACTAACACACTATCCTAGTAACCCCTGGCTGTAGGAAAGTCAGCTTAACGAATTTTTTAAATTATGGCTATGTGGTACTGCGCTTATTTTAGTAGCAAAGTAACAATGGAAATGACTTTTAAATGAATTAAGAGCATTTTATTTCATTCAAAAGAACTCACGGTTCACACGTTTCATTAAAATATGAAATTTCATAAAAATATTTACAGATGAACAAGTAACATTTGAGAAGCTACGATTCTGAAATTTCTCATTACCGTTTACACAAACATAAAGTGATCAGATACAGCTGCGCTGGAATATTAGATGGAATATTGATGCCTCTGTCACAGCACTATTCCAGTTCCAAAAATAAGCCCGCTTTCTGTCGCCCCCCACTTTGCTGTGACATCACTGGAAAATTATGCACTGGAGTTCACTGCTCAAAGCATCCATTGTTGAAGTAGACCAAAGCCACCCCAACCCAACACCAGGGAAGAGAGAACTGAAAGGAAACCGGAACACAACCATGACTCCTAAGAGAACGAGACAAGAAGCAAAGTGGCCCACATGAAGTGTTGATGCAAAATGTCGCTGTCTAAAAATTATTCTCTCCTCTTTAAAAACTGCCTAACACCAGCACTTTCTGAAACTCATTAAGTAACGTTTTTCTACCTTTCAATAGAGGAGAGCAGAGAAACGCTAATGAGAGAAGCAATGGGAAAACATCTCCCTGTCTGGATGCTCTTGACAGCAGTCAGGTGACAGATCCAGACCGGAAGCATGGCAGCAGGGAGGCAGACTTCAGAACACAAATTTCAAAAGACACACGAACTTGGATATGTCTATTGATCTGTTCCTCTGGGATATAAGCTTCTATGGACACTTGCTGTGAACCAGGTCCCATACAAGCATCTGGGGACCCACATACTTCCAGAAGAACATCGCCGTGTTCATTAGACAAAGGTCTTAGGAACAGATGCACACTCTATTCAAAATATTCTTGAAAATTAAAAATATATTTACTTCACAAAAAAGGAAGGTGGAGAACTGCAGGGAGGGAACCAGGCCCGTCACCATCTGTCACAAGGGTCATTCTGGCTGTGGCTTACACATGGTACAATATTCAAGTCACCTCATGCGCACAGTTCTTCCAAAGATGCCTTCAGGAACAGATAGCACTGGCCTACAAATCGATGGTATGCATACATGTGTGTGCGGTTGTGTTCATCCCCTCACATGCATGTGGAGGCCACAGGCTGATGTGGGGGTCTTCCCATAGTCACTCTCCGCCTTGTTTTCAGAGCTGAGGTCTCTCATTGGGCCAAGGAGCTCCCCGGTTTGCCTGGCCTGGCTGGTCAGCTAGATGTCACAGGCACTGGGGCTGCTGTCACTCACCACCTGGCTCTCAGGCACGCAGCTTGCTGAGCTCCGAGGTCAGAACTCAGGCCCTCAGGCTTGTGCGACAGGCCACTTTACTCACGGAGCCTCTCCCAATGCCCGGGAAATCCTGCTGATTATTTTTTTAAAGCAGGCGTTTGGATTTGGCTCTAAAATAATTTCTGCTTCAATCATGTCTTCACCATCTCCAAGGAAAAATAAAACAAAACAGGTGTTTAAAAACTCTTTCTCTTAATTTTATTTTAAATAGTTATGGAAACATGTTAAAGCCAAGTATCTCTGGTTCCAATAAGTATTTAGATTTGAAACTGTTGAAAAATTTAAAAAGTCCTCTGAGTTTGGTTTCTTAATTAAGTAATTGTGTGTGTGTGTGTGTGTGTGTGTGTGTGTGTGTGTGTGTGTGTGTGTGTACACACGCACCTACAGTGGTCAGAGGACAACTCCTTCTACCATGTGGGAGCTGGAGCTGGAAGTCAGTTCAAGCACCTCCAGGTGAAGACCTGGAGGTCGTGAGAAGTATGTTGTTCAAACTCAACCAACTGCTACAGAACTACCAGTTTTAGCAGGGTAGCTGTGAATGAACAGATCTCTCCAGCTATTAAATGAACAAGGAGACTGGAAAGCTTTAATGTTTCAAATTACCAAGTCCCCAGGTTCCTGAGGATGTCTAAGACCAGTTGCCAAGTGGTCACTCTTGTGAGGAGTCCCTTCCAGCATGCAGAAGGCCATGTTCATGTTGCAGGCTCACAAGGAGCCTCACCAAACCTATCAGATTAGGATTTTACCCACATGACCTTGGTGAGAGAGCTTGACCATACTAGTTTGGGGGCAACATAACTCAATCTGTAGTGTAAATCAAAAATATATATCTTAACACCATTCATGAAAATGCATGTGGTATACCAATGTTTTTGTGTGTATCTAGCTGTGGGTTCTTGTATGTTTTCTTCAGTAATGAGCTACAGAGTGATGATGAGCAGGAAGGATGAGAAAGAGGGGGCTGAAATAGTCCATGGTCACCATTCCATTGATTGATCAATGTTCTAGAGATACAAGATGTGAAGAAGCCCTCTGATGATTTTCAATACTCCAGAACTTCTCACTGTGTGAAAATCTCCATTGCAGAGCATAGGTCTTACAAATGCTCATTGCCCAATCAACCTGTCCTTCGAAAGCAAAGACTATTGTATCTTTGTGCTTAACATAAGAAAAGGGGAAATAATCTTCGATATTAAATAATATAAAAATTCTAGTCAGTTTCAGGATGGAATATCAACCCCTCTGACTTTCTCCTTACAGGCTCACTTTAGAATTTAGCCACCAAATACTCAGCACCGTTAAGTTTCATTCCTTTCATAAGTTTTAAAAACCATCATTATAAAAAAGCATCATTCTGACGACGACTGCAACTTGAATGTTCTACCTTCCCCTAGACACACTAAAAAAAAAAAAAAAAAAAAAAAAGTCAGTCTCCACAACCACTTTTAGCTAAGACAAAGAGGAAACCCTCACACCAAGACCCCTTAGCCCCTCATCAGTCTGTGCTTCTCTCTGAATGTAAATCTAGTCTAAATGCTGAGCACACAGGAGGTTTCACCTATGGCCTAGTTTACACCCAGCTTTTCAAAGGGTGGGGGACAAAATGCAAATATCTTTTTAGCATATGCAAACCAGTCAAAATTTTCATGAAGTGATATTTTAAGAAAATAAGGAAGGGCTGATGAAGAATGGGGCACACTGAAAGACCTAGATTCAAGCTACTTTTGCCCTTCGTGTTCCAGGAGAATGGCTACCTTTGTTGAAAATAAGGGGAAAGAGAAGAGAAGGGTGCAAGGCTACATACTTTCATATTTTACAGCAAAATATCCGAGGGAAGCATAAAGGGGATTATGTAAGCAAGGCAGTCTAAGGGTTCCGATTCACACAATGCATTTCTTTTTCTAAGTAGTTATGTTTGACAATGGGGCTTAATTTATCAAGGAAGAAATAACCAGGCTGTCTCTCTACTGTCAAGAGAACAAATCAAAGAATTGTTTTTCACCAGCAATGCCCTCCAATTAAAAAAGCAAAAGAAAGGAAAGAGAAAAGCTCATGTACTCTGCTGGGTGTTTGTGTAGCAAATACATAGTGCCACTGTGGCTATTTAAACAATTGAGGCTCATGGAGCTGGGGGGGGGGGGGGGGCGGCTCCTAATGCAATTGGAGGCAATTCAATGGTACACTTTAATTGTTAAATGCCTCTCTTCAGCGTCTTATGCTATGGGGACCGAGTGCTCATTTGACTAACTAGTTTCAGGGGCGGTTGTGCAAGAATCAATTGTGCTTTGGCTGGACTCTGACAATGAAATGAATTCAAATGTATTTAAATGTGATGTGTATTTTTGCTTCAGGTCAAAAGTTTTTCCATGAGAGAATACCTTCAATTTACACTTAAAACCAAAGGGGTGTGTGTGTGTGTGTGTGTGTGTGTGTGTGTGTGTGTGTGTGTGTGTGTGTGTGTGTATTTCTTACTTAGTTTCTTTCAGGAATTCATTCAATATGTATGAATGTTACCCCTGTTCTTCACTAATGAGTTTATAGGAGTTGGTTCTCTGAGCTGTCAAACTTCCATAATAATCGTAATGCAGGACTACAATCGTGTAGAACTATGGTTTTGTGCACGGTATCTAACGGTTTTTTTAGTGCTACTGAAGAGAACAGAGTGTTTCTGTTCCAAGGGAGGAAAATGCTTCAGAAAAGGTTGATCAGTCTGGTTGTTCTTCATTATTCAACAAAGCTTCCTTACAGATGTGCTCCAACATAAGGGAGGAGGGAGGGGTGTGTGGAATTAGTCTGATAGACAGCCAGATGACTAAGGTACCTACATGGAACAGGAATCCCCACACAGGCCCTGTTTATCCCATAACTGGGGGTTTATAGGACCCAAGGAGCTCAAGTCACCCTGTCTCTTCTTTGGGAGGAGTCTCAACTCAGGAAATTAGGAAGTCTTCCAGGGGGACCACTGGCCATGGGCCAAGGAACTGCATGGGGCAAGAAGGGCGAGAAACTGCAAGCCCTTAGGAAGGTCTTGTGCCAATGGCCTTAGTGAGTGGACCTGTCAGTCTTGGGCTGTGGAGCCAAACCTTCCCAGGGGTTGGTAAGGGCTGCTAGGACACAGTATAGTTCAGAATGGGAGCATATTCTTACCTCCCAGGCAGCTGCTGATAGAGTGGCTGGGTGGGTCAGACTATTCTTGGGCTCCTCTAATCTTAGAGATCTGGAGACTCCCAGAGGGGTGGAGGAACAGATAATACATTTCGCTGGGCCACTGCAGTGATACCGATTTCCTTCACAAAACATCCAGAGGCTGTCACTTAAAGGGGTCTATCTAAAGTTATGTATTGTTTTGAGGAGAAAAGCGCCACAGAAAGAACAACTACTTGGCCCACAGTTCTGCTCTGATGCTGTTCTCCACGCCTCTCTGAAAGGGACCATAAGCGGCCACTGTTCTTGTACACTTCTGTACGCAGTAGGAGAGTACTCACACGGCCATGCCCATGTCCCCCAAGTCCCATCTTTCTATGGCAGGTTGGGTTGGGTCCTGTCAGGGGGACAAAGGGCTAATAATGCTCAGTAACCCTGCAAACATTTGAAGCCGATATTGCCTACCTGCCAAGGGTGTGGCACCATGTTCTGGCAAACAGGACTGCAACTGATTTCACTTATCCAAGCAAATTTTTAGGGTGTAATGGGAGTTGAAAAACATCATCTTGGAAGCTGCTAAAGGGACAAACATGATATGAAAATGATTGGGTGGGAGAGGTCATATTTATGAATCCTCAGTGAGGCTGTTTTATGGTTCAAATATTATTGCTTTGGCTAATGTCTGAGGCGATGTATACATGGATTTTAATAAAACAAATGTAGGAAACCTGAGAAAGCAATTCCCTGCCATTACAGAAGAAATGTATCTTGGGTATTAGATGTATACAATGATCAAGCCACCAGTCACTTTGGGGGAAGAGAAGTGACACCCTACTACGTGCATTCCCCGCAGAGCAAGGGAACAAAAACAACAATGTGGACGCAGTTTTAACTCTACGATCTTCAGAGGGCTCAGCAAATGCATAGGGACCAAAACGTGCACATCTGCCTATATTTAACTGGCTTCCAATCCAGCATACCACATCTATCATTTTACTGTACTCCCACTGACCTTGCTCTCTCACTCGCTGCTAAAGTTCAGAGTAAGAGTATTGTAGCGGTGGTCTGAGGACAAGTGTTATGTATGGAAATGGAGAAGGCGCGCGGATGAGATCTGACATGGTCATGATCCTCGAATGTGTGATCAGTTCCCCTTACTGAACACATCCACCGAAATACAGGCTGGTGATGAATCTGACAGCGGATACTTTAAGGGGAAAGATGGGTCCTTCATCACAAATAGTTGAATGAGACCTGGCTTAAAACACTCCGCACTTGTGTATAAACTGTTCTGAAATCCCCTTTCAGCTATTCACATTTTGACCATCTCAGAACTAAGTAGGGTCAAAACGTTTTAACTTGTGCTCTTAAACACAGAATAAGGGTGTTCTTGAAATTTCCATTTGCCTCTACTGGATGCTCAGAGCCAGTGGTGGTGGCCCTGGCTTTGGACAAAACAAAAGCCCTGACAAATGTTGGGACAGGAAGGTTACAAATTAACTACAACTTTTTAGAGTTCTGGGGCTCAGACACCATACCTCCACTTCAACACTGGGCCTCAGGAGCTCATCTGGCTCAGGTCTAGTGAACACTTGAACAGGTTTAATCTTAGGAGTCACAGGCACTTTCCTGAGGCTTCTCTAATTGCTCCTTAGTTCGATTTTTTTTTTTTTTTAAGTGCAAACACCCTTATTCTGATCACAGGAACTTTAGAACTTGAGGGAGGAGTGTTAAGATATGAAGCTTTCAAGACACATAGACAATAAAAAAGGCTATTAAACAAAAATAATCTCCATGTATTTTGTAGCAGTTTACATGTCTGTTTATAAGATGTTAAGTTAAAAAAAACCCATTTTGATGTGTGTGGGATGTATGCGTGTATACACATGTGAATGAATGTGTTCACCTCTGCATGTGCAGAGTTATGCCAGAAGTTGACATCAAGGTGTCTTTTTCCATCACTGCCCACCTTTTTTTTGGATACAGGACCTCCAGCTGAACCTGGCGCTTCCCATTTGGCTAGACTGGCTGGCTAGTGTGCTCCCTGGATTTGCACATTTCTGTTCCCTTCCTCGGCACTGAGGTTACAGGTGCATGCTGTTACAACTGCCTTTTAAGAGGGTGCCAGAGATCTGAGCTCAAGTCCTCATGCTTTCACAGGAAGCAGTTCACCCCCTGAGCCACTTCTCCAGCCTAAGACGTGGATTTTATCAGGTTTTTGATTGACAGTAACAGTTGACTTCCATTGTAATGTATTTTATAAACTCTCCAGGAAGCGCAGTGTATGTGTGGGAGACATGGGGGTGGGCGAGACAAGCAGAAAATTAGACTGTGCTCTACTTAGAGTTAGTTAGCTGCAATAAAGACTCCGGAAAAGCATGCCAATTAGACACAAATGCACAAACTCGCCCAATAAGCTAAGAATAAAGGAAATCAGAATGGGTTAAAGAAAAGTAAGGCCAAAATATAAAAATAAAAAAGCCAGGCGGCAGTGGCACACACCTTTAATCCCAGCACTTTGGGAGGCAGATCCAGGTGGATCTCTGTGAGTTCGAGGCCAGCCTGGTCTACGGAGCGAGATCCAAGACAGGCACCAAAACTACATGGAGAAACCCTGTCTTGAAAAACCAAAAAATGGAAGAAGAAGAAGAAGAAGAGAAAAAAAAAGTAAAGAAAAGGTAACTAGCTTGATGATGAGCGGGGGCTGGTCTTCATTCTTCTGAATTTTGGGCTTGGTTGGCATAAAAACAGGAATTAAGTTCCTATAGAAAGGAGGCTCAGCAGTTAGGAGAACTCGTCCAGGGGACCCAGGTTCGATTCCCAGCACCTACATAGTAGCTACCAACCATCTGTAACTCCATTCCCAGGAGATCTGATGCCCTCTCCTGGCCTCAACAAGCACTGAATACAGGTGGGGAGGGGGGAGGGATGCTGGCAAACCCTCAGGCCAAACCCTCAGACTCCTAAAACTCAATACAATCTTCAAAAGAAAATCCCGATAGGCAGTTGACTTAATGATGTAAACACAAGGGGACAAAACACGAAACTGTGACAGAAGGAAGAGGAATTTATATATACACAGTAAACACCTGGTTTTGCTGCCGCTTGGCTTTTTGACACAGGGTCTTGATATGGAGACCAGGCTAGCCTCCCTCAGATAGCAATCCTCCACCTCTGTCTCCTCTGTGTCAGGATTACAGGCACACACTACCATGCCCAACTGACATATATTCTACAGGGAAGTAATTTTCATGGCTTTTAGGACTTCTTTTAACTTATACATGGGACTGGTGGGAACTTGGGCTACAGTTCTGAGTTTCTAAACTAGACCATGGAATTGAGCTACTTTAGCAATTCCGAGTGCCAGAACTCGTCATCAGCAATAACCTCAAAGCATGTTTGGTTGGATTTCTGAATTCCTGATTTCAGAAAGTGGTACCCTGGTTTGGAGAGCTGCAAGGCACGGCAGAGGTGCTAGACCACAACTGTATTTACCAAAAGTACTCTAGTCTGCTCTAACACAAGCATGTGACCTGCTTCTGTTGGCACCGAGCGCTTGCACACAGGCTAGGAAGGAAGGAGGAGCCAGGAATTAGGCTGCCACAGCCACAGATAATAGAGATGGAACTAAATGGCTCAAAATAGTAATGAACAGAATTGTGATACCATTGGGGGCATGATTTTTTTTTTTTTGGATTTTTCGAGACAGGGTTTCTCTGTGTAGCTTTGCGCCTTTCCTGGAACTCACTTGGTAGTCCAGGCTGGCCTCGAACTCATAGAGATCCTCCTGGCTCTGCCTCCCGAGTGCTGGGATTAAAGGCGTGCGCCACCACCGCCCGGCGGGGGCATGATTTGACTGGTCATACAGCCACAGAAATATGATGCAGACGCTAACAATGTCCCAGGAGGACAGCAGGATACTCTGCCAACTATCATGACTGCTTTAAGAAAAAGCATAAGGGGAGATTGAGATGTAGAGATAATGGAGCCGGACGCAACAAGATCAAGAGGAGAAACAAATGAATGCATCACCGAGGAACTGCAAAGAAAAAAGAAGATGTGATAAAACATGGATTGGGTAGATCATGTGGGGCAGTCAGAACTTGGACAGCTATGCTCGAGTGAAATGGCATGGGGTGTGAGCAGAGGGATCTACAAAAATCCCTTAGGACTGCCCTAGAGAAGGCGGAAAGACTGGTGAATACTCAGTACTTTAAATGAAACTGACCCATATTGGACCAGTGTGAGTGTGAGTGTGTGTGTGTGTCTGTTTGTCTGTCTACGTGTGCGAGAGTGTGCCCACAAGTACACACTGCGGTTGGGGCATCCATGTTTCTTCAATCCTTGCTCCATTGCCTACTGTGAAAATGTTTCGGCCAACATTGCCAAAGCTGCACAGGCAGATCCATTGTGGAGGCAAAAGGGAGTGCGGATCTTCATCAGTTCTTGTACAAGGCCACCGTGTGACTCACAGTTACGCTGTAATTCTGGCTTCTAAGTGGACGGGAAGCTTCCTGAGAGCCAGTGATGGCTGACGCAGGAGCCTGGCTCTGTGTTCCTCAAACTGAAGGGGTCCTGTGAATGTCTGTAGAGTCAAGATGTTCTTAAATAGTGCTTTTGTCCAAGAACTCCAAGAATCAAGTCAGTTAGTAAGGAAGAGGCAACCCCAAGATAGTACAAGCAGCCAATCCAGGGTGGGCACAATGACCTACAAAATGTGTGGTCGGAAGGCATTTCCCGAGGACAGAGGGGCTCCTGGAGAGCACTGTATGAACAAAATGTTAAACACTTCCACAAAACATATCATTCACAAGGAGCAGGACCCTATGGCAATGATTACCTGAAGCTGTCAGAACCTCAAAATGTCCTCAGTTTGGTAGAGCACATTACTAAGAACTTTGCCTTTTGCCTACCACACTTTTTTGGGAAGCTGGCAGGGCCCACTGGAGCCCACGACTGAATTCCCAGCCCCAGTAACGAAGCAAGTAATTACTATCAACCCTTGTGGCATCTCTTAACTTTTCTTCAACTGCGCTTTGTCTCTCTAATTAGACTTTGTTAATTAAGGGTAGAGAATTTCTGACAGTTTATCTTTAGTCATCACAACTCATACTATGTTAGGGTGATTAAATGTTAGGCAATAAAAAAATCTATCACATTAATAAGTTAGTATTAGTAAGGGGAACCATGTAATCCTCCTGATAATTATATAAATTTATACTTCACAATACAAAAGAACATCTACTCTATAAAAACAAAAAAATAAAATAAAATAAAAACTCCTGACCTGCCACTAGATTAAAGGCATCTATTAAATGAGTAAAGACCCTGCAGGATGATTCTGCTCTTCCCAGCTACAAGGAGAAAGGCGTACCTGATCACCAGCAGGACTCCAAGCCCTCCTAGAGAAACCAGTTAATGTAGAAAGATGAGAAAAATACTACAAGAGTAAGATAGAAAAATAAGGAAAGAAACTTCCCTTTGCAATGAAATTAGTACTTGACATTAACATAATTATACAGTAAACCACAGGGGTCCAGCAAGCTTACTGGCTGTAAGTCAATATAAAATGCAAACACTGAATTTATCAGAAAAAAAAACAGTCATAAAATGTCATACTAGACACAAAACCTGGTTAAAAATTTAAAAGGTGACTAATATCAACCATCAACAAAAACTTGCACAAAAGGAAATTCTTACCTAACTTTAGAAAAACGTCTCAAGTTCCTAGTAGGCTTGGCTTTGCATACTCGGCATTTTACTGAGAAATGACTTTATGAATTTGTCAGACTCACTCAGAAATGTCCTTAGCAGCAGTGATTACAATAACCAAACAATGCACAACGTCCATCAGCACCAGAATGAAGAGATACATTGTAATATAAAGAATATTATTCAACAGCAAAGGAGGAAGCACAGTCCCAGAAACAATCATGGATGAATCTCTAACAGGTAATGATGGACAAAATTAGAAATCTGTATCGATGACTAGTATTTACCACGCTCAAAACAGGGACCGTTTTTTATAATCTATGACTTGGAGGTGGCTATAAGCGCTGCCGACATATAAAAAGCAGGGAAATGGGAAACACAAAGTTCCGGAGAGTTGTTGCTTCTGGGTGGAAGAAAGGACTCTGTACAAATGAGAGAGAAGATATAAAGGAAGTCCTGGAGGTGGTCTAGACGCCCTTTGATATTTCTATCCCCAGCGTCTACCCACCTATCTACTGTGTGTTACATGCATGTACATGGTGTGCATGTGGAGGATGGGGAACAGCTGGTGGGAGCTGGTTCCCCCATTTTACTATGTGGCTCCTGGAGACTGAACTCAGGTTATCGACTGGTAGCAGGCACCTTTACCTGCTGAGCCATCTTGGTGGCCTGGTGATCCGGTTAATAATGTGGTGAGGACACTGGCATTTCCTTTAATACCAGCCTTTAAACTACATGTATATACATTCAATATATTTTTTTTGTTTTGTTTTTTGAGACAGAGTTTCTCTGGGTAGCCTTTATGGTCCTGGGAACTCAGTCTGTAAACCAGGTTGGTCTCAAACACAAAGAGATCCCCCTGCCTCTACCGCCCAAGTGGTGGGATTAAAGGCACGCGCCACCACTGCTCGGCATATTCAATACATTTTAATGTTTTGCTTTTTTAATATTTCATAGGAAAGAAAGAAGGAATGGAAACGGGGGAAAGAAACGATGAGAGGAAGTTATAAAATCTTCAGGGTGCTGAGAAAAGTCAAGGACATCAGCACGGGCCTTATTCTGATTAAGAACACGCTGCTGGGAACATCTCTGGGAAGACTGGGGAGCAATATAACCACAGAGGCTGCAAGGAGACAGTGTGGGCTGAGGTCACGCTCCCTTTCCCAAACTCATGAGGCATCTGTCCTCATGCAGCTGCTTTAGAGCTGAGAGGCAGGGCTGGAAACACTGGTTGAACAAGAGTTTCACTAGATGAAATTTCCTCTAAAATTTTTAAGTACTAGGTTGGAAATCAGAGGGATCCATTTCCACATTTCTTCAATTATCAGCAATAAAACAGGAATATGTATCCAACCACAGGGGAAACTTACTCCTTTGGACACTTTGTAAGCCTGAAAGATACTACTTTTCTTTTCTTTTTTTTGGGGGGTGGGGTGGGAAGTGGGGGGGGACTACTTTTCTCTAGGACTATCTACCAACAATAGATTCAAATTCAAACTGCCCTATTGAGAGGCCAAAAAAAAAAAAAAAAGGCAATTAAAGTGTCAACACTCCGGAGACTAGCCAAACAACCTTTTGGCAAACGCTAATATAAATGTTTTCATAGCCTATACAGCCTATGTTTTTCAATGCCACTATTCACATTCCATAGTTACGCACAGCTCTGTGTCCAAAGAGACTGTATACTTCTCACACTGCAAAGAGATGAACACTTCTCCACATGCATGGGGTCAGGAGGGACACTTGAGGCTTGGAAGCTCCAATGTGGTGGGGCTTTGGCCATCTCCACACAGGAGGTGAAGAAAGGTGGGGCACAAGTCGGATGGGGAGAACACACCCAGAGATGGACTGCAAAGCATCTGCTCTAACAACCCAGTTGTGGGTCTTCTCCTGGACCAGCAAGACTCCATCTGCTACAGGAAGCTGACTGTGCCCCAGGTGGTGTGTCCACACATCAACTGACAGCTGTACTCATGCCACAGAGAAAGGCAGACACATGTTGGCACAGTTCTTCAGGGCATTTTTTTTTTTTTAACTTAATGGCTGAGCAAGGCTTCAGATGAGGAAATGGGAAAACAGAAAAGACGGGAGGGCAATGAGGCCCTTCTGGTCCCAGCTAGGGAATCTAGGTCACGCCTCTAGAACAGGCGTCTGATGGGTAGCCATAGACGATGGACTGGTGCCAGCCTCTGCCTTTCTGGGCTTGCCAACCCTTGGCAGGGATTCTGGAAAACAAGACATCCCAAGTCAGACACATTTCCGCACATTCCTCTCCCTCCCAGGCTCTAGCTGCTTACATATGGTTAATGGGCCAGAACTGAAACTTCTGTTAAAAGTAACACTAAGCCATGACTCTATACATGTATAGCCCAGAGCCTTTGGGTCTGCAGTAGACTTAACATGGGAGTGTCTTGATAGTATTCTACATAGCATATCTACTATACATAAAGTGAGATCCCACACCTACCTTCCTGATATTGGAACATCTGGCTTGAGTCCTTGCACAGATCCTTCAACGATGAAGATGCATGGTCTGAAGAGGAGACTCTATGTACAATGGCTACAAAGGAGGTGCATAATGACCCCCGAATAAGGGAATGGATGGATAGATAGAGCAAATCCCTGAATTCCTAAGTAAATAGCTGACCAAGCACTATATAATTTATTTTACAATAAAAAAAGAAGCAATTGCCTAAGAGTATAACTTAGTGGTAGAGTACTTGCCTAACATGCATGAGGCTTGGGGCTCAATCCCCCATCTCACACACACACACACACACACACACACACACACACACACACACACACACGAGAAAAATAAATGGTAAAAACCGTACAACATGTATAGCTCACATGCCAGAACCCATGAGACCATTTCCACGGAAGAAATGAATAAACACAGCACTTCTCAAGGTGACCGAGGGCACAAAGCCTATCAACTTGTTATGCCTGCATTCTTCCTTAAAGGATTTTTGTCCATCAACTCCATGTCTTCTGCCTTTCAGATGTCATGCTACACAGGAGGAGGCCAAGTTTCAGAGGGACCTCTTACGCCTTAGGTCCAACCCTCCTCTCGAGGATCTTCAGACCACTCTTGGTTCTGTCAAATCTTCCATCAACACGAATGAAGTTCTAAGTATTATCATTCCAACACACAGTGCTTTTCCCTACATGCCACACATCACGACGTTTGAGTGTCTTTTCTTGGAAGACAGGATTCGCCCACTTTCAGAGCACCTTTCAGAAGTCTGACAGCGCTGGACTCACCCCTTCAACAGGTGCATACATCCCAGGTACGTTTGCATGGAGACACATAAAGGAAGTATAAAGGACGTGCAGCAGACGAACATAGGCTATGCTCTGATGTTAATGACACAGCTTTTCACTGTCAAGAAGTAACCACTGAGAAGGGAGTCTACTTTTGCATGTAGAGTGCTCGCAGAACTCTGGTCCAGGGAACGTGCTCTTTTCTAAGGTGAATTCTCCATCGCTAACCTCTGACAGGAAACATCCTGGCACTAAGCTAGAAGCCTGGATCAGGGTGTGCTCCAGAACCTGACAGGGATAAGCACTCAAGAGTGCAAACCAGGTACTCAAGTGTGACCTGGCCCTGGGGTTGAGATATCACGAAGCCTGCTGTCCTCCTGGCACACACTTTGGCAGCCATTCCTCATCTTTCTACTTGAGACTCTTTTCCTCACAAATACAGGGCTGGTGTTTGGGTGGGTGGTCTAAAGCAGCGATTCTCAACCTGTGGGTCGCTACCCCCTTTGCGGCGGTGGTGGTTTGCATATCAGATATTTACATTACGGTTCATAACAGCTGCAAAATTACAGTTACGAAGTAGCAGCAAAGTAATTTTATGGTTGGGTCCCCACAACATGAGGAACTGGTTTAAAGGGTCACAGACAGCATTAGGAAGGTTGAGAACCACTGTTCTACAGCAAGAATGCCAGAGCAAAAGGAATGTGTGAGGGTCTCCATGAGAACAGGGCTTCCCAACCAGCTTCTGCTGATTTGAGCTCACACTTTTAAATGAAAAATTCGTTTTTAAGATTTGATTTTACAGGTATGAACGCTTTGCCTATGGGTATGTCTGTGCACTCTGTGTGTCTGGGGCCTGTAAAGGCCAGAAGAGGGCATTAGATCCCCTGGAACTGGAGTTACAGATGGTTGTGAGCATCCATGTAGGTGCTGGGACCTGAACCCCTGTCCTCTGCCAAAGCAACACGTGCTCTTAGCTGCCGAGCCATCCCTCCAGGCCCACTTGAGCTCTTTCATAAATATGAACGTGATCTCTGAAAATCTATAAAAATAACTTCAGATTATTACTGCCTCCCAAGTGTCAGTATTATATCGTATTCAATTTCCCATTGCTGGGAAATTAAGACTGTATTGTAATAAACATCTAAGGCCTATTTGATTTTTAAAAACAGTTTACACAGGTGTACATGTACAAACACACACACACACACACACACACACACACACACACACACACACACACTCTTTTTTTTTTCCAATTCCATATCCTGACATGTTTTCACCGTATTCTCAGAATGAAGATGGATGTAGCATTTATTCTGTCAAACAATGAGGGAGACTCTCAGGCCATACTGAGTGAGTAGACACATTTTCTGGCAGTTATCATCTGCTTAGCAAATGCCATACTAGTTCATTGTGACAATCACCACATGCATGCTCATCATACAGTCACCTGACCTGTATGATCAGGCCACGTCTAGTGTTTCTAAGAACTTTGCTTGGATTGTCTTGAAATTGCCCTGTTCTCCCAATACATAAGTGTACTTCCATTTCTGAAGGGGGAAGGGGTAAAAAGTTCTACTTATGCAAGCATGCCAAGAAACACATGGGCTATGAATAAAATTATAATACTAAAGATTCGAAATTCAAGAATAAAATAATAAGAAAATTTTCATCTAAAGTCCAATATTAAAAAAAAATGTAGTCTACACAAAGGTAAAATACCAGTAATTAAAACAGCAAAGTACTAGGGCAGACAATCCAAACAGAGAGTTTTAATACTAATACTATCTCAATGGTTCATTTTTTCCATCTCTAGCTGTGAACTCCTGTCACCTGTAATGGAGCAAACTATTCTGACAAGTCCCCCATTGGAACCCTGCATGGCAGGGCACAGTCTGAATTACTATTACGTACTCCACAGTAGACACAGCTTACTGTGGTGCATCAAAGGCAGTCGACGGAGCCGTTCCACGAGTGCTTAGTGAGCACCCACTCTGTTTAAGGAGTACTCATGACGCCGAGAACCCAGAAAAATCCAAAACCAAAACTTCTGTCCAGTGAATGCTTGCTCTCTTGGAGCGGCACACAGCCTTCTTAAAAAGAGCCACTGTTTTTGGAAGAAAGATACGGAGTTGCTATATGGTTGAAAGAAATCAACAGTGGTATGAAGTCAAGACTCAGAGTCCTGCTGTGAGCTAAGAGATATTTTCTGATGCTCTGTTCCTCGGCCAGTAAGCGGGGAACATCCTATAGGAAGAGTTAGTAAGTTGATCCACCGTCCAGCCCATTTTTCCTTCATTATGTTACCTGGGTGCCAGGGGCTATTTAGTAAGGCACCAAAACGTGTAAATGTTACCTTTTTAAAAAACAAAACAAAAAACTCAGAGTTATTTGTTTCCGATTTGAACCTTGTATTTAGAACATTTATAGTTTTCTTTAGAGTGACTAGTACCAAAATGTGGCATGTGGTTTTTGTCTCTAGACTTTTTCTTAAGGTGTTGCTTCAGAGCCCAAAGACCCTCTCCCACTTTGCCTTCACTGTGTAGAATTTGTTAAGTGGATGAGTGAACCCAGAAGTGAATGAGTCAGAGCTGCTGGTGGGCGGGCGGGGGACTGCTAGAGCACTCTAGGAGGAAGTGGGTGCTTACAGCAATGGCTGGAGGTGTCACTGGCTCTTCAGGGCAGACTTGTGTTGTTTCTAAAAACAAAGATGGACAGGACAGTGAGTGAAGCCCAACTCTGCAGACTTCCCCCAGCACTGGAACACAATAGCCACTCTGTTTCACAGTATATAAAACTCATTTGGCTTAGTTTCTTCAATATATTACACTCATTTCCATTGAGCTCGTTTATAAAAAAAAAAAAAGGGGGGGGGGCCCATCTGCAAATTGGCAGCTGGGATCTATCCAAGTAGCAAGACACATCCAAAGAGGAAACACTTGATTCAAGACTTCAAAGTCAAAAGAGAAAATTAAATTACATTTCAGAAATCAAATTAATTAAATATTTTTGTTTTTTAAAAATTCAATGATATGGGACTGTTGTATTGAAGCTTTAAAAAGCCTATGATTTGAAATCCAAAGGCTTGGATTTAGGTCAGTAGTTGGCTCTTGCATAATTAATGACTTCACTTCTATGGATCTTAGGGTCTTCATTATGAAGGAGATGTGGAAATAAAGGCATACTTCTCAGCCTAGCAAAGGAAATTACCTGATGTGGGTAAAGCATGCTTCCTGCTATCTATGCACTAATTCATACTAACTTCAGTCCCTCTGTGCCCCCACAGCACTCTTTACATTATTTCTAATGGCTCTACTCATAAGGAATAATTATCTGTCCCATGTAGGTGACTTGAAGAAGGGATGCACTTGTCTTTCCTTGTACCTCTTTTCACAGTGTACATAGTAAATGTGCAAAGAGTATCAGTCGATAGACAAACACATGCTTTTATTAAATACATAATGCGAGTTTAAAAACACAAATGCGGGTTTGAAATCCTGAATCAAGGCGTTTTTCATCTTTGAGGAGGCCTCTTTCAAAAGTTATAGATAAGCAGGCGTATAGACAAAAATCAAAGTTCCAATAGATAAGTTTTCTGTACATTGGTCACTATCTAGCATGTTTATCCACTCAACAGCATTCTCTTTAGGACAGCTCAAACCCCCAAATCAGGACTGTAAGAGCAGGCCACTCTATTTCGGACACCCTTGTAGCACAAAGTAAATATTGTATCTTACATACATTGCAGCACTCACACAAGCACTAACCATGAAGCTTGGTAAAACGGCACACTAGTCAGTGACATACTGTTTTTCTTGGCTTCTATATTTATCTCACACACAATGTTTTACAACCTGTGTGTGTGTGTGTGTGTATACACATACACAAATACACACAAGTATCATACATGTATATGGACATATTGAATTCAAACAAAAGCCTGTACCAGCAGATACTCTTTTTTGGGGGTGGGGGTGGGGGTTCAAGACAGGGTTTCTCTATGTAGTTTTGGTGCCTGTCTTGGATCTTGCTCTGTAGACCTCGAATTCACAGAGATCCGCCTGGCTCTGCCTCCTGAGTGCTGGGATTAAAGGCGTGCCCACTGCCTGGCCAGATACTCTTTAATCCCAGCAGAAGAGGGATTGTATTGGCTAGTCTTACACATAGGGGAGTGAGATAATAGCAGTATCATCAGCAACTGTAAGGTTTTGTTTCTCTTTTGTAGTATGAAGATCTCAAGGTCCTTCTGGATATGAAGAGAGAAAAGGCTTAGATTTAAGGTCACCATTAGGGCCATAATTACAGAAATGAGGTTAGTTTTGCTAAAGACTCTTATTATCTTTCACCTAAAAGGTATAAATAATGACCAGTCTGAGCTAGAAGAAGGAAGATTTTTTTCATCTTAGTTGGGCTTTATTCATTATATTCTAGAAGGAAGATATGCAAGCCACACACCAACACCTGCCCTGTGCAGTTAAGAGCTACCTTTGGCTATAGAGATATAAATCCCTAGATACATACTCTTAGGCCATTTCCAAATGGGAACGATGGATGGGCTCCTCATTAAGGGTTGAACCCAGAGCAGGGAGTGCAGCAACCTTGTGTAGTTTGGCTTCTTTCATATCCAAGCGTGCTGCAAACCAGGCCAAGCATGACAGGATGCTAAAGAACTGTAGCAGCGAAAGACTTGAGGGTCATATAGTTATTTTATATAAACAGGTGCAAGATGGGAGGAAGCGACGGTGCTCTGTGCTGCAATTCAGAGGTGAGTGAAAACCGACTTGGGAATTAATGGAATTAATTTACAATTTCAGGGATCTGAAAGCTTTCTAATACCGGGGTTTTCAACTTTGCAGTTCCAGGACAACCCTGCTGCTGGCCTTTCCTGACCTGTTGTGAAGCAAATCAGGCACACTAATGTGGGCTAACAAGTCTTTCTCACACCGCTCCATCACCCGGCCGCCCCTTTCTCCGCAGACATGCCTTTCTGCCGCACTCTGTCTAGCCATCCCGCGTCAAAGCCCACAAAATGGCCACTGTAGCTCCGCATTACTGCTCATTAGATCACAGGTTAGTCAAGTGGAACTGCCCGGGGTTCCCAAAGGAGAGCTATACTTCAAAAATCTGTCCATGTCAAATGAAGAAAAAAAACCCCAAGCGTGGGGTCACCCAGATCAATGATCAAAAGAAACTGAGAATGAAGGAGGAAAAAAAAAAAGCACTCTCGTTTTTGTTAAACACACACAGGTCTGATTTATTAGCAGGAATACAGAGATAGGATGAGCTCCCCCCTCACACCCTGTTTTCACTTTTAACAAAGTAATTTGCTTTAATCAGGTCCCATTGGCTGTTAAACTTCGGACTCTTAAAAAGGCTGCAACAAATTCTTAAAATTTCCCCTAAAAGAAAGCACATTCCAGGAAATCCAGTTTTTAGGAGGACTCTTACATGCTTCCAAAAACACTTGAAAAGCAATAAAAGTAATACAAAGTAATCCACCTTTAATGCTCGAGGAGATTCTATTTAAATGTGAATGAGCTGGTGCCACGTACACTCTAAAATAATCCCAGCAACCTCTCAGGCCCTCAGAGAAACAAGCAAGCTGTCAATCACAGGCCCTGAAAGGCAGATGTCGGGCCTCAGGGAGGCCATCAGCCTCTGCAGGTGGCCCACACCTCTCCCACCGACTGCCACCATCATTTCGTGCCCTCTCAATGGAGCACATTTTACACGGGCTTTGGCAGTTGGTGGGGAGAAGATAATTTAACAGTACTGCAAACGTGGCCTGTCGAAATTGAACAGAATGACTGGTCCACAACAAAATTTACTATCAGATTTCACAAGTGAAAAAAAAAAAGCACAAGATTTTATTTTTCTGGTTTCTTCCTCAGAGAAAAGCATATTTGATTACCTAATGGTGAAGAAGAGAGAAAGTTTTAACAAGAATACTATTAATAAATGTCTGAGTGAAACAAATACAGTGATCTCTGACAAAAACTACAAGTTGTATAATGTCTTCAGTGTTCTTCTGTTCTTTGCGGAACTACCTTTCTTCCTTGTACTTGGAATGCAGTCTTTAAGAACACTCCAAAGTATACATGAAGTGTGCCTAACTTGAACATCTTTCTGTTTTGCTTTTGTGAATCTGAGGGACAGTCCTGAGGCATGGCCCCACAGCAGGCACAGTTCGGAGTTGACCTCCTGGGAGTCAGCACTGCCCCTGTCAGGAGCAGGGAAGACAGGGCACTGTGAGGAGTCCTTCATTAAGCCTTGTTCCTCACTATGAGACAGGGTCTAGGACTATCCCATTTTACAGATGAACAAACAAATTCAATGTCCGCCTGTGATTTACTCACCTGCTCAATTGGAAGGACTTGAATCCAGAGGCCTGATTTCTTTTTTTTTTTTTAATTTATTTATTTTTATGTGCATTGGTGTTATGCCTGCATGTATGTCTGTGTGAGGGTTCAGGTCCTTTGGAACTGAAATGACAAGACAGTTGTGAGTTGCCATGTGGGTGCTGGGAATGGAACCTGGATCCTCTGAAAGAACAGCCCTTAACCCCTGAGGCATCTATTTAGCCCCCACAAGCCCAATTTCTGAGTCTCATCATCAGTCATCTCCAAATCCAAAGATGAATATCCATTAGGTTCAATGCTTTATCCTAGGTCCTGGTAACTTCAATTTTACAAGAGCAATTTTACTTGGAAAATGCTGGCATGTATACACAAGTAAACACATTCAAAGCTATTCAGCAGCAGCTTTGTTTATGAACAGAAAAACCCAGAAACAGTTTAAATTTCATCAGTAAGGGAATGGATACATAAACACTTGTAGGGGAGGTCATGTCCTAGAATACACAGACCACTGAAAATGGATGAACCAAGACATACATATCCCATATACATACTCTCAAACATGTAATTTGAAAGTATATTAAAATACATTGCTCAATTATTTTGATGCAAAAGCATGAAGAACAATTTAACTGTCTGTGTTCTACTTCATGGCTGTTATCTCCTTATCACTGAAATCACTTGCACCTTACTTAGAAACATTTATGGTTAGCGAAGCATAAAAAGGTGTACTAGATAAGATACGTAACAACTTCAAGATGATGCCAGCTTTTATAAGAGTAAGGATGGGAAAAAGTCAGGAGAGAGCAAAGGTATGAGCTTCAAAGTCCTACTTTATGGTCTGTTTCTGGACAGGAAAGATCTGAAGCACGCTGTGTAAATGCTATCATTTGCTACGTCTACACGGTGGATGGGTAAGTATGCCCCTGATGTTCTTTTCTTTATTCATCTATATGTTTGATAAATTTCAGAACTGAAATCTGCCTACCTGAGATTCACGGCTTCACATAATCACACAAGAATCTTTCTTGCAAAATTAGAGATCAAGGCTCGTCTAAGCTCTCTCATGGGACTCAATAAGCTGCTTAAAAGCCAAACCTTGGTAACCAGAGATCAAACGTAATAACTTGAACCGACCATATCTCACTGTATCCATGCCTTTAAGATAATTATGTTAATATACAGTCTACATTTCATTTTGTTGTTGAGGAAAATTCCATGAGATTGGTGTTTCCAACCTTTTGACACTCAAAATTTGGTAGCCAAATTGCTTTCCTGAAGACACAGTTGTAGATCAAAGCTGGCAGAGTGCATGGGCAGAACAGAGAACTGCTCTGCATTTGTCTGTCCTCCTTAAAATTTTATGATTTTTTTAAAAGATTACATAATATTCCATGGAACTCCAAATGAAAAGACATATATTTTCTACAGAAACTTAATTGACAGGGGAATGGATTAAGTTACCTCTTTAAGCTTACTTTTTAAAACTTACAAGTTTGTAAATAAACTTCAATGGCAGAAGTTCTTCTAAAACTAACCCCAATGAAAATAAATCTAGGAATTATATCCATATCACTCTCTTTAACACCTTAAAAGTATGATACTTTTATTTTCTTTGAGTAAAGAGTCTCACTATGTAGTCCTGGCTGGCCTAGAACCCACTACATAGACCAAAATGGCCTTAAACTCAAAGAGATCCACCTGCCTCCACCTCTTGGGTGTGGAGATGAAAGGCATGCACATTAATGTCCAGCTTTGATGATATTTAATAGCATGTTTTCTTCCAGCTGAGCATTACCATGGTTCAAGAATTATATGCTCACACACACGGGGGGGGGAAAAAGGGAATTATATGGCACATCCTAGCTTGAAGTCAACTAACTACTACTAATAAAAAGTTATTAGGATCTCTGTATTTCACTTTAATATATAAAGCTGTAAAGTTATAGAACTACATTGACTGTTTCATCAACAAACAATGTCTATGGACTCATAGCCATAGTTAGTATAAATCTTTACTTACACTGTCTACATTACTTCAATTAATGTTGTCAATTATTAAAAGTATTCCACAAGATCTGGAATCATAAAAAGACTGCATTTTCCTCCCCCAAAAGAGAAAAACCTCATAGGATAGAGAAATCTTCATAATAAGAAAAGAAAACAGCCAGGTAGTGTTGGCCCACGCCTTTAGTCCCAGCACTCGGGTGGCAGAGGCAGGTGGATCTCTATGAGTTCAAAGCCAGCCTGGTCTACAGAGCAAGTTCCAGGACAGGCAAGGCTACAAAGAGAAACCCTGTCTTGGAAAAAAAAAAAAAAAAAAAAAAAAGGAAAGAAAACAAAGAGGCCCTGTTAAGATGACAAGATAAAATTAAAAGCAATCACTAAAAATTAAAAACAAAACAAAACATGGGGCTGGAGAGACGGCTCAGTGGCTAAGGATATTTTCTGCTCTAGCACAGGGTATGGGTTCAGTTCCCAGCACCCACATGGTGGCAGGGGATCTGGCTCCCTCTTCTGGCCTCTGTGGGTACCAGGCAAATGCACAGTGCACATAATACATACAGCGATCCACTCATACACACGGAATAAAGACAATAAATCTTTAAAAAAAAATCAACCAGAAAATAAAAAACATTATCTTAATAATAAGCCAATGCTCAAACAACCTTGCCATTTCATGCTTTACCTGAAAACCCATTTTCACTAAAATACTGGACTTAATTAATACAAAAGTCATTGAAAAAGTCAGAGTAACCTAGTTAAAAAAAAAAAAAAAAATCAACCGAAAGATAGTAAGACAGCCAAACCTAAACCTTACTAAAACAAAACCATCAGTATAAAAATATGGTAATTTGGCATCCGCCTTTATTGGCCCAGATATGCAACACACATTTACAATAATCTCTGATCATTCTTTTAAATAATTCAAATTTTAGAGTTATCCAACAAAATGGGCAAGTACTAGTTAAAATGAAAACACTGTAGAACTAAAATGTAAATCTTTGTAGAGGAAAGAGAGAAAGGTATATTTTCTTAAGAGTGTACTTTCACGTTTTTAAAAACCGAAGCATCAGGGTGCAAACATATGCTTTTGCAGAATAAAAGCGATGGCATTGAAGATATGAGTGCGTGGGAGTGACATCTCCATCTCGAGATCTTTTCTGGTTTGTCTTTATGCATCCTGTAGTGACTATTCAATCTTTTTGTTGACTATGCTAATGTCTGGTGAGAGAACACCTTGCTTTTACAGAACAGCTAAGAATTAAAATTCCCCCCATCAGCTGTTCCCTAAGACTTCTTAGCAAGCAATGTCTCCTCTCATTTCTTTGTTCCTGACTAAAGTATGCACAAGTTACCCAGATCTTCCACCTGGGATCTTTTTAACAAAGCCCTGTTTGGGCTTGACAAATTATTATCATAGTCATAACTTTAACAATAAATATTTGACAAATTCTAAATGTTAAAATTATATGCTTCCACGCAACCTCTAAATTATTTCACAGCTCGTATACAGAGTCTTCTTCCCATATGGCTCAGTTGGCTTAAGTTCACATTTATGAAAGCGATCCCAGATATCTGATGGAACAAGTTCCTGTCCAACCACTATCTATACAGTATTCGTTTAAGACCTCAAGACCTCAAAACCTCATTTCAGGTGTAGTATGAACTAAAGTAATCTCTCTCCACTGTGCTTAGCACAGCTGAATCTAGTGCCCATATCTGTTAAATTACAACCCTAAATAAAAACAAAGAAAATTCTTAAAACTGCTCTCATTGCAACTGTGCAGTAGGAAATATTTAAATTTTTTGGGTTAAGGATTTATATGCATACAAATTTAGACATTCCAATTTCTAGTAAAGAAGGTAATTATCACTTTATTGTTATATAACCAAATATCAAAACATAGGCAAAGATCATGATGGATTCAGCCAGAAGAAAACAATGTGGATTCTTCAAAATGAGATGCTATTTTTCATCAGATCTCATAGGACAACCTAGTTTGAAAGCGTGCATTATATCTTTGTTTGCAACTACTAGGTCAATTTCCTTAACATATAAATATCTGTGGTTGTTATATGAATGTCTAATTAAGACATTGGGGCTCAGATGCAGAATTCTACAGAAAGGGATAAAGAGAGAAAAAAAAGCAAGAGATTGTAGATTCCAGTAAATCAAAGTGAGGAGAGGTCCTGCAGGCAAGTAAGTACTCATTCTCAGTGTCTGTGTGCACAGCAAGAATGCCCACTGTTAAGCTGTACTGAGTCTAGCATTAGTGACATTTTTAGCATTAGTGACGTTTTGAGGTTTATTGGTTTTGTCCAAGCAGGTGTAACTCATAGGTGAAGAACTAAGGTGGTAAGGGAAAGTATCCCTCTAAGTCACAGAGCCCTACCCATCTCAGAAGTTGAAAGCAAGCAATATTTTTTAGTTCATGTTTTTGTTCTTAAAGGTAAGAGGCCACGCACATGTGATTTTCATATCTGAACGAACATAGCAGAGTGTTTTCAGTTATGGCCAGAAGTGGACTGCTTCCTTACCTGCTTATTCCATGCTGTAGGGAAGGATGCCGGTCTCATTATAAACTCTGCTGGCTCCCCAGACGTTCTGGGGTCTGGCTTTGCCGTGATTACTGGTCAAAACCTTTAATTACAGTATATAGTTTGTGCAGCTGCCTGGAAATTGGTCTCGGGGTCAGTGGCTCTTCCCGTTCCCTTCTTTCCATTCTTTTGAAGCAATATTGCTGAACGGAAGGCATTGTTCCAGCTCTCTGGTCTGCTCTGTCTGCTGCACAATATGAATAGCTTTGCAATCACTCCAGCAATTGGTTCTTCAACTGCCTTTAGGTTGTCAATTGTAATTCAGTGGCTCCAGCCACCTTTTCTTTCATTCTCTTGGGGTCTTTTATTACTTAATTTGCAATAATATTAAGGAATGTCTTCTTCAGACATGTCACTAATGCCTTATTGATTATGAAGCTGGGAGTATATTTGACTTTTCTGAATGTGCTTGCCACAATGTTTCACTATTTTCTTCTCTCTGGACTTCTGAGGCATCTTTGCAGTTATCTCGTCGAGAATTTATCTTGTAAGGAATTGTTCATAATTCTGAAGGTTTTCCCTCTTAAGAATCTAACTTCCCTAAAGATATTCTCACTGAGATTAACTTAGGTAGTTATAGCTGGAGTTACTTCTGCAACTTCCTAAAGACAGACTCTCATTTTTTTTTTAAAAAAAATAATAAGGACTAGTGAAGTTTCCATAATTCATTTGCATAGTTCATGTTCTATTTTTTAAATAAAAAAAATTATAATTTTGAGCTCTCTTCAACTTAGAAATAGTTAGCTAAGAGACAAGATCAGTGAAGAGAAATTAATCATGAACTTTCCAGACTCTTAAAAAAAAATCTAGACAATGCTTTCAGAAGTTATATAAGGAAAGAAACTATTAAAAATAACTCCCAGGTTACCAAATCTAAAGGAAGTTTTTTAAATTGGGAGGTGGCGGGGGGGGGGGGGGGGGGGCGGGGGGAGAGAAAGAACAAAAACATCTTGATCTAAAGAAGGAAAGAAAAAAATCTTTACTGTATTAAGTCTCAAATCCTTAGCCCTGGACAAAATCCAGCATATTAACCTCTCATTAGGCTCAGCCATTCCAGAGAAACTGAGGGTATTTTTTAAGCAGACACTATGTAATAATAATAATGATAATAATTATCATAATGATAATAACTAACGCTTATTGTGCTTTTTATCTTCAAAGTAACTTACTGACATTAACTAGGTGTCTATCTTCAAATTAATTTAACTCGACAAATGTTTTATTAACTTTGTTAGCTAAGGACTGTGACTGAGTTTTCTTTTGCAAATGAAATAAACAAATAAATAAATAAAGACTAAGCACTCCCTCTAAATGACACTATAAATTTCTGTCTCAAAAATAACTTGCTGCCTCCAATGAATAATAATTAATGAAATACTAAGTTTTACAGAATACAAACTTAAAATATAGGTAGAGGGTAACATATCTTTATAATTGCTTAAATCCACATTGCTTTGAAAAGACAAAAAACAAATACTGTTTTATGAAATAAGTCTCTAACCTCAACAGCTATGATTCCTCATTATAAAAATACATATATAAATAAGAAAAATAATTTTTAAAAGTCCTAAGTTTCACCAATGTAAGAAATGATTTTATAAAAGACTAAAATTCTTTTTATTAAATTGTATCGATTAGTTTAAAACCATCTCAACTACATTCCCTCGGAATTTCATATGTATTGCTTTTCACAAGAGAAATATAAACAGAAAAAGTGTCTGACGCTAGTAACTGAAAACTAGTTCACTATGGTTACAATAGGCGATTACTTTAAAACGAATTAAAAGATTATTATTGGGTCAGAAGATGTGCTGCTTTCCATGAGGATTTTGGTAAGAAAATAGTAAAAAGTAACACTCTTACGCAGCTCTCTGAGTGGCAAACACAAGTGAAAGCACATAAACTCAATTATTGGCAAAAACAGTAAGTAACAGCTTAAAGCTCTAAAAACCTTAACTAGCCTTAATGGGCGAGTGCTGAGGATTCACTGCCTATACGGTGCTCAGGAAATTCAAACAGCAAGTTTGGAACTCAGGGGGAAAAAAATCGTTTTTGTATTCCTCTAGATGAGAATGGATGAGTTGGAATAAATAAAGATAGCTCACAGCAATCTGGATAAAGTGGGCGGCACTGGGCCAGCAGGAATGCATGTGGGAAAAGACCCAGAGGTAGTCATTCTTTCAAACCACAACATGGAACAGAGACACAAACAAGCCATAATCTGTCCTTCAAGAAGCTTACGAATTTCAGGGGTTGGCAGCAAAATTAAGATGCAAGTCATTTTAATATTACAGTCTGAATAAGTCCAGGATGCTAGCAGAGATCAGGGGTGCGCATCTAAAGTGGCCATGGGCATTGAGGAAGACGTTCTGATGTGATGTCATCTTGGGGTAATTTCCCTGGGGAAAACGGGAACACTGAGAGGTGAGTTGAGCAGGAGAAAAGAAAGAGAAATCCAGTTAAAAGGCACATAGCATATAAGGTCTGAGGCGTTTCACTCGATTCTGGAGAAGTTAGAAAACGGTACCACTTTGACCAAGGACCTCGTGGAAAACGGGGAGGGTTTGCAGGAGAAGCAGGGTCAACCTGGGACAGCTGAAGGTAAACTGTGGCCTGAAGACAGGAAGCTGAGGACGAACTACTGAACTGTGCAGGCAGCCTCTGCACAGGCTAAGAGAGAACAAGACGTGGAGGTATCTGGACACGGGCAGCAAGAAACAGTCTTTAGAGAGGTTTCCAGCTTTGCATGAGGTGAAGACTTGCCAACAGTGAAGGGAAGGAGAAGGCGGAGAGGAGAGCTTTTTTTTTTTGAGCATGTGCTTTGAAATGTGTTTCTTTCTTGTCCCATCTAAATAATTTTCTGGGTAAAACTGTCCCTCTCTGAAGTTACAAATGTGTGAGTGAGTGAGAATTTTATTAGTTTGCAATAGACGTGGGACACTCTCATTACCCAGTAGACTGGTAACAAGGAAGAATGGTGACAGCAAGCTGGACAGATGTACAACCAAGGACTAACTTCTTTTCTGAGGGAATGCATATGGAAACTAGAATGGCTGTATGATATGCAAATTGTACTTTCAGTTCTCTCAGCTTAGAAGTTGCTCTTTAAAATGTACTTTTTATGACGATGTTTTTGCTACTAATGAAGTGATTGCTAACTCAGCTTTTCTTATAGGTCAAGAAACATTTTTAAGAAATGACTGAGTCATTCACTGGAGAACGGACTCCCAAACCCTGTCATTACCTCCCCAAATTTAATTGTAACAGTGTGGAGCACATCTGTAAGGAACGGACAGAATTATCTCTATCTCTTATATCATTTTAGAATAAGTGTACGTCCCATAAGGGAGTTTCCAAACTGCTCACACCATAGGTATGTACACTGCTGTGTGTGAAATCAAATCAGTATTCTCAAATGCTGCCAAGAGGCAGGTCAAGAAACACGGAGAATTCTTCAGACTTTAAGTATAGTACACTTCCCAATGAAAACACATTTTCCTCCATACACAGAAAGGGATATATTCAGTCAAACTAACTGCCTTACGCAATTTTAACAGGGATGTGCATTTTCTAATAAAAGATTTGTCATTGTGAAAGTTCTGAGATTACCCTTGTTTACTTGTTCCTTCATAGAACTGCTAAAGAGAACTAGCCTATAGTTGAGCAATAACAAGACAAAATTTAAAAAAAAAATACCAACTGGAGATATATTATTTGGTGACACATAATAAAGAAAAGGGAAAAAAGCATGCAATGTGAAGACTATCTATAAACATTACAATTAAGGGTGACAAATTCACATGTATCCTTCTTCCAGAAGACAACTACTGCCTATAAAGTGAAAACCCTGAAGATCCAATACATAATTCAGAAAATTGGAATGCATAAATCCCCAAGAAACATGGTCTAAAGAAGCTGATATTTACAAGGGCACTTGTAAAGACTCCCCTTACATTTCTACTCTATTATTTTCAAATAGAACACTGAGCTCCATGCACACTTCATCAAAATTAGTAGACACTATAATCACAAATTTTAAATGTAATATTGACACTCTAATTTAGAACCTGGATTTTTCCAAGCTATAGTTAATGAAGCTTGAAACTAATCAAGTCACTGAGCCTCATAATTCTGCTTCAAAATTCTGTTTCATGGTATTCATATTTTTCAATTAATATTTGTAGTAATAAAAATATTCAATAATGCATTTTTAATGTAGCATTTCTGAAAAAGTTACGCACTTTTGGATTAAGGATACCTATAAACATCAAATCAAATGAAATTGCTAAAAATATGGACTGTTTCTTTCATGTTAACAAAATGTGTCATTTTATATGGCCTGGTAAAAACCAATAAAACGAAAATAAGATTTTTAAAAAGCCAGAAAGTAAAAGAATGGCAGTCAGCAACTGTGTAGAGGGAAAATAGGATTACATTTATTGGGTATTATATCAACTTAACTTCTCATAAAATACTCCTGATCTACTGAGTAACTTCAGAACTGAAGTATGCTCTCCAAAGGGAGTTGTAAAACAAATTAGATACAATTACAATTCAATGCAAATAAAAAGCCAAACTATTTACTCTTAAGAGTTCTCATTTTATAGCTTTACCATTTAAATTAGACCAGATTTTCTCCTAATCTATCAAGTGGGCTCTTGGCATAAGCATAGCTTTTTCTAGGACGTTTCCATAGGGAAAAGGAGACGATATGAATATATCCCGGAAAACTGCAGTAACCACACCTCCCCAGAGTGAACACAACAAACATCTGGTAGAAGAATTGCTTGGCCTGTCCAACAGCGTAGGGCGTTCTTTCACCCAGTATTCTCCCACGTTTGTTTTCTTCTGCTTTGTTAAGAAACAACGTACGCTCCTACTATCAATTCTCAAGATACAAAATCTTACAATTCTGGTGAGCTGGACAAATCACAACGTAGTATATACTATAGAAAGTGAAAACATGCTGCCTACAAGATCCCGCTTGTTTCTCAAGGGGCAATGAGATAGCTGGGCACGTTGCCCACTCGTGCGTTATGGAGTAATTTTAACCATTGTCTTTCTATCTTGATTCTGTGCTCCATACAGACAGCAACATGCGAAGCATGAGACGGAGCTAAAATATTGAACTTCCCGATGATTTTTATCTCATTGGAATCCTGGCGACCAGTCACCTTGCTCCTCTGCGTCTCGCTGGCTTCCATCCACTTTTGAGTTAACAGTGATCTTAATAAACAAGTGAATTCTTGAATGTTACTCGAGTGACAGGACAAATCCTGGCACATTTCCCCCAGAAAACATAAAATATAATACTTTTCAGGAAGAGAGGAATCACCAAGCCTAAGTTCACACTGCTTTCTCTAACTGCGTCTCATTGTTAGTGTTTCCTGTTAAACTGAAGGCATCTCCCGTGATTTTTTTGAGCAGAATTCTCCCTTAAAAGTCACAGATACTTTGCAGGGCAAAAATACCACCTTTTTAACACTCACAAGCACCAACCAACTTACACACAAACTAATAGGCACAGACAAACAAAACATCTGTAAAGCTATAAGACACAGGGCAATTGGTATCTTAATGAAAGAAAAAAGAACAAAAAGATGACCAAGTCTAAAGACATATCTAAATACATGTCTAAAACGTATTTCAAGTAACATGGGACTCTGTTTGCTTTTACATTTCCTACGCAGGCCTGCTGTTCCCAACCAGTTTGAGGGTATTGTTTATACAACACAGAAGATTCAGTTTCACAATTCCATTTTTATGCTAACAATAAGGTATTGATTTAATTCTTAAAACATTCCTGAGAGTATTTCAACCAGGCATTATATAAACACACTATAGAGAGTAACCTCTTTGTCATCAAGAGAAAGATGGGATGCTTCTCTTTCTTTTCTCAGTCAAACTGAAGGCAGGGTGAGCACTTCATTGTGCTTCTACAAACCTCAAGGTCTACCAAGGAATTTCTCCCTACCCTATAAAGTATTCCAAAATGCTCTGTTAACATGTGCCTGTATGGTATATGTTGATAGGACAAGGGAAGTGCTTTACCTAAAAACATCCTCAAACTGGTATTATATAAATTCTATTTACAAGCAAAACATTCTAGGAAAATTAATTAAAGTTGATACAAGTGGGAAGGAAAATGAAGTTCTCATGCATTCTAGTATGTACAAGTTTGGGATTATTTTCAAACAACATCTATAAATATTCCATATTTATAGACATCAGTTAGTGAATCACAAAGGATTATCTGTGCTTTTTTTTTTTAAAGCAAAATAGCCAGTGTAACATACACAAGGAATACTCAGAAGCAATTAATTGTTAGAAGCTTCTTTTATTCAGTGTGAGTCTCTAACTCCTACAGAAGGTTACCCGTGAGCCATATATTAAGTTTAAATAATGTATCTGTTGGGGTTGGAAAGATAGCTCAGTGGTTAAGAACATGTACTGCTTTTCCAGAGGATGCAAGTTCAGTACCCAGGGGATCTGATGCCTGCTGCCTCCAAGGGCATCTGCACCCACATTCACATACTCACCTCTCCAAAAAATAATAAAAATAAATCTTGAAAGACATGTTTGCCTTGATTATCTGATATCCAAGAAAAAGTTTCTTTAGAAGCCCAAAGAAAAGAAATTTTGTCAGCTACTCTAACGCAATAGAAGTGATTCAAGGTTGGTTGGTACTTATCTCTATCTCTACCTCACACTAACATAACACACACACCTTTAACATATCCATAACTATGTTGTCTATCTGTATTGTACAGTAACACTTAGTTTGCTTATTGCCCATGAAAATGACAATATACTTTGAGTAAAGCACCTCACAGCATAAACAGATGTAGTGCTGGTAACAAGCCATCACTGCATTCTTGTACATTCCTTCTACAGACAGAGAGTCTCGTGGCAAGAAGTTAACACAGGGACCAGAGTGCTAAGAACAGATCCAGGAGGCACCACGATCACAGTGCCGGACATCTGCACGGTGACAATTAAATGGCTAGTTTTCTTTTTCTTTTTTCCTTTTCTCTTCTTTTCCCTCCCTCCCTCCCTCCCTCCCTCCCTCCCTCCCTCCCTCCCACCCTCTCTCCCTTTCTTCCTTGGTTTTTTGAGACAGGGTTTCTCTGCATAGCTCTGGCTATCCTGGAACTCATTCTATAGACCAGGCTGGCCACGGACTCAGAGATCTGCCTGCCTCTGCCTCCCAAGCGCTGGGATTAAAGGCATGTACCGCCATCACCTGGCTGCTATTTTTATTTAATTACTATCAAATACATTTTCCCAAGTCTATAAAGTGAAAAGGTAGTAAGTCTTGAATGCTGAAGGATGCAGCTACAGACAGTTCTGTGGGCTGAGTAACAAGTCACTGTATTTCACTGTTTTTTTTTTTTTTTGTTTTTAAACAAATGAAAACTATTTATACACAGTCCCTCTTCCATTTAACACTGTAAAATTAGAATAAATCACCCAAATCAATCCTATGCACTTAGAACAATTTGCTGAGAAGCCAGACACAAGAACAAAGCCATTAACCACGGCCCCACACTAAATGTGGGGGAAGGTCGGAGTTCAATCACATTATGCTCTTGGTTTCTAATCTGCTTTTTCAGACTGTAGGGCAGCATCACTCCTATCAATCATCTTAGTCCTAAGCCACTCGAGGTATTACAGTTTTCTGAGGGAGAGGAGAAGAATGTATCCTGTGAAGTACAGGTGCGAAGCAATAGAACAGGGGGTTGATTCCACTGTCCCTAAGTTACAAGCTATTTACATCTTATTGTTTTAGTGCGAGCCGTCAGAAACTTGGCTCACAGTGGTACTGTTTACCCCAGAACAGCCTCACACTTTCACAGGAAAGAAACGAGCTAAGAAATGCAATTAGGTGAGGAGAGGGAAGAGCAGAGCCACAGTCAAATACATTTGGTGGCATGGACCAGCCATGCAAGATAAGACATCGGTCTTTCAGCCATGGCAAGTATTACAGAAGAACATGACACCTGAGACCAAGTAACTTGTGGTAAAAAGGACACTGCATTCCTCTGAAAGGTGATGGAGAGGGTACCAAGTTCAAGGGTTAAATTAAATTGTTTAGTAGGCCTCTACCTCTTCAAAATGAAAGAGAAAATACCCAGGCATGTCTTCCAGTTAAAAAAGACTTCGTGTTTTTCAAGCAAGGTTAGGTATATAAATAGGTGAGAACGCAATAATAATGGGTGCTCTGCTTCCCGCGATAATGCAGGTTTCACGGCGAAAGCATCACGGCCCACATATCCATAGTTACAGGTCTCCCTGGACTGCAGCATGGAGGGAGTGACCCAACAAACAAGCAAATACACCGAGTGGACGAAGCATGACACTAATGAGACACGCATACCTCTTGCACTGAGCGAGCTGCCGGCTTGTCTTGATGATTGGCCAATATTAAAAAGGGCAAAGTGCATAACTGTGGGTGCTGAAGAGCCGAGTGCAGTTCATTTCTAGCCGTTTCCAAATCGTCCTCTGAAGAGGCGCTGTCTAATACGAATATTACTCCTTGAGATCCTTGGTAGTAGCGGCTCCAGTATTTCCGGATATTGTCAGCTCCTGTGAAAACAAAATAAATTTCCATTTTAAATAGTTCTCATCAACTTAAAACACCCCAATAGCAATTCCTACTGGAAACACAATGTTTCTTTTCAAAAGTGAGTGCTAAAGTTTGTGTTACAGAGTGGACTAGGAATCTAAAAATTACAGACCACGTAGGTAAGGTAGATTACAGCTGACAGGTAGATACAGTCGTGGAGCAGAACAAAGACATTTAAATTGTTCTTCATGCTTTTATATCGAAATAACTGAGAAATGACTAGGATAATGCTTCTTATATTAAAGTCAAAAGGATGTGTTTAGACTTTGCTTATCAGTCCCAAATGAACTATACTCTGCACAAATAGAGTGGCATCCAAACTTAGAGAGCAATGTGACCTGGACGTTTACCACGGCATCTTACCATCCCATTTCTGAAAATTTGGTGGTAGTTTTTAATAGAATAATGCTATGCTTGAAATATCCCTCAAGTGTTCACAAGATGGAAACTTAAGCCTTTAATTTTATGTTGACGTTCCTTGGAACTGGAGCCTATGGAGGTAGTCAGGGTTACAAGGCAAGGGCCCTGTGATAGGATATGGCTTTGGGACAGGAAGAAGGGACAGGAAGAGCCACACTTTCCCGCTCAGGCTCTCTGACCACTGACATCTGCTGCCACATCAAGACAGAGTGCGACCCTCAGCAGATGCGGAGCTTCCACCTGGGACTTCCCTGCCCCTTGACCTGCAGTCAGTTTCTTTGCGTTAGATATTGCCCAGTCTGTATTTTATTGTAGCAACAGAAACTGGACTGAGACAGAGCTGAGCGGCTTTGTTTAACTCCACATAGAGAGTTATTAGCATAATAATTTTTTATGTCAAAATACTGAAATTTGCGAACCACTAAAATCTTGGCCTTTCAAAGATCTGTGTAAATCCACTTGCGTTTACTACTCATGAGAAAGAAAAGGCCATTGAGCGCACAAATAGTGTGGATGAGGCAAGGTGTTTAGAAGAGAATCTTGAGAAGGCCGGTCTTGTCACTCTTGGTATTTCTGACTGAATTGTGTTGGCAGCCAGTTTGCCCATGAAGGGCACAGACAGCTCCCTTTACACAGTAATCACTTTCATTTCTTTGTTTTGTGAATATGATAGGCTCTCTCTGTGTATATCCGAGGTGAACAGAATGGATGCAGTTGGTTACATAACAAGAATTAGATAAGTATTTTACTAATCTGCGGCATGTGATCCCATCCTAATCAGTTGATAACTATGTTTTAGTCATGCATGGAACATTTAGCTTCCATGTGTGACATACTGTGCTAAATGTAAGGGACCCAAACAGTGCAGACTAGAGTTGGGGTACACTGGCTGGCAAAAGCCACCTGTGTTTATTTCTTCCCAGCTCTGTGCTCAATGATGTCATATTAGCAGCTCCCACCAGGGTGAGAGTAGAAGTCAGTAGAAGAGTAGGAGTCCGGCAATAGAAGTCAGCCTGGCCTCTGCTTTCCCTGGCGAGCTAACACATCACTGGGTAAAACTGAGCAGCTGCTATTTTCCATGAGAAATGGGACATCGAGAGGCTCTAATAACAGTTTATTAAAGTACTGGCACCCAGGTGCTCACCTAGAGCAGGGCAAAGATATTAAAAATGAATACATGTGAGAAGGCAGCTAACATCTATTAAGCGCTTACTGTACTCCCGGCAGAACGCTGAGTGTTGAGAACAGATCATACAATTCTTACAATAACTAAGGGATGGAAGTACAATTGACTTAGGTTCTGAAACTAATTTTCAGATCCTAAAACATAGGACAAGTCACCATTACAATATACTGAAAAACCAAGGGGCATAAAGCATCAAGGGCATTCGATGAGAAACGGTTAAATAAGCAAACGGGAGTAGTATGAATAGTGCTGATACGCACGAGAAAGGACTGAATCAAGAAAACAGAAAATAAAGGGCAAGGACATTTAAACCCTAGATGATCGGAGATGTGGAAGACGTTGCTTAAGCAATGGGAACCAAGAAAACAGCGGAGCACCCGAGACCGGCCACATTGAAGGTGAGGCTCCCTGGAAGGACAGCCTGAAACGGCCCTGCTAGCACACACACACACACACACACACACACACACACACACACACACACACACACACACACACGATTACAGAAAGGATGCTGCCGAGAGAAATCAGGGGTGAAACAGGTCAACTCCACGCGGGAAGAATCCTGGTGAAGATCTGACTTCAGAGAGCTCACCCCAGCTTGATCCTCCAAGGAGCTCTTAGTCTGGACTGAATCACGGAAGACAGCCAGTCCAGAGGCCAGGATATCTCTGTAAAGTTATTGGCCATGAGCCACCACCGCTGGGTACCTGGAGGGGGCTGGGACCAGATCTCAGAATTGGATCTGGCTGGGGCAGTTATTGTCAGCCAAGAGCGGGCCTCTGGAGAAGGGTACAGGTGTGCGTCATTAGCAGCCAATACCACAGCAGCTGGGGGATGGATGCACTGGCCCAGGAAAGGAGATCTGTGTATGATAGCGACAGCATCTGTTACAAGCTAAATCCAGACACTATCCATATGCTAGAAACCCATCCATAAGTCTGAGAGACGAAAGTGACAGCAGTGTTATTCAGCGACGACTATTGAGAAATGACAAAATACTGGGTATGTGTACACCCAAATTACTACGAATTTTACTAACACAAAAATGTAAGAGCCACAATTGTCATGTAATAATGCATGCAATTTGTTCTGCCGTTAATTCCACAAAGCCAGTGAGAACTTACAGAATGCTTTCATTGATGTTGTAACCAAAGAAAACCAATGGTTGCAATTGACCAAGAACTAGTTCTGATATGGTCTAAGTGTTTTATGAGGATTAATCCACTCATCGAGGACGCCTGATGAAGTAGGTAATACTTTTTTAATTAAATATTTACTTATTTTGTATGTGTACGGGTGTTTTCTCTGTGCATCATGTGTGCATGGTGTCTGCAGAGGCTGGAAGAGGGCATCAGGTCTCTTAATGCCCTGTTAGAGTTACAGAAGGTGGTTAGCCACCAAGTGGATACTGGGGACAGAACCTGGGTCCTCTGCAAGAGCACAAGTGTTCCGAAACCGCTAAGCCATCTAACTAGCTCCAGAGATCAGTATTACTATCATTTTCAATTTATCAATACAAACACCAAGACACAAAAATATGTGGATTTATCCAACACTGTACATTCAAAACACATTTAGGTCTAAATGAGATTGAGACAGAGTGACCACTGACCAGAAGTGATGAGCTAAATAAAGAATTATAAGGCCGGGCGGTGGTGGCGCACGCCTTTAATCCCAGCATTCGGGAAGCAGAAGCAGACAGATCTCTGTGAGTTCAAGGCCAACCTGGGCTACAGAGTGAGTTTCAGGAAAGGCGCAAAGCTACACAGAGAAACCCTGTCTTGAAAAAAAAAGAATTATATTACCACAGAAGCCACAGTGGAGGTAGGGGCTGGAAGAAGGGGTACCTAACACACACACACACACACACACACACACACACACACACACACACACACACACAAGTATAGACACCCCAAGTAGCACTACTTCTAAAACATTTCCCAGCCATCTGACCCAATCAATACTTTTAAAATGTCTAGCCCATGCAAGACAATGAGGGAGGGTCTAAAGAGATATTTAGAAAACTATTCTTCATTTTAATACAAAAGATAGAACCCTACAAGAGCAGCATCAAGTATAAGGCCTATAAATCTATCAGAAGGAACAAATATAGCCTCACACGACATGATGTCCAGGGCAGCAAGTATAAATGAAGAAAACAGTGGACACATATTTCAGAAACTCAGGGGTCACAATGGCAATTCAACTCAGGCAGTCAACTCTTTCAAAGAGAAACTATACTTTTATTTGTCATATTCAGAAATATGCAAGGCTTGAAAAGGACAAGACAAAAACACAGGAACTCAACAATACTGGTGAATGAAAAAAAAAAAGCAAAGAAAAATACTGTTCTTTTTCAAGGGTTCTTTATATGACATAATAGATGAATATTTTAATTGTTGATAGTGAAGACTTCTTTTTTTTTTTTTTTTTTGGTTTTTCGAGACAGGGTTTCTCTGTGTAGCTTTGCACCTTTTCCTGGAACTCACTTGGTAGCCCAGGCTGGCCTCGAACTCACAGAGATCCACCTGGCTCTGCCTCCCGAGTGCTGGGATTAAAGGCGTGCGCCACCACCGCCCGGCTAGTGAAGACTTCTTAATCTTACAACAAAATCTTCATGCAACCTTTAGTATCCCTGAATTTCTTCACAAACACTGAGCTTGGGATTCTAAACTGCACTTTATCCAACTGCCAATGGCTTTAGTCAGCAGCAGCCTAGCCCAGACTGGAACCAAGGAAACCAGCCAAGAGGTGATGGGTGGCACGGTGAAGAAATGGCTGTGTCACTAACCCTGCTACCAGGTGCTTGGAGGACAGAGACTAACTGGGAAGGCTATGGACACCTACTTGATGATCATTTTTCACCAAGGAAGGATATGCCACCTCACATAGCCTGAAGCCACTCCCTCTACAGACTGAAGTATGTTCTATACAATTATTACATAAAATAGCTAGGTACCAAACTCAAGCGTGAGATATGTGTATATATATATATATATATATATATATATATATATATATATATATATATATATATACACACACACACATATATATACACATTTAGATATAAATGGGAGGATTTAACAATACAACTGCTGTGAGGAAGGGTGTTGCCCATACCACTGAAGGCCCGATACTGACTTAATAGAAGTTGGAAGGGCAGCCTGGGGAGATGGCCCATAGGGGATAGTGTTTGCTGTGCCAAGCATAAAGACCTGAATCCAGATGCCCAGAACTCACATAAAGCCAGAAATCCTCCCCAAGAGAGACGGGAAGCAGAGACAGGAAAGTCCATAGAAAGATCCCAGGCCAACTAGTGTGGTACAATCATCTCTACATGGCAGTGAACAAGAGATTCTAGTTCAGAGAAGTTGGAAGAGCCACTAACATTGAGACCATCCTTTGACCACCTCCACTGTGATATGCAGCTGCCTGTACTCACAGAACATACTCACAAACATACATCACTGTCTGAGGATTTCTATTGCTATAATAAAGCGCCATGACCAAAAGCAACTTGGAGAGGAAAGGGTATGTGGCAGCTTGCAGTCCCATATCACAGTCTGTCACTGAAGAAAGTCATGGCAGGAACTCAAGCCCAGCAGGAACCTAGAGGCAGGAACTGATGCAGAGGAAATGGACGAGTGCAGGTTACTGGCTTGCTCAGTTGGCTTTCTTAGAGCACCCAGGACCACCTGCCCTGGGTGGCACCGCTGACAGTCAGCTGGGCCCTCTCATCTCAATCACCAATCAAGAAAATGCACCACAGGCTTGTCACAGGCTAATCTGGTGGGGGCATGTGGAAAAGGTTCCCTCTTCCAAAATGACTCAAGCATATGTCTAGTTGATTTCAAATCAGCTAGCAGAAACACACACACACACACACACACACACACACACACACACACACCGGGGGTGGGGGGATTATGATTTTCTTTTTAAGTTGTAAGGAACCCAGAGGAATCTAAAAGCTCATTCTAACAGCTACCAGGAAAGTCACATTCAAGAGACCTTAACAAGAAAAGAGGAAAACAGAGACATAACATGATCAAATTCATGTCTATGTATGGCATACTGTGGATGTTAATATTTTCTCATTAGTTGTCACCAATTTTTCTCATCGGGCCTAAATAAAACCAAGCCCCCCCCCAAAAAAAAAGGAAGTCTTTTTTTTATACTGCTGATAGAAGACCAAGCCTATCATTACAGAGATTTTTTTTTTTAAGTCCAAGCATGGAGATGGTGCTCTATATGACTGATTAGAATGAACAGAGCATCTACGCTTCTGTATAAGATTTTGTTCCTCAGTAAAGACAAATGAGGCTTCACCTATTATAGCTTTTGGATTTCTTTGGTGATTGGTGAGGGTTTGAGCATTATTAGCCTTCTAATAGCCTTAAAGGAAACATGGGTACATGCTGGAGCATCCAAAATAGGATGTATTAGACCACTGGTGAGAAACAGAATCAACCACTTATTTCATGAGGATTATAGATTAGGTGTGCAAAGAAAATGCCTATGATTCAAGCTAATGTTAGAAGACTGTTCTGTAATTTGCAAGCAAGAAATGTTGAGTGCCCTCATATTAAGTTAAAATTCCCTAAGAGTTGTTCTCCAAAAGATGGGTCCAGTGAATTTAAAGAGGGATACTCAGGAGTCCATGATCTCAAAGCTGTTCCTATGGAGAGCTAATCTGTAGGTCAGTCCTATCCAACTGAAGTTTCTGAGAATGAGAGGATGGAAATATTCTTTAGCTGTGCTTTTCTGTCTGGGAGCCACTAACAGTAAAGTGGCTACTGAAGAAGCACTTGAGATGTTGCTAGTGGAAATGAAAAATGGGACTATTTAAAGTGTCACATGAGGCTAGGAACTACTACTATACTGGCAATGCCACTCAAGATCTTGTCAACACTTATGACGAGTGATGGCTAGACATCACTAATACAGGCACAGGCACAGAGAGTCACTTACATCCCTGAGGAGGGATGTGCAGGGCCTCACTGGTACAGCAGGGGCTGTGGTCATCGTTTACCAAACATGGCTCCCGAGAGGGCAACTGCCAGAGACCACGAGAGAAGCTGACTAGGGCTGTACTCATCACCTGTGACAAGAATCAAGCTAGGAAATTCAGACTAACTCCTCTCCATCCTCTTACCAAAGTCTTAATCAGTAAGAATGGAGTACAAATAACTTCCCTCCAAAAAGCTTAGGTGGTGACTGGAGACTGGGTCTCCAGTTTTGAGGAACTTGAGTTACAATGGATCTTAAAGTCTTAATGAAAACTTTAAAGCCTTTGAGTACAAACAACCTCAAGAGCAATATTTTAGAGCCGGAGCTTCCAGAACAAGAAGGAAATGTCCAAAGAGCAAGAGAAGGCGTAGGCAGAGAATGGCTTCATTCAAACTTGTTCCACTCTCTCATCTAGCAAACTTCAGTCTTACTTTTGTGTGTGTGTGTGTTGGGGGCGGGGTACTGGGGACCAAACCTAGAGCCTTACACATGACAGGCATGCAATCTGCCACTGAGCTATTGCAGCCTCTTAGCTTTTTCCTCTGACACAAAGTTTTGCTATGTTACCCAGGCTGGTCAGACTAGCCTTAAAGTTGTGAGCCTCCTGCCTCAGCTTCCCAATAGCTGGGATTACAGGCTTGTGCTACCAGGTCTAGCAGAACCTCAGTCTTCTTGACTAGTAACTTCTTTTGATTCTTTTACATTCTATTTAATCTGCTTTTTAAAAATGAAATACTAAGAATTCAGCAAGGACTAAGATATACACATCCATGTTCAAACTTTTATAGAGACCTCCTACGTACATATGGCGAAGTAAATGAAGATCTTCCTAAGTGAGTGATATCACGTATAAAAATGCTAATACATATAGTCAAGTTCTCTATTCACTGTATGATCGATCCTGCTTTGCTTTTCAAAGAACCGAAAGGAAAAGGAAGCCACATAACTGCAGATAATGAAGGAGCTGCTGGAAAAATGACCTGGCAAGTTCATGCTATAAAGCCAACATTTGATATTGAAGGAGAAACCTCCCCCACCATCCTGGCATTGGAGGACTATCAAGCTGAAGAAGACAGTCCCAGAAACACAGCAGGGGCTCAGCCAACAGCCACAGAGGACCAGCAGGTGACTGCCATTAGTTTTCATCTGCGCTAGTACACCTACAAAGCCTAGAACCTATTCCATCACACTGAGCCTCCAAAGGTCTTCAATAACCTCACTCCTGTTGGCCATTCACCCTATCCGAATGTGTGCAGTAACTGGGACAGAACACAAGAATTCTGTTCCATGTTCAGCTAGCGGTGTGCTGGCTAGTTTTATGTCAACTTGACATGAGCTATAGTCATGAGAGGAGGGAGCCTCGAATGAGAAAATGCCTCCATAAAATTAGGCTGTAGGCAAGTCTGGAGAGCATTTTTCAAAATTAGTGATTGTTGCAAGATGGCCCAGGCCAGTGTGGGTTCTATAAGAAAACAGGCTGCACAAGCCATGAGGGGCAAGTCAGTAAGCAGCACCCCTCCATGGCCTCTGAGTTAGCGCCTTCCCCGTTTGAGTCCTGACTTCCCTGGATGATGAACTGTGCTTTGGCAGTGTAAGCCAAATAAACCCTTTCCTCCCCAAGTTGCTTTGATCCTAGTATTTCATCATAGCAATAGTAACCCTACCTCGGATAAACAGATAACACATCCAGGATCTTTTTTTTTTTTCTGACTGCAAAGAAGATGTTGTTTTCCCTTTGCTACCTGGGGACTGCCTCCCAGAGAGTGAGAGTAGCTCCAGGGCTATGGGAAAGGATGAAATATGCAATGTGAATGAGCATGCATGTTTAAGAAGTGATCCCACAGACTGTGATGAAGAGAATTAACACTAGGAGAATGGCATTCCCCAACTGGGGAGGGAGGAACTTCAACGAACATAGTTGGGAGACAATGGGGATGGGTGGAGAGATCCTGAATCACGGTGACAAGACGCATGTCACATGACATCAACCGTCACAAGCTAACAGCCCATGTGAAGATGGGACATACATGGTTCTGTTGCCCTGGCAGAGAAACCATAACTGAAGAACTACATGTCCTTAGGGAACATGACCTGGGATGGTCCTGTCTAGGTTAAAGGCCCTGTTAGTAACTCGGTTAGACACCTACCCATACCTGAGCTTCCTCCAGGCTCAATCTGCCAAGCCTTCAGCATTCACAAACCTTGAAGACTCATTAAATACCCTACCAAGTCCTGAACAGATAGCTAACTACAGAGCCCGAAAAAGATGAACTATTAAATATACTTGAGATTACTAAAAATCCATCAAGAGAAAATGTTGGGTGGGAAGAGTTAACCAAATCAAACCAAAGGCTAGAATAGCTCAAAGGAGCCATGTAAACTAACAGCTTCTGTATCCTCCTCCTTCTTCTTCTCCATTTTTATTTATTTATTTATTTATTTATTTATTTATTTATTTATTTATTTATTTATTTATTTATAGTTTTTTGGCATGGGGTTTCTCTGTGTAGCCCTGGCTGTCCTGGAACTCGCTCAGTAGACTAGGCCGGCCTTGAACTCATAGAGATCTGCCTGACTCTGCCTCCAGAGTGCTGGGATTAAAGGCATGTGCCACCACACCTAGTTAAGCGTCTGCCTTCTGTTTTGGACTCCCCAGTACAAAAAGTCTGAGGGATAAATATAAGAGACACTAGAGTCAGAGTGGGACAAGTATGTCAGAGCAAAATATAATAAGAAGGAAGGCCACCAAGCCAGGAAGCACTGGGGGTGACAGGGTTTATCCTTTCCGAGCCAGCATAGAACAGGCACAGTGGTAAAGGAAGTATCTATATGGTATCTATAGATAGTGGTAAAGGGTCATATCTATATCTGCTCTTCCTCAGTTTGCTGACTGAACACCATTGAGGAGAGCAGATGTTTAGTTTCCGATGCTATCAGCCTGCCCAAGGTACCCTGGCTACGGAGGCTCCAGCAGGGAGAGAAAAGACCCCAGGCAAAGACTCTAAGATGCTGGCAGTTTGATAAATGGGGTTATGGGCAGACACCAACAGTTATGCAAAGAATAGTACAGAGGGAGGCATCAGCTCTGGCTATTTGACCAACTGCTGGCTCAGCAGCAGACAAGACAAAAAATAGAAATTACATGGAAGTAAAAACCAAGACTTGGTTTTCATAACACCTACCTACTTAGGATAAGAGATGCCTAAGATGCTTGCTAACATTAAGCTGCAGCTCTCAAAGTCTAAGCCTTTGAGTCCATTTCAGGAAGCCTAGAAACCCAAAACTATGCATATAGCTAGACTAGGACTCCATATGCTGTTTTCACTGTCTCCACGAAGTTGATAGAAGTAAAACTGCCCATGGGCGACAGCATGAATACAGGTTGAGGTAGCAGCCTATACTCATGCATCCCTGACGGTCACACACTTTCAGAGAGAAGAAAACAAAGTCATTTTAGTCTAAGACCATCTGAGTCAGGAAGCAAAAATTGCCAGCCTTCTTAAATTAACCCAAAGGCATCTTTTAAAACATTCCAGATAGCTTAAAGGGTAGCATGTAACAAGAATTCTTGGGACAAACTGACTCGGACACTGTTTCAATGATAAATTGTGCAACTGTTAGAGTTGTAAGCTAAACCACCTGCTTTTTTCCTTTCCATTTTTACCTGGAATTTTAATGGATTCAGACTACAATTTATGTTACTTCATGGAAAATAAACCACAGTATTATTCATTGTAAAATTTATTTTCAAGCAAAAGGCAGAGTTTTGGAAGAGCTGTTATCTGCTATTATGCATTGAATAGCTTCTCAATGAGGAGACTAATGGTAATAGTAACAGAAACATGTTTATAACGCAATGTGGCAACGTTTGGAAAAGCCGAAAGAACGTAATGAATCAAGGCCTTCCAAATGATTGACATATGAGGCTATAAAGCCTTGCACAGATTTTTTTTTAAAAATGCACTGATACAAATCAGTTATGGCAGATGTGAAGGAACTGGGGTGCACTGATTCGAATCCACACTGCAGCTGGCGTTCAAGAGTCAACCACTTGATGGATTTCAGTGGCGTGCCAGAGAAAACAGCCAACAGGTATCCAAAAAGGCTCTTAAAAGACACCTCCCGTCTGGAACTGCACATCCATATGAGTCTGGATTTTCTCCACACACTCCAATCCAAACTACACATAACAATAAATTCATGATTGAGGCAGGTATGAGAACCATGCCTTCTTCTATGACTAAAATGGATATGCCACCATCTATATATTTGTTCTTGAACGTAATTTTCAGTCAAATACTGCTTTTACTAACATACACTGAGTTTCTAATTATTGCTTTTAAAGGAATGGTAACATGGTAAATTCTGACACACAGAGACCATGCAGAAGAAGGGTTTGGAGGTCTCACTTAATTTTAAAAGCACGAAGGTGCCTGAGACCCCAGACAGGCTTTACAACTATATACACTTATTGTCTATCAAGATTTAGGCATTTGGGGTTTTATTTGAGAAGCAACAAGAATCTTACTTTGAATTATCTTTATCCTCACTCTGTCTTGTTCAAGATGGGAGAATAGGAATTGGTAATGAGATCTCAAAACCAAGAAGAACATAGAATGATCACATAATCTCCACGGTCTTCATATGTTCAAACTAGAATCTAACATATTTTAATGTCTAGAGAGATTTTTACAATGTATATAGCCAAAGAACCCAAACTTTAAACTAATATAGTTCTGGAAGCTCCCAGGGGAGGTAGTCCTTAGCCCATGTCCTATAAAATAGAGCTTTAAACATTACTAATAAATGACACACCAGGTCCCCTCTTCTTACCATTCTTTCGATACATGTTCTGGGTGTCTGTGTTATTTAAATCGAGGTTACAGCATCCCCTTCACGGTCAGGTCCTGACGCCCAGACTCAAGCACTCTACATAGCTGCGTTCAATTATCTCTTCCTCTCCCTCCTCCTTACTCTGCTGTGTGACCTCACCTGCTTCCATCTCCATCACCAGAACAGCTTTCCAACTGGCTGGGGCATAGCTCCAACAACAACAACAACAAAAATGTCCAAATACATTTACAAAAAGTTAGCTAGAATTCCATCAGCACGTAGCTGAAAACCATTAAATGTCCGGAATGTAACGTTTCCGAAGGATCTGACGTAGCGTTTGGACTTCTCCACAACTGGGCTCCATTTTGCTGTTCCCTCTGCGTTTCTGCATTGCCCTCACACATCCCACAAACACAACTGAGTTTTGCTGTCGCCTGGACCAGGTCCAAATTTCTCACCCTCCAGCTTCTGGTATGTTATCTCCTCTGCCTGGACTTCTGATTGTGTCAATTCTCCTCCAAGTTCTTACACATTTCAACTGCTGAGTCCTTCAAGGGCTAGATCTAATGTCATCCACTGCACCATGCTTTTCTCACTCTTCTAGCAGATAATAACTGCTTGAAGGATGAAGCCTACTGTTCCTGGTTCTCTCTAACACTTTCCACCTGGTAGCACAGTCATCTAAATGTATACAGCATCTTCCAGAGTAGACTGCAAGTCACTGGGAAGTTTAATGTAGTTAACGTAATGCATGTACAAATTAATAATGTATTTAATGTATTAAGTCCATCTTCATACTAGAACATGTGAAACACAAAGTTTTACATATAGCGAGAACACAATATATATTTTCCAGTGAGTTAAACTTTTATATAATACTATTTACAGTTCTCAAATGGCAGAATGTAGAATTTGCCCCCAAATCATTCCATGTCATAGAAATAACTCACTGTTTGGCTAAAGGTGGTGGTTTTTAGTTTAGCTATTTGGATTTCATTTTTACATTTCTAGCACGACCCCGTTCAGCAAGGCATCTCTCAACTTTCAACTGCTAATAGTACGTAGATTTCCTTAAACAGATCCACAGTGAATCTTCACTCTAGTAATATTTGAATACATGCTGCCACAATGCAGCATGTGCTGAGTGCTTTACAAATAAGCATTGCCCTGTGCTTTGGGAGTCTTCTGATGTGGTTCTTTACACTATCCTGATACCGAAGCAGCAGCTCAGAGAGACTGAAGAAAGAGAAGGTTATGAGGATGCTTCTGGGAAAGATGGCCTCTGCATTCCTGTAAAAGCAAGGGGCTGACTCAAGCCTGGAGGCAATCACGGCTGGTCATTTTAAGTTCCAAGTATTTATTAGCAGCAAATTTTGGAGCCTGGTAATATGATATGAAAAGCATAGCACTTGTGTAGTATTCAAGAAAATCTGATGGCCAGATTAGAAAAGCTAGTGTGTGGAGAATTTTGCTCAAATTGCCACTGACCAATACAACTGAACCAGAAGGGCCAAAACAGTAAGTTTCTGGTTGGAGGGTGGGTATCTGTTACGAACTTGCTGAAAATAAGGTCTTTCATAGTATGCAAATGCTACTGCATCTGGCATGGCTTGTGATTTTTTTCCCCCAGCAGTATGTGTGTGTGTGTGTGTGAAAAACTTTAATTTACCTATCTTATGAGGAAATTAATAAGATATGTATATGGTTATAGATTAATATATATTCATAGAACACAGAAAATATTTAAAACCAGCGGTACCTCATCTTCTGTAGAAGAGAAGATAAAGAAGAGCAATCTCGCCGGGCGGTGGTGGCGCACGCCTTTAATCCCAGCACTTGGGAGGCAGAGCCAGGTGAATCTCTGTGAGTTCGAGGCCAGCCTGGTCTACAAAGCGAGTTCCAGGAAAGGCGCAAAGCTACACAGAGAAACCCTGTCTCGAAAAACCAAAAAAAAAAAAAAAAAAAAAAAAAAAAGAAGAGCAATCTCATTCTAAGCCTTGATTGCTCAAAAGAAGCATATTAATTCTGTTTCATACTAAGTGCAATTTCATTGAGTTCTATCTGACTTCAAATGTTATCACCATCTAGCCTACTCACACAAAATCAACCACAACAAAATGCTCTATGCCTGACTCTGCCCATGGTTTCTCTTTTTACTGCCCTCTATGGAACTATTACTCCAACTCTTTTTTAAAAAAATATTTTTATTTTATAATTAACTTAATTTCACATATCAGCCACGGATTACCCCGTCCTCCCTCCTCCCACCCCCCATTCCTACCTCCTCCAAGGCAAGGTCTCCCCTGGGGAGTCAGCCCAGTCTGGAAGACTCAGCTGAGGCAGGTCCAGTCCCCTCCTCCCTACACCAAGGCTGAGCAAAGTGTCCCAGCATAGGCCCCAGGCTCCAAAAAGTCAGTTCATTCACTAAAGACAGGTCCCAGCTCCACTGCCTGGGGGGCCTCCCAAACAGTTCAAGCTAATCAACTGTCCCACTTATCCAGAGGGCCCCCGTCCAGTTCCATGGGGGCTCCTCAGCCATTGGTTCACAGCTCATGCGTTTCCACTAATTTGGCTATTTGTCCCTGTGCTTTTTCCAATCATGGTCTCAATATCTCTCGCTCATACAATCCCTCCTCTCTCTTGCCGATTGGACTCACGGAGCTCCACCTGGGGCTCAGCCGTGGATCTCTGCATCTGCTTCCATCAGACACTGGATGAGAGTTCTATCACGACAGCCAGGGTGTTCAGCCATCCGATCACCAGAGCAGGTCAGCTCAGGCACTCTCTCAACCATTGCCAGTAGTCTACAGTGGAGGTATCTTTGTGGATTTCTGGGGACCTCTCTAGCACTCTGCTTCTTCCTATTCCCCTGGGATTTTCATTCATCATGGTATCTCCCTCCCCGTTCTCCCACTCTGCTCCTGATCCAGCTGGGACCTCCCACTCCCCTAAGCTCTCTTTTCCCGGACCCTTGCCCTCCATTTCCCCCACCCCCAGTTTGCTCATGTAGATCTCATTCATTTCTCTGTCACTGGGCAATCCCTGTGTCTTTCTTAGGGTCCTCTTTACTAGGTAGCCTCCCTGGAATTGTGAATTGCAGTGTGATTATCCTTTGCTTTACATCTAGTATCCACTTATGAGTGAGTTAAAAAATGGGCTATATAGCTAAACAGAGAATTCTCAACAGAAGAAGCTCAAATGGCTGAAAGACATTTGAGGAATTGCTCAACATCCTTAGTCATCAGGAAAATGCAAATCAAAACAACTCTGAGATACCATCTTACACCCGTCAGAATGGCTAAGATCAAAAACACTGAAGACAGCCTATGTTGGAGATGATGTGGAGCAAGGGGAACACTCCTCCACTGTTGGTGGGAATGAAAACTTATACAGCCACTTTGGAAATCAATATGGCGCTTTCTTAGAAAATTGGAAATCAACCTCCCTCAAGACCCAGCTATACCACTCTTGGGCATATACCCAAGGAATGCTCAATCATACCACAAGGACACATGCTCAGCTATGTTCACAGCAGCATTATTTGTAATAGCCAGAACCTGGAAACAACCTAGATGCCCTTCAACTGAAGAATGGATAAATAAAATGTGGTACATATACACAATGGAGTACTACTCAGCAGAGAAAAACAATGACATCATGAGGTTTGCAGGCAAATGGATGGATCTAGAAAAAAATCATCCTGAGTGAGATAACCCAGACTCAGAAACACAAATATGGTATGTACTCACTCATAAGTGAATATTACTCCAACTCTTAAAGGAAAAGTTCTGCTTTCTTGCCAGGTCATTCTTTCTGTAGCCCTACCCAGACTGAATATAGAAGTGTAGCCAGGATCATGCTTAGTCATAAATACAAAAGAGTGATTGTCAAAGGAACAGTCTAGACAGACTTCAGGGAGGTGACATTAACGTTTAATTTAATGGTGTACATACACTAATCTATATCATTATCTGAACTGTCTAAATAAGTGAATGTGCACTACAAATTAAGGGTAAATATAGACATCTCTCAGATTAGGGATCAATTTTGTTTTAAAACTTTCCAAAGGTTCCATTTTTTTCCCCCTGAATTCAATACAAATTTTCTATAAAATAAGCAATGCAATGCATGTATGGGACCTGAACCCAATCCTAGCCAGCAGGCTAGTCCTCATGGATAGAAAGATGGCAGAGAGGTAAACAGTGCCATGGCTTCTCAAGTCTCACTACCTGGGTTCAAAGGCAAGCTCTGTCACACAGCATCACAAGGGATCTTAACTAGCTTAATTATTCCAAGGCTCAGTTTCCCTCCAAAACGTGAAAATAAGAGTAAAGTACTTCATCTCACAGGACCATGAGGATAAATGACAATTTTCATTATATATATATATTATATATATATACATATATATATAATATAAATATATAAATATATATTTAGAATATGCTGTGTTCATAAACATTAACTGTCATTTTGGTATTTTAAAGGTATATTATATAGTGACTATTTAAGCCTGTAACTTCCCAAACTACTGAGCTAACTTGAGTTCTAAGACCTAGAAGTAAAAGTCTAAAAGTGCTGAGAGCTGTAGGCAATGGAGGTCAGGTACTTCCAGTTCCTGGGGGAGCCAATTGCTAGGAAAAGAAACCAAGTTTGGATTTGGGAGGAAGCTTTTCTCATCTCCTGATAACTTTCTCCTACAGCCTGTGTCTCCCTTAGCCTCAAGTCATTTTTATTCTACAGTGTTTCCCCCTCTATCTTTGTTGTCTAGATTTCTTTCCACCATTAAAAAAAAAAAGTCATTCTTCAGATGAAAAGGTTCACTATTGTAAAAAACCTAGCTTGGGCTAGATTTTAAACCAAACCAAACCAAACCAAAACAGAAAAAAGTATAATTAATCAAAGTACCGCTCATGTGACACTGTTATCTCCCAGGCTGACACATGGTAAACTATGTATATTATACCCTGCTTCTTTCCCTTTTATTAGAAGTGCCCAGACAGCCAAAATTCTGCATCATTTCAACAGCTCACATTGCTGCCTCAGTAAGAGCATAGGTAGTATAGATTAAAGCAGTGCTACTTATGGGCACGTACTTCGTATTTCCTTTTTTCTTGTCATAGATCACTTTCAAATAAATATAATTGGATTATCAATAGCAGAAAAGCAAACACAAGCCTAGGCACACAGTGGTCTCATATTCTCAGGCATTCTGCAACTATTTATAACCCACTTTCTCACAGCTTTCAAGCATAACTGCCTTCACCAGGTACCTGTCTCTCATCAACTTTGGAAGACACCCAAAAAAATCCTTGTTTGTCAAGTTCAAATCTGTATCTCTAGGTGCCCCATCAGGGGCTGGCACAGAGCAGACAGTCAATATTTATTAACTATAATTAATAAACGAATATTATGTTGATTCGTTCCTCACAGAATTGAGTATAAACAGTCTCTCTGGCTTTTGTATATTTTAAAAATAACTCTTGTCAGTTCCCTCTATTCCTTCTACATTTATTTGAATTCTGCTTCTTTCCAAAGCAGAGCAGTTCATCTCATTCCTTCTCAAAGTAAGCTTTCCCTTTGTCCTTGGAAACTGTCACGATGAAGGGAAACTAGTGACAGGCTCACTCCACTCCAGACAACTCCAGACAAGCATTCCCTAGAACTGAAGCTGGATGAATGAGTCACTAAATCATATCAAAGGGGATCACACTTCCTCTTTTACACAATTACTATACATTAAAATAAGATTAGTCACTAAAGCACATGTACCACTAAAGAGATTTCATCACACTGGATCCTACCATTCAGTAGTAATTGCCAACTTTCGTCTTTGATGCTGCGGAATATTCATCTCAAGAGGCAAGTAGGACCCTCAAAATGAAATTAATTTTAATTAGCTTAAATGTAAGTGTGTCTGTGTCCTAGAGCACTTGGGGACAGAGGATAATGTGAACAGAGTGTCACAGTGTAAAACAATTAGGAATCAGAGCACTAGCAAACAGAAGATAAATGAGTATGAAACTGCCTGAGGTCCAGACCTTCACTTCCAAATACAGTTTCCCATGAAGAACACTCTCGAAAGAAAAGAGAGAGGCGGTGTGATTCAAACGGTGCTAAACCACCATCTAAGCTTTATGTAGATTGGAGCAGCTAAAGAATGTGTTTGCCTGATGATGCAAATGAAACAAACAAACAAACAAAAACCAACAACTGCAGGACAAGAAACATTTATTAGGGATCCAGTGTAGTCCCGCAATGCTGAATTTTCTTAAAGCTGCAATATTAGGCAGGGGCCTGTTTTCATGCCCTTCGTCTTCTGGATGAGTGAGAACAATGGTAAAGGAAAAATGTCTGTTAATCTGCCTGCCATAGGACATGTCCATTTAAAAATAGTTTGCTTTAAACAATACTAATCACGGGCTTACTACTGGTTTGAATACTTCTTCTTTACACCAATGGCTGACCATAAAATGAAGTAATAGGGGGAAAACACACATATAATTCACCCTACTCCTATTCTTGGATTGTGGGTGGTGCTAACATTTCATCTCTTCCTTACTTAGGAAAATTAGGGTCAAGAGCCAGATTTCAGTACAGATTTCAAGACACAGCTCTAAGGATGGTGTCCTTGCTAATAATCAATGTTTAAGAAAACATTTTAAACAAAATGAGACAGCATTAAGACAATAACTCATATTCTTAAAATTTTCATGAAGTCGAGGGCGACTACTTTTATACCTGCCATAATGGTGCCACAGGCACACAAAGGTGATTTTTTATGTTTACAGGAGCCAAAGTCTATCAGGAAGGACACCCAACCATCCCAACACTAATTACCCGTGAGGTACAGAAACCGTGGACAAGGCTTAATGCCTGTAAGACAGTGTCTGGAGGCTGGGCTCCTGGAAGTGATTGACAGCTTTCTGTCATCTCCTCCCACTCAGCACAGGCAGACCTAAGGCATTTCTTCTAACAAAGAAAACATGACAGAGAGAGAGATGGGATGTCATCTCCATCTTGGGTTATGAAAACCTATAACGTCCACTTCCATCTTGCTATTCATTTCCTGCCTTCTTGCTGTAGAAGCTCCCATGAAGCACACTGTTTTGAAAGCTTCCATCTAAAAACCTTCCGAGGACTGAGATTTCCCAACAGTAGGAGAACTCAGGAAGTGATCCCTTTGTGAATGACTGACATCCCCCGGTTTGAACACCACATTCTACTTATCCATTCACTTGCTGACTGACATGGAAGCTGTTTAAATAAAGCTGCTATGCAAAAACGATACATATGCCATCACGAAAGTTTTTGTTAGAACATTTTATTCATTCATTCATTCATTCATTCATTCATTCATTCATTGCTTATTTCTCTGGAGACAGGGTCTCACACTAGAGCCCAGGCTAACCTTGAACTCATAGTGATCTACTGTCTCAGTCTTGCAAGTGCTGGGAACACTGGTGTGAGCCACCATGCCTGTTTGAGGTCCTATTTTCAGGTTTCTAAATTGCTGCCTAAGAGTGAAATTACTGGTAGTAATCGCAGTCCCTCTAGGTTTAACTTATTGAGGAAATTTATGTCTAGTCTCTAACTTCAGGGTAAACCTTTATACAACAATAGATAGTGAATGCAAATGCACTTTCAGCCAGGGAGCTGCTTCCCCAGGGGACTGATGAACCCCAGGAGTCAGTCTTGGAAATAGCAGCAGTCTTCTCAGCAGCCCATTCTTTCCCGGCTATCTCTAGTCACTGTGCTCTCTGATGCTTCTCTCAAAAGTGACACTTGACAACTAAAGGCTTTGAGGACCTTCCAGGTGCCACCTGTGCTGCGCTATCCTCCAGAGCTGACAAAATGAAAGGGATGGTCTCTGTCCTCCATACACACAGCTCTCCCATGAGAATGACCTGTGCTGATATGCCCCACCGCTGTTCATCAGCTCTCTTCTCCTCTCCGTCCACCTCCACCTTGTCAGTAGCTTTATTCACTCTGTTTCAGCTACATCTACTATCTACATTTACTACCTGTGTAAATGTTCTACTGTCACATCTGGACATGATGGTGGTGCACACCTTTAACCCCAGTTAAACCCTCTGCCTCTGGGAGCCAGAGGCAGGTAGACTGCAAGATGGAAGCCAGCCTGGTCTACACAGTGAGTTCTAGGAAAGCCAGAGCAAATAATAAGACCTTGTGTCAAGAAACCAATAAATAAAAAAGTAAATAAGTAGGTAAATAAATAAATAATGTTCTATTGTCTATACTATGTCCCCTTCTAGATGCGCTCCATGTATTTTAAATTCAACTTGTCCCCAATGAACTCATTCTTGTTATATATTCCCTTCCCCCTCCACAGGCTCCTAAATTCCCAGGATGGGGACCAATGGCAAAAATTCAAGTGTGAATCTTCAAAGTCATTCATAATCTCCTAACCCTGCTTCCAAAGGCCTGCCGATCACTGTTCACTCAACCTGCCCTTCTTTTCTTCACTCTGGACACTCCAAAACTCTTCCAACTGTCCCCTGCTTCACTTATGACTTACCTAGAAATCCCCAGCGAACACTTCAAATCTGAACCCGAATATTATTTTCCTCCAGGGACTTCTTTTCCTTTCAACAAACCTGCTTCATCTGTGTATTGTTATCCTAGAGGAAAGTGTATATCCCTTCAACTGACAGAACTAGACATATCACAGTGCATATAGTTTTACACAGCCAGCTCTTTATGGTAACTGCCTGATGCCGACAATTTTCTGCACATATGCTTTAGGATTAATTCTGGACATGTTGGGCAGCTTTGGTGACCCGCAAATCATCTTCACTACATTCATGTGTGCTGAAATAAAATGATATGACTTATGCCATTTTCTACTATACCAACTAACAGATGTTTATGGAGTAGCTTCTACACGTCACATAAAACACTGGGAGTGAGGAGCCCAGTGGCAAACCAATTAGGCATGGCCCCTGCCTGATCCGTTAGCTCACAGGTTAGCAGGTCACCAAGTTTATAATATCTTTATGCCTCTATCTATCTCATTTTGACTTTGCGGTACTTCGGAGTAACACTAGTGTGGCGGACCAGCCCCTACATTTATTTACCCCAGGGACTCTTGAGGAATGAGGAGTAAGACACTTAGTTAGAAATAAAGAGGGGAGAGAAAGAGAAATGCAGAACAGACTCGGGCGAGCCTGGATCTTTATCCACCAGTCCCGAACTTTATTCTAAAGGTCTACTTATAACAATGCCAAGGGGTGGAGCAAAAGGCCTCCCCCTTGCTAGTTACAGTCAAGTGCAGACCCTTACAAACACCTGGTACCCAGGCCCGTGGTCCAATCAACCTCTTATACAGTCCTGCTGGGTACAGCCACTAGGAAACCAACACATCAGAATGTCCCCTAAAAGCACATCTACTTTTCTGACTCTTGCACTATTACTAACATGGGGAAGAAGTGACATTTCTGTGAGTTTTTAAAAGTAAATGTGACTGCCATCATCAATGCACTAAGAACAGGCAAACAGAATCAATCCTATTCTTATAACTCAAATATAAACAGCCACAGGGGCACAGAGACTATCTGGAATACAACTAAAAACTAGAAGCTGTAGGGCAACAAACAGAAATGTCCTCAAATTAATATCCTAAAGCTCACTTGCCTAATATGCTGAAAGGTCCCCAGGGCCCACATAGAAATTTTGCCTAGAGAAAAAAAAAATGTGATCACACTTAATTTCTTGGCTCTCTACTCAGAGCATATTAGAAGTAGTAAATCATTGGTGGGAGACGAAGGGAAGGGTGAATCCACTAGAGAGAGGGACATGGACAGTAGCGAAATAGAGAGTTATAACTGTGACAAGATCAAGAAAGGAAGGAACTAAAAGGATCAGGAAAATACAGTGAAGAGCAGAAACCAGAGCAGAGCAGTTTAGACTCAGCACAGCACTGAATAACCACCCTCCCTCTTGACAGAACCGTCTTCCTGATGTTGCTCAAACAACGTGATGGATTGTACCCCTGATACCTTCATTCACTGTTATGGGGGAAAGGGAATAAACAAATGTAATCCCCAAAGCATGGTGAGTAGTGTCAGCCAGGCTTGACAACCCTCAACCCTGCCCAACTGAACCTCTCCTGCTTCCTTCGCTGAATTACTCTGAAGCTGTCTACAGATATTGATTTCATTTTTGCATATACTTCTAAAGATAAGATCCTTTAAAGAACATAACCAAATTATCATCATTACATTTAAAGGAAATTAAGATGAGATTGTAAACTTTTAAACTTATTCCTAGTATCAAAATCCCTTAAGATATTAAATCAGGATCTATTTTTATGCTTCTGGTTAATTTAACTAGTTAAATGGCAGGAGAGCTAGAGAGCCCTAAGAAGCACCTGCCTCGCTAACCCAACAATTCAACAACTGGTGTAGACGGAACAGCACTAAATTATGGTGTTTCGGCACTTCAACTAGGTTCTTTAATCAAGGGAAATGCTGCTTTAGAGAATTGCTCATTAAGATAATTTTGTTTAGTCTACAACAACTCCTTCAGATGTGAAGTGTAACAACTTGATTACTATTTGAGTGCAGTATTCTATCCCTGAAAGAAGAATCTGAAATTACACACACACACACACACACACACACACACACACACACACACACACACACACACACACACAGAGAGAGAGAGAGAGAGAGAGAGAGAGAGAGAGAGAGAGATCCCATGTCAAAACCCAGGGTTCTAACACTGAACTGCAAGTGTAATGGCTTAGACTTGAGACATCTACAAATCTGTCTCTGGTGACAAGGCAAGGAAGTAAGAACTTGAGATACACATAGACTGTCATCTCTGCTTTTAATTCAAACCAATGGTTTTGAAGGCAAGGTTAATGAATGGGACGCTCGGGATTCCAACTGAGAAAATCAAACATCTATGGTACCTTAAAAGGAGAGCCTATATGTGCATGGGAAGGGGACAAAGTGGTTTTCTGGGCAAAATACCTCAAAACAGCTTTCTAATGAAATATCGTTGTATCGAGAAACAACGATAAAATAGAAATCGCATGCCCTTCCTAACTCAGATGTGCCCTGGGATGATGGAAGATGTGCCGAGAGCTTGAAACCCTTGGGTGACTAGTGTGGCCTGAGTCATGTGTCCCTGTGTCTACCCATTACCTCCAGCACTTGGCCGTTTTGGTTCATTCTGTCTATCATGAAAATATGGTCCTTTCAATGTATCTGATACTGTGGAAAACCTTGGGAAGCATTAGTCAAAGAATGAGGCCTGCCACCCAAAGCTCTCAATGACCTGAATCCATACACAGCATTTGCGAACCTTTACACTTTCGCCCAACGTGAATAAATTCTTCCTCACTGCTATTGTCTATGAGTTTCCTTTTTGCTAAGATCTCCTTTCCCATCATTTTCAAGGAGGATCTATTCACAAGGCCAGCATGAAATACCACTAGAACCATGCGAAAATTTTTTTTCATTTTTTGCACAATCTTTTCCCCTACTACGCAGCCCCAGTGGTCTCCTAACGATGGTTTTCAATGTCATTTGTGACTTCCTATTTTGTACTCCTGTTATTTATACACAGCATCTTTAGCTTCATCAATTCTAGTAAAAATCTTGAACGATGAGGTTCAAGTGAATTTACCCGACCAACAATTTCTAAAGTATCACCAGAGACAGCATTGCTTTTAAGATTCTCACAATATAATGGGACAGGTAATTGATGTAAGAAATACTGCAAGCAATGACCAAACACTTAGAAACCCCAAATAATTAACTGGAAGATTCAGAACTAATATGGTTCTACTGATCATTAGAAATAAATTTAAATGCTTTCAAATTTCTTTACAATACAATTGAAAATGAAAATCATGCTAAGCTGGAGATGCATTCTGAAGTTTCTGTAAGTGGAACATACACAAATATACACAACATAAAACACTGTTTATATCGACAGAGAGATGGTTCGGTGGTATGTACTGCTCTTCTGGAGGACCAGCAGACTGGAGGGAGCTTGGTTCCCAGCACCCAAGTCAGAATTGTTTGCAACCACCCACAACTGCAGCTCCAGAGGGACCCAATGCTTCTGGCTTCTATTTCCGAGGACACTTGCATACACATGCACACACCCATACAAAGACACAGACACATAAACACAAAATTAAAACATAATAAAATAAATCTTAAAAAAAAATCACTGCCGGTATAAACTACCACATGATGTAAAAAAAAATCTCAGTTCTTCCCACAAACTTATTAAAAACCTTGACATATCATCAATGAAAATTTCAAGAAAATTTTTGAAGTGAAATTTCACCTAAAATAACTGGTAAAGTAGCCATATATTGAAGAGCAAAATGATGAGATAAGAACAATTACCAATGGACTGCAAACATTAAAAATTTCAATTTCAATTTTAAAAAATAAAACAATAAAATTATATGGTACCATTTTACTTATCCAATTGTCTAAAAATGTAAATTATATAAAACAATAGGAAACATGTAATAACAAAGATAACAGAATATATTCTTAATAGAAATATTAATCTATATAACAGCAGAAACAAACTATATTTCCAATATGAATGTAAACTAATCTATAAAGTAGTTTTATATTATGCAACAGAGCCTTAAAATATTCTGATCTACAGGAGCTGGAGAGATGACTCGGTAGTTAAGCACACCTGCTGTTCTTAGAGGACCCAGGTCAGTTACCAGCACCCACATGGTGGCTCATACCAGTCTATATTCCAATTTGAACAGATCTGACCTCTTCCTCTGGTATTCACAGGCAAAAGGCATGCAGGTGCTGCACAGATATACATGCGGGCAAATACTTAAACACGTGAAATAAAAATATACCTTTAAATAAATATTTTGATCCTAAAGTTTTGTTTTTAATATTAGCTAAGGCAGTGGTTCTCAACTTTCCTAATGCTATGACTCTTCAACACAGCTCCTCATGTTGTGGTGACCTTCAAACATAAAATTATTTCCATTGCTACTTCATAAATGTAATTTTGCTGTTATGCATCATAATATACATGTCTGATATGAGACCCTTGTGAAAGGGCCATTAGACGCCCCCCAAAGGGTCATGACCCACAGGCTGAGAACCACTGCTCTAAAGCACTATTTTAAAATTTACTAAATATTTATGTTTTGTGAGGACAATCTGATTGATACATAGACAGCATTATACCATATACCCAAGCATAAAGGGCAACATAAACAGCTATACTGGAGATCTGAGACATCCCTGACCTGAAACCCAGAGTTAAGTTATTCTATCATTACTCATTAGAAATTATCAAGTCAACTAAGGAGTCAACATTCTCCCCAAGTGATGGCCCCACACTTATGAAGACAGCACTATGATTCAGTGGACTATTTCAAAACAAAATAAAACTAAGGGGGCATGAAAGAGGGAGGAGAAGTGTTGGGGACAGAGTTGGAGAGGTGGGTTGAAACGGACGATGAAGAAACATCATATATTCATGCATGAAACTGTCAATGAACAACAAATATTCTAAAAAATTCCCTACAGTTTAAATGAATTAGGAGCAAGGATGCATATACTAAGAAGCTAGATGTGATGGTTAATATTGACTGTCAATTGGCAGGGTCTCGAATCACCTAGCAGACAAATCTCTAAGCATGTCTGTGAAGACATTTCTGGATAGAGTTAACTGTGGGCTGTACCATTCTATGGGCTAGGGTCCCGGAAATGCACAGAACGAAACAGTGGACAGATTATGACAACTGCAGTGCCCTGCCCCGCCCACCCACCCTGTGCTTTCTGACTGGGGATCCTACGTGATCAGCTGCCTCTAGCTCTTCCCACCATGACTTCACTGCCATGATGGACTGTACCCTTGAACCCTGAGCCAAAATTAAGATCTTCCTTCCTTAAGTTACACATGTCAAGCATTTTGGAGCAGAAATGAGAAAAATTACTAACCTGGAAATATAAGCTGAAAAAAAAAAAAACCACTTTCTTCCCCAAGTTGCTTTAGTCATGGTGTCTCATCACAGCAATGGTCACCCTAACTGGGACAAAAGTTGGTACCAGGAGAGTGGGGTTTCCTGTGACAGACGTGACCATGTTGTTTTTGGGAGGAATGTGAAAGGACTTTGGAACTTGGGGCTAAAAAAGCCATTGAATGTTGAGGGCTCCTGGAGTTATTCTATAGGAACCTGGAAGATAAGAATGGTGAGGGCAGGAGCCTGGCTTGTGAAGTTTCAGAGGGAAGCAAAGACTCTGCTGGGTCATTTGTGTGAATAATCTGTGGTGTCTGGTTAGCTGGAGTTGAAAAAACGAAGAAACGGCTGTGATTAACAAGAGGCCGGAACCACTAAAATGAAACCTTTTCTTTGCTGGGACAATGGAAGCTGTCAGCATGAGGTGAAGAATAAGCTGTGATTGAGAAGAGACCAGCATCACTGAGGGGAAGTCTTCTGGAAAGTGTTCCTCATGTCAGCACTGTGTTCCAGAAGTGGCCAAGGCTGTACCTTGGGCTAGCAGCCCAACTTGGTAGTGCACGAGTCACCCAGGTGGTACTGGTTTTGCTGGCATGTGGGGTCATGGACAGCAGCTGAGGCTTGGCACTGTGTGGTGGACTAGAGTCCTTTTAGAGAGCCCAGGAGCGGCTACTGGTGGAAGGGGAGCCTAGTTCCAACAAGGGGCACCAGCAGTTTGGGAGATGCCAGTGCCATGGGATGACCACCAAGAGCAGACCCCGGCAGCAGGGAGCCAACTTGAGCTTAGAAGACAAACGGTGTGTACTGCAGAGGCCGAGCTGGAGAAGTGTCTCAAGCCCTTTGGCAGAGCCCAGAAGACTGTGAGTGAAGCCCAGGCAATTGGACCCTGAGTTATTTGCATTTTTAGAGTTTGGTTTTTGCTTTATTCAGATTGTGACTATGTCCTGGCTCTTCCTTCTTGAAGTAAGAAAAGTATTTAATTCATTTTTGATTTTACAGGAGCCTACAGTTGGGAGACTTTGAATTTTAAAAGAGTTTGGATTTTAAAGATACTGAGTTCACAGGTGTTTAAGGTTTTAAAGACTGTGGGACTTTCAAAACTTGGAATATTTATATCGTTGATATTAATGTGTGATCTTAGGAAAAACAAAAAAGAAAAAGGTTATGGCTTAACAATGATGTCTTTGTGTGTCAAAATGACAAAGGATCACTCGTGCTGGCTAGTTTTATGTCAACTTGACACAGCTAGAGTTATTTGAAAAGAGGGCACCTCAGTTTAGAAAATACCTCCATAAGATCCAGCTAAAAGACACATTCTTATTTTGTGATTGATGGGGGGGGGGGGGCCCAAGCCCATGGTGGGTCAACCAGCCATCCCTGATCTGGTGGTCCCGGATTCTATTAGAAAGCAGGCTGAGCAAGTCATGAGACATAAGCTAATAAGCAGTACTTTTCCACAGCCTTTGCATCAGCTCCTGCCTCCAGGTTCCTGTCCTGACTTTCCTCAGTGATGGACTGTTGCCTGGAAGTATAAGCTGAAAAAAAAACCTTCTTCTCCAAGTTGCTTTGGTCATGATCTTTCAATACAGCAGTTAAGACAATCTAACTAGGACAACAATCAATAAAGAGGCGGGCAGGTCATCAGTACAGCCCCTAAAGGAGAGGCAAAGTTGCAACTGGAATCTACTATCTATACAAGTGTGGGTGATGGCCAAAGCGTGACTTGTCCAGTCTTGGTGGCAAACACAATGATAGTGACAGTCACACGATCAGAGGAAGGTGCTATTAGACATGGTATCATGACACCCTCAGGTCTGGTAAATGTATTTCTTAACTCATCTGATGTTTTCACAGCAAGGAAGGATCGAAGACCATGATGATTGTGACTCATCAAGAAGTGGTTCGTGTGTTATCCTAGAGACCACAACACCCAAAATAGTCACCTACCCTAACTTTCATGAAGGTTTTCAATACCATGGCTATGAGAGAGAGAGAGAGAGAGAGGAGAGAGAGAGAGAGAGAGAGAGAGAGAGAGAGAGAGAGAGAGAGAGAGAGAGAGAGAACAACGCATGGCTAGTCATCCAAATGAAAAAGATAATTAATGCAGCATGAAAGGGAAGAGTGAAAGCCTCACATGGATTTACACTTGCAAAAAAAACCTAAGATCAGATGAAGGGGGAAAAGCAGAAAGGACATAAAAAAGGAATAATTTTCAATTTGGAAGGAGTTGAGAGGAATCTGGAGTTTGAAGACAGAGTGTAACTCAAGTCTTCAGATCTAGACAGATTACATACTGAGATAGCAAAACTTGGTGTCATCACTAAACCGCTCTGAGCAATACTGTAAAACCATTGAGATTGGGGCTGTTACCAGAAGAATGGTGGTAGGCAAAACTACCCTGGCCTTAAAAATTCAGATTATGATGAACCACCACAGGTTTGCCACAAATCAGTCTGAATAATCCTCAATTCCTTCTGGAGCGACCTGCGGGTTTCTGGATCCATTTGGAAAGTACAATGGTATAAGATCATTTCAGGAGAACATTTGACAAGCCTTCTGTTGTCTTTGGCTAAGAATGAAACAGAAGGGAGAGAAAAGGTAAACTGAAAGGCAGTAGTTGGGTCCCTAACATCTGCCGTGACTGGAAATGCATGGATCTATGCCAACACAGAACGAGCTACCTTTTCTATGATTTTCAACCAACCTTAGGTCTCAGGGCACTTTACACACAACTCTATTATAGCAATTATCACACCACATAATAGTTAGGTAATTGCATGTCTATTATTCCCCATGGCCTGTGAGCTCCCTGAAGGAATGATTCCATTATAGTCATCTCGTTATCTCTAGCAGGGAGCCCAAGACTAGCAGCACACAGCAGACACTTTCATACATTTATATATTTTAACTGAACAAAAACTTCAAAGGCATCACATTAATATTTAGAGATGGCCCAAAGCTGAAAAAAAACTACTAATACTATGGGTGATAAAATTGAAAGCTTGTCCAAAAAAAAAAAAAAAAAAGACAAGCTGGAACAATAAGCCAGTGCTTACACGATGAAATTGAATAGTAATGTAAGTAATGTCTAGTATTTGAAATCAACTGAAGAACAGAAACAGGAAGGACCTGACGAATAGCAGCTGGTTGTTTTGAGGCATGCTCAATGTGAGCCCATGGGGTCCAGGTCATGGCCTGTTGGCCCTAAGAGAAACAGCATTGGAAGCTGAAGACACGAACACCTACCAACTACACGTGGCACTGCATTCTGGGCACTTCAAACAGACCCACTTTAAAACTGGTCCAGAGGGCAACCACGACAGAAAAAGACCAGAAGACCATGCCATGTGAAAAATAGTTAAAGAAATGGGAGGTGTTTAGATTTGAAAAAAAAGTCTTTCAGAATGGGTAACAGCAAGATGGATTTGTCTAAATGAGTTTCTAGGGACAATGTCTTTGTCAGCATAGTTCCACAGGCACAACTGTGTCCATTTTGTGCATGCACCGCATGTGTATACACACACACACACACACACACACACACACACACACACACAGAGTTTCCAGGACACTGAATTCCCTATCATGCCAGTCTTCAATTTGAGATAACAAAGCACCATGCCAGGGAATTTAAAACAGTATTTTTTTTTTTCAATTTAACAGGTTTGAGTGACTGCTAATTTATCATGTATTTTCAGATTATTTTATGAGATTAAATCACTGGGAGGTAGACTGCTACAAGATAACTCAAACAACCACCAAGGCTCATCTCTGAAGAAGCCTGTCTAAAGCCACTTGCCTGACACAGCTTTTCAGGATGGCTCGGACAGGCCCCTGTGGCAAGCACACCTATCACCGACTCAGGACCCTAGTGGGATCAGACATGACACACAGCAGCCAGACAGCAACATGCAAGGCAGACCAGGACCATCACTTATGATTGGATTAAATTGTACAAGTCTTGTCTTAGTTGAGGCTTCTAATGCTGTGATAAAAAAAAAAAAAAATCCCATGACCAAAAACAACTTGAGAAATAAGAGTGGATTTCATTCAGCTTACAGCTTATCGTCTATCATCCATGGAAGTCAGGGCAGGAACTCAAGGCAGGAACCCAGAGGCAGAAACTGATGCACAGACTCTGGATGAGTGTTGGCTTACTAGCCTGTTCTTCATGGCTTTCTCAGCCTACAGGACTACAACCCAGGAGTACCAAGACCCACAGCAAGCTGGCCCCTCCCACGTCAATCATCAATCAAGACAATGGGCCGCAGGCTTGGTTATAGGTCAGTCCGGTGGGGTAATTTTCTCAACTGAGATTCCCTTTTCCAAAAGGATTCTAACTTGTATCACACTGACATAAAAATAGCCAGTACAAGTATATGTATGTGTGTGTGTGTGTGTATGTATATATATATGGGTATATAAAAATACCTAAACAGTTGAGCATGGACTTCTAAACTCTACAGAAATACTCCCACTCTTCAGCACACTGACTCCTGGGCTAACACTATTCTTTCCAGCATGCTCACACACAAATGTATGGATGTGTGTGTGCACGTGTGCTCATGCACACAAACAGAAATTAAAGACACGATAACCCATATTTCATGTCATTTAACCAGGTGTGCCACAAGAGAGACACATCTCCAAGTTTAGGGTGAATTCATATGATGTGCGGAATTCCAAAGTGAACTAAAATGTGACTTAGGTTCAGCAAGATATAAGCAAGTCCAGTTTTTGATGCTTCTTGCCTAGATACAAAATATTATCTGTTTTTGTGATAAACAATCCAGTGCTCTTATTAATCACGTGCTCCCGGCTGCGACAACCCACATTAAATTAAAACCATGAAACAGAATGGCAGTGTCAAGATTCACACAGACTGGTCTTTTAACAGATTGTGTGTGTGTGTGGGGGGGGGGGGGGGGGGGGGGGGGGAACCATACATTAAAAGAAGAAGAATCTGGAGAAAGCATTACACAATAAAAACATCTGAGAGAGCTTAAGCACTTGGGCAGACAGAAACCCGGGTTTTGAAGTGCACAGGAATTAAAAGTTAAACACAACTCACAGCCTGCTCTGAAACAACGAATACATCATAAAAAACTATTTCTTTTTATAGCCCCGGGGCTGAGCCTCTTGCTGTTTATATCTATCCCAGCATACACATCCATAGCACTGCCAGGACTGTCCCCTCTGACTTCACTGGGAACCCAGACAGGAGAGACTGTCTGGGTTTCTTTCAGAGCACTTCACTCTGTGTCCAGCACTGGCCCCAGAATCGGCTCTTCCTCAGCCACTCCGCACCGTCTGCCAGTTGCACAGCTCCATGCCTTTCCCTTCCAGCTAGAGATATTAAAATGTTTTGTTGCTTTAAAACTTGATTTAGAACCGCTGGAGATAGCTTTTTTCACTTCAAGCTCCCGCAGGTCAGCAAGCTCCCAGAACATTCGAACAGGACAAAGCACCCACTGTGTATTAAAAACAAGGACGGGGCCAGGGAACCTCGAGGCGACAGACTCTAGAGGAGCCACATCAGGCAGTTTCCAGTCCCCAAGAAGGTTTCACATGGTCTATACACAGGCCAAGTGATGCGCACGGTGACCCCGAGCTTGCTCCCTGGGTCCTTCTCTGGTGACCTGCCCCACTGAACTCCCTGAACAAAAGTCCCAATGGAGCTGTGCAAGGAGGAGAAGTCCTGCCTCTCTGAGGGTTCACTCTGTACTGGCCAGGGTTCTCCTCTTTGGGAGCACATGGGAGCAAGCCATGAAGTATTTCCAGTTCTCACTGGCTCCTTCTTTAAAATGATGAGCTGGCCCTTGTCTATCTGAGAAAAAGCCACAAGAAAATTGAGGAAGACAGAACCCCACTGAAAATCACAAAAAGTGTTAATGGCTGCGATGTCACTCAAGGCTACCACTTCAGCATTTCACCTTTCTAATGACTAGAACAGGGTGAGTCAGAAGTACTAGTCATAGCAGAGGACATAAGGGAAGGAGAAGGGAAGTCCATACTCGGATCAGCGTCCCGGAGTCAGGAACTCACACACTCTTTGCTCTCCTTTTCTCCTTCAGAGACGACAGGAACATGAGTGTGTAAGAGTTTACTTTCACAACAGCCTGAAGACACTTTCTCCAAAGCACTTCAGTGTGAAGTCAAGGTCTCTATGATAGCTGTAAATGGTGGGATTCGGGGATTTTTTTTTTTTTTAATCCAGCAACCTTGACTAGTAAGAACATTCTTAAGGGAAAGTGGGATAAGGAAATCATAGAAGCAGAACACTACAGTGACTATTATTTAGAGAAGACCATTTCTGTTTTGTTTTCTTTTCTTCTCCTCCTCCTCCTCCTCCTCCTCCTCTTCTTCTTCTTCTTTTTAAACATAGTCTGGCTGGCCTAGAACTTGCTATGTAGACCAGGCTGGCCTCAAACTCACAGAGTTCCAACTGCCTTTGCCTCCTGAATACTGGGAGGAACGGCTTGAGCCACCACACCCAGCCTAAACAAGACAATCTTAAATTCAATTTATGTGTCCGATAATAATAAATAGTGAGTTAGATAATAATAAAATGAAACATATGTGTATGGAAAACATATATATATATATATAAATCAAATACAAAATAAACTAGAACATCAAAATAAAATTTGAAATGTTTATACAATCAACAATTATTTTGTAATGTTGTAAATTATCTAACAAAACTTACCACAAAGTTTACCTGTAGTATTCTATAGATTTTCTATAAACTGATAAAAATTTTAAAATAGGATTTCAGTAATATTTCAGAAGGTAGAGAGACTAGATTGGACCAATTGTTTCCAAAACCACAGAACCCACAGGTGACAATGCCATGAGACTCCAGTGGCGTCAACATCTATTAACCTAAATTCCTTTAATCACACCGGCAGGGTATTCATTTTAACTATATTGTATGCAAAACAATCCAACTGGAAAAACCATTAGAATCCTTAAATTTGGGTAGTACTCAATGCTTCCTGCATAAGGCCATACAGAACAGGATTTCCTTTTATCTACTGGGTTAAAGATCATAGCACAACTTTGTTTTAAAATGTAGTTTCTTTATTAAATCATGCATAATATAATAGAGGAGGGATATAGCTATTGATTTCTGACAAATGCCTTGGCAGATAAAATCCAAATTCACATATTTATTCCTTCCCATAAATATTTTCTTAACTGCCTTAGGGCTTGATAACCAGGCCAGTTCAGAGAAAGGCACAAATTAACTGAAAATAAAGAATCCCTAAGTCATTATACTATATATATGTCTTTCAAATTAGAATGAGGGCATCCAGGTGAAGTGGTGGCAATAGTCCTTTGGTATTTTCCTTCTTTCCTCCAGTGATCAGGAGGAAAACATATTTAGCAGCCAGAAAGAGAAAGAATGGGAGGCTTCGCCTGAGAGGGAAGTTGTATACTGTTTAGTTCTATAAGTAATGGGACAAAGCAGCATCCTTTGACCCCCTAAGAGATCAAGAGTTTACTACCAAAAACATCAGAGACATAGGAAGGAATGTCAAAGCTCAAAGCATAGAATTATCAACTACCTAAAACGGGACAAAAGGTGGCCCTGAACTCTAAGCAGGGTGGGAGAGCGCTGTTAAGCATGATTCCAAATCTGAGCATGGCAAAGGCTGGTAACAGTTACTAAATGTAGAGAAGGAGGCCCTTCCACCTGGAGTCTGGAATTTACTATGCACATTACTTGGGTAGTAATATGACTGGATTTGGGTCTTTCCTCCCAGTTTGGATACCTACATATATTCCTGGATCCCTTCATGGACTTGAAGAAACTCCAAGTAACTCCACCAGGACAAAGTTCTTGAGTCCAGTACAGTCTTGTCTTTCATTCATTTTATTTCTGCTATACTATGGCAAAGCTCCCCTAGTGGAAGCTGAACCAACCTGATGATGCTAACACATTGTGTGTGTGGGAAGGGGGTGAGCTTTTGATGGAACTATCAGAAAACAGCTGTGTTTACATCAATTTGGGGCTGGAGAATGACTACATTTCAACTCTGAACTGTCACAAGCTGCCAGCAGCCCTTCTTGTTGGGTTGGATGTTTTCCAGCGTTCATAGTCCAAGGCTCTTATCACTGGACACACACAGGATGAAAAATGACTAGAAAATTTTAGGTCTGTTCAAAGGTATGCCCAAATCAGTTAGATGTGTTGTATGTTTCTACGTTTAAGACACAACCACCTTGGCTCTTAACGCCACTCCCACTTCATTGAATTTTCATTTATTCAAATTGAGATTACTTAGACAGTAACTCAAGTGTCTGCAGGACAGACTACTCTAGACAAGAGTAATAGCACCAAAAGTAAGGCACATTTGAACAACGCTAACCTACCCATATCGGACAGCCTTAACCTCCATCTTTCTACAGTAAGTCCCTGAGAAAGGTACCTCTGCATATTTACCTTCCTGGATTCTATTCATCTCAGTAGACTGAATCGACCTAATTAATAAAAGAGAAGTTGAATGATTATCTAAATCTGCTTGGGAAGAAAATGGGGGGGGGGGTGGTAACCAGGAACAAACTAAGGTTAGCACTCTGCCTTTAGTCACTAAACTGTGAACTTAGTAATACTATATTCATCTCACTGCTCTGGCAAACAGCCACCACCAATTGACTAAGACCAACCCAATGAGATGAACTGAGGTTGCAAGGGATTATAAACAACCAAAAGTGGTATTTCACACACAGAAACACACATCCAGACAAAATGGTTCTCAAAACCACAATTATTTTCATTACTTTAGAAGCAGAAACTCTCAAATGTGCTTTTTTTTTCATCTTAATGCTATTATTGTTTTCTCCCATCTCACTACTTTCTCTGAAACCTACATTCTACCAATGGCAGAGTCATCAAAATCGCTTTCTTAAAATCAAGGCTGACAAGAGAACACTGCATCAATATGGTTTTGAGTACCGCTATAGTATGAAACACAACTGGGCTATGCTGAGAAATTTCTCACTCTTTATATAATGAATCTGCCATGCATATTTCTTTTCATTAATTGCATGTTGCTGCACACAGACAGATTAATTCTCATTTCTTTTATTAGCAATGAAATTTTAAAACACTGCATATTAAATCAACAGACCTGAAAACATCTTCATCGTACATTTTAAGTTCTTAATATGCAGCACTAATGATTCGGTTGTATATGACTATGTAGCAATTGTTATAATTCCTTCTCAGTCTTTCCCTTACATAGCTATTTTAATTGAAAAGTAATGGGGGGGGGCGTTTGGAGGGACCCAAGATCCCACTAGAAACGTATGTCCAGTGATTTTTAACCTGAGATGATTAAAACCATTTTTATTTTAAGGGACACAGCATGTTTTCCAGAGTTTTATGCCGTATGACTGACAAATAATAAAATGTACAAACTTCACAGTTTGGTGCCATGTGTGTATGCATGTGACACCATTCCCTACACAGAGACAACAAATATATCATCACCTCAAAATGATGTTACCTCTGACGACCTCTTCAGACCTCTGCTACGTCTATTCTTGTTTTCTTTCTCTCTATCCACAGGCAAACACTAGTTGTCAGGGTATTAAATATTAGTTTGCATTTTCCATTATATATATGTGTGCATACATAAATTTAGTATGCAAATTTACCCTATATATTAATACTATTTCATTTTGTCTGCCTTCTTTTGCTAGACTTAACTATTTTGAAATCCATCAATATTATGCAGGTACCAATGGCTTATTTATTTTAATTACTGTATAGTATCCTATCATATAGATGTAACAATCTTTCTGTCCACTAAAGCGTATCATTTTGAGTTGTTTCCAGTTTTGTGGTATAACAAATGAAGTTACTATGAACATTTACATACAAGACTTCGTTTAAAAATGATTTTTATGCTTTATTTTCACCTCAAGCCTATTATTGTTTTCCCTCACCTCCTTTTATTTTTGTTTTCATTCTTAGAACACTGTGATTATGATAGAATTGGTATGTCTTGCCTTTTTAGAAACTACAGAAGTCAAACTATTTTACACTTCTACTGAAGAACATTTGAGTATAAAATACATAATAAGTATCTGTACCAGAAACCACATGTAGATCCTTCCCCTTCCCACGAGATTGGCAGCCGCCAATGTCAAGCACAGTCTCTTTGTGCCTTCTGACTTAAGCAAGAAGCACACACGCGTTCCAAACCACCTTCTCACCTCCAAGGGAAGAACACGTCTTCCCCTCTCTGCACAAAACTATGCCCATCTGAAAGGATGATGAAGTTCAGATTTTCTGAGTAAACTATGGAAAGGCCAGCAGATGGGCAAAGCGGTCCAGGCATACAGGAAGAAATATGTCATCTCTGCTGAACGGGTGCAGCAAGAAAAGGCTGATGGCACACCGGTCCTTATGGGCATCCACCCCAGAAAAGTGGCCGTCACCAGGCTGCGACTGGACAAAGACCGCAAACCAATCAAACAAAGAAACAGAATCCTGGAAAGGAAAACCACGTTTTCACAAGTTGGAAAGGAGAAGGGCACATACAAGGAAAAAATGATAGAGAAGATGCAGGAGGAGAGGAGCCTCATATAGAATGTTCAGTAAAGACTGCTTAAATTAAAGAAATAAGTAAAAATAAAAAGACATAATTATCAATTAGACCAAGTCTATTAACTTGCTATTCAAGTCCTTCAGTGTTTTTTATTTGTGATCAGTTGTCTTTGGAAGAAGTTCTTCTCCTGATTAGAAATCTATTAGTTCTTTTTCTGCATTCCTTAGCTTTGGACTTTCAGGATTAAGTAGTTGAGTATTTTAAAAGTTTATGATTATTTAGCTGTCATAGTGTCATGGCATGAAATAATTTTAGTCTACTCAATAATTTCTGTTCTAGTTCATCTGAATTAACATTAGTTTAAGTACATTTTTTTCCAATGGCATTTTTCGGATAACATTTAAACACCTTTATTTTTATCTTACCATACATCTTGTTGAATTGTCTTGTAAAAGATGTTATGTTATTTTTATGGTATTTTGAAACAAATTTAAGCTATTTACATTTATTGTGATATATATGCTTCTTATTTATCGTAACTTTAGCTGGTTTTATTTCTTTCTTTGAAATTTTTCCTGAATTTATTGTGTTTTCTTTATATTTTCTTTCTTAAACATTTCATTCGTTACGGGCTGAAGAGAAGGCTCAGTGGTAAAGAGCTTTTGCTGCTCTTACAGAGGACTCAAGGTTGGTTCCTAGAACCCAGACGGTGGGTCACAAGCATCAGTAATCCCAGTTCCAGGAGATCTGATGCCTTCTTCTGACTTCCACAGACAACAGGAACATACATGGTGCACAAGCATGCATGTAGGAAAAACACTTACACACATAAAATAAACCAAATAAAAATCTTTTTTAAAAAATCCATTCTTTTGAAAAAAATTTTCATGAGAAAAAAAAATGTACTTGATTCTGGGGGAACGTTCCACTGTCTAAGTTTATTACATGAGTTGAACATACAGCCTTTTGAACTGCTCTCAAAATCCATTTATGAATATGTCGCCTAATTTTTAACATTGCCATATGTATCCTCATGTAAACTTCAAATTTTCTTTTGTTAATTATAGTCTATATTCCATGTAAGAATATAATAGGGTCTATTCTTCTTTCATTTTATCTGCCCGACTTCATCCATGTTGACACATGACACATAGACACACACCACATACATTCACTTAAAAATATAAAGTAATACGTGTGTGTGTGTGTGTGTGTGTGTGTGTGTGTGTGTGTGTGTGTGTGTGTGTGTAAGATGTCATAATTAACCATCTCTTTGTATTCCTACCTGGTACTAAGAACACAAACCTGAATATTCATTCATAAATATCTCTTTTGTTGCTATTCCTTATAGCTCTTTTCCTCTCTCATACTTTCAAAGTACTCGTTTTGTGTGGCATTCTGAGGAAATTCTCTAGCTCAATTTTTAGTTTCAGTAATTTACGTGTAAGTTGTGTCAACATTTTTATTTAAAAATTTAAAGTCAAATTTAAATTCCTAAGTTCTCTGTTTTATTATTTCTCGTGAACACAAAGCCTTTCCATAGCTCTCTGAATATTTTCTGATCACTCTATTATCTCCAGGTCTTTGATACATTCTCTTCCCATTTTCAGTTGGGTATCTTTCCTTTATGGTGTTGACTTTGTTCACATTGTGGTGTGTCATAATTACATGCTCATCTTTGTTTGAGAATCTCTGTCTGCCAGCTTTTTCATTTACCACTGTCTGTTTTCAGTGATTAATGGGGACAGACAAGTGGCTTGTCTCCTGTGTGTGTGGGCTTTCTAACCCACCTGGCAGTCAGTATATATTGAGACACTGCCCTACCTTTCTGGGTCTAGCACCCACATTCAAGGATTTCGTTTGTGGGTAAACACAGCTGCTATCCACCACTTAGTGCAAGGAGAAAAGAAAAATAAAGGCACAGCTCCAAATGTGGAGTTCCAATTAATAACTCTGATGAGCTCTTTGATTAATAATCCTGATGAATTCCACTTCTATTTCATGTTTCTATTGTCTGTATCTTAAGCTTTGTCTTGTGTTCTTTTCTTTGTTATAGATTTAAATCTATCTTGGTTACAGATTTTATTTGCCATTGTTTGGTAGTACACACACACACACACACACACACACACACACACACACACACACACACACACGTTCAATACCATGGGTTTGGGACAGGAAGGGAAAGAAAATAGAAATTAAAAAAAAAACTCAGACTTTCAATTTTCAGTCATGTAAGTTACTTAAATGTATGTATTAAAATTCATAGCTAACCTTACCTAACAAAACTGTTCACACTATTAACTCTCACGAGGACAGTCAAAATATTGGTAACTTCAAGATTTAAATGACCATGCATCTTCAATATAGAGTCTTTTTACAATACTTTGGACCTCAGGAAATTAAAAATCAGTAAGTGTATGATGCCACCAACAGCATCAACCATCTGTTTTATTCAGCATTGGATATGTCAGAGCCTCAATTTAGTTTGGCAAGTGCTTTATCATTAAAAGCATATTACTACTTCTCCAGTTGCAAAGATGCCAGTACAATTGTAAGAACCTATGGAAGTCTGCGTGCTTGCATAATCATTACGGGCAATGCCTCTCTTCCATGAAAACATATGGAGAAATAAGCTGAAGGATGATTGTATGCATGTGTACACATGTACAAACATGAATCTGTGCAGTAGTAATTGTATTCTTGAGGCCAGGTATGCTGCTGATATTAGCTAACATGAATTAAATACTAACAAGTCTTTTTCCTCCTAAAGGTTCTATCATTGCTCCAGTATTTTGATGAATAATTTAACAAAGTACTCTCTGCCTCAAAACTGCTGATAGTGTTATGATGTGTTTTTCTTTTTTAAAAAAATTGTGTATTTATTTTTAATGAGCACTGGTGTTTTTTGTTTTTTGTTTGTTTGTTTGTTTTGCCTGTGGAAGGATGTTGGGTCTCCTGGACTGTAGTTAATGACAGTTGTGAGCTGCAATGTGGGTGCTGGGAACTGAATCTGGGTCCTCTGGAAGAGCAGCCAGTGCTCTTAACCCTTGAGCCATCTCTCCAGTCTGCATGATGTGTTTTTCAATGCTTTAAATGTCTCCTATCTTATCCTATCCATAAACCAAACCCATTGTTCCCGCCATGATTTTGTTCCCATATGTTCTTGTCTGCATTCTTTTCCTTTCTGAAATCTCCTCTGCTCCATCTCAACCTAGATTGCATCCTGTACCCATTCCAGTCATAGGATATAACATATAAAGTGTGCCTATGTGTGTATGTATGTGTGTATCTCCGGCTCACACAACACAAAAAAATTACCTATATATCTACCACCACTAATGCAAAAACAAGTAACTTGAGATTGAGATAAAAGGGAGAGCAAGCACCCAGTGCCGAACAACTTCTGCAGTAGCTCACGGTGGCCTCTGAGGTTCACAACAGCCAGGGCAAGGCAGACACTGTGAGTTCTGAGGTCATGCATGGGTTAGGTTATGCTCCAACAGGAGAACAGCCATCAGCATCACCAGCTATCGGCATGGAAAAGAAAACTGCTTTGGAAAAGCTAAGGGCCTTGCCCAATGTCCCATGGCTTGTTTTGTTGGAGGGAAATACTGGTCACCTGACTTGCAGGGCTGTTGCTGCAACACCACACTGAGACCAAATACACAAGGAAAACTGGTTGTTATTATGATAACCCCCGGAGAAACACTAATACTTACTCCCTTGTGAGAGACAAGACACTAAGCTGAGAACACAAGACAAATGTTCCAAGGGGATGGTTGGTAGGGCTGCAAGTGTGGAATGACCCATTCCTCCCAAAGCAGGAAACAGTGCAACCTTCAGAAGCACAGGAGAACTCTGCTGCCAGGGGTCAAAAGGCCAGGAAACGAGTTTCTAGAATAATCTTTATGTATACAGACTTAGAAGTGGACTGTTCAGTACTACACTGGACTACGACCAAAAAGATAGATTTTTAAAATTTCCTAGGGCACTCATCCAGGAGAAAACAAAAATTAAGGTCAGGTCTACATGAGCCAGTAATCGACTTCTGGGCCTCTAGATTCATTTATTTGGCTCTGCTGACTGTTTGGCTCAGCATTCCCTTAGCAAGTGTAAAAAACGCTCGAACACCACCACCCTGGGATCCTGTTCAACCAATTCAGATAGCTGTGGCCTTTTAACTCCCATCCAAGTGACTTGGCTTTATACCAACATCATTTCCCCTAGTATAGCCTAAGCTTAAGTGATAGAGTACATGGCCCAGAGAGCCAAGAGTCAAGGTTATTCCTAGTCAAGAAAGGCCTGGTTATTTTCTTAGATAAAGAAACAATGCTCTATCAAGAAGCTTCAATCATTCAATACTATATATTACAAAAGATCCACAACTATAAAAAGAGAATTAGTAAAAATACCACTGTCCATTCTTAAAGCGTCTTTCCTGAGAGATTTAGGCAATTTAATTTTTCTCTTCCAGCCCAATCCCTTGGGAAATAAACTTGGGGTGATTTATTAAAGCGTGCACTTTACAGATATCAAAACATAGCGAGAGGCTCAGACATAAAGTGACTGGGTATCTTGAGAGAACAATCCTTGCTAAGTGACATTTCTTCCTTACAACGCTGTAACAGATACAGAACGTTCATATTTTTCTTGGGTATAGCTGCCTAGAGTCTCCTCGTTTGGATGGCTCCACAGTATTCTGTGGACATGGTCTTATCCGGGTCTCCTGCTCTGCTATCGCCTTCTTTTGCCTTGGACACAGTTCCTTGTTCCTCTGGCCCACACACCCACCTCTGCAAACATCTAGAACTTTCTCAGATGGCATGCTGCCCTGACGCCAGCAAGAAATTCTAACACGCACCCCCACACACACTCCGGTCTCTCAGGCCACAACACCCTCTACACATCTATCTGACCCTACTCTTTTTTTTTCCTAGCGCCAAAGCAACGCCTTGGCTTACCCTGTCTTACTCCTCCCCGACGATCGCGGCCCTCAGTCAGGAATTACAGGATTTGAATCATGGCCCAGGCCTTTTTCTTCCCATAAGATGTGCAGCAGGGCCAAAGAAGTAATGCGTCATAAACACAGGGAAGAGAGGGTGCAGGTAAAAATCTAAGGGCCACACTTCCCTCTAAAGTAACTTTCAGCGAAGGGAAACAAATAAGAAAGCTTTTTGTTGTTTATTTGTTTATTATTTTGGGTGAAGGATATCAAACAGCCTGGATACAAAGGCAGAAATGAAAAGAACCAGGCAGCTGTGTCCCCTGGGTTGCCTGTCAAGAAGTTTGCCTGGGACAGTTTCTGGAGAAATTAACAAATGCAAATAAGCTGGACAGACAGACAGCATCCTGAGCTAGCTAGCAGGATAGCCTATAGCACCTTTCCCTGTGAGGAGGCAGTTCCTCCAAGCAAACAAGGAAGAGGACACGGTCAACATCTGTTTCCTATAACAGCTGGCTGCTGAAAGATGCAGCCTTAAAAAAAATGGCTGAGCTGACAATCCTCAAAAATCCTTCAGTCACAACTGCAAGGACTAAGCAAGCGGGTGACTCCATACAACCTGCACTTTCCATAGCTCTTGGCTGCCTGCTTTTCTTTATGAGGTTGGGGACCAAAAAAAATTCAAAACTTCACGGATTTTTTTCCCCCATTTGATTGACAACTAGCAGCCAGGAATACTGCCGTGTAAGAGACAGCTAACTGCTTGTCCGCTTTCCCTTGCCTTTCTGAATGTCATCTGTGAAGACAAGACTACCAGAGAGGGTACTGGGTGGGGATGGTGGCCAGTCGGGGCAGGATGGAAACACAATTCAGACATAACTCATTAGAATATTGGGGGGGGGGGCGCTTTTGGCAAAATCACATGGTCCGAGAATTCAGTTAGGGGATATTATCATATCTGGAGTTTTATTAATAAAAAAAAAGCAAGCTTTCTAAGAAATCAAATTTTCACCTCCGTATTCTATCAATTCCTATATGAAATTTCCCAATTGGGAAAAGATCATCCACGAATGCATAAGACTCTGTAGATTTAGGAATTGCAAATTTCTGGAATGAAACCCTATCAGAGCTGTGACATCACCGCTGTATACAGACGATGCTTTCAGCTCGGCTAAGCACCAGCTGCTTACTTACCCAGGTGATGTGTCTGAATGACACGAGCCAAACAGAGGACAATTCGGAGGCAAAGACAGACAAGAGAGTTTTCCTGAAAACAGAAGTAAAGGTGGTGAGGTAGAAAGGAAAAAACATGGACTGTTAGCTCATGTGGAGTGCTCAGTCTACGGTAATGGCCGAACAAAAGGAGAGAACACACTCCCTTCCTAGTGGGCTTTTGGTTTGTGTAAGTATAGTGTGTGTGTGTGTGTGTGTGTGTGTGTGTGTGTGTGTGTGTGTGTGTGTGTCAGAGAGAGAGAGAGAGAGAGAGAGAGAGAGAGAGAGAGAGAGAGAGAGAGAGAGAAGTGGGATGATGGGAGGGCAAGATGGAGGGGGTGGGGCAGGATAAGAAAGGCAGAGAGAAGTTAATATGAAATTTGTTCATTTAAGAGACCAGGAAGAAAAAAGTTTCATTGAAAGTTGGATTTTTGTTTGTTTTAATTTGTGGGTGGGCCTGGGGGTGGGGTAAGGGGTGGGGGTGGGGAGTAGTGAGAATATAATTTTAATGAACACAAATCTTGCATAATATTAGCTGCAGACAAGGCCAGCGTCATCTAATTTAGCCCTCACAAGACGACTTGATGTAGAAACTATTGCCACCACATTTCACAGACGAGAAAATACTCAGGAACATGGATGGTCCCAGAATCAAACACAGGGAGTGAGAGTGGACACGAGTCACTAGAGAAGAAAAACTCACTGAAGGAATAATCCACCTTCCATCCAGAATCCCTGCTACGTATCCGGTGATACATTCAGAAAAGGGAAAGCCAGAGGAAGCACAGGCCTGCAAATCCCAGCACGCAGGAGCATTGGAAAGTCAAAGCCAGCCTGGGCTCTGAGTGAGACTGCACCTCCAAGACATAATCAGGTTAATGAAGTCAAACCAAAGGAGAGGAGTTTGACACTAACTTCAGAGAAAACCCTCATGAGTGAAAGACCGCACTGGTAAAAACCAACTCCATGAGAATAACGAAAACCCGTAATGGGGTCGGAGTCAACACTCGCTTTGGCTGGGCAGGATCAGGACAGCATTGATCCAGCCATTCCCTCCAGTCCTGTAGGAATCATACTTGCTTTTAAGGAAGTAAGGAGGACACAAGGGGCCCTCCTGTCTTTCATCTGAACTACACAGTGTTGTCTTGCTAAGTACAGCCACCATAGCTCCCTAGAAAGGAGCCTAGAGAATAAGCACTCTGGAAATATTTGCCGAATGACTAATTAGAAAGAGGAGATCTTTGTGGGAAGGTTCTAGATGGGCTGGACATGAGAGGTATGCAGAAGTCAGCACTGAAGCAGTTAAAAGAAGGAAGAAGCAGGGCTATAGCATCAGGAGTCTGAACAAGGGTTTGATCTGCAAAACTGCATAAACATGAGAGTGACCGGAAAAAAAGAAAAATGGATGGTGAAAGCAGCCACAATAATAAGTAAGACACTACCTCATTCAAGTTTTTGGGTAAGGTCAAAGTATTCACGTTTTGTCAAGATTTCATCCTATGAATGTAATCCTAAGGAAAAAGATCAACACGTGTAGACTTTGAGTGGCACAGATAATAATGATGAAGACAGAAGATGATGTGTGGGAACACTTGCTCTTGTGTGCACTGTGCAAACTGCTTCCTATGTCCTGTACACTGCATAAACATACATGTGCCCATTACCTCACATCTCCTTCTCACAGGGCCCTTCATCAAGTCTAGCCCCTGTGTCGTATTGCCTGTGAGATGACAACAGTATCTATTTCTCCATGAACTCTCAATGATAAGTGAGAGTGACTGAGGGAGAGAACAGGAAGGGAGAAACAGGTGTAGAAAGTCTAGAGTCCTGATTCCACATAAAGATAGGCAGAACCACCCTACTGTTGCTCTGCTAACTGGACCTGCTGTGCCTTTCAAACATGTATGCTTGTGATCATAGATCGGTGTTGCTGGCTTCAGCCAGCTTTGGTCAGAGCACTGGGTGGCAGACTCATAACTGGTCAAGGTGCTCCAAATAGGTGACTATGGAACACTTGGCACTAAAGGAGACATCTCTACCATCCCATCCAAGGCTCATGCAAGAGGAGGTGAAATGAAGGAGCGCACTAAAGAGCCCGTGTGTTGTAGAACACTGTCTTCTGGGCATGAACGGTCCCTGCGCTTATGAAGAACTTACAGCAGCTGGGATTACCTGCACAGGACTGATCCACTCAACACGCCCTCCCGGATGGAGAGTGGCTCACAGGCCCTAGCCCTCCCTGAGGAGTTACTGGCAGTTCGCAGTTGCTGTGGAAGTGAGGAGGCATTCTTCAGTGATGTAGCCACTGATAAGATGCCAAAGCTCTCCTAAATAGCCCCTTACCCAAGCTCATATAAGCAACCGAAGCTCACTGGGTCATTAAAAAAAGAGAGAGAGAGAGAGAGAGAGAGAGAGAGAGAGAGAGAGAGAGAGAGAGAGGAGGGTGGGTTGGGAGGGGGAGGCTGGAGGGACAGGAGGAGGGAAGAGGGGGATCTTTGATTGGTATGTAAAATGAGTAAAAAAAATTTTCTTAAAAAAATTTAACTGCCGGGCGGTGGTGGCGCACGCCTTTAATCCCAGCACTCGGGAGGCAGAGCCAGGCGGATCTCTGTGAGTTCGAGGCCAGCCTGGACTACCAAGTGAGTTCCAGGAAAGGCGCAAAGCTACACAGAGAAACCCTGTCTCAAAAAAACCAAAAAAAAAAAATTTAAAAAAAAGAAAAAGAAGTCAGTTTCTATAGAAAAAAAAAGAAGAGAAAAAGGGCTGATTGAGAAGAGGGGGAATCAACAGAAATGGGAAAGGGGCAGGAAGGAAGGACCAAAATATTTTGTACAGTGGTACACAAATGTCACAATGAAACCCATTATGATATACAATTAATATATGCTAATAAAAGCCGGGCGGTGGTGGCGCACGCCTTTAATCCCAGCACTCGGGAGGCAGAGGCAGGAGGATCTCTGTGAGTTCGAGGCCAGCCTGTTCTACAAAGTGAGTTCCAGGAAAGGCACAAAACTACAGAGAAACCCTGTCTCGAAAAACCAACAAAAAAAAAATATATATATATATATATGCTAATAAAACCACAGGTACAACCAGTGCCGCCTGGCAGGAGTGACAGGTAAGATGCAAAGGACAAGCTATTGTGACCAGTAACAACTGAGCTGGCCCATCCTACCGCCAGGCTGTCCTGCGATCTTTACGTCATCATTTCTCCATGACTTCAGTCATGACTTTGGTTTGTCCCCATTCATTTTATTATTTTCCAAATTTTCATCAATTTCCTACAGGCATAGTCAGTACATAGTGAATAAAGTAAAGGTTTACCTTTATCACCAAGCCTATAGGGGCTGGGTCTTACTTAGACTTATTCTCAGCCCTAGACACACTGTGGGTAATCACTATGTATGAAGGAACTGATGTGAATGAAAATCACAAAACAGAAATGAACAATAGCATAGCACTATGTATCTATCTATATATAAACATATATATAGCACATATATATGATATACTCACATATATACAAAGCATGGATCAGTTATATGTACAAACATAGTTTGTTATTAAAATGACCTGAGGTGACTGTCATTAAACTTAGCTCCATTAATCACTATTATTTCCATCTCAAGCCATTTCTCCTTACTAAATAAGGAAGACAATAGTTCATATCTTTTTTATTTTGAAACAGTAAGACATTTAACTTAAGGTTGGGAAGTGGGGTGATCAAAAGCCTTGGAATGTTCTGAAAAGGTAGAGGAAGGTTCTGCAAGCTGGTGGGGAGGAACAGGACATGCCATTCTCCTGAGTCAACCCAGGATGAAGACAACCGCCTGTGTCTTCCTCATAATACTTCACTCCGTCCTTAGCTCTCATCAACTGCCTACCTTTATCATCTACCTTCTTGAGTTTCTCCCTTGAATTTAGCATTTTCCCGACACTGACAAACCGACGGAACTCCAGTGACCCTATCTCTGAGCAACCACGCACTGCTGAATGTCATCCCATAGTGATCCTGAAACACTCAATTCTTTCCCCCTGAGATTAGGAACACTTGGTCAAGCAGTTCCAAGGAAACTTGATTTCACTGTTAGAATTCTCCCTAAATGCCCAGCACCTTACATTGAGATGATTCCCTTGGTACCCAGAATATACTTTAAAACCCAGGAAAGCTGTATTTTCTTTATATGTGCTAGCCCAGCTTCTCACATGATCCTTCCGGGGTCAGACACAAAAGAGTTTTCAATAAATAAGCATCAAAAAAAAAAACTGTGAAACAGAGTATACAAATTGTACCTCTACGTTTTTCAATGGAAATGGGGTTGTTAAAGTTGAGGGAGGAAAAATAATCTATGGTTGGGCCAGAAATTTGCTCTTCCACACAAATACATGCATAGACCCAAGCATCATTAGTCTGGAACTAGCCTACTGCTCCAATCCCCAAGGTTCTGTCTTTACCTATGTTGTTCAACCTCCTAACAGTAAGTTAGGAATGAAAACATGCCACCAAACCCTGGGGGATCCTCTCCATCGTAATGTTCATCTCGTCAATTGTCAGGGCACAGTTTGGTTAAACCTCCTTGAGAAAAAACATACTCCTCTCCGACATAACCCTAGTCCTCCAACTTCATCTCTCATTACCCTCAATTTTAACGGCACACGGTCAATGTTAACTTCAAGCATTCATTTTTCCTAACTGTCCAGAAACATTCACTATTTATTTCACCCAAATAAACATCTTATACAATAAATCCCTTGCCAATTCACAACGGTTTCTTATACCTGATGAATGTTCAATAAAGGTTTTTTTTTTTTTTAATCTAGCCTAATAATTAAAACCAAGAGAATTTTCAAACCACACCATTAGATTCTACTGATTTTTATATTAGGATCTCTGACTGCAAAATGTCTACAAATAATATTGTCACTGGGAGAGTAACTAGCAGAAACCAAAGCATGATTAAAAATGTTCAATCTATTAGAAAGCAGTTTAATAACATTTTACACAGAAGTTATTTCAAGGATCTTTATGTTTTACTGCTTGCCAGCTTTCTAGCTAAGATCAACATTCATGTTCCTAGGATTTTATTGTCAAATGGTAGCACCAAGCATCTTAAGAGAAACCTGTAATTGCTCAATCACAGACACTTCTCAGTATTGATGCTGAAAAAGTCACTGTTAGCTGTCACACTGACGGACACCTGGGAAGGCCAGTCAACCCTTTATTGAACAATATAAGAAGGCATCAATCATTAATAAGATGGCATAATGCTGAGTGTTTCCATTCCACAGCACTAAAAATGAGTCACAATTAGAAATGACCTTGACAGAGAGGGAGAAGAAAATAACAAAAAGCAGGGTAAGGTCACCATCACACAGTAATTAAGAAGACAGAAGAGACCTTTGGAAGTGACTAAACTCCCCGATATCATACTGAACTCTGGCACTCGGCATTTTCTTGTGCCGTTAAGAGAATTTAGTAGGTTCATTGGATTGACTGATTTCTTTGTTAATCTATTTGCATGGGTTAAGACCCTGCCTGACATAAAACACAACCCAAAAAATGCCAGACAGAGAGTGTAGTGAAAGACTGACTGATGTATGCTTTGGGGTACAGCCTATCCAATAAATGTGCCCGGCCAGCAAAGAACCATTGGCAAAGATTTATTATCGGAACAAATAGATTCTAAAAAGCCTGACTACAATCGAACCCGCAGTAGAAATTCACACTTAAATACAATTCTTTGCCCTATGTAGCTCCTTTCGTTCTCTACTTTTTAAGATTCTTTCCCTAAGTTTCCTTTTAGAATAATTAACAAGTAAAAGCAATGATATAGCATTTGTTGTTTTTAGAATGTAGTCCTTTCATTTACACAAAAGAAATTGAAGTTTATACTACTTACACCTCTAGGATAACTGCTAATCCATATGTAAAGGGATGGAAGTATTACTATAAAATATATCATTAAGAAAAAAGTAAAAATCAATCACCTGGAACAAATTATCACATTTTAATTACATGTAATACATGAACAGCAAACTTGTAAAGTCAAGGGCAGATGTAGAGAAGATTGTAAAAGTTATACCTCCAAGTTCTTTTACATTCAAGATGGCATTCTGGAATGGCACTGCCTTTATACTAAAACCTAAAATTAGAAAACAGAAAGAGAAGAATTAGCAACTCGACTTTTACATTGAGACACTTAAGATGGTCAGATCCTGTGTTTGGAGAAAACTAAGCTTGCTCTCCATAGCTCATATTTGTATTAGAAACATCATTTCTAAGATAAAATAGCCTTATATTATCTTCCACTATTTTGAAACATCACTGAATATTAGCCAAATACAACACTATCCCCTTCCCTTCGAAATATTGCCCTCTTTCTTTAGCATATGATTACGTAAATTTTTAGTAAATAGAAGAGACAGCCAGAAAAATAAGAAATTTCAAAGAAAATATTGAATCTAATTCTTAATATATTACACTTTTTTCTTATATATAGGAACTAGTGATTAAAACACTTAAATACCTTATATTTGAATTTTCTTGTATTTGTTAGTATTTCATCTAGGGACCCAATAATATTTACTTAACTTACATTTTTCTTTAAAAGTAAAACTATAAATAATGATTCATACAGAAGTAAGTTTGACAAAGCATGTCATAAAACACTGATAATGTTTAGAGAATATAGTTCTGCCTCTAATAATATATTCAGGGCTTCACTACTCATACTGAAGGCAATCAATATAGATGGAACACATAAGAAAGTACGTATATAGGTGCACACGGACGCACGCATGCGTGAGCACACACACACGTGCAAACACTGGATATTTCTGAAATCAGTCCTGAGAAACTAGACTAGCAATGGCTTGAGAGCACTGGAGACCTGGAGCCTGCAATGGACTCTCTTGTTTCAAGTGAGTACCTCTGCCATGTGCTTGTTTTCTTTTCTTATTGAAATTCCTTGTGGTGATATCTTGTTTGTACTCTTAACAAATAAAGCTTGCCTGAAGATCGGAGGGCAGAGCCAGCCACAGAGTTAGCCACAGAGGTCAGGCAGTGGTGGCACACATCTTTAATCCTAGCACTCAGGAGGCAGAGGCAGAGATCTGTCTGGATTTCTGTGAGTTCAAGGCCACTCTGGATGACAGGAGATCAATCCCGTCTAAAAGAGAAACAGAGCCAGGCAGTGGTGGCACACACCTTTAAATCCAGCACTTGGGATCACACACCTTTAATCCCAGCACTAGGAAGGTTGAGACAGGAAGTGATATGGCTGGGCACAGAAAGGAATACAAGGCGGGAGGAGACAGGAACTTGCTCTCTTTCAGGGTGAGGAGTTGGTGAAGTAAGAGGTGGTGGCTGTGGCCTGCTCTGCTTCTCTGATCTTGCAGCTTTCACCCTGATATCTGGCTCCGGGTTTTTATTAAGACCAATTAGGACTTGGGCAGCAACTCCCACTAATTTTTTAAAGCTAATTTTTCAGTAGTTTCGGGGTACAGTTTTAACATGAGCAATTACAAAGAAGTAGTTATTTTCCCACAAACTTACCAGTAAAAGACATACTTTTCACTTAGAATGTCACGATTGATAATGGGGAAAGTGAAAAGCTCTAAGAGACATACTGTAGGTAAGAACAATTACATGGCATTACTTTGCCTTCTTTTTAGCCCGGCCTATCTTTTGTATTCTTTCTCTCCATGTTCTCCCAGCACTTTGATAAGCTATAAACTACATTCCATTCATTATAATTATTATTATCATCTCATATATTACATCCTGAACAGTTCCCCCTCCCTCCTCTCTCCCTTTTCTCTCTCCCCACTTTTCCTCTCCCCCAGATCATCCTGTGGGGAATGTCTCCCCGCAGAAACAAGCAGATCTCCCAGGGACATCAACCAAACACAGCATAACAGGCTACGATAAGATGAGGCACGTACCACCACATCAAGACTGGACCAGGCAACCCAGTAGGAGGAAAAAGGTCCCACAAGCAGGCAAAAGAGTGAGAAACAGCCCCTGCTCCCTCTGTTAGGAATCCCACCAGAACACCAAGATACTCAGCCATAACATAGATGCAGAGGACCTAGATCAGACCCCTACAGGCTCCCTGATGCCTGCAAGCCCTCATGAGTCCCAGCCAATTGATTCCGTGAGCCATGTTCTCTTGGTGTCCCTGACCCCTCTGCTTCCTTCAAGCCACCCCCCCCCCCCCGTGGGAGAACTCCCCAAGCTCCCCCTAATGTTTGGCTGTGGGACTCTGCATCGGCTCCCATCAGTTCCTGGATAAAGTCTCTCTAGTCTCCTTGATGAGGATTCTGCTAGGCTCTGCTCCCAGAACACTCTGCAGGCAGGACAAGCTGTAGGTTTTGTGGCTGGGTTGATGTCCCAATCCCTCCTCCACTTGGGCCCATGCCTAGTTACAGAAGATGGCCAGTTCAGGCTCTGTGTTGCCCGTTACTAAGAGTCTTTGCTAAGGTTACTCTTGTAGATTCCATGGAGTTTCCACTGCACTGGAGCTCCACCTCGCCTCCCCACCACGACTCCCAATTCCATTGTTTCTCCCAGTACCCCTCACCACTGGAACCCTTTTGTTCTCACCATCACACACCCCAGTCCACTGGTGAGATCGATTCTATTTCCCCTTCCCAGGGAGATCCTTGCATCCCCCCTCGTTACTGAGCTCCTCTGAGTCTGTGGACCGTAGCATGATTATCTTTTACTTTACAGCTAATATCCACTTATAAGTGAGTACATACCACTGGGCTACCTCACTCAGGATGATTTTTTTTTTTTTACATTCCATCCATTTGCCTGCAAATTTCATGATGTTATTGCTTTTAACAGCTGAGTAATACTCTATTGTATAAATGTACCACATTTTCTTTATCCATCCTTTGGTTGAGGGACATCTAGGTTGTTTCCAAGTTCTGGCTATTACAAATAATGCTGCTATGAGCACAGTTGAGCAGGTGTCCTTGTGGTACTTGATGTCGAACATCCTTTGGGTATATGCCAAGGAGTGGTATAGCTGGGTCTTGAGGTAAATTGATTCCCAATTTTCTGAGGTACGGCCATATTGATTTCCAAAGTGGCTGTACCAGTTTGCACTCCCAACCAGCAATGGAGTGGTGTTCCCCTTACTCCACATCCTCACCAACATGAGCTGTCAATTGTGTTTTTTGATCTTGGTCATTCTTACAGTCCATTTTTCAGACAGCATTTGATAATAGTTGAAGAAGTGACTTTGGAATCAGACAGAACTAGACTTACATTCCTGTTTTTCCAGTGTGGGCAACTTACTAGCCTTAGTTTTCTCATTTGTAAAGTGGGAACGGCAGCATCTACTTCAGTCTTGTCATAGAATGACATGATGTAAGGTACTGGGTCTATTACAGGTTAAAGGTGCAGAAAGTCACTGAATCTTTATATGAGAGAGAGAGAGAGAGAGAGAGAGAGAGAGAGAGAGAGAGAGAGAGAGAGAATCCCCGGTGCTGAAATATCGGTGTGTACCTGGGCCTGCAGCAAAGCCTCTCCAGGTGTCTGGCCTCTGGGAAATCAGGGACAGTCAGTGCCAATCACAATACTCCTACAGGCACCAAAATTCCCCTGCAGGAGATTTGGATGCTTGGATATCTCTACCTACCTCACATGGATATTGTCTGGATTAAACGGCAATGATTGTGAAATCCTGGCAACAAACGGCCTCTGCAGATGCTAAACAGTCTATTAGTGGTTATGTTTAAGACAACTCTCGAGAATGGATTTTCCAGAGAAGCAGGGCAGGTCCAAACTTTGATAAAGAAAGTTATGGAGCACACCAGTAATGTTTAATTGGCTTTGATTCTTAAAAGTTGACAACAGGCAGGGACTCAAAAGAGAACCAATATTCTTCCAGAAATGGCCACAGCCATATGCAAAATGCAATGTTAGACATGTATTAATCCAATAGGCAGGTAATGTGATTGTTACTATCTTTAATTCTTTGCAGATCCTCATAATACACTAACTACAAAAATATCAACTGTTCATGTTAAGTAACCAAGTAATCTTATTTATAGGCATACAAATGTTTCTGCAGAATACTCATAAATGCTTTCTCCCAGAATGAACACGTGTAGCTAGATTTATACTGCAAATATATTCATGGTCTCCCATACTTCGGTCTCCATATTATTCTTATATTCAACTACAGTAATTGCTGCTCAGAAAACGAAGTCTAGATCATCAATTCAAAAAACAAGAAAATGAACTTTTCATGGAAGAGAAAGAGTATTTCTCTATTTTGGTAATTCTAAATATTTGCGAAGACTAAGCAGGAAAACTAAAAGGGTAAAGGAACATTTTCAGTTCACAGACGTCCAACCAAGAAGAAATGAAAAACCACACTATATGTTATTTCTGTTTACAGTGGGTTGGGTAAGATGAAGAGTTAATAAAATTAGTAGGGTAAAAAAAAAAAAAAGTCAAACCATCAAAAACTGTCCAAGGATTGCTTTAAAAAATGAAAGCATGGGCTATAGAGTCTAAAAGTCTAGGTTCAAATCTTGACTCCATCTATTACTAGCTGTTTGAGCCTTGTCTGATTTTTAAAAAATGCATGTTCCTCCAGATTCCAATGCTGCTAAGGATCTTTACCCATTACCTAGTTTACCTGCTGTGACGACCCCAATGGCACCATCAGTACACTGTCCCAAGAAGAAAATGAAGCGAGGTGCTACATGGAATACTTGAACCTAGATCTTGCCTCTAGAGCCCTATAGTGAGTGCTTCGACTCCTGCAGGTACCAGGGAGCAGGTAGACTCACACTGATGTATTTACTATTGAGCTAGGGATGCTGGCTCTGACTGGGCAACATGTGTGACCAATAAACCCACACATTTATTTTCCTTTGTGTCTACTAATAATTTGACATGAGCAACCCAAATTAATTTTTTCAAAGTTAAATAATATTGCTTTTTTTTTAACTGAAGCAAAAATAATAGCATGAGTTTAGAAAGCTCTTCTTGCTAGACACTATTAATAAGACCTGGAACTCAGGAAGAAAGTGGTAACTTCCAACTGACTGGGCCCTGACAGCATGAAAACCTCCTGCTTCTGCAAACTCTGAGTCCTCTGATTGCTTCCCTAGGAGTCTGTGCTGATGTGACAAGACACTCCCTCAGAGTGCTCAAACTCACCAGTCACAGTTTCATACAGCTTTGGCCTTAAATTATCAACTACAAAATGAGCAGACTGGATTAGCTCTTTAAGATTTCCTCTAAAATTAGGGTTCCATTATTTATAGTCAACACGAAGGAGGAAATAATAGTAACAGCTGAGTCAAATCTTAATGGCCTCTGTTTGGCTGAAGACCTCAAGGGTAGGTCTCCCTGGGCACCATTCAAATAGCAGGATAGCTGAAGCCTTAGTTGCCCACTCATTTTTTCCTGGCATATCAGAGCTACATGAGTAAAACTGAAACCTCCCCTAAGATTTTACCCCACAAATTTTAATAAATATATGACTTGGTAACTCTTTGGGGAAATAATTGTTTGCTTAGCCTCTCCATCAATGTTTTGCAATCCCTAAATCTAACAAAACCTGTAATACAGGGGAGATGAATTTGAAAGTTTTGTACAGGGAAAGCATTCCTGGAATTGTAACAAAGCTAGTTTGGGGAGGAAGGTCAGTCTATTTTTATTCATCATGTGTTACACATAAATGTTTGACTTGGGCCTACACCCCAGTTCCTTGTCTCCCCCTCCCCCAAGCCTGCACAAATGCACTCCGATACTTAACGTGTGCTTCTGGAATTCCTGGATCCCTCTAAAGACTGAAGGGAAAGAAAGGCATGCCAGAGATCTGGTGGTCTCGACCAAGACCAAAAGCATTATTTATGCCATGACAGCTTTGTGATGTTTGGACAAAAATCCAGCAAAAGTCTTCTCAATAGGATTTCAACATCATAAAAGGAAATTTAATCTACTGGCATTTATAAAGCACAATCCTTTAGCAGATACCAAAATTTACTGTTGAACTTGTTCCTCTGGTTAACCCGTGTGTAGCTAATACTGCAGTGATTTTAAACACTTCATTCAACTTCTTGGGAACGTTTTTCTGTCTTCCTTTCAAACCGTCACCATCTTTGGCCACTGGCAATTTTTCAAGAGCAAAAATATACATGTATAGGTATAGATCCAGAAAGAGATTTTCAACTTTTTTTTTTTCAATTCAAAGTACTTAGTTTTCTCTCGATAGTTCTTGAGCTTTGTCAATACATTATTCTAAGTCTTTGGATTCCATTCTTCTGGCTCAAAAATGAAAAAACAAAGTGAATAATCTACAGCTTACCAACCGCTCTTAACAAACTCACAGTAGGTCCACAGGCAAGGAGCTCACTCAGACAGAACTCGCTTTTGTTTGCAGACCTCAGGAGAAGCTGCCCAGCTTCTCTCTCTCTCTCAACCGCTCCTGCTTTCTGGAGGGTTTCTTGGCCCTTTGAGTTTTGACAACTTAAGTATCTTTTAAAAATTATGTCAAAGCTGAAAGATGGTTGAAGTTAACGATCCAATAAAATTTGGATTCCCTTTCTTCCTGGAAAAAGAGCAGGCATGCTTTGCTGAAACTGGGTGGACCTGCCCTTCTCAGGGATTGCTATCAATTCCTAAGAAACCCAGGCTTAACAACGACCCTCTTCTTAATTGTTGAAAACAACTATTTCATCTTAATTTGATTTATATTTTCAAGACATTATAAAACAGAGAAGTAATTTAGAACAATAAAATTTCCTCATACCACATCAACAAAGCACATTATTATTATTTTTATATATTCATTCCCAGTTTACATTCAAATACATGTTTCTATAGCCTAATTTTTAAAAATGAATGTGAACTTAACTTTTTCATTTTCTTTAACAGAAGACAATATATATTTTCCAGTCTCAACCATTTCAATTGAGGTTCCAAAACTTATTTATTAACAAGCTCCCTTGCTTTAGGGCATTTACATTGCTTTAAAGTTTCACTTATAAACAATGTTGCAAGGAACTGCCTTAAAGACATAGTTTCTTTTACATTAGTAACTTCTGACAAATTGCCAGTTGTGCCTGTGTTGGGCCTGTTATTTCTTTCTATTTCTTACTATGTTGAGAATTTTTATAAGAAATCGGTGTTGGAAATCTCCTCAGGGATTTTACAGTTTTTCATTTATAGATACTGAAAATTAAATTTATTTTCTTTTTGATGGCAGTGAGGATAGAACCTGGGGTTTGGCATGTGCTAGACTAGACAAGCACTCAACTACTGAGGTATAGGCTTAGCCCCAGACTGAAGTTTTCATGTAAAACCAACATTGCATTCCTAGGATAGATGTAACTTGGTTATAACATCCTACTGATATGCCGTTATATTTGATACTGTTAGATTTTGTTATGAATTCTTGCATCTGTGTGCATGCGGGATGAGTAATCTGCAGTCTTTCTGTAATGTCATTATCTGATTTTAGTTCAGGTTAAAGCTGGTTTTACAAGGAAATGTAAAGTTTTCACTCCCCTTCAATCTTCTAGAAAATACAGAAAACTGACATATTTTTTTCTTTGCCGACACTCCCTTCCCCCCCAATAAAATGTTTGGCAGGATCCATCAATGATGCCAACTCCAGGTGTCCTTAACTAGGTTTCCAGTTTCTTTAGTACACAAAGAAATATCAGGATTCTCTGCTTCTCGACTGTGACTGGAAGGTTTGCCTTTCAAAGAAGTGTCCGCTTCATCCAAATGATCAAACTCACTGGCAGAAAGCTGCTGTAAATAGTCTCTTCTTACCCTCTGAATTCTTAAACAATGTGTATTGGTCTGTCACTTGTAAAGTACTGGCAATTTACATCTTTTAAAATTCTTCCTGATCTGGGTAGCTAAGCCCTGTCAATTTTATTCGTCTTCTGAAAACAGAAATCAGTTCCTGGTTTCATGCATCCCTTCTATGCTTATTTAGCTTCATTGGTTTTTACTTCTATCTTTATTATCTCCTTTCTTCTATTTAGAATTTAACTGATGGTTTTCTTTTACTTTCTCTTTGAAGAAGCTATGACCATTGATCTGTGGTTTGCTTTCTTTTTCTTTCTTTCTTCGTTTGAGACTTGTTTATCTTTCTGAGTGTTTTGCCTGCATGTCTGTCTGTGTACCACATGCATGTCTGTCTGTGTACCACATGCATGTCTGTCTGTGTACCACATGCATGTCTGTCTGTGTACCACATGCATGTCCAGTGCTAGATGAGGATGGTGGATCTCCTAGAACTGGAGATATGGATGGTTGTGAGGTGCCATGTGGGTGCCGGGAAATGAACCCAGATTCTCTGCAATAACAAGCATTCTTAACCTCTGAGCCATCTCTCCAGCCCCGAGTCCCTTCATTTCTAATACCAATGCTCAATTCTATAAATTTCCCCCAAAGTCCTGCTTTGGGAGCCGGGGGGTAGAGAGAGGAGAAAAGGGAAACTGTGGTCAGGAAATAAAATAAAGAAAGTAAATTTTTAAAAAATACAAATTAAAAAAAAGAGGCATATCACAAATTCTGATAAGTTGTCATTTGGTGCAAAATGAGTTATAGTTGCTCTTTTGAGATTTCAATCCAGACGCTGGCAAGAAGCAAGTTAATTTTCAAATATTTGGAAACTGTCTCCTAAGGATGTTTTGTTAATGACTTTTAATTCAATCCTACGATAATGGCAGGCCCTTAGTCTGGGGACCACATATAGCCCACACTTAACTTAAAACATTGTAAATTTTGTGTGTGTGTAATATTTGGGGGTTTCTCAATCAACTCCGTTTTGTGGTTCCTATGCATGAACTTTGCAGATAACAATGTTTAAGGGCTGGATTAATCCTGTTATACTCTGAAAACATATTTAGTATTACTAGAGTCAATCTAAACTAATTGACATTTGTTTTATGTATTATAGTAGATAATTATTTAATTTAGTACATGTTCAAAGGCACTTGGGAAGAATGGAGGTCTGCTGTGGCTGGGTGGAGTGATATGGAAAAGTTATCCAGGTCATGTTGGTGGACAGTGTTGTTCAAGTCCATTATATCTAGGCTGATTGCCAGCCCCTAACTATCCATCGGTGGAAGAGAAATTTCTCTTTTTAGCTGCGGGTTTGTCTACTTCACTCTGATGTTCTATCATGTTTTGTTTTGTTTATTTTGAAGATCTAGTGTTAGATACTTAAGTACTCAGTTTTCTTGATTAAAGTGATCCCTTCATCACTATGAAATAAACTTTGTTGTTCTCTGTACTATTCTTTGCTCTGAAGTTTACATTGTCTGACACTGATACAATCACTCTAATTTTTTGTTTTATACTATTGGACTTCTATATTTTCTATTCATTTACTGCAAGTAATTTGTGTTTATATTTAAAGTTTGTTCCCTAAAGTCAACCCTCAGTTGAATCGTTCATTTTTTTAAACTTGGTCATAGCCATTCAGCCTTAATTGAGGAGTTTAGGTCATTTACATTTAGTAGTTGTTGGTGAGGTTTGAGTATACTGCCTTGCTACTTGCGTCCAGTTTGTTTCCTCTGTCCTTGTTTCCTTTCTCATTGCTCCTCGGCCTGCTTCCTCACTGGGTAATTTGCCTGATACTGTTTTGTCTGCGTTGTGCTTTTAACTTTTTTTAAAATGTTTTCATTGGGAGTAACTGTTTTTCATTTGTTTTAGGAGGCTAAATCAGTTCTGGTTATTATATTTGGATGAGAATCAGAAAACATTAATCATTCATGTTCTTTCTAGCCTTCCTTGAACCCCTTCAGACTTTCCTTTATTCTCAGGTGACTATGCCTACACACATCTATAAGAATGCTCACATGAGACCGGTCCTTATTGAAACAAAAGTCCATTAACATTTTTTCTTTCTTTTCTTTCCTGAAAAGGTAGTTTATATGTAACCTTACAAAGAACCAAGTAGTAATGATTAGAGTCTCATTACCATTTCTTATATACTACTTTCTCATTCTCTGGGTGGTATCTATCCTAATAATCTACTAAAACGGTTCTATTGGTATCATTATTTATCATATTGCTACCATAACCAAGGGCCTTCTTTCAGACTTTCAACTTGACTTTTGATTTTTGATTTCTTGGTTGTAACTGACTTATATGATATTATATAGAAATGCCTGGATTAAGATTCTTTAACAAGGGGGCTGGAGAGATGGCTCAGCAGTTAAGAGCACTAGCTGTTCTTCCAGAGGTCCTGAGTTCAGTTCCCAGCAACCACATGTGGCTTACAACCATCTCTAGTGGGATCTGATGCCCTCTTCTGGCATAAAGTTGTACATGCAGCTAGAGCACTCATATTCTTAAAATAAATAAATAAATAAATCTTTTAAAAAAGGGTGGGAGGGCAGTGGTGGCCACACATGCCTTTAATCCCAGCACTCAGAAGGCAGAGGCAGGTGGATCTCTGTGAGTTCCAGGCCAGCCTGGTCTTCAGAGTGAGTTCCAGGACAGGCTCCAAAGCTACACAGAGAAACCCTGTCTCGAAAAACCGAAAAGATTCTTTAAGAACCACAGGCACAGGGATATAAGTTCTCAAGGGTAGGGTGTTCTTCTGACTTGTTAACTGACGCAGTGTTACTGTCTGACTCTGTGGCAGACACAATGAAGTACTCAATGTGCAATGGATGAAGGAAATGTAGCCAGTGCTCAGCACCCCTTCCCCCTACTCATTATTTCTAGACAATCTCATTCAAAGCCACGCTCCCGTGGTCCCCAGGTCTGTACCTGTGGCTCTCAGCTCCTTTCCACCTGCTATTCCAGCATTTCAAACATCACTAAATGTCCCACTACACCAACCTTCTCATTTCTCTTTTACTCTAAAACTGCCTGTCACGGTTTTTCTACTTTTTTATATGATGTTCCCCAAACAGCAAGGTAGAAAACTGAGTCATTACTGACTTTTCTTTTTCCATCACCCAATATGACTGCCACTTTCACAGTATCGATTACATGTGTTCCTAACTCACCATTTTATTATTATTATTATTATTAAATTATTATCCCAGTTGGTTCATCTTTCCATATTACAGGTATCCAACAGCTTTTCCATTCTCTAGCCTGGACACCAGCACTTCCGACATCCCTGTACCGTGAACCTTGACCAGTAAGACAGACTTTTCTCTGAATCATGTTTTAGATCCCAAATATCCTCGTCCCATTAGTCATGGCTTGGAATCCTAACCATCAAGTAAAGTACTTCTCAAATACAATGTTCACTCGGAAGCCTACTTTGATCTCCCAAGCTAGAAATCGCATGTCACTTTTATGCCCACACCATCAAGTATAACATACATCACAGTATCTTAGCACAGGACCTGGCACAGAAAAAACAAGTGGGAATAATTTTACGGCTTGAAAACTTCTCTTCCAAACCCAGGACAAACTTCTTGATGGCAGGGACCTCCAAAGAGGCCTCCAAAAAGGCACCGGGCCAAGCTCAAGATAGCTGCAACTCATAGAAGTTTGATATCCAAAACATTAGCCAACTTACTATCTAATTCATCAGAAAGTCAGCTAGCACAAATGTTATGATTTGGTTCCAGGAAAAGGAAAATATAAATTACTTAATAATTTAATGAAAACAAATATAGGACACATTATAATTTACAAATAAATTACAAAATTATTTGCAGATAAGTTTTACATGGTAATTCAAAACTGCTCTTCCAGAAATAGTGCTAGATGATGACTGATAAGTGAAGAAAATGATACTTTTTGTTGTTCTTACGGTTATTTTGGAAGTTACTTTGCTTGAAAGACTTTATGAAGCTAATAGTGTTTCAATAACTTCATAGCACATTATTCAAAGGATTTACACTTTCAGAGACAACCACTAAGCATAGGCTTATATCAGAAATCTGAGGTCTGAGATATCACTGAATTTCACTTGAAATTCTTATTTGGCATCCTATCTCTGTGTCTAGCTATGTTAAATGAACATATCACTATACCTTACTCAGGTGATTTAAAAACAGAATACAAAAAAAAAAAAAAAAAAGCAATGATTCTTACCTATCAAAGAAGATATTACGAGGCTCACAGAGGGTAGTTTAGGTAAACACACTAAGTACATTAAATCTATTGTCATTTGCTTATTCATTCAACAAATGTCTACATCCATGTCCAAACTTCGTGCCAACCTCTGTTTATATGATGTCAGGTAAGACATGCTGTCTGCCCTGGGTAGTTTAGGAAGACCTGAGGGGTGGGCAGGCATGTGAACAAGGCAGTTGACAGTCACAGGCTGGAGGACTATGGAGCTGGGGTAGGGGTGGGGGCGTTAGGGAGGGAGGACTCGGGGCTGTCTATGGGAAAAGGGGGCTCCTCAGGAGTGCTGTGCAAAGTGGCTATGCACCAGGTCCATGCTCACCCTCTGCAAATTTGTCACTAATTCCTATGGACACCGCTTCACCCACCCTTTAGTCAAGGCATGCATATACACACACACACACACACACACACACACACACACACACACACACACACACATATTTCTTTAGAGACCCATTGTCTTTTTAAATCTACAATTCTAAGATCTAAAAAGTTCTTGAAATCTTCACGTTTTTTTTTCTAACTTAGTTTTCTCTCAACCTGAGCTGAACTGATGTGAAGTTCCCAATCACCAATATTTTTCCTACTTAAGAAACCCTGGTGAATGATTTCATCACCCACCCATCAGCTAAGCCAGAAACTGAGTCACAGTTGGCTCTTCTTCCTCTTCCAAAGCCAACTGATTTCCAAGCCCTGCCAATTCCCTCAAACGCTCTTCTAGCCATTCTACGTTCTCCGTTTTTGCTTTGTTTGCCTCACCTAAGGCCTTCATCACCTCAAGCGTGCCATCATCATCGTCATCCACTGCCTCTGCCCCCATCAGTCCTCCTCACGGTTCACGCCCCAAACCACGGCCAGCCTCGTCCTTCTCAAATGACCATCTCAGTGTGTGGTTTCCGTGCGCCTAAGACCCCGATGTCTCTGTACAGTACAGATAAAGCTAACATCTCCGAATTTGGTGTCAAAAGTTTGCCAAGACTCGGCCTCTCTTATCTGTGTCGCCTGGCATGCATGCCATGAAGACAGAGCCATGCAGAAACATGGCTCTGGGAGGCCCTAGCCTGATGGACACTCCTGAGTTCACATAACTACGCTTTTTCTTTCTTCTCCCACTCCAATCTCTTGGCCTGCTTACTAGCCTGGCTTACTTCTCAGCTTCAGATTCAATGGGGAAAAGGTTAGCACACATCCCACTTCTGCCCAGCATCAGGGAGCACTGATAGTGCCTCCTTTATAAATGCTGGATGTGATCGTCAATGTCTTTTTGATCAGTGGGCTACGTGTCCCGACTCCTGTCCAGTCACTGTCACTCTAGTATCTAATGGCAAGTGTCCACAAGTTGGGCAGAAAGAGCTACATTTTTATCTTCCCCATAAAATGCCTTGTCTTGCTTTTTCCTGCTGAGCAATCCTACCTCAGTGGCTCTTTTCCTCACCTATAACCATTCTTCCAGTATTGTATTGAATGTAGACACTTTTTTCCCACCTCATTGTCAGAAGAGGAAAGAGGAAGAGGTAGGAAGTGCTGAAACTCTAGGGGAGGGCTTCTCAACCTGTTGATGATGGCATTTGGGGTGAGGGAACTTTGCTGCAGAAACTGTCTTGTGAACCACGGAGTATTTACCAGAATCGCTGTAATGATTATAGAAGCCAGGAGCATCCTCACCTAGCTATGATAGCCAAAATGTCTTCAGATACTACCAGGTGTCCATACCCTCTGCATGGGGCAAAAAAATCTCCTGATTTAAAAAACAAACAAAAAGAAAAAAAAAAAACAACCACTATTTGGAGCTGGAAAGAGGGATTAGCAGTTAAGAGTGCTGACTGCTCTTTCAGAGGACCTGGGTTATAGTCCCAGAACTCACATGCTGATAACGAACATCAGTAACTCCAGTTCCAGGGGACCTGATGCCCTCTTCTGGCACAGACATACATGCAGGCAAAACATGACACATAAAATAAAAATAAATCTCAAAGAAAAATGTTTTCAAACCCCCTATTTTAGACAGATTTCAAGTCAAAAAAACATGCTAAAAAGTAAAGGCTCAATGGCCCCTCAAACTGTCTATCCTTCAGGTAACCAAGGGCGAGACGAAGAAGTTCAGTGTCCATCACTAGTGCTGTTGAGAGAGCATGTGACCAACTAAAGTCAGCTGGAGCGACACTGCAAGGGAGGACAGCACTCAGGGACACTCAGGAGAATGCACTGTGTCACAGGACAAGAACTCCCCATTTATTCTGTGTCACTGAAAAGAACAGAGCAAGTGATACAGGATACAGCTACTTCACGATACTGGTTCGGGTTTTTGCTTTTGCCCTCCAGAAAAAAAGACAAGAGTATTTCAAGTTGAAATAAACATACTCTTGAAGCACTAGGTAACAAACTGAATGGATGGGAGAGGCCACAGAAGTGCACAGGACACTGGCCAGGCTGGGAGGCAAGGAGGCAATAGAGACAGACGCTCAATGCAACACCCACCTGTGGTTGACACGACGTTCTCCTGGCTTTCACTGCAGAGTTTGGACAGTAGACTGCTCTTCCCAGAGCCTGTGAGACCTATGCAAACCAAATCATATTCAGGGCGCGCAGGTGGTGGTCCCTTGCAGCAAAGTGCTCGAAAACACTGCCGGAGAGAGAGAGAGAGAGAAATATGGAGACAAACTTTAGTGATATTGAAAAACAACTATACAAATAGGAAAGTGTAACTAAGTCCCCCCATCAATGTTAAGCAGGAATACAGTGTCTTCAGGTGGAGACACCTGGGCCACAGCATTTTGACAAAACAAATGACACTCCTGTCAGCAGCCATGGGACCTGTCTAGGCTGTCTGCCACCCTGCTAGCTATGGCAGGAGCACTGGGCACAGGGTTCTAACAGATTCCCCTCAGTGCCACCACTTGAACCTACCGATGAGGAAACCATATAAAGGCAATCTCAGAAGCATCCTATACCATACCTAGTGTGTTTTCTAAAATACCACTGTCTCAAAAGTCGGGGACTAAGGAGCCGCTCCTGGTGAAGAATCAGAAGACATGAACTGTAACATGTCTTAGATTAGATCCTGAATTGGGAGGAAGAAAGTGCCATAAATGACATTATTGGGACATTAGTGAGGACTGAATATAGACTGCATATTAGATAACAGTGTTGCATAAGGTTAAATTTCCTGAATTAAATAACTGTGCTGTCATTATGTAAGGGAAAGGCGTTGTTCTGCGGAAGCAAATGCTGAAGTACTTGGAGGTGAAGGGTCTTGAAATCTGCAATTAACTGGCTCAGAAAAGTCTAAGTCTCTTACTCCCCCCCACCTCCATCTGGTGGGGAGTGTGATAAAGCAAACCTGGAAAAACACTAACCAGTGAAGCTGAGTCAAAAGCCCTGAGACTCTGTTCTAGCTCTGGAACTTTGATTGGGGGCAGGGGCTGCTGGTACTGAACTCAGAGCCTTGCATACGCCGAGTTAACGATGTGCCCCTGAGCTCTCAGCCTTCCTGTTCTGACGTCGATTCAAAAGGCACCTTCCATCACTAAAGAATCCGTGTTACAGCTCTGCCTTCCTTGGCCTTTGCTCAATCATGTTTCAGGTTAACTGACCTCCGAGTTCTATGAACGGCAATACAGTTTCTGAACCACACAAACTCGTTTGGTCTTCATGAGTAAAGACAAAGGGATCTGACTTATAGGCTAGCAATCACGAAGTGTTTGATACTTAAATTTACCTTACATCCATTTTAAGACGCTGGCTATGTACCAATTCTCCAGTCTGAAGTATTCGCAATATTTGTTTGATAGGAACATTAATTCATATAAGAAAGAGACTAGAAATGAAATTTGGGAGGGAGGAAGACTCCTCCTATTTGATTGTCTGAACCCATAGAGGAAAAGACCTATTAAAACCTTGTGCTGATTCCTCTCACTCAGATACAATCTGAGTCCTACTTGGCTTTCATACTCTCGTAGTCAAGCTTGATTATCCCTCTCCCTCATTTCTAACATCTGAACAAGTCTAGTCCACATGACCTCTAAAACAGTTCTGGAGTCTATTGGCTTCTCTCCGCTTAGGATGTGGTCACCTGGACACCAACACCCTCCCACTGCTTTCAGGAATATCTATTTTTCTTGCCCTCTGTTCTTCCACAGCACCCACTGTGACTGTTCATAGAAACAAACCCCATTCTATATCCTTAATCTTCCTCAGTGACTTCCCCTGACCCATGGTCGTAAACTCTTATCATGATCTCTAAGGGCATCCAGACAAGTTCCAGCCAACGCTGCCAGCCTCATGTCCTCCACCACTGTTTCCAAGCCTTGCTGAGCATCTGTCACTTGAGGCATCCCCCTAGGCTGTCCCCTCTTCTGTACTGCTGCCTTCGCTGCCGACTCATCAGCCCTTTGGTTTCAGCTTAACCACCCTTTCCTCAGAGCAGTCGGCTCTGATCTGAGACTGCATTAGCAACCGATGTCAAGCTCTCACAGCATGTTCGCGAATTCATCATACAGACAATTACGGTTTCTTATTCACCACCAGACTGTGGGAACCACGTGTGTCCAATTTTGTCCCCTATCCCCCAGTGCCTGGCAGTGGACAGGGCAAAGAAGCTACCCTCAATAAATCACTGTTGGATGGAGAATGAATGACATTTAAGTTTCACCTAAAAAAGAGAAGAGAAAACACAAAGGCTAATAGGATGCTTGATGTATGCTCGCTGGGCCGCCTAGGTTTAAAAAGAAACAGTGTCAAAATAAGAGAAACCCTTGACTTTTACACTTCAACTCCAGAAGTTAGCCAAGTTCCCAAAAGACCGGTTCTGATGTGCAAGATCTACTTTCTCAGTACACCCCAAGTTCATGGCCTCCAGTTTGTTCAGAGGTTTTTGCTGACTTCTGGTAAACAATTTTATGATCCATATTCTACATGGGTTTATTAAACTCTAATCATATTTCCTCTCTTCTTTTAAAGTCTGAGGAATCCTGATGATTTCAGCCTGCCTTCCTATGGTTACCGCCCCCTACTCCTTCATCTTGGTTGCTCTTTCTTTGGCCTTACTTTAAATCCATTATGCCTTTTCCTACAAGATTAACGGCCACAGCAGCACACAGGCTTCTATGTGCCAACACATCACTTTCTGGGCTCACATGAAGAGTGGCTCTCACTGGCAACCTTTCTCTGTCCACAAAGAAGCAAGGCCCTTAGGCTTCTGGTGAGCCTTTCCTAAGGGCAGATCTCTGTGTGGGCACATATATTTCCTTGAAGGTGGTCACTGGCCAGCAGTTGTTCACATCAAGAGGGGCCGTCTATGTTCAGCTATGACAGACAGCATTACTTACACAGCTGTGACAGACTGCTTTGGTCTTTGTTTAGGGAAACAAGGAAGGACTCCATTTCTGCTCTAGAAACCAGCCCCTGGCTCACTCAGCTCCTCTTCTGTAGTTCCTCTGGACTGACTCCCAGAGGGCAGTGCCCACTATTGAACCAAATTACCATCAATCTTAAATACAAAATGAAACACATGAGGCCAGAGGAATGGTCTGATGAGTAAGGGTGCTTGTCACCAAGCCTAATGATCTCCGTTCATTCTCCGGAGCCCATGTGGTAGGAGAGAGCTGACTTCCACAAGTTCTCTTCTGACCTGTACATACATGCGGTGGCATGCATCCGTACCCTCACAAAGAAATAAACGTAATTTAAAAAGCTAATATGAGCAACCGTTATATGACCTTTGTAAAATTATTCAATAATCAGTATTGCTCTACATATTTTGTCCCCAAGTTATGCAATTTCACCTTCATGGCATGCTCTCTTCAAAATCCAGACTACAGCTTTTATACCCAAGCCCACCAATATCGACATCACCTTTTAATTCACGTCAGGAAACCTCGCACACTCTGACATAAAAGACAATGCTATTCTGCCTCTCTTCTCTCTTGCATTCTTCCAAGTCCTGTCAGCTCCTCTCCCATGGCTCTACTCACAGAGCCTGCAATGGCACCCAACATGACAATGCCCTGTGCACCCTCAGCCCTGTCCCAAATCCCCAGCTCTCTAGTCCCAAGCATTCTGATGGAACCCAAACTAAACCGGAATGAAAGAAAAGCTCCATCCCTCCCCAAACTCAGCCTAGGGGGAAATAGAGCATTTTAGTAAGGAAACGCTGGACTGGCAGTTCTTACAAGAAATATTTAAAACAAATCTCAGAATCCTAGGAATACATATGCATTGAAAATAAATGCCATGGTTAACCGAGAAAGTGTTATATTTTCAGCCAACAAAATAGAACTTTTCAGTACATGCCTTTGCAAATCTGGGAGGAATGTTCATGCTTTTTTAAGTCAGCCCCCCAAACTGTACAGGGTTTTCATTTGTTTCTTGTTTTAAAACCTAATGAAGCTTTGGATCTTATAGTCAATTTACTTAAAATTACTCCCTTTGGCCTCTAGACTATACTGTACCCAAGTTCATTGTGTTTGTCTCCTACAGCAGCTCTCGCATTGTTAAGGGTAAGCCCCTTTCACTGCTGTACAATGCGAGACACAATGCTGTCGGCAGTCCTGACGGCGAGCGGCAAACTCGGGCTTCATTCCCAGGCCAGACACTGAGGCATTGTGCGACTCTGCTCAAGCCCCATAAACCTATCCACGCTTCAGCTTCCCCATGATTAACCAGTAACATTTAACACTATCTGCCACTTCCTTTCTGGAGGAGGATGTTAGCAGGCATGAGTTCAACGCTTTAAGCTCCTAAGAAAGGCGCCAGACGGACACATCACTGTTCATCCTGATGCTCATTTTCCTAAGGTATCTTGGCGGCTAGTTAGCTTCCTTGGGCAAGGGTCTGGCAGCCCGGGACACAGTCCAGCCTGGAGCCCCTTCTATAGGCTCAGAGCAGCCACTTCATATTCTCAACCCCACCCGAGCTCAACCCAAGTTCTGCACACAAAATCCAAGGCCCTAGGAAGCAGGAAACAAAGAACAATCTGAATCGGAACCGCACCCTCAGGGAATTACCCCATCACTGTCTCCCGTGCCTAGACTATGTCAGCCTTTTCCCATGGGGTCCGTTATTACTTGCTCCTTTCTGAAAGGAGGAAGGGGACCATGTGTATCAAGAATAAATTAATCAAGAACAAGTCCAACTGTAACGGAAAAACTGGGGCTTAGATTAGAGCCTGGTAGCCAGCCCTACAGCAAGATACTAAGGTCTTGAGTTTTGTACGTGTCTGTTGGGGACAGCGTTAGACATCCGGCAGATGTGGCAGTGCACTGAAGACCGTAGGCACTTGTTGAATATCTGCATAAGAAACCAGCACTGCAAAGTACTACTTCGGCACTTAGTTATGTATTTCATTGGCACTTGAAGACTCTGGCTATCCTCCAAATCACACACTAGGCCCTCAATCGGTGTGAACACTCAGCCTTCTTACTACTAAGATCCTGTTCACCAGAAGGAAAAAGGCCTGCCCTTCTCTGCCTACTTGTTGAGCCCCTACTCAAAGTACTGCTCAGAGGGACTTCTTCAACCCTCTCCTCCATTCCTTACTGTTAGTAAAGACGGCCGCATGCAGTTTTTCCTATCATATTTACCAGCTGATTAAAAAGGCTCACTCAGACCCAAGGACATACCCATTTTTGGTCTCTCTACTGGTTCTAAAAGACTCTGGTGTTACTGATTCTGAGGGTGGCCAGGATCAAAACAGCAAGAGAATTGTCCTGCCACCACATATTTCTGGGAGAGAGGCTTGCTGCAAAGCCTCCTGCTCTGGCATTAGCCCATGCACTGCCAGGATTTCCTACCATCCCATGGCATGAAATTCCCAGCCTTGTGGGACATAGCATTTGTTTCAATCAATGCTCTGTTTTGCGCCATGAATACAAGATTTTATTCTGAGCACGATTCCAATTTGATTGAAGCTCTAGAGCTGCTGGAAATTTTTTCTCCAGTCGCTCCAGGTCTTCCCCAGCCACACAGACACTGCCCAAGCCATGGTTTCTTCCTTATTGAAATACAGGTCTGCCCCAGCCACACAGACACTGCCCAAGCCACAGTTTCTTTCTTATTTAAATCTAGATCTTCCCCAGCCACACAGATACTACCCAAACCACAGTTTCTTCCTTACTGAAATATGGGCCTTAGCAGACAAAAAAACCTAATAGCTTCTATAACAGATAGCCACACACACACACACACACAAACACACACACACACACACACACACACACACACACACACACACACACACACACACACACAAAGGGTGGAGATGAGCACAACACTCAAGAAATGCTTGTTTGATTCATGACACATCTTTGAGTCAAGGCCATATCTTAAAAACAAGAGAAAACTCACTTCTCACTTTAGATCTATGTCTCATGCAGTGTGGCTTCAAACTCAGAAAGAAGCAGGTGAAGGTTAGTTCTAAAGGGTTTTCCTTTTTAAAAATTATTTAAATATTTTACACACATGCCTGTGCACCACATGCCTGCCTGCTGTCTGTGGAAGGACATTAATTTCTAAAACTGTTGTCTTTGTTGTTTTATTATTATTATTATTATTATTTTCATTTTATTTGCAGTGCTGGAGATTGAACTCGGGACTTCACAAGTCCTTGCAATAATCAAACACAAGTCTGTCTTTTGAAAATGTAACCCGAAAGAAAACACAAATCAATGCCAAATGTGTGGCAGGCTGGGTCTGCACCGCTTAGGTTCTGCAGGAGAGAGACATCAGGGTCAGGAGGACTGGATGCCCACATAAGTCAAAAGAAAGAAAGAAAGAAAAAGGAAGAGGCAGCTAGTACTGTTAGCAGCTAGCACAAAGTAGAAGAGATTTGTGTGTATTAATTCAATGATTCTGATTTTAAGAAAACTGGGGCTCAAAGAAGTAAAGTAGTTTGTCTACCAAGGACCGGAGCCTCTGGAAATCTAGGTCTCTCACATCTGAGAGTGCATCACGAAGAAGCAACTTCAGAGTCACTCTCTCACGGGCGACCCAGCTAAGATGAAGAACCAGGGTACTACACTAAGTGGCAGAGCTAGGGCCTGAGTCAGGACTGTTAAGCTCCTCTAGAGTTCTGGCTCATGTCCTCGTGCCTCAGGAACTGCTACATCCAGAGCCAGGGACTAGAACATCATAAATGGGAAGTTCCGATTGTTCTGAAGAAGTCGGAGAGCTTGGGAGACAAGGCTGATTTCTTGGCTGAAGAGAAGGATGTCAGAGCCACCATGTATATTCCTTCCTCCCCTGCACCATCCCCTATACAACTGATGCACCCCTCATCCCGGGCAAGGATGTAGTGATGCTATGTGATGCTCCCTGTCTCCATCAATCACTTTCTGTGCCTGCCCTACTAACCCTCTAAATTAGGGAACAGGGAAGGGGAAGAGAGGCTTGGCCAGTTTGTTTCTTTCATTTCACCCCTTTTTGTCCTTGGAAAGGAAACCACTTATCTGAAGAGAAGCCCATGCTGGACACAGATTTCTGATTCTATAAACAGAAACACATCTGTTGTGGAACACACAACAATGGAACGGTCTTCCCGTTATTGCCCTTAAAATATATGTGCGTATAAATTTTGCTTCACTAAAGTAAGCTAATAAGAAAAACAAATAAAGTTGATTGAGGGAGTTCTGGGGAGAAATGCATGTCTCATAGAAATGCCAGGTCTCGTAGAAATGCATTCAAAGGCAAGGATCGATGAGGAACATGCATTCATAAGCCAATCCCTATTTGTGAGAAGAGAGATGAATGTCAAACACGTCCCACAACCTTGGAAGCCTCTGAGTTCTTGTAAACATGTGAGAAGAGTGCAAGCTCAAAACGGCACCAAAGGCTGCAAAAATCCTAAGCAGGCAGACAGAATCCTGTTGCCCTTGACCACCAGACAGCTCAGAAGACTTCCCTGAATTGCAAGAGCAATCCACCTTTGGAGGTGAAAAATCCTGCTGCCCTTTAAAAGCCTAGTGAGAAAAAACAATCAACTGTTTTCATAGAAGATGGGTCAAACCTTTAGGCCATGTAGGCTGGGAGCTCACAGATGAAGGCCCTGGTCCGGAATTGTCCCAGGGCTGGGGCTTCTGGCCAATACATCACACTGCCTCGGGACACTAAGTCTGTCTTTGCAGTACCCTTTGTATTTCTCAATCCACATTCCTTTTTTTGGGGTGAAATACTCCATTATTTCTGCTTTGTTCTGGGCTGTCTCCTGTCTCTGTCCCTATTAACTCGTGGCAACAAAAGAAACAAACAGAAGCAGGGGATTTCATGCTTAGTAGCTATAGACACTGGCCTCACAGCTTTGCAGAGGGCCAGACATCTGAGACTCTGAATGGAAGAGAGTGCCGCCGCCGCACTGAGGCAGACCGGGGGCCCACGTGGCTCCCAGTCTGCACATCCGTCATCCTTGATCAGGAGTATTCACCAGCCTGATACGGGTGTTTCAAGATTAACCGAAAGTGAGTCTTAAAAGTTAGGGCATGCATGGGACAACTAGATTTAAAGAGACCAACTCAAGATTCTCCTATATTCCTGGCTTATCCAGAAGTGTAGATCTGTCGCACTCTTTACAGATCAGGGGAATTAGAGTCAAAAAGAAAGAAACTAAGAAATTCAAAAAGGAGGCTGAGCTGGAAATACATGTGTTTCTTATTTTTAATATAGGATTTTTATCTTGCAATAGTTTGACAGGAAATCTAATTTTTAAGTATAAACTTTTATAATGACAGAATTATCTAGTAAAAACAGCAATGAAATCCCTAGGCACTGTTGTCTGTAACAGAACTCAAGCTTTATATTCATTCACAATCATCCCAATCAGGGCTTCACCTATATCGGTTTTAGAACATACACTATTTTTTCCCTAAATTTAGTTAAAAGTGAAACACTAATACATTTTATATAAAACCTTCCCCCCCCATTATGTGAACAAATGTTTCTCAACAGAAAGTAGGTCTTGAAAAATCTTTAATATTTCTCAATTAATTAAACACTTTAAATATTTCTTACCAAGGGCATTTTTCTCTATTTCATGCATTTGGAATGAGTCAGGTCATGAAAACATTGAAAGAGAATGGGCTCCCTGGATTTTCGTCCTTCAGATGGATTGAAGTGTCACCAAAAGCTCCCTAGGAAGGAACTCAACAAAGTATGCTCTTTGCCCTCTTAGTGCTACAGAACTTCAGACCAAGAGGCTTACGATGCCTAAGAAGAAAATAAATTCAACTAATTTTTTTTTTAATCATGTAGCTCTTAACAGGCGAAATCTATTTTTTTTTTTTTGCTTAAGTCTTTGGAATCCATAAAAAATAAAGCTCATTTCCACATACTCCAGGGGTCATCAATTCTTATAGATCTGTCCACCTCTACCACCCACCTCTGCCACTCAATTCCTAAGGCCCTGGGTCAGAACATTCCCACTGTCCTCAGGACGATTATGGTGTCTGCTGATGTCATCACCTCAAGCATTACCCACCTCCATCTCCAAAAGGCTATGATCTCTCTAGAACACATAAAACCCTTTCCATGACTTAAAATATTCTTGTGATCATCTGTATTGGTCAGGGTAATATCCAGACAAAGATCTTTTTGATTTGGCCTTGGCTGTCATCTCTGGTTCCATGAAATGCTCATAAATCAACTAAAACAGGATTTGACACATAAAAGAGACCTTCATACTGGTATTTTTCCACTACAGACACACACTCTGTTACTGGCTCCGGGTCATCTAAAGAGAGTGTACCTGTCAATCCCCACCACCTTTCTCTGGCATTTTTCAAAGTTCAGCTCAACACTGCTACCTCTTAAAACTCCTGTAACCGTCAGTCTAATTGAAATGACATCCTTGATATTCTGTTGGCATCTTTTCTCTTCCAGTATCATAACACCCACCAATCTGTCAGGTTCGTCTGCTGTCCATCTCCCCCTACTGGAGATTGAGTACTTGAATGAAGGCACTAATTCTATTCTGGAACTGGATATCTGACCCAGCATCCAATTCACCACGTGGCAGGTATTCCCCAGTCAGTGTAGCACTTTGCTTAAGTGCATGTCAGATAAACCTAAAGTGGAGGGCCCCATAGCCGCCAGGAGAAGTTACTTCACTGATGGCCATCACCTAATCTAGGAAATAGGACAACCTCTCGGGATCACTGGAGTAACATACAAGGCGTTATTACCAAATGAAAGCATAATGTACAGTAATTAATAGGTATCTTCATTATTAAAATGAGGGTTCTTTTTTTCACTTAGAACAGGGTTTTCCTAAAGAACATTGATTTCTGTGATTACCAATCAGGATTCTTTTCATAACATATAATTAAATATAATTCATGGTTAGGGTTTATTTATTCATCCATTTGATCAAAGAGCTGATATAACACCAAATACCAATGCTCACTAATGACAAAGGCAGTTCTTTTGGTTTGCTGAAGTAAGAACAATTAAAATTGCTCATTACATAATATAATATGAGATCACAGAAATTTTTTTCTTGCCCTAGGAAGGGAAACTAAAAAGCAATTTTTAAAGGTACTAGTCTATCCTGACTATTAAATTGATTCTTGGATGATAGGCCAGTCACTAGGAAGAGGCAGACCAAAGGGTAAAGGCAGAGACATATGCAATCCCTGCATCCTCAAAGCACGCTGCTGTAACTGCTGACAAAGACAAATGTTTACTTTGGTCTAGTGCGGAAGAGCCAATACAGTGAGCTAGATGTTATCTCGCCTCACACATCAACACACGCGCCAGACAGATTCTGATTGCAAAGTCTGTTATTGGTGATGAAAAAGGCAGAGAGGGCACAGCTGGAGATCTCAGATCCACAGCTGAGCTGGCAGCAGGGGTAGTTCGAGACATCTTCTCACTTTAGAAGCTGGAATTAATCTGAGTTATTTAAAGGTGTGTTTTATTAAAGAGGCGCTTTCAACTATGATCAAACATCACGCACAAAAGCTGAACACAGATTCAGGCAGACAATTGAGATCACCTATGAACTATCAACAGATTTTCTTCAGCACCCACAAATCACTTACCAAAACCAGATACCAATAAAAAATAATCTGTTCGTGCCTCAAAAAAGTGAAAAGTAGCATGTGGACTCACATTATGATTGTTTTTAGTTCTTTATTCCCTAAAAGCCATACAAGCACAAATACCTTATAGGTGGTAAGAGAATCTTATAGTAAACTGATGATGGTATTAGGGTATTCAGATTCTCCAGATGTCCAGGGGCTGTCTAAGCATACACTCTATCAAAGGAGTTCTAAAACTAAACAGGAATATATGAGATATGAGCATCACAAGTATTTTTTCTCTGATTGCAAAGAACTTATGAGTGATACATTAGAAGGGTTCTGGTAATTCACAGAATGGATGAGAAGACCAAAAAATCCCAAGTATCAACCACAGTGGTCACTGCTTCGCTGGCACTAAAACCCTAACAAAGACAGAAGTTGGAACCAGGAGTGGGGTGTTGTTCTCATACGCCTGGCCATGCTTTTGTTTGGAGGAATGCGGACTTTGGGATTTATATTAGAAAAGCAGTTGAATGCTTAAGTGAGGTTTAATGGGCCATATTAGTACAAACATGGGAGCCAGTGGTGCTGAGGGTAAAGATGAAAAGAACTGGAGCTCTGAAGAGCATTTTGACGTCAGGCACGGAGATGCAGTTTGGAGTTTGCCCAGCTGGTTTTCGGTCTTGCTTTGGTCCAGTATTTCCACACGATGCTCCCTTTTGGAATGGTAATGTATATCCTGTGTCATTATATGTTGGAAGTATGTGATCTGCTTTTCATTTTGACTTCATGGGAGATTACAGTTGAGATAACATGAATCTCAGAAGAGACTTTGAACTTTGAACTTTTAAACAGGGTTGAGACTATTACAGACTATGGGATTTTGGAAGTTGGACTTAATGCATGGACTACAAGCCTATGGGGGTCAGGGAATCAAATGTGGTGTTTTGAAAAAAAAAACGGCCCCCATAAACCCATAGGGAGTGGCAATATCGGGAGGTGTGGCCTTGTTATAGAAAGTGGTCAATGGGGGGGCAGGCTTTGAGGTCTCAGGTGCTCAAGTCACACCCAGTATGACAGTCTCTTCCGGCTGCCTGTGATGCAAGACGTAGAACTTCAGCTCCTTCTCCAGCATCATGTCTGCCTTGACGTCACCACGCTTCCCGCCATGATGATAATGAACTAAACCTTTAAACCATATGCCACCCCAATAAAACGTTTTCCTTTATAAAAGTTGTGATGGTCACGGTGTCTCTTCACAGCAATAAAACCCTAAGACTAACTAATACTGACTGCCTGCTGGCCTGAGCCCAAACATACCACAGCCACAGGGGTAACGAACTTAGTGCTCCAGCCAGGTGCCAGAGACCATCCAACTGGCCAAGCTGGAGCCCTGGCTGCCATGGAGCTGAGAAAAAATGTCATCCCATCCCACAGCAATGAAAACAAGAAACTCCAACTTTTAAGTTGCTAAAGTCTACTACAGAATATCCAGTATTCATTTGCAGGGAAGCCCCAAACACTCTAAAGTCTACATTATACTCCTTGGTACAACAGAGAGCCAATTTCCTAGGCATAAAATGGAACAAGATTAGTTTAAGTTCCACTTCCATAGACATTCTGACAGTTTTGAGAGTGGAAGGCCAACCAGCTGAGATTCAGGCAAGAGAGCAAACTGGGTGAGCTGGGAGACAGCCTTGATTTGCTGGGCAAACAGGTTCTGCCTTCTAACTCAGCTTTCCTGTTCTGTTCCCTCTCTCCCTTTCCCAACTCCTCTTGATCCGTTATGACATTGGATACTTGCATTGTGTTGCTCTCCCTTGACTTTCAAATCTTGTAGGAGGGAAAATGGGACTGAAAATCCATGGAGCTCTGGCTACCACCTAGCTTTTCTCAATTAAAAACCAAGGCACAGCAGGGTAGTCTGGGCTACTTCTGTCACTAGAAACATAAATACAAAATCTCCTAAACTCCTGAAGGATATGTGAGTGCGCTTTTATGCACTTATTTATTTACTTGCTTTAAATAAAACCATTCTGGGTTCCCACATGTCTGTCTAGCTAGTATCAAATATTGAGTTCTTCAAATTTCCCTTTTTTCAATTTGCAGAGCATACCACAATCATGAAGCAACTGTTAAAAGAAAACTACTCATCTGGAACATGGGGGAAAACAAAGCAATCATATTTACGGTTAACACAAAAATAGGAGAAAGAAAATACTGTCTCTGGCTAACAAATTTCGTTTTCCCCAAAGAATAAAATTGAAGATTTGCAGTGAACTGTCATATTAAAAAAAAAAAAAATAGTGGGGCAAAAGGAGTAGAAAAATGCTTAGATCTCAACTTGTGGGTCAAGACAAGACCCCCCCACTTGGGGTTCACATATCAGATATTTACATTCCGATTCATAACAGTAGCAAAACTATAGTCACAAAGTAGCAAAGAAATAATTTTATGGCTAAGGGTCACCATAACATGAGGAACTGTATTAAAGGGTCTCAGCATTAGGAAGTTGAAAACCACTGGATTAGAGAAGGCATGTTAAAAAAGAAAGAAAGAAAAAGAAAAAGAAAAAAAGACAGGCTGGAGAGATGGCTCAGAGGTTAAGAGCACTGGCAGCTCTTCCAGAGATTCTGAGTTCAATTCCTAGCACCCACATGGTGGCTCACATCTATAAAGAGATCTGGTGTCCTTTTCTGGCTTGCAGGCATAACACTGTATACATCATAAATAAATAAATAAATAAATCAATAAATCAATAAATCAATCAATAAATCAATCAATAAATCTTAAAGAGAAGATATTATGCCTCATTTAATGACTCTGTGGAAATAATTTATAATATTCTATATAACTAATTATGTTCCCATCCTGAACTGATCCTAAAGCTTCCATGGCATTTCATACACAAGAAAGAATGTTATGATTCTTTGACCTTAGTGTTAGTATCAACTGTATAGTTTAAATAAGTTTGGAAAAAAAGATCCTTAAGAAAATTACTCATGGGCAATTAGAGACAGGGCTTACCAAAGGCAAAATATTCATCACTGGAAGCACATAAAAATGTATAGAAAGGATCTGAGCACTCATCAAAACAAAAAACTGAAGAAAGACATCACCAGAAAAAAATGCAGGAATCCTTTGCTATGGAAAATCTACGACAGAATTTTAGCCTGAACAAATTCTGCATATATTAAAATAATACCTCATTGTCACATCTGAAGGCACAGACACCAGGTGAAAAATTTAAAATTTCCCCCGGATTATCTTAACCAATAGGACTTCTAAAAACCATAGCTCTCTTTTCAACCTTAAGAATTTTAAATTTCTCACAATTTCTTAATATCTTCTTGGCCAAAGAAATACAAGGGACAAAGTATCCTAAAGCATGTGGTTTGAAATGATATCTTTTAAAGTGTTAAATCATATACTAGTTATGTCCCTGTAAGCCACAAACAATCACAGAAAGATCTGAATTAACAAGTCACGATGGAGGAGACACGATGAATATAGTTTGACCGAATGAGAATGAAAAACACGAATCTCCTTCATCCCAAGTAAAGCAGCTATTCAAACTTGCAACACCTGAGGATAGGCAAGACAGCAGTGTTAAAATGAAGATCATCAGGTTAGGAGATAGTTAAAATGCTTACAAAGTAAGCATGAGAACCTGAGTCTGGATCTCCTAAACCCACATAAAAAGCTGGCCATGTCTGAAAGGCAGAGATAGAATCTAGGGGATCGCAGGCCACTCAAGCTAGCCAATCACTGATGTCCAGGTTCAGTGAGAGACGTTGTCTCAAAAAATAATGTACGGACACTAGAGAGATGGCTTGGTAGTTAAGAGAACTTGCTGCTCTTGCAGAGGACCCAGGTTCAGTTCCCAGCACCCACGTGGTGGCTCACAACCATCCCTAATTCTGTTCCAAAGGATCTGATGTCACCTACTAACCTCTCCAGGTACCAAGTATGCACAAGGTACCCAGATACACATGTAGGTAAAATACACACACACACACACACACACACACACACACACACACACACACCCCTATTTAAATGAGGAAAGCAACAGAAGAAGACAGTGCAAGTTTATCTCTGGCCTCCACATCCAAATACAAGGGAGGATGCACTGGTACACACCCATGTGCAAACAAACACATTTATATTCCCAACAACAATAAAACTGAGGAGGGAGATCACAAAGAGTCCTGAATACTGTGATAATCTCTAACCCTGACACATGTGGTCTCAGTGGCAAAGTAAACTACAGCCAGATGTTCTACTGAACCATACCTTGATGACTTTCAAAGACCTCCAAAAAGGAACCCACTATTTATTTTCCTTAAGTAGATAGGAATTCAAAAAGATTAAAGAAAACCAAGTACACCATATTCAAAGGTGTCACCTGCTATTCATTAATTGTATTTTAAATATTCCCGCCTTTCGGTTTTTAACACAATTCCTAAAGATTGGACACTATCCAAATGTTTGTCTCCATAAAGCAAATCCATGGTGTCCCAATGTGTGTCTGGGGGCACCACTACTAAATAAACACAGAAAGAGAACCCCACAAGCAGTGGGGGAGAACAGGGATTCAGCAAGACTCTTTCATAGTAAAGGGGCAGAAGAACACAGTAACAAACAAATGAATAAGCACATGGTTGGAGACCCCTAGTTAGAGCATGTCCCAGGAGACCAGCCTACTGTGGGCTACTTTAGGCCCCCAACCAGTCTTTACCCTTTAGTGCTGGGAGGCTGACCACAGATGCATCAGTGGCCTGTGGCTTCTAATTACATTCAATATAATACAAGAGAGAAGAATGAAATTAAGCTGCTCCTCCAACCTTCTTCTTACAAGGCCAATAAGAGAGAGGCTTGTATCATAGAACCAGCATAACCTCACACTGCTTATCCTGTCGGACCCTCCATGCGGCCCATTCTACCAGTGAGGTCCAAAAATGGCTCTTTGCTCCTTTGGGTGTTAGAGTATTTGTTTGCGCTGTATGAAGATGTGTCACTGTGATTGGTCTAGTAAAGAGCTGAATGGCCAATAGCCAGGCAGGAGAGATAGGCGGGATTTCCAGGGAGAGAGGTGAGGAGGAGGAAGAATCTAGGCATGTGATTTCACCAGCCAACTAAGAGCAAGTTGGATGTGCCCTACTAAGAAGTGGTAACCGAGCCACGTGACATAGATTAAAAAATATGGGTTAATCAAGTTATAAGAGCTAGTTGGGAAAAAGTTAAGGCCAAGCTTTCATAATTAATAAGTCTCCGGGCCACTATTTGCAGGCTGGCAGTCCAAAGATAGTATGACAAGAAAGCTTGTGACTTTAGGACAAGGGATCTTCTTGGTACCCTGTCCACACCTTGAAAATAGCATTGTCATCAGTTTGAATACTTTGCATACTGCTAATTTGAAAATGCTGTATCCTGAGAGACCCTAACTGGCAGCCTTTGCCATGGCTAAAATGAAATCAAGGTGATACTGAGCTTTAGCCAAAAAGGAAGGTAGGTTTTGGAAGAAGCTAGGAAGAAGGATGGGAAAGAAATTAAAACTGCGGTTATAAATTTGGGGTACCCATTATTCGACATCCACATGAAACTGAGTAATAACTACATCACTCTAAGGAGTCAGAGTTTACAGGACAATCACCAGGTGACCTAAATCCACAAGTGAGGAGCTGCACACATAGAGTGCAAGGCTTCCGGTATTCTTGCTCAGAAAAGACTCTTTGTTTTGGCAAATTAATGTTTAAATTATTAAAGCTGGAAGTTTGAAAACTGTTCCTTAGCCTTTATCTTATGAATCCTACTACTCGTAAATCCAGTAAATTACAGCAATCACTTTCAAGGACTTTGGTTAGCATTTAACCTCATTAACAAACTTTGTTATACTCCCTCTATAATTTTAACCAACATTTCTAAACATAGTACATTCAATTTTATTTTTAAAGCACTTCAAAACCACTTGACACAGAAAATGTTTCCAAGTACTAAATTCTTATAACTCCACTAAACTAACACCCAACTTAGTAACTCTTAAGTTTTCAAACATTCTCCTAGTTTTATATATATATAATTTTCAGTTTAAATCAATTATTTAATTTGGTAATTCCAAGAAAACAATCTTTTCTTTCTTTCTTTGGGTTTTTCGAGACAGGGTTTCTCTGTAGCTTTGGAGCCTGTCCTGGAACTCACTCTGTAGCCCAGGCTGGCCTCAAACACACAGATATCCACCTGCCTCTGCCTGTTGAGTGCTGGCACTAAAGGCGTGTGCCACCACTGCCTGGCTCAATATTTTCTTTAACTCATTATCAAAGTATCAATAATGTGAGTTCATTTACTTCATCGTGTCTGTGCATAGTTCTAAATTTCAAACAGACTTCTCTTTTGCAGTGCTGGGAAGGACTCACACATCTTGCCCAGGGCTCTCCCACTAGGCTGCAGCTCCACAAAATCCTCTAGCAGTAAGTCACAATCAGTGTCCCTCCCTGCCACATTCACCAGTCTGTGGAGAACACTTCCCAACTTGTTGCAACAGAAATACCACACCTTAAACATGGCACTCTGGACTGCAGTACTATATTACCCTTAAAGGGGACTCACTGATATCTCCCCTAAATTATTATTTCAACAGCTTTTGCCATTCTACTGCCTTCTAGTCTAGACCCAAGGACACATTAAGGCCAACTTTATGGACAAATTTCCTATGCTGATCAAAATCCATCCCTCCACTAAACTAGCTTCCCGTAAGTCTACCCCAAACACTGCATGAGCAAACACTGCATGAGTAGTCCTCTTCCGTCTCTGCACCAACTGTCTCCTGGCTGTGACATAATCACACAAAGGCATAGATCTTGTTGCTCGTGAGTCTTCCCAGCAGAGGGAAAGAGGGAAGACAAGGGGAAAGAAGAAAGGGAGGGAATGGAGCAGGAGGAGAAGGAAAGCGTCCACGACGGAAAAGAGCAGCAGAATCAATGAAACCAAAGGGTCTTCAAGGAAATTAACGCAACTAGATTCCCACCTAGACGGACTACGGAGAGGGTGGGGGTTCCAGTTACTAATCAGAAATGAAAGTGATACACCACCACTTATTCTACAGAGGTGAGAAGGATTAGCGCACTATAAAACTATATTCCAAGAAACAGTATAACTCAGACAAAAATGAACAAGTTTCCGGAAATACACAACAGCCAAGTCTAAGTCATGAAGAGACAAGACTCTGACTCAGTGAACTGTTGGTAAAAAAAGACTGCAACAGGAGTCAAAATCTCCTAATACAACCCAGCTCCACCAGGAAATTCTACCAAAACACTCAAGGAACTAATACTAACTCTCCTGAGACTTTCTCAAGTAATCCTCGAGGACAGAACAATGCAAACTTTTTTTTTATATATAATCAGTGTTGATTATATAAACCTTGATACTCAAACCAGGCAAAGACATAAGGAAAAAAGAAAAGCAACATATCTATTATGAACACTAATACAACTACCTTAAATATTCTAGGAAGTCAAATTCAATAACATATAACATATATATATGTTATTGAATATATATAAGGTGAGATTTATATCTGAAATGCCAGGATAGTTCATTTTCATCTTATAAAAATGTGTTGATATACCGTACACTAACAGAATGAAGGACAAAACCCACATCAACACTCAATACTACAAAATTCAGTAATATTTAATAATTTAAAAAATACTCAACACACACGGAAGGAATCTACATCAACACAAAAGCTACATGAAATCATACACATCATGCTCCAAGGGTGAACGACTGAAAAGTCTTAAGCAGATGAGCAGAGAAAGAGTACATGTTTTCACCACTTCAATTCAACACATAAATAGAAATTATAACCAGAGCAATTAGATTAAAAAACAAAACAAAACAAAACAAACGAACACCAACAAAGACAAAATAACACAAAAGCTCCAAGGGAATCCAGATTAAAAAGGAACAGGAAAATTACCTGTTTGTGGATGATACCTTTTTCTTTAATTCTTTTATTTATTTTGTATACACATGCCAGAAGGGGACACCAGATCTCATTAGAGATGGTTGTGAGCCACCATGTGGGTGCTGGGAACTGAACTCAGGACCTCTGGAAGAGCAGCCAGTGCTCTTAACAACTGAGCCATCTCTCCAGCCCTGTAGATGAGATCTTAAACGTGGGAAACCCTTCAGATTAAAATGAAATTAAGCCAACAACGAAAGCCAGATGCTCTACACTGCCAAAGACAGTCTTAAAAAGATATTACAAAAACAACTCCAATTCTAGTAGCACAAAAAGGATAAAATGGATGACTGGTTAAAACAAAGAACTGAAAGACTTATACAATGAAAACTACAAAACATCAATGAAGGAAATTAAAGAAGAAAATCAATGAAGACACTTCACGCGCACTGGTAACCAGCCAGTCCTCACAAAGCATCCTCCAGGAGCAACACAGCTCATATGCAATGTCTCATGATGCTTTTGCAACATCAATTCACATAGAATCTCAAGGGATCACACAGATAAAATAAAAACCAAAGGGGAAGGATTTTTACCTCTGGACTTTAACAAAGTTACAGTAATCAAAATAGTGTGGTACTGGCATAGAGACAGATACAAACTAATGGAATAGAATTAGACCTTGACACCAAAAGGCCAAGTAATTTTGGACAAGGGACATCAAGACTATTCAATAGACATAAGACAGTGTTTTCAACAAAACTGCTTATCTCCCTGCAAAAACTGTCTCCCTCCCCATTTCACAAAACACAAAAAAGTTAACTTTGTAAACTGGGTCAGAGTCCTCAATGTAATACCTAAAACTATGCGATTAAGAAGAAAATAGACACTGAAGTTCATGATATTGCATTTGGCAATTATTTCTAAAACCTGACATCAAAGTCAGGGGACAAACAAAAAATGTGGACATTCTGAACTTAGCAAACTTAACAGTATGAAAAGGTGACGTGTGTGTATCTTGACTGTCAATCGCCATGGAGGCAAAGCACTGGGCATCTGTGAGACATCTTCTAGTTTAGGTTAACTGAGACGGAACGACTGCCCTGAATGTGGGTGGCACTATTCCATGGGCAAAATGAGCAAAAGGGAGAGAGTGAGCTGAGTACCAGCATTCAGCTCTCGGCCTCCTGACTATCCATGGAGGCGACCGACCAGCTGCTTCACATCCCTGAGCAGGGATGGACTGCACAGGCCTGTAAACCCTGAGGACCTTTTCTTCCTTCAAGTGAGTCTGTTGCAGCAATGTGGCAATAACCAATACATCATGGAATGAATGGGATGGAATGGGATGGAATGGAATGGAATGGAATGGAATGGAATGGAATAAAAAAATTTCAAAGCCTCCTCTGATAAGAGATAAAAACCCACGACATGTAAAGAACCCCTAAACCCCTACAACAAAATCCACACAATGGTGCATGCGTGCCTGTGTGTGCATATGTATGTGTGTGATACCCATGTACGCCTATGTAAGCAATGTGGAAGCTAGACACTAACATCAGTCTGTTTTCACCAACTGCTTCTTCACCTTATTTTTTTGAGACAGTACCTCATTTAACTTGAGTTCTCTATTTTGGCAATACTGGTGGGTCACGGGGGCCCAGGCACTGCCTATCTCTGCCCACCCCTGTCCTGTGCTGATGTTACAGACATGCATTACCACACCTAGCTTTTAAACGGGTGCTGTTGATTAGAACTAAGCTCCTTGTGTTGGCACAAGCGCCTCACCTATGGAGCCATATCCCCAGTCTCAACAATGCTGCTTTCAAAAAAATCATAATAATAATTTTAATTACGGTAACACAGAAAGGATAAAACACACAGGATTTGACTAAACTCAGGCCCTAAAAGACATTCAAACATTGAGCAGACATTTCTCCAAAGAAGATACATAAAAGGTTTACGAGTTCATGAAAAGATGTTTATCACAGTCCCCCCATAAAGGCCACCCTTCTGAACTGGGCTCCAGCTAATGATTCATGTGGATACACATACACACAAAAATAACAAGCGTTGGCAAAGATGCAGGAGTGGAGCACACAGTACGAAGCCATCGGGGAAAGCAGCAGAGCACTTTCTACAAAAAAAGGGAAGAGAGAACTGCTATATGACCTAGTGTGCAACCTCTGAGTCTGTCTCAATGATAGAGTTGTACGTCCATGTTCACTGCAGCCTTGTTAGCAAGAGCTGAAACATGGACGCAGCAAACTGTGGCTGCTGATAGCTGAAAATGTAAGGTAATTGTAGTCTATGCATATGATGCAATATTATTTAGTCTTTAAAAAAAAAGTTCTCACATATATTACAATCTGGATCAATCCTGAGATCCTAAAGCTCTGTGAAAGAAATCAACTCAAAAACACAGAAGCTCCCATTCGGCTTATGGAGTACTTAAGGGCAGTAGAGACGATAAGGCCAAAATTAAGGGGTAGTTGCTGCAACTAGGAGACAAGAATGAACACATGACTACGTGTCTGATACAGAATTTCCGTGCTACAAGATGGGATGTCATAGGGTTGGATGATGGCAATGGCTACAAATCATTACAAAGCAATTTAAAGCCATTGAACTACACTTTAAAAACAGCTAACATGGTACATTTTATGTTCTGTGCATTTTAACAAAATTTAAAAAATCATGGGGGAAAAAAACTGCAGTTTACCCCAAATGCCTTCCTCCTCAAAGTCACCTCCTTGATGTTAACAACAATTTCTTGTCTTGTCTTCTCTTCTCCCTGCCCCCCGCTGCCTCTCTCTCTCTCTCCTCTCTCCTCTCTCTCTCTCTCTCTCTCTCTCTCTCTCTCTCTCTCTCTCTCTCTCTCTCTCTCTCTCTCTGTTGCTGAAGCCAGTAACTAGAATAATCCTTGGCATTTATTTATTTATTTTTTCTTTCTCAAACAACATGTCCAATCCATCAGGAAATTCTGTCAACAACAGCTTCAAAATAGATCCGGAATCCAACTACTTCTCACCACCTCTACCCTTACCGCTCTGGTCCAACCCACTATCATCTGTTGCTTGATTACTGCAAGGGCTTTCAACTGGCTTTCCGTTTCCACTCTAACCTCCTATAGTCTATTTACAACACAGTAGCCAGAGCAATCTTGTTAAAACACATCGGGTCACTTCTCATCTTAAAATCCCCAAGTCCCCCATGCCTATCTCACTCAAGATAAAAACCAAAGCTCTCCTGACAGATGACAAGGTCCTCTAAAGTCTTCTGCCTTCTTCCTCTCCTCACCTACTACTTTACTGCGACTCAAAAAGCATCCCCCGAAAGTATGACACTTGGGCATGTTGAGTACTTGGACCTGAAGGACACCAGAGGACCTCAGAAGCCTCAAGGCCAAGGTCTCTCTGATCTCTCTTATCCTTCTTTCGCACCTCTGAGAACCACCAGAACTCCTCTTTTGCAAAGCAGATCCTAGAAGTTGGAGCCCTTTCCCAAAGCAAGTTATAAAAACTCGAGGCATCATCCTAACTTGCCATCTAGCCTTTCTAGTCACAGCAACGGATAGAATTCTATGTTCCAGCCATATGTTCCATGAATGAACCTCTATCTTTTCAAATCACATCCAATAAACTTGGCACATCTTAGACATTGATCAGACTCCTACCAAGTTTGTCCTCCTCTAAAGTTTATACAAAGAACAAAGAACAAGACAAGTAAGCTGAGCTGAGAGGTCCTCAACCTTTACAGAGAGTTCCTCAACCTTTACAAGTCAGTCCTAAGAGCAGGGACCAGTCAGTGTGGTAGGACGAAAAGCAGAAATACAACCTCACTGAAGTCAAAGAAGAGAGGAAATCACCAATTAAGAGGAAGTCTGGAAGTCAGAGACAATGATTAGAAACCAGAGAGGTTACCCTGTCTGGGAAAATGAAAGAAGACAGTGATCTTTACAGGCACATTTCACAGCATTTATATTTGTTTGTTTATTATTGGCGGGGGGGGGGGGGGGGGGGGGGGGGGGGGGCATATAAAATGCCTGGGCAGGAGGTTCTCCACCCCACACATGTAGAAGTCACAGGACAACTTTCAGGAATTGTTCCCTCCTTGCACCATACATTCTCGGGATTGAACCCAGGTCATCAGGCTTGCAGAGCAAGCCCCTTTCCCAGCAGCGTCAACTCATCATCTCAAAAAGGAGTGGTAGAAACAGAAATTGAGGGAGTACTTAGTGCCACTAATACTCTTTTCACTTAAGTTTTATCCAGGTCATTCCATCCATTCCCATGGCTTCAAATATTTGGATGAGTTCCGTAATCCACGTCTAGCGTTTATCTCTTTCTAGAGAGCGAATTAAAATGGAATTTACACTCCCCACTATACATCTAGATCTACATACGCTTTACGCACTCTTAACGAAAACCAAAACCCACTACCAATCTTCCCACGGATAGCAAACACTTGTTGCTTCTTCTTGTGTTTACTGTTTTAGTAAGTGCCGCACTGACCAAACTATCACCTAAAACTACAAATCCCTGAGCATGGATGCATTCAAGAGGCAGTGGCAGGAGGATCAGAAGTTCAAGGTCACTTTGACTATAGGGCTAGTAGTTAACGGGTCAGTCTGGATTACAGGAGAACCTGTCTCACAAACAAGCAAACCAAACCAAAAATACACAAAACTACAAATCTTGTAACATCCTCATCTGGTCTCTCTCCTTCTGTCCATGAGATATGCTGGTGTCTTAAGCACCCTGTTGGTATGTAATCTGCTTGTTAAACAGTTCTTTAGTACTTACACTGTAATATTTTATAATAAAGTATTTATTCTTTTTGCCAGAAATGTAATTGCATCAATATATGTATTATACCTAGACATGCTAGGTGCTTCATAAGTATTGATCCACTGAAGTAGCTCAAACGGATCTGTATTAATTATCCAGATTTATGCTTATGAAATTAACTTGTTTTACCTTAATAACCAAGACTGTATTTAAAAAATAAAACAAACCAACAAAAAACGCCTAAATAATTTGGAAATGGGATATCCTGGAGGATAACAACTTCAAACACAAAGATTCCCAAATGAAAACTTCCACTTCGATTAGGTATCCTCTGGGAGCCTGAGGTAGTAAATACTGTGGAAACTTGGCCACCACATTGGAATTATTCCAACTCTGACTTCCTATGGCCCGCTCTTGTCCACTCAGCCTTCTTGGAAGACATGGTTCCCCTTCCTAATTCATTTTACACTGTCCAAACCTATAACTCCAACAAAAGAATACTGGCACTTCTAAGGCAGATAAAATGCCTGACAGATAATAGTTTTTACTTCCAGAGGCACAGACCCAGTGAGATATTCATCTCGAGCAAGAACACATAAGCCATTGCTGGATAAACGCAGGTAAGGGCAAGACACCACGAGCCCCTTCCACACTGCTCCTTCATTTCTATGAGACCCAGGAACACAGTCTTGACCTTGATAACCTCTGTAGAGCCTTGCCAACAGAAGGCAGAAAAGGTCTCAGGAGTATTTTGGCCCCAAAACATTTTTGAATCAAGTTAGAAAAAGTTATGAAACTCACAGTTGTCATCCTTGACTTGTGTCCAGAAGCACAATTCAAATGAAGCATGGAGTCTAAATGGTTGATGGTTTTCAGCTGGGAGTACTTTCCAGCCACCAAAATGAAAAAGCTCTAATTTCACCCCAATAAAAAAAATGTAACCTGGCAAGAAACAAAATAAATAGGTATATATACTTTTGTAACAAAATGATAAGACAGAGAGGTAACAAAAAACAAAACAAAATAAAAAACAAAACAGCAGAATGTCTTTATACTGTTGCATTTTTAACAGTGATTTTACACATTAAAAACTGTTTAGTAGGCTGAAATATGAGAAGAATTGACATCAGCATACCCGACACATCAAATACCCAGAAAAGTGAACCATCTTTGCCCTACCTCCTACAACAGTTTGACCTCAGCTGTGTGAACTTCTCAAGAAGTACAGTGGGTGGCTTCTACTCAAGTTTTAGAATCTCAAAAGGCTGGCCTGAGTGTCCCACAAAATACAGGGTGTCCCCAGTCTTTCCCTACTGGCAGGTGGAAATGACACGGAGATATCACTTGAGATACTAGAAATGTATCTTTATTTTTTTTTAAATATGAATTTACTTTTCTTTTGCCCAAATGACAGTATCATTATTATTTCTCAAGGCCTAAAGTTTCTAACCCTTACAGACTCACACCACATTCTGCACTTTCATGTCTAGTTCATGTTGTTAATGAACTACATTACATTATATACCTACTACATTATAGTCCAGCCAAAATGTTGTGAAATGTCCCCCCCTCAACTCATCTTGGGTTCACTCTAAATCATGCTCTACTCAGTGTTGTGGTAGGGGTAAATCAATATATAAAACTAATCATGGCTGGTCTCAAGCAAACTGAATTGACCAGTTAAATACAACCCAAAATGTAGCTTATGTGAGGTTCAATCAATCACAGTACTAAAAGAGGAGGTATAAGAAAGGTGTTATATAAGTACAGGTCTGCAATTCCAGCACTGGTGGAGACAGGAGGATCAAGAGTTCAAGGTCATCCTCAGCTACACGGACAGTTCCAGGACAATCTGGACTCCATGATAACCAATCCTGGCCCCACCCTCTTCTGGCCTGTCTTGGGGGGAGGTAAATGCTCTAGTCAACAATTTCTATCCCAATGCTTAATTCCCACAGGTGTTTCAAAACGATCTGAAGAAGATATTCCTGGTCTTCAATGCTGAAAAATATCTTGTAAGAATAGGAGCAAAGAGTATCATCAAAAACATAATTATAAAAATAATAAAATGAATCTGAAACACAAAATATTCTTTGAAATGAAAAATAAATACCATTAATTGTCCAAATCTGTGTGTGTGTGTGTGTGTGTCTGCTTGAAAGCTCTGATTATCAGTACTATACCCCTCCATGTAAGAAAAATCACCTATATAACTGGCGTGGTCCTCTTGAAAACTCAAGCTACTTGTAGTCAATATTTACTTGAGTAGCAATACTCAACATAGGTCCCTATTTAACAACAGGAAACTAAAATCCTATGTTTGGACAGCCATAAATGGAAATATGAAAAAAAAATGAGACCAACTTTTATTCATCAGGAATATCAACAGTTATGGCTTAGCAGCTCAGAGCATTTGATTTATAACAAACAGTCCTTTTGTGGAAAAACAGCATGTTCCGTCATTTCTTTTTTTAAATGAAGCTTCCTCATTAGGCAGGAGAATGTGGCCACAGCTAAGCGAAGAATGCAGGCAAATCCTAGAAATCTCCTGGGCTTGATCACCAGCTCATAACTCCTTCTCTGAGGCACCTCTGCTAAACCTCCCGGGTTCCTTGAGCCTCACCTCATCTCAATAACAAGAATAATAATACAGTTACTGGAAGGGCTAAATGATTCATAAGGGAATCAAAACATTATTCAAACAAAATCCAACATGCTTGAAATAGCGCTGTATCAATAACTAGTGCTATTTATCACTGCTATTGCAATTTTATTATGCCATGCCACGGATGACACTCTCTTCATGGCAGAGAGAGTAGAAAACTTCTCGTTGTTATTCAGATTCTGGAATTTTCATAGTTGACGCCACTTCATATCTCTACATATGGACCTGCTCATACAGCTACAGTAGAAGTTACAGGTTATCGAACACGATCCTTAACCGAGATGTGAAGAAACATGGCTACGCCGGAGTATTTTGTGACTTACAGAACCTCCTTCAAATGGGGATTGGGTTAAAAAAAAAAAAAAAAAGTCATTAGAATGATCGGCCCTGCTGTAGTTTAACTCCTATGACTATATAGGACTGGAGACTAGATCAGTGTCTCCATACTGATCCCCAAGCAGGAGAGCACCTGTTCCAGGTGGTGGTCTACTTCTTGCAGGAAACAGATCTGCTCACTTTCAGCTTTTCATGACGTTTAAGAGCTTTGCTTCCTTTTACACTGGTGGAGTTGTTCGCTCTCTGTTGTTTCCTTTCTTTCGGTTAAGGCACACTCTACTGAAAATGTAGTAGCACTGTCCAAGTTGTTTGAACATCTTTCAGCAGTGAGAACAAAACGTTATTTGGAGGCAGAGCCTAATGACCCCTGGGAGAAGCAGAGAGCTCTAAGATTATGAAGCTGCTCCCTCAACATCCCCACCAGATACATGTTACTTTTCCCTTATTGCTCAAATTAAGGATGTTCTAGGTCACAGAACACTTTATATTTTCACATGATCTAAACAGCACCCTCCCCCCTTATAAAGGGAAAACTTGGCAGATTTTGAGTGTGTAATTCATTGTAATTTTACAAAAGAGCACATACTACTCAGCTCTACCTAAGCTAAAACACACACAGGAGTCCTCTCTTATTCGCAGACAGTAAGTTTTAAGACTTCCAGTAGATGCCTGCACTGTGAGTAGCAGTGAACCCCACATGTACTACGCTCTCTGCTCCTCTGGACACATACTCATGATAAAGTCTAATTTATAGAGGAGACACAGAAAAGATACTAACAATAACATCATAAAACAGGACAACTATAACAATACACTATAATAAATTGGTGCCTTCACACCATTGAGTAAAATAGGGTTATTTGAGCCCAAGCATTACATCATTAGGACACTTGGTCTGATAACCTAGTAGCTTCTAAGTGGCCAACAGGTGGGTGCCATATATAGTACCAATTCTACCCAACAAAACAATGACTCACATCCTGAGAGGGGCAAAGTAGGATGGCACAAGGTTTTCATTACAACTTCCCCGAATGGCATGCAGTTTAATATCTATGCGGTGTCTATTCTGGTGGTCCCCCATTTAGTATTTTCAAAGGCCCTTGAAAACAGGTAACTGGAAACACAGAAAATAAAACTGGGGGTAATGGGAGAACAGTATTTAAAAAAAAGGAGCCCTCAGTACTTGAATGCATTGTTGTTCAATGTAAAAATGATTTAAAATATTTAAACCTAAACCTTGGTAAAGTGAAGAGACATTTTCATAACCCATTTTCAAAAGAAGCCTTTGGTAGTAACAACTCAAACAGGTCAAAAACATTAAGTTATCTCAAAGCACATTTTTTTACATTATACTTTCTAACAAAGTAAACAAGAATCAAATGCTGAAGTTCTCCAGTTTGAATTATAAAGGAAAAGGAGCTAAAGAGCTTTCCAATGGTCACCAAGTTCCACTCTTAACAGAGATCAACAGGATGAATGTTAAGACTGATAAGCACAGGGCTGAGCCCCCTCCCTTTTTGTCTTCTTCAGTAGATGATATCTAAAAGAGCTTCTTCTTCTTCTTCTTTTTTTTTTGGTTTTTTGAGACAGGGTTTCTCTGTGTAGCTTTGTGCCTTTCCTGGATCTCGCGCTGTAGCCCAGGCTGACCACGAACTCACAGAGATCCGCCTGCCTCTGCCTCCCGAGTGCTGGGATTAAAGACGTGCGCCGCCACCACCGCCCGGCCATTTTTTTTTTAAATTCTAGAAAAGGGAAAGAAAACTGGGCAGGAGGGCTGCATGCCTTTAATCCTGGCACTCAGGGGGCAGAAGCAGGCAGATCTCAAATTAGAGGCCAGCCTGGTCTACTGAGCGAGTTTCAGGACAGCCAAGGTTACACAAAGAAACCCTGTCTTGAAAAATCAAAAGAAAAAAAAAATGGAAAGGAAACAAAATTGAAAATGATCAAGTCTGGGTCTCCTTCCACCCTGCTCCCCAATCACTGATCCTAGGGTGTACCTCAAAGAGTGACCAAAAATATAAATAATAAATAAATAAAAACAAAAACAAAAGCCAAGGGCAGGACATTGAAAAGGCCCCGTGTTGGTTGTCCAACTCCTGCTTCTCGGTGTTGGTGTGCTCAGTCAGGGCAGGTCCTCCCACCCCACCTCTGGCTCATTCTCAAAGACCCAGTGTGAAAATGTGCTGACAGAGGCTTCGGGAATCGCAAGCACGAGACAGAAGCGAAAGGAGAGGAAACACGAGTCGGGCGATTCATTGAAGAAAGCAGCATGAACTTGTCGAGATGTTCTCCAGGTAATGAGACACATCTCTCGAATGCCAAGGAAAGTAGGCTAAACGACTGTTCTTTTAACACGCCTTTCGGGTACATGTCTCAAGGCTGGTGTCACAGAGGCGCAGGAGGGGCTACCACTCCTTCATGATCACACTAGCTCCGAACATAATTAAAACTAATCCTTTTACCTGCCTACATTTCTTACAAGCAGCCTGTCTAGTGCATACATTAAAAAGGTCTGGATGCTTTGCACCAACAAGATTCAATCAGTACCTTCACATCGGGGTGGGGTGGGGTGGGGGGGATACAAGTCCAAACAACATCAGCTCATTCACTTCTCTAAAACATTCAGCAATTTTAAAAGGCTTAGGAAACACGGAGCATAATGGTGTATCAAAATGACAAGCCTTCATCAGACACACAACAGCCAAATTTGCTTACCTGGAGCTTTGAGAGGCAGCCAAGACATGCAAACGCCACAGAAAAGCGTATGCCATGACTTGCATTAAGAACAGGCTTAGAAATGAGTGTTCGCAAACCAACTGAGGTACTCCATACCACACACCAAAGGGCAAAGGGCAGAGGGGGACCAGAGCAAAAAAAAAAAAAAAAAAAAAAAAAAAAAAACAGAAAACCCTCTCTCAGAACTAGGTGATACAATTATAACCCAGCTCCAAAAAGGATTACCTGTAACCTGCCCAAGGGTGATGCAGAGGTCAAGGTGACACTAGCCTCACACAACACTGTGAAAGTCTTGACTTAGGTGCCAGAGAAAACACACTTCACCTTGGCTCATCTATCGGCAACAAAAGTTTCCCTGTACAGTCCCATTTATCTCTCTATAATCTATTGCAGATAGGACAAAACAGTAACTCAATAAATTAAACTGTGCTTCAATGACTAGCTTCAGAGTTTTCATTTAGACATCACAAGCCTTCACAGGAAAGTGCCCATCATCTCCACCAGCCATTTGTTTCCACTACTTTCTTGTGGTTCGTGGGGGTGACTTTGGTGTAGGCACCACCTACTGCATTTGTGTGTTTAGGTGTGTCATGTGATGCTTGCTTGCTATCTATCTGCACAGCATGCCTTGGTTCCCGCTCAGCTCATGCCTGTGGCTTGCCAGAGAGAGGAAGTGGGTAACGACTCACTCTCTATCCTTTGGCCCGGACTCAATCCATCCTTCTGAGTTCGTTTCACATATGTATGCTTTCCAGCCTTCCTAGCTCATGTTACCAATGCACCACCACCACACTGCCATGCAAAAACAAGACATCCATGCTTTCAGAGTCGGCCACGTATTCTTTGCCTACTCAACCAGGCTGTGTGTGCACTTCCCTGTAAAAGCCTCGTCTCAGCAACGGACCAGGCTAAGTAAATACACTTAAGAGCCCTCTCACTCTTGAAGTCAGATCACCTTCTCCTTTGATTAGGGTGCTCGGGCTTCCCTCCAGCAGTCCCCCAGTTGGGACTGATCACCCTGGCCCATCTTCCACAAGAACTCTGGTTAGCCAGAATCCACTTTACTCCTGGTATTTCCCCTTGGTAATTTTCTACCCATCATGCCTTGCACGGCTTGCTGGTTATACATGCCTACCAGTTCGTACTGAGTGTGACATTGAACATACTGTCTCCCTGTCAGCAAGACCCTTTTGCAGTGGTCCACCACCTGTTGCTATGATGCTGAACAGCTGTCCTTACGGTCCCTTTGGTTGGTTGGTTGGTTTGGTTTTTCGAGACAGGGTTTCTCTGTGTAGTTTTGGTGCCTGTCCTGGATCTCGCTCTGTAGACCAGGCTGGCCTCGAACTCACAGAGATCCACCTACCTCTGCCTCCTGAGTGCTGGGATTAAAGGCATATGCCACCACTGCCTGGCATCCTTATGGTCTTTTAACAAGTATTATGGACTAAATATTTCTTTTAAAGGTAGCCTCAAATCACATAAATTCCCTCCCTGATCTCCTGACTTTAGTAACTGAGACTCCTTGGCAAACTTCAAGCCAGACACTTTAAACCACGTACGCATAAAAATCAAGTGAGCGAAAGGCAGCTGTCAAGAAAGTCAAGGGGATAAGAGATTTCTCACACAGCATAAAACATGGGCATTCTGAAAGTCATAGGGATGATGCTCCCCAACCCCCACCCCACCCCCCCTTTTTTTTTTTTTTTTTTTTGGCCTGAGTTTAATGATTCTTGATCCTTTAAGAGCCTTACTTTTTAACTTGTTTTTAGGCAGAAAGACTAAAAGAGGACCCTCCCATACCCCAGAAGAATCAAGGAACAAACTCTGTGTGTGTGTGTGTGTGTGTGTGTGTGTGTGTGTGTGTGTGTTGTGTGTGTGTGTGTTGTGTGTGTGTGTGTGTGTGTGTGTGTGTGAGAGAGTGAGAGAGAGAGAGAGAGAGAGAGAGAGAGAGAGAATCTATGTCCTTATTCTCTTTCCTGAAACCTGCAACTATGACACAGAGGGATAGGTGCTGTGCTGTGGAATAATGCTTTTGTACACTGGTTTAATAAAATGCTGATTGGCCAGTACCCAGGCAGGAAGTATAGGTGGGATAAGCAGACGAGGAGAATTCTGGGAAGAGAAAGGCTGAGTCAGGAGATGCCAGTCCGCCGTCCAGGGAGCATCATGTAACGGCACATAGGTAAAGTCACGGAACACATGGTAACACACAGATTAACAGAGATGGGCTGAGTTTAAACGTAAGAGCTAGTCAGAGGTAGGCCTGAGCTAATGGCCAAGCAGTTTTAATTAATATATGCTTCTGAGTGATTATTTTATAAGCTGCTGCAGGGTCCGTGGGGCTGGACAGGACCGGAAAAAACTTCAGCTACAGATGGGGTGGGGCTGACAATCAGCGGACTCTGAAAAGATTATCCTGGGTTACTTCAAATGGGCCCCTTGTAATCATAAGTCTTTAAACAGGGAAGTAGAGGGGCCTGAGCCAAAGGGATGGCACCGTGAGAATGATAGGCATGGCTGGGTTTCAGATGAAAAGCAGCCAACAGTCAAGTGATTCAGACAGGTTCAGGAGGTGGGGAAAGGCACAAAATGGACGCCCCACTCCTTAGAGCCTCCAAAAAGGAACCACATAATTTTATCCGGGTGAGAACCGATTGCTGACCTCGAACTCCTCAAAACAATAATAAATATGTCTGCTTTCAACTCCTAAATATAAGGCAGTATGCAATAGGAAACACATGTAAGTGAAATGCTTAAAAAAAAAAAAAACAAAGATAAGTATTAAGTATCTTTTAAGATACGTATTAAGTATCTATTAAGATACGTAAGGCCATTTTAAAGGAAGTTACTGCTAAACTAGTTGGAAGGGAAGGTGTGAGGTCTTCTTTTTTTCCTTTATTTAATTAATTGATTTATTTATTTTTAGACAGGGTCTCACTATTTAGCCCTGACTGTCCTCAAACTCCCTACATAGACCAGGTTTGCCTGGAACTCACAGAGATTTACCTGCCCCTGCTTCCTGGTTACTGGAATTAAAAGTATGCACCACAATGCCTGGATGTCCCCCCCCCCCTTTTTTTTTCAACATTTTTAAAGTTCAAAGTAATACTCAAAAATATCACCTTTCATGGATGAAATCAACAACCAATAAAAGTCTTAACAATCAACAACAAAAGTCTTAACATATTTCTAATTTAAGACCAACCTATGGGAAGTCACAGAGAAGCTGCCGTTTTCTGCTCTACGGCTAGGACCGTCATAATTTCCCAGCCTCTACCGTGGCTTCAGGTGGTTCTCTGTTGTCCACCGATATCCAGCCAACATCTTTCCCAAATACCTTGAAAATAACTCTAGGTTGTTTTCTCTTTACCACCTGGGCTCATCTTATACTCCTAAATCCAGAGCAAGACAGTGCTCGCTCCTGCTCTTGCTCAGGCGCTCTCCCCACCCCCCCATCTCCCTCCCTCCTTCCCTCTTCCTCTTTCCCATCTCTCCCCACTCACACATACATACTTGTTACAAACCTCAGAGGACACAATTTAGCATTTAATATCAACCACCCAGAAACAAACTCGTCCCCAGTCAAACAGAATGAGAAGCTTAAATATATTCCAAACATGTAACTTCCCCTCATCACATGACTATCAGTGGCAAGGACAGAGCAGCTAGCAAGGATGGGATCTTCACAAATGAACTGCCTGGCATGGAATCTCCCTTTCTTATCCATTAGAGATTCCTGACTGACACCACTTCTTTCCTTAGGCGCAAATGGAACAACTGTGATAATATCCTGTTCCTATTTCCTAATGAGTGTGAAATGACAGCTAATACCCTATGATTAACATAGCCGGCCGCAGGAAATTACAGTTTTTGGTAATCTTACACAAGCCTCTGTTTCTTGGTAATGCTGACTACTGAACATCATTTTAATCATTGGAACGAACCATCAGATATTTTGGTGCACAAATGAATGCTTCCCAGAACTGTTTGTGGACGTGAAGTTTCCAACAGTGCCCCAACGAGGAAGAACATGCCGAGTGCCTCTTCACCTCCGGAAAGCCGCCCTGCTGCAGCAGTTTGAAAGAGCTCACTTACTCAGAAGTTACAAACTTCCCAGGATGAGGAGGAAGTCACGCCATGAACTCAGCGACAGCCCCAAGTACTGTTTCCCTAATGTCTACATCGGTAAAGCCTCACACAGCGCTCAGCCACACAATTTAGTGCTTGTTTTTAATAGGATAGTCCTATAAAATCCCCAAACCTGGAAGCTGCTACCGAGACAACACTACAAAGTTGAGTGAGTGATAAAAAGACAAGCAAGTAAAGTACAAGTGATTTTCACTGTAGGAGAGAAAAATCAACATCTATGTTTGTAAAAGATTACCAAACCACAAAATGTCCCACTGTGACAATTCTAATACTAACAGTGATGGAGAAAAGAAAACAAAACCACACACTGGACGCACATGACTAGCATCTATGCCAGATTCCACTCTATCCCAGGATTCCCACAGGAGGCCTGCAGGAATTCTGGACTGCCCAGGGTTTCACCTCTCTCTCTCTCTCTCTCTCTCTCTCTCTCTCTCTCTCTCTCTCTCTCTCTCTCTCTCTCTCTCTCAACCCTTCTGGGAACCTAACCTCCAACTGTCAAGAGTGAGAAAGGCTTTTGGCGACAGGTATCGCTCTGAATTGCTGCTCATCAGAACCTGTGGTACCTACATCTGAATTTCTATCAAACATTTAGTTGGCATTTAAACTAACTCCAGGCTGTAGCCTTCTTAGAACCCTGATAAATTAATTTACCCAATGCCGCATCCACACACTCCAACTTGCTGATAATGATAATAAAATTACAAGCTTTGTGATCTTCCCCCTCATATTTCCGTGCAGATTAAAAGATTTAAAACCTGAAAGCTTTCCTTGGTATTGTTAATTCCATGACCATGGAATTTACATGCTTTTTAATTAAAGCACGGGTTCTCACCATCTTGCCCATTTTAAGGCAAGCAGAACTCTAGCAGTTGACACTTAAAATGCTCGAGTAAACGTGGCTTGTACACTTTTCCCATGGAGGAACATGGGGGAGGGGGGAGTCGCATACTGATGATTACCCTTGCTGTCAGTTCCCATGTACTTTTGACAAACCTGCTGTGGACTCAGTACTCAGAGCCCTCACTTGGCGAAGTCTTTGGCAAGCATGTTTGAAATATCACTGCATTTAATCTTCACAATCCCTTGAGAGGACCACAAGTTAATCAGGCCCCTGTGAAGGTTCCTGTTGCCAAAAGAAACTGCTTGCCCAAGCTTTGCAACTACCAAGAGCTGGGATTTGAACACAGGTTTCCATCTGCTTCCAGAATAACGATGGTGGTGGTGGCTGCAGCGGCCGCTGTGGCAGGGGCGGTTGCTTTATACTGCCTCCCTTCTACCCCACCCCGCCCCAGGGAAACCCAGGGAGGATAAGAAGCTAGTCTACCATTTTTTCTTCCAAACAAAAAAGAGTTCAGGGCCTGCACCTGCAATTCTAAGACACGCCCCCCAAAGTGCTGCCTCCTCACCGGTGCGCCCATCTTGCATTGCGGAGCAAGTCTTTGATGACTGGTGTGCAATCCTCCAGAACCGGGGCCGTACTTTGAACTCCAATACCTGTGTCCCACTCAGAAAGTGCTATCTGACACCCTGTATGTGACCAGTACTCAACAAGTCTTATCTGAGTGCACCGTAGTTAACTGAAGTCTTGCTATGCAGAACTGACGGAGGAAAGCCATGCTCCTCTCCTCTAGGCACTTCTGCTCGAAGGTGCCTCTGGAAACAGTAACTAGACGTACACGGGGAGCGCTATCAAACTTCCCTATCACCTTCCTCAAATTCATCGTTTTCTGGGGGAGAAGAGAGGCAGCCTCGGTTGTCTCTATCTAGTAGAGCGGACTGGTTTGTCTGCTGTCTTGTCCTCCGCCTATTTGATTGGGCTATCCTCCTTCTTCACTACCAGCATTTGTTCTTTGGCCCAATCTAGACGACGTCAAATTAGTGGACTTGGCAACGTTCCAGTGAGGCTCTTAAAGTGCCAGAGCTCTGCCTTAAAGGCTTAGTCACTGGGCTATCAGCACTATGGCACTAGTAGGGGTTGGACCTGTTATCGAACATGGAGGTCATGACTTGTACTCCAAGTCAAGTCTCACACATTCTCAATAAGCCAATGAAAAGGCCAAAATAAAAGTGGGAAGCACAAAAAGGAGATTTACTCAATGTGGCCACGCTGGGAAAAAGGGCAAAGAGATGCAGCAGCTGCCCCAAGCCCATGGGGTTCCGAAATGAGATAAAATCCAAATAGAGACTAGGCAGGTCTAAGCAGTATGGTCAAGATGTGGGCCTGCCCTCCACTGACCCATCTTACCATGGTTTCAGTTTCATCTTGCAAGGTGGTCTGACAAGTTGTTGGGAATGTGTGAAATCCCTTTCAGGGAGACACGGTCCCCCTCTGGCCGGTGCCCTTTCCTCCTCCCAATGTGAGATCCCTGGGGAAATTCCCATTTCCTTGTGATCCTTTGTTTCCGCAGTCTGATAGTCTGAGAAACACAGTGTGCCTTTAGAGTATCTTCATTTCCGAGAGACCGGTTACAGGCCTAGTGGTCACAAAGCACACCCATTGAAGGGGACCTGGGACTCTAGCTTGGCTTCCCAGCTACTACCAGCTCGGCAGGGGTGTTCTGTCAGATTCCTCACTGTGTTCGTTACTTCTAGATCTCTGTGACCAAAATCCCTAAGAGAACAATGTAAGAGGGCAAGGTGTGCGTAGGCTGGTGGCTTCAGAGTATGGTACATCCTAGCAGGGAAGGTGTGGCATCTGGAACACTCCATCCACCGTCACGGGAGTGGGAGGGGTGATTTGTTTACAGGGTATACTGGCAAGTCAAGGGAGACCAGAACCAGGGGCAAGTATAACCGAGGGACTCACTTCCACCGCTCAGGCCCGACCTCCTCAGGTCTCCACAGCACCACAATCTGGGAACCAGGCATTCAATCCTGAGCTTGTGGGGGCACATTCTGGATTCCAATTCAAATACCTATCTCAATATAAGCCCCAAATAGTAGAGCCAAGAGACCACGCACAGAAACCACTGAAAATATGAACCAAGATAAACCTTCCCCCCCGCCCCTTCAGACAAATTTCCTCTGGTATTCTGCCCCAGCAACAGAGAGCTAACAGAAGAATAAATAAACAATGGGAGTAATAATCAAACTTTACAACATCATGAGCTATATAGTTTACATACAGTTGCAAGATATACAGGGGTAAGGAGCTAAGTCCAAAACTTAAAATAACCAGGGCCCCTTTACAACCACAGCTTAGAGATGTTGCCCGCAGGATCCTGAGCTGACACTCTTCATTCATTTGATCAATAGTGATTGGCTGCTCCTTCATCCCGAGAGGGAGGCATGCTCTCTGCCCTCATGGAAGCTAGAGTCCAGAGAGGAAGTCACACAGTAAGTGGGGGGAACCACACAAATTGATAGTTCGATACTGACAGCGAGAAAGGGCTGTGAACCTCGAGAAAGTTGAACAGATCATCTATCAACTATACTTCCAAAAGCTGGGGGGAAACGTCTGACGAAGGTAACCCGACTTCGATGGGAAGCCTGGGGTGGGGCGGGGCTGCCTCAGCTGAAAGTGGAAGTTATCAGACAGAGCATTACGGGGACCAGTTTGTCCGAGGAGCCAAAGGGCTTGATTTTCTGCAGAAATCGACAAGCCCAATACAGACGAGGAGGAGCCATAAGTGAAGTGGGAAACGGGGACAAGAGAAAGGTACAGGAAGCCCAATACAGAAACGCACCTACACCGAGCAGCTTCGGGCCCACAAGGATAGGCTACAATGCTTCTATGGAGCATTTCAGATGCAGAATTCTGATATTTAACAACCAATCCCACCCGTCAAACACTAAGCCATTCAAAAGTACATACTGATATTGAAAATTCGTAATGGCAGACATTTGGAATTAGAATGGCCCGTCTGATCCAATTGGCCTCAGCCTTCATGGAAGGAAAGGGAGATCCACACCCAGGACTGTACACGCTGTACCTCCATTGCTGATCACCCACGCTCCACAGAGAGATGCCTTGATCTTCCGGAAGAGGAGGCCAACGCCACATGACAAACAGACCGTGAAAAGGGATCCAAAGCCATTGACAGCAGCGACACACTCCTAACCCCCACTCCTTCAGGGTGTGACTGTGCCAGTCCCCTGGGCACGCAAGAGGAGAATAAGACAGCATGCATCTACAACATCCACTATGACCCCACAATGTCACCTCTTCCTAGAAACAGGAAAGGCGCAGGCTCTAATCAGAGACCATGTGTGCTTCTGTTCAGGACCACTGTCCAGGGAAATGCTCACCTGACATCTATCCTTCGGGCCAGATTGCTTGTCGGCGAGGAAAAGAATAGGAAGACTTCTGAGCCAAGTGGCAAGTTGAAGACCTACCTGCCCCTGAAACTGCACCACAATGATTTTAAAAGAGGTAACTTTCAAATAGTTCTTAAAGTGTGGCAGGCGCTTGGATGTCAGATCCAGCTACACTCATCAGGCCAACAGGGCACAGAGGACTACGCAGTAACTGATGCTGCCAACCTCATCACACAGTCTAAACAAGCAGAGTGGGGAAGTGAACTCCAAATGGCTCCCACAGAACGACGAGAAGCTCAGCGAGGAGCAGATCGAGGGTCCAGAAGCCGATGGACACAGAACTAAACACAGACTAGCTCAAAGCCCTTTGAAGAAGGGATTGGATTTTAGGACCTCTCCCCAACTTCATGGAGCCAGGTAACTGCCCAACCACCAAAGACTTCACATCTTTTCCCTGAAAAGCTCAAACAAGGTCTCCCATCTCGGATCCCTCAGGCACAAGTTACAAAGCACACAGAAGAACGAAGTGAGGCTGGAGTGCAGGGCACACACAGTCCAGCACTAGCCCCAGTTGCCTCCAGATCCCTGACTTCCATGATTATCCTCCTAACACGGGGGCTTGAAAGATTCTTGTGTGGACCATCTGGCCAGCCTCAGAGAGATCGCCTGAAGATCTGATTATTGAGAACTCCTCCAATAAAGGACCTAATACTCTTGAATGTAAGTAGACAAACAAGGATTGCCAGACATCTGAGAAAAGCTATTAAAAAGAAAAGACAACAAAATCACAGAAAAAAAAAATAATAGCTCAGAGTAAGCAGAGATAGAGCAGGTAAGTTTATATACATGTATTTTTAAAGTCTGAAGTTAAAAGTCATAGAGACGGGGCAGTCAGTTCTTAGCAGAGTGCTCTCCTGGCGTGCGTAAGAGCCAGTATGGAACGGGCATGGTGACACAAGCCTGCAATCCTAGCACTTGGAAGGTGGAGGTCAGAGGTTCAGAAATTCAAGGGCCAGAGTCTCAAAAGGAAGTCATCAGGTAGCAGAGAGATGGCCCAGAAGTTCAGACAACTGGCAGCTCTTGCAGAAGATCCAGGTTGAGTCCCCAGCACCCACATGGTGGCTCACAACACTTTGTCACTCCAGTCCCAGGGAGATCTAACCACCCTCTTCTGACCTCCGAGGGTGCCAGGCAAGCACGTGGTACATGACATGCATGCAGGCAAACGCTCAGATGCATAAAGAACTAAACATTTTCCCCTGTCTCAAACAAACAAACAAACAAACAAATAAATAAATGTATGTTTTCTGAAGTTAAGTAAATAAATAAGATACATGGCACCCATGAAAGAAAATCACCAGTGGGGTATCATAAAACAAGCAGAAAAAGAGTGACGAACAGAAATTTGAAATACAATAAAAGGCTCAAATTTCAAGGGGGAAAATCCCCAGAAAATAGGACATAGCTGAAAAACACCAAATGAAAGCATTAAAAATTAAGGATTGCTATAGGAGATGGAGGGGAGATGGGGGAAATTCCAAGACGATGTGGCGGAACTTAGGATTTGGGTTTTCTCCACCAAAGCACAGCGTGGGATGTCAGGGAACGACAGCTGCCAACCACCATTAAAAACAAACAAAGTCCTGCCAACCCCACGCAAGCTGGGGACAAAGGCGTGAGGACAAACTCGGGTGGTTCCTCTAGATGCCACGCTGGAGACATACAAACAAATGGCACCACTGCCTTTGAAATCGTGAGGGAAAATAATGCCCAACCCAGGACTCCGTACCAACTAAGCCATCAATCACGAGCCTGATAAGAAAGGTCTCAAAATCGTGACCTCCAGTGCACCCTGGGGTGACGAAGAAAGAAGACCTGGATGCCAGCAGACCTCACAGGAGAAAGAGGTCCCCCACATGGCAATTCAGGGGCCGCCATGGATGACAGCCACACAGCCCAGGGCAGCAATCAGCCCAGAAAAGGTGCAGACCCAGGGGTTCTGGAAGAAGTGTCGCTAACGTCAAGATTTGTACAACTGTGTGTGGGGGAGTGGGGGAGCAAAATGAGAAAAAATTAGTAACCTGGAAACTAAGCAAATAACAAAACATCACAATAACTCACGCCAATGAAAATCAAATCGAATGGGGGAACATCAGCGTAGTATAGCAGATGGCAACCATGTCTAACGTTTTTAAAGTTACACAGCAGTGTGGAGACTCAGCTCTACCCAAATCCACAGCCTTAACCATCCTGGGAGTCTTGAGGGGAAGAAGGTCAGAGAGCAAAAAAAAGCTGTTTGCTAGGGAGGAAAGAGTTAATCTTCCTTTCAAAGCAGGGGACCACTGGGGACAGCAGGAGAAAGGAGAGAAGTAGAGACATGAGCACACTGACCAGGAGGACAGCAATAAATAAAAACAAAACCAGCCAAATAGTTGAAAAGGGAGAAAGAAGATCAGAGAAGAAGTGGGAACTGGGATTCACAAGCTGACTTTTACGTGTTCTATGAAATTATTTGACATTTTAAATATATATTGACATATGGCTCTGATTTTAATTTATTTATTTTTATTTTATGTGCATTGGTGTTTTGCCATGGGTGTCGGATCTCCTGGATCTGGAATTACAAACAGTTGTGAGCTGCCGTGTGGGTGCTGGGAATTAAACCTGGGTCCTCTGGAAGAGCAGTCAGTGCTCTTAACCATTGAGTCATCTCTCCAGCCCATGGCTCTGATTTAAAAAAAAAAAAAAAAAAAAAAAAACTATAATATAGAAGGCAAGAGATATGGAATAAAATTCAGTATACACTCATGTATCCATTTATATGCTTATGAAATCATTAGAAAAATATGCATGTCTGTATTTTGTAGCACAGCAATACAATTCTTCTCAAAAGAGTATCTTGAGGTTTTTCATACTTGAAAGAATATTTAATGAAAAGAAATCACTCACCTCAAGTCATTTTTAATACATAGACACTGGCCAGACACACTATATAAAAAAATTAATTTGTGAACAGGTATTTGCAAAGTCAACATTCTTCCCCGGCCTTTGAAACTGGCAGCCTCTCTAATTTTTTATCTGTTATTAATTCATAACTACCTCATCCCTCCAAGTAGACAGCTACCTTTTTCTTAAGTCACATTGAAATTATAAAAAATACAGTGAGTTAGAAGATTACAGAGTACTAATTAGAATATCAGAATAACTCAGGAGACAGTCATTTAAAAACTAAAAGGGAACAAGGGGTAGAAATCAAGTAATTTGTTCTTTGTGTCTTAATATTTTCCTGGAGTATAATATCAGAATTTTATTCCTTTATGTCTTCCATGTGAGCTGAAAGGCAAAAGTGCAAACATAAGAAGCTTAACCCACAAAGCGCTGTTCTTTGCTCTGATGTAACTTTACCTGGAGGAAATGGCTGAATACATCTGCTTCAAAATGTCTAGTGAGACTTTTGTGACAGAGGCATCAACACCATAAAATTCTCCAGTCAAATGAAAATTCTTTCTTTCATGAACTCTGATCCCCTCAGTAAAGCAGAGTGTTTATACTAGTAATAATATATATTAGGAAGTAGATACCTAGAACGTAATATCTAGTATTACCTGCTTTATTGGAATCTTCTCTTACTTTCCAACCAATTTTAATACATTCCTGGAAATCTGTTAACATATTGACTTGAAGACACTAATAGGTTATTTCAAAAAAAAAAAATGTTAAAGGGTTATCAAGACACAGCATTGTAAAATGTCATCATAAAACTCAAATCTACCTGCAATATTCCATCCCCAGATAATTTCTCTCATGGTGATGGACACTGGTATATGGCAAACCCTCTGAGATCTTAAAATTAAAGGGCCTTAGTTACCCCAGTGCCCTTTGGGGTAACTAATGAGGACATGGGGACTTTGATTTTGCAAAGGATATTTTGTTGCTGTTTGAATCAACTAATCCTCAAGGGTTTCCAACAACCATGAAGATTTTTTTTTTTACAAGTAGAAACATCTTACAATTGAAAATAACTCTAAATGCATATAGTCCAACGCCTTTTCCTTGCACATGCAAGTGTGACAGAGAAGTGAATGAAATTGACAAACAACCCATGGTTAGTTCAGAGTCTTCTAGAAACTAATTCAGTGGCCTTTTTGCAATAATTCATGACGCAGTCTGCAAACGAGCAGAATTACTATGGAGACTTGTATGGACAAAAATGAAAACAGACATATTTTAAGGTGTATTTTTTAGTCATCTGTATAACCACACATAAGGGGGTCTTCTATCTTGACACAAAAGTCAAACTAAAAATTTCCTTTATGTTCAAAAGACAAGACTACGCAACTGTAGACGTTACTGAATCTGAAACACATTTCCAGGTTTTTTTGGGGTTGGGGGTTTTTTGTTTAGTTTTGTTTTCTTTTTGCTCCTATCCAGTTAGTGACTGGTTTAGAGTGCACACAGAACAGCATGCCACTGCAGAGCTGGTGCTGTGTCAACTTTCTCCCAGTCCCACAGGCCACTGGGCATCATGTCTGGAGTAAGAGAAGAAAGAGGAAGAGGAGGCAAAGGAGGAGACAGGGGTAGGGGGCGAGAGGGTGGGCAGCGGCAGCAGCAGCAGCTGCTCCGTGTACGGCGTTGAATAAGTGGGACCTCGGAGCTCTAAGATCTACCAGAAGACAATTCACTGATTGAAGACCTGACAACTTCCCTCCCCTACACTCCAGGAAGTCATCCAAGACCAAAGGGCCAGAGTCAGTTTTAGATAACATTTCAATGCTGAAGCACTTTACAGTCTCATCTTCCTATTACTAGAAATGCCTCTTTTTAAATAATTTCAATACATTTAGGTGTGTGAGGGCCAGTGCAGGAGTGCATGCACCTGTGCATTCCTTGCCACACACCTGGAGGTCACAAGACAATTTGCAGGAGGCAGTTCTCTCTTTCCACCACTGGTGTCCCAAGGATCCAATTCAGGTCATCTGGATTGGTGGCAAGAGATTTGGATTACTAGTTGACTCTACTAAGAATGTGTTTGGCTGCAAGTAAAATAAAATTCACTCTATAGTATTTTCAATGAGGTACAAACAAATTTAAAGGAATAGAGATTGTATACAGCGTCTCTGCACGCACACAAACAAATAATATATACATATGCACAACAGTCATGTAGGCCATATATTCATAAAGGATTTGAGGCAGTATAGTCTCAGTTAATACCCAACTGTCAGCTTAAAAGCAGACAGACACACTCAATACCTAACAAAAAGGCAAAGCTGTGTCCCAATAGCAACGTACACAATCAGTCTGTGTTATAATTTGCCAGTCACTGGATTAATAATAATACCAACCTCTGGTTTAAATCAACGGGACTTAAAAGATGCTAGCTAGCTCTCCCTCCCTTCCCCTCCAGGGTGTAAGAAAGCTATCTAGCTGGTCTAAATGCTGTAGCCATATTCAAACAGAGAAAACTACAAAGGAGAGACAGGCAAGGGATCTGAGTGAGCCAACTACATGGGTCCCTCTTCACAAAAAAGCATAAGTCTCCCCCGAACCCCCAAGTAGGCTCCTCCTTCTCATATGAGATTATGGCTCAGAACCAAGAGCACAGCCACACTTGGCCGTGAGGAAGACTGTGGGTACCTTCAAGTTACACAACACAGGGTCTAAGTAGTTTAGACGGGTGCATAACTCAGCTGCTCCTTTTAGACACACTGCAGCCTTGGCAAGAAGGGGGAAATGGCCATTGTGTATACATTTACCAGTGTGTGTTCCACTGGGCTCTGTATTTTATATTTTCCCCAGTGGTATAATGTGATGCGTAAAATGAAATGCGCTGTCTTTGCTTTGAACTAATTAGTCAAATGGAGACAGAGCAAGCCAAAGTGAATTTAGTGGAGCGGGGCATACCTATAAAGGAGTATCTACCATTAGCCACATAAAAACCAAACAAGAGATGGGGAACGGTGCTCCCAACAACTTTGAATACTTAACCTATCCATACTGCTGTTTCTACAACTAGAAAAAGGAGGTTGTTAAATGAGACGCCCTCTAAGGTCCCCTAAAGCTCTGACATCCTGTGCTTCCTTTAAATATGTCATCTGATGAAGTAAACAAGGTATAAAGTGTACTGTCAAAACTCCCTTCTAAAAATAGTAAACCCGAATGACCACGGCGGAGGAGTCCCAGAGAGAGGAAAATCTTAAACTAAAGGGGAAAAAAAGAGTTTTTTACTTAAATAACTTTTCACACTTTGCTCAAAAGGCTAGCATTCCATTCCACCCTTCCAATTTCCAACAGAACACACGTGTAAGAAGGGTAGTTAATGTTTTAAAAACACTATAAATGTGTCTTGTAAAATTTATACTGTTTCTTACAATGAATTTTAAATAGTTTTCAAGTCCAACATGGTAAGTGTTGTAGCTGCCCACGGGTCGGACATCTCTCCGCTAACAACAGTGAGGAGTCCACGGGAAGTAAGGCAACCGCACGTCATTAGCTGTGCTTCCAGACCCCATTGCACGACCCCATTGCACGATGGCCCTGCTACAATGCACTACGAGTCCACCAAAACGCGGGTGCAGATCACTGGGCATCCAGAAGAAATATGCTTTGCAAAGGGAATAAAAATGAGTAGCCCCACAGGGTAAGTAAAGTGGAGAAAGAGAAAAATGGTAAAAGAAAAAAACAGGTTTGGAAGAAAAAAATTTGTTCAGCATATTTTTTTTTTCTGGGAAATCATGTAAGTTTACAACCATATAAGAGAGGTAATCACGTTCTTTCCAAAAAATTGGTCAGAACTCATGTTAAAAACAAAGGAAGAGGGAGGTGGGGCGGGGAGAAGAGGAGGGGGGGGGGGGGACCATGGTGCGGATGCAAAATAAATAAATTAATTTTAAAAATAAATTGATTACATAATAAATAAACAAATGAAGTTAAATCCTAATATTCAGAGGAATCAATCAATGCGGGGGGGAAAAAAATGTAACTTAGGACATACAACTTAAAGACCTGAACGGGAGCGAAGCTGAAAAGCCATTATTCCCTTATCCTGGAGGGGAGCGTGTTGCAGAAAGATGATTGAACTTGCACACCAATGACAACATCTCTGATACAGCTGATAAAGTACTTACGGTCACATTCAAACGCACATACGAGAAGTATTTACAGACAAGCCAGGATAACAGGCTAGCCAACGGTGCCTGCCTGGCCAGGGCCAGAAAGTTAGAAAGCTGCAAGGAAAAGCCCCAACTGGAGACCAGAGCAGGCCGCCAGGGAGCCCCTACGCCTCCCGGCATTCAGTAAGGGTGACCACTTTGCTTTGCTACAGCCCCGAGAAGAGGTAGGATGCCCTTTGAATGAGAAGGGTCAGCAAGGGCTTCCCCAAACGCCAGGTCTCGGAGCAATGAAAGAACTTGCTTTGAAACTGGCAGCCTTCACCACCCACCACCACCACCACCACCACCACCACCACCACCACCCAGTCAGCTCCCTCCATACTCTCTGCCGTGGCCTCAGAATTTTCATCAACACTCCCCGCCCCCCAGCCTCCCTGCCATTCGTCATTTACACCAATGTACAATAAGAGAAAAACACATTTCCAGGCGTGCCTCAGCATGCTCAGGATGGGATGACCCTCACTCCTCAAACTGCGTCGGATGGAAAAGTGCAAAGGCTTTCTTTCCCTGTGACCCAAGTATAAAAAACTGGCGCTGTCTGTGTAAGCTCGGCCTGACATGTCCTGAATACGCCATGTGGCATTTGCGCCCTCCCGGCTTCGCAGTGTCGATGATTGAACACTGCAGAGGGTTGGGGTCTTATTTATTTATTTATTTATTTTGAACAACCCCCCCCCCCCCCCCCCCCCCCCCCCCCCCCCCCCGTGTCTCTCACTTTCCTCGAAGAAACCTGTGACTCTCGGGAGAGCATAGTAGCTGTGACCCCACACTGGAAGGAGGTATGATCAAAGGCAGCCTAGGCAGACTTGGGAAAACATTTCCACCGAGAATGGACATACTGCCTGTGAAAAGGTTATTCCCACCGCGTTGGGACAGCAGATCACATTACTCAGGAGTAACAACATGAAAGGGAAAATCTGGCCACAGTCACCCACATACATGTTTTTCTTTCCAACAAGGGCAAATGGGAGACACCAGCCACAGCAGAACATCCTTCTTATCACTCACGGGGCGGGGGTGGGGAGGGGTATGGCGGGAAGAGTGCCTCTCCCTAATCAATACAGACGCTGAGCTTCAGCCACTGTTTAATTCCTTTTATATTTTTCTTTTCATTCAGAAACAGCTCACATTCACCAAGACTTTTCTGTCTTAAACTTTTTTTTTTAAATCCAAGCAATCACAAGCTATATTCTGTGGAAGACAAAATAACTTTGGAGGCGTAAATCTTAATGTCAATGACAGGAAGGCTTTGGTGAACCATTACCATAAATCTGACAAACGCTAATTTGATGGGTGGCTGTATCTGTCTGCTGCACGGCCAGTCTAGACGGTCTATTGAGAAATCTTAAAACACAACTGTTTGTTCCCTGTGACACCATCTGGATATGGCAATAAGCGCCGACCCAGCGCCATTCACACATGGATCAAAGCACATGCTAATGCTATCATGAAGTCATACACATAAAAAATTCAATCTGAGAACTCAGAGCAATTTTCCTAAGTCTTCAGTGAAGAAACCCCAGACTTAGTGAGACTCAGAGCTAAGTGTGTGAAGGGGGGAGGGGGTGGAGAGAGGGAAGGAGCCGAATATTTAATGAGCTTGGCTTCCAGAGGAATGTTAGGCCACCCATTGTATTGGAAAAAGGCTCATGTCACACTTCAGTCATGGTACCCGTCAGGGTGCCCCTTTACAAAAATTGATCTGAGGACCTTTGTAATTACCTGTTTCAGCAGAGGGAGGAGGGTGGATTCAGGATGAGAAATAAAAGATGGGATCCAATGTATAAATCGATCATTATATCATATTAGTCTGAACTGGCGGAAATGTTCAATACTGCAAGCATTATGAAAAATCTTTCTCATTAAACTTACTGTGGCTTTAGATCAAAGAATCAAGGGCCTCCTATTGAACTCCTTTAAATATTACAAACATAAGAGCAAGTCTGGCTGTGCATAAAATAGAAACAAAGCCCCGGCCCCCACCCTGTGCACCCTTATCCTGTAGCTAGCTGGAGAGGAACATTCCCCATGAAATCTACGTTACAGATCAAACACTAAGAATCCCAACATTCTATAAAGTAGCAATGAATTAAGATTTGAATTGGACGACAATTTCATAAATGTTCGTCTTTTACAATTTTAAGGTACTCTTTAAAACACATCTCTCAACAGCACCTTGTCCGTTGCAGATCACAGAGGCACTATTCAATTCTCGCCATCTTGGTATGGAAACTTACCAGGAAGAAAGGAAGTTGTTACTGCACCAGCTTTTCAACCCACTGTGTAGCACCCCCAGGAAATTTGAGGCTTGCATTTCCTGGCTTGCTGACATCATCTCCCATCAGAATCTGATGGGGGGGGGAGACACATGACAAAAAGCACCTTAAGAATATGCTATTATTCTACTCATTTCTGTCTGCTAGGAGACAATAAATCTGTTATGTCCCGATTTCATTCATTTGGCCTAAGTCACACAAATACCCACCAGCATATTTTATTTTATAGCAATCATAATAGGTGTGTCTACATTATGTGTGTATGGATGTGCACAAACACACGCATTTGACAACATTAACTGTCAAAATGCATTATCCATGCCACAGGAGGCGAGTTACACAGCAAAAACGGTGAGGGATTACATGCTTTGTCCGTCAGAGACTGTGGTTTATGCAGCAGATTGCGAGCTTACGCAGTTACTATCGATTTACCCACACAAACTCAGCCTAAAACAGGAACTTCAGCGGATCCCTTTCTGCTCCACAATGGGCAGGAGCTTCATCTCCTGCAAGTGTACCTGCTGGAATATGCAGAGGGCACACAGGAGAACAGTCATGTTGCATTCCTGCTTCTAAAATGTCTTAAGTTTTTAAAAAGGCCAGATCAAGTCTATAATTCTACAGTGCTAGCTATGACTCAGTAAATAAATGTGAGAACAGGAGATTAACGTTTGCAGGAATCTTCTTAAAATTCAAATCAATTTCCAAGGAAGACATCTCCCAAAGTATTTCCTAACACAAAATACTTCAAATGGAATATTAATAACATAACGCTTTTGTTTCTTAGCAAAAAGGGGCGGGGGAATCTACCAATTTTAACATCCCATCCAATATGGAGTCTCCCCTAAAGAATCTTAAAAGAAGAAAAGTTCTTGGTACACCAACTGCCAATCAACTGTACAAATTTCCAATTTAAATGACAATGTTTTTATTATATGTTCAACCTAAACCACCGAGTCCATTACTACAACATAATCTGGATCACAAAGAAAGCCAGAAGAGCAGCTTGTTTCTCTGAACTACGTAATTCCTGAGAGACCTGCAAAAACCCAGCATAAGAACATAACCCACCTCTTCCAAGGACAGACAGCTCTTGTCCTAACTTCCAAAGAAATAAAAACTGCACAGATATGAGCTAGCTTAGTCTACAAGTTAATTATACACTAAGATTTCTTAGCAGAACTAAGAAGTATTCCATTTGCATGATTCACCATAATGATTAGGTGGTACTCTAGGGAGAGTTAAGATAAAAATACTGATCTAAAATAACTGGGAAATCATAATCATTCTTGTTAAGCATTTTACATATTTGTATAGACTGACTGTTTTTGCAAATATAATTAAACATCTATGTGCTGCTCCCCTATTACACGGACTAAATTGCAACTGATAATCATGTTGTCTACCAATAATGGCTTCCTTTCAGGCTGTGGTTGTAATTCTGTAAGTTTAAAAGGGGGAAAAAAAATCACCCAAACATTGCTTAATGTAGCTAATCAGGCATTTTCAAAATTAGACTGTAATGAAACGCGCTTGCAGGGCTTTAGAAAGTCCTGGAGTGGAACTGTACTGCCATCTACTGGCTGCCGCCCAACAGTGCCAGGATCTAACAGGGCCAGTGTATCTAAGGGCAGCTTCCTAACTGCATCTTACCAAAGGAATCCATCCTAAGGGAGACAGCACCACAGATGCCAGAGAGAAATCGGAAAACTCAGATCTGACTTTTCAAGAGAAAGATATCATTTTCCCAACCACTATTCCAGAGCATGACTTTATTTGCTGGCTTTGAAATGTGAAAGTATAATGGTCCACAATCTAAGTATTTTCTACCATTAACAACCCACCAAGAGGTTCCTGTACCGATGAAATGATCATGCCCAGACAGTTCTTTCCAATCCCAAAAGTGTGTCCCTCAGACAGATCTCGCTTCTGAGGAAAACAGCAAAAACCAGCATAAGTCCGCAATAAGCACCTATAGATATGTTCATTCATGCACCAATCAAAACAATTCGTGTTGCCCTCTAGAAATCACTTTATCTGGAGTACCCTTTGGACCAAACCTGGCTGTGGGCTCATGTTACAGCATTTAATCCCCTCCGCGAGAAAGCATTTGGGGAAGTCATAAGATACAGTGGTGTTGTAAGTTTGACTGAACTGACTGAAAATCTACATGTATAGAAAAGACTACGACGGTATCACCAAAAGGAGTCTGCACCCTTCAGTGGCTGCTTCACAGGAGTTCAAACGATTATTTTTAAGTAGCTTACAAGCAGATGTCAAGAGTGGGAAATACAACAAGACTCTCTCATTTTTCAAATTTATTTACTTTTATTTTATGGACATTGGTGTTTTGTCTGCAGGCATGTCTGTCTAAGGACATCGGATCCCCTGAAACAGGCGTTGCAGACCATTGTGAGCTGCCAGGCAGGTTCTGGGAATCGAACCTGGGTCCTCTGAAAGAGCGGTCTGTGCTTTCAACTGCTGAGCCACCTCTCCAGCCCCACTACAAGACTCTTTAGTGTAAGTGGAGCTGCTATCCCAACTGAAGACCACAGATCTGTCTGCAGATCTCTATCTGAATACATGGCGCAGCAGTCCATTATGGCTCACAGTATACATGCTGCAATTATGGGCTATATGTGTTAACACCTTGGACAAAACCACTACTGCTGGCTGCTTTCGGGTTTTGCATTTTTTAAACAATAATCTGGAAAAAAAACAGATTACAGACAGAAAACATTTAAATGACAGAATTTTTAAAAGGGATTTAGTCTCCACTAACATAGCCCTTTTAGGCCACATAATTGAAGAACTCTAAAGAACCACAAAATAAACTGAAAATCCCAGACATAAAGAGATCCACTTATTAATTAAAAGCAGCCCTCGTTCGCTATTAAAATAAGGTTGGCCATGCATACGTTATTGCTGTCACAGTCTCACATGAGGCAGTATTCAAAACACATAAAAGTAAAGTTGAATAGTTCTCTCTATGTTCAGAGTAGAGTTAAGTCATGTCTGCTTGCACAAAACTGTTTTTGCAAAGCTGCCACAGCGAGAGGATGAGAGAAAGAAGGAGGAAAAAGCACCAAGTCTCAAATTCACCGCTCCTCTTTGGGTAGGGGGTGTTGTGGACAACGTGAGGTGAACCAGAAAATGCCTGATACTTTCTCTGTTGTAAAAACTGGAACCAGAAATTAAGACAATCACCACAAAAGAGGCAGGGAACTAATTTTAAAAATTACATATTAATTAAATACAAATTCTTTGGAGACTTTTTTTGTAAGTCTGAGTTTTGGTTTTGAATCTATGAAGTATATATCGGACTGGTTTATCTATGAGAAAAGACAATAGTCACCACCAAAAACGAAGGAAAAAGAGAGAGAAAAAGAAACACTAGGCACTGTTAACATTTTATACTGTAGTTTTACAATAATCACATTAGAGACTTTGTGGTCCTAAAGTTCATTGTTCATACTAGGTGTCCTTTAAAGCTATGGATGACCAGACAGTAAAATCAGGGACTAAACCAAAAAAGGGAAAAATCTGTCCTTCTGTATTTACATCATCTCTTCTCGGCGTGAATAAGCCACTGCATCTCAGAGGGAAAGGAAGGCAGCACTCTTAACTGAACGCCAAGGTTTGCCAGAAGTCTCAGGCTTAAACACAGAAAAGAAATGCATTTCCAGAATAGATTTGAAACCAAGCTCCTCACTTGATAAAGCACCTATTTCTCCACAGCCGTGCACAGTTATTTCTATTTTGGAGACGACACGGGACCACAGAGTGACCTGTTACCTCCCATATGTACACATGTGTGACTGGCGACAGGTGAAACGGTTTATTAGCAAGGACAACATAAGCTTAGAAACTGACCCGGCTCATGAACACAGTTTCTCTTTCCATTCTCTCACAAACTGCATTTGCTTTTCCTTTGCTACGGATGAAAGATGCAAAGAGAAGATTCCCAAGGAGACGGACAGCTTTCCAGGTGTGGAATCTACCACTGTTGACGGCTTCCTGGCAGGTGTTCGACAGGTTTCATTACCTGAAAAAAAACTCTAATACAGGACGACCCCCATACGGAGGCGTTTCATTGCAGCAGCAGCACCTTCCCACCATGCCTTGCAGTAGCCTGGACGCCCGGGAGCCTCCGGAGCACAGTCGGAACAGCGTGTCCTCACTCTGTTTACTTGAAGACCTGTTTTCTAACTCAATTAAATAGCAAGTACCGTTTAATCTCTCTCTCAAACCAGCGAGAGCCCCCAGATGAGACAACACACATCACAGAATTTATTATTCTTGGTTGCGCTTCGGGAACTAATGGTGAGGAGTAAACTGGAAGACCAGCCTGTGCCTGGGGAAGAAGCACAGCACAGCCGCAGTCCTGGTGCGGGGATAAATAAATTCAAAGTGGGATCAGTAGATAGGTTTCTTTCTTTCTTTTTAATTCTAAATAAGACTCTGGAATTTAAAGCAGGGGGTCCGGGATGTGACACCACCCCTCCGTCCATCTAATACTTTGTTTCTACTGAAAACCTAATTTCCTCCCCCAGATTGCTTTACCATACGTGAGAAAAGAACTTCCACTTTTAACCTTTAATCTGTATCACACAGTTCGGGTATATATGAACATCCTGTCTTCACTTTTAATTTTCTCCTTCTTGTAGCGTCAAGGCTCCAAATGCTCACAAGGGTTATGGTACAGTCGTGGAAGTCAGGAGACAGGGTCGTGGAAATGATGTCATGATCCTGCTGCTTTAGTGTGCTTTACAGGGGGCTTTCCTGGGAAGGTGTCCAGGGCCCAGGCAGAAGGTGAAATGCACCTTGATGCAACAGAGGAGGCTGACTTCACTGTAAATGAAACCCAAACTTGCATTCCAGCCCAGCCTAAGAGCATGCCTTCACGCTCTGTGGGGCCCTGTCTTCTCCCTTCTTTCTTTCAGATTCTACAATAGAGAAAGCACTCGAGGTGCATGTCCCCCCTCAATAGGGAATCTATGCTCACCCAGCTTCTATGAAGTTAATGAGACTCGAACTGGTTCAAGAAAAGGGGTATCTAAAATCTTACTCTTTCTAAGCATATATTTCATACAAAGAACTAGATAGAAACAAGCCACATTTTATAAGAATACCAAATTTCTGTCAAGCTCAGAACAGGAACTCCCCCTCCAGAAAAACAAACAAACAAACAGCAAATCATGAAAGCCTAGAAACATGTTTGGTCAGAAACGGAAGAAACGGAGGCAGGAGAGAGAAAAAGAGGAAGAAAAGAAGGGGAGGCGAGGGGAAGCAGAGGGGAATACTAGGGGACAAGTAGTAAAAATGAGCCAAAGTGAAATGAATGATGAATCCTGAAAGGACAAGAAAACACTTCCCTTGAACGTCAGGGACTCTCACACTCCGGAGAGATACACCTCAGTTACACGAGCTGGCCACTGAACAAAAAAAAGAAATTCCAGAGACAGCAAAATGAAACCAGTCCCTTGTATACGATTCAAATAAGCCCCACCAATCATCTTCACCTAAAGATTTAAGAATCAAGGGTGGTAACAAAATGACCTCATGCTTCAGGAAGCGCCCTATGGCTCTCCAGGTTAGCACTTGGCTTAGCCAAGAGTCTGGCTGGATCCCAGTACGTGGAAAACAAGACACAAAACAAAAGGTATCTGGGCCACCTATTTGGACACGACGGTGTTCCAATGAGGTCATCATCACATTCCAGGAGTTTCTCGCCTCAGCTACCACTGGCAGCCCTGGGTCAGCAACAAACCAGGACATGGCTTGTTAATCAAGCAGGAAAAGTCATTACCTTTTCAGGGACTGAAACATCTGTGTTGCTGAAGGTAGGGGATGGCTAAGCCAGGAGGGGGGTTACATGCTCCTTCATTCCCAGCCACTGACCCTCTCAATCCACCTAAGAAGAGGAAGAGTTTCAAGTGCAAAGCACCAGGGAGAGATGGGAAAGTCCTGATTTCTAGCTTGGGACTGGGTGTAATTCAGGACAGAGGACAAGTCACTTGCGAGTTAACTGGCCTTCCTACATCTTTTTATCACCAGGCAATGACTCCACACGGTAAAGAAGTCTTCCATCATCTCTTCCTGAAGAAACAGTAGACCATCCTTCAGCATCGAAACAAGCAAAACAATCTACCAGGTTTACAGTCTCAGGAGTAAATTCCATCCTGTGGAGCAGCCGCAAAGCCAATCAAGAGTGGTGGTGTCCTCCACCACCACCAAGGGTCCGGCCGCCATGGCACCAGTGAGCATATCTTGGCTGGCAAGTCAGTATAAAGCAGGCATGGCCCAGTACCAGATAAGACCATTGGTGTCTTTTTTTAATACCAGAAATCTGCAGAGAACCTTCCAGAATTATGAAAGCTAGCCAGCAATGAGTTTCCTGGTCAGGTCAAGATTGACTTCTCTGTATCTTGTAACCAAAGTATGTGGTGTCTTCGGCAACAGTCTTACCATCTACTTAAGGTGGGTAACCAAGAGCAATGCCAACAGCCTGTACGGTTCTGGGTGTCTCTGGGGCCTCTCTAATAACTTTTAGGGAGGTGACCGTGCCTGGTGCTGAGATTTGCATTTGATAGCCCCTGTCTTCTGGGAGCATCGCTAAATGTGGGTACTTCCATTCAAACCTCTTTTTTCAAATAAAAACAAAAGCAGCCGGGCGGTGGTGGCGCACGCCTATAATCCCAGCACTCGGGAGGCAGAGGCAGGTGGATCTCTGTGAGTTCAAGGCCAGCCTGGTCTACAGAGCTAGTACAGGACAGGCTCCAAAGCTACAGAGAAACCCTGTCTGGAAAAAACAAAAAATAAAAAAATAAAAGCAACTGTATTTCTAATTAGCTTACAAATCCTAAGTCTTCTTCACACACCCAAATGTTCATGTTGTCAAACTATCTTCTAAACACTTACATCTACAGATCGATCTGTGCTGTTCTCCAACCCTTGCTGTGCAGTATTAGTGGAAGACGTGTTACATTTGTTTACACTGTGGAACATTTGTTTAATGATGCCAATGTTGCATTCTTTTATGTTGCGTTTGTTTAACCATGTGAAGCTGTGTTACTTTGACTGTCTAAAACACCTGATTGGTCTAATAAAGAACTGAATGGTCAATAGCTAGGCAAGAAAGGACAGGCAGGGCTTCCAGGCAAAGAGAATAAACAGAAGGAGGAAAAGAGAAGATGGGGGAACGAGAAAAGGAAAAGGAGGACTCCCGAGGCCAGCTACCCAGCAAGCCATGGAGTAAGAAGTAAAGAACAGCATACACAACCGGGAAAGGTAGAAGCCCAGAGGCAAAAGGTCGACAGGATCATTTAAGAAAAGCTGGCTAGAAACAAGCCAAGCTAAGGCCAGGCATTCATAAGCAACCGTAAGTCTCAGTCTATTTATGTGGGAGCTGGGTGGAGGGCCCCCGCCAAAGAGAAAAGAGTAAACAAATAAACAAATAAAAAACCAACAACAAACCCTGGTCAGAGAAGCTTACTGTAGTGGTGAATGCAACAGATACATTCCTACTCAAAATGTTGAAAATAAGTTCCATAGGGGGACATTTATATCACACACACATACACACACACCCCAGCACAAGCTCAAAGAATACTGAGGGAAGAGGGGGTAAAACGAAAGAATGAGCAGATGGAGACGGTGCTGTGGAATGCTAGCCTCTGGATAGGATATGACTGTTACACATAAAAACTTACAGCAGCTGTGCTTACCTACACAATGTCTGCACAAGACCCAGCCAGTTGTAAGTTCTAGCACAGACTGGTGCGGGACTCCTGAGGCCCACCCCTACCTGAGGAGCCATTGGCAATTGATGGCTGCTGGAGGAAGGAGTCATGTTTCTTTATGAGTGTGGCCAATGATAGGCTCCCCATGCCCCAGTGGATGACCCCCAAGTCCATGGACATATATATGGGCAGCACTAACTGGACCTAGGAGATGAAAAAAATATGTAAAGAGATAAGGATGTCAGGAAATAAAAAGGCTGGAAGGGAGGTATAAAGGGGTTTCTGGGAAGAAGTAGAGGAGGTGATAGGATGATATGACCAAGATACACTGTATACTCAAATGAAATTTTCAAAGATTCAGTGAAAAAAAGTAAACTGCCTATTTTCAATAAAACATAAGTCAGTGTGTTCAACACAATGTTTAAAAAGTTAAAATTTTGTGGTCAAAATGGCTTACTTAAAAAGATCACATGAAGGCTGGAGAGATGGCTCAGTGTTTAAAAACACTGGCTGCACTTCCAGAAGACCCAGGTTCGATTCCTGGCACCCACATGGTAGCTTACAGTGGCCTGTAACCCCAGTACCAAGGGATCTGATGCTCTCTTCTGGCATCTGAGGGCACCATGCATGCATGTTCTACACAGACATACATATAAGGAAAACACCCATCCACATAAAGCAAAATAATCATGAGAGCTATTGATTTTTTTTATTAAAATATAAGAGATTGAAAGTTAAAATTTAAAACTCCTATTGGGAGAATATTTTTAACATTTTAGGTACTGAAATGCCAAAATAGTTTGTGGCATGTAGGAAGCACATGCAGCAGACCATGGTTTAGAAACTAAAAGTTACTGCAATTCCAGAGCCTCACAGGCTATTGATGCATGCAGAAGGACCCCCATGGTGACAGATAACCAATGCACATGAATCGCTTAGGTCAATGGACTGCCCCTGCAGAGAACTGGGGATTCCAGGATATGCTTGGTGGTGGTCTTTATGCAAACTACAGACTCACTTTTAAAGTTCTCAAATCAATGCTTCAAGAAAAACCCAAGAAGTATTTACCTGAGAACTTACTATAAACCATGAAATGGCGCTAAAAAGTCCTGCAACATAGTCTTTCAAAAAACATCTAATCGATTGAAGCAGGCGGTCCAAACTATAATCCTGACACAAGGCAAGAGGACCGCATGAAAACGTATCATAACCAGGAGAATACAGGCCTCTCCTTGCTGTGAGAACAAGGAGGCCAGAGAAAGGCCTCATCATGGAACAGAGCCTTGAGTGAGCGGAGAGCTAGGAGAGCACTGAGCACAGGGAAAACACAAACAGAATACAAAGTCAGGGCAGGGTCCAGAGCCAGATGCCGCGAGAGCTCCAACTGGATTCGGATACAGTGTGTTTGTGGCCACGCAGTGAAGGGACTTGAGGACAGTCAGGTTTAGGAAGTCAAGTCTCAGCAGAGTGCAGTTGGGAAGAAAGGCCAGGGTAACTGTCCAAGTCCGAGGAGAGACTGGCTGAGCTCCAACAGCAGCAGTGCGAATGCACGGAGGTGAGCATGTGCAGCCTGAAGTATCTGCTCTCTGATGAGAGCCGGAGACACGGGGCTGTCAGGAAGAGAACTCAGACAAAGAGAGGAAGGTGGGATCCTAACAGGAAATGGGGGTGGGGGGAGAAAGAACCAAAAGGAACTTACTTGGAGGGGCCAGCAGACAGAAAGGCCCTGTAAAATGGGCGGACTAAAGATTAATTAGTCGATAGACTTATGGATTGGTTCCATCTGCCAGGATCCCAAAGGATTTCAAGTGGCTCAAATATGTAAATACAAACAATGATATGGAAAATATAAATGGTTATAAATCAGCATCTGGGCTCAACAGTTAGAGACTGGATTGTGAAACTCAAGAGGGACCTAGGGACCGAAATGGAAACCTTGGACACTGCCAGTATAAAAGTGATTGCTGTCACCACCCCTGGAGAGTGGGCGGGGTGGAGAGGGGAAGGAAAGAATTTTCATTTTTTCACTTTATAACGAGCTTTCACTGTTTGAGTTTTCAGTCCACAAACACATCCTACTTCTTGAGATTTTTATGTACCCATATTTTTAACGAAAAAAATAATGAAACAAAAAGATCAAAGATCTGTAAGAACAGACCACATCATGAGTTAATCTTTAAGGATGCATACTTATTGCATATGATCAGTTAGCAAGAAGAAAGTGCAGAATTCTGCCACTGCACTTTCTTCTGGGCCTGGGAGCCAGTGGGAAAGACACAGGCAGGTAATTAAATGGAATTTAAATGCCTCCTCTTTCACTGACCTGTTAACAGTTAGCCAGCCGGTGAAGTCCTTAAAATTTCACCAGCTTAATTTCTCTCTTCTAAAGCCTCGTGTGACTGGTACAAAGATGAAAGATAGCCCAGCTAGACTGTCTAAAGGGCGGCGTTTGGCAATCAGGGGTGCTCATTCCTTGATTCTTCATCCGTCTATCAAGTTGAGGGAACCAAAAATTGAAGATTCTAGCAGAAAAACAGAGACTGAAAAGAAGCCAGAGAGACTGCAAGCAAGCAAAGATCGTCCTGCCCATGCCCACGAAGGAGAAAGGAGAGAGAAGGACGTCCAGGTCAGTGTCCCCATCAGACATGCCCTAATAACCATGAGACTAGCTAGAGAGGATCACTGTGTCAGACATGGCAGGGAGGCGTGAAGCAGAGTCTTTGGCAACTAGAAAAGCCGGTCCCACTGATTGATGTAAGAGAAGTTGCAGAGAAACAGAACAGGATGCCACCTAGTGGTGGTGGGGGGTAACAGAACGATGGGGTTAAAGAGTGGGTCTCCTGAGAAACTTGGTGGAGACCAGGCTTGCACAAAGCTAAGTGCTCAGAGGATGGTGGGTGGTGGTGATGGGGGATCCAGAGAGAGGGAGCAGAGTGAATTGTTCAAAGTCCTAAAGCAGACGAACAAGCCCTGTGTGGAGAAGCAGACCTTGGAGAAAGGTAATAAGCTATTCTGTAAGGCAGGAAGACGGAGGCAGAGATGGCTCAAAATCACATCTAAAGCCAGAGGTGTATGGCAGGGCTAAGCACAGTCAACCTCAACCTTCTTGATTACTAGCCAAGACAGGAAAGCGGATGGGATTTGGATCCGAGTAATTTGGATCCAAGACGAAAAGGTCTCACAGGGAGCACTGGGGTGACAGCAGAAGCTGGTGGTTCCAGCAGGGGTAGGTAAGCAGACGGAGGATTTCCTCGGAGATTTTCAGTGGCTGGGTAGAAAGGAAGAAGGCAGGGAGGCGGCTGAAACAGAACAGTAGATAGAGCAGCAGGGAAGAAAGTCTAAGGTGACCAGCGAAGAAGCAGCTGACTGCTAAACCTGAAGGACCAGCCAAGGGGAAGAGATGGGACGGATGGGCAGAGATGGGGGACAGGTGAAGAATGGCCACTAGGGTTTAAATAAAGAATGAAGCAGGTTTAGAGGGCCTGGAGGGACTCCAAGGACAGAAGGCTGTGACCACAAAGGCCAGCTCGGAGCCCAAGGCTACCCAAAGAACTGAACTGACTGATTGAGGGGAACAGAGGGACTCTGGCCCAGGCACTTATGGAACTGGAAGCCGAGGCCGCCAATGACAATGTCAGAAACCCAACTAGGGCAATGACGAAGAGCCACAAAACACATCCAAAGGGGGAGAGAGTCAGGAGAAACGAAAAGTAACCTTTCTGAGTAGTTTCACAATCTGTTCCAAATGGTTTCATTGGAGCATTCTTCCATTTGAGAAGGTCCCATCTCGTGGGTTTTTTTAAAAGTGTTAATCAAGTCGACATCAAGAAAAGCCATTCCAAGCCTGCGGTGGTGGCACATGCCTTTAATCCCAGCATTGGGGAGGCAGAGGCAGGTGGATCTCTGTGAGTTCAAGGCCAGCCTGGTCTACGAGTTCCAGGACAGACAGGGCTACACAGAGAAACCATGTCTCACCCCACGCACACATGAAAAAAAGAAAGAAAGAAAAGCCATTCCACAGTTCATAGGACTCAACCTTGCTCATGGCCAAAAACTGGACAAACTGTTCACCATGTGAACTGTGTAACCTGTATTTAAAATACTTGGGACTGTAAGCACTTCAAATTTCAGATTTTTTTTTTGGGGGGGGGGGGAATTTTGTAATATATATATATTGTGGATGGGATTTTATAAAACAAAATATATATATTGTGGATGGGACCTTAACCTATTCACAAAATTCATTCTTCTTCATACATATATAGCCAGCCTGAAGGTAATTCTATGCAGCTTTGCTTAACTGATTTATATAGAAAGTAAGGTTTCATTTTGTAGAATTTACCCCTTGAAGTATCCTGTCAACATTCAAGGTTGATTCTAGAGCATTCCAGATTCCAGATTTGGAGATCAGGGATGTTCAACTTCCAACTGGCAGGAAGAATCACTAAATGCCACACAACAGTTCACTAAGACTGTCTCACACAGATGAATTCACTGAGATAGCTCAACAAAGCTGAGCTCTCGTGAACAGCAGAAGACGCAGTGGACAGCCACATCAAGGCAGGTACATGACAAAGGGTGTGACCAGTGGTGGATGTGCAACTCTGCACATATCCTAAAGGCAAACAGTCCGTACACTTGCCACTCATGAACTGTGTGGTATACAGAGAAAAACGGAAGTACATCACAGGTACTTCCTGCAAGGAACTACCAGCAGCCTTTTATTTCATTTTAATTTTTTCATGTTTTCATCTCTTCCTGTTTCTCTTCAGAATCCAATCTTTTGTCTGTGGAAACATCCTAGCTTCTCTCCATTCTGCATGCTCCTAACAGGGCATACCTGGGTAGCTGGCCTGTTCTCTGAAAGGACACACTTTTTCCAAACTCAGACTCTGAATTATCATCACCATCACCATCACCATCACGGTCAGAAATTAACTTTCCAGGTCATGTCCAGAAACTCTACTACCTGATTAGTCCTCTGACCAAGAAGTACTTTCTGTTCTCTGCCAACAAGTCCTGTTACGGCTCCAACAAAAGAACTGAGGGAAAGGAAAAGGCCCATTTAGAAAACGTCAGCTCACAAAGGAAGGCTGTAAGAACCTGAAATGGACAGATATTGTTCTAGAAGAGAGCAGAATGAGGGTGAGTAAATGTTAACCTGGAAAACTTGTTAGAAATGATGAAACCACATCCATTTTAGTGAAGAGAGTTTACTATAACAAACAAGTTAGAAATGGGTTCAAGAGCTGGAAAAGCAGAATGGAGACCATCAGAGCTCAGAATGAGGGAACTCAAGAGGTTGTAGGACCCAGCAAAAGGCAGCTGGCCTGAGGAGAGGTGCTGCCTTCAAATCTGGGGGTCAAGTCTGTAGAGCCACATAAGACATGCAGGACAGGGGCTCCCCATCCCTCAGATGAACTTGCTTCCATTTGGGAGCAGCATGTGGAGGTATCTGTGAGGAATCACTCCCCCCTCCTGTTGGGAGGGAACGTCTTTGACATTCTTGCAACATAAAGGCCGCTTCTGCCAGCTTGGTTGTCAGTGGTCATACCACATTTTGTCAGCACTCACTCATCTACTCGGCATTCTCCAAGTTTCTGGAGACTTAAACCAGAAAGACTGCATCCTCTGGCACCCGCTGCTCACGGGTGACCTTCCTCGAAAACCAGACTGGGGATCTTGAAAGCCTGTGGGGATGGCTGACAGCTCAAGTCATACTAAGATGTGAGGCTTTGCTTTTCCTTTCCTGGTAACTTGGATTTTCTTCTCTGCCAGTTAAGCATGCACCCTGGAGAAAATTTCCGCAGTATCTGACTGACTGCACCTGCCCCCTGGTGGCGGCCCGGGTGAAGGACACCAGCTAGGAAATTCTGAGGGCACTTAGACATCAAGAAAACAGAATTTACTTCATTGGAGAACTAGGAAGAGTTAGTATAACAAAATATATTTTTTAAAAGAGAAAGGCAAACAGTATGATGGGCAGTTTCAAAGGCAGGGTACCAAGATCTGAGTTGGACCTTTCTTGTTTAAGCATGAACAACGGCAGCCAAGGGTCTACGTGCACATATCACTAGCCTAATTAATTTGTTCTTCTACCCTTTTCCACTGACTGTGATCTTAAGCTGCGGGACATACAAAAGGCTGAGGGGATTCCCAGGCAAACAGGGTTCAGAAGGATTCAGCTAAGGCTATGTCTCCACCAATGTATCCAAGGACCTCCAGCGGCCCAGTCAGACCCCCATCCAAGACCAGCCCAGATCCCAATCTTGGGAGGTGAGCCCGTGTCTGGTGTTTTCCCAAAGCTTTTGTACAGTCACTGTAACGGAGGCAAAGGATGGCTCGGCCACTCTCTGACAAGCTGTTCCTGAGCACAGGCCAACCATAAAGAGGAAGCCTCAAATCAAGACACACAGATTCAGTTTTCAGAGGAAGTGGCAAGCCAGGGGCATGGTGGCACATGCCTTTAATCCCAGCCCTCGGAAGGTGGAGAAAAACAGATCTCCATGAGTTCTAGGCCAGCAAGGGGGATACAAAGTGTAAGCCAAAACTAGCAAGAAAGGCCCCACCAAGAGGCTGTTAGGAAGTGGGTTCCCTCTCCTTAGTGGGGTGCCTTCTCTAATTCATCCTCCCTCCCTCCCCACAGACAGCTGCTACTTGAAAGCACTTGTTGGGGACAAGGCACCTAATACCTTGGCACTGCCTTCTCTGTGGGGATGATTTGGAGGCACATACTTCTTGGATTAGCCCCTTGGATTAGCCAAGGTCTGTCTGTTTTTTTCCTTTACCCCATGGCACACATACAGAATAGGTACCTAGCTTCTGGTGGTGCAAAGGGTTCCTTAGAACTGTGACCTCAGCTAGTCCTTCAGTCCTTCATTAGAGCCTATGTTATCCACCAGGCTTCCACAACCAGCCCCCACCCAAGTTACGGCATTCACCATCAAGGCGACTTGTCTAATGGTCATACATGACAGTCTCCTCGTGTCCCAGTTTAACAACTGTAGTGAATTTGCTCTAAGGTTTCACAGAGCTAGCTCCCAAAACTCAAAATAAAAGCATACACTAAAATTTGCTTTGCAGCCCCCGCCCCAGGCCCAAAGAAGTGAAAGGCGCCCTCTAGTGGACCTTAAAAATTCATAGAACACAAGAAATTTCCTTGGCTTGTTAGTAGTTAGCAGACCACAAAAGGAAGTTCAGATAATAAAATACAACATGAATACAGGAATGTGAGTAACTTTTTTTTGTGGTATGACTTAAGAACTAAGAAAACATGAAAATAACTCTTACTGGGAGTGACTCAATAATTAAATGTCAAAGAGGAGTCGGGCGTGGTGGTGCACACCTTTGATCCCAGACTCAGGAGGCAGAGGCAGGTGGATTTCTGTGAGTATGAGGACAGCCTGGTCTACAGAGAGAGTTCCAGGACAGCCAAGAAGCTAAGGCTACACAGAGAAACCCTATTTGACCCTCCCCCCAAAATCAGGTCTTAAATAAGACCATTAAACCAATATTAGTTTGTCAAAAGAGACTGTCTCCTCTCTACAGACGGCTAGCAAATGTGGGCCTTGCGAACAAAGGCTAAAGAACGTGAAATGGGTTTCCAGCATGCCTCACCTTTAAAAAAAAAAAAAAAAAGAGGGGGCTCAGCAGTTAAGAGCATGACTGCTCTTCCTGAGGACCCAGGTTCAATTCTCAGCACTCACATGGCAGCCCACAACTGTCTGTAACTCCAAGATCTGACACCCTACACGGACATACATGCAGGTAAAACACCAATGCATATAAAATAAATGTAAAATAAATGTAAAAAGAAAAAAATGCCAAAGAGAATATCAGATCATAAAACAAGCCCTTCCTTCTTAAATTCTTACGATTATTGTATTAGTCAGGGTTAGAGAAACAGAACTTATTAGAATGAATCTATATATCTATATGCTAATATCTGTATCTAGATATATATATTAGATATATAGAAAGGGGATTTATTATAATCTTACAGGCTGTGGACCAGCTAGTCCAACAATGGCTGTCTACCAATACAAGGCCCAAGAATCCAGTAGTTGTTAAGTCCATGATGCTGGATGTCTCATCCGGTCTTCAGTACACACCAGAATCCCAAATAAGTAGGCTTTAATACAAGTAAGGAGATGGAATTGCTAGAGAGTGAGAGAGAGCAAGCAGGCAGATCGCAAGCTTCCTTCACCCATGCCCTTTACACAGGCTGCCAGCAGAGGGCGTGGCCCAGATTAGAGGTGCATCTTCCCACCCCAAAAGATCTGGATTAAAAGTGGCTCTTCCCCTTCAAATGATTTAATTAAGAAAAAAGTCTCTCACAAGTGTATCCAGCTGCTTGGGTTTTAGTTAATAACAGCTGTAGTCATGTTGACAACCAAGAAAAGCTGTAGCAATTATGCAGCAGCTATCCCAAATAATCAGCTAAACTATGTTTTATTAATTGAGTAATTATTTTTATATAGACATATATAGACATAAATCAAGTGATTATTAGCCCAACTTCCAGATATTAAAATTACTCTCAACTCACACCTATGAAAACACAATGCCCTTTGAAAGACCTGCGAAGACCTTGGAAGTTAGAATCAATACTTGAGGTATCCCTTTGGTTGATGTCAAAAGAATTTAACTCTGTGCAACTTTCTCCAAGTGACAAAGGTGAAAATATATATTCATCTCATGCATAACACTTTAAAAACATAATAACATGGAAGAATGTTTAAAATATATTGAAAAACAGCTAAAGACTATGGGGTAATGGGTCCACTTATGTTCTTAGAACACAAACATACATCCAGATTTGCGGAAGCATGCACTTACTGTTTGAAGGAAGGAATACGTAGTAACAGAAAAGGTAGTGGGAGATTTTTATTGTTTAAAGGTTAACATACTATTTAAAGGTTATCAGCATTTTTAATTAAAAATAATCAAATAGGGAAAATTTTAATGCACTATTTCATGAAATGGAAATAATTAACTTAATTCACAAGGATATCAAGGGGTGTGAGTAACCACTGAAATGATCTATTTGGTTTTAAAAATCAGAGGACAGGTATTTGTAATAAGATCTCTCAACATCTTTATCAAAAAACTCAATGTCTTACTCCCTCAATGAGGACACAGACTTGGGTGACATAGAAATCCTCTCCGCCACACTTAAAAACTGGCAGGGGAGGCTGGAGAGATGGCTCAGAGGTTAAGAGCACTGGCTGCTCTTTCAGAGGTCCTGAGTTCAATTCCCAGCAACCACATGGTGGCTCACAACCATCTATAATAGATCTGGTGTCCTCTTCTGCTGTGTGTGTACATAATAAATAAATATTTTTAAAAATAGTAGGGATCGCTATCATAGTCCACTGTCTATTGTTTGTCTACATCAAAGAGTATTCTTTCATTAGCTCTTAAATTCAGGGGTCTACGAAGTGTTAAAACACTATCAGAGACAGCCTTGAGTTTGGAATTTCTGTATATTAGCTTCCACCAAAGCAGCTTACTGAGTAGAGAGAGCACTTCAAGAGACAATTGGCTTCATTCTGCTCAACTGCAAGTGAGAAACTGAATACCCAGTGGTAGTGACATATAGAAGCCACCAGGGGGCAATCCTTCCAACTATATCTTAAGGACCAGCTAACAAAACAACAATAATAAGGTATGTTTCAAAACTAGTTCTTCCTGAGCACACAATATCTCCAAGTCAGCTTAAACAGACAGGCAGAACTAAGACAATTCCCTCAGGCCACTATTCCTAGGAAAGTCTACTGGTCCTTTACAACACGCCACTGTTTCCCTCTGATCACAGTGTTTACTGGCATCCACTACAAGAAATTCTCTTTGTGCACTTAAAACTCTTTCATCTCCTACCCCATCTTAAGCCTATCATTAGGACTTAGGTTTAGAAATTCTTTCCCTATGACCAAAACCCACTGCAACTTCTTATTGGTCAGCTAAACTGTCTCAAGAAAATGCAAATGCTATACCCCTTTGAGAAGACACTGAACACATTTAAAACTAAAGAGCAGAGTGGGCAAGGAATGGACTATGTATGGTACCATTTGAATGGCACTGAAAATCACACTCAAGTTATATGGGAAGCTGCTAGTTCAAACAGCTTCTTTAATTGTTGGTCTGGTCCACAGTATAACTTGGTTCTCCATGTGTGAGACGCCAAACAAAAAAGAACAACATTTCGGTGCATATTTCTCAATTACCAACAGAAGACACATTCTTACCTGGCTTGGAATTACTTCCCAACCTTTATCTATGAAGACAAAATGCCTGTCTGGGATTTTTATCACGCTGGCATGCATTTTTAAGAACATGAAAATAAATTACATTCAAATAAGAATATAGTCCCACAAAAAAAGCTGGCAAAATAAGAACAGGCTTAACGAATGGGCTTCACAAGAAAAAAAAAAAAATTACAAAGTCCTGAAAGTTTAAAAAGTAGCCCCGAAAGGCAGAGGGTTGGGGATGTGTGTGTGAGAACATACTAAAGTGGACGTCAACAATGGTGCAGAAGTCATAAATGCAAGCACACAGTCAATTCTGGCCACCCATGCCCACCCCACCTGATACAGTAGAGCATCATTATGGAGGTCTCCACTTCAAAGCCTTTGCTAAGTACAGATCAGTAGCATTCGTGTATCTCAACGCTAGGACGTGGATCAGAACAGTGGATCTAGGGCTACCCAGCCTGCTCTTAAGACTTTCAACAGACTACTCTGGTTACACAGTAAACAGCCCAATCCCTGTCAAAGTGAGAAGCAATGCTAGTACAGGCAGTAGCTAACATTCCTGGAGAACATCAAATCACACAGTATGTCAGCGTGCAGAAAGCGCTCAGGACTGCTGAAGCATGTCAAAACCCGGCATCTTCCTCACTGGTAGTATTTATGTCAAGATGCATGGCCTCCAACTAGAGATCACAGCTGGAGCTTTCCCTGCAGCCAGATGTGGTCTCAGGACACCAACAGAAAGTAAACAAAGCGATAGTCACACTTGGGTGTCACTTGGTTACAAGAGAATATTCATGGCTTGTATTCCTTTTCCGAACCCAACTTCCTTCATGGTTTAAAGTACCTAGGATACCGGAACACTGTAAAATAATGATTAAAGTGATGTGTGCAGGCAGCTCGGGATTAGCTGGCTTGATAAACAGAGAAAAATGGGTATATAGGAAACTATGAGAGGAAACTGATTTAAAGGAGTGCTTTCTGTAGATTAACACTGGAAATTTAAAACAGAGTTGAATAAGGTCTCTTTGAATACACAAAACAAGAGCAATCATCCATCCAGAACACAAATTGAAATCTGGGATGGAGAACGTAGGAATGTTGCATGAGACCACTGCCTTTGGAGGTATCACGTTAGCTGATCCAGAGAAACTGAACTTCTGAAGAGTTTGCCTTAACTACGCCATGACTTCAAACCTATTTCTTTGGTCAGAAACAGCAACTATTGCTTAAATGACTAATACAGCACCCCAACACGGGGGACACATGCTATGATTCAGCCGGAGTGGCCCCTAACAACAGCTACACAAAGGAAAGCAATGTTTCAGACATTAACTTCTGACTCTCAAATAAATTCCCATTGGATCTATATTTTAAATGTAAAAAATAAAATCAGAATACCAGAATATACATAAAATAATAACAGCTGGGGAAGCAATATTTTTATAGAAAGATTTATTTATTTGTATTTTATGTGTATATGTATGTGCACCATGTTCAGACCACAAGAGGGCAGAAGATCCTCTGGAACTGGAGTTAGAGATCTTTGTGAGCTGTCCTGTGGGTTTTAGGAATTGAACCTGGTCCTCTCCAAGAAAAGCAAGTGCTCTTAACAGCTGAGCCATCTCTCCAGCCCTGAAAGTGGTACATTCTTCTGCGTGGGGACCAAGATTCCAAGGAAAGTATCTGATTACTCTTCCCAAATCATGACTCTCTGCTGAATCCTTGCTGTCATATCATTACTTTATTCCCGAGTTTAAACAAGTTGGAAAGCAAACCAGGAATGGAAACAGAAAGCAAGCTGGTCATTCCAAGTGGTCGAGGCTGGAGGGAAACCCAGCCTCGGGGCTGGGGGACCCTTTGCATTCCAGAAGCACTACAGGTGATTTCAGCCCTGCCAGCTCCAAATTCTGAGCAGGAAAACTTTCACCCCAAGACTGGTCCTACATGACACAACAACAAAAGACCACGGGGCTAGAGGGGAAAGAGAGAAAGGCACTTCACACTTTCCCTATTTCCCCAGTAAGGGCTGGACTGGGCACCAGAGGTCATTGTTAGCTCAAAGCTGTTATCAATTCCTATTCTTTAGCAGTTCTTACTCAAGAATTTCACCTTGACAACTTCTTAGACCAAGTGCCACTTCAAAGAACAAGAAAATCCTTGAGTAATGTTCAAATGTTTTTCAAATCACTCTCAGGGAAACAGATGGGGTCACTCCAATAAAGAATAAAATCAAGGTATTTCACGGGCTGAACAGGTGTTCTTAGAGACATCAACATCAGCCCTGGATCTTAACTTCATTCGCAGCAGTGATCCCCAATTCCAGGGTCAAATGTCCTAGGGTCACCTTCCCAGGGCTATGCATGATTCTCCTAAAGGGGGCACAGAAATCAGGATTCAAGTCAGGCCTTCGAATGTCAAAGTTGGGGGTGCCTCCAGTACCCCCCATGATGGAGATGGTACATAGGTCATGTATGTCAGAGTGTACAGTAAAAAAGACACTAAGATTAGCTGTATAACTATTGTTAGGTATGAAATTAATCATTGTGGTGGGGCAGTGATCTTCTATTAATACTATTCTGAGAATTCTACATGATGTAATCTAGAAGCAACTAACTCTATTATCTAAAAAAAAAAAAAAAACAAACAAAAAAAAGAAAACAAAAAGCCAATATGTGAAGTATATTTCAAGCATCTCCTCTACACTTAGAGGTTTGTAGGTAACTAATAAAAGTCTTTTCTATACAAGTGTTCCTGTAGCTGAGCGAATATAATTATGTCAATAGCCTAACTCCCACAAATACTGACTAGGTCCTTGGTTTTTCTGGGGTACCAAGAGGGTCTTCTTCTAGATAGGAGAGGGCTGAGTACATAGCACAATGGGGGTGGGGGAGAACACTGTATTTTCAGCTTTATCTGCAGTTTAAGTGTGACCTTTGTTTATGCTCTGAACTCTGAGAATAAAGATGAACTGGAACTCTAGAATGTTTTCTTAAACAAGATGAGCAAACTATTGCTTGTCCTTCTTCCTTCCTGAAGTCTGAAATATGTGCGTGACAGCTGGAGCTCCAGCATCAGGACAGAAGGCCAGGTTCCTGAAGAGCATGCTAACCTCAGACTAGTCCTTCCAAACCGAACTCTAACTGATTTAACACCACGGTCTCCAGTCCTCACAAGATGTCATCATCAGACCTTCACGTTTTAAATTTATTTCCTAGAAGCAGGCAGATCTCTGTGAGTTGGAGGCCAGCCTGATCTACAGAGCAAATTCCAGGACAGCCATGGCTACATAGAGAAACCCTGTCTTGGGAGGAAAATGTCTATGGGTATATACTTGAGAACACATACATACAGAACAGGGGTCCACTGGGTAGCCTTTCTCCACACTCACACAACACTTTACTCTTCTCCTTCGTAGAATGCCCAACACTGCAAGCGTTGGATATGTGTGTGCCACCTGCCACCGCCCAACACCTACCACACTACTAAGTGTCTAGTTTGCCATCGAGTCCTTTATTCCTACAACAGGCAGTTTCCTTTCTGTTGCTATAAGACTCTGATCAAAAATAACTAGGGAAGGAGAGGGCTTATCTGACCTCCAGTTCACAATCCACCACTGAGAGGAGTCAGGGCAAGAACTCAGGCAGGAGCTTGAAGCAGGAACCAGAGGAATGCTGCTCGCTGGCTCGCTCACGGGCTCAAGGTAAGCTGGCGTTCTCATATGACCCGGGACCGCCTGTCTAAGGACGGTACTGTCTACAGCGTGCTTAGTTACTTTCTCATATCACCCAGGACCACCTGTCTAAGGACGGTACTGTCCACAGTGTGCTTAGTTAGTGCTCTCATATGACCCGGGACTGTTTAAGGATGGTACTGTCCAGTGTGCGAGGCCCCCTTTAACAACTAGGAATCAAGGCACTCCCTCCCTCACAGATCCACTCACAGGCCAGTGTGATATAGGCAATTACTCAACTGAAGTGTCTTCTCTCAGATGCCCCTAGGCTGTGCCCTGCTGACACCTAAGATTGACCTGAACCAAGCAAACAATAAAAGATGCTCTTAGCAACAAAGGTTTTCTCAGGATCAGAAATCTTCTCAGAGGACTAGTTGAATGCAGTGGATTCTATGGCCAGATAAGTGAACAGCCTTCTAAATTCTGAACTACTAATGAAGCACAACTCTATTTAATGATAATGAATCAATGCTCTGAGTCTTAATTCTTCTATGAAAAATAAGCCCACAGAATACCCAGCACCAGACAACTCTAACAACCCTAAGACTGTCTACCTCAAAGCAGTGTTTTTAGACTATCCCAAGTATCATTACTCACCACCACAGAAAATAAATTTCATGTAAGAAGATCCCTTCTAACTTGTACTATATTTAGCTTTTTGGTCTTTCATTTCCTCACTGGTAGAATATAGGTAATTAAGCTGACATGTATTTTTCCCCCCAAGATGAAATGACTTTTTTATGTGCGTCTCAAATAATAATCTTCCGGTAAATGTCAGGATAATGGTACTATTATATAATTTGCTACCTTTTTTCAATGGGCCACAGAATAGAATTCAACTTTCTGTCATGACTCAAATGCACTAGAGTGCGGGTCTTCTCAAAATAAGCAATTATGTCATCTGTGTGAAGTCATCCTGTATAATGGAGGCATGTGTAGACAAGCTATAGGCAAACACCCACCTAGGCTAGAAAGTGTGAGCTCGCCTGGGAACATGAACAGTCAGCGGTCAGCGCTTGCCTGGTGCGGGGGAGGCCCTGAGCCTGCCCTCTTGCATCTCCCATGAACAGTGAGCACGCCCTGAAACTGAGAGCAAATGATTTAAGCTTCTCCTTCCGATATTCTGAGATGTCTCAGAACAAGCGCCACTGTTCTGGGGAAGAGAGATCTGCTACCACTACAAGGCTGGGGATCGGTGAGGGCATCCATTTTCTGTTTGGACTTCTCTTCTAACTAGTCGATGTCTGTAACATGAAGATCATGATGGCAGTAAAGGAGGAAGCCTAGGTACAGGTCCCCGTACCCACCCCCAGAGACACAGAAACTAAGATGATGACCAGCCCAAGGTCACAGAGACAAGATAAATAACCTAATGCCAGTCTCTACACTTACTAAGACCGACAAGATCTTCCCAAGGGGCCTGGGTACCCTGCAGCATTCTCACTATCCCCTCACCCGCCACCCACGTGTACAAACATACATGTGCATGCACACACATGCATCCATAGATGCCTTGTGCCTCCTGGTACCTAAGAAAAGGACCACTTTAGTTTCTTCCTTCTCTGTTGGTATCTTTGGCCCTTAAGACATGCTACCCATCACTAGTTCAAATCTTTGATTATTCTGGTTATCTTAGTCCTTTTTATAATATGCACGATGTATGTATTCTGAAAGCTGAAACTGTAAGGATTCGGTCCTTAATTACCTCATCAGCTTTTGACGGTGTCCCAGCCGAAAAAGCGGGTGGGCCCTCTGTGCGTCCCTCTCTTTCCTTTCTCTGCTCCTTCTCTGTTCCTTCTCCCTCTCTGCTCCTTCCTTCCGTCTGCCTCTCTCTCTCTCTCTCTCTCTCTCTCTCTCTCTCTCTCTCTCTCTCTCTCTCTCTCTCTCTCTCTCTCTCTCTCTCTCTGTCTCCCTCCACCTCCCAATAAAGCTCTAAAAAGGTAACCATGGCTGTGATTCTTCCAATCAGCACTCTCCTCCGCCAGCCACGAGGAGCAGCGCCACAGCGTAACCAACAGAAACTCAATCCATTGATCTTTAGACTAACTTCTGTTCTTCATTGTAGGTTCCATTTCCCAAAACCGGGTAAGGCCCACAATCTTAGGACTGCAGAGGAGGATAAGCAAGTCCGTTCAGTTCTAGTACCCTGTTTGAGTAAAAAGGTTCCTGGTCAAGAGAATAAACTCCTTGGCTTGGGTGGAGAGCCGGCAAACCATTGGGCCAGTTAAGTCAACAGCCCCAGAGACTACGCCTATGAGATGCGTGCTTTCCGCGGAGGACTACTCTACCTTTCATGAGATTCGGCACTGTCCTGCCCCAGACCCCTGCCCTAGCACAGTAGCTTACAGGTCATCAGTCAAGGAGCTCGAGTAAGTCCCGAATGCTTTTCTGAATTATTCTTCTCTAAAGTCTCCCTGCCTGCCATGGGGCCGCTTTCTTCCATGGTCTGACCCTTATGCTGGCTCAAACAGCATGGCTTTTTCCTTGTCCCTCCATCCACCTTCCCTGGGAGGAGCGGAGGTTTACAGCAGGCCTACCCTGGGGTTTCTCTTTTAAATCCCAATAAAAGCTTCTGTGTGAGTTCATTCTTAAACTCTTTTATTAATGAGACTAAGAACCCCCCAAAGGGAAAGCAATTCCCCTCGCATCATCTGGTAACAATTTAAGAGGGCTCCCAAATTCCAATCACAATGTTTTATTTTTCTGAAGTCGGAAGCACGGAAGGGGTGCCTAGGCCTTTCACCCCTTTGCAGTAGGAGGTTGACACACCAGAGCTGAAACTCGGAGTCCCTTAAACATTCCAAGTGAAACTAAGAGTGTGACCCTCACAAGGAATGGCGATGGCCTGTTCAGACCTTTCCAATGTATCTGTGTGTCAATCAAGCTCCAGAGCCAAACCCCTCCAGCAGTGGCTCTCAACCTTCCTGACGCTGCGACCCTTTAATACAGTTCCTCATGTTGTGCTGACCCTCAACCATAAGATTCTTTTCGTTGCTACTTCATAACTGTAGTTTGGCTACTGTTGTGAATCGTAATGTAAATATCTGCTCTGCAGATATATGCAAAGGGGTTGCAACTCACAGGTTAAGAACCACTGCTCTGGACGCACACAATCCCACAACCATAGCAACTTCAAAATGATTGCCTCTCTCTTTGAGAAACACGTGTGTATGCACGGCTGCAAAGAAAACTTTCAATCATTCAATTAATTACATACTATATCTCCAAGTATAACGAACAGTAAAACAGGATTTTATTACCTGCTCAGGATAGAGATTTTAAAAGATGGGGAAAGAAAAGAGGACAAAAACAAAACCAGGTGACGGGCCAGTCAGAGTGTGACAACCACCTCTGCGAAACTGTCACCAGTGTCTGGAAAGCGCCCTGGTAATGTCTTCTGAGAAAGTGCATGCCAAAGAAATCCTGAAAATGCTACGCTAACCCTCGACGAGAGCCCACTGCAAATACAGTAATCCAGGGAAACTCAAAGCCTGCTATTTGTCCAAACATAATGTATCTGAGTTGACAAGCTGAAATTATACAGCCTTTTTATCTGCCTCACAAACAGAGACTGTGTTATAAATAAAGCCTTGCTGGTCTAGGCACCAAGAGATGGCCATAAAAATTGGTTTCCCAAAAAAGCTTGCAATGAGTTGTAAAATAGATATAAAACCCCATGTGGTGACTGCAGCAGTGTTTTAAGTTGCAGACACCTACAGAGACATGGAAAGACAATGGTGACCATGGATTGAACCCGAGTGCAGCGTCCAAGAAACTCACTCGTGAATGGGCCTCCCTACCACCCTGCTCTCCAAAAGCCACACAACTGCCTGTGGAACCTGCTGACATAAGCAATAATAATGACAATAAATGTGTGAACCAGGGGCCTCTACCCTACAGCTCCTCGAGATCGGCTGTCTACATTTAAGATCAAGAAACCCCACTATAGAAACGTCACAGACTGCTGCCCCTTGGTCCATGGGAGTGAGAGATTTGGACCTAATTTTAAAAGGGGCCCAAAGAAAGGACTGCCCGGTGTGGACTTGAATTTGAGCAATCATTTAAAGAGCAGGTACCTGCAGTTAGGCCTAAATTTCTCTCTCTTAATCTTGAACAGACAAATTATTTCTCTGGGTCTCATCATAAAATGATCTAGGTAGAATAAGTGATATAAAATTACCTTCAGGAATACATTTTTGTCATTCTATAGGAATTCCCTGAAATATCATTCCGATAAGGGAAAACTCTAGAGTTCCCTCATATTTAATAATGCCCAAAATAATTTGCAAGAGAGACACCTGAGCACCACCCACCTCGACTGTTCATACTGGGGATGACAGGTCTGCCTGAAAATACCCAACAAGCTAATGTGCTTCGTGACCCATGTCACAGCCGTTAAATGAGTTTTTACACAGTTTTTCATGTCAAACATCATTACAGAAAGGCACACACCCAGACCCAACGTTCTCCTAATCACACAGAAAGAAAGACTCTTTATCTGTAAGGAAGGATGGAGCAGAACTACTGAACAAAACAAATGTGGTTTGGATGCCATTCCCTAAAGCACAGGAAGGAATTCTCTCCGATCTACACCCAAATGTTTAAAAAGAAACGAAAGAGAAAAAAAAGTTGAGATTACAAAATCAAACACAATGAAGGTCAAGTGGAGAAATAATCTGTAAGGGCAGAAACAGCATAACTTCCTGTCGTGGAGAGTAATGGGACTTTAATCAGAAACTGATTTGACTGGGAGGCCGTCATAACTGAGTTCAGGGCAACACTATCTGCCATCACTCACGGTTCCTCCCCGGGATTTCCCCCATTAATGATTTCCCTAGTTCCACAGATGCCCTGGACAATGAAAGAGGCAGCCATAAAACCATCATCGAAAGGTGAATGGTCACCACTGATTACAAGTATTAGTGCTGCTGGTGTTTTTCCTGCTTGCTTTTAAAGATTTTTTTGTTGTTATTGTTGTTAATTACATGTATTTATTTGGGTGTGCCTGTGTGTATGTATGCATGTGCATATGCCACACATCAGAGGAATCCTGGGGGGAATTAGTTCTCTTCTTTCATCATGTGGGTTTCAGGATGGAACTCAGGGAGCCAGGCTTGTGGCAAGCACTCACTTACCCACTGAGCCAGCTCACCCATAAATTTTTTTTTATTCAAACTATAATTTTGAGTCTGACTATCAACATTAATTTTCACTGTACCTGATTTCTAAAATGAACAAAAGGAAAAGTCCAACAATGATCCCAAGTTTTTTCATATAGAACCAGATTCAATTCAGTAGAAAAGTACTATTTCTAGATATAATTATGTTCCAAGCTACTCCGTATCCATTTCAGTCTTTCCTCTTACTATCTTCCTAAACTCATCCCTTTGTTTAGTGCTTTCAAAAAAAAACCTCCAAAGAAACTGTCAAGAACACTGCATGGTACTAAAGTTCCTATAACCCCAGCAATAGGAAGGCTCAGGCAAGGGGATTCCAAACCAAAGCCAGTCTAGACTTCAAAATGAGATTCTGTCTCAAAAAGAAGAAAAAACATTGTATGGTATTCAAAAGGAATTAATAACTTGATATATGCAACTAGCAGTCTTTGGTATGTAAAAAGAACTATGTAAAAGAAATCTCTGGAATAGGGTGTGTCAAAGAAATGCTCCTACCTCTCTTTTCTATCTAGGCAGGAGAGAACCCAAACGAAAACTGCAAAACAGCAGAGGGCCTTCAGATAAAATGAACAGAAGGACTCTCTGGATCAATAAAATTCTAAGTGCGAAGACCACTTTTATTAAAGAGGAAATCTGATGAACTAACAAAAGAACAGAGTGGCGGCATGGTGGCCTGGGTTCTAGTCCTTATGTCGATGTGCTGCAGTATCCAAAGCTTCCAGAAGTACCTGGGCCCTGAGCACTGTTGATGTGAGACATGTGTCTCCATTTATACATAATATCACAATGAAGGACTTTCCAATAGTCATTTCATCTCGCAGTATTAAAATAGGTCAGAAGGATTCCCAGCAGGGTACCCATCGTCTTCCTTTTTACATCCACCTAGGGGTGGAGTAATTGATAGACTTCTAGGCCTAAATCCCTTCACTCTTAACCATGTCCCAGAAACCAGAGTTGTGCCCTAGAAAGTTTGGGCTTCTTTGAGGATTTCCTGAACTAAATCATCTTAATTTATACTCATTCAAATTTAACACATTCACAAAATCTATATAGACCTCAACACCCACCATTTAGAAACAAAATGGGTTTTATTTTATCCCATACCTTTTCTCTGCCAAATTAAAATACTTTCACAAATATCTTAATTAAGTTCTACAAATAAGATAAACCCCACAAACTCTTCTATTGCTCCTCAGTCTGGGTTCTACCTCCCAACCCCCCAATCCCCTGACTGTTTTAACCCATGCAATCCTCCAAAGCTTCTGTGCTTCAGAACAGCCTCAATATCTAAGTACTTTGAAGACAGCATCCCCACACAGCTTGCTCTACAGCCATACTTCACGGAACGACAGGCTTTCTCTCAAACCTGTTACCAAAATCTGCCTGGGCCTCCCAAGCACACTCAAGTTCAACATGTCCAAAACCCTCTTTCTCCATGCTCTACATCCAGGTTCTCAGCATGGCACACTGTAATAAAACATTAAATGTAAGTCTTTTAGTCTTTTCTATCAAAAGCTTTAAAACTTGTGTTTATGACAAGGAATGCAAATATATATATTCCCCATCTCAGAAAAATATCCATGGAAATGTTTAAATCCTAACCCACAGGTAAGGTTATGAATACACAGGGAAGGACCCTCCTACATTCTAGCTAGATGGCCTGGCACAGAGGCCCCTTTCTCCTTGGAACAGTAAGTCTGACCTCAGCCAATGAGGAAAGGACACAGTCACCACCTGAGTAAGAACGAAAACTCAAGCACATTTCAGGTCCCTGTGTGCCAGCTGGCTCTTCGGCTCTGGTGTGCAGTACACCCTCTTGAACAAGGGTAACGGTTTACCTTGTCAAGGACACTTCAGGTACAGTGGTGCTCTCTTTCTTTGCAGCCTCAAACTTATTTCTAACACCACCAGGGAGCCAGAGTCCAGGAAACTACCTGCCACCCCTTCACGGCCCGAATCGGCACACCCATAAACAAGGCGATAGATCACTTGTACCTCACCTCCTCCACGCACTTGGAATCTGTTCCCACCATCAATCACCATCACAAGTTCAAGTAACTACTTCCATTCACACGTTAAAATCCAGCTTGAGCAAGCATCATCTACTAGGGGAAACAACGAAAACACTCCTTTTACATATGCAGCTTAGAGATGTGCATAAACACAGTTGCAGTATAGCAATCCTGCAGCATTCGCATGCCAGGAGGGTGACTCATTAAGAATTAAGTGTGCGATGCTGCAAAGCTGTGAACTGCTAAACCGGTTAGCTCTACAGTTCCTCATCAGTAGCCCAACACTATAGAAAGAAACGCACATAGTTTGTAACTTGCATGCCAGTAAATGTAATTTCCCTACTGTTCAGTGGAAAGAGCCACTACATACACATTAAGGTGAGAAAAGTGTCTTATTAAAAGTGGCCTGGAAACAAAGGAATTAGTGTTCTTTCTAAAAAGGAAATTACTTTTTACAATGCATTATTAAAGTACGTGTGAGAAAGTTTCTGGGATTGAATTGAGATTGAATAGTTATTTATATCTGTTTCCTGTTTGACAAAGTTCAGCCCTGTATTTTACAGTCAACTTTGGATAGGACTTCCCAGAATAACCTTGATGTGGGGGTCTGCTGGGGAGGGAGGACCCCAGAACTACATCCTGCAATTCACACACCACAAATGAACACACAATCTAAACTCGACAACTTCCAAACAAACAAAACGTCACTACCCCATTTCCTCTGCAACGTCCTTTTCGAAACTCCCAAACACAAAGGAGGAGAGGAAAAAAACCAAAACCTCCAAGGCGTCTGAAAACAAGGGTATGCTGTGAGGTCATGTCAACAGTCCTTTCTGATCTTCTGAAATTAAGCCGTGAATTCTCCTCTGCAATCTGAAAATGAACTGTCAATGACAAAAAAACATGCATCGCATTGCAATGTCTCTTTGACAGGCACATGCCGTCTTCACCTACTATCGACATGCTAACCCACAGACCAATGTCTGGTAGGTCAAGCAACTGTGAATATGAAAAGCTCATAGAGCAGACAAAACATAAAATAAGGAAAACCCCAAATCATAGCAGGACAACGTCTAGGAATGGAGAGTGGGAAGTGGTGAACGCCAGAGAGAAAAGAGAAGAGCCGGCGGAGCCCCATGGGATGAAGACAGACAGACTCTTGCTTTCAAAGTGAGGCCCCCAGCACAGGGCACGTGAAGTAAAGAGGTCAACAGAAACAAAGGGCAGCAATGGCAAAGCACACATGTTTACCTCCATGGAGACTCTCAAAGAGTGGACAGTCTGTAGTAATCGTCTATGTACTAAACTATGCCTTCCCCAAACTCATGCTGATCCCTAGTCTCCAGGGAGGCTGTATTTGAAAACTGGTAGATGCCCTCACAATGAGGTCAGTGACACTCAAAGGACGGCCCCAGCGCTCTCTCTGCCACTGAGGGACTTAAGAACACAGCTCTTATCAGAGCCCAATGCGTTGACATCCTAATCTCAGAGCTCCGGCCTCCAGAATGATGAGAAACCTTTTTCTGCTCTTTAAGCTACTCAGTCTAGGGTGTTTTCTTATGGCTCCTGAGCAGACTGAAACATAACGCTACAGAAAGATGGCTTATCTATCAATTGTTTCTGTAAATCAGTTCTAATAGTTCCTTTCACTTCTTACGTACCCTTAAAGTTGACTTCTAGCTAGGCCTGGTGCAGCAGCTCTCTGGTCCCAGCCCTTTCGGGGGCTGGAGCAAGAGCATCCCAGGCTCAAGGCTTATCCGGCTGGGCTAGAGAGAGAAGTGGAAGGTAGCCTGGTGACATGGTATCTCAAAATAAGAAGCCAAAAGAGGCCCAAAGACATAGCTCAGTGAGAGTGCTTATCTGGCATGTGGACGTTGGGGGGGGGGGGGGGGGGGTTTGCCAGGCAATCCCTAATAAATAACCAATAGATGGACAGACAGACTCACACTCTCTCTCTCTCTCTCTCTCTCTCTCTCTCTCTCTCTCTCTCTCTCTCTCTCTCACACACACACACACACACACACACACACACACCCCAACTGGAGGCTTATCATTGTTCTTGTTTGGGGGAGGAGTTCTTGTTTTGTTGTTTTCCTGTTGGTTTTGGCTTTTTTTTTGGGGGGGGGGTATAGTGCTACAGATGAAAACCAGGGAGGGACTCGTACCGGCTGGACAAGTGCTTTTACCACTCAGCTGTGCCCCCAGCCCATTTCTAGATACAAAATTCAAAAGGAGAGGTGGACAGCACACAGAAAAAGTCGCACACCAACCATGAGGAGATTACTATATGGCAGGCACTGTAGAGGTACTCTACGTGTGCAGAATATCTCATCTGACCCCCATCACTCGATGGGCAAAGGTGCATCCTTTCCTCATATAAACAAGAAAAGTAAAACTTAGATTGACTAAGTCATACTCACAGGAACTAACATGGTAAATGGGATCCCCTTAACTATTTGGCTGAACAATATCTGCATTACATAGTCCACTACATAATGATCTTTCAAACACTAGTATCACTTGCTGTCTACAGTTCCTACTTCTCCAAAGAAGAAAGCCTATCTTCTGCAGGCTTCGGCACAAGGCGCCCTCCATTTTACTGACTCCGTGGTGCCTTTTCTGATACCTCAACCTCTCTTCCCCCTCATCCAGGCAGTATCTTGCCTCTTGTACTGTTCCTGAACCCAGTTTGTCACAAATTAGCTGTCACTGACTTGTCCCACGACTGTATCCCTCCAAAATAGTACAAAGGATTCCAAACACCAGATAAGGATCACATATGCTAAGCAATCCCCCAGGTTAACAGGATATAAGGGAAGGATGTTAGCAAAGTAGCTTCAAAAAAATAAAATGGGAAAAGTGCCAAACAATCACTTCCCATCCATCGCGCTCAGAATCAAAGCTGAGCTCCTTATAATGACACTATCTATCCTCACTGTCCCAACCCCATGTCCTCCACTCTTCCCCTTTCCCTTGCCCCCTAGTTCACCGTCCTCCAGCCACACTTGGCTGTTTCCCCATCTGAGCAAACTCTCTCAGCTTCAGGACTTGTGCTGTTTTCTCTGCCCAGTCCACTTTCTGATTCCGACCCCATCACTTCTTCCTCGTGACTTATCAAGTGTCCTAACTCTGATCACCACCTGATTTCCCTAAGTGTGCTTACTGATTTGCTACTTGTAGATCTTCCCTTCTAGAAGGTAAGATCTATGGAAGCAGAGTGTTACATGGTTCCTAAGGAGGTATCCTGCACATACCAGGCACAAGATAAACAGCTGCAGAACAGCTCAAAGGCTTGAGTTTGCCTTGCTCAGCTCGGAATCTTACTAAGAGAGATGGAAAAGCCAGGAGAAGGAGAAAATGCAGAGCAAGGGTTAGAAGGAAAAATGAAAAGATTTCTATCTCTAGTTTCTCAGAAAAGGAGCTTCTGAGCATAAGAGAAGAGCACTATGGATGTAGGCTAGGAAATTACTTTTTAATAACAATAATAATAAGCCAGGCAGTGGTAACACATGCCTTTAATCCTAGCATTGGGAGGTGGGGGCAGGGAGGGGGGAAATCTCTGAGTTCAAGGCTAGTCTGGTCTACAGAGTGAGTTCTAGGACAGCTAGGGCTACACAGTGAAACACTGTCTCAAACTCCCCAAATAATAATAAAATAATAATAATAATAATAATAATAATAATAATAATAATAATAATAATAATAAACCAGAGAAAGAGATGGCTGAGAGGGTAAAAGCACTTGCCGCTCAGTATGATGACCTGAATTCAATCCTCAGAACCAAGAAATAAATAATCAACTCTCCTGCAGGCTGTCCTCTGACCTTGACACATGGATCTGTGGCACATGCATGCACAAATATGCAAGCACATTCATGCATGAAAGCACATGTAAAATAAATAAATAAAATGTAAAAAAATTTAAACAATAAAAAAGCAACTATAGAGGCAAAGAAGAAACTTCCTAGTTATTTAAGAGGTACCCAGAATTCCTAAGGCATGACAGAGGACCAAGTAAAGCTTGTAAGTCATTACAACACAACAGAGTGATACGTTTCTGTAAGCAGCATGGAACAATCTTCCAATACATCTCCTGGAGTGTATGATGTATGAACAATGCCCGAGCAAGGGGCCAAGCTGAGCAGAGAAGTAGATGCATCAGGTACGGGTAGTGCTGAGAGAACTGGTCAACCAGAAAGACCCCAGATTTTCAAAACCAAGTTTAAAGAGCTTTATAGCGACCTGATTCTACAGTCGGATATAGGAAGAACAAGATGATGGAGCCTGTGGAGGGACACAAAGGAAGCGTCTATGAGGGAGACAACAGAAGAAAGACGGACGGAGGAATGCAGGGATGTGAGGAGCAGGGCTCACAAAGACCACAGATAAAGGGCTTCCTGGGGTAGCAGAAGAACCATTGAAGACGGAGTCAGGGAACCTAGGTGCAAAACAGGCAGACTCAACTGGAAATTCCTCTCTAGTGGGCATCTGTTCCCAAGACAAGCCATCGCTGAAGAGATTTAGTATTACAAATAGGCACAAATGGATTCAAAGTTAGTCTTACATTGTTTGGTAACTTTGCTTCAAGTATGTTTTCAGCCAAAGCACAATATTAAATTAGCGCCCCTTTTCTATTTATTAAGCATGGCTTGAAGAGCCTAAGGAAAACCTAACAACACTGTCAATCCCACAAGAGCTGAGGAAAAGGTTCAGTTGGGGTGGTCAAGACAGCTCAGAGGGAAACTGCTTGTCCTGCAAGCCTTATTACAACCTGGGTCTGAGCTCCAGAGCCCACACCAAAGTGCAGAGAACTGACTCCACACTCATGCTGTGGCACACACATGCCCCCCCCCATAATGACTTTTAAATTTGTTCAATCATGTATTTTGAAATGGTTAACAAAACCCCCAATCTAAAGGAAGAAGGAAGGCGCCAAGCATAAAACATCAGACTTCATATTCTGAATGTTATAACACACTATTCCAAAGTCCTAAGGTACCAACCTCTTTTGCACACTAAAGTCATCCGGGGAGCATTGCAGAGTTCCAACTACAAACCCCCAGCACTGAGTCACCTGGCAAACAATTCCATCAACAACTCTAGCCCTCAACCTTTTACTTGTCTGTCCTCCCCTTTCTCTTATTTCACTGAAGGGGGTGAAACCCAGGGCCTTGCACATGTGACACTGCTCGGTACCCCAACCCTGAACATTGAAGTTACAAACCTGACCACTGCCTCTAGCTAGCCACCAGCCTTTCGCCATCCATGTGATTCCAATCACCCATGAAGGGGGACACAGTGACGCGGAGCGCGGTTCCGATACATACTTTCCATAAAGGGCAGTCATGACTACGTATTCACGTACGAAAAAAGATGGGCCTACAAAACTGTTCGATGAATAAATTAAAAATGGCAATCTAGAACTGCTCAACGGTACTCAACACTGTCAGTCAGCACAATGCAGATAATGTCATGCACTGCATACCTGGCAGTAAGAGGTGTGTCGGTCTTGAGTCCCTGGACAGACATCATAATGAAATCAACACTGTGCTAGACTCGTGAATGCACTTAGCATTCAAGCAAAGGAATTCGACACTACTCCAGGCAAAAGAGTTGCTAGTAAACTTGGTCGTTATGGAAACTTCTCCTTATACTTCCCTTCCTGAAGCCACTCTGTGCAACTCAGTTCATTTCTTCATAGCCTTCCTTTCAGTGGCAAAAAAAACAGCCAGGAGTTTATAAGTCAAAGTTTGCAAACTTCCTTTTTAGAAGGAATACACTTGCTGCTTTTGAAATTTGTTTCTGAGCTTTCTGAGTTTTAACCAACAACTCTTTAATAAAGACGCTATCTGTATACCAAAGAACAAGACTTCAGTTGGGACACAAGAGGCTTCTCTGTCAAGTCCTAAGAGAAAATGAGAAACTAGTTGATCTTAAAGGCACAGTAGATCACACAATTGAGATCAAAGATGGACTTGTTTAAAAATAGGGCACATTATAAATACACATGTAAGGTTAAGAAATCAATGAGATTATTGTTTAAGTTAAAAGAATCTCCTGGAATGTGGGTGATCTTTAAAGATCATTACCAAGTTTCTGGAGAAATGGAACACTGGGTGATGAGAGCTGAAGGGTGGTTGAAATAGCCCAGGAAAAACAGGATATTTATATACAAATTCCTCTTTAAAAAATACCAAGTATCATTTAGGTTAAAACGAGATGACCTAAACTCTCCTCTCCTGCAACATTGATGGTCTGTGTCGAGAAGCGAGAAGCACTCTATCCCAAATCAGACAAGGAAGCTCTCCTGTCAGCTACCACAGGAGAACAGTCACAGGATGGGTCTCAACTTCGTGATGTGCTTACAGTTTTCAGTTTGGGGACTTGCAAAGTGGCTTGTCTACACAGGCCCTTCTTATGTGATGACTCTGATTTAGGGCAAGACTATATATATATTCAATTACTTGAAGCTTCCTTTCTTCACCATCTGTGATGCCATGGAAACAATGGTAGAACTTCCGGCATTCTAGCTCTTCTAGCTTGGTTACATGCTACACATCTGAAGACAACTGGAGCAATAGTTTGGGGTCCATATTTCTTTTCCTCACTGTTCTTAATAGTTAAGTCATAGAGAAGTTGACAAAAACTCCCATGATGACTTCATGAAAAGGGTATAACCACCTTGGGCCAATTATGGGATAGAACAGAACAAAACTAACCATCTTGGGCAATGAAGGGCAATGGCCTTGTAACTTTCCCCCTGTACTCCAATCCTTCAATTCTCTGATCTCATGTTCCCAGGAAAGACTAGTTACCCAGATGGACACATATACAATCATTGTAGGTACATTGCAAACTATTCCAGATGGTTGTTTTGTAGTTTTGTTTTTCTTGTTCTTTCCTTTTAGAATTTCTAGAAATGGATGCGGAAAAAATAAATATGTCAGGTCAGGCATGGTGGCACACACCTTTAATCCCAGCACTTGGGAGGCAGAGAAAGATGGATCTCTGTGAGTTCAAGGCTAGCCTGGTCTACAAAGTGAGTTACAGGATAGCCAGGACTACATAGAGACCCTTGCCTCAAAAAAAAAAAAAAAAAAAAAAACTTCATAAAAAATTTTCATTTCAGTAGTATAAAATGCAAAGCTATAATTAAAATGAACCCAAATACAGACAGAAGATGGGTAAGACAGAGTCCATACCCTTGGCCCTACAATTTCAGACATAAAAACGTATTTTAAAGAAATAACCAGAAGTGCTCACATTAGAATAACTGTCTATTCTGAAATCATTGCCCTGCTCCAGGGCAATTGCACCTTAATTCTTGAGAAAGAATTAAAATGTAGCAGTGGGGGAGAGAGGCAACATGCCACCCCCACTTAACTCAGTCACTGGCAGGTGGCACTGGGCTTCTGGCCCGAGATTCCCCTCTCCTGGCAATTCCTACTTGAAGAGTAAATCATGCTTGTAGAATATACATTATAAGGGACTGTGACTCAGGGTTAGCGTCAGGGACAATACGGAATGCAGAACCAAGTTCAACACAAACAAGCAGGTGAAGTGATTCATTTTGATTATAAGTATTTACAACTTCCAAATTTTAAAATGCATGCAAAAAATGTGGGCAAGAAATAACCCAGAGTAAGTATACCTATGATGGCTTATCAGAGAAGATACTGGTTTCCTGGTGGTAAGACACACCTGTGCCCTTCCAAGCCCACGTAAGGCTAATGCCACCAGCAAGGAAGCAATAAGTACTTGTCTGCAGGCCACAATGGTTGGTTTCGTCTCTCCTGTGGCTTTCTTTGCGGAGCTGTGTATAAACATAGGAGTACCGAGGTAATATATTTGCTGCCATAACAGTAACGCCGTGTATTTGCAAAACATACACAGCGGAGATGTGGGAGCTGTGCTGTAGAGAGGAGCTAAATTGGTCCCACTGTCCCAGAACTACAGGCTTCTAGTGGGTACAGCACTTTAGAAATCAACCCATCCTCATGTCACCCACAGATTCTAATTCAAAGACATCAAGCTTTTATTTTATCCATTTGCAATTCTATTTAGGCCCATTTTTCTCAAAGACAAATTTGAGATGTTGAGAAAAGAATAATCATTAGTCAATAAACACTTGTCTAAAAGAGCCCACCTGTAGGACTCCAGGATTACAACCTAAACCTAAATTCAACTACTACTCCAACAGTGTCTCTGGAATAACTCCAGAATATAGGAACTCCATCAGCACCCAAACCAGTCAGCAGTTCTACCGATACAGTGAAGAAACACTGGGTTAGGGATTTAGCTCAGTGGTAGAGTGCTTGCCTAGCAAGAACAAAGCCCTGGGTTCAGTCCTCAGCTCTGAAAACAAAAAGCAAAAATCCACACTCCACTCGTATGTCCTATTATATACACAGCACACAGATCATTTCTAGACACCTAGCCAAAAGTCTGTACCATACATGAGGGTCCTTACCATTCCTTTCTATAGCTGCTCATAGGATGGGAAAACACAGATGGTTAACAGGTTATTAAGAAGAATGTTACAAAGATACAGATGAAAAGATGTAGCAGGAGAGCATGTGAGAAAGGGTCCAGGGCTTCCCTGTCCTCCCTGGATGTACCACCCTGAGGAACCACCCCAAGTCCTGTCCTCTGGAAGCTATCCAGACCCTTCCTTTGGGTTCTTCACAAAGGGGGTTGCATCAGCACTACTAACTGGGCAAAAGAGTATGACTGAGTCTAATAGACCTTTGGGAGAAACCCAGGGAGGGCCATCTGCTCAGATTCTTGACTCTCGGTGGAACATTCCTTCCCCCGCTTGGAAGGGGCAGGACCTCTTCTGGAATGGAAGTCCTCTGACCTCTAATTAGACAAGCTAGGTCAGAGATTTCTTTATGGCCAGCTCCCAAACAGAAAGGTGAGAGAAAATGAGGATATATTTTTAGTTCTTATGGCCTGACTTGAGGAGAGTCTAGTTAATAGCCCGTTGGGAGGAAAGAGCAGGAGGAAGGAGAGCAGGTGAAGGTCAGAAAGAATGCTTTGTTCCTGAGTTTCTAAAGTAACCCGAGATATTCTAGTCACCCGAAGTACCAAGGGCTAGGGGAGGGGGATGGCGCAGTAACCAAGCACAGAACCAAACACTAGATTATAGGAATGGGGGCATGGGGAGGGGAGACAGACAGAACAAAGGACCTCAATTTCTTAGTAAAATTCAATGACTGGGATAATGCTGCTGAGAAACACCACGACCACAGGCCCAAAGCACCCTCCCAGCAAGCTGTGGTGGGCGGAGCAATGGGGTAGGAAGGACAGAATTCCGGTGGTGGCTGTCTTGGGCTCTGCAAGGCAAATACACATTGAAAATATCAACAACCACAGACCAGTCCAAGGGAGAGGGCCAGGACTGTGTTCATTCCAGACAGCTGCAAGAACTCTCACTTGCCAAGAGAGACACCCTCAATCCTGCCAAGCTATGTTCTGGGCTCTCAGTTCAGGTCCGAGTCATACACAAGTAACTGGATGATCATGCAGAGAAAGCAGAACAGAGGGTACCTGGGGCTGTTCAGACATGACCCAGCCATCAGCAGGCCTCTAAGCAAGGCGTAGAACAACCTAGTATGACCCATGGATGCTCATAAATGAGATCAGGCAGAACCCACTCACCTTAGCACACATTTGCACGCACATGTGCACTTACACTCACACAAGCTTAACCTGAGGGTTGGGTGCTGCCACCTACCCCTATCTACTTCTCTAAGTGTGCCCCTGGCACGAATAAGCAGAAAAGCTACAGCTTATACCTACATCATTTTCCTAGGATGGAGAATACGACTCAGTATTTTCTGACTTCCTTATCTCACACAGTTTCCCCTTCCCTGTGCTGAAACTGGTGGGAAGTCCAGGAAGTGAGTGTAAATGGAAGACGGACCAAGAGAGGGGTAAGTTGTAAAAAGAGATCCATCCAGCCCTCGACAGCTCATGAGCAAGGAGTCATCAATATTTAGACATTCAAAACTCACGCATTCTTTCACGATTCTTACATTGGGAGATGTAGATAAAGTGTATTATTTTTTCACATCCCAAAGAAAACACAAACGTATTAGCAGGACCAAGTAACATACTCTCTAACAAACAGTGAACTAAATAATAAGAATATGCTATAATGTTACCTTTCATCATCATATAATCATGACACTGCTTTATCGTTAGGACACTTTCTCATTTCCTGCCTGCAATTCAACTGTGATGCCGACACTCAACATTAAGCAAGAATCACAGATAAGGATGTCTATGCAGAACACCCTGAGGATGCTCACCCTTTTATTGGTACAGGTGACTCAGAAAATGCACACACAGGAAATGCAGAAGTGCTAGAATTCATGCAGCTATCTGAAATCCCTTCCCCAAATGGACCAATCTTGCCAGCTTTCCAGCGAACAGGAACGTTTTGTTTTGATAGAAAATGCCAACTCATTCCCTTGGCCACATTACTGTAAGACACATAGTATGAGCATCTTTAATAACACCACTCTGGAGTGTATAGCCTGTATTCTATTCTCCTTTCTTCTTTCTAGCCTATTCCCACGGCTCCCTAGAACTGCCCAGAATTTGTCTAAACGCCATGTTTCTCTGTAGAAAAGGAAGCAGCACAGGTTAGATAGGGTACAACCGGTGCCTTTGGGGCTGGAGAGAAGGCTCAGCAGTTAAGAGCACTGGCTGCTCTGCCAGAGGTCCCCACACCTTTCTGGGCACTCACATGGTACACAGACATGCATGCAGGCAAACACTCATATACATACGTTTTTATACGTGGCTCCTTCTATCACGATCCCATAATACTCTCATCTAAGGGCTTCACTGTTGCAAGCGGATAATAAGCCACATCTTCTGTCTTTGACATTTACAGATGCACTGCAGTGATTCCACAACCCCAAACCGTTTCCCTTAAAACCTCAGTGGAGCTGATAAAGTCTCTCACTTTCGATACCTCAAAAGGTAACTAAAAAGTTGAACTAGTTCTTGAAGTTCCACTCAGGGCCACACAAGCACACATAAATGACATGGCAGTGTAGACCTCTGGGTTAAGCCAACTCAGTACTTATCAAAGAACTCGAAATTCTACCAATGTCAGGCCTTGAGAAAGTTCTTTATAAAACAGACAGCATGTTTCCTTTCCCAGAAGGCAGTGTGCTCCAACTAGCATGAAAGCTAGTTTTAGTCAGACTGAGGTACTGAAGAGAACAGAAGGGTCATCCTTCTGAACACACGACCAAAGAGCTACAGAACACATCTGATGTCATAATCCAATCCCCTTGTTTCACACTTGAGGAGCTAGCTAGTGAAGAAATGCAGCCAAAGCCATTCTAAATTTTTGTGCTATATTTGCACTTCAAATCTTGAATTAAGTAGACCATTAAGCCTTTGACCCACCCAATCTCAGAACCTAGAATGTAATATAGACAATGGGTAATGATGCTTTTCTTGGTAGTATTAAACAGCATGAGCCAGCCAGGCGTGGTGGCGCACGCCTTCAATCCCAGCACTCCGGAGGCAGAGCCAGGATCTCTGTTAGGTGGATCTCTGTGAGTTAGAGGCCAGCCTGGTCTACAGAGCGAGATCCAGGACAGGTACAAAAAAACCACACAGAGAAACCCTGTCTTGAAATTAAAAAAAAAAAGAAAAAAAGAAATTGCATGAGCCAACTATAAACTAAGCTCCCTCAGTTTCTCAACTTCCCTCCTTGAGGAAGAGGCTAGATGCTAACAGATCCTGATCCCAGTTGCCAGAAGATACTGTCGGTGGGGAGCAATGATCCCAGGTCAGAAGGCAAAACCATGGTTGACTTCTTAAGTGTCCTCGTACTTGGGCTGGAGAGATGGCTCAGTGGTTAAGAGCCATGGCTACTCTTGCAGAGGACATGGGTTCAATTCTTGTCACCCATATGGCAGTTCACATAATCTTCTGTAACTACAGTCCCAGGGGTTCCCAGTGCCCTCTTCTGGCCTCCTCAGGCAACAGGCACACATGTGGGACGCAGACATGAATGCAGGCAAACTCATGGCAAGAAGCACGGCAGCATGCAGGCAGACATTGTGCTGGAGAAGGAGCAGAGAGTTCTACATTTGGATCCACAGGCAACAGGAAGTGAACTGTCTACTGCACTGGGAGTACCTTGAGCATATATGAGACCTCAAAGCCCGCCTTCACAGTGACACACTTCCTCCAACAAGGCCACACCCACCTAATAGTATCACTACCTATGGGGACCATTTTCTTTCAAACCACCACAAAAAAAGCTATTGAACTTCCTTGTCTGGGAGATTTTAATAGGCCATGGCAGAAACTGGACAAAAGCTGAGACAACTGATAGAAGACTGGTTAGTTCTCTGAGCCAGCATGGCCAAAACACAGACTCTATACGTGGCCCCTTGGTCCAACAAAGAAGATGGGGATCATACACTGTGCATGTGCTACCCACCCAGTGAGGGGTAACTGAAGTCCCTCTCTGCTATGGGATGTCTTTCTGTATGCTGTGAATATGTGTTGCTCTGATTGGTTGATTAAAAAAAAAAAAAAGCTGTATTGGCCTATGGCAGGGTAGGATGGAGCCAAGTGGGAAAATCCAAGGGAGACAGTGAAAGGAGAAAGGAGAGGAGACGCCATCCTGCCATCCAGGGAGCAGCATGAAATGGCACACAGGTAAAGCCACGGAACATGTGGTGACATATAGACTAATAGAAATGGGCTGAGTTTAGTTATAAGAGCTATCTAGCAAGACGCTAGAGCCATAGGCCATGGCCATACAGTTTGTAAATAATACAAGCCTCTGTGTGTTTACTTGGGTTTGAGCGGCTACAGGAACAGGCAGGAAACTTCAGCTATACCTCTCCATCTATCTCTGACTTGTAACTTGTACATCATTAGCAACTGACCTTGACTGTTGACTGTCTGTAGCATGAATCTTAAAAAGTTCTTATGAATAAGATCAAACCCAGACCAGGTATGGGGTGAATTCTGGAAGATCAGAGAGACAGAACAAGCCACAGCTAACCTCACCTGGCCAACTTCTCAGCTGGTCTTGTTTCCTCAGACTGGATGCTTCTGTGTCCTCATCCCAATGGCTTTCAGCTGAATTGCTGCTGGAAAGCCTGAAGCTTAACCATCTAAAAGCTTAACCAGCCAAATGCTTCTAGTTTCTGGTCCTCACACCTTATATACCTTTCTGCTTTGTATCACCACTCCCTGGGATTAAAGGCGTGTGTCACCATGCCTGGCCATTTCCAATGTGGCCTTGAACTCACAGAGATCCAGAGGGATTTCTACCTCTGGAGTGCTAGGATTAAAGGTGTGAGTGCCACCATTTTCTAGCCTTTGTATCTAGTGGCTGTTCTGTCTCTGATCCCAGATAAGTTTATTAGGGTGCACAATATTTTGGGGAACACAATACCACCACAACTATCTGCTACCTAAGAGCTCTGGCTGGCATTGCCATAATCAACCTTGTAGCTACTAGCAGTTAGTTAGATTATGTTCCTTTTTTGTTTTGTTTTGTTTTGTTTTTTGAGACAGGGTTTCTCTGTGTAGCTTTGCGCCTTTCCTGGAACTCACTCTGTAGACCAAGCTGGCCTGAAACTCACAGAGATCCACCTGCTTCTGCCTCCCAAGTGCTGGGATTAAAGGCGTGCGCCACCACCACCACCGGTGATCAGGCTCCTTTTTTAACTCACATTTATACGATCAGCTTCATCGTGGCAGAGAGTCACTATCACAGTCACTAATGAGTAGCTGCAGTCTCTCTTGCTTACCTCCTCGTCTACAGAGTGATCTCCGAGGTGAAAGCTTCTGACAGTTTGGTCTGTTATAATTAGTTGCATAGAAGCAAGGGTATATGAAAGGCTAATCGTGTTTTACATATGCTCAAGAGCTTGGGGTGGGACAAAGGCAAAGGAATAGCCCATCCTTACCTGCCATATGGGTAACACAGCCACACTGCACACATGCTCCCTAATGGCCACCACTTTTTCCGAGGAAGGAAGTCATTTGCTCTTACTTCTATGACTAAATTAGGGAAATAAAACTCCAGTAAATTGAGTCCCACATTAATGTGTCCAAAGGGCAATGTGCTTGTTTAATTGCTCAGCTAATGTGTTAAATGTATCTGGAACAGTGCATGTTGTTAATATAAATTATTTTCCTAAAAAATCATTAAATCAATGGAAAAATAAGAACTTTTTAAAACCTCACATGCAAGTCAAGGGACATTTCATTTCAGGATCTGATAAATGTATTAATCTCTTTATTTATGAAATCAATTTTTCAAGCCAACTTTTCTACATATAAATCATTTATCTCCCCACACACTCTAAACTCAAATGGCTATTCTTGACTCTCTTCAGCAATTTTCTTTCCTTAGATATGGGCATTCAAGCTTCTGGTTTCAATGCTCCTTTACAACCAAACACAGACTCACAGAAAGCAGAATTAGGTTGACAACCTATCATCCCAGCACTTGGGAAACTGAGGCGAGAGGGTAGAGAGTTCAAGGGAAAAGTGGAGGAGGAGGGAAGAGGCAAATAATAAATAGTAGTAAGGGGGGATTTTTGTGAGGGTTTGTGTAACCTTACCATTCTTCAAAAGTCACGGCTAAGATATAAAATATGTTGTCCAGTTTCATTCAATTAAAAATCAAGGCTTGACTCAGAATCTACTTTCACGGAACCTATACCTAGGACTATCAAAAGAAAGAAAAACTCAAATTCTTAACTATTTTCATTATTTTAATAACTCTATTTCCATTTTATATCCAATGCCTAAATTGTGCTAGTTCAGCCCTTCCTTATTACAGTGAACAATGACTTTCTTCTATCTACTAAGTACGATATTAATCTTAAAAAGAAACCATACTGATCTTTCCTTTTTGTGCAAAAGAGCTGAGTCCCTGATTATTCTCTTCACGTCATCTCACTGAAATGAACATTTTTCACGTCCCAACGCTTTAAAGGTTTTATACAATTGTTTGTTAGGTTCACTCATTCTCCCCATAAAGGAAAGAGAAACAAATCTGCCTGTGTTCCTTTCGTATTAAAACTTCAGACAGGAAATGAGATGACGAAATTCAGTGAAATGAGCGGGCGCTTGCATTCCTTTGGCCAGACTCTGGCAACAAGCAGCAGTGCCTGGGAACATAATGGGCACAAAGGGAGTCGCTGGGCAGTAAAACTGGCTTATCTTCTCATCCAGGTTGACTTCACTCGGATGGGGTGGAAAGCAGGCTAACAATATCCCAAATTTTCCACTGCGCTGCTTGCAACCGATGGGAAAAAAGGTTAGGTAAACACTACAGAGTTGGTAGCACACTGCTGCATTTTGATTTTTGTCGGGTTTGTTTTTGTTTTTAAACATTTATAATGGGTAGAAGTGGATTATGAAGGCCTGAAAAGTAGGAAAACACGAATTCTAATGTCATTAGTTTTATAATCTCCCAATTCCAACAGTTTGCATTTGAACCTATATGAGTTCAAGCTGAAGAATGGTAGTTCAAATGGCAATAGAATTAAGACATGATGAAGCAAATTTTGTTTAGAGGTATTTCTCCTCCACCCTGTAATCAGAAACACAAAAGACTTACATCGTTAAAAAAGATAAGGAATCAATGGTATTTTCAAACAATTTTATATAGTCTTTGAGAATTTCATGATAAGTTTATACAACTCATACCCGCCCAACTGTGATTCCTCCTGAAGTGCCCCAAAACATTCTCCTAACTTCATGTCCTTTTTGTTTTTATTAACCCTCTGAATCCAACTGGTGCCACTTGTCTGTCCATGGCTGTAGAGTCATCCACTGAAAATGGGCAGCATACAGGAGTCACACTCCTGAGGAAAAATCCTTCTCCCAGCAGTCACCAACGACCAACCGCTCCTCAGGAAGGGTCTGGGGAGCCTCTCCCATTCACACTGGAATGTTGACTGGCCTGATCTTGGTGCTGGTGGTAAGCAGGTAAACACAGCTGCTTTGAGTTCACGAGTGGAACGGCTGTCATATGCAGCAGGCATTAATCATGGCATGGAAAATAATAATGAATGTGTCTACATATAGTTGTCTGCACATATGCATGCTTGCTATGCACATATGCATGCCTGCTTCCTCGCCCATTGTTTATAACCCTATGGCTCTGCACAAAAAGGGAACAGGAACCTGGAGCAAGCCATGTAAAGAGCCAATGGGATCTAGAGCCATACTCTATACTTGGATGAGTCCCAAAACCGTATCCATCCATCCGACAAATAAGCACCGAATGTTAACTCTGGGTCGGGCAGAGTTCTGAGCATCAGCGACAGCTGTAAAAGGAGCAGAGAGAGAGAGACCTGCCCATCAAACCTCCAACTGAAATGCTGCTTCGGGCTACACCTTCCATTCACATATCTGAAGCCAAGGTCATTTTCCTTGTTCCCCAAACTACTCCACCTACACACTCACTGTCCACTCCAGTTAGTCGTTTGTCAGGCTGACACACGCTAGGGTCATTGGTGAAGAGGAAACCTCAGTGGAGAAAATGCCTCCATCAGATTGGCCTGTAGGTAGACCTGTAGATTTTCTCAAGTACTGATTGATGTGGAAGGGCCCAGCCCACTGTGGGCAGTGTCACCCCTGGGCAGGTGGTCCTAGGTGGCAAAGAAAGAAAGCTGAGTAAACTGTGGGGAGTAAGTCAGTAAACAGCATTCCTCCATCAGTGTGTCGTCGTCGTGTATGTGTCCGCTGTGTCATCGTCGTCCGTCCCCCCCCCCCCCAGACCTCCCCCCCAGAGCCCTGCCTTGAGTTCCTGCCCAGATTTCCCTTAATGATAGAACTGTGATCTGGAAGTGTAAGCCAAACCTTCCTCACAGACTTGATCTGGTCACAGTATTCCTCACAGCAACAGAAGGCAAACTAGACCCTGTCTCCCTGGGCATACTCCTTTTTCTTGACCATTAAGTTTTTTCAGAAAGGGTCTTCTATTAACCCACATGCCGGCCATGAATCCTCTGTGTAGCCCAGGCTGGTCTCAAATTCACCATACCCCTGCCTCTACTTCCTAAGCTCTAGGACTGCTGGTATGCAACAGCATGGCCAACCTGACCGCTAATTTACAAGTCGCAGGAATTCAACCTCTCCTTCATTTCCACCTCTACCGACTTCTTTAGAATTGCACTGGAGATCTGATCACCAAACATCAACAAAGTTTCTTCCTTCCTTTCATTCCCGCCAACATTGGCTTAGGGAAGCTCACCACCCCGTGTCCAGATTGTTACAAGACCCTCTGACCGCTTTAGACGGAATGTTCTGAAGCTAAGTTTGCCAAGAAAGTATCAATGAAACTAAAGGCCTCTTTAAAAACAGTCACAATTTCTGACAAGTTTACAAGTATTCCCTCTTCCACAGAAGCAGATACATTGGTATTTAAGAGACACGTTGAAAGCCCCTCAATACTTTATTAACTATTAGTTATACTAAAAGCTTTTGGACCAAACTGCTGTAATTAGTCCCAGAATTCTGGTAGATTCCTTTTAACAATGGAATCTATAATGCCAGTAGTTAAACATATACTCAATTAACTAAAAGAATGAAATTCCCCTCTATGTTAGTCAGGGTTCTCTAGAGAAACAGAACTGCTAGAATGAATGAATATGTATTATATATATGAATATATGTGAATATATGTACATGTGAATACATATAAAGGGTAGCTATAGAGAGAAAATACATTTTACATTTTACACACACACACACACACACACACACACACATATATATTAGAGTGACTTACAGGCTGTGATCTACCTAGCCCAACAATGGCTGTCTACCAACACAACGTACAAGATTCCAGTAGTTGTTCAGTCCACAAGGTTGGATGTCTGTTGGTCTTCAGTATATGCTAGAATCACCCCCGCCCCCCCAAAAAAGGCTCTAATGCCAGTGAAGGAATGGATTGCTATTGAGAGCAAGAGCAAGCGGGCAAACAGAGAAAGCTTCCTTCTTCCACATCCTTTTTACAGGCTGCTGCCAGGTTTGACTCAGATTAAAAGTGGATCTTCCCACTTCAAATGATCGATTTAATTAAGAAAAAAATCCTGTACAGCCACTTGGATTTTTGTTAATTCCAGAGGTAAAGTTGACAACCAGGAACAGCCACCACACCCTACAACAGTAAACTCGTGAAAATCCTCAATACAGGCAAGTGCCTTGAATCTAGCGCGCTCTGGTAGTACAAAATTAACTTGGACCATTTTGATTGCAGCCACCTTCCACGTCAAATGCAATTGTGTGCTGCCCCAAATAATGCATTCAGAATGAGGCTCCTAATGGCGTCAAATGATTTTATTTATTTATTTATTTATTTATTGGTACAGGTCAGTAGTGACTTCCCAATACTGCACTCATTTGTGCTTTCATTCACCCCTCATGTTGGATACTAGAATCACACAGGTATCTACAGGGGACTCAGATGACCCTCTCTCTATCCTAAATCAATGGTCTATTAAACAGTCAAAACCAGTGCTATCTATCACAGTGGACCAGGGAGAAAGAGAAAGGAGGAGGAGGAGGAGGAGGAGGAGGAGGAGGAGGAGGAAGCTTGGGCAGGGTACTCTCTTCTCACAACAAAAGATGGATGGTATAGCTAGTTAGTTAGCAGGTAGTTATAAAGCACCTACTGCATGCAGAGCCTTAACCAGCCCACAGACACAGCGGATTCAAACAAACTCTACTGGATGAAACAAGTACAGTCTCACTGTGATTCATTTTTGCACTATGTTAAAGTTACTTTGTAAATAAATTTGAATTCTATTAAGCAAAGACTAAATCACCTCATGACATTTTTCTGTATACATAACAGTCCTGCTTAGTTTTCTGTCAACTTGACACAAGCTACAGACATTTGGGAAGAAGAAAATTCAAATGAGAAAATGCCCCCCGATTAGCCCACAGACAAGCCTGTGGAGCATTTTCTTAGTTCATGACCGAAGGGGGAGGGCCCAGTTGAAGGTGGGTGGTGCCACCCCTGGGCAGGTGGTCCTGAACTGTATAAGAAAGCAGGCTGGGTGAGAAATGAGGAGCAAGTCAGTACACAGCATTCCTCCAGGGCTTCTGCTTCCGTTTCTGCCTCCAGGTTCATGCCTTGAGTTCCTGCCCAGACTATCTTGATGACAGACTGTGACATGGAAGTGTAATCCAAAAAACCTCTTTCCTCCCCAGGTTGCTTTTGGTTATTGTGTTTTATCATAGGATTAGAAACCCTAAGAAAACAGTAATATTAACCCGTGGAGCTATGGCTAAAACCTAAAATGTAATTTTTGTTCCCAAAGTATGATTATGAATAAAAACATTTCCTGTCTTGTGACCTTTCTTATATAATTCTTAGACACTGATAAAAAGTATTCTTCCTATGAAGAGAAGATCAATGGTTTAACAAGAAAACAAAGCCAGCCGACGTGGTTTGAATGTGAAATGTCGTGCAGGCTCCCATGTTCGAACACGTGGTCTCTAGCTGGTAGTGCTATGTGGGAAGGTTGTGGAAACCTTGAGAAGCTAGAGCCTTGCTAGAGAAAGGTGGTCACTGGGTCAGGCCGTGCAGCTTTAGAAGCCCCACTTTCTAGGCATCCTCTGCTGGATGACTGTGGACGCCAGGACCAGCATGCCTTTTCTGCCTACCGCCTACTGTCTTGCCGGCCATGATGCACTTGTATCCCCTCGAACTGCAAACCAAATAAAACCATTCTCCTCTAAGTTGCTTTTGCCAGGGTATTTTATCACAGGGAGAAAAAAGAAATTAAGATACCAACCATCTATAAAAAGAAATGACGGCCGGGCGGTGGTGGCGCACGCCTTTAATCCCAGCACTCGGGAGGCAGAGCCAGGCGGATCTCTGTGAGTTCGAGGCCAGTCTGGGCTACCAAGTGAGTTCCAGGAAAAGGCGCAAAGCTACACAGAGAAACCCTGTCTCAAAAAACCAAAAAAAAAAAAAAAAAAGAAATGACGTAAAAATGTCTCTTTCTAGGATGTCCATTTCCATCCATCAGATACATTCATGGTAAGAATTAAGAGTTATTGTGTCATTTAGGTCGGAAAGTTCAAAATATTTTAAGTCCCTATGTTAAATTAACCGAATGTTTCTTACCAAGAAGGAGCCTCTTCCACCTAGCTACACAGCTGCAATTTATAACAAAAGAAACTTCAGGAAGGCCCTTTATTAATGATGATGATCCTAATGTTACTAGTCAAGCTTTTCATTCATTTTTTTTTATAAGTTGAAAAAAAAATCCAGTTAAGGGATAAGAAATGTTTAGTTAACACAGAATACAATTTCATCTCAACAATGCAGTTATAGCCACTGTGTCTCACTGTTCACCCTTGAATCACACCATTCATTCACCCTTGAATCACACCATTCACCCTTGAATCACACCATTCACCCTTGAATCACACCATTCACCCTTGAATCACACCATTCACCCTTGAATCACACCATTCATTCACCCTTGAATCACACCATTCACCTTGAATCACACCATTCACCCTTGAATCACACCATTCACCCTTGAATCACACCATTCACCCTTGAATCACACCATTCACCCTTGAAAGGGAAGGAAGGTGTTAGGGGGGTGGGGTGCTTACCTGAGAGGAACAGCACAAAGATGTGCCACATGAAAAGTGAATGTGAACGCAAAAGCCTAACCAGAAAAACCAGTCAGGAAACAATCCACACTGCAATCCAACAAGGGAAAAGTACTACCTAATAATAGGACTCAAAAAAACACTCCAAAGCTCAGCAAGCCATACTAACCTTACGCTATGGTTTGACTGTTCCCTCCCAAACTCACATTGAAACTTAACTGCCAGTGTCATGGGGGCCTCTAAGAGATGATTAGGTTTTGAGGGCACCATCCCCATGACGGGATTAACGCCATGACCAGAGGAGTGGGCTCCATACAGTAGAAGTAGCTTTGTTATAAAAGTGAGCTCTTCTCAGTGTGATCTCTTATTTGCTCTCACTGTTTCCAAGTGACCCCTCCCACCAAGTTCCGATGCAGCAAGACGGTCCCCGTGAGGACCTTAACCTAGGGTCTCATATCTTCCAGAACTGTGAGCAACTGATTTCATTTTCTTTCTATAAAGAAACAGCAACACAAAGACAACTTAATCTTTCATCTGATCTCTAAACATATGCAGAGATGTAATGAAATAAGAGGTTATATAGAGAATGCATAAGGGATATTATGGGCTCTTAACATGGTACAATTCATGAATTTTGAACGAAGCAAGAAAACAGAATTCAGGTTTATGAACTTGAGGAAAGACAATCATCTATAATAGAATAAACTACAGGTATCATGTACCTGATGAGACGCACTGAGGACAGATTGGCACTTACACAATATTACTGTCTAAAATTTCCAGTCCAAGTCTAATTATGAAGAAACTACCAGATAAATCTTAAATGAAAGATATCTTGTAAAAGAGCTAGGCTGGCCTTCAAAAGTATCAAGGAGTATGGAAGAAAAAAAAAAAACTCATTCCAAATGAAATTGAAATTGAAATTCACTTTAAATGTCAACTATCTGGAGAGTGATAAAGTATACTGACTTGAGCATTCAGAACCCAGAATATATCAAGCCAAATCCTGCACCAAATCAGATCCCCAACATGTCATTCCATGCCATGCCCTGTCCCCTTTCTAAAATGAGGATACCAGCAGTTCCTGCTCTAATTTGAATCAAAGCCAGGGCCTTACTTTGTGGCCCAGCTTGGCCTTAAACTTGTAATCCTCCTGCCCCAGACCATGGGTTTAGAATTACAAAAGTATCCAATCACACTCGGATTAGTTGGGATCCTGCATGCCCCCCCTGTCTCCCACCCCCAGGACCATGTTTTGAAAACTTGCTGCTCCTGAGAGATAATGGAACCATTAAGAAATAGTGCCTATTAGGAGTGTCTTAGGTCACTGGGGGACAGGACTATAAGACCTGACCCCTTTCCCTTCCTTTTCTTTGTTCCCAAGGGTTTTGGTGTGACCAGTTCCGCTCTGTTGCATACTCCTACCATGATATGCTATCTCCTTACAATCCAAAAGCAATGGAGCCAACCAGTCATGGACTGGAGACTTCCAAACTGTGAGCCAAAGCAGCCTTTTCTCCTCATACGCTCATGACCTCTCGGGGGTTTGTCAGTAACGGAAAGCCAACAGTCCCCAACTTACAGTATCTCAGTTTAATGATCTGGGGACTCTACAGAGAGTGCTACAAATCCAGTAGAAACCATACTTCAAATGTTGGTCCTAGACTCGCAGTGTGCCATATAAAGCCCTCTCTGGAGATGCCGAGCACTGAGAAAGAACCACGGCTCCCAGTCAGCTGTGATCATGAGGGAAATAACTGACAATCTGCAACATGCTGGGTTGCTAAGCAGTGACGCTTGATGAACTAATTATTCAGTGCTGTTTTGACTTATCATGAGTCTTTCAATATGTAAGGACCTCATGAGTAAGGAGCATCGGCAGGGCCTTCTCTCAAAAACTAGAATTAAAGCAACTTTTCACCCAGCACTAGGGAGGCAGAGGCAGGCAAATCTTTGAGACTGAGGTGGGCAGGGTCTCTATAGCAATTTCCAGGACACCGGGGCTACAGTGGTTGACACCTAGGAACTGAACTGGGGGAGGGGAGGGAGGAAGAGGAGAGGAGGAGGACAGGACGAGATAGTGCTGGTGGTGGTGACTGCAGCCTTTAGCAGTTGTGGTGGTGAGAGGGTGGAGTCACCAAAAATGGCAGCATGGCTGCTTTCCGGGCTGAGAGTACAGGTTAGAAAAAGCATACTCAACAATTCCAAGACTGTGAGATAAACAAGTACTCTGGTGGAAAGCTCTACAGTGCAAATAAGTCATGTAAGTCTTTCTTAGCACAAAATGATACTGTCAGCATGGGGTTGGGGGGATGACAGGGTGGACAGAGAAGCCGGAGAGAGGTGGAGCCGAGGTCCAGCTCCTGGTTGTGCAGCAAGCTGGGCAGCGAAGGCTGACACTTAAGCACAGGGCGTGAGCAAGAATAGGGGTACAGAAATGATAGTCTCTTCTGAGGACTCACAGGAAGGGCACAAGAGAGTACTGCAGAAGGATGTCTTGAAAGTGACAGGAAAGATACATTCTGCGTTCCCCAGATTAAAACACCCAAACCAAAGAGATACTATCTTATTCTTACCGGAGATCCAATTTCAAGAGATAATCTTTTTTTTAAAGACACTCCCATAAATCACATACATTTCACAGTGTAGCTGTTTTATTATATTGCATACTGTGACTATTTACTGTATAAATAAATGGGAATGAGGACAGCTCTTAAGAGGTTCATTAAATCTAAAACTTTAATTCACCTGCCAGGAAAGTCAGAGACATTAGTCAGATTCTCACTCTACTTGAGGCCATTACTTTATCAGAGGTAAAAAAAAGAAATCAACATAAACTCTCATTGTCTAGCTTTCAAAACATGCAGCCTTTTCATACTCCTCAAAATTGTCAGAAAGAACGCAAACACCACATGTGTTAATTAATCTGTCTATGGCAAATACAGACATACATATATACATACACACATACACACACACACACACAGACAGACATACAGGTTCAAATATGAAATGTTCCCATGTCCCCACAAGCTGCTGTGTTTGAGCACTTGGTCCCAATTGGTGGTGCTGTCTGGGGGAGCTGTGCAATCTTTAGGAGGTGGGGCCTGGCTGGCAGAGATGGGTCAGTGCAAGCAGGCCTCAAGAAGCACAGTCCTGCTTCCGGTCCCATCTTCGCCTCACTCTATCTTGAAGCTTCTCATTCCTTTATTGTGACTACAGACAACTCAGCATGCCACACAGTTCACAGTATACGTTCATGCTGGAGTCTTCCTTAATAAATAGGCAGAATCAGTACCGCTGCTCTCCACAGTGGTCATATGTTCAATTTGCTCCTGAATACATTGCTAGAGCTAGTATCTGCAGAGCCCATGGACAACAGGACTTGGAGTTCACAGGACAAATTCTTAACCTTGGTGTGAGGATGACATTCCGATCCCAACATCAGGCTTGCTGACACTGATCTCCTCCTCCAGAACGGACTGCATTGAGATACTCGCAACTTTCCCCCACGGATTTTTTTAATTATTTTTTTCTTTTTTAATTTCTTTATTATTCTTTTATATACATTAGTGTTTTGCCTGTATGTATGTCTGTATGAGGGTGTCAGATCTTGGAGTTACAGACAGTTGTGAGCTGCCATGTGGGTGCTGCTAATTGAACTCAGGACCTCTGGAAGAGCAGTCAGTGCTCTTAACCGCTGAGCCATCTCTTCAGCCCCTCCCCCCCAGATGTTATAGTAAGCAGAACAATGGTCCCTCAACTATACCTCAAAACATCCACACCCAACTATTGTGATCTGCATTTTGTCAACTTGACACAAGCTAGGGTCATCTTGGAAGAGGGAACTTCAACTGCAAAAAGAATAACTCCATAAGACTAGGCTGTATTTTCTTGTTTAATGCTTGAGGCTGGAGGGCCCATCCCACTATGAACAGTGCCCTGTTGGGCAGATGGTCCAGGGTTGTATAAGAAAGCAAGCTGAACATGGCAGGAGAACGCAAGCCAGTGGGCAGCATTCTTCTACGGCCTCTACTTCAGTTCCCGCCTCCAGGTTCCTGCTCTGACTTCACTCAATGATGGTTGATTGGGACATGTAAGCCAAATAAACCCTTTCCTCTCCAAGATGCTTTTCATTGTGGTGTTTCTTCACAGCAATAGAAAGCAAACTCACATAGCAACCTCACGTGCAAAACTCTGCAGATAGGATTCAGGATCTTGCCACTGAACCTTGATTATGTATATCCTCAATTGTGCAGGGAATCCTGATTTAACCACAAGGTTACCTGGGAGATGAGAACTAGGGATGTCATAGTCACAGAAAAGATTACAGCAGGAACCAAAGCTGGAAGGATGGAATGCTGGAAAAGACCAAGAGTCAAGGAACACAGATGATTGCAAAAAGCTCAAGATGGCAAGGAGTGGATCCCTCACCTAGAACCTCCAGGAAGAACACAGCTCTGCTACCACCCTGAACTTATCCCATCAAAACCCGCTTCAGGCTCTCTCTCGCCAAAACTGCAAGAGCACACAGTTTATATTGTGTTAAGCCGAAAAGGTTGTGGTAATCTGTTATAGCGCGGCCATAGGAAACTAACGGTGTCCTCAGACGCCACAGTATGTTATGATACCTCGAATGGCAGGTCAGGCAGGATTTTTTCAGATATACAGAATTAGACTGAAGTAAGGGCTTTAACAAGTGTGTATAGTATCACTATGAGCAAACATTATTCATAGTGCTGCTTATCATTTTATTGTAATAGAACAGGCAGCTCTCCCAATCTGCCCCTCCAAAGAAGTCACAGAAGTTGAAGAGTCTCCACCCACTACCAAGTGACTCTCCATCTCAATTTGAAACTCAGTGTCCTTTTTACAAACTGTTCCCCGCCTGACATATGAAAGTGTTGCCGGCAAAGCATCATTCAGTTGGTTCTGCAAAGGCAACAAGAATTTAAAGACTTTTTCAGCCTCTTATCACTAACTCAAACCTATAGCCCATGCACATTTTCTTACCGTTATTTAGTTCAAATCACACTCACCACTTGGTTGAATTTTAGTTTGCCCAGCTGCTGAGTAATGATAAGCGAGCAATCAGCTCAGTGGCTTCCGTGTGTCTTAAATAGCACCATTCCTAAGACGTGCTCCAACAATCAACCCCCACTTCATCTGCACCTGCCCACTGTCGATGTTTCAAAGTGGTTCACAACTCCCCAGGAAGGAAGGTCAGAAGCTAAATTTATCATTCCATCCCTATCCGACATCTAGCACCAGCTAGAATGCAGAGCGGTGTGCCTTCAGCTCCCTGATGGCTGCGGTTCTCAGCTAAGTCTGGGGGCAATTGTAGGGCCTCTGAAAAGCCCTTGCCCCGAAGCTCAAGAGAGAAGTCCAAAGCAATGTCCTGGTGCGCCACTGTGACCCAGAGTTCACCTACACCTGACCGCAGAAAACCAAGTCACATTCTTGAGCCTGGCCATTCTGCCAGGATCTCATAAAAATCACAGAACCACAATTGTACTGTAAACTTTTGGCCTAAATTTACTTCCCTTCTGTCTTCCTGACCAGTACCATATGAATGTTACTTAATACCCCAAACAGTCCAGATCCACATAACAGGACTCCTTTTGTTCCAGAAACTCAAAACCTCTTTGTAATACATCCTGATATTAAAAGAGGACCACAGCCTCCTGAGCCACACCCACAGGAAGTGAAGACTTATCTCCTCCTGGTTGTGAAAACGGTTTGGTTTGCTCCTTTTCTTCCGCCATGTCACTACTTCTGTTGGCTCTGGTTTTAGAAGCCATTACTAATGTACCTCTGGTAATGTGTCGGGACCTAAAGGTTTTCCCATGCTCTATACAGTGTCTAGACAATGGTCGCTCTATTCCAAGCCTTGGAGGAGACAGTGGCGAACACACAGAGAGGCCTTTGCTGTCTTTGAGTAATAACTTCAATGAGCTTTTCAATGCTTAAGGTTGCGGAGTGCATCAGCCCTGCACAATACCTTTACTTTTATACCTTTTATCTGGTCAATTTATGCTCCATTTTGAACCTGCTAACTTCAAATTAGAGATTCCTAATGTAAAACACGTGCCTTTTTGGTCTTTCATTTTAAATGCCATTTGGCAGTATGTTAAAAGCATTTAGGGAAAACCTCAGCCACATAACCCCGTTTTTATCTACAAACTAGCCCACACCTTTTAAATGCCCCTCCCCTCTCTGCTTTACTCGGGATTTGGCATTTATTTTCCACAGGAACTACGAAAGGTGTTGTTGGCATATGCTCTTTGTCTACAACTGATCTTTTTTTCCCCTCGCGATGTTAGTCTACCTGGCCACAACACAGTCATGGAAGAGTGTCTCATACAACAGAAATGTCCTCATAGTAGACAAGGAATCCTACACCAGAATGCCAACAATGGTCAGGTTCTGGTAAGGACTCCATTTGGCTTGCAGATGGCCACTTTTTTGCCAATGTTCACAGGGCAGACAATGAGACAGCAAGCCTCCTGGGGATGAATATTCTAAAGACCCCATCCTCAGGCCCTCACTCACACCTAGGCATCCCACAGTGCCCCATGTCCAGAGTCATCACACTGATAATTAAAGTTTCAGCATACAAATTCTTCTTCAGGGGACAGATTTCAAACCACAGCATTTCCTGCTAGGAGCCCTAAAATGAACCCGCATGCAGCTCTTCTTCGCTGCAGAGATGAACACCTGCAGGGGCTCAGGCCAGGCTAAATGCTAGGTATTTACAGATGAGTGCACAGGATGATTGTTATCGGCAGTCCCGGCATCCCCAGACTCTAAATGTGAATGACTGGGTACACCTTCATCCTCGGGAGGACCAGTCTAAGACCCCCATGAGTTTCTGAAACTTCAGATAGTACCAAACCCTGTATGTGTATATCTTGTGTATACATCCTTATGGCATAGCTTAACTCATAAATCAGACATAGCAAGCAATTAGTAACAAATAATAAAATAGAACTCAAGAGAATAAATACACTGGGCTAAAACCGCCCACATCACTAGCTTTGTGCCTTTTGGGCCACTGTTACAATAACGATGACTTGAACATAGCAATATGATACTGTGACAGTTGGTCTGATAACAATGACAGCCACTAAGTGACCTTGGTGAGCAAGGAGTGTATACAGCATGCATACACCAGACCTAAAGGAGTTTCATATACTACTGGAGAGATCAAGACAGCATACGATTCATCTTGCTGCTCAGAATAGCGTGCAATTTTAAGCTTATTTCTGGAATTTTCCATTTAGTATCTTTGGACTTACACTCGGCTGTGTTGACTCACCGCAGCAGCCATGGAGACGTGACACTCAGACTTCCCTTCCAGAGAAGCACAGTTGATTGTCAGCTCCCAGCTGCCACAACTTGGGGCTCACCACAATGTTCATGCTGAGCTGTGTGTCTGCCTAAGCCTAAGGGGAAGGGATCTGGAGTCAGGAGTTTTTCTCCCAACATGCAATGTCTATAACACACACGCTTTGCTCAGGGAGCCCCGCCTGCCCAGCCACAACCTCCTCAGAACTGCACCTCAGATTATAATCGATCTTCCCCACCCTCTCTCCTCCCTGCTTTAGTTTAATAGCTGTCCAGTGAGCAGAGGTTTCTCTCTCCCTTCTGCTGGTCCCCATTATAATCTGAATCAGAAATGTCCCAACAGGTTCAGGTGCTGAACACGTAAGTCTTTGGCTGTAGACATTATCTGTATGTTCAAGGGACTTTAGAATGTGGAGCACCTTAGAAGAAGTAGGTCAATGGACAATTTTTCCTCCTTTAAGATCTCTTCTCAGATATGTGGTCACTACGAAAACAAAACTGATAACCCCCTCTTTGCCCTTTACCCCAACTCAGTTTTGCATGCCAAACCCTAACTTGCAATTTGCTTCTCAGAAGATTAAAAACCATGCACCAGGTGATTCCATATAACATCAGAGGACACATCTTTCTGGGGACAAATACCCACCTGTGATATGCAACCACCCGAAGGGCAGAATAACTGTTCTCATAAAGCAAAATTAACACTAAAAGAAAACGGGGCTCACTTGAACTCAAGACCCACGCACCTGTCGTGTGCCAGGTGCTGTGCAGTCTGCACAAAAGATACAAAGACCAACCCCGTGTTCTCAAGGAACTTGGGGACAACCTGAGTTCTTATTTTTTCCTCAGAATTATGCATCATTCATTTTAAACAATTTCCTTAAGCTCTTTATATACATACCTTCTGTGTGTGTGTATACACACACATATACATGTATATAAAGATATGACATATCTTTATATATATATATATCTTCTTTGTGTATATATATACATACACATAGATATGTATATAAAGATCTATATGACATATCTTTATATATGTGTGTGTATATATGTATATATATGTATGTGTGTGTGTGTATATATATATATATATATATATATATATATATATATATATATCTCCTCTGTGAAAACTGGGTGAGAAACAAAATGACTTCAGGTAAGTCTTCTGAAATCTTCACTTAAAACATAATTTGACATTCAAAAGTTAACACAATATTTCCTGCCTACAATCTCAATATCCCCTCCTTAGACCTTCAAGGTGAAAAATTCCAAGACATTTTGTCACTGAATCCTAAGATTTTTTTAAAAAGACTTGTTCAGTGATGTCATATTCACTTCATATTCCTGAAGAAATAAGAGTGAGGCAATAGTCAATCCACCCTGCCTCATAACAAACAATAAATCCCCAATCATCTCACTTCTTTTCATCTTTTTCTTATTGTTGCATTGTGAAATACAGAGTAAAGGGGAAATACGGTTTACAGAATAGCACACACTCTATCTGCATTCCAGTCAAGCTGCAAACTAGAACATTAGTGTAACTTTAAAGTCCCCCCACCTTAAGTGTCTCATCCTTACACTACTGGCGTTTTTCAGTCTAGATAAACTTCAGAGATTAACAATTACACTGTTAGATACATAGCAATCTCCTGGCTTAGAGTCACTAGATGCCAATAGCCTGCCATCATTACACAAGGTTATGACAACCATAAATGTCCCTTAAATGTTGCCATGGATCCCTGCAGGGCAAAGTAGCCATTGAGAATGGCTGCCTTAGAAACAACCACAAGCTGAAAGTTTGCTTGAAGTTTATAGAAATGAAAACATGTACCTTTGTATGCCTTCTTTCTCTCAACATTATGTTTATGAGATACATCCATGGTGTGCTGTGCCTATATTGCTTTTGCTGCTGTAAGGTAAACTACCGCGGAGATTTTAATGGGAATGCCCCTCCCCATAACGTTCATATGTTTGAGTATTTGGTCCCTGGTTGGTGGAACTGTTTGGAAGGATTAGGAGGTGCAGCCTTGTTGGAGGAGGTGTCACTGGGGGCAGGCTTTTGAGGATTTAAAAGCCCATACCATTCCCAGTTAGCTCTCTCTGCTTCATGCTTGTGATCAAGGTGTGAGCTCTCAGCTACTGCTCCAGCGCCATGCCTGCCTGCCTGCCGTCATGCTCACCACCATGATGGTCATGGGCTCTGGAACTGTGAGCCCCAAATTAAACACTTTCTTTTATAAGTTGCCTGAGTCACGGTGTTTCATCATGGCAATAGATAAGTAACTAAGACACCTACTAATGAAAATTCCATGATTTATTTAATCCAGTTTATTACTGACAGTTTTACACCTTTGATACTTTGCATCTATGACTACTTCTACTACAACCACTCCTTACATAGGCCTTGTAATTAGGTAATTTCTTTAAGGTTTATATACCTAAGAGCAGAATTACTTACAAAAGATGCTCATGTTAGACTATTATATTCCAAAATTGGGCAGTGGAGGACATTCCCAGGACACCACATGTACTTCAATACTTAGTCCTTTCACTTACTTATTTTCTTCATGAAATTTGGTACCATGAAATATACTTTGCTACCATACAAACACCACTTCTACAAACAGCAAAAGCGATCTGGCTATATTCAGACATGCTCTGTATGAATAAAATGAAAATCGGAGATTACAATTAAATGTTTGTACCAAAGAACTGGCTTCATTCCTCACTGTTATTCTCCTCTTTAAAGAAAATATGCGCTATTTTGATATTTGCTTTATGAGCAAGTGGCTGAATTTCTTCCATCTATCTGCTTTTTCCTAGGCTAGATCATAGGAGAGACATGGGGAATACCATGTTGTCATGAAACTTTAAGCAAACATTCCATTTTCAACTGCAAAAATGCTGCGAGCCACAGAAATATGAAATAGGAATTCAGCTGACAATGGCAAAAACTATTACCTGAAAGAGTCAAGAGCTCTTCCAGAGGATAAAGCCAAAACTCGAATTTTGGTGATATTGCCTTTTGAATATATTAGCTGTGTCCCACAATGAATTTCTTGTGTGCTATTGCAGCCTTCCCATTTGATTCTTTTCCCAAGAACTTCTAACAATGTGGTTGATCATTCATTTGGGCACAATTTCCCCCTATACAATTGGGGTATTTGGACAACATCTACCAACTGTGTGCCTTTCTATAATCATCTCCAATAGCAAGTATCCAGCCAGGGCTATCTCCAGACAAAAGCATTTTATCTGAGATACTTCTCAAACATCCAAGGACAGAGTGCAGATAAATAATCATTCAGCCCACCTGCTAGTCTCCTGAAATAAGGTAAATATCCACACTGAGATAACCACCAAGGCCAGGTGGATATTAGATACAAAGCTTTGCTTCTGGTGTAATGAAGCCTAAATCCTCCCATAGCCCAAGTTCTCCTTTAACAATTAACTCAGAACAAAAGGGCTTTTACATACCAGGTACATCAAGCTGTGTCACAGGCTACCTAGCTACAGAGCACATCCATCATCCCCCCCCCCCCCCCCCCCCCCCCCCCCGCCCCAGAAAACAGCACAGCTTAGATAGGCTGAGGCAGGTACGGCTCCAAAGGAAAAAAAGAAGGCAGTTTTATTTTACTCATGACTTAGAGTGACATAAAACTCCTAACATTTTACTTAACCAAGTCTAAGAATATAGTTTGAGCACATAAATTATCTTTTTAGATCTTTTAACCGATTTGAGCCTTCAGTTGACCCCACCTCCTTTAATCTCTTCCCTTTTGGGTTGTAAATGAAGCTGACAATCACTGCTCTTTGTGTGGATCTTATCACCCCTCTTTATGACCCTGAATGCCTCAAACTGGATTGTAAAAGTATTACTGCTCATAAGTGTGTATTATACCGGAACCCACACAGCACTGGGAGATTTTTGGACTTAGAAGAGGACGAAGATGGAAAGAACTTAGAACAGTGAGAGAACAAGAGAAGAAGGAACAGAGAGGAGCTAAGTATGAGAAAAGAATTGAAGTGGTATAGATAGATTTTTACCTAGAAGAATAAAGTGGATGGACTAAAGAAAGAGCTTTTGGTACGTAGACTCATTTGATAGCCTTAAAATTAGATTCATCAGCTAGTTGTTAGATTCTTCCATGGACCCTGGGAAAAAGGCTATTAGGGGCTGGACCCCAATAGTCTTTGATACAAAAGCATCATTTAAAGAATGTGACTTACAGTCAGATTTTGTTTCAGGTATTATTCTTATAACCAATAAAAATGATAAAGTCTTTGACAGTTTTTATGTATGTATGTATGTATGTAGAGATGGATCACACGTGTACACATCGAGGCCAGAGGTACACATAGAGGCCAGAAGTTGGTGTCAGGTATCTTCCACAATGGCTCTCCACCATTTTTTTCCCCTTAATTTTCACTGCCCTGAAGTAGAGGTTATGTCTTGTTTTGTGTAGACGAATTGCTAAACGGTCTTATTAAATAAAAAACACAGAGCTAGATATAGGGGTGAAAACCTGAGAGATCAAGGAAATAGGAAAAGTCACAAGCTAACCTCACCTCACTGACACCTCAGTCTCTAAAGAGAGCTACTTCCTGTATACCCACGCCTATATGCCTTTCTGTCTGTTCTCTCATAGGATCTCTCAGCCCAGCTATATCACTTCCTCTTCCTGCCCAGCTCTGTCACTTCCTGTCTGACTATACAGACCTCCAGAGCTCTATGGTTAATGCTGGGATTAAAGGCGTGTGTCACCACGCTTGGCTCTGTTCCCCAGTGTGGCCTTGAACTCACAGAGATCCAGACAGATCCCTATCTCACAAGTGATAGGAGTAAAGGTATGTACTACCATGGCCTGACTTCTATGTTTACTTATAGTGGCTTTTTCCTCTGATGCTGTGGGATGTTCTGTATGGCAAATGTGTTGCTGATTGGTCAATAAATAAAACACTGATTGGCCATTGGCTAGGCAGGAAGTATAGGCGGGACAAGGAGGAGAATAAAGCTGGGAAGTGGAAGGCTGAGTCAGAGAGACACTGCCAGCTGCCATGATGAGAAATAGCATGTAAAGATGCCGGTAAGCCACGAGCCATGTGGCAAGGTATAGATGAATGGAAATGGATTAATTTAAGCTATAAGAACAGTTAGCAAGAAGCCTGCCATGGCCATACAGTTTGTAATCAATATAAGTCTCTGTGTTTACTTGGTCGGGTCTGAGCGGCTGTGGGACTGGCAGGTGAGAGAGATTTGTCCTGACTGTAGGCCAGGCACGAAAACTCTACCTACACTCTGATCCCCAGATAAATTTTATTGGGGGACACAGTATATTGGGGGACACAATACATCACCACAGTTTTGTAAGATTTATTCATTTTTATTTTATGGATGCTTGTCTGCATGCACATCTGTACACCATGCACATGTAGTGTCTGTGAAGGCGAGAAGGTGCTGGATCCCCCTGGAACTGGAGTTATAGATTGTGAGTCACCATGTGGGTGCTGGGAATCGAACCCAGCTCCACTGGAAGATCAGCTAGTGCTCGCTGCCATCTCTCATCTCATTTTACCTCACCCCTCATTCCTCCATCTTTTTGAGACAGGGTCCCTCACTGAACCTGGAGCTCACTGACTGAGTAGGCAGGCTGTCCTAACCCGTCTTCCCTCAGTGCTGGGATTACAGGTACCCAATGTCACACCTGGTTTCCTAATGTGAGATCTGGAGACCTGAACTCAGGACGTCATATTTGTGCAGCAGTCACTTTACTGAGTGAGACCTCATCTCTCCAGCCTCTCTGACACAATTTTAATTAGCACACATTTTAGTTCAATTTTTATTAGATGGTAAGTGCCTACAATCCTTGTAATGGGCAGAAAGGAAACCAGTACAAAGAGAAACATTCATTCACAGAATGCACTGAATGGGCTCATTTGAGAGGTTCAAGTCCTTGATCTCATGACACTAAGGAAGTTCTCGACGTATAATGCACAGACTCAGTCCCAAATCAAGATTAAGTTCCTAAAACTCATGCCCATCCACATACTGTGCACACTGAATACGAATACTGGATGCTCTGCCTTTCTTTAGCTGGATATTTTTAGTACACTAAATTGGTGCATAGTCAAAATAACCCCAGTTTTAGACAGTTTAACATTGCTATCATGGCTTATTGTCAAGTAAAATCTTCTCCATAGGTTTATAATGCCACAAATCTCAGCATGTGTGATTTTTATCTGCTGTACAAAGAAGACAGCAGGTAGATGACTCCCCAGATTCCTGTGGTGGTGAAAAGATGGCTTTGAAAAATGATTCATTTTGAAGGCCAACTAGTCAGACCAAGCTAATTCTATCAAAGGCTCCCATAATTCAGTATGAGTGGAAGCTAGTAAGAAAAAGATTGGAAAGCCAAAGACTATTAAAAATAGACATTTAAAGAAACAGAATGGAAAATCAAACTAAGATGATAACTGGATGGATAAAGTTACTGACTCAACAGAACTTTCAAAACATTCCAAACATTCCCTGGTACTATTATTAATATAAATGGCAGGTCATGTAATGTTAGCAATCACTTAATATTAAGTTCTCATTATCATAAACTGCAATACTACTAGGCTTATTTTTAATGAATGCATGACTGAACTCTCCTGGGGCAATGCCACTGGTTTCCTCAAACCAGGAAGCTGAAAATGCTCATGAACTTGGCCAACATCCATTCTTTCCATCCATCTTTGGAAATTATTCAGTGTTACACCTTTGTAACATAATAGTTATTTAATAACTCTCTCAGTAAGCTGGAAAAAGTCATTTGTCCCTATTGAAAATATGAATTGTATTCCACCAAAATAAAAGACTGTCTGCCAGTCTTCCTGAAAGATGAGTAGGAAAATTACTCTCTAGCCTTCCCCTCCCCCCACACCCTTTTTCTCTTCTGTCCTACTTCTGTTCTCTAGCTGACATTGAATTTCTGGTGATCAACCTGACTTGTCATGGGCACAAACAGAATGACAAGTATACAAAGTTGAGCGAGCCTGGCTGACAGTGACAGGAGCGGCTATGCCTTGATTGTCCAGACTTTGGGCATGAACGAGGAAAAAACCTCCACCTTGTTTGAGGTCTTCTGTACTCTCAGCCTAACCCAACCCAAACTGATACAGAGCAATATTTGTTTTTGAAACAGTAAGTCCAGGAGGCCGGAGAGGCGGCTTAGCTCTTAAGAGAGCTTACCATTTGGGAGGCTCACAACTGCCTGCAATTCCAGTTCTAGGGGATGCAATGCCCTCTGTGGTAATATACATACACATACATACATACATACACACACACACACACACACACACACACACACACACACACACACACACACAAAGAAAATAAATCCTTTAAAAAGTAGGTGCTCCAGTGTGGTAGGAATAAAAAAGAGCCTCCATAGGCGTGTGCATCTGAACACTTAATCCCCAGTGGTAGTGTTTGGGAAGGTGGCAGAATCATGAATCATTAGGTAGGTGGAGCCTTGCTATAGGAAGTACATCACAGGGTCAAGCTTTGACGGTTTACATCATGGCTCCACTTCCTGCTCTCCCTCTCTGCTTCCAGTGTGTGATAAAAATACGATCAGCCAGACACCTGCTCCTATGGCTACCTTTCCCTGACTGCTGCCACGCATTCTCCACCATGAGAGACTCCATCCCTCTGGCACCTGAGGCCAAAGTATTCCCTTCTCTTCTCTAACTTGTCTTCTGTCAGGGTGTTTTTATCACAGCAACAGAAACGTAACCAGTGTATCCCCAAACCACAAGGAAGGACTCCAGCATTTGTCAGTAAACTTTCCAAGTGCGTTATCGTTTAGAGAGAAATATTTAATCTTCGGTCAGTGAGAACCTACTTTCTACCTCTTCCGTCTTACATCCCCCTAAAGTTCAAGTGCTGCTACTGCAGCTGCTAAAATTATTGAGAAAACCTCAACGTACTCCAGGGAACGTTGTCCCGAATAGCACCATTGCTTCATTCTCCTCTCTCTCTCTAACCTCTAATCCTTATAAATACCGCCAAACCCTTGAGCATCCTACCTCAGCCCAAGGGCTGTCCACCACCCAGACTCCAAATTCACCCTAACAATAGTGTTCTCAGATGGCCTCTTCCCTCTAATTAGTGAGAGGTGGATGTACAGAGGCACTTAGAAGCCAAGCATCCTTTAATCGTGGGATAGCAACGGTTAGTAAACTTCACATGATTATACCTCATATTCTTCCCTGCTTAGGAGTATTTGCAAAGACCTATTTTCGCTGTAAATCTCCAGAACAGAAGACAGCTCAGAATGAAAGTTGTGCACGTAATTATTTCCAATTGGAGACAGAATAGCCAGATAAACTCAAAGTCATCATTCACGAATCTACACCTGGGCTGGTCAGGAGAAGAACTAAGGAACAGTATTTCAAAACCAATCACATTTTCGTTTTCTGTTTAACCCAAGGAAAGTGTGGGGGTTGGGGGGAGACAGACTGTCAAAAACAAACCACAGATGGGTTAAAACATGTTAAGATAGTTCTACTTAAGAAGTGTACAAAAAAAGAAAAACAGGAGAAAAATCTATTTTAATTAATGTGATTACTTAATCTTTCCGTTCTTTTCCTTAAGAAACCTCACAGGTGTGAAGAGGCATCATGACCAAGGCAACTCTTATAAAGAAGAAGCATTTAATTGGGGTGGTTTACAGTTCAGAGGTTCAGTCCATTATCATCATGGCGTGGAGCACGGTGGCATGCAGGCAGACATGGTGCTGAAGAAGCAGCTGAGAATCCAACATCTTGCAGGCAACAGGAAGTCGACTGTGACACTGGGAGTAGCTTAAGCATACTTTGAGCCCTCAAAGCCCGCCCCCACAGTGACACACTTCCTCTAACAAGGCCACACCTACTCCAACAGAGCCACACCTCCTAATAGGGCCACTCCCTGTGAGATTATGGGGGCCAAATACATTCAATCTACCACAAAAGGTAATGATGAAAATAATGGAAGAGCTGGGCGGTGGTGGCGCACGCCTTTAATCCCAGCACTCGGGAGGCAGAGCCAGGCGGATCTCTGTGAGTTCGAGGCCAGCCCGGCCTACAAAGTGAGTTCCGGGAAAGGCGCAAAGCTACACAGAGAAACCCTGTCTCAAAAAACCAAAAAAAAAAAAAAAAAAAACAAAAAAAAAAAAACAAAACTGATTTTAAGATACAATTTCAGTCCAATCAGGGGACGAAAAGCCAGTGTTTTTTAAGAGAACTGCTCTTTAAATGTTTTATCATAACGGCCAGTTCTAGTTTTGATGTCCTAGGCAGTCCTTCATCTTGATTTTGCTTGCTGTGATAATACAAAGTTAGCAGAGCCAAGCCCAGAGTCCTGGGAATAAGATGGGAAAACCGGTAAAACAAAAAAATGAGAGTGAGCAAGAAGCATCCTGGGATGAGGCCCAGGCCTAGGCCTGCGACACCTGTTTCCAAATACAGTGGACTAATTAGGCCTTTGCTCACATCAGCAGCTCTGGACAGATGGGCTGGACGCAAAGATACAAGGCATGCAGACTGGCAAGTGAAGACCCAAGACCGGTTCCAAGGTATGAGAGCTGTGTAGAAGTGTGTGGATGGCACCTCTGAGTAAAGGTCCATCTGCCTTTATTCGGTAACTACTTGAGACTGGGAAGGCCACCTACTTTAGAACTGGTATGGCCTTCTGTTGGCTCTGCCACTGCAAACATTAACAGCGAATTACTTAACAGCTCCCTTCATAGACTCGGAAGCTATTTCCTCACATGGAAAAATAGCTTTAAAAAAAAAAAAGCCTCATTACAAAATAAAATAAGGTCTCTCGTTTGCAAAATGTGGAGGCTTGTTTCTCAGCATGTATTCCATAACTTCTTCAAACTGGGGAAAAGGATGATGATAATTGACCTGAAAAAAAATATACATATAACCAAAGCTACTCAAATTGCCCTCTGGATATTTCCTAAGGTGACTTCCATTGTAATAAGATTACCAGCATCCTAAGAGTATTTGTACTTCCTAAGAAATCCACAGCTGGGACTTGAAATCACTAACCTCTTGCAAAATTCAGCAAGACTTGAAAGGCCACCTAGCAGACATAACCTCAGCTATGAAAACGCAGCCAGCAAAATAACCTAACAGAGACATGGATCATATTATATACGCATGGATTTCACTGCAGCCAAATTTTAGCAAGACACCACTAAAAATTCCATGCACTGCACAAAGAAAAAATGTATTTTGGGCTTAAATTCTTACCTGCTGTGGAAGGCAAGAAACGCTCTGAAAATTCTGATCTTAAAGAAGAAAGAAAAAAGGAAGGGATATTTTAATTTAGCAAGACAAAAGGAGGAGGAGTAACTGCCTTGAAAACATATCCCTTCACTATCCATTAGGACTGGGAGCTAAAAATTCTGCACAAAAAGGAAAGAAGGATGGAAAGAAGTCCTTGCAGAGCACCCGTATTATGGTATTCACTTGCAGACAAGCACTAAGTATGAAATAATACGTGAGACCAAACCCTGAAGTCATTACTCTTCCAACTCTGGACAAAAAAGTAATTTACAATTCTTATGACAGACAAGTACGACTCGTAAGGGTCTAGCAGGAAGAAGGCATGTACACAGTAGGAACACTGAACCCATAATTAGAGGTTTCAGAGACTTTCTTGTCTACAGCGTGGACACTTTTAAGTGTCCACCATTAAGAGGTGAAAGGGGGTCCAAAGGGGAAAAAAAGTCCATTCCAGACAGAAGTGACAGGCTCTGCGTGCACAGGAGAGCTGCTGGCCACACCCTGAAGCACCCCTATTCCTCCTGAATGGCCATGGTTCACTTTCCACCGGTTACTGTCCGGGCAACTGTGGACACACTACCTGACATCTACTCAGGTGAGTACAGAAAGCACCCTCCTTAGCAGTGACGTCACTGTGCGGCTGCTGCTCTGCCCATAAGCATCTCACCAGCAGGTCACCTGTCCCTGCTAAGCTGGCAATATCCAGAATGTGATCCAGCAGGAAGAACAAGGCTGAGGGACCTTTGTCCTCACATTCTTTGCCTCTAGACTGGAGCACAGGTGCCAGAACCTGACATGTGGGCAGGAACCTGCCAAATTCTCACTTCTGAGGACTGGAACAGGTGTGTGTGTGTGTGTGTGTGTGTGTGTGTGTGTGTGTGTGTGTGTGTGTGTGTGTGTGTTTGGGCGGGGGCATATGTGTGTGCAGGTGGGCATGCATATTTGTGCATATGCATGTAGAGACCTGGAGTTGACATCAGATGTCTCCTCCAGCCACTTCCCACTTTATTTATTAAAGCAGTGTCTCTCACTGAACCTGGAGCTGGCCAGTTTCAACTGGCTCCAGGGACTCCCTGCTCCACCAGCTTCCTGCATGCTAGGATTGCTGGCACACCACCACACTACCACGCCAATGCAGCTATTATATGGTGTCCAGGGACCCAAACTCCCAGCCTTATAGTTGTGCACCAAGCCCTTTACCCACTGAACCATTTCCCAGGCCCTGGAACTGACTTTTATTTTTTTTTTTTTTTAAGAGCAGAGAAAGATGGAAAGCCTGCAGTCTGGATTATAGGATGGTAAAGGCCTTTGTGATGGATGCAAAACCATGATGTTAACTCCAAAGTTCCCTGAAGGAGGAGACTTTGCAAAGCCAGAGGGCCAACTCTCAGCACTCTGCCCAGAATCTGAGGCCAAGATATGAGGGGGAAGGTGGGAAAAATGGGGAGGGGGGCTTAGCTGGAAAGGGGGGGATAGTACACAAAGAGAGGGATGAAAGGGGGGAAATGACACTAAGGATGTTTCCAAAAGCCTGAAAGAATTATATTATTTTTATATTTGCCTAAAATGGCATATATGTATATACTTACATATGAATATAGATTGTGCGTGCGTGCGTGCGTGCGTGTGTGCATGCGTATGTGTGTGCATATCTTTTTTTTTGTTTGTTTTTTGTTTTTTGTTTTTCAAGACAGGGTTTCTCTGTGTAGCTTTGCGCCTTTCCTGGGACTCACTTGGTAGCCCAGGCTGGCCTCGAACTCACAGAGATCCGCCTGGCTCTGCCTCCCGAGTGCTGGGATTAAAGGCGTGCGCCACCACCGCCCGGCGTGTGTGCATATCTTAAATGAAATTACACCACTTGGCTTGACAATACTCTCCCCAAGAACATACACTTTCTAACAAAAACCCCAGGAATGAGAAACTTCCTTCTGAGTTGCTGGTCCGGGGAGTCCAAGAGACTCCAAAAGCAACACAGGCCATGGCTTTGGCCTTGGTCACCTCCCAGAGGTAGAAGTCCTGAATGCTGAGGACACTACAGACCCCCGATAAAAGACTCGGCAGACTTGAGCTGGAGGTGCCGTGCAGGCTGTCAAAGGACGGGAGCAGTCAACAGATCTACCCAGCCCTAATGCCCATGAACCACAGCAATGACCGGGATGGCAAGATAGCCCTAAAAGTGCAATGACTGCACTCCTATCCCAGGGGTAACCAACGGCCGTCTAACTGGTCATAAGCCCTGCTCAAAACAAGGGAAATCATGCCTGGTCCTAGAACACACACTCAGGGCTAGTGAGATCACGGACTTTAGAGAACCTTCCACCTCCACTTCACTACATCACCGGGATCCCTACCTAACTGCATTCTAAAGCGTATGCTTACACCACAGGAGGTCTAGCTCTTAGCTCTCACCAAGGACACTTCTCTTTGCAGCAGGCAGAGACCATTTCAGACAAATCACAACTGGTCAAAATGCAGAGACCAGCTGATCACAGCCCTAGCATCGACCACACAACTCCTGTACGGAAGGCTCAGGGAACACCGTGGGGGGGGGGGGGGGGGGGCTGTAAAAGCCACAGGACCAAGAAGTCTGATGTGAGACTACGACTCCTAGAAATGACAGAGAAGCTGTACCAATGATACCGCAACAATATGGCTGCCGAAACAAGATCTAAAAAGTGATAACGCCAATACACATGCTGAGATGCGGAGGAGAAAACTCACGGGGTCCTACCCCCGATAAAGAACTATAGGCAACTAATGTCTGCTGAGAGGGAGACTTGGTCTTTCGCAGGGATGAGGCCCAAAACAGGTCATCTAACACCAGGTGGTCAGCCCTGAAGTTATATATACACAAACCACACTAAGTGGACCCAGAAGGGTGTGTGTGTGTGTGTGTGTGTGTGTGTGTGTGTGTGTGTAAAATAATAATAATAATAATAATAAAAAGAAGCCGTCAAGGATGGGTTGGAGAGGGGTGACATGGGATGAACTGGAGGGAAAAAAAAGGAGAGGGAAAATGATATAATCATATTTTGATTAAAAATTTTTAAAAAAGAATGCAGGGAGAAAGAAAGGAGAGTGGGTGGGTAGGTAGGTGAGAAACCATCATTCATTTCTAGCCAGACCTTGTAGCCCTGTCCAGACAGGCAAAGCACTATACACGGACTGAAGAAGTTGGAATATATTATATACGATTTCATCATTCAAGATCACTCCGTGTTTTAATCTTTAACGCTACTTAATATTTTATATCATTCATGATCAGAGGCCTTCAATTTGCCATGTACTTTCAGGACCATAAAGACAATAACATTTAATTCTCAAAAAAAAATGGATTCATTCTCCATTTTTCTCTCCTACACTGCCCTTCATATAACACACACTTCAGAACTGTTTGAGTTTGGGGTTGTTGTTGCTGTTGTTTGATAAATTATTGTCATTTAAGGACTTCTGTTGAACTTTTCATTGAGAATGAGAACTATGAAGTCTATATTTAATTCTAATGGCCAAGTCCTTTCTACGACATTGTTACTTCTTACTGGACCACCCAGGGAACAAATCCTCCATAATGGGAGAATACGCCTAACACCCATTTCAAGAATCACAAGTGTTATTATTGCTTGCTAATAAATAAAGCAATCTGGGACTCTCTTGGGTTTCTGACCACGAGGGGGAAAGGTGAGGTTTTAGGTAACACAGATCTGGGAGAGATCTTGGGACAGTTATGTTACTGTCAACCACCGGCCCTCACACATGAAGAGAGGAATCCCGTGGAAACTGGATCACAGAAGAAAACACCAGGGGCTCGGCCAAGAGAGTTCCCTTCTGGGCCTTTTCCACTTCATTCTCCTCTCCAGCCAGAGCAAGGCTGCAACCCTCGAGTCAGGGCCCATCACCTCCTGCTGAAGCCCGGAACTCCGGTCCAGAGGTCACCTCATCCTCAGCAGCTGGATCTTATCAAGCTCCAGGACTGGGCCTCTGGGTTCAGAACCGGTTCTCTGGGCCACTCTACGACAGCTGACACCACAGACTCCACAATGTGTCTGAAGAGCCATGTCGCTTGCTGAAGACCAACATCCCCCCAACAGTACTGTCAGAGAATCGCCTGAGGCTGTCGGCGAGTCCAGGATGTCTGGGTGCCCATCTTGGGCTGCAGGGCTTGCTGACTTTTGCCCTTGGGCACTCGGCCTATTTCCCTTTCTACTTCTTCCTCAGTCTTGAAGCGTTTATCCTTCGCCCACCACTAAGACCCAGCTGTCAATCAATCTCTCCCTCGCTTCTTCGCTGTCTGAGTCCTAGCGGCTTCAGAGTCTGCATATCCATGGTCCCTCTTCCTGCAGGCTTACTCACAGTCCTCCTAAGTACAGACTGTCTACTAATGAAAGGCTGTGGGCCCGCCTGCATTTCTGACTACACACTGAGGTAAGCCTCTTAAACCGCCTTCCGCCTGTCATCAGCCCCTGTCCCTCTCGGGCCAGAAGATGGAATCACAACCCCCTGCGAGGCCACTCCTTCCACATGCAAGCATTTCTGAGAACAGAATTCCTAATCAAGCATTCCTTTAAAGTGAGGACTGACACTAATAACCAGACCCGCTGAGGTCACACAGAAGCTCCGGCGTTCGACTAAAAAGGCTGCCCTTATCTGGCACGTCATGGCAGAAGGGAGGAAAAATGACATTTAGAAAGGTACGAGCACATGCTGGGTGTTTCAACACTCATCCCGCCCTCAATGAGAACAGCCTGAGGATTTCTAGGCTTCTCTGTCAGATGGGAAAATGCTGAGGGCCACTAACCCAAGGCCTGAGTGACGGGACCTGACTTCCACCCAGGTCTGAGTCTGAACATCAGGCGTTTCGAACTCTTCCCCAAACGGACTTGCGAAGGGCACTGAGATACGTGAGAAAGGCGTCTAACACGAAAGGTGAATTCTAATCATCTTAGAGACTGACATGATGACAAGCACATATTCAAATGCTCTGTGTTTCAAACTTCAAGGCACTGGAAACCACCTACACTCACTCGTGCTGCCAGAGGAACACTCCGCAGGGCGGGGGTAGGAGGGTGCAGGCCTCCTGGTGAAACCTACCTTCTGCCTTACGACTGAAGATTAACTCAAGATGGCACCGGGAGCTACTTCACAATCTGTAACATTTGCCAACTGCGCTGCAATTGGAATCTGCTTTTTTTCTTAACAGCACACCAAAAATAAAAGAACAAAACAGAACCAGATCAACTAGAATATGAACTATGAACCCTCAGTGATCAAGTCTTCACAGCTTACAACGTGGCATGTACTCTACCACTCAGCCTGGCTGCTTTTGCTTTTTGTTTTGTTTTGTTTTCCAGAGCTGGGTATGGAACCCAGGGCCTCACAAAGGCTAGGAAAGCACTGTACCCGTGAGTCACATCCCCAGAGCCAGTGTTCACATCTCAGGTCAGTGTCTGTGTTCATCTAAAACAGACTCTTCTCCTTGGTAATAAGAAGAAAATATCAGTCACTGAAAGTTATAGAATAAAATGGTTTGTCATATTATTCTGCACAAAGATGGGTGGGAAGAGAGAATTCCACAGCTGAAAAGAAACATTAGAAATCCTCACCTACGCCAGGGCGGCGGTGGCACACGCCTTGAATCCCAGCACTTGGGAGGCAGAGGCAGGCGGATCTCTGTAAGTTCAAGGTCAGCCTAGGCTACAGAGCGAGATCCACGACAAGCTCCAAAGCTACACAGAGAAACTCTGTCTCGAAAAACCAGAAAAAAAAAAAAAAAACAAGCAGATCAGGTATTTCAACACAGGAGTCCTCTAGACTCCTAATGAATGACCTGAAGTTACTGTGTTTCACTTTAGGCTAACAAAGATAAAAAAAGTCATTTAGCAAAACAAAAGCCCTTGTTAATTTTTATCTCCTTTCCCACACTCGATTTTAGAAGTATATTCATCGACTGCTATTATGTTGTTTTAATATCACCCACTGTACTAGGACAAGTCATCTTTTCCCAGATGATGAACCCCAAAACAGTCTGGATTTGAACAACAAAAAGGGACTAGCTAAAAACAGAGGAGGAAAGACTCGAACCAGTGGGTCTGTTACACTCTTGTGTGTGTATGTGTACATGTGCATGCACAGGTGGGTGGTTATGAATGTGCCTGTGTCCATGTGTACACTATTCAAAATGAAATATTCAGCTCCTACAATTATTAATAGGGCAATAAATGTGGAAAAGATTTGCCTATGAATATTTCCAAAGATGACCGATATAGTTAAGCATTATCCCCAAACAGATATATCTGGATGAAAAGGAAACATCACTAGTCCAAGAACCCATACTACACATTCAAGCTGCAGAGAAATGGTGGCCCATGTCCCTAGAAATGACAAAAAGGGTCTTTCCTTCTGGCTGCAAAGGCCATCCTACTGCTTATCCACGGTCGGGACTGCAGGGGCCCTGAAATAGCAGAAATGCAGGAAATCCAGTAGTGATCAAATGCTCCCAGATAGATGACCCAGTCTTTAAAATACCTTTTTAAAAGCCGGGTGGCGGCGGCGGCGGCGGCGGCGGCGGCGGCGGCGGCGGCGGCGCACGCCTTTAATCCCAGCACTTGGGAGGCAGAGGCAGGCGGATCTTTGTGAGTTCGAGGCCAGCCTGGTCTACAGAGCGAGATCCAGGAAAGGCGCAAAGCTACACAGAGAAACCTTGTCTCGAAAAACCAAAAAAAAAAAAAAAAAAACCCTTTTTAAGTTATTATGTTCCACTTCAGGCAGATAAATAATGATCAAAATGTCATTTAGCAAAACAAAATCCCCTCTTAAAAAGCCAACCAGACATGGGGGGAATGTCACAGAGAAGAAAGAAGACCCATGGGCAAGACAGAAAAACAGTATGTCTACAAAAAATGAAACAAAAAGAAAGTGGTCCAATAATCACCAAAGGCTTCCTACACCTAGCAAGGTGATTTGGAAGAAGCGGTCGTCACAAATTCAGGAAGCATTCAAAATGATGAAGAACACCAGCATTCTGCCATAAATCAGTCCTGTGTCCCTCTTTCCACCAAAGGCAGCCGCTCAGGAAACCTTCATAAAAGAAGAAAGGATAAACGAACAGCCAATAAATCACACGCAAGGGCTCGACATTCCCAAAAGCAGAAGCTTGACTTTCAAACTGTTTGGTTCCAAGCAAAGAGGAGCTAAGAGTTCCAAACTACCACCCCATTCCACAGGAAAGCTGCCCATCTCATTTGCCCACACTTACATAATAGCTCCTCCCAACTGGCCTGAGAACAGATGTGGGCTACCATATGCCAAGCTAGGACCTTTCACCCTTGTAAAAATCAGAAATAGCCGCCACTTGAAACACCAGCAAACGGCTCCAGCATCTTTGACCCAGTTACTCTGCACTCTGCCTAGTAGGTGGAAGCCAGGAGAGTGTTGAAAGGCTGGCATGGGAGACCGAAAAGAAACTGAAGTACAACCGTTTGGTGATGACAGTGACAAATGTCCTTGTTGTATATTAAGTCTCAACTCAATCATAACACCTGTATAGTACTTAACAGTGTCACATTCTTTTAAATTACACGCACACAGTTGAGCATTAGCTGGAACAACGCATTCTGAGAAAATGCATCGTCGTGTGACTTTTCGTTGTGCAAACACCAAATAATACATTTGCACAAACTAAGACACCTGCAATGTCACTAAGAGATACAGTGCTTACTATCACACACAGCTGACTGTAGACTGAAGCATCATACGGTGTGTGTGAACATACCCCATTATAAAGTGGGCGCGCCATTATACTCATTTTACATAGAAGGAAAATGAGACATAAAGGCTACGCAGCACGTGAGGGACAAAAAACTGGAATACTAGTAATGCACTCAGCATGGCTCCATAATCAGTGGCCTTAGTCATCACTTAGACAGCCTCTCAGCCCAACCACTGGTTAGGGTACTTTATCCTGTGTACCCTGTACCAAAAGTTGATGATACTAAGAAGCTGCAGCCTACGTCTTCACTGGGACACAACGTCATTTGTCCTAGGACAAAGAGGTCCAATACAGAGCCATGGCTAGCCCAGTGGCAACCTCTGTGCTATTCACAACAGGGACCCCAGCAAGTTGAACAGGGGTGTGTGCAGTGTCTCAAAGATGTATGTGTCTAAGGTAGCCCTAAGCACGGCACCAGAAAGTCTCACATTACTGTCTAAGTGGAGGGGGACGTAGGCTTGGACATTAGCCAGACCTAGGTTCAAATTCTGGCTCCATCACATCTGAGCCATGACATCCAATTTTCTCTAAGCCTTAGAGATGACAGTAACATGAAATAACATGGCACTACACTTCCCACACAGTGTTACCAGCATACTATGGCACAACTGTAGTACAGTAAGTGACCTTTGTTAGGCATTTCTTCTCTGTGTCTGTGTGTCTGTGTGTTGTATATATTGTTTGCATGTGTTCATGTGTGTACAGATGAGCATATACTGTGTGTCTGTGTCCATGTAGAGGCCAGCAGACAATGTCAAGTGAATTTCTCAATCGTACTCCGACTTAGTTTTTGAGACAAGGTCTCTCAGTGAACCTGGAGGTGCACAGTGTGGCCAGGCTGGCTGGCGAGCAAGCCCTAAGGATCCTCCTGTGTCTGCCTCCCCAGTGCTGGGATTGCAGGTGCATGCTGCAGCACCCAGCTTTTTACACGGATGCTACGGATCTACACTCAGATTCTCATGCTTGCAGGCCAGGCATTTTATTCACCACCTGCACCTTCTTCCCAGCCCCATTCTGCATTACATTCATCAACAGACTCACCTCTGAGTTTCCATCTACCTGTTTAAAACTCAGTTTAGATTTTACACAAGAACCTCAAACCCAATTACCCTGAAATCAATTTCACTTTATTCCCCAACCTGTTCTGCCCTGTTCCTTATAACAGTATGTGGCCCCGTTAGTCACCTCAGTGCTTGCGATAGTTTTCAAACACGCCCATAAACTCTTAACTGTCCTCCCACCAAGAGCCTTAAACCTCAGTGTGCCTTTGTGAGTGTCACAGTGAACAGAACAGCAGACAGGATGCCAGTTAACGACACTGAGGATAGATGAGAAAAAGCCCGGTGGAACCTGACAGTTTTTCTTGGTACATTAGCTCTGCAAGCCTTCAAGCTCCACATAAGAAGTCAGACGACCCAGAGGCCACCACACAGAAAGACCACTGACAGAGATGCCACCACCCAGTCACTACAGCATTCCCAGGCCTGATGCCAAGCGCGTGTATGAGAAAGCTCTGAGACGGCCCCAGCTGCCACATGATTCTACCGCAGGAGGAATCCTGAGTAAGACTAACTCCCCCACTGAACCTGGTCAACCAGCAGATTCGTCAGCAAAATAGTTATTGTGTTTCAAGGTCATCTGTTTTTCTGAGCTGGATAACCAAAACCATGTTCAAACCCCAAACTCAAGACTTTACCTTTGAGATCTCTTCTCATAGTCTACATCCAATTACAAAATCTCGGTAATTCTTAAGTGATACTTATCTATTTAAATGGCCCATCTATTTTCTGCCCTCACCTGACTGTGCCCTCACCACCGGCTCATTCCTGGATCGGCACAGCATCTCCCTAACAAGTCTCCCTGCAGGCCGATCTCCTCTCCTCTCCTTTAAAGCCAGGTCTAACCACGGCACTCCAGGCAACCTTGGAAGGTTTCCAGATTATAACTACGAGCTGTGGATTCCACAGCTTGGGGTGAAGTCATTGCTCCAAACCCTGCCCCAGTCACACAGGGTTCTTGAAGCCATGATGTTATTCACCCCCAAATCTCCGCACAGCTGTTCCCTGCCTGGCCCTGACCATGCCTGTCACTGGGCCAACCCTACTCAACTTCAATGTTGCAAATGAAAAATAATCCTCTGGGAAGCACTCCTTGGACCCCAAGTCTACGCTGAGTTCCCCTTTTCTATGCTCTTTTAGTTTCCTTTATTTTCTTTCATTCCCATTATTTATTCAGCGCCTTTATTTTCCTCTAAATAAATAATACTACCCAAAAGGCAACTGCTTAGTTTTCACTGCATGAGAGTTCTTAAGCAACATGAAGGAAAGTCAATGTCATTTATACACTTGTATATCTCTGGTGCCTAAGAGCACCAGAAAATAAAGGCCATATAAGCAAAAGTAAATTGAGCATACTGACTATGTTTTTACTCATGCAAATCATCACACAGACTCTAATATATCTCATTTTTGTGAATGAGGAATTGGTGGTCCAGGGTGACTTCTATATGACCAGGTTCCTAATATTTGAGTTTTAGAAATAAGTACATTCTAAAAATATACATGTAAACTTGAGGACTTGGCTATCATCTTTTAATTCTGCCTTATAATAACCTTTTAGGAGCTAGCAGCAATTAGTATCATTTCAAATGGGAAAGCTAGTCTAATATCCACAAAAATCGGGAAATATAATTTCCTAAAATACATAAATTAATTTATGATCATTTAGTAATAGTCCTCTGTCTTCTCTGTGTTGCCATAAATTGAATTGAGAAATACTTCATAGTACACAGATTACAGATGAAACATCTTGGGCAGACTTCAAACTCAGTTTTATTCTCCAACAAAAAATACATACAGATTAAGTTGTCACCAATCTTTCAGCAACTAAGACAATTGTAACTGCTCAAGTCTTCTAGAGCTTTGGTCCCCACAACCATTTAAAAGAGAGAGAGAGACAGAGACAGAGACAGAGACAGACAGACAGAATTAACAGATCCCACAACTCTCACAGGGTAGTTGAAGGGACAAAGGAAAAGAATGGACAGGTATGGCCGGGCGGTGGTGGCGCACGCCTTTAATCCCAGCACTCGGGAGGCAGAGCCAGGCGGATCTCTGTGAGTTCGAGGCCAGCCTGGTCTACAGAGCGAGATCCAGGAAAGGCGCAAAGCTACACAGAGAAACCCTGTCTCGAAAAACCAAAAAGGAATGGACAGGTAGGTACTTACCATTTCCCACAGAATCTGGCATAGTAATCTTCCATCAATATTAATTAGCATCACCACCACCATCTTCGCTTCAACACTTTATCCTAACAAAAAGTGGCTGGTATCCTAAGTACACTACAAATATTAAACTATTTAACCAATATCAAGAACCTTAAAAAAATCTAGGTAACTTTTGACCCAAGAAACCTACTTTTAGGATTTGATCCTCAAGTACAATGACCCAGAAAGGAGTAAGAACCCTGCCTATAACAGTGTCCCTTTTAGAGATTTACTGTGCACGTCAGCATGTATGGCTGGCTGTTTATTGGCTGTACAGTAAAGGAACCTGTTTAGCTCTGACAGCACCCCGAACCTCTCTGGCACTGGAGCCCCTCCTGTAGGAAGATTCACCACAGCATCATACACCCACTCTGGACAATTCACTCTAGAAAAACCCCACGCGTTTATACAATGTGCTAGTTAGTTTTAACTTTCAGCTAGACACACGCTGGAATCCTCTGGAAAGAGAGGCTCAGTCGGGGAATTGTCTGGATCAGCTTGACTTGTGGGCGGGTCTACAAGCGATTATCTTGATTGTCAATTGATGTAGGAGAACCTAGCCCATGGTGGGCCGCACCATTTCACTGGCTGTGCCCTGAACTGTGTAAGAGTGAAACACCTAGCTGAAAGGAAGCAGCAGGCAGCACGGGACATCCGTTTCTCTCTGCTGCTGACTGTGGATGTGGCATGACCAGCTGCTTTAGAGTTCCTGTCCCGAACTTCCCCTCAACAGTGGACTACAACCTGGAACTCTCAGCTCTAAAACGAACCGCTTTACCCCTAGGTTGCCTTTAGCCAGTGTGTTTTAATCACGCCAACTGACGTGAAACTAGAACACGCGGAATGTCATTGACAGTGTTCGTGACATTAGCCAAAGCTAGAGGAGACGTGATGCCTTCAGGAAAGGTGACTCGTGAGTAAACTCCCATTCACAGGGATAATGCAGAAACTCCATGCTGCAGAGGAGAAACTATTTAAATTGAAAAGTGTGTAAGTGTACACAGTTGCATAAAACAGTTTTTTTTCCCCATTATAAGTCCAGGATGATTTTCTACATGGATAGTAGTCCACATACAGACTACAGGACAATATGCTAAAATGCGTGTCAACTGTCATCTGTGGTTGCTAGGTTCCTGATTTTCCCCCACTGTGCTCTGCTGTGTCTTTCTCTAAGCTTTTACTTTAATAATAAGCATGTTATCAAAATCATCTCAGTCCTGACACACCCACATTCAGCTCACGGTTAAAGTGATTAGAAAAGTAACTTCAAAACCTCAAAGAAAACAAACTGGTGGACTTCACAAAAGCTCCCATTAACCTAACAAGATTCCATTTGGATGACTTGCATGTAGTACTAGAAACACCATACACACCTCTGAGGACCAACCCTAGTCCCTTAAGTGAGTGTCTCACCAAGCGCAGGTAAGATCTCTACAGCTAACCCAGAACGGTAACATCCAAACCAGAAACATGAATCAAATACTCACTGATCGAAGCAACATTTATTAAGCTCAAAAACATCATCAGAGTAGGTTTCAAAAGAGCAGTGTGTCACAATTCCTGTACAAACTTTAATCTACAAAAATACTCTACAATTTAAGCACCCGTACATTTATCCTAGAGAGGCATGAAAACAAGATCCACTAACTTCCGGAGAGCTGTCACCAATGACAGTAGGTGTGGAAAGAGTGTGAGCCTCAGCTGTGGCCTGGAAGTTCCTTTTTTTTTTTTTTTTTTTGGCGGGGGGGGGGGGGGGGGGGGGGGGGGTGTTGCTTGTCTGTTTTTTAAAAGCACTGAAGCTTTGAGGTTAAAAATGCAAAATATTAACACCTGTTGGATCCAGGCAGTCAGGACACAAAAGACGGTCCCCAAGCTGTGGTATATTTCTACACTGTGTGAAATATATTGCTGTGATCGGTGTAATAAAAAGCTGAATGGCCATTAGCTAGGCAGAGGTTAGGGACTTCTGGGGACAGAGAGGACTCTGAGAATAAGAAAGGCAAGGACACCAGGAGACATGCAGAGGAAACAGAAGGTGTAAGATAAAAGAAAGTTAATGCCATGTGATAGAACATAGATTAATATAAATGGGTTAATTTAAGTTATAAGAGCTAGTTAGGAACAAGCCTAAGCTATAGGCCGAGCTTTCATAATTAACAAGAAATCTCCGGGTCATTATTTGTGGGCTGGCAGTCCAAAAACAGTAAAACAAGAAAGCCTGTACATTCTCTTCCTTCCGTTTCACTCCTGACTTCATGTTCAGGTTGGCCGGAACCAGTAAGACTGTCTGTGCTGCAGTCAATGGTCCCAGAGTAGCTCTACACTCACATGCTCTTCCCCAAGGGTCAGAGGCAAAATCAGCAACTGTCCTCTCAGACAAAGAACCCACAGGAATCCCTCTCTCAAAGGACAGAGAAAGTCTTGGGCCCAAGGAGAAGCAGGCCAGTGGTCAGACTAGTTCCCAGCAAACCAATTTACAAAGGAACCAGAGGAGTTTGTCCTACAAATTCAACCTTTCAAGTGGCCAGTCACTCAGAATCGTGTAGGTGTGTTGGGCTGTGAGTCAAAGAGCCAAGGCCAATGTTTATGCAAAAAGTGAAGGCGGGACTAGGTGTGAGCAGGTGCCTGCCTCAAGGCACACACCCACACAAGTCCTTGGAGTTCCCACAGGAAACCAAGTGACAGCAACAATCAAGTGACCCTTCAATTTGCAGCATTAGCCTGAGCACCTCCTCCACAATAATTCATTATACTAGCTGAGCTTTATTGAACAATGTTTATAAGCACAGGCTGGGATCTACCAAGCTGGACTTAAATGCCAGCCCTGACCCTTTCTACTGGTTCCATGATCCCAGCAAATATTCCACCTTTCATGAAGAGCCTCAAGTTTCCTCTTTTCTAAATCTGTTGTATGCACATTTGATGACCAGGATTGTGGCACGATTAAATTAGATGCTGAAAATAAAACCCTCTGCACTCCACTTGGTGCATAGCCCTCCACTTCACCAGGCTAGAATTCAGTGACTGAAGAGGGATGAAGGCAGTGAGGGAACTGGCGTGGCTGCAGGTCCCAGCTCAGATTCTAGCAGTATCTCTATTTCAGCACAAGAAGTCGGGACCGGCCATATAAATGGGGGAATCAATACAAAATGAAAACACAAAACACCTTGCTCAAAATCAAGAATATCAAGACAGCATGGAGGTCCACCAGGACTCCCTGCTCAGACTTCTGAAGCATTTGGGGGAGATGCCACATCATAACTAAAAGTAGCTGCAGGCTCCAAAATAGCTTGTCCCTGCCTCCACCTCCAAGTCGTACAGGACTTTAATTACCAAAGACATGTGTTAATGGTATTAAATGGCTGGAAACTCAATCCAACTTCGGTATCTGTAAGTGGAGTTTTGAGGTGAAGACCAGATCACTATGGTAGAGGCCCCATGATTGAATCCTAGTAATTTTATAAAAAGGAGAAAGACTATACCAACATGGGCATGACATCCCCTATCTCTCCAGGTAAAGCTCTGCCACATAGCAGAATTTTGCCAATAAGAAGGCAATCAGTAGAAGTGACTCCTGACCTTGGATGTGCAGAAACATGGGTCGAAAAAAAAACACCTTTATAAAAATAAAATGTGACTCTGGTACATCCTGATAGTAATAAAAAGCTACCCAATACTTCATCATTAACTCAATTTATGAAAAATATCAGGGAAAGTTATCATACCCTCACTGAAAAATCCCTTATAGCAAATGTCATCTGCTGAAGGCCATAGCCTCCTTGCGGCCTAGTGTTTGGGAGTCAGCCACATCTTCTAGGCTGCACTTGGTAAAGGCGTACAACAGACTTAACAAGTAGATCTTGAGTGCTGGTAACAGGAGCAAGAGGGACTAGAGCCGTAGAAGGCAGACGTGGTCCCGAAAGTGACAGTAATGACGCTTAGTAACCCATCTGTATCTGCTGATGAGACGTTAGAGCCAGATGATCACCTCAGTGACCAGAGGAAAGGCATTATGGGACAGAAGGCTGAGCACACAATACCTTCCACCCAGCCTTCTCTATAAAGGTTACTTGTATTTACATGAAGCATGTAAATATCCAACTGTTTTCCATCAGCTTTTAATACCAAGTGCCTGAATCCCTGCCCTGCGTTAGAGAGAACGGCTTGGAGGTAGAGACAGTGAAAAGGGGGCCCTAGAGCTACAAGGCCACCTCACTCACTTGCTAGCTCCGTGAACCTGGGAAAGCATGCACGCGCGCGCGTGTGTTTGTGTGTGTTTGTGTGTGTGTGTGTGTGTGTGTGTGTGTGTGTGTGTGTGTGTGTATGCCCTCCTTAAGCAGGCACAGCCTATGACCAAGAAACTAGGCCAAGTTCATCAGTGAATACAGAGAAGTCTTAGTAAGTTAACCTTACTAAATCCCAAGCCTAAGAGACAAATGAACAGCGGACAGCACCTAAGACCAATCGAGCAGGTTGGACACATTTGCAAGTCTCACTTGACATTTCATTCCGGAATGAATGCAAGAAAGAAGTGCACTACGGAGCCAAACAGCGTGTCAGAACCTGCCTGATCTCCATAGGCCACCTCAACCTCTCCTGCCATAGGCTCCCCAAGAGCCATGTGCCTTGCAGTCCTGCAAACAAGGGGAGCACTGTAATTCATTCTCGGTGGCTTCCAGGAACATATACAAAGAGGGCTCGCAGAAGTATTTGTTGAATGGGCTAAAGATCATGTGAGTGGGCTGGAGAGACGGATCATGCCGAAAACCTGAGTTCCATGGGGCTGATCACAAGTGTCTATCACTCTAGGTCCAGGGGGGTCTGGCGCCCTCTTCTGGCCTCTGCAAACACTGCATATATGTGGTGTATACACACTTGCAGGCAAACACTCCTTTATATAAAATATATATATATATATATATATATATATATATATATAATGCAAATAAACCTTAAAAATATGAGAATGTGGCTTTACTTTTCAGAGGTATTAAATGACCCTCAAAAGTCTTATCACTTCTTGCTTTGTGAATACCCTCCCAATTCTTCAATATATAGACTAATTTAAAATGCAACCCAACCCTTACCATTAAATAACAGTCATTCCCCAGGAAGTATAACATCAGCAACATAATCATAATGTGTTAACATTTTTATTTGAAAGCCAATGTACTGTTTACAAATAAATTTACCTCCACTATCTCTTTTAATCATCACTGGTATTCTGTGGAGAATAATGAACTGTACTGTTGCTGTGTTGGTGGTACAAAGAGGAAAAGGTGAAACCCACACCAATTAACATGCAAAGCAAAAACATTTTGAACTGAAAGGAATGTAAAAATTAACCCTGTCTACGCTCCCTAGAAAGAAATTCATAATGTATCGTTTTCTTATAATAAGTTCTATTCTTGTAGAACTTATAATATTCTCTTATTCTTTTCTATTCTTATAATAGTATTAATTAGGTATAATAATAAATAATCCAATTCATATAATAACTTATTCTATCCTATTTTTTTCTCTTTACAAAGCTCTAAACATTACCTTAACCCATCAAAGCAAGAGAGGTGTGCGCCGGGCGGTTAGTGGTGCACGCCTTTAATCCCAGCACTCAAGAGGCAGAGGCAGGCGGATCTCTGTGAGTTCGAGGCCAGCCTGGTCTACAAAACGAGTTCCAGGAAAGGCACAAAGCTACACAGAGAAACCCTGTCTTGGAAAAAAAAAAAAGAGAGAGAGAGAGAGAGAGGTATGCCGCCTGTTGGTGACAGCTAAATCCTGACCCATTCACCTGTCTGGGTAGAACATGACTTACAAACTCCCTCAAGAGAAAGGGGAAAGAGATGTGACCTTCTCAGCTGATACCCGCATTATCTAGAAAAGATAAGACTTTCACGTTTAAATTGCTAAACAAATTCTATCTTGATAATCTTGAGTGTAAAGGATACATTCTGCATTCCGAAAGTCAAAGCACCTAATCCAAACAGATATTATCTTGCCTCAGTTTAGAAGCCAGAAAAGGGAACAGAATTGCCCCTCCCACCTCACACTCAATCACCATGTAATCCTGGGCTCTAACCTCATGCCAGGCACTAAGCTAGGCCGGTGCCAGGTGTAACATGCAGTTATTTAAGATTTGCAAGTTATCACTCTCTCCCTGAACCAAGAGTAATAAAACCTCTGTCTTAAACATTAAGGCAGAGCCTTCCCCTTAGCTGTCACCTCTGAGAACATTCAAGAAATTAACTGCAACCTCTAAGATCAGAGCATTCCCTTCATTCATCTTACCATCACATACATACACACACACACACACACACACACACACACACACACACACACACACACACACCATCTCTTTCTTCCTTCCTTTGGACTCACCTCCAAACAAGAACAATTAAGTGATGATACCCAAATAAAGAACAATGGACAATACCTCCACACACAGCGTATCTTTCCAACATAACAACAAAAATGCAGAACACTGTTCCCAGAGAAGAAAAGAGGCCACCACACACCATTACTCCGTCAGGAGCAAGAAAAGAGCACTTACTCTAGTCCACTCAGCAAAGCCTGCAATCCAACTTGGAATGAAAGAAACATTTTTTCCCCTTCCTGGAAGGTAAGTAAAAGAACCTAGGAATCAATTTACTTCACAAATAAGATCTGAGGCACAATCAAAGAAATCGATCCTGTATTTTTTTTTCAGAAATGGGATTTGAAATAAACACCCTGCAAAGACTATATACGTGAGCAGACAAGTCAACCTGAAAGACAGGAAGAAAGGAGTGATGTTGCTTGCCCTCTTCTCTGAGAGCTCATCAGCAAAAAGCAAGCACCATAAAGCTACGTGGGGAGCTGGCGTTGGTTCTGTTTGCCCTCCGGTCCATTTAATAGTGGAGGACTTTCTTCAGTGTTCTCACGACGGTACCTAACACACTCATAAAACCTGAACTGTTGCCTTTAAGATTGTGCTTTCTGCTCCTCAGAGGAGAGCCAAGGACTTTGATGGGACTGTTTCGCTGCACTTGGGAATTTCTGGAAGCACAGTGAAAGCGACAGAAGAATGATCTTACACTAAGGCCGAACAAGGGGCTGGGGCACAGCAGGTAAAACAAGCCAGGTCAGAACCAGGGCCCAGGGACCGGGACCTAAACACTCAACGGAACCTATGCCCACAAATACTCATCTGCCTGTCCTGAACCTATGTCTAGATGGAGGTTCACCTGAGTAATGTTTAACGCTGTTTTCCCTCAGTGCTTTTAGTGGGTCTGGCACCCCAAAGACAGCTATGTGATACAGTTTTAAAACAGCCTCGACAAATAATGAGAAAATGATGAGAAGCCCCGAATTGATCTTTGAAGCAATACTTAGTTAAGTGCCAAAAATTAGCTTCCAGCAGTACAAGTCACGTAGCCTATACTTTCTTCTTCTTTGGAATTTTTCCTCCACAAACTGGCTTTTACTGGGGCAGATTACAAGAGATAGCCATAGCACTGTATGGGATAAGCTCCGTCATTTAATTTTGAAAATAGTCTTCTGGACATATTTGAGACTCACCAACCTACAAGATACCTCGTACTTTAAAGAATGTTCATAAACAGATAACTCACTTAAACTGGCTCCAGCAGTGAGTGGGTAACACCCCTTTATGACAAAGACAGAAGTTACTGCCATAAATATGTAAACAGCAAAACCAAATTTCAACTCGGAGTCTTTGACTTCGGCTTCGCTCTCAAGCCCGTGCATTAACTGCTCTCCATCCTTGCCAGTGAGTTCATCAAACTATGAAGCTTAAGCAGAAACGTATATTCCTGCATATCTAAAATAAACCCTCATACACAGGTAACGTTACAAAGGCAGCCCTCTCCTTGATCTGGAAAGCACTCAGTCTTTCTCCGTCCAGCCTCAAGTGCAGTTCCTAGAAGGCACTGGCAAATCTCTGCCAGGCCAATCTGCAGTGGAAAACCATGTGTCCTGCAAGATGACAGGAGGGCCAACGCTTCTAACCATCTACTTGAGCTCTGCATGGCAATAGCGGTTGAGCCTCACACCATCAACACAGTAATTGTATGGGATCGAACACAGCTCCTGTCAAGGAGGATCTGCATGACCACAAACAGGCAGCTCTGTGGAAATACAATTTCTGGAACAAAAACACAAGGCTTGCACAATTCTAGAAACACGTACGAGTGTTCCTCCGTTCCTGCGCTGTGCTAAAAAAAACTTTTCCCACCTAAACTTCCCAGCACAGGGCAGATTTAAAACCGGCTGCCAAGCCGTGCACAAAGCAAAAGCGGCGTGCACCACAACCAGAGCCGTGGGGCAATGCCTGTCCCTGCCCAATCCTGAGCAGGCCGGGTTGCAAATGTGGTTTAGTCCAGTCTACTTTCTGGTAATGTGTTTTTAAAATCCCGCCGCGACCCAGGTCATTCCTTTAGAGATCTAATAACAACCAAATGACTGGACCTGCCGGGCACTTAGCGAGTCATTCTGCTTATGGCTCTTTAATAGCACCTGGAGTTCTGCGAAGGGGAGAGCGGAAAACTCCAGCTTCCCCGGAAAGAAAGTCCTGCGCCGGGAGCGTGGAGAGGCGCGCGGAGCGGAGCGTGGCCTCAGCGCCCGCAGCCCCGCGGGTCCCCGCCGCGTCCGGACCTGTCAGCCCGGCCTCCCCCCCCCCCCCCGACGCCGCCCCTCAGAGCCAGCCCCGGGGAGAAAGCCGCCCAGGGCATCCCATCCCAAAGAAAGAAAGCCAGCCGAGAGGCTGCCTTGCCGCTCCAGGCTGGGGGGGATCCATGGGCCACCGCGAGATCCGAGAGGCGACCCGCCACCCCGCGCCCCGCACCTACCAGATAATCCATGTACAGAAACGCCTCAGTTATCCGGAGATCAGACATCCGGCAGCCTAAAGCATCCGGAATGGCTCCGAACCCGGAAAAAAAAAAAAAAAAAGCAGCGTCTCGGGCTGCGAGAGAGCAGCTCCTGAAAATGCCAGCAACAGCGAAAATCGCCGAGAGTAGCCGAGGAGCCGAAGATTACACCAGGGGAGCGGCGATTGGCCGGGAGGGCGGGCAGAAGGAAGGGCGCACGCTCATTGGTCCAAGCGCCTATAAAAGGGGAGGCACCCCCCGGAGGAGGGCAGCAGTGAAGCGCGGGAGTCCGGAGGGTGCTGGTTCCTGTGTGCAGGGGGGTGGGGCGGGGCGGGCGGGCGGGCGGAAGCGCCGGCCCGAGGTTGGGCAAGGCGCTGTCGCCCGCCGAGCTTTGGGGGCTCCCTCGGCCTGCAGTCAGCTGGAGACCCCGGGAAGCTCCCAGCCTGAGGCTGGAGAGCGGCGGTGTCCCCGCCCCAGCCCTTCGTAGGAAGCCCGCTCGGGGCGGTGGGAGGCGTGGCAGCCACGGAAACTTTACTTTCTCTCCCCCACCCCGAGCGCTTTCCTGTGGCCTTGAAGCACCAAGGACCTGCGGGTTAGAAGGGCGGATGCGCCCTCTAAAGAGGCAGGCTGGGCTGGGGAGGCGGGGAGAGCTCGCCTAGACGCTCCGCTAAGGCGGACAGTTTGAACGGGAGCTTCCTGCTGCTCTGAACCAGCGTTGCACCGGGTAAGGAGCCCGGAGGCTTTCTTAGAACCCTAGACAACCTCGGGAGAAGTCACTAGTAAGTTGTTCACCCCGAACACTGGAGGAGAGAGCCCATCGGTTCTTTGCATACTTTTAAGTCCAGTAACATTGACCAATATCCAATGTCCCTGAATAAAACGGGCGATCGGATTGCGAAAGCCCTCTAAAAGACCAAGTAATACAAAAATGTTTGTGACCCTTATCTTAAAAGGAAAAACACGTCCAAGAGCAGATGCACTTGAGACTTGTGCGTTTCCTGGTTTTAAATAATTTGGAATTGGGTGAAACCAGGGTCAAACAAGAAGTAAAGATGACAGTCAAAGCTGGATTTTTTTTTTCCCTCCTCCAAGATTGAGGCTATATAGGGGACATACTCGGTCAAGGCAAAAATAAGACAAGATAAGCATGCCCTTTGGAGTTGGGTATGGGGAGAAGTAAAACATAACTCATTACAAAAATGAGTATAAAAGTATGCCATAACTTTTGTACCAGAAATTCCATTTTTAGATTTTTTTTTAAGATTTATTTATTCATTATGTATACAGTGATCTGCCGGCATGTATGTCTGCAGGCCAGAAGAAGGCATCAGATCTCATTATAGATGGTTGTGAGCCACCATGTGGTTGCTGGGAATTGAACTCAGGACCTCTGGAACAACAGCCAGTGCTCTTAATCTCTGAGCCATCTCTCCAACCCCTTTTTTTTTTTTTTTTTTTTTTTTTTTTTTTTTTTTTTTTTTTTGAGACAGGGTTTCTCTGTGAAATAGTCCTGGCTGTCCTGGATCTTGCTCTGTAGACCAGGCTGACCTTGAACTCACAGAGATCCACCTGGCTCTGCCTCCCAGAGTGCTGGGATTAAAGGCGTGCGCCACCACCGCCTGACCATTTTTAGATATTTTAGGCTTAGAGCTGTGGACAGTGTTATAAGTGAACATTTGCTGCAATGTTTAGAATAGGATCTTGCTGATGGTGCATGCCTTTAATTCCAGCACTGAGGAGGCAGAGGCAGGCAGATCCCTGAGTTCCTGGGCACATAGGCTCCAGAGTAAGTTCCAGGACAGCCAGGGCTACACAGAGAAACTCTGTCTCACACACACACATACACACAAACACAATCAAATGGTTTGCTAACATGGCACACTTAACACAATAGAACTTTATATCGCTGTTAATTTATGAAGTTTCATAATATGGTGAAGTATATAGTGAGGTCATATTCTTCATTAAAATGTCACATGTCAAGGAAGTATGCTGGATGGCAGAATTTGAAAGACCAAGTTGCAAAAGTACAATTCTGTTATTTCCTGCCAGACCCAGATATCCTTTAGGGCCAAGATGACTGAAGCTTCCTTCCGTCACCCCCACCACCCACAAAGTCTTAAGAAGAATAAAGGAGAGAGGAATTGATGTCCCCTATGTTGGTAATTAGAGCGTGCATAGTGGATCACATGTCAACTGAAATCTTTACGATAGTCCAAATGTCAGAGGGGGTTGGTTTTTTTACTCCAACCTCAGCATTTGACACTTTTCTGTGTGTCCTCAAGTAACAAATGTCCTTGCAAGTTTACCTCAAGGCAGTGAAAATAGTTCTGTTATAGAAAACCATAGAATTCACCCTAAATATACACATAACCAGGAAGGGTGTGTAACCCCTTCTGTCCCCAGCTCCTGAGCCATGTGACTAGATGCATTATCTAATCTCTGAACCTGTTTCCTCAGATATAAAGTGGGAATTCCTACAGCCAGAGGGTTTTCAAGGTGTATAGGGGATTCTGAATGTATACACACAGTTGTGCAGGGCTTACCTATATTGATCTAATTTCCAAGGTCTATAAGTAGTAACTTCTTGAAAGGAGGGGTTTTGTTTGTTTGTTTGTTTTGTTTTGTTTTGTTCTCTTTTCAGTCCACTCAAGGGCTAGGGAGACTGGGTTGCATTAAGCCGCTAGGTCCAATTTTGATTCAACCACATGTAAGTTTACAAAAGACTTTTGACCTGGGTTCTGAAGGTGAAAGACTTCCATAAACCCGATCTTTATCATAGCTGGTTGAAACTACAGAAATCAACAGCCTTTCAAAGGTCTAGCAAAAGTAATTCACTCAAGGAACAATTTGGTTTTTCTTATTTTTGTGTTCTTTCTCTCCATGAATCAGCACATCCCAAATGAGATAAAAAGCTTGAATTAGCAAAGAGACAAGTTTCTATCCATTGTCTTCGTGGTTATGCAAAGTCACAAGAAGCTGGGTGATATCTATGCAGAAAATAAGCGCTTGGGAACAGTTGACTTCTGCCTTTCCTTTAACAGCTAAACAGGAAACGATCATTAGATTACATAGTAGTTTTTGCTGCTGCTAGGAATGAGAATCAATAAATGAACCCAACACAGAGACATGGGAGAATGTGTCTACAGAAAAATTCTGAAGACTGTATCGTGATACTACCTTAATCTGTATCGTTATGACTGTCATCTATGAAAACTACATGTTCAGACTCATGTGTTTTTAAAATCGTATTTTGCACTTTGGAAAAATCCTTGCCCCCCCCCCCAAAAAAAAAACCCTCCATATGGAGCATAATTTTTCAATTAGGTGTCTTCTGAGATGGTAACATAGTACCACAGAATAGAGGGGAAAGACTAACTTCATTGTGATGGTTTGAGCACAAGCCACTACATGAAGCAGTGGTTGTAGCGGATGGGGTGGTCAAGCAGCAAAAGTCCATAGTAACATCCTGAAAAGAAAGAAGATATTTGGGGTGCATTTATTCAACTCACCCTACAATGTGCCAATTAACAGGCTTCAACCCTCAATAAAGCATGATCTCATTCATTTAGTCCTGCCTTCTTTCAGTTAAGAACAATGACTCTCTTCCAGATGCATAAGAAAACAGATACAAACTCATGAGGCAATTGCATTACACGGCACAGGGTATGAGGACCCATGTCTCCTCTGCTGCTGCTGCTGCTGCTGCTTGTTAAAAGCAAGGAGAAATTCTTTGACCGTCTACACTCTTCAAGCCCATAAAGGCTGCTGGTGAGCCAAATTTAGGGGAAATTTCTGTTGTTGTTGTTGTTGTTGTTAAAGTGTCTCTTGCAGGCAACATAAGCAAATGTATTTTTACAGCCTGGTCTTCTTAATTCCACTATCCAGGCAAACCAAGAATGGCTATTTCCATCTACTCTTTTGTTGTTCATTTGTTTAACATATAACTTAGGGATGAAAACTGCCTTTAGTAGTTATGTATCATACACAGTAACTTTGAACTTCATTGGGTCAGGAAATGCTCCATTAATGTTTAATGGCTCCATAAAGTACTATTTTATAAGTGTAGTAAGTTAACAAATCCTCTGTGACATAGCTTATTATAAATATTGCAGTGAGCACTTGCTTATAAAACTATACACAAGTCTTTGGCCTAATGCTTCCATGTAGACGAGTCACTCTGCTTACCCCATATGGAAACCAGTCAGTTGAGAGGCAGAGTAGTAATAAAGAGCTTTATTACAATAAGCTAGCTGGTCAGAGAAGGTGGGAATTCTTATCCCTAAAGAGCCATCTTGCTGGGAAACTCATTTGCAGGCAGGTTATAAATAGGAGCGTGATGATCTCAGACTGAAGGGTACCTTCTCACAGGTGGAGGTTTTGTCAAATGATGTACATCTAATTGTAATCACCTACTGATGAAGTGTTACTTTCGCCTGCAGATGTCAAGAACAAAGATTATTTTCTCTGAGCTATTAGCGTCACTGATCAGGGTGCCCACTTGTAATTCCTGAACAGAACACAACAGACAGGCTAAAGTGAGTAGCTGCCCCAGTGCCCTATTATCAGTTGCCAAACTAAATGTAATGAAAGAAAACCTACTTGACATGATTATTGCAAAAGGGTCAGGTTAGGAAAAACAGGAAACCATCCTGAGATCTGTTTCAATGTGGACTGCACTAAGGAAGTTTCTAGGCATGGCATTATTTTCAGCTGCTGAGGATGCCAGCATCCCCTTACTTTTGACAGTATCACTTCACTCCTGCTTTGCCTTTCTGGTCACATTGTCACCTGCTCTTGTATGGTCTAATCTCTCCTGGCCTATAAAGACACTTTTCATTGCATTTAGATTCACAGATAAATGCAATCTCCCCCTGCCAAGAAATTAAATCACATCTTCCAAGTTGCTTTTGCCATATAAGGTGACATCATAGGTCTTAGAGATTAGGACCTGTGCTTGCTGGCTAGTTTTTTTTTTTTTTTTTTTTTTTTTTTTTTTTTTTTTTTTTTGTGTGTGTGTGTGTGTGTGTGTGTGTGTGTGTGTGTTTTGTTTTGTTTTTGTGTATGTGTGTGTCAACTTGACACAAGCTAGGGTTGTCTGGGAAGAAAGAACCTCAATTGAGAAAATACTTCCATCAGCCTGGCCCATAGGTAAATCTGTGGGGCATTTTTGATTAATGATCCTTAGGCATTTTCTTGATGTAGGAGGGCCCAGCCCATTGTAAGCAGTGCCACACCTAGGCTTATGGTCCTGGGTTGTATAAAAAAAAGCAAGTTCTATAAGTGATTCAGGAATATCACATCTATTATACTCACACACATCACAACAAAGATATAGAGGCCATGAATTTGAGAACAAGGTAGGTTAAATGGGAAGGGTTGGAGGGAGACAAGGGAAGAGAGGAAATGATGTAATTCTATTGTAATTTTTTTTTTTTTTTTTTTTTTGGTTTTTCAAGTCAGGGTTTCTTTGTGTAACTTTGCGCCTTTCCTGGATCTCGCTCTGTAGACCAGGCTGGCCTCGAACTCACAAAGATCCGCCTGCATCTGCCTCCCGAGTGCTGGGATTAAAGGCGTGCGCCACCGCCTGGCTCTATTGTAATTTCAAGAAATAAAAAAAAATAATTTTTAAAAAAGCAAGCTGAGTGAGCCATGGAGAGCGAGCCAGGAGAGTAAGCCAGGAAGCAGTGGCGTCCAATGTGTTGGCAAGAGTTTCCACCTAAAACCTGAGTAAAAAGATTCTAAAACGGAGCTAAAAACAGCTCCTAGTTGTCTCTTTCAAGCTAGCGGCAGCCTGTGTGTTTGAGCTACTATGGTGGGTACCTGCAGTATGGCAGGAATGAGGCCTCTGCAAGTGGCACATTAAGCTGCGTGGTGGATTTAGCCTTTGCAGGTACAAAACAAAAAAAGAGGTTTTTGGGCTACATGCTGCTTGGATAAAAGCATAGACCCACGATAGCTCCCAGAGCTGGTGGTAAACTACCACCGCCATGTTGGGAAGCTGAGGTGGGCGGAGCCAACAGCCACAGCTGCTGCAGTTTAAAGCAGTAGATTCACAATAAGACAGATTCAGATGTAATAGTTTACAATGTGTGTAAAATATACGTAGGCTTGAAAGAGACAAAAAAGGTGATATATAAAGTTATATAAACAAATACATAGTTTTAAAAAATAAAGTCTTTAAAGAGACAGTAAAATTAATATAAAAAAGTAAGCCACATAAAGATGAATATTACACAGAGAATCTGGATTGTGTTGTCTTTGGGATTTTTAACTGCAGAAAAACATTTGATTGTAAAAGAAGCTGAGTTAAACCAATATGTATATTTTAAAGATATCTTGACTTCAAAATTTGGATGTAAGGATATGTTACTTTGGAAAGGAGATTCTGCTTTTGTTTCCACAGAAAGCCAGAGGCTATGGATTTGTTCCAGATTAAGATACATCAGGTTTGACCAGCCAAGACCCCCTGAAAGGTCTCCGATGACACCATGGCCCCGATGATCCAACATCCAGAATGGTTTCAAGGCAACTGGCTCAGATGATACAGTCTCATGGACTATTCCATAATTCTAAATTTTTCTTTGTATCCCCATAAGATACAGCGCCCCCCTCCAGCAGGAAGTAGTAAGAGAAGCTACGCCCAAATTCCCAAATTATATGTAATTTTACTTTGTTAAGGTTAAAACCTTCCTTTTTGGAAAAAAAAATGGGGGAAGTGCTGTGGGATGTTCTGTATGGCAAATGTGTTGCTGATTAGTCAATAAATAAAACACTGATTGGCCATTGGCTAGGCAGGAAGTGTAGGCGGGACAAGGAGGAGAATAAAGCTGGGAAGTGGAAGGCTGAGTGAGAGAGACACTGCCAGCCACCATGATGACAAACAGCATGTGAAGATGCCGGTAAGCCACGAGCCATGTGGCAAGGTATAGATTTATAGAAATGGATTAATTTAAGCTGTAAGAACAGTTAGCAAGAAGCCTGCCATGGCCATACAGTTTGTAACCAATATAAGTCTCTGTGTTTACTTGGTTGGGTCTGATGGCTGTGGGACTGGCAGGTGAGAGAGATTTGTCCTGACTGTGGGCCAGACAGGAAAACTCCAGCTACAAAGCAGCACTCCGCCATGGTCTCTGCTTCAGTTCCTGCTTTGGGGTTCCTGCTTAGTCCTTCCTCCCTCCATGATGGAGTATCATCTGGAAGTGTTTGCCAAATCAACCCGTTGCTACCTACATTGCTTTTGGTCAGTGTTTTATCACAGCAACAGAGAAGGAAACTTAAACAGGACACAAGTATATCTAGAGGCCGTGTTTTGGTCCACCATGTTGATCTTATGCAGAGAAAGTAAATTACATGGAGTCTGAAGTAATGAGCAGAATTTATTAATACCTAAGGAATCAGAAAAGTTAGTATGAATTCTTAACTTTAGAGATGATTCTGGTCTCGTTTTTTCAAATTTGCTTGTATCAAAGCACTAATCCAAATTAGTAGCTTGAAGCTAACTCTGTGACGAAATGCTAGCCTGAATAGGCTGAAGGAAGATCACCAGTTCCAGACCAGCTTGTGATATAGAGGACATTCAAGGCCATCCTTTTCAACTTAGCAAGACCCTATCTCAAAATGAAAAAGTAAAGTATATCTAGATACATAGCTTAGTGATTGAGCGGTTGGCCAGCCTGTGGTTCAGTCTTTAACAGGGGTCACTGGCAGAAGTATACATGACCCAAAACAGCTTCACTAGAAATTTTTAACCTGACATGGATGATGCAGATGGAGCCCCTCTTCAATGAACTTCCCCCAGCTTATCTACTCTTAAGAACCCTGGAGACCAGAGTCATGTTGTTAGGGCAGGGTAGCATACAAAAGGCTTGGCAAGCAGATGGAATCTCAGGGGAGGATCCAGTGACCAACCACAGCACCTTTTATGAGGGGGTGTCAACAGTCAACAAGTAATGGACTCTTGAAAGCATGCATAGCTGATCCCAGGAACATGAGGACCACAGTCTGCACAGCAAGACAGGCATGTAGATACTCTGGGCAGGTTAATAAAGGTTCATTCATTCCACAGTCGTATTAATTACCTACTGTTTATTGAGATGTTAAGGTGGTAGGGCCCTTCATTCTAGATTTTAGTCTTTGATAAAGACACATAAGAAAAACATTAAACAATGACAAGTACTACTTATTGAAGGAACTTACATTCTAGCAAACTTTAAAAGTGAAGACCCCTTCTGGACTGAAAGAGCCTACAAGAGGCCATAGACAGGGATGAACTACCATTAAAGAAACATGTTTCCAGTCTTCTTGTGGAAGCACTATGCATGGCATGCTCACAGTCATATCACACAATTCCTGATCAAAAATGTTCAAACTTGAAACTTTTGCAGAGTACAGGAAAAACACATATGCCACATCATCTTCAAGAACTTCAATAACCTTGATACCCAAACCTGACCAAGGATGTTGAAGAACTGTCACAGAATGGAAAAGGGAAAAGTATTTCCTCCACTGATGGATCAGTGTAGCTTGGTATGTAAACACATTTGCATGTCAATTTTTTTTTAAATATTGCCACTACCTAAAAATCAATATAAAGTTCATTTCTAAATTTACTTAGCAACAAAGTTAGCAAATGACTTTTCAAAGGAGTTTTACAGCTGTCTTTATATTTTTTTTAAAGCACCTAAAAGTAATTCTCAGAACTGTAGAATTTAAGAGAATATCTAGAAATACAATGTCCATGATGGATGTAAAGACTGGTGAAGAAATGTGAAATCTCTCCAACTTGACATGTAGATTAAAACCAATAACTAGAAATACTAAGCACATCATAATAGACATTTCTTAGCTATCCTTAATTTGGCGAACAATCCCTTCTTTCAGTGAGTTGACCTGTGTATTTCAGTGGCACTTATCATACTGTTTTGACTACAGTGGTTAAGAACATTAGATGCTCCCTGGAAGGCAGGGTTGACTAGTGTGGGATGTGGCACTTGTACATCCTCTCCTGTGCTGGGAGGATTTCTTTACTTTGTCCCTTCTGAAAGACAAGGTAGTGGTGATTCACCTCACTTTGAATTTGGAATGGGAGTGAGGGTTGAAGGACAGAATGGCCTACCCTCCCCAACTTGTGACCTGGGCTCCCTCCTGGCCCATGACTACCCTTGCTCCATGAGTCGTCAGTTGACCACTAGGTGGTTGTGTCTCCATCGCCCCGGAACAGCCTGGATGGGGAAAATCTATATAAGATGGATACAAAAACCAATGTAAAAATAATCATCCTATATAGTCTTATCACTGTGACTAGAGTCTGTCAAAGGCCAACAGCAGTACAACGAAATTGCTTCAAATGTGGCAGGGAGGAGAGAGACAGAGACAAACACAGAGAGGGAGAACATAGACGCTATTGCCAGTCTGTCTGGGTTTGAATCTTGGCATTATCCCTTTCTAGTTCTGTGACCTCAGGCATGTTACTTAATTTATATTAACTTATTGCCCACACAAATACTCACCTCACAGTTATTAAGATGAATAACCGCATGCACTTAGAACGGTACCTGGCACACAGCAAGCATTATGTAAGTGCTGGATGCCTGCTGCTATTATTCCCTCACCCACTAGCCTGAGTTCCTTGAAAGAAAAACAGCGTCTCCTTGGATTATGTAGTTTCAGAACCTGCTTTCAGTACCTGGCACGTGCTCAGATGTTGGCTGCACTGTTACTTCAAACAAAATCAAGTGGTGGTTGGGGCTGGAGAGGATCCACATGTACTGAAGAGTTACCTTATTAACCTAAACCTGTGAAAAGAAGGTCTGGTAAGCCCAAATGTGATCCACAGCAAATGCTGGGAAAATACCAATTGTTGCTGATTGCCTCAACCATTTTGCTCACCACAATGTCTGAAATCCTCCCAATGCACCATGGCCAGAGCATTTTAAGAATGAGGTTCAGCAAAATCCACTCTTCAACAGGAGAAACGCTCTGCTGGAGTCAGGTTCATGCAGGGTACTTCTGACTCATGTATTTCTTTTCTCCTCTGGCCACTTCCTTCCTGTCCTCCAACAGGAAGTCAATACGGTGTGTATAACATGAATGTCCTACTTTGATACCTGTCAACATTGCCCACGGTGTCCCTGGCTGGCCAGAAACCCTTAACCTTAACATAACGAGCGACACTAATTTAAGGCCCTCTTGCTGGTTCTCCAAGTTGAAAATTTCTTCCTGCCACACAATCAAGAGTCTTCTTTAGTAAAATTCCCAGCATCCCTTTCACTCTGGGGTCTTTCACCATAGGTCAACCACAGTGTGTGCTGGAATGCACATGTTCGCAAAAGTAATATATAGAGGTTGTGATGGAATAAGAAAGGTGAAGAACACATTCAAGTTTAGGTGGCCCTATAAGGTGCCCGCTGACGGAATATATACCAAGACTGATTTGCTGAAGGATTTCGATAGAGTGTACTGCTGTCTCCTCTGGCACTTACTTCCTCAGAACATCTGACAGCACCAACATGCAAGAAAAATACCCTGCTGTCATAGATTCCTGTCTGGAGAAAAGCCTCTCAAGTCAGCGTTACAAAGAGCCAGACTCGCTGTGAGAACTTAAGCACATCACGCAGGCCCAGATGGCAGGGCCATAGCAAGGATGTATGAAATGTACTGAGAGATTGTGTGAACCCCTGAATCCCTAGCTCCCAAGACACCTGTTCATTACTTGAATTCTTTTTTTTTCAAAGATTTATTTATTTATTTATTTATTATGTATAGTGTTCTGTTTGCATGTATCCCTGCAGGCCAGAAAAGGGAGTCAGATCTCATTACAGATGGTTGTGAGACACCATGTGGGTGCTGGGAATTGAACTCAGGACCTCTGGAAGAACAGCCAGTGTTCTTAACCTCTGAGCCATCTCTCTAGCCCCTAAAGTTTATCTTTTTTTTTTTTTTTTTGGTTTTTCGAGACAGGGTTTCTCTGTGTAGCTTTGTGCCTTTTCTGGAACTCGCTTTGGAGACCAGCTACTTAAGTTCTTAATGCCTTCTTTATGCTTTATTCTGTGTGATTTTGAGAATCTGAGGTTCAATTTTTCCATCTTTTAAATGGACGTAGCATTTAGGTAAATTCCTCAAGGTTGTGAAGATTTTGAATTCATGGACCACTCAGAACTGGCTCTCCTTCTTGCGCTGAAAACGCTATTGGAGGGTGTGTGCGTGGTGGTGGTGGGATGTTTCCTGTGATTTTTGAGTTAGTCTGGAGCTGTAGAAGAATCCTGCTCTTAACACTAACCACGTAGAACTATAGGAAATTGACTCAACTTTAGAACCATTATATAATCATCAAAATGTTGATAAAAATGGGGGGGGGGGGCGGGAAGCCGGGTGGTGGTGGCGCACGCCTTTAATCCCAGCACTCGGGAGGCAGAGCCAGGCAGATCTCTGTGAGTTCGAGGCCAGCCTGGTCTACAGAGTGAATTCCAGGAAAGGTGCAAAGCCACACAGAGAAACCCTGTCTCGGGAAAAAAAGGAAGTGGGATGGGGGAGGATTAAGAACAATAAAAAGGTCAAGTGGCTGCTGTTGATTTTCTTGGGCTTTTCTCAGTATGACCCAAAATAGAATCAGCAACTTTTGTAGATGCACAATAGTAGTTGTATGCCAGCTTTGTGTCCCCTGAAGTTCTATATCGTGTGCCATCATGAAAGCAGTCAGGTACATCAGGGAGAGACCCTCTTTAGCAACCAAAAGGAGCGGCCCACCATGAACTTGCTCAACTGTTGCCTTTGGCTGTGGGCTCACTTGGCAATTCCATCTGTAAAGCTCCGCTTGTCTTCAAAAGGTGGATTTTTAAAAAGGTGTCTCACAGTGGACACAAGATTGTCTTTCTGCCAGTGACAAAGCACAGACATGAAGAACTTCTGTACCTTGTCAGTAGAAATACTTATATGGAGAACATGATTTAGGTAGAGTTTCCATTATGTAGAAGGAAATGTATGATAAATTGTTGTAGGATGCAGCTGTATTAGAACTACTCTTGAGACTCTAATTCATTTATTTGTATAAATGTTCTCTGTGCAACATATTGCTTTGATAGTGTCTAGACTCTCAGATTAAATTTTCTAAGCCACATACAAAATATCAAGTTATAAGTGATGCTTTGAATTTGCCAAGAAAAAATTGCTTTTGTTTTTATCAGGCTCCAACCTTTAGGACATATTTAAAAAGAAAGAAAGAAAACAGATAATGTTGCATGATACAAAATTGTACAGCATCTGACTCACTAATATTAAGAATTCAGTTTATGCTTGGCCATGTTTCTAGCCCTGTAAATATCTGAAAACCTTTATATATCATCTTGACATCAGGAAATGAAAAATAACTCATAAGAGAAAAAAAAAACCCTGTTCATGTAAACAATTTGGCAAAGACTGTAGAGATCACAGTTGTCTTCAGTTTCAAGGAAAAAATCTTGTTTCATCATTTTCATTATAGCCTTGAAGCAAGTAAGTTATTTACCATGTTCACAAAAATCTGATGGTGGAGAGCAGAGTATTGTGATTTGTATTTTGAAACTTTGGAGTAGGTATTAAAGTATGCTGTATGGCCGGGCAGTGGCAGCACACGCCTTTAATCCCAGCAGTCGGGAGGCAGAGGCAGGTGGATCTCTGTGAGTTCGAGGCCAGCCTGGGCTACCAAGTGAGTTCCAGGAAAGGCGCAAAGCTACACAGAGAAACCCTGTCTCGAAAAATAAAAAAAAAAATAAAAATAAAAATAAAAATAAATAAATAAAGTATGCTGTATATGTGGCAAGTTCACTTACTGGTTTATTTGGTGGTTCTTATGTTTGTTCCAAGGTTTCTGTTCATCTTCTGTTGTGTTTTACTTGGTGATAGGTATTTTTCTGCTGTAATGTATAGAGCGGGATGCCCGTCATCTAAGTGGTCCATTGTTTGTTTAAATATCGGGCAGTTTGTGATCAGACTTTTAAAGAAGGAGTGTTCAAGAAAAGGTGTTGGGTTGAAGTTTTACTTTCCATAGTTTCACAAATTCTCTTAAGGTGCTGTTGTTTCTTATCCAGCATGGCTTGGATGTCAGTAATTAGTCAGGGCTACATTTGAACTCATCATCCTCCTGTGTCAGCCTGTTGATTACTGGTCCAAGGATCGAAGAAGATGTACTCCCAATGTGTCCTGTTTTGTGAACATGTTTGTTTTTTTGTTTTTTTTTTAACAATGTTAATGTTAAAAGGCTTAATAGAGGAAGGTATAAGAAACCTTAAATACATCATATGTGTATCCAAAGCAGCATTTTCATCTATCTGGGGAGATGTAGTAAAGAAGGATTATCAGCAATCAACTGTATATCTCATAACATAGCTTGATGTATTTATATGTATTTATATGTTATTTGATGTTCCATTCCTCATGGAGTGTCATGTCCCAATTAGTTACCCATTTGGCACTTCATCTTGAAGTATTACCCGCTAAGGGAATTATCTAGAGATGCCAGATAATGTAATTGCAATGAGATTTGTTTAAAAACTTTTTCAAAAATAAAAAAAAAGGAATTCAGTTTATACCCTTTATAAAGCTACTATAGAGCCCACATGTGATATTCTTCAGTAAGAAAACTGGAGGGCTAGAAAACACAGATATGTCATAGCAGGTTTAATATTTTGTTTTACCATAAGATAAACAATTTGCTTTCTGCTACAAATGGATCACCTCAATAAGTTAAACACCAAGGAAAAGAAATTACAGTAATCTTAAGACCGTATGCAGCTCATATTAAAAGTAAGAGGTTCAAATTGCACTGCCTCTGTAACTGCTCTATCAGAAGTAAAAACAGTCAATAGACACTTGGCTGTGACTGGTAGGGACAGCCACAGGGATCTGTTTCTTTGTTTAAGTCTTTCAGGAGAAGGCAACCACTGTTGAGTATAGAAAGGGACATCAGTCACAGTTAGAAGTGCTGTTAGTCATGGAGCATTTCACATCACAAAGCAATAGCAAAACCCTTAGTTCTGAGACTATGCAATTCATTTTATGAAAATGATTTGACATGCCACCCTCCTAAAACCTGATGAATTAATTATTTTTTAAAATGTCTAGTAATTACAAGAATGCCAGAATCACATGTGAAAACCAAACATAACTCATCCTATTACTGATAGAGATAGTCGCTTTTAAGGATACTTATATTTCACAGTAATGGGGTAGTGGGTAAATAGAGAATCAGATTACAATGCCTGTATCTCCTTAAGTCTTTCTTTCCTTTTGGCCCATCTGAGATACTGAAGTTTCAGGTATTTTATGTTTAATGCAGCACAGAAAAAAAAATAAATGGCACTTTTTTGTCATGGTCTAGATTCAAAACAGAAATTAACACTTCTGGATCATGGAACAGGGAGAGAATGCCATTATGAACCACAGCAAAAGTGATAAGCCAAGTGTTCAAAAAGCTGAAACACCTTTTGCATTGAGAAAAGAAAAAAGTATTAAGGGCAACTTGATTGAAGTTGCAGGTTGAATCTGAGTGAAGGCCTAGCCCTCAACATCATGGATTGATTCAGTCCCCATGAAGACAGCAGACATCTGTCACAGATGAACAAGACCCTGCTTTCTTAGGGGACGGTCAGGCTGTATGCATTTTTAGTAAATTAACAGATGTCTCTGATAAATCTAACTCAGAAGGACTCATCATGTTCCTTGTGTTTGACAAGTACAAAATTAAGTCAGTTAAACCAGTCTCGAGGAATAAAAAGCTGTTTAGACAGTCTATTAAGTGGTCCAGAGTTGGAGCAGTCCCTGGGGGGAATAAACTGTTTCTCTCACCCGCATACTATTCTGCTCAGAAGAAGTTACTTCCGACAGAACTATAGGGGTGGAGTTTTATGTGAAGTTCTCAGTCATATACCTCACAAAATTTGCATCATGTTCACAGCACCATTTGACTGAAGGAAACTGCAATAGTTAAATATTAATATGTCCCACACATTGGATGCTCTGGTGTGAAACGGGCCACAAAAGGCCAGCCCCCTGTTCCTTTAGGATGCAGATGAAATTGGCAATTGACATTGTGAATTTTAGAGACAAGTTTTGTGTGTGCGTGTGCGTGTGTGTGTGTGTGTATGTGTGCGTGTGCACGCGCACAAGCCTGTGAGAAGTCACAGATGAGTATGCATGTGTGTGAGTGCCTGTGCATAGAGGTCAGAGGATAACCTCAAGGCTAACCTTTGGTGCTGTTCCTCAGGTGCCTTCTAACTTTTCTTTGAGACAGATCTCTCATTGGCCTAGAATTTCACCACATAGGTCTAGAGACAAATTCTAAGTTAAAATTCATATTCCATCTTTGATGGCTTAGTTGCTTGTGGGGGGTGAATAATTCTGTTCCATGCCTAATTTCTTCAACTGTAAATTGCTAACAAGGAAACGTATTTGTGAAATGTCATGATGAAGCCTATTGTATGCTCACTAAAATTAATGATAAACGAGAGAGAGAGAGAGAGAGAGAGAGAGAGAGAGAGAGAGAGAGAGAGAGAGAGAGAGAGAACTTGCTGTAGAATTGTTTGGGTTAAATTAGTGAACACATGAAGCTGCAAAACTCTTAGGATCTATGTGCCACATATATCCTACGTCACATAGCAAGCACTCAAAGTAATTTTTCTCACCCATAGTTGTAAAGGATTACTTGGCTCATCATAGGTTAATTAAGGGCTAGGCTGTTGAGACTGACAATCCAAACTCAGAAGGAAGACACAGAAGACTTTGAGATAAAGGATTTCCTTAGAGGAGGGGGTGGGACATTCAAGTGGCTGGAGAAGGCAGGATTACTCTTAGGTTTTAAGACAGGCAGCCTATCCAGCATGGCAACATCTGGTGATAAAAGCTCCTAGTCCAAATAAGATGTGGCTGGTTAACAGAAGGTTTGACTGATGTGGTAGAGGAAAGCCAGTTCTGACAGGAAGGCATTGCCCTACTCTAAAAGTGGTTTTAGTTCCTAGAATTCAGGGTATAAAGTGGAGGAAGACTCAGTCTAGCGGCAGCAAACCCACTGAAAACCACTGAGGAGCTCCTGGGCACAGTGGCGCTTACCTGGAACCCTAGCACGAGGGAGGCTAAGGCAAGAAAGAGGACCACAGCTTTGAGGCCCGCCTGGGGGTACATAATGAGACTCGAGTCAAAATAATTTTTAAAAAGGTATCGAGGCCTCTGCAAGAATGAATTAGTGAGGTTCTGGTTGTGGGTGATAAGCGTAGAAAAAGGAGGTGGGTGATTAGATTAGGGGGCACACGAGAGAGAGGCACGAATATCTCTAGAGCCTTGAAGATGCTACTGCTCACAGCCGCGTCCTACCCTATCTAGCTGAGGTAGGAAGACGAGGTAAGTGGAAGATGACCTGCTTTCACGATACAGAGGGACCTTGGAGACCTACCTCGCCCCGTGTCTCTGACAATTCACCAATCATCATGTCAGAAATTGAGAGGTAAAAGGGAGAGCTTAGGACTTCTGGGACTTGCACGGGAATGGCTGCCAACACAGAGCTCTGCCACATGGCTGTTTGCAATTAGAGCCACCTGAAGGACTCACGGCCCACAAGGGCTGGTACAAAGGCGGAACATGAGCCACATGAGCCTTGGGAGAGGGCCAGGATTAAAATCTTTAAAGCTGCTTAATCTCCCTCTCTCCTTCCTTTGGACTGTCTTGCGTATTTTTACCTTAATAAATTGACTGGGTGTTACAGTCTATTATATTCCACAAGAGCTAATTCCATTGCGAAGCACTCAGTGTTTAGAAGTACTGCCCATTCTCTTCCATTCTGGGAAGAGCTTATGAAGCAGGAAGAGACTGACGGAGACAATTTAAATTCCCTCCCCACGAGCCAGCTTCATTGAAGAAATGGAGGGTGAACTATTGTGGCCACGTGGAGACAGAGCAGTACGCTCAGAAGCCACTGCAGATCATGCAGATGAACTGCTCTAGCTACAGGCTGGCTGATGAAGAAACTGCCCTGTTTCAATAGCCCTCCTGTGACAGCCCTAGCACTGTGGGAATTGCTGTAAGTCATTTTGCATGATGAGCCATAAATACCTTTTATTTTCTTAATGTGTTTTCTCACTCTCAGATGGTCACCCCGCAGCCCGCATTTCCATTCTCTTGACCATACGTACCATCACCCAGATCCCCTGCTATGGGAAATGTCAGTTGGAGCAAGGTGGGAATTGAGCAGTTGGGGTTTTTTCCCCATCCTGCTGTATCATAGTGTGGCGATAAGTACGTAACTCTGCATCAGTGTTCTTGGCGGCACTCTTCCAGAGGTTTGGTAGGCAGTGCATTTATGATGATACTGTTTCTTTCCTTTGTCCCTTCATGCATGGAGGTGAGAACTGCTTCTTCTCCAGACACTTCTTTGGGCTTTCCCATTCTCTTGACTTCACTGTCCAGTCCCACAGCAATGTAAACAGTCCCTTCATTAAACCTCTACCGAACCCTGTCAGAACAGCCTCCTGGTTTCTACTGAACCATTCTCTGTGGAGTATGCAGTGAGGCCATGGTCGGATATGATGAGACATTCCAAATGGACATACAACTATATCCATTTATATAAGTCTTCCTTAGGCTGACATACAGATGACCGGTGCTGAGCATCTTTTGGCAACCGAAATCTACTCCCTCATCATCCAGGAAGACTGAAGTCTGCAATAAAAATACCATCAGGTTTGGTTCTGTTTTGGAAGTGAGGAGGGTGAACACACTATCCCAGCCCTCTCTTAGCTTTTGCAATTTTCAGAAATCCCAAGAATTCCTTGGCTAGGGCAGCAATACCAGTTGTCACTTGCCCATCTTCCCTTTATCTCTGCTTATAACACCAACCATGCTGGACCAGGGCCCACCTTAATTGTTTATGATCTCATTTGAACTTGGTTACATCAACAAAGACCCTGTTTCCATATTACAAAGGATTAGGATTTCCACCTATGTTTTTGGGAGAAGCAGTTCTGTCTAGAAGAATACTGGGGTGCCTAAATCTACATGTCAGAGGTACCCTCTTTTATTTTGTAGAAGTAAGTGACCTGAATTCCACCTGACGTCCAGTGTTGTCACCCCAGGCAGTAACTACTGTTTTTACATGTTGACTTACTACATGAGAAGTACAAAGTGGCCACATTGCAATCTCACCTTCTGAATGAATGGATTTTTTTCTGTGTCCCTTGGTAGATGCATTCTTCCTTTGAGGAATTAAGAACTCTCAAAAAATAGAACCTGAAGTTCTGAGGTCAGGAAGCAAACTTTTGCTCTGTGTCACAGAAAAGAACAGTAACAAGAGCCATTATGGTGATATTTTATTTGTGCTGAAATGTGATTTTATTTGTATGTTAATAAATAAAGTTGCCTGGGGGTCAGAGCTAATAGCCATTTAGCAGAAGTCTGGCAGTGGTAGCACATGCCCTTAATCCCGATCACATGACAGGCAGATCTTTATGTGTTCTAGGACACCACCAGCATGGAGATACATGCCTTTAATCTCAATACCAACCATAGAGACCTGGAGGTATGTATAGACAGGCAGTAATGAGGCAGTCATGTGGTTGGGTTTACAACCAATGAGAAGGCAGAACAGAAAGTCAATAAAAATACAGACACACAGGAAGTAGGTCTCTTTCTGAGGGGAAGGATGACAGTGACAGAGAGTGTTAAGAAGGCGGTCTTGGTCGTAGCTCTTGGCTGCTGCTCTGACCTCTTGGACATTTAACTCTGCATTTGGCTCTGTGTTTCTTATTTAATAAAACCATTTAGAATTATATCTACAAGCCATTCCTGCTTTCAGTCTTGATTCCAAAAGTTCTGGCTGTGGAGGGAAGTACAAGCTGACTTACAGCATCTATCACACCCTAGGGTGTAGTTTTGGGGCTACCAGGTGTTGCTATGGAGCTGGTGCCATAACTCTTCAAAGGTGGTTCATCATTCTTTCATGTTATTTGCTTTAGCAATCATGGGACAGAATAAATTCCAAAGTCCTGAGTCCATTGCCATCCCTTGTCTGCTGTAAAATTAGATCCTTGTCCAGAGTGATGCTTTGTAAAATACAGCAAATGCAGTGCATACAAACTCAGATAGTTTTGACACCAGCATTGAGAGCTAAGGGGAAATCCTCATCTAAGTGGGGGGTTTGGTTCACTGAGAGCAAAGTGCTGGTATGTCTATGATGAACATTACTCAGTGTAACCAATCTGGAACCAGGTGACTAGCTAATTCCCCTGTCCTCACATCTCCCCTCGAGGAATAGTGCCACATTTGGAGTTCAGTGTTGGTTTGTACTGCTTGGAGGCTAGGCACTCTAGAGCAGCCTTAGTCTGGTGAGGTGTTGTAAAAAGGAACCCATGTTGTGAGCCCATACATAGACTTCATCCTTGTGTGATCATTGGTCGAGGGAAAGGCTGCCTGGGAAAAGGCTGGCCATCACCTAGAGGACAGGTCCAGTGTGTCCTCCTAATGATTAAGATCTTCTCCTGATCTTGTCCTGGGGAAGTATTAACATAGAAATATCTTCTTATGTAACTGCTGACTAGTCACATTCTGGTTTTCCAGACATGATCTTCCATCGTGTTCCCTTACAGACCCTGATTAGCTGCCTAAACTATTAGCTGTTTCCCATAATCAGTGTAAATCTTAAGCCGCCTTGAATTCCAGATCAGCGGTTCTCGACCTATGGGTTGTGACCCCTTTGAGGGGTTGAATGACCCTTCTACAGGGGTCACCTAAGGCCATCACATAACAGTAGCAAAATTACAGTTATAAAGTAGAAACAAAATTTTATGGTTGGGGGTCAACACAATATGAGGAACTGTATTAAAGGGTCAAAGCTTTAGAAGGTTGAGAACCACTGTTCCCGATGAAATGATCACCCAGATACATAGCTGTAGTTACCAACATTTGTGTGATGATGGGAAACCATGCAGAGTGGCCTATATTTTCTTTGCTCATCCAGAGAATATAGAAGCTATAGAGAATCTCCATAAGGCTTTAGGTACAAGTGAAAAGGAAAGCTTCTCTGTAGCCATGGGTACCTAGGATTCTTGCTTATACAATTGATTTGTAGCTCCCTCACTGCCCATGACAGAGAGGCCCTGTCATAAATCGTGGTAGAAGTATTTAAGGAATGTCCGAAGTCTTTAAGCTTGTGTCTCTAAGGTCACCAGTTTCCAGTTTCTTTCCTTTTTGAAAGGGCAAGTTGTTAGCTATCCTCTATTCCATTTCCATCCCCTACAGTTCCTCATGCCTCAGTCACTGGAAAAAGGATTCCTGCTAACAGAAGAACATCTCAGTGACTCTCTCTCAAAGGGCAGATCATGAGGATGAAGGTGTTAGACTCACTCTGTAACTATACATCCCCTCAACATGCTTTGCACCTTCTCAAAGTCCCAAGGGAGCTTGAAACCACAATGCAATGAAGATTCCACCTTGGTTTACTCCTTCAGACACCCAACCATGCCTAGCATATCAAGGACTCAGTCTTTCCTTCTGAAAGTGTCAGTTGCTTTGGAACATATCATATCTTTCCATGTGTATGACATCTGTCTTTGGTTTGGCAGGTGGCTGTAGATACTTGCTTAATGGACAGTGGATGTCCATTGAGTGGAGAGTGGGTACTGTTTTCTTTTGGCACCTTAGAATCTCACATTGAGAGAAGCAGAACTGGAAGAGATGAGACAAGACAGGGCCAGGATTCCTACTATTGTCCTGGTAGAATTATTTGTCTGTGATAAGATGCCAAACTACAGGGTCTTGGGTTTATATTTGGAGCATAAAGCCAGTGAGGCAGGTCTCCATGTCTCCATGAGTCTGCGCCAAAGAGACCATGGACTGTAGGGCAATAATTATTATACAGTTCTTAGACCTTCAATTCTTCTAATCAAATCTCCATCCTCTTTTTTTCATGTAATATCCATTTTTCCACAAAAAAAATAAGAGGAATTGATACGCTCAAAAACAAAAACCATGAAGTGATGCTTCACTCTGGTTATGATTTTTTGAAAGTCAGAGTTTTTTAAATTAAAAGTGTGTGTGTGTGTGTGTGTGTGTGTGTGTGTGTGTGTGTGTGTGTGTATGTGTGTGTGTGTGTGTGTGTGTGTGTGTGTACCTGATGTGGCAGGGAGTGAGATTCATGTCACAGTGTGAAGGTCAGAGGATAACTTTTTGGAGGTAGTTTTCTCTCATTCCACCTTTTTGTGGTTTCTAGAAATTGAACTCAGGTCACCAGCCTTGCCCATAAGTACCTTTACCTGCTGAGCTAACTTGCCAGCATATGGTTATGATTTTTTTTTTTTTTTGGTTTTTCGAGACAGGGTTTCTATGTGTTTTGCACCTTTCCTGCAACTTGCTTTGGAGACCAGGCTGGCCTCAAACTCACAGAGATCCGCCTGCCTCTGCCTCCCAAGTGCTAGGACTAAAGGCGTGCGCCGCCGCCGCCGCCACCACCACCCGGCATGGTTATGATTTTTAATTTAAAATTTTTGAGCATGTTTGTAGCTTCTAAACTGTTACCAATACAGAGATCATCACTTCTCCAGAAAGAGCAAACTTCTGTTGGGAATGGGGTTTAGGCTAGTCAGTTTCTTGGCACTGGGTACTCTGGCCTAGCTGCTCCTCTTGAGAAAGAACGAGAAAAGCCCAGATCCCCGGTGCTTTGACTTCTCCCCAGAGCCACTGCCTGGTATGTGGGAGCCTCTTTTATTCTAAGATGGGCAATCCCACTTAATTCTAGTTCTCTCATCCTATGTGCTTTGTAGCGAAGGTAATTTTAAAAGCAGCCCACGCTAAACCTAAATACAATCCTAGGAAATAAGAGATGGCTATAGTCTGGTGGTTGGTTTTTTGTCAACTTGACACAAACCTCGACGTATTTGGGAAGAGAAGATCTCAGTTGAGGAATTGCCTCCATCAGATTGGCCTGTAGGCAAGTTGGGGGGGGGGCTAAGGGCAGGGGGAGGGCATTTTCTTGCTTAGTGACTGATTTTGGGGTAAGTCAGGCCACTGTGAGTTGTGCCTCTCCTGGACAGGTGGTCTTGGGTTGTATAAGAAAATAAGCTGAGCAAGCCACAGGGAGCAAGCAGTAAGCCGTGTTCCTCTGTGGTCTCTGCTCAGTTCCTGCCTCCAGGTTTCTGCTTGGCTTCCCCGGATGATGGATTGTGATTTGTAAGCCAAACAAATCTTTTCCTACCAAGTTACTTTCAGTCGTAGTCTTTACCACAGTAAGCAAAAGCAACTAAGACGCGTACTAGTTCCCATCACTTTGATCAAAAGGCTTAACTACCATCACTACTGGCACTTTTATCAGAAAGAAAAATCTGAGGCATAATGAGAGGGCACAAAGAAAAATCTCATAGACTGAATGAGTCACAACAATAATTGTAAAGGAGAAACTTAGCTTAATGTTATAGTCTATTTTTAAAGCTATGGAAAAATTCTTACCACATACATATGATGGCAAACAGAATGTAGCCATGGAAAAAATGACTGACTTTAAAAATAGCAAAATAGTTAGCCAAGCTTGGAGTCATTAAAGTAATACAGCTGCAGACACTTTATAGGCTTCTGTTTTTAATTAGCTTAAATAGTACAGTGTTTGGCCCAAGCAGGCATCCAGCAGCTACAGCAGACTGATTAACTTTTACCCTGCTTCTTTAGCTTCCCAAAAGGTGCTGAGACATCAGATCAGGACAATTCTACAAGTCACTATAAGCCAAAACAGTAAGACATTGTCTTAATTAGGGTTTCATTGCTGTGAAGAGACACCTTGACCACAGCAATTCTTACAAAGGAAAACATTTAATTGGGGCTGTCTTACAGTTCAGAGGTTTAGCTCATTTTTGTCATGACAGGAAGTATGGCAGCATGCAGGCAGACATGGTGCTGAAGAGGTACCTGAGAGTTCTACATCTAGATTGACAAGCAGCAGGAAGAGAGAGTGACACTGGGCCTGGCTTGAGCTTCTGAAACCTCAAAGCTGACCCCAGTGACACACTTACTCCAACAAAGCCACACCTACTCCAACAAAGCCACACCTCCAATAATGCCATTCTCTTTGAGTCTATGGGGGCCATTTTCATTCAAACCACCACAGAAGTCTTCAACCTTTACACACTAAGAAAATAGCAGGACTTCTAATAGGTCATCCCAACTTGGAGCTAAGAACGTGTTTAGTTCTGCCAATAAAGAAAAAAATCCCACCACTGACTCAAAAATGTAGCATATTGATTGTTCTACTGCTCTGACTGATATGGGGATGAACAGTTCCGCCATCAAGTCCTATAGTGGAAAAACATAGTGAGCTCCTGTCTTAGCTCTTATAGAACAGTCACAGCACCCAAAGTCACTTCTAGGGGATGGAGCTGGCTTGAGTGCTAATCATACATTCCAAAACACAATACCTCCTGAAATCCTTCTTCTTCTTCTTCTTCTTCTTCTTCTTCTTCTTCTTCTTCTTCTTCTTCTTCTTCTTCTTCTTCTTCTTCTTCTTCTTTTTTCTTCTTCTTCTTCTTCTTCTTCCTCCTCCTCCTCCTCCTCCTCCTTCTCTTCTTCTCCTTCTTCTTTGTAAAGATTTTGTTTCACTCTGTGTGTGTGTGTGTGTGTGTGTGTGTGTGTGTGTGTGTGTGTGTGTGTATGTGTGGTGGTGGTTTATATACATAGATGCCAGAAGAAAGCATTGGGTATCCTCCATCACTTCCTGCCTATTGAGGCAGGATCTCTCCCTGAACCTACGGCTCACATTTTCTCAGCTAGGTCAGAAGCTAGCAAGCCCCAGAGAGTCTCCTGTGTCTTCTACCCTTGGAACTGAGGTTGCAGCTGTGAGTGGGACCTCTGGCTTGTTGTGTGGCTGCTTGGATCTAAACCATGGTCCTCACAGTTGTGCAGCAAATTCTCTTAGCTGCTGGGCTGTATCTCCAGCCCCTCAGTTGTTAAAATAATGTAATGATAAAAACAAAGACATATAGATAAGTGGAATAAAAAGGAAGACCAGAAATAAGCTCTTATATATATATATATATGGACAAGCAGTTTTTGACATGCTGCCAAGACTGTTTGACAAAAAGAGGATAGTCTTTTCAGCAAATGGTACTGAGAAAACTGGATATCCACAAACCAAAGCGTTAAGCTGGACCCTTACTTCAATACCACATGTCAAAACTAACTGACAGTGAATCAAAGCACTAAATATAAGACATAAAATTATGAAATTATTGGAGAAAAACTCTAATAAATAGGGAATAGCTTTGTGACTTTGAGTTTGTCAATATTTTCTTGGACATGATGCATCGTTCATACCATATACACAAAATAATAAGTTTAATAAATCTAGTCCTCTCCTTTTACAGATAGAAACAGTTTGTCACATGTCCAAACTGTTAAGCTGCGATTTGGCCCCTGGTCTAGACATGGTAGGATTAGAGAAATAAGGCAGAGGGAGTAATAAGCATAAAAGGAGGGGCTAACACCCAGTGAGCAGGTGTTGTGTACTGTGCTGGAGCTCCGCTCCTATTTATTTTGACTCATGGATGCCTCTGTTGACTAATTAAATTGTCCACATGTGACTCTGGGCCAAGGCACATCCCATTTCCTCTTCAGTAAATCAGTGTAGCAGGCAGAGGAGAGTTATTAATAACTGAGCTCCGGGGGCGGAATTAACAAATTAGCATTGAAGCAATGGTTGATAGACCACAGCTCTTTCTGGAGAAAGCCAAACGGAGACTGTGTTGGAAGAAAGGACAAAACGATACAAGCGGTGTCAATGAAAACGTGTCAGGAGTCAGTTACATGCAATACTGTGCTTGCACTTACAACAATTAAGGATGCTGTTAGGTGAAATGTGCGTGGGTGGTAAAATTAAAAAGGATAAAGAACTTCTTGAGTTTCCTAATAATTATTTCGAACACCCAGGAAGCTGAGTGATGCACAGTGGGGGCTCCAGAATGTTCTGCTTCCCAAACACTGGCAACTTAACAAGTGTTCATGTTGTAACTGTTCATCATGCTGTGTATCTGTTTTATGCACTTTTCCATAGGTGAGATTTGACAACAAAAATAAAGTCTGAGACAGATGGGAGCTCAGTTTCTATTTTGAAAGCTGGGAAACCAATGTGGATGGATCACCACACTCAGTGAGCATTCGTATGAGAAAACCAAGGGGACTGGGAACAAAGGTGCCGGAATTACTTCAAAATTAGAAGCAAAGAGATGAACTACAAAATCACTGTTGGAAGAGCAGTTCTTGCTAGCTTCTTACCTCCACATAGGGTGGTTATTGTCGAGAGTGCTATTGCTTAACACAAATGCAAAGAGACACACAGTGTTGCATTTTTAACACTCCTGGAAGACAGGGACAGTTCATCTTTAAAACATGCACACACACACACACACACACACACACACACACACACACACACTAAAGGTTTATTTTTGTTTTTAATTTCTTGAGAAAAGAGCCTCTCTGTATAGCCTTGGCTGTCCTGGAACTCACAGAGATCTGTCTCCTGAATGCTGGGGTTAAAGCCATGCATACACACCCAGTATACAATAAGGATTTTGATAGTGCTTTAGTGGAGAAAGGGGTTTTTGTTTTGCTTTGTTTTGTTTTTAAGAATGAATCATTGATTTGGAGGGATCATTGATTTTTTTTTTGTTATTGTAAGTTTTAAACGTACACTTCAATAGCTGTAAGTAAACTTGAGCTCTTGTACAAGCATTGCTGCTATTTCTAGGAGAAGCATCAGCTTTTAAAATTTGGACCCAACTATGGTGTCATCCAGGCCAGGTCCGTGGCCCTACTGCAGCCATGGTCTGTATTGATGTCTGTGGCTCCTGATACCATCAAAGGCCATACTGATGCCAGGAGTCTGGGTCTTCACCTGGGACCATGGTGATATCCAGGCCCAGGCTACTGCTGAGGACCATGTCTGGGTCCGTGGTCCTACCACAGCTTCAGGTCTGTGTTGATGTCCATGGCCCATGGTAGAAAGGCCACACGAATGCCTGAGGTCTAGGTCACAACCTGTGGCCATGTTGGTGGCTGAGGGCCATGCTACCACCAGGGCCATGCCTATCTGGGTGGCCTATGCTGCCACATGGGGCCATTATGTCCTCTGAACCCAAGATGCTGTTGAGGGCCATGTCTGGGTCCATGGACCAGCAGCAGATAGGGTCTGAGTTGATGTCCATGGCTCCTGTTACCACTAAGGGCTGTGTGGATGCCTGGGATCTGGACAGCCGCCTGAGATCATGTTGGTGCCTGAGGGCCTTGCTGTCACGGGGGCCATACTGATCTGGGTGGCTTATGCTGCCACCAGGGCCATGGTGATGTCCAGGCCAAAGCTGCTGCCAAGGGCCATGTCTGGGTCCATGGTCCTGCTGCAGCTAGGGCCCGTGATGATATCCATGACCCATGTTACCACAGGGGGTCATAGGAACCATGCATGTTGAAATCTGAAGGCAGTGCTCAGCCAACCCTGCCTTTCACTGGCCCTGGGATAGCTGGCCCTGCCCCACACTGGACACTACAGCAGGATAGCTGCTCCGTTCCCCCATTGGAGAGCTGCTCCCCCAACCCTTCCCCACCTCCTCCTACACCCACAATCAGAAGAGACGGCCCCACCCCTCACAATGGGCATGGGGGAGCTGGCCCCAAAGCTGGCCCCCTTGCCTGAGGGGGGCAGTCCCAGTGTCCCAGACCAACCAGCTCAGCTACCACTCAGACCCACATTCTGGGCCTTGGATTGGCCCACCCTAATATCTACCCCATCTATAACCTGGTGGAGTATATGAAAGGACTGGTCCTGTGGAACGATAGCCACAGGATCTCCATGACTTGGGGTAACAGCAGGATATCCGAGAGGAGTTTCAGTGAGGGTCCAGTAATGATGGTGTGCCAGAGGCCTTGAACTAAACCAATGACTCACTGTAATGAACATTTTCCGGGTGGGGTTGATTGGACAAAAGGGTATATTGCATGACGCATCAGAGCTCCTGATGCTACTAAGATGGATGAAGAGGTGTTGGAAAGATGAAGGAGTGAGGTATTTTTTTTGTTTTGTTTTTATTAATTTGGGGGGAGGGCTGCTACAGGGGTGAGGGGCAGATATGGAGGGATTGGGAATGTGAACAGGATTGTGCTACATGATGTGAAATTCCCAAAGAATCAATAAAGAATAATGTTATAAAAAAAAAAGTTTTGGACCCAGAACATCCTAAGTATTTTGGGTGGGTGGAGGCAGTTAGGTTATTCATATATGCGTGAGGGCGGAGACCAGTGCTAAGGAGTGTGCTTCCTAAACTCTACTGCCCCAGCTCAGTCAGGTGAACTCCTCACCTCCTGCCTTACATGCCAAGGCAAGAGCAGCAGTGCCCCCGTCCAGCCTTCCTCCTGGGCTGCTAGTAGACGCAGTGTGACTTCGCTGGTCTCATTGGAAAGCAGCCTCAGCAGGACAGCGTCCAAGAAGCTGCCCTGGTACTGGCATCGTGGATTTGCAGCTGTCTGGCTGTGCGTCGGATTCTGTAAATGTAAAAGTCTTTCACGGTAGCTTTGTGCTCTCTGCTGGCTGTGGCACAGGTTTGGATATTAAAATGAATAAGGTCTTAAAACATTTTCCTTCGCTTTATTGTGACTAGCCACACACTCTTGTGAGCAAAATAATCAGGGCTCGGGATCGCTAATGGGGCTTCTTCCCTCTTTTCCCTTTTCCTTCCCTCTTTAATTTGGCCCCGTGTAGACCCTGATATTATAATAAAGACACAAGACACTAGCTTACAATATAAAACAATCTAATCCAGATGTTGATGGCAGACTACTATAAGCACAAGTCTGAGAGCTTGCTTCAAAAGTTGGAAAAGTGTTGGGATCCTAGAATAGCAGGCGTAGCCCACAGCTAAAATACCCTGTAGAACTTGTAATCAAGGCCATCACCCATACACAGAAATTACAGTAACCTTCTTGTCCATTCTTGTCTCCTCCTCTCCTTGCCCTTTTCCTTTGGGGCCCATCTTTCCGAGATCATCTAGTACACTTGAGATTTCAGGACTCCTTTGCTTATCCTGGCAAGGTCTACATTTCTGAAGAAGGAGAAGAAGAAGAAGAACCACCACCACCAAGAGACAGTCTGATGGACTTTTCCTGAACTCCTCTCCACTGGCAAAGTCCTTTAGTTCCTCACCTCCAAAGGGTCCTAGATATACTTCCCATGAAATCTGTCAGGGCTTGTGTAAACTGGACTGTCTTATGGTTTCAGGAGCTCCCGAACACTTTGTAGGCAGAGGCATCTTCCTCCATAAAACATAAAAACTATTTTTCAGAGGCATTGAAATAAAGCTAAAATGTAATCCAGATTATATCATTAAGCATCCATTATTTTTTTTAATTGTAAATTAAAAATCAACTTGCACAGGCTCCTGCAAGTATTATAGACCTCAAGTGCTGCTCCTGCTCCTCCTTAGGCATGTAGACCAATCCTACATGTAAGCCATACTTAACCATTGCCTGAATTACATTAGGTTATCAGATTGTGTCGGTTATCAGTTAGGGTGGTGCTGATTGCAAATAGTGCAATAAAGTTCAAAGTAGCTTAAGCAACAGAGGGAAAGTAGAGGCTGCTGTAGCTGGTAAGTACAGAGTTTGGACTGGCTCTATACCTCTGGCCATTTGCCCTTGGATATTTGCATGTTGCAGATAAGGACCCTGAGACAGACCTTGTGAAAGACTGCTTTTTGCCTTTTTATTGCCTCACTTTTCTCTATACCTTACATTCAGAGGTCATTTTCATGCTGATTGGAACCTAAGAAGAGCAAACACTTGTTTTTCTCAGTCTCCCTTGAAGCTGCCATTGCAACTTTGGGGAAAGTATTTCAATGGCTGAAATATTTTTTCCTTAGACATGCACTCCCCACTCTTTGCACTCTAGAATACATGAGGCTTCTGTAGCTGTCTGGAAGCCATGAAAGGTGACAAGGACAACGCTGTGAAGATGGAGAGCAAAGAGCTCTAATTCCTAGTTTTGATGATAGGGTTGACCTACTCAATCAGCCTATCCCTGAACACTTCCATTGAGTGCGTAGTTCTAAATCATGCAGTCTCTAGTTGGGCAGTCCTATTAATAGAAGCTTATTTAGATATCAAGAGGGCAAATGATGTGCCATAAAGTTTAAGATATTGATCAATATTATGAGCACAGTAAATATCATGGAGATTATTTCAAGTTGTACAATTACAGAAGGTCTCCCTAAGGTGACCTTTGAGGCTGGTGGAGCCAGCCACGCAAAGATCTGGAATGCAGGGTGCTTCAGACAGAGCCAACAGTAACTCTACAAGTCCTAATCTTTAGGAGTGCTAGCTTGAATAACAGGAAAGAACCCCAGTGGTAGGCAGCAAGTAAAGAGAAGGAAGTGAGGCCATAAAAGCATCAAGGGACACTTGGACTTTTGGCTATGTTTTTGAGACAGGGTCTCACTATGTAACCCAGTCTTGCCTTGAACTTGAAATTCTCCTGCCTCAGCATCATGAGTGCTGGGATTAAAGGTTTACACCACCATTCTCAGTTCACATTTCGTGTTTTAAATGAAGGCTTCAGGATATAGATTATCAGAATGAGATAATGGCTTTGAAAAATTGATTCAAATAGCTAATTTTACAGATCTGAGATGGCAAAATGTCACTAGAGAAGTAGCTGTTTAGTATGCTTATCAAATGTGGTGACAGGATCTATCTTATACTTATCACTGTCCAATATTTTTCAGAGAATATCATATGCACATAAACAGAGAAGTAGTGTTTTATGAAATAATCATGTCACTTTATAGGCTTTCCTCAGGATTCTTTTTAAAATTGGGGTCAGAGAGCCAAACTGGCACTTTGTAGGTAGTCAAAAGCAAAGACAAAAGGTTTTGATATAGTCATAGATGGAGCCAGAGATATAGTAGTTGTTCTTTTGGGCGGGGGGCAGGGGGACTGCTTGGCAGTCCTCAGAAACAAGAATAAATGGAAACTGTAACCAATAACATTCAGGTCTTTGGTTCTGCTTAGTTCTTAATGCCCAGCTCCACCTCCCATCCCCACCTTCTTGCAGACCCGAGAACAGTATAGTACCTTGCATATTTGAGCGAGAGTCAGTCTGTAGATGGAAATACAGTTGATGTTCAAAACTTAACAACTTGGTATTGGTTTAAATATTAAGGCAACTCTGCAGATGTAACCAACCGTCTTATTAAATAAGAAACACAAAGCCGATTCAGAGAAGAAAGCCAAGAGGTCAGAGCTAAGAGCCTCACCCTTCCTGCTTCAGCGATCCTCTTCAGCCAAGAGAGCTCTCCGAAAAGGAGCTACTTCCTGTGTGTTTGTCTTTATATAGTCTTTCTGTTCTGCCTTCTCATTGGTTGTAAACCCATGCCTCGTCACTGCCTGTCTGTAAAGACTTCCAGGTCTTCTATGGTTGGGATTGAGATTAAAGGCATGTGTCTCCAATGCTGGCTGTATTTTTTTACACACAGAGATCTACCTAGCTCTGTCTACCAAGTGCTGGGATTAAAAGCGTGCGCCGCCACCACTGCCGTGCTCTTGCTATGGCTCTAATAGCTCTGACCCCCCAGGCAACTTTATTTATTAACATAAAATTAAAATCACATTTCAGTACAAGTAAAATACCACCACACAACTCCACGTAGTTAAAAGGGAGGTTCATTTTGTGGGGTAACTTACAAATGAAGGGATAGGTTACAGGGTCTGGGAAAGGTGTGGCGCAGTCCAGCGGTGTTGGAGAACTCTGCTCGGTCTACCTCCAGCGTCCAGGATCCAGGAACCAAGAGTTCGCCCATTGGGATCTTGGGTCTTCAGGGGTCCTCTCTCGCCTCCGCCTTGTAGGCGTGACAGTTACCAAAGCCTCAAAGGGCATGGTACTTCTAGGTCAAAGCTAGAATGGCTACCCACGACAAACTTGGGGCTGGAGAGATGGCTCAGTAGTTAAGAGCATTGACAGCGCTTCCAGAGGACCTGGGTTCAATTCCCAGCACCCATATAGCAGCTCACGACTATCTGTAACTCCAGGATCCAACACCCTCACACAGACATACATACATACAGGCAAAACACCAATAGAATAAAAAGAATTTAAAAAAACTTAACTACTTAAACATCTGCTCTGATTGATTGGTCAATCGGAACAGAAACCAGTCGGCATGCACACAGATATGCAATGTTTGAGGTCAGGCTTGCATTGCTCACTCCGGAGGATGCTTCAGAGATCCCAGGGATTCTTTTTTTTTGGTTTTTCGAGACAGGGTTTCTCTATGTAGCTTTGCGCCTTTCCTGGAACTCACTTGGTAGCCCAGGCTGGCCTTGAACTCACAGAGATCCGCCTGGCTCTGCCTCCCGAGTGCTGGGATTAAAGGCATGCGCCACCACCACCCGGCAATGCCAGGGATTCTTAACTAGGGGATTACTACACTTAGTTTCAAAATGTTCTGTGGACTGACTTAGCAACTGGAAATATGATGGCCACATTTATTAATTAAATGAACAACCTGATTGAAAAGTATTTACTAATAATACTTTCATTGACAGTAGACATTCTTTTTTTTAATTTTTTTTATTTTTTATTTTTCATTTCCAGAGCTGAAGACTGAACCCAGGGCCTTGTGCTTGCTAGGTAAGCACTCTACCACTGAGCTAAATCCCCAACCCCAACAGTAGACATTCTTATCTGAGCTCACAAAATAATCAATAGCTCTTCTACATATTAGAATAGCCATCAAAAATCAGTCGTTCCTGTAAGAATAAAATAGTATGGAAAAGCAAAAAGCAAAAAACAATCAAACAAAAAGCAGAATACTTACAACAATCCTGTATAATAAAAGAACTTAGGGAGGTATCATCATCCCTAACTTCAAGCTCTACTACAGAGATATAGTTAAACAAAATCTGCATAGTATTGGCATAAAAATGGACAGGTTGATCAGTGGAATAGAATAAAAGACCCAGACATTAATCTACACACCTATGGATACCTGGTTTTTTGCAATGAAGCCAAATTATATAATGGAAAAAAGAAAGCATCTTCAATAAATGTTGCTGGTCTAACTGGATGTCTGCATGTAGAAGAATGCAAACAGATCCATATCTATCATCCTACACAAAACTCAAGTCTAAGTGAATCGAGGACTGCAACATAAAACCAGATGCACTGAACCTGATAGAAGAGAAAGTGGGGAACAGTCTTGAACGCATTAGCACAGGAGACAACTCCTTGAACAGAACACCAACAAAGCAGGCACTAAGATCAATAATTAGTAAGTGGGACCTCATGAAACTGAAAAACTTCTTGTAAGGCAAAGAACACCATCAATAGGACAAAATTGTAGTCTACAGAATTGGAAAAGATCTTCACCAACCCCTCATCTGACAAAGGGCTACTTTTCAAAATATGTAAAGAACTCAAGAAACTAGACATTAAAAAAACCCAAATAATCCAATTAAAAATGGGAGTACAGGTCTAAACAGAATTCTCGACAGAGGAATCTCAAATGGCTGAGAAACTATTAAAGAAATGTTCAATATCCTTAGCCATCAGGGAAATGCAAATCAAAACAATTCTGAGATTCCATCTTACACCTGTCAGAATGTCAAAAACACATGCTGGCAAGGATGTGGAGCTAGGGGAGCACGCTTCTATTGCTGGTGTAAGTGCAAACTTGTACAGCAGCTTTGGAAATCAATATGGCAGTATCTGAGAAAATTGGAAATCCATCTACCTCTAGACCCAGCTATACCACTCTTGGGCATATACCCAAAGGATGCTTAATCATACCACAAGGACACTTGTTCAACTATGGTCATAGCAGCTTTATTTGAAAAAGCCAGAAACTGAAACAACCTAGACATCCCTCAACCAAAGAATGGATAAAGAAAATGTGGTACATTTACACAATGGAGTATTACTCAGCTGTTAAAAAAATAATGTCGCTGGGCGGCAGTGGTGCATACCTTTAATGCCAGCACTTGGGAGGCAGAGCCAGGCGGATCTTTGTGAGTTCGAGGTCAGCCTGGTCTACAGAGTGAGATCCAGGACAGGCACCAAAGCTACACAGAGAAACCCTGTTTCAAGAAACAAACAATAAATAAATAAATAATAATATTAATGTCATGAAATCTGCAGAAAAATAGATGGAAGTAGAAAAAAATCATCCCAAGTGAAGCAACCCAGACCCAGAAAGATAACCATGGTATGTACTCACTTATAAGTGGATATTAGCTGTAAAATGATAACTATGCTAAAATCCACAGACCCAGAGAAGCTAAGTAAAAAGGAGGGCTCAAGGGGGGAAGCATAAGTCTCCCTCGGAAGGGGAAATAGAATAGAATAGAATAGAATAGAATAGAATAGAATAGAATAGAATAGAATAGAATAGATATTGCTGGTAGACAGTGTGTGTGTGTGTGTGTGTGTGTCTGAATGGGGGAATGGAGATGAAAAAAGGAGGGATCAGGTGGTGGGGGAGGATGGAAGGAGAGAGTACTGGGAGAGACAACTGAAATTGGGGGCGGGCATCTTGGGGATGAGCTTGTGGAGACCCACAGAGGTCTCCAAGTGAGATCTGAGCTTGCTTTACCCAGCAGGGCTGCATAAGAAGATGATTGGACCACAGTGTGGTTACCAGGTGTTTGGAAGGGTCTGCACTTGGCTGTGTGGTGTGCTTTGATCTAGCAAGGGGAAGGTCTTTTGCCCCGCCCCTTGGCATTGTTATAAAAAGCCCTTTTGAAGAGACAAAAGGGCTGGTGGATTTTGATCCAGGTCCTCCCGAAGCTATCCTGTGTTTCTGTCTGTCTCCACTCTGCTATCTTTCTATCTAAAAGTTTCTTATTCCCCTCTCCTCATAGGGACCCTTTAAAAGATGGGAGCTGGCCTCCCACGGATGGTGCCCTGAACAGGGACTTAGGATCAGGGACCCCCCCTCCCCTCGCCCCACACACATGAACTAGAAACTTAGCATAATGGAAACTCCCAGGAATCTAAGGGTGATCCTAGCTAAGACTCCTAGCAATGGGGGATAAGGAGCCTGAATTGGCCCTCTCCTGTAACCAGGCAAGACTTCCAATGGAGGGATTGGAACACCAACCCAGGTACAAAACCTTCGACCTACAATTTGTCTTGCTTACAAGAAGTGCTGGGGTAGCCAGGCCTTTAATCTCAGCACTCGGGAGGCAGAGGCAGGCAGATTTCTATGAGTTTGAGGCCAGCCTGGTCTACAGAGCAAGTTCCCAGACAGGCTCCAAAGCTACACAGAGAAACCCTGTCTCTAAAAAAAAAGGAAGTGCTGGGGTAAAGGTGGCACAGAAATTGGGGGAGTGGCCAACCAATGAGTGGTCCAGCCTGAGACCCATGCTACAAGAGGGAGCTCACCCCTGACACTGCCTAGAGGGCCAAGACCCAGAGGCTGGATAGCCCAAAGATCGAGTATAAGACTAAACACCACTGGCAAAAAAAAAAAAAAGTCAGTGAAACAATTCCTAATGATATTCTGCTGTACTTATAGATTGGTGCCTGGCCCAATTGTCATCAGAGAGGCTTCCTTCAGCAACTGATGGAAACAGATGCAGAGAGCCACAACCAAACATTAGGTGGAGCTCGGGGAATCCTGCAGAAGAGGGGGAGGAAGGATTGTAGGAGCCAGAAGGGTCAAAGACACCACAAGAAAACTCACAGAATAAACTAACCTAGGCTCACAGGGGCTCACAGAGACTGAACCAAAAACCAGGGAGCCTGCATGGGACTGACCTAGGCCCTCTGCACATATGTTACAGTCATGTAGCTTGGTTTTCTTGTGGGACTCCTAACAGTGAGAGCAGGGGTTATCTCTGCCTCTTTTGCCTGCTTTTGAGACGCTATTTCTCATACTGGGTTGCCTCTTTCAGCCTTAAAACAAGGGAAGGTGCCTAGTCTCACTGCAATTTGATATGGCATGTTTGGTTGATATCCATGGGAGGCCTGCCCTTTTCTGTAGAGAAATGGAGGGGGAGTGGATGGAGGAGGTAGAGGGAAGATGGGGGGAGGGATTGGGAAGAGAGGAAACTGTGGTCAGGTTGTAAAAAAAAAAAAAAGAATTTTTTTTTTTTTTTTTTTTTTTTTTTTTTTTTTTTTGGTTTTTCGAGACAGGGTTTCTCTGTGTAGCTTTGCGCCTTTTCCTGGAACTCACTTGGTAGCCCAGGCTGGCCTCGAACTCACAGAGATCCGCCTGGATCTGCCTCCCGAGTGCTGGGATTAAAGGCGTGCGCCACCACCGCCCGGCAAGAATATTATTAAAGATTAGATTCTGATATGAAAGGATAAAAGAATAAAATCTAAGAATAAGTTTAGAATATAAAGAATATTAAAACTATGAAACTTTACTGAAAATAATAAAAAGCATTTGAATTAACTGAGGGAGAGCATGTGCTTCTTAAGGCATTCTTCAATATTGTAACATGCCAATTCTTTCCTAACCATTTTAATGCAGTAGGGCCCGAGCAATGTATTTGAATAACCTTACACTTTAAAAATGGAATAATGAAATCCTAAACAATATGCCCAAGATATTTTTGTAAAATTTAAATGGAAGCATAATATACATAAAAACATATCAGAAGTATACAATGAATTCTTCAGCTGTTTTTTTAATTGCCTAAATTCCAAAGTTTAGTCGGGCAGTGGTGGCACACGCCTTTAATCCCAGCACTCGGGAGGCAGAGGCAGGTGGATCTTTGTGAGTTCGAGGCCAGCCTGGAAAGGTGCAAAGCTACACAGAGAAACCCTGTCTTGAAAAAAAAAAAATTCCAAAGTTTATCTGAAATAGAAATGGAGCAATATAGTAATATATTACTATACTATAACATAATATAATAATATATAATAATATCCCATATTACTTCAATAAGAATTAAAGGATCGTTATCAGATCGGGACACTCCAGGTTCTCAGCACAAAGGAGATTTATTTGCCTCAAAGCGACAAAGAACAGGGAATAAGAGACAAAGACAGGAGATAGAGGATGAGGAGAAGGAGAGGGAACAAGGAAGAAGGGGCAGGGGTATTTGTCCCAGAGAAGGGACAAAGGACCGCCTCTGGATAGAGAGGAGACAGATGTGGCCCGTAGGAAAATGTCAGTTTAAAGGTAAAAGGGGAGTGGCTGGAGAGATGGATCAGTGGTTAAGAGCACTGGCTACTCTTCCAGAGGTCTTGAGTTCAATTCCCAGCACCCACATGGTGGCTCACAACCATCTATAATGAGCTCTGGTGTCCTCTTCTGGCCTGCAGATACAGCACTCATATACATAAAATATAAACGAATCTAAAAAACGAAACAAATAAATAAAGGTAAAAGGGGGAAACCCATGTTAGAATGAGATGTTTAATTTTAATTGGGCAGGTTAATTAGGTGAGCCAAAGGGGACTTTTGATTACCGGACCTCAATACTTCGATAGCTGAACCTTGGTAGTCAGCCTCAGGAGGAGGAAGTGGCCAAATAAGGAAGTAGACCTTGGTGGCTTTAGGAATGTAGTTTAACCTTTTTTTTTTTTTTTTTTAGAAGGCAGAGGGAATGGGGGAGAAGGGCAAAGCCTACCTGAGCCATGCTTCTCATGCTCAGGCTGGGCAGAGTCCCTTCAAAGAACACACTAATTTTGGAACTGTCATAGCCCTATAGAAATCAGTATGAACTAAAAATTCAAAAGACAAACTTAAGAGTAGATGCATTAAAAATGCGATAGAGTGTTTCTAAATTGATAGATTTAGAAAATAGTGTTAGGCTAATTGTGATATAAGTATTCAACTGGCCATTTAAATAATAAATATATAAAACCAGAAATGAATACACAGTTTAAACCCAAGATGAAAAGATGCAACGGAAAAGATAGATTTATCTCCGTACACTTAGTCCATCTCTATGGAAAGTCTCATAAAATTAAACAGCAGTTGGAAGGAAGTGTTTGAAGTGTTGATGATGATGTCCCAGCTAGCCTGAAAGGATTGGAGTGTGCTCTCTGCTCTTGCATAGGCAGAGTCTGGAGTCTGATGGCTTGAACTTGAACATGAAATGTCCCACAGGCCAGCTAGGATAGACTGAATGTTGGCTGAGTAGAGGAGTCTTATATAAGAAAAAAACTTCTCCAGGAGTCCCCAGAGGAGCCGGGGGAGCAGAAGGTGAGGTTTCAGCTTACTGAAATAAAAACTTTGGATAAATTAGACGTTTAGTTAGGCAAAGGGGGAGTGAATGATTCCTTCCACAACACTCAGAATCAGTTCACAGGGCTCCACCCTGCAATGCAGACAGGAGTATTTATAAACAGAGAAGGAAGTAACTTCCAAAAGTGCTCTTGTAGCTGGTTGTTTTTGCTTTTAGCTCTTTGAGGGCCCTTTGCTCTTGGGGGGCCCACCATCCAGCTCCCAAATAAATCACACACGGAGACTTAATCTTTCTTATAAATGCCCGGCCTTAGCTTGGCTTATTTCTAGCCAGCTTTTCTCAAATTATCCTGTCTACCTTTTGCCTCTGGGCTTTTTCCTTTTCTTAGTTCTGTATATCTTACTTTCATTCTTACTCTGTGGCTGGCTGGGTGGCTGGGTGGCTGGCCACTAGCATCCTCCTCTCCTTGTTTTCTTGCTCTTTCTTCTCCTCCTAGATTTCTCCTTCTATTTATACTCTCTGCCTGTCAGCCCTGCCTATCCTTTCTCCTGCCTCGATATTGGCCTTCATCTCTTTATTAGACCATCAGGTGTTTTAGACAGGCACAGTAACACAGCCTCACAGAGTTAAACAAGTGCAACATAAAAGAATGCAACACGCCGGGCGGTGGTGGTGCACGCCTTTAATCTCAGCACTCGGGAGGCAGAGCCAGGCGGATCTCTGTGAGTTCGAGGCCAGCCTGGTCTACAGAGCGAGATCCAGGAAAGGCTCAAAGCTACACAGAGAAACCCTGTCTCAAAAAACAAAAAACAAAAACAAACAAACAAAAAAGAATGCAACACATCTTTGCATCATTAAACAAATGTTCCACAGTATAAACAAATGTAACATGTCTGAAAATAATATTCTACAATATGGTCTAATTGGTTACAATTGAGTATTTGCCTTATTCTGAGTATGGCATGGTCAGACATTGCTTTGCCTGGACAGAGTTGTATCTGTTGACAACCTGTGATTGGCTGAAGCTTGGCTGCTGTGATTGGCGAGGGCCATACTCAAGGCAGGTTGCAGTTAGCGGAGTTAAAGCTGAAGATACAAAGACAGAGACTGTAGACTGATGTTTAGCCTCAGCGTAACCCTGCTGAAAGATCCTGGTCATGCATAGTATCCCAGAGTGTTCTCATCTTGGTATTTAGGCTTTTTCATACCAGCTTCTACCAGGTAGTCTTTCATTTTAGGCCACCACAGCATTTGGACAGGCTTTCTTTGAAGATAATTCTTTGGGGCGGGGGGGGGGGGGGGGGGGGGGGGGGGGGGGACACGGACAGACGGACGACAGGTATTGGTTCTTAGCCTCAGGAGAGCAAGAGCACTAGAAGAGGAGGGGCAATGTTTTGGCAGCCTTAGCATTTTTTACAGTAATTCACTCTCCCTGATTATGTCACTCAACTCTTTTGAAGCTCATGTCTCTACACTGGTGATGAGTAAAATTGTATGGGAGATACGGAATTGTAAGAGAGATCACAGGAAATCATTTCTGTCAGGATCCTAGCCCAACAAAACACCTGACTGTGAGAAGTTTGAGAATGCAACAGGTCTAAACACTTAGTAGGAGGCTGGGAAGATGGATCAGTGGAAGAAGTGTTTGTTGTATGTGGTGGTTTGAATAAGAATGGCCCCCATGGGCTCATAGATTTGAATACTTGGTCACCAGGCAGTGGTACTATTAGGAGGTGTGGCCTTGTTGGAGTAGGTGTGGCCTTGCTGGAGGAAGTATGTCACTGGGGGTGGGCTTTGAGGATTCAAATGCTCAGGCTAGGCCCAGCATCTTTCTTTTTGCTTACTGCCTGTCTATTGGATGTAAAACTCTCAGCTACCTTTTCAGCACCATGTCTGCCTGCCTGCTGCCATGCTTCCCACCGTGATGATAATGGGACTAACCCTGAATGTAAGCAAGCCCCAATTAAATGCTTTCTTTTATAAGACTTGCCATGTGTGGTGATTTGAAAGAAAATGGCCCCTAAAGGGAGTGGCACTATTAGGAGGTGTGGTCTTATTGGAGTAGATGTGGCCTTATTGGAGCAAGTGTGTCACTGTAGAGGTGGGCTTTGAGGTCTCATATATGCTCAGGTCACACCCAGTGTCTTAGACCACTTCCTGTTGCCTGCAAGTCAAGATGTAAGGACTCTCAGCTACTTTTCCTGCACCATGTCTGCCTGCATGCCACCTTGTTGCACCATGATGATAATGGATAGATTAAACTTCTGAAAAACGTAAGCCCCCCCAATTAAATTCTTTTTCCTGTATAAGAGTTACCATGGTCATGGTGTCTCTTCACAGCAATAGAAACCCTAACTAAGACACCATGGTCATGACATCTCTTCACAGCAGTAGACCACTAAGACACTGTGCAAGCATGGAGTCTTCAGATCTCCAGCAACCACAAAATAGGAAAATCACAAAGATTGTTAAACACAAGTGAAGAAATCCAACTGTCTGGAACATAAGAATTTTTTCACTGTAATTTTAGAAATGCAAACTTTACCAAGCTGTCACTTATTTCTTATGAGGGACAAAACCAAACTAATATTCACTCCTTGTTGACCCAGTAGCCATGTAAGAACAGAATGTGATATCTACGGTCCTGTTAAGAATGCAGGTTGATGAGTTGGCTCACTGGAAATCTATCTGAAATCTTAGAACAAGAAAACCCTTCTGAACTGTGCCTTTTCACTGCCAAGTATTTACTTGTGGCAAATTTGATTCAAAACTTAAAGATACAAGGAAGTGCAACATTTTCTTTTGGATATTGAAAACTGGGCATTGAACTAAAAGGCTCATAAAATAGGAAGGGATAGTGATGGCAAAGCAGATCTTAAACAATTATGGTAGAAAAACATAATCACTGATGCAGAAGTAACTTACTTCCATCAGAGGAGCAGACCAAAAGGTCGTATCCAGACAATCAGAGTCAAATGTTAGCTTGGGACTTGCACACACTGGTGCTGATTTTCTCCATGCTCTTGGCTATTTTGCTTTCCTTGTGTTTATTTCTCTCTTTCTTGTCTCTGCACATGAATAAGTAAACCAACAATAAGCCTCACATATCTCAGGCTTTCTGGTAGATCTCTGTAAGTAGCATCCTTAATCAGAATGGCCTTCAGCCATAGTCCTCATTCTCCCAAACATAAATTTTGACTCATAATGAAATATTTGGGAATATGTAAAGAAGAATATCAATTATAGTGAAGCAAACAGATTCTGTTAAGCATATTAAACAACAGCACAACAACAAAAAGATCACTGTAAACAATGACTGTCCATTGTGCTGAGTAGAGGATTTCCTATGAGATATGAGTGGTTGTTTAGGCAATTATCTTAGAACCCTGCTTTGACAACCCATTTTCACTTATTGGATGAATTATTTTGTAGCCAACTTATTCTGCCTTTAGACTCATTTCACATTCAGCAAGCATACTCCGTTGGGCAGATTCTTGATGGGAAACATGACTAATACTACAGGGTAAAGAAGAGAGTTTAGGAGAGATGGATTACAAAGGTAAGTGGAAGCTTTGGAAAAACAGAAGCCGGGCTGGCAAGAGACAGGCTACCTCCCTTAGGTTGAAGGAGCAGTAGAACCTGTTCCTCTCTCAGAACATCCAGAGAGCTGTAGGAGGGAAGCTAGGAAGGGAGTGGAAGCTACACCAGTCAGGCCGACTTCAGCTCTTCATGGGGCTTTCATCTGGGGGCTCTTCCATATCAACACACACATTTCCACAGTCATCATTGCAGGGGAATGGAGCAGAGAGCAGCAACCACAGCTCATTCAACAGCTCGGAGGGAGGCTTCATATTTTCTCATCTATAGGGTTAAAATTGATTTTTCAGATCTTTTATTTCATTTATTTATTTATTTTCTTGTTTATTTGTGTGTGTGTGTGTGTGTGTGTGTGTGTGTGTGTGTGTGTGTGTGTGTTCCTCACTTGCCACATGTGGGTCAGATCCCCTGGAGCTGAAGTTACAGGCAGTTGTAAGATGCCAAACTCATGTGCTGGGAGATGAATTCTGGTTCTCTGGAAGATCAGAAAGTGTGCTTAACTGCTGAGTCATCTTTCTAGCCCAGGAAGTTGTAATTTCTCTACTTTTCTTAGCAGTTTGGCTAGAGATGTTTCCTTTCCTCTTTAGACTCTCTCCTTACCCTGATCCAGTTCTCTGTCCTGGTAGCTGACCTGGATGGTCAGCACTAGGAGGTCTCTACATTCAGCAAATGGAAAGATGTATATATAGGGTGGGGCAGAGTGAGAGCTTCAGCTACCTTCCCTGTAAGGCTGAGCGCCTGGAGGTCAGTCAGGAAGAGAAAACCTCTACCAAAAAAGGACTTATCAAAACAAAAGATGTTGTTAGCATCTCCCAGCCAAAATGTGGGCAGCGGCTCTGGCTTGAAAAGGTTTCCACCCGAGTCAGAGGGGTGGGGAAATGGTGGTGGTTTTAGCTAGTTTGTGGGACACCAGGGTTCTAAACAAGGTAGAGTCCACAGAAAAGTTGGTGCGTCCTGGTGTGCTTGGTAGTTGAGTGGAACACAAATAGGAGATTGCAAAGAAGTCTGTAGAAGCTTCCACCATGTGCCTAAAGCTGGACTGGAGGCTGAGGTGAGCAGCATCAACCTTGAAAAAAAAAAAATGAGGTGAAGGCCAATTGAGGAAAGAGAAAACCAACAGAGCCCACCAGAGACATTTGCATCTGTCTGTCACAGTGTCCAGTGCACACCATCTTCAAAACACAGGGTTCTTTCTTGCAAATCTTATGTGAGCTCCTCTGCATATTCATTCTTACCTGAAATTGTCCCAGGACAGGGCTCCTGGAAAGCTGACTTCCCAGCCATGGACAGAAATAGGTATTAAGGTGACAACTCTCAGATCCTGCCTGACCCCTGACTGAGAACTGCTGTTCCTCTGAGAGTGTCTATTTTTTATGACTGCTGGACCCAGTGTTTTATTTGGGGGCCTAAAAATAGACACAGTTTCACTGCCACCCCACATTTTAATGCTCTACTCTTCCCACCCCCATCTTAATGGTCTATTCCCTAGAGATTCCCCGAAACTCTCCTCACCCTTCAGAATGATGCTAATCTGCGTGCTCCATGGGTGCTCTGTTTGGACACAGAATGGCAATTGGTTAGCCGGCAACAAGGGGGAGGTCATAGCAGAGCTGGAGGCCTTAGCATCTCTCAGCCTATAACCAGGACATCCAGAAGAGCAACGTTTCCAAAAGACGTTTGCTCAAAACTAGGAAGAGGAGACAGTTTCTCATCTGTATGCTTGATTTGTTTTTTTAAATGAGCCTTGCCATATCTTTCAGACAAAACAAACTCATTGTACTAAGATGAAAGACACCATCGGGATGTATGTCAGTTACGGGTTGGGGTTTATTCTTAGACAGAGAAATGTCACTGTCTCAGACGCACTTCAAGCACCGCCCTCCTCAGTCCTTGGTCTTACCAACTCCTCCATCCACTTCTTTCAGATAGGAGGTTCCAGACTTCGTCTGCTTCCGCACCTGCGCAGTGGCGGCTTACACTAAACTATATACTAATCGTTCATAGGTTCATGCAACTTCAATCAAAACTGTGCCCTCTATTTATGCAGTAAATGTTGGAGTGGCCTTTTGGAAATGCTAGGATGAATTTACCTTGAAAGAAATTTTAACTCCCTGCTTGACTAAGAAAATCAGGGCCAAACCTTGTGTGTGTGTGGTTTTTCAAGACAGGGTTTCTCTGTGTAACAGCCTTGGCTGTCCTGGGACTTGCCTTGTAGACCAGGCTGGCCTTGAACTCACAGAGATCTGCCTGCCTCTGCCTCCCGTGTGCTGAGATTAAAGGTGTGAGCCACCACGTCCAGCTCAAACATTTTTTACTAACGCTTTTGAAAGCATTATATAGGAGAGTGATTGATCCTAATTGCCCCACAGCCTAGACCAGAGGTGGGAAATGACAATCCATGGAACAAACCCAGCCTGTTTTGTTGAAATGTAACCACGCTGATTGGCTCATGTACTCTTGTCACAGTGCTTTCTCAGTGTGGTGGCACAGTTGAATGGTATGCAGCAGCGATCAAAGACCCACAAAGACAGGAATCTTTACCCCTGGAATCTTTACTGATAAAGGTTGCCAACCCCTGGTCAAAGGAAGAACATTTGCTAGCAGCTCTCTCCAAGCAGTCTCTTTTTCAGAAGGATTTGCCCCGAGCTCCTGCCGCAGGCTGACAAAGTACAAATACATGTCGTTTTTTGAAACTATGAAAGGAGTCATATGTGAAGGAACACTTGAGAAAAACGTCCTGGCAGCCTGGGGCTGATTTAACTATGTTCTTTATTATGCCAATGGCCTCGTACAAATTGCCTATTGTTATTTGTAAAATTCCCTGGGAGGATATGTGGAACACCCTAACTTCTACCCAAAAGATTCCTAAAGTTAGGGATCACGACCATTAATTGTGACCATCATGATAAAATTTAGGAATCGCCGTGGATGGGCCGGCAAGATGAGTCAGGAGGGAAAGGTTACTTTGTAAAGGGAGAGCACTGACTCCTGCAAGTTGTCCTCTGTCTATATGGGCACTTGAACACTCACATACACATAATAAATGAAGTCACTGTTGAAACAGACCTCTGGGCTCCGCAGTGAAGGATGATTTCTTGATTAGGTCAATTGATATGGGAAGACACACCCTAAATGCCAGACTAAATGAAAAGGAGAAAGCCAGCTGAGTGCCAGTGTTATCTCTCTGTTTGCTGACCTGTAATGTGACAGCTGCCTGAAGCTCTTGACACTACCCCTTTCCCGCCATGAGAGACTATATCCTCAAACTGAGAGCTTCCTTAGGATGCTTTTCTCAGGCATTTTGTCTCAGCAACAAGGCAAGTAATGAATACAGGGATTACTAAACGTTAAAATTAAAGCTGAAGAAAGGAAAAAGACCCTGGTCTGTGAGATTAAGAGATTAAAAAAATGTACCAGGTGATGGTGATGCATGCCTTTGATCCCAGCACTCGGGAGGCAGAGGCAGGCAGATCTCTGAATTCGAGGCCAGCCTGGACTACAGAGTGAGTTCCAGGACAGGCTCTAAAACTACACAGAGAAATCCTGTCTTGAAAAATAAATAAATAAATAGATAGATAGATAAATAAATAAATAAATAAATGAGAGAGAGAAAGAGAGAGAGAGAGAGAGAGAGAGAGAGAGAGAGAGAGAGAGAGAGAGAGAGATTAGAAAATGCACGATACAGTTGTAGAATTTAACATTTAGGCTATGTTATTAATAATTTTCCAGCCGGGCGGTGGTGGCGCATGCCTTTAATCCCAGCACTTGGGAAGCAGAGCCAGATGGATCTCTGTGAGTTCAAGGCCAGCCTGGACTACCAAGTGAGTTCCAGGAAAGACACAAAGCTACACAGAGAAAACCTGTCTCCAAACAAACAAACAAACAAACAAAAATAAATAAATAAATAAGTTTAAAAAATAAATAAATAATTTTCCTCTCCTTGCCCCTGTAATATCACTCCTTCAAACAAACAAAAACTTTGAATCTCTTCTGCAAGCGACTTGTTGAGAGCAGTACAGGAGAATTAGACATCCAATGAATGATGCAGCCTGCCAACTCCGCATGCCAGCTCTCCATCCTGTTCTTCAGGGCCTGGGGATGTTGGGGATCCAGAGCTATGAAGAATTCCACAGTGGCTGGACACATGGGCTCTGCAGCGGATACTTTCAGCTGTGGAGTCGCAAGGTTTTTCATGAACACATAAACCTGCCATGCTCTGCCCATGTGCCTCAAATGTCAAACTTGGATCTAGAAAGATCTAGAGATGGAACCCAGCTAAGAACCTGGAATAGACTAGGGTTTAAAGAAATAAGTCTTAGGTTCACAACAGAAAAAAAAAATATTGATGAGTAAAGACATTAGGAAATAAGTCTTAACTCTTTCCTTGTGGCTCTGAAGGGTTCAAAGTCCACCCGCTCACTCTTGGTTTCCCTCTTAGACAGAAGTTCAACAGACAGCCTTAATGATTAATCAGCCCTAGGACAGTCTGTGCTAGGGCAAGGGACTTTATTTTGCTTTTACAGACAAGGACTTGAGAAGTTGCTACACAGATTGAGAACACATTTCTGGGTGTCTGACTCCTGCTCTGTTTTCCTCCAAGTTATCTTGCTTCCTTCCCTGTAGGCCCCAGAACCAGGGCTAGAACCCACTGGACATTATCTCATACACTGCACGACCTCATCATTTGGGGGAATCTGTTTGTGCTTCCTTCTCTTTGAAATGGTCACAGTTCCTGCTCACTCTTCTTTACAGGGAAACTGAAGCACAAATGTGATTGTGAGTATGCCGTTGTGATGCAGTGGATTCAACACAATTTATCTTCCTTTGTCGAATAACTAAGTTATTCTTAGTTCTATACAGTCAGCATTAAAGTCTCTTCCCTTTCTGATTTGAGCAGTTTGAGTCTTCTCCATTTTTAAGTCTATCTAACTAAATATCTACCAATTTTATTGACATTAAAAAGCAAATTTTGGATTCAATTTTTTCTTTATTCTTTTTCTGTGCTCTAAATCATGTAATCTCCTCCAACAAATACATCCTAATTCTGTGGACTTTTTTCCATTTGAATAATTTTTGTACACTTCGTGCAAATGAGGTATTTGTATGGGATAACTGAAAAATTAGACTCTCCTTCCCATTCACTGTTTACTGTTACTTGTTTTTGTTTTATTTGTTGGTTTTGCGAAATTATTGTATGCTGCATGTTCCAGTGATCGGCCTGGTATATAAACCTAAGATCTTCTCAAGTCTTTTCTTATCCTCAGCTTTCCCCTGAGTATATTCGTTACTTTTGTGACCCAAATGCTGACACAACTTACAGGAGTAAAAGTTTACTTTGCCCCATAGCTGAAGAGAAATTTCAGTCCACCATGGCAGTCCTCCACTTGGAGGCAACTGCAGCCTATGCTACTATGATGGCAGAAGTGACAGGACACAGTTTGGTCTCACGGCAGCAACGGGAAGCAGAGAAAGGCTCACCCCTAGTGACCTACCTTCATCATGGGTCTTACTTCCTCAAGGCTCCATATTCTTAGAAATAGCATCACAGTTCAAGGACCAAACACTCAAAAGTGTGAACCTTCATACATAGTCATAACACTGAATATGTATGGTTACTTTCTAATTTTCTACAGATATGCAATTATTTTTTAAATGTCTTCATTTAAAAAAATATTTTTATTACTACTTTGGGGATTTTATACAATACATTTTGATCATATTCATTTCCCTCCTCTATCCCCCTTCCAGATTCCCCCGCTCCCCTTTACCTCATCTTAGTGGCTGCACCTGAATCTACTGATATTTTAACTACTGTCTGCAGTCCCCCTGCCCTGCAGTCAGCACCCCCCCCCCACCCCCCTCCCCTCCACTGGTTCCGAAGGCATCGATTCTGCCACTGCCACCAAATGCGGTTTTTAACTAAGTCACTATCATTCTATTTATCAATATTGACTCGGGAGTCAGATGTTGGGGTGAAAACTTGCTAGCTCAGAGAGGCCGAGAAGCAACCGGGTGACCTTCATTTTTGGCCAGAGACCCAGAAAGAGAGCATCTCTCCAGCTACCTCAAACCAAAAAATCCTTCCTACTCCTTCCTGTGCATCGCTCTATCTGTCCTCCCGGCTCCTCTGTACTCTCTATGACTAATTCCTGTCGACTAGTTGTTGGCTCCCCTCCTTGACCCGAGGTTGATTTTATTAACACAGTCTCGGGTTTCACAGTGCCATCAACTATCCTGCAACATTTCCTCTCCCAGCAGTAATCAAATGCCGATAACTCCTCAGCTGAGGGTGAGACATTGTTCTCCCCTCCTTTCCTCCATGCTGGGAGTATTTCCAAGTTGAGCTTGCTCAGGTCCTGAGCATGCTGTCACATATGAGGTCATATGTACAGCTGCCCTGTTGTGTTTGGAAAGCACTATTACCTTGAAGTTATTCACAACCTCTGGCTCTTGCAATATTTCTGCCTCTTCTTCTGCATAGATTTCTGAGCACTGAGGGAAGACATGTGATACAGGCATGCCATTTATGACTGAACACCAAAGTCTCTTATTCTCTGCATACTGAGCAGTTGTAGGTCTCTGTATTGATTATGTCTACTGCTAACAGAAGATTCTCTAATGAGGGCTGAGTGATAACTGATCTACGGGCATAGCAGTAAGTTATTAGGAGTCATTTTATTGCTATATCCATTTAGCAGAATAATAGTAGGTTGATTTTTCCCTAGGGCCCATGACCTATCTAGCCACATGTTCTATGCCTCATGAGATGCCCTAGTTTTTAAATAAAAAAAAGCAACATGGATGGGACAGGGAGAGCACTGGATTTTTAAGTGTCATGGAAGTCACTTCAAATGGAGAGGAAAAGACTTGCAACAATAGGACAGGAGAGAAGAAGGACAGACATGTCCATCCACTTCTTTATCTGGACATCTGTAGGGAGAGGCAGCATCAGGCATCAGGGCATGAATCTCTTATCTTTAGGAAGAAATATCCAGAAAGACAGATCGTTTTTGTTTTGTTTTGTTTTTCTAGACAGGGTTTCTCTGTGTAGCTTTGCACCTTTCCTGGAACTTGCTTTGTAGCCAAGGCTGGCCTCGAACTCAGAGAGATCCACCTGGCTGTGCCTCCCAAGTGCTGGGATTAAAGGTGTGCGCCACCACTGCCTGGCAACAGATCGTTTTTATGCATGCTGGCCTCAGTAAAGCTTAGTTCAAGCTGCTCAAGGAACATGCTGCACTCCAGGTATAGCAGCCCTGGGCTGCGAGGGGGAGACGGGGAGCTGCTGCTAGGGTGCCAGTCCCAGTGTCTCCCAGGAAGTTCAAGCCTTCCACAGACTCCTGCATTCCAAAATGTAAGTTCTGCCAGTATAGTAGATGTCTAGATGGAGAGGCCATCCCAAGGGCTTCCTCTTCTGCTTTTATACCTCTTTCTCTCTGATTGCTGTTTTGTGTGATAAGATATGCATTTTAGTAAAATTTGAAAATTTTATAGCCTGATTCCAAGACTGCTCCCAACTCTAGGTATTCCAATTCTTGAACTGTCTCTTTTTCCATTAAATTGGAGTTCATCTGGCATTGCTGCAGGCCGCAGGAATATATCATAAGAACTCAGCTGATTATGGCAAAGTCACTACCTGGAGGGATCAGGGAATTCCTCCAGAGGAAGCCAAATTCCAAGGAGTTTTTGGTGTTATTTGGCTTGTTATATATCAGCTGTATTCTGTTACGAAAATCATGTGTGCCTTCATAGTTTTCCCGATTGACTTTTCCCTTAGAAGGGCTAACAGTGTGGACTTAACACTCTCTGGATATACACATTCCAGGAATTTGGAGAACAGCCTCAGGAAAGGCTTTCTCTGGAATCAGATTATCTCCCTTAGCCACTTTCAAGGACTAACAGGAGACACCACCCAGGTGGGCACCCAACTTTCAATGACTAACAGTGATAGCAGCCCACATGCAAGTCTCCTGACTTAAGGTAAATTCTACAAGGAGACACTGCCTAGGTGAGGTGAATGTTAAGTAATAGCTTTACACAATTTAGCTCGGACCCTCCCTTTTTTATACCGGGACTTCCAGGGCACGGGACGGAGAAGAGAAAAGAGAATGGAAGAACTAGATGGGTAAGAACTTGAGAGGAACAAACTGAGATGGGGAAGAACTAGATTGAAGGGCTAGAAGAGAGTACTAGAGGAATGAGATGGAAGATGACGAAGAGCCAGATGGGGAAGAACTAGATGAGGAAGAGTCAGATGAGAGAGAAGGAGATGGGAGAGGAGCTGATAGGGGAAAGAACTAGATAGATGAGAACCTAGAAGGGACAGAACTAGATGAAGGAATTAAGATAGAACCTAGAGGGAACAGTAGATAAATATAGAGAGAAATCAGGCAAGAAAGGAGCTAGACATGAGAACAGAACTGAAGCTGTGTAAATAGGATGTTATGCCAGAGGAATTAAAGCAAGTGGACTATAGAGCTCAGTGTGCTGAGATTCTATTTCCCAAAAATTGTCCTCGCCATTATTAGTTTTCTCTCCTGAGCCCCTGGGGTGTATAATATTAAGGCTGGTCCCTCTAATATTATTCAAGATGGCATGAACAATGAAAAATTTAAAAATGATGAGACTAAGTCACAAAAGATCTTGTAATCTATCTTTGTTTATTCAATGTCATGAATAACGTCCCATCTCAAGCAGAAAGTGTACCTTTCTTAGAACTGGAGTACATTTGATGACTGTTCTCCCACTTAGATCCATGGAAGTCATGAAATTAAGATTTCCAGACACATACACTCCTCCAACTAGATCTCAAATGGAATATTCTCTTCATTCCTCTTTCTCCTTTTCACTATATAATTTATATAGTGAAAGATTTATATACACATATACGTGTGTGTATATATATATATATGATATATGTAAGGGGTTTTGAAGAGCTTTTTCTAATATTTCACTTTCTTGTTTGCTGGTGTGGTGTGCAACAAAGGAGAATCAAGTATTTGGGGCTATATATCATGGGGAGATATGTGCTAACAGGGTCCCCATATATAACTTAAGAGCCTTATTTAGAAAAAAAAAATCACACTGAATGAAAACAATAAAAGTGAATGGAGTTGAACTCTTCAAGTCCTCTTTTGGGACAGAAAAATGGCCACCAAGCCTGATGACCCAAATTCAGTACCTGGCCCCCACACGGTGGAAGGAGAGAACCAGCTCTTGCAAATGTCCTCCGACCTCCACATGCACACTGTGTCTCATGCATTCGCACACACATAAGATAAATAAGTAAATACAACTTTAAAAATTGAAGTTGTCTTTCTCCAAACCTCCTCTCTCTCTCTCTCCTACCTTGTTTATTCCCACACACATCTCTTACCTTGTTTATTAGCGCACATCACAGTTCTTTATCATCCATATCAGCAAATGTCCCGTATTGATCCCCCCCCCCACTTCTCTAGCTAATTGAACTTTTATTTTCTCTCCTCAATTAGCTCAGAGTTTTTCTTGCCAAAAAGTGCCACTCTGAGATGTTTAGAATCTTGTAACATTTGTAGGCTCACCATGGGCCATTTCTTGCTGCTGCTGTGCAATTTGTGGGTTAGAGGCAAAAAAAAAAAAAAAAAAAAAAAAATTAAGATACAAAAAAACTGCTAATGGAGTTTTGAGAAGCTTGTTCCAAGTCATACATGAAACCCAGGTGACAGAGGTTTCCTGGCAGGCTGGCTGCTGGGAACTCTGTAGATGGCCTGGAGAGAAGGTTCTGGCTAGCATGGGGAGACTGCTCCTGTGCGGAGTGGCAAAGTTTTGAAGAGATTTTTCTGATCTTTTACATCCTGTTGTGCTGGTGTGGTGTTGAGGGAAGATGCCAAGTCTTTAGGGCCATATGGCATGGGGAGCTGTGTGTTAACAGAGTCCCCCTAGGGCGTGGTCATATTTCTTTCCATCACACCTTATTTAGCAGGTTAAGAAAACAGATGTTATCAGAGGTATGTAACTTGGTTTTTCTCACTTACCAAACCTGTAAGAACCTGAACTGTTTAAAAAAAAAAAATGAATCAACATTAAATTTCCGCTTAACATCATCTATCAGGTTCATCAAGTCAACTTATTTCCTTCTCAATAGAAAATACTTTGGGTTATTTATTTATTTATTTATTTATTTATTTATTTATTTATTTATTTATTTATTATTTCACTCCAAGAGTCTGGGTTTCAGAGTCAAACCAATAAAGAAATGAATAATAACTAGCGATTGTAGCAAGCTTTCTCATCAAACTTTGTTGGACCATCAGCCTGCAAATAATGACAGGGAGACTTTTTATTAATTATGAAAGCTTTAGCTTAGGCTTTTTTCCAACTAGTTCTTATAACTTAATTAACCTGTTTCTATTCACCTACATTCTACCTTTCCTCTTAGTACCGCACATCCGACTTGCTCTGAGTCTGCTGGTGAAATCATACACCTAGATTCTTCTTCCAAATTTCCCTTTCTCTGCTTGGAAATCCTTCCTATTCTCTTTTGCCTAGCTATTGGCCGTTCAGATTTTTATTGTACCAATCACAGCAGTACATCTTTACACAGTATACAAATATCCCACAACAAAAGATCTTGGAGAAGCTACTTGAAATTTAATTTTCTCCCCTGTAAAATATATGTATGGGGGACTACAATTATAAGATTTTGAGGAATACGTGCAACTCAGTGTCTAAAGAATCTAGCAGACTTTAGTGCTGTTCCCAGTGATCCTTTCCCTTTCCTGGGGAGCATCAAGTCAGGAATACCCAAGTCTCCCAGCCCATAGGAATGCACTTGGTATACCAGTCAAGGAGTTCAAGGCTGGCTGGTCCTAGCACACCACTTTCTAGGTAGAACTGGTGACCAATCCAACTAGTGTTGGGCATATATTTTGCCAAGCACTTGGCAGGACATAATAATGACTGTTATAGTTCCCTCCCTCTAAAAAACATATCAAATGCACACAAACCTAAAAATTATGTCCAGATGGATTAAAGTCTTATCCAAGGCTTGTGCTTCCCAGTATCTAAATCACAAGGCTCTGGCACCTGATAGGAAGTGACTTTGTAATCATAGACTCTGTAGATAATGTGAATATCTTATGCATATATGGAAGGCTTGTTTATTTATATATAAATATAAGTATATAGCTAAGGAATAAACACATACAAGTTACTTTTTTTTTTCAAGATAGGGTTTCTCTGTGTAGCTTTGGCTGTCCTGGAACTCACTCTGTAGACCAGGCTGGCCTCACACAAGTTTTTTAAGCTGTACCTTTAAAGTTAAAGGATACATGATTTTTTAAAAAGCTATATATACAAAATTTGAATTATTACACACGGACCCGTAAGTATGTACAATTATTATGTACCAATTTTTTTAAGTTACCATGGTGGAAGAACCTGAAACTCATTGATAAAACTATTGGGCTGAATGTCTTATTACCCTTTGGTGACTTTGGAGCATTCATTATCATCCATGCTATGTATCAATGTGTTCATGACTTTCATGGTCCCTCTAGGTAGGCAAACTGTCTTACTCTCTGGAATTTTAAAGTCACTCATCCAGCTGCCTCTCAATCTTAGCAGTGGCTGTTGTCTGCCTAATCTCTCCTCTTCAGACCAGTTCTTTTCAAATAGATAATCTATCTCTTGATGACAAATCTGCATCTTAGCAAGAGAGGTTCCTTTTCCCATTAGGGCCTGCCCCATGTGCAATGTTTGCAGCGATGTTTTGGTTGGCAAGCTTGGTGTTCTTAAATTCAAATTCATTGTAGACACTGCTACTACTCCACATATGTTATGCAACCACACAGTTTTATTTCCTGTCTGATCTTCTGATGCATTTGATTTCTGTGTCTTAGCTTTGTGTGAAGTGAAAGCCTCCTTGATCAACTCAGCTCTACCTACCCCTGTTGGTCGACCAGTAGCTGCACTTTCGCTCTATTAACTTGATAGTTTATATTCCCTAAGGCCACCCCGAGGTCTCTGGCCATTGCTAGTTCTTTTGTAAGGAGGGAGATGTAGAGTGACTCTCTTGATTATCTTTTCAATTTCTACTTCTTTTAATCTAACTCTGTTACTCTGTGATGTTTCCTCTCCCATGAATTAGGTAACCCTTCTTCTGAGAGCTCAGTCTGCAGTCAGGGAGTGTGTGTTGAGATTCAAGTACGTCAACGGCCATCTTGGAAGTTCCGTAGGGTAAGGAACCAGGTTTCTTTACTCTTTCTTAGTGCAGGACCCTCTAGGACACTGAATCCTTCATAGACCACCGAGTGTGTTTAAAACTCCCAACCAAAGAGACAGCATGCTTACCTCGGACCACAATGGGAGGGAGGTGAGTCCAGTGAACAGAGACTGCCTTAGATGCAGCCGCATGTTTCTCAGGACACTTAACCTGCTTCATGTCACCTGTTCACTGCAGCTGGGGCACTTCGATGTTACTCTTCACCACACACACCAGACCTCCTGCTATCCCCTGCTGTGGCAAAGGAGAAGCCACATAAAATCTGTTCTTTTTGTCTTCATCTTTTTCCTCTTGCTAGACAAGGGTGCTAGCAGCAGATTTGATTTCATGGCGTGACTGTTGGAACAGCTGGATCCACTTAGACCATCCACACGAATGTTCTCCTCTGTCTTCTCGTCAAACGTTCCTTGCCAGGTTATGTCATCCATTCGGGTGGTAGCTACCCCGATGACTTCAAGGTGGAATAGCTGTATGGGAAACTTGTTGCTTTAGGGAATACAGTTATTCTCTTAGTTCTAAAATAAAACCTGGCGGATGTTTGTTAGAGACTTGGTTCTTAACTCTTCAAAGGAAGGAAGAAAGCATAAATGTTATTTACATACCTGTAGCTGGCACAGGCAGAAATTTAGGCTTTGGGGATAAGCAGTAGTCTGGGGAATTCTGAGGGAGAGACAATCAAGGAAATTGTAGCCCTTTGGGCTCAAACAGAGGCTTCAATTAGAGGAGGTTGAGAGGAAGAGAATGTCTATTGTCCATGCAAGGCTGGGGGCTTCCTAAGTAATTTAGACTACAGCAAGCTTGCATTTGGAGAATGTGCAGAGTTCTTTCAACAATCCTTAAGATATAGTGGGCGCTGCCGAATATGTATTTACTAAGGATATTTCAATTATTCATCTATTCAGAACACTGTGTTAGTATCTAAAAATGCAACCAAGGGCATAGGGCATCTCTGAAAAAAAGGAAGAGCACTGAATTCTTTCTTTCTGTGATGACCTAAAACAATTGTTGTGTCTAAAATAGATTGTCTGGAACCTCAAGACTAAGAATTCTGGTTGTATTGGAGTATTTGTGCCTTATAGCAACAGGGGTGTGTGTGTGTGTGTGTGTGTGTGTGTGTGTGTGTGTGTGTGTGTGTGTGTGAAAGCCTCCTTTTCACCTCCTCCTATGAGTTTTAAATCCGTATTTCAAAACGAGAAGGAAATCCAGTCCTGAGGGTCTCATTCTCGGCATATTTATGCTGCAGGCAGATTGAGAGCGTAAAATAGACTTTTCACAAATGAAGAGACATCGTGCTTTTCAGCCCATGACAGGAAACTTCAGCCGTTGCCAAGGCAACTACAGATTTCTGGCTCTTGGGCTGGCTGCCTGAGGGGTGTCTAAGAGCCCCAACCTTGTCTGCTGTCACTCACTGTCAGACCGAGCACAAAAGGCACTGGTAGTGAATTCACAGTCTATTAGCTTTCCAGAAACAATGAGACAGTCCAAGAATTGTCTAGCAAAAACAAGCAGGGACTCTCAGGACCGAGTATATACACTGTACCTGCTACGGTTTGAATGTATTTGGCAACTTAATCTACCCTGCAGCAACTTCCTTGGGTGTAGTGCTTTGGAAAGTGTCTAGGTTCTGAGCACTCTGGCCTCATGGATGGATTTAAGGGGCCACATGGGGTACTTTGTTCTTCTCTCAGGTAAGGACAGTTTTCCTCTCTTCTGGAGAATGCAGCTATAAGGTGCCATATTGGAACCAGAGATGGAACAGTCTGCCAGTGACTTCATCTTAGACACCCCAGTCTCCACAAACTGTAAAATAACTCTGTTCTTTATAAATGACCCATACTTTCATATTCTGTGATAGGAAACACACAACATACTAAGCCATAATCAGCCATGAATTTGGATGTACACATAGGATTTCATCAAAAAAATGTAAGTGGTATATACCTAGCTTAAATAGATATAAAAATTATGGGCAGATTATCCAACAATCAAACTCCTTGTATGTAACCAGACAAGATGATAATTTATGCACACATAAAGTTTTCACATAAAAGTTTACAATGACTTTTACTAAAATGATCCTCAGTAGGTGAACAGATAAATAAACTATGGTACATCCAGACAATGCAATATTATTTAGGGGTCACAATAAGCGAGCTGGCTGGGGGTGTAACTCTGTTAAAAGAGTGCTTGCCTAGCATGTATGAAATCCTGGCTTCAATCCCCAGAATAACATAAAACCTATTGTGCCTGAAATCTCAGCACTTTGGAGGTGGAAGCAAGAGGATCTGAAATTCAATGACATGACATCCTTGGCAACATATTGAACTTAAGAAAACCTGGAATCTATGAGACCTTGTCTCTGAAAAAAAAAAAAGCTATGAAGCATAAAAAGGTATTAGAACTTAAGTGCATATTACTACACAAGGGAAGTCCATCTGGAAAGCTACATACTATATGGTATGTACTATATGTACTATATGATCTCAACTTTCTGTCGTTCTAGAGAAAGCAAGGCTGTGGGGACCATAAAATATTCAGTGGTTGCCAATTGCTAGGACAAGAGGAAGAGATAAAAAGACAGAACACAGAAAATTTTAGGGCAGCAAAGTGATTCTGAATAATACTATAATGGTAGATACACGCCATTAAACATCTGTTCAAAGTCCATAGAATGTACACCATGAAGACCAATCTCTGTTGAGGACTTTGGATGACAATGATTGTTCAGTGAGGGGTCATTGATTGTTAACAAACGTATTCTGGTGTAGGACACTGATGATAGAAGAGGCTGAGTATGTGTGAAAGAAGGGTATGTGTGGTGACTGCAGTTTATGCACAGCTTTGATTTGAATATTTGAATCCAAAACTTCTGTGAAAAAGCATATTTTAAAATCATGAGTAGAAAACTCAAGACAATGCTATTTAAAGATAAATAACTGAATGATGTTATAGTGGTGGCTTCATGTCACTCACTCCACATTTATCTGACTCCGTGGAATGTACAACTCCAACCCTGAATGCTGATGTTAGGGCTGGACTCTGGTTGATAACTTGTACTTGGAATAACTGGACTGCTCTGTAGGAGACGATGACAGTAGAGGGGGTGTCGGGAGGACATGCAGGCATGTGTTGGAACTCAATTCTGAGGTGAACCTCAAACTCCTCTTAAAGCATAATTTTTAAGTTTATTTTCTTTTTTATTGGTGTGTCTGTATGAATATCTGTACATACGTACGTACATATGTACGTGTGTGTGTGTGTGTGTGTGTGTGTGTGTGTGTGTGTGTGTGTGTGTGTGTAGGTGCCAGTAGAGGCCAGCAGTCGCATTCCCTGGAGCTGGAGTTACAGCAAATTGTGTGACCCACCTACGTAGCTAGAGTTTTCCTGCCTGGCCCACAGTCAGGACAAATCTCTCTCACCTGCCAGTCCCACAACCGCTCAGACCCGACCAAGTAAACACAGAGACTTATATTGGTTGCAAACTGTATGGCTGTGGCAGGCTTCTTGCTAACTGTTCTTACAGCTTAAATTAATCCATTTCTATTAATCTATACCTTGCCACGTGGCTTGTGGCTTACCGGTACTTTACATCTTCCTTGTCCTGATCGCGGCTGGCAGTGTCTCCCTCACCCAGCTTTCCACTTCCCAGCTCTATTCTCCTCCTTGTCCCGCCTATACTTCCTGCCTGGCCACTGACCAATCAGTGATTTATTTATTGACCAATCAGGAACACATTTGCCATACAGACCATCCCACAGCACTTCCCCTTTTCTTTTCTTAAAAAGGAAGGTTTTAACCTTTACACATCTCCAAAGTCAGCTTGGTATATTTGGGAATTTGGGCGTAGCTTCTCTTACTACTTCCTGCTGGAGGGGGGCACTGAATCTTCTGTGGAAACAAAGAAAATTTTAGGATCATGGAGTAGTCCGTGAGGCTGTATCATCTGAGCCAGTTGCCTTGAAACCATTCTGGATGTTGGATCATCTGGGCCTTGGTGTCACCTTTCAGGGGGTCTTGGCTGGTCAAACCTGATGTATCTTAATCTGGAACAAATCCATAGCCTCTGGCTTTCTGTGGGAACAAAAGCAGAATCTCCTTTCCAAAGCAACATATCCTTATATCCAAATTTTGAAGTCAAGGTACCTTTAAAATATACATTTTGGCATAACTCAACAGCTTTTACAATCAAATGTTTTTCTGCAGTTAAAAATCCCAAAGACAACACAATCCAGATTCTCTCTGTAATATTCATCTTCACATGGTTTATTTTTTATATTAATATTACTATCTCTTTAAAGACTTTATTTTTTAAAACTATGTATTTGTTTCTATAACTGTATATATCACCTTTTTTGTCTCTTTCAAGCCTACGTATATTTTACACACATTTTAAACTATTACATCTGAATCTGTCTTATTGTGAATCTATTGCTTTAAGCTGCAGCAGCTGTGGCTGCTGGCTCTGCCCACCTCAGCTTCCCAACATGGCAGTGATACGTTTTCCGCCAGCTCTGGGAGCCATCAACTCTCAGAAATAGTGGGTCTATGCTTCTATCAAAGCAGCGTGTAGCCCAGAAACCTCTTTTTTTTTTTTTTTTTTGTACTAGCAAAGGCTAAATCCACCACACAGCTTAATGTGCCACTTGCAGAGGCCTCATTCCTGCCATACAGCAGATCGAGCGCACACGCTAGGAACCCGCCAGTAGCTCAAACTGGCAGCTGCTGTTCATTTGAGAGAGACAATTAGGAAGCTGTTTTAAGCTCCGTTTTAGAATCTTTTTTCTCAGTTTTTAGGTGGAAACTCTTGCCACCACGTTGGACGCCACACCTAACGTGGGTGCTGAGACCCGAGTTCTGGTCCCTGGCAAGGGCAGCAAGCACTTTTAACAGCTGGAGTCATCTCTCCAGTCCCATCCAAGTCTACCTTTTAAAAAATAAAATCCTTGAGGCTTTGTAGAAGGAGACAGGCAAGTTCAAAGGACTTTTACGCAAGACTCCTTGGGAAAGTTGAATTAGTCTGTGGTACACCGAGCAAAGAACCAGAGTGGCTATAAATGACCCAAAGAGCATTCTGATGCCGATAAGAACCTCAAGCTGCTGCCTGGGTGAGAAAATAATTTGGTTTTGCTCCGGCTGGGATGCTAGTAACGCTGGAGCTGACTGCATTTCTTGTCTGCATTTGTAAATGAAATGTGGAAACACGCTGAGATTTGTAAAGGTTACCAAAGAGAGAATATGGCCTGAAGAAAGGTGAAGGTTTATATAACGATCTAATTAATGCAGATCTCTCTCCATCTCAGGCCCCCCCGCCTTGGGGCAGGAAACCTTACCTCCCCGTCTTCCCAGAGCCCAGACCCTGGGGAGTATTGCATAACACCCACCGGAGTAGCACATACAGCTTCTGAAGTTTTGTCTTATGTCCTCCCCTTCTCTTTCCTAGACTCTGGTTTTTGCAACTACTTCTGTTACCAGAGAACAGAAAACATCCCTGTCAAATCGGCTATGAGGCAGTTTCCTGACAAAGCAGTCTGAGACATCCTGAAATCCCAACTGACGGAGCTCACATCCCACACCTTGTTACCAGGTAGAGTTTTCCCCCTGACCAAATGGCCAGTCCGTTACTGTATCTCTGATCTTGACCTTGATAAATCAAGTATGACCTTTTTTTTTTTTTTTAAGTCCATGTTGAAAACAGTAACATGCCTTTAATCCCAGCACTCGGGAGGCAGAGCCAGGCGGATCTCTGTGAGTTCGAGGCCAGCCTGGGCTACCAAGTGAGTTCCAGGAAAAGGCGCAAAGCTACACAGAGAAACCCTGTCTCGAAAAACAAACAAACAAACAAAAAACAAAAAACAAAAAAAAAAGAAAGAAAGAAAACAGTAACATGCTGCCATTTAAAAGCTCAACTGCCTGGGTTCAAAGTTCAATTCTACCACTTACTGGCTGTGTGGCCTTAACTAAATTATTGAGGATCTGTAAAAGAATATTAGTACTTAGCTCATTGTGAGTCATGGGAATCAAATGATGCAATCTCTGTAAAATGCTTGGGACACTGTAATCGCTAAGATTGGCTCCTTATGCTATTGGCTAGCTGGCTTCCTCTAGTTTAATCTTGGGCATGTTCAGCTCATGACTTGATGTAATACACTTGGGAATAAGAAACACTGAGCCACACGAAAAGGAACAATGTATTCACAAGGAACGGTGATATTAAATTTCAATTTCGTAACACAACCGAAAAAACAAAGCTAGGCATTTTTTTTTAAGATAGTTGAGCTGACAAAAATACTACGAACTCAACAAAGATCCCGCCAGCACCAGCACCAGCACCAGCACCAGCACCAGCACCAGCACCAGCACCAGCACCAGCACCAGCACCAGCACCTGCTTTATGAATTCTGTTGTCCTGTGCATGTTTACTCTAAGAGGCCGAGATACTTTCAGGGATAAAGGTCTGTTCTATAATTCCAAAACATCATAATGGTGGCGATAAATCCTCTTACACTAAGAATGAGAAAACTTAGTTCCTCTTGGTTTCTCAACTGTGCCTTGTGTTTTGATCCATAAGGAAGAGGTATTGTCCCTTACCAGTTTCCTGTATGCTTTCTTGGGGGCAACGCTGTACCTGGAAACACCTGTGAACTGGCTTTGGGTCTAATGGCCACTCAGTGGGAATTGTAGCTTTTCCATTTCTTCTAATACATTTTGCTCACCAGTCAAAGAAACAGGCTGTTCTTTTGGATTATTATCCATGGGTTTAGGGGTAGAGGTGGAATTGTAGCTGAAGTTTTCCTGTGTCCTGCCGTCCGGTGGTTGGGACAAATCTCTCCTACTCACATCCCCCAAGTAAACACACAGAAGCTTCTATTAATTAAAACTGCTCGGCCATTAGCTCAGGCTTACTACTGACTAGCTCTTACACTTAAACTCAGCCCATTTTTGTTAATCTATATGTTGCCACATGTTCCGTGGCTTTACCTGTGTGCTGTTACATGCTGCTCCCTGGATGGTGGGCTGGCGTCTACTGACTCAGCCTTCCTCTTCCCAGAATTCTCCTTGTTTCTTATCCGGCCTATACTTCCTGTCTGGCTACTGGCCAATCAGCGTTTTATTTATCAACCAAATCAGAGCAACACACATTCATAGCATATAGAGCAATATCACCCATCAGTGGAATGATGTGGATTTGAGTGACAGCTATGCTGGTTTATGATGCTTTCATCTTTATTATGGTATTAGGTGCTTTATTGAGCTCCATGCTACTGGTGAGATACTCTTGCTTTAAAAAGATTTTGTTATAATAGCCATTGTGGAATTATGGCTTGCAATTTGAAGCTGATTAATGCTCACATAGAAATCTTTAGCTAGGCATAAGACAATCCTTTGCCACACTTTAAAGGAAGATGTTTATGAACACATATAAAATTACCTCTCTTACAGCAATACTTAAGAGAATGTACTGTTTTGACAGTATATGTATCTTTTCTGTTTAATATGGCAGCCACTAGCTACGTGTGGATATTGAGTACTTGTAAAGTATGGGTAAGAAATGCACATTTAAATTTATTTTATTTGAATATATTAAATTTAAACAGCTACATTTAGAGAATGGCTACCATACAGGATAGGGCAAATTTAAAAACATAATGAAAAGTCACTTTAACTCTCCAAATCTCATTTTCTCCATGTGCTAAACGTTTGAATTAGGCCACTGAGTTTCTCAATTTTAGTTGTATAGTGAAATCACTCTGGGATCGTTGGAAAACACTGATACTTAGGCCCATCATCCCAATAGTATTTACTTGGTTTGCAGCCTTGGCACTGATATTTTTATTACTTATTGATTTATTTTGTATGTGTGGAGATAGGTATATACATGCTACAGACTTTGTAGGGGAGACAGAGGACAACTTCTGGGAATTGAGTCTCTCCTTGTACCATGCGGCTCCTGAAGACCAAACTCAAGTTGTCAGGCCTGATGAGGACCTTTTCCTGATGAGCCACCTTGCCAATCTGAAATAGATATATTTTTAAGGCTACAGATAATAGTACAATCAAGGTTGGGATATTACTGAACTAAATTCTTTCTAAGCTTTCTCCTAGTTCTATATTCCCTTGTGAATTATACTAAATTTAAATTAAATAAGGTACTTGTTACTTAATTTTGTTGTAACAGAAAATTACATGTGGGTAAAAAAAAAAATTATAGAAGTTCCCTAAAATATACTTGAAATAATTATTTGGAAGCATTATACCAGGTTGAATTGATATATTTCCCCCTTGGAGTTTTTCCATGTTGTTATAAATCACGAGTTTAAGCTGGAAACAAGGGAAATGCTGTGTGTGTGTATACTTGTTTTGGAATCTGATTACAGCCTTGTATCAAAGTTTGGCCATCTGCCCACGGACCTGCATGGGGTGACCTCACTGAGTAACCCAAGCTGTAAGTTTGTGGAGCTCTCAGGGGAAGGTCTTTGGACAGCCCATTTGGAGCAACACACTATTGCTGAGTTTGTATCTTCCCAGGATTAGAAAAACAAAGTTTTTGGCCAAGGCATTTTGTTTCAAAGCTACCACAGAAATGGTTCCAGGGAGTATTAGAACACATGTTCCTAGGACTTCTAGGGTCTCAAACAAATGTTCATTTCTTTTAGGTATGAATGACATAGTGCAGAATGAAATTGTTTTGTTTTTTAAAGTATATTTGATTTTTAGAAGTTAGTTTGATTAATTACAGGGTGTATAGTTGTTTTTTGTTTTTTTGTTTTTGTTTTTTGTGGACCTCGACTACTTGTACTATTTCCATGGGAGAACAAAGAATTATGCATCCAAAATATTGGGAGATCATAAAGAAGGTATTGTAGGCTATCATTTTACATGTTGATTTAATTCCCCTCACACAGAGAGTCATAACTCAATGCCACGCTTCTTGGTACATATTATGAGAGAGATGATTTCACAAATGAGTACATTTCACCTAGAAAATGATGATGTCAGTTCACAAGAAGAAATGAAGAGTCTGCTGTGTGACTTTTACTGGAGAGATATAAAGAAGGCATAGTTACCTGAAATAGTGTACCAAAAAGCCAGAGAAGTGATTCCATCAAGGTCCAACTTAGAGAACCAATGAATTTATTGAGGTTATTTACAGATGTATGGGTGACTCAGACAGCTGCATCACTGAATGGTCCCACCCTAACATGGGTGATGACCCACAGATTTCATCCATGAGTCCTAGCTCCCAAGTCGACTTTCCACCTCTTATAAATACCAGCCATGCCCCTCCCCCATGCAGCCCAAGACTATATGCAGGTAGTGGCCAGGATGGGGTGCTCTTAGATTGGAGTGGGGTTCTGGTGATGGCCTCTTCCTTTTCTGAGGGTCTGTAAACAGTCCCACTGCGGGTACTATAACCTAGCTTACTGTATCACTTTGTTCATCTTGTTGCTATGACTTCAAACTCTGTAACAGCCAGTGTGACTAGCCAGGAGGAAAAAAGCCCCTAACTCACACAAATCACTTCCAAGAAGGCTACAGATAGAAAAGTGAAAGGTAGAACTTTTAGACCAGTTCTTGGATGGAAAATATTGGCTTTCTCTTAGGTCGTAGAAATAAGATAAAAACACAAATGGGAAAGCCTAAAGTTTATCTACACAAAACTAAGAACTTTTATGCATTAAAATAGCAAAAGTAAAGAGAAAATATATCCCAAACCATATTTAATAAAAAAAATGAGGACTCTTACAAAACAATAATAAGACCAAAAAATAAAAAGTGAAAAAAATAAAAACCCAGGCACTGATAAACAGCTTTTCACAGAAGATATCATATTTGTCTCCAAGCATGTAAAAAAGAGGCCCAGCTTCTCTAGTAATCAGGCAAATAAAATTTAAAAATAATTTAACATTTCAAACTCAAAAGGTTATCAGAATGTATAAAAACCAGTGCAATGCATTGGCAAGAAAGTGGACAAAAGGAAACACCCAAACACTGTTAATGGGAGTGCAATTGGCATAACCACTTTAGAAGGCAAATTGACAATATACAGGAAAGCTGGAGATGTATGTAACCTATAGCCTAGCCATATTATTTTAGCATGTATCCTAGGTAAGGCTTTGTATGTGCTTGAAAGTTGATATTTATCTAAGCAGCCATTGAATTGTTCCTTCTAAAAACAAAATATTGAAAATCATACAGCAGTCAATTGGAAAAATGGTAGGCAAGCTGTGGCATTGTCTTACAGATTAGTGAATTGTGTCTCAATATAGCCATGAGCGAAAAGTGAACTAGGGTGATAAGCACTGTGGTTTTTATGTCAACCTTAAGATGAGCAATGGAGATAGTGATACCACTATCTACAGGGGCTTCGCTTTTGAAGATAAGGCAGGATGTTCCTGGTTATGTTAGCTTTGGAAAAGGAACGTGGGATTGGGTACACAGAGTTTTCAGTTAATTTGAAATGATTTCTCAAGCAGGGTGACTCCACAGGTGATCATTACACAGAGAGTTTGGATGCTCAAAATGTTTTGTCAAGAAGCAAAAGGCAGTACACTGACTAGTCCCCAAAGAGTACCTAATGATATGATCTCAGAGATTAAGGACAGGAAACCGCAAAGTCCCAACTTCAGGAACTCCATAAACTTTACTAGACAATATAACATAGTTACTGAGTTTTCACGAATGGTGGCTACGAGTCCCCATTCCAAACTCAGCTGCACAGGAAACTTTAATAAAGACCCACATCTTTTCTAAGTCCCATTCTGGCTCCAGTCCATGGTGAGGAAGGATGAGGACATTTTGGGATCTGTGTGTCCTGGAAACCCCATCTGGCTCCACTCTCTGCATTGACCTGGTGTTGCTGATCCCTTAAAATGTGCCATTCCACCTGGATGGCTTTCCACATGCTTTCCCTGCTGTCCTGTGGCTCAAATCCTTCTGTGGCAACATGAGCTTGCCCTATACTGGCCAGGCAGAGGTGGGGCAGGAAGCATCAGTTGCTATTTCAAAAACATTACTTTCTTATGAATGTCTCTTCCCTATGGTGGTTTGAAACTAGACAGGAAATGGACATATAAAAGGTGGGCGGGCAGTGCAGAGGTAGGGGAGGGGTAGCTGCTTAGGTACATCTGACCAGAGTCAGAGTTACCTGACCAATCATTTTAAAAAGCACTTACTTACTTCATTTATATATATTTGAGACAGGGACTTACTAGCTGGGACTTATTGGCTGGGAACTCACTATATAGACCAGGCTAACCTTCAACTCACAGAGAATTTGCCTATGAGTCTCTGTTGCAGAATACTGGGATTAAAGGTGTTGTGTATCACTGTGCCAGGCCATAATAAAACACTTACTTTAAAAAGAAAGAGACCCCCCCCCCAAAAAAAAGAAAAAGAAAAAGAAAAGCCGGGCGGTGGTGGCGCACGCCTTTAATCCCAGCACTCGGGAGGCAGAGCCAGGCGGATCTCTGTGAGTTCGAGGACAGCCTGGTCTCCAAAGCGAGTTCCAGGAAAGGCGCAGAGTTACACAGAGAAACCCTGTCTCGAAAAACCAAAAAAAAAAAAAAAAAAAAAAAAAAAAAAAAAAAAAAAAGAAAGAGACCCTCTTCTTGAGAGAATGAGAAGATTGAACATTGAAGGGCTGCCTGGGTCAATCCAGACAACTCAATGGGATCAAGTCTTCAGATAAAAAGTATGAGGGCTGCGGATATAAGCACAGTTGCCTAGCATGGGTGAGGACCTAGATTCAGTCCTCAATGGAAGAGGGGAGTAGGGAAGGAAAGGAAAGGGGGAAGAAGAGAGGACTGATTTAAAAAATTGTATTTCAAGGATTGGCAAGATGGCTCGGTGGGTAGAAGAAGATGAAGGCACTTGTCACCAGTGATCTGAGTTTATCTGGGTTTACCCGGACCCACGTGGTGGAATGAGAGAATGGACTTTTATGTCATGTGCATATGTCTCTCACATGTGTGAGAAGACTCATACTTGCTCCCACACACAATAGATACAAATAAACGTAAATTCTAAAAACTGTAAAATTTCAAAAACTTTGTTGCTATCAGGCGATATATGTGAGCTAAACAATAAATGTTTTGGGAAGTCAAGGTTAGGCTTGTAACTACTTCCACTGAAGATGGAATCCAGACCTCACGCATACTAGGCAAGCTTTCTACCACTGAGCTGTATCTCCAGGCCTCTTTTTACTTTTTACTTTAAGATTGGCTCTCATTAAGTTGTCTAGAATTTAGAAGTCCCCATTCAGTCAGGGTAAGAGGTGGCATCTCTGTGCACAGACCTACACAACAATGAGTAGTCTCTGAGGTCTAGACAGTTCTATTTCTTATTAAATCTCAACGTGGCTATTCCAGAGGAACACCTAACTCAAAGGGCAGAACCAAGTTTGCCTTGAAAGAGTCTGGGATGTGTTCAGGAAAACCATTGATACTGCTGATCCTTTCTAAGTCCTGATAGCTTCAAATTTTATGACAGAGACTGATTTAGTTTCTGTCGTTTTGGTTTTCCTAGACAGAGTGTGATGACTAGTTTTGGTGGTCAACTTGACTAAATCTGGAATGAACTACAATCCGGAAATGGAGGGCACACTTGTGATCTGGATCTTGAGGCTGGATGACACACACCTTTAATACAGATCTTGAGGTAGGAAAGCACACCTTTAATTTGGGCCATACCTTTTGCTGGAAGTCTATATAAGGACGTGGAAGAAAGAAGGGTTCCTTTTTCATCTGCTTCCCCTCACCTTGTCAGCACATCCATTCCTTCACTGGTATAGGAGCCTACTTCTTCAGGATTCCAGCATATACAGAAGATCTACTGAGACACAAGGCTGGGTAGCCCTGTGGGACTGAGCAACTACTAGATTCTTGAACTTTCCATTCACGGGTAGTCATTATTGGACTGCAGCCTGTAAGTCATTCCAATAAATTTTCTATCTATCTATCTATCTACCTATCTATCTATCTATCTATCTATCTATCTATCTATCTATCTATCCATCCATCCATCCAGCCAGCCAGCCAGCCAGCCAGCCAGCCAGCCATCATACCCTGTCTCGAAGATAGATAGATAGATAGATAGATAGATAGATAGATAGATAGATAGAGATTCATTCCATAAGTTCTGTGACTCTAGAGAATCCTATTACACAGGGTTTCTCTGTGTGGTCCTGGCTACCCCAGAACTTGCTTTGTAGACCAAGGTGGCCTCGAACTCAGAGTGCTGCCTCTGCCTCCTGAGTGCTGAGACTAAAGGTCTCACTCCCAGATTGAGACTAATGTTTTAAAATTCATGATTAGAGAGGGATCTTTGAAGACAAGTGTCTGGAGTCAGGGTAACCGTGACTGAACCATTTTTCTCAGCAGCCAAAGCTTCAGCAGCTAATGTCTCTAGACCAGCAGCTCTTGGGAAACTGGTGACATTAGAATTCTTCTGCTCTACCTCAGACCACCTGAACTAGAAACTCTCAAGGGAAGGCCCTGAATTTAAGATCCTCTATACCAAACAGGACAGTGAAACAAGTGACTTAGAATTGCTTAAACACCAGGTCCAAATTCACTGGGTCAAGTTGATAGATAAGTCAGGGAAGGTTAGGGCTCCAGGAGAAGGCAGAGAAAGCATGTTACTTGTATCAAATGATGATCAATGGGGACCAGGCAAGCTATGGATGGTTTGAATATGATTTGCCCCCTCTCAGTCTCAGGTTGAAATCTAATCCCTATCATGACATATTAAAAGGTGGGACTAAATGGGGGCCAGAGTTTGGTTCCTAGTGTCCATGTTGGTTTTCTCACAATTGCCTGTAACTGTAGCTCTAGGGTATCCAACAGGCTCTTCTGGACTCTATGAGCAGTTACAGACGCTCCCACATATGTGCACATAATTAAAAAGAAACAACTAAATACATGAATAAAAAAGAAGTGACTGGGTTTCTGCCCTCATGAATGGATTAATCCATTCATACAATTAGTAAATTGATGAATCTACAAGTTAATACATTATCTTGGTAGTGAGTCTGATACAAAAGCCTGTATAATGAAGTCTTTCACATTTCCTGTGTCTCCACACAATGCCCACACTGTTGTAGGTCTTACTCAGTAAGAATGTCATCACCATGGCCAGGGAGATGGCTCAGCAGGTAAAGGAGCTTGCTGCTAAGCCTGTTAACCTGGGGTTCAAACCCCAGAACTACCACACAAGGGTAGAATTGACTTCCACAAGTTATCCTCTGATCTCCACACATGTGCTGTGGTGCACCCACCCCATGAGTAATAAATAAATGAATCTAAAAGAAAATTCAAAAGAATGCCATCACCAGGCACAATCCCTCAAGACTGGATGTGAAATAGGAAATAACTTACCCAGTCAGTGGTACTGAATACAGCAACAGAAAAATGGACCAAGACTATGTGGAAAATGCACCTGATCTCCTTGGCTCTTCATTGCAACAGTGAGCAGTGGGTCGTTGTTGCCAAGCAACAAAGTACTGACAAACTATTGTGGGGCAGGTATGTGAGAAAGGATGAACAAGCCCCAAGAGTCTGCAGGAATAACAAGCAAGGAATCGTTGCAGCTCACTGGATGCCATTGGATGTATTAGATCCCGAGGAGAGCACATGAAGGGTGGAGATGGGAGTGGCAGGGGAAATGTTGAGAGCCAGGACGCAAGTAAGGAGTTCAGGAAAGGGGCAGAGTTGAGCACAGTGCCCATTAGGCTTTTATTACTGTTAAAGCTGGTAAGAGGCATAAAATTGTGGGGTTCTAAAACACAGCAGGAATCTGAGGACAGGAATTCTGCCAGTGGCACCTTCCAAGTCCCCCTGCCATTTGTCTACCTACAAAGCAAGCCTGGGGCCAGAAGGGGATGGTTTGCACTTTTAAACCAAGTCAGTACTTTGCCAGATACCTTGGACTATTCTGGAAAGAAATTTGTATGGTATGTGTGTGTGTGTGGTACAAGGTCATATGTAGGTGGTTGTTTTTTTTTTTTTTTTGGTTTTTTGAGACAGGGTTTCTCTGTGTAGCTTTGCGCCTTTCCTGGGACTCACTTGGTAGCCCAGGCTGGCCTCGAACTCACAGAGATCCGCCTGGCTCTGCCTCCCGAGTGCTGGGATTAAAGGCGTGCGCCACCACCGCCCGGCCTTTTTTTTTTTTTTTTTTTTTTTTTTTTTTTTTTTTTTTTTTGTAGGTGGTTGTTTTACTCCTTGGCTCTTTGGGGGGCCTGCCACCCACCTCCCAAATAAATCATACGGAGGCTTATTCTTTCTTACGAATGTCCGGTCCTAGCTTGGCTTTTTTCTTGTCAGCTTTTCTTAAATTATCCCATCTACCTTTGGCCTCTGGGCCTTTACCTTTCTCTATTTCTGTTTATCTTTCTTTACTTCTTACTCCATGTCTTGCTGTATAGCTGGGTGGCTGGCCCCTGATGTCCTCTTCTTCTTTTCTTGCTCCTCAATCGTCTCTTCCCAGAGTTCTCCTATTTATTCTCTCTGCCTCCGCCCCGCCTATCCTTCCTCCTGCCTTGCTATTATTGGCTGTTCATCTCTTTATTAGACCAATTCAGGTGTTTTAGACAGGCAAAGCAACACAGCTTCACAGAGTTAAACAAATGCAACGTAAAAGAATGCAACACATCTTTGCATCATTAAACAAATGTTCCACAGCATCAACAATGTACCACATCTTAAAATAATATTCTACAGCGGTCATCTGTGGGTACACATAGATGTGAGGGGGGTTGTGAGGGGCGTGGAGGCTGGAGGTTGTTAGCCTCCACTTTTCTTTCTTTCCCTTCTTTGAGACAGGGCCTGTCACTGAGTATGTATCTCACTGATTGGCTAAACTGGTTAGTTAGGGAGCTTCAGGGATGCTCCTGGCTCCATCTCCCCAGCGATGGGATTATAGGTGTGCTCCACTGTGATCAGCCTCTTATGTGGTCCTGGGGATTCAAACTCAGGTCCTTAGACTTGCGTGGTAAGCACTGTTGCAAATGAACCTCTGAAAAGAAATATTTCAACTGTCATATATATATATATATATATATATATATATATGAATAAGAATATATATATATATACTTATTACTAAATTGTTGGTTTTTCATTCTATATGTAGGGATATTTTCTTTATAGATTTCATTATGTACAGTAGAATGCCATTCCACAGGTTAACCATGGTGGTACATATCTGTAATCTCAGCACTTGGAGTGGAGGTATGAGTTCAAGGCCAGCCTCTGCTAGATAGTGAGTTGGAGGGCATCCTAGGCTATGTGAGACCCTGTTGTAAAAGCCACCACCACCATCACAAGAGAATACATCATCTTGGGACTAATACATAATCCAGTTGACTGTCAGGCACTCAATACTTTTATGGAACTGCCTTAAATGTTACAGCTGCTCATACAGACTGAGAATAGTGTTTCCACAAATGAGTAAAATTTAAACCAAACAACAAGACATATGCTGCAATTGCATCATCAGTTTATGTGGCAATCGAATGTAATGGGAATTTCAGTGAACATGAGTGCTCTACATACAGAAATGTTTACCACTCCCTTACTCGCCTCCCCTCTGCCTAGACAATTATAAACAGGTTTTTCAGCAACGTAAATATTCTTGGAACATTAAAGTTCCTGCAGGGTTATTCTCTGGCATTTGGGTTATCTCTTTCACAGCAAGCTGACAAGCATCCCTGGCCCTTAATCTGTAGCGATAACACCTGCGCTGCTACCACAACCTGTTCACCATGTCCCAGCGAGGGGCTGTGGATCAAAAAACCAGAGACAAAAGACAGCGGATCACTCGGCTCAGCAGAATGCGGAATGCCATTTATTGAAGAGGGAGGAAACCTTAAATACAGGCTTACAGCACAATGGGAGAACCCCGGAGGGCAGAAGTTCGCTACCAAATGTTCTACATTCTTGCATCTATGCTGTTAATGCCCATTATGCAGGATACACAGACAAGGAACTTCCCTTAAGCATTCAGGAGGGTGGAACCCGGCAGGGAATCAGCATAGGGGGGATATCAAGGTCAAGGTCAGCAAGCAAGGCAGCAGCAACCCAAACGGGGGCCAGGGCCCTACATTAATCTTCGATTCAGGATCCACCCCTAACTCCCCCCAACCCCCCATTTCCAAGGTGCCTTCCAGAAGACAGAACCACCCTCCCCACACGCCCTGAGCTGAGCACCACTGTTCTTGAATCTAGGTAGATTTCCCTTTGTCTTTTGTCAAACCTGGCTTGCCTGGCGGCCAGAATAGGAAACAGCTGACACTCATTTAGCACAAACGTCTTTGACTGACAATTGTATCTCTGTTTTCCTTTCCGGGATGATTTACCTGTTGTTACAGTAAGTGGCTGGCGTCAGAGAGAAAATTGTGGGGTTCTAAAATACAGCGGGAATTTTGATGACGGAAATTCTGCCAGCAGCGCCTCCCAAGTTCTCCTGGGTTTACCTACAGAGTAAACATATAGGGCCAGAAGGAGGTGTTTTACACCTTTAAACCAAGAGTGCTGGTGGAGGGCTGACCGTTTGAGCAGCAGCAGCAAGTACCTAGTTCTCGGAAGAAGGCAGGAACCTTAAGCTAAGTCACCTGAGCTGGATTGAGGAAAGCGAGACTCTCTCTCTCTCTCTTTTTTTTTTTTTTTTTTTTTTTTTTGGTTTTTCAAGACAGTGTTTCTCTGTGTAGCTTTGCGCCTTTCCTGGAACTCGCTTTGTAGACCAGGCTAGCCTCGAACTCACAGAGACTCTTAACTGCCCTCAGAGAGATGCTCATGGAGGGTCTTGAGGACATAGCAAATCCAATGAGCATATGCAAGAAGGGAGCATTACTTACAAAAGTGTGAGCAAGGAGCGGGGAACCCCATAGCTAGTGGGGACCTCCGAGGGCAGGTGCAGCCCCTATGTCTGAAGGGACAGAGACAGAAGTTTCAGAGACCTGAAAGGCAATGCTCCTTCAGGGCAGGGACCCTTGGAGGGCTCCCCGCGTGGAGGAGTGGGGTCAGTCTGAGCTGGCCCTCCACAAGGGAACTGAAGAGTCTTCCATTCTCTGCTCGCTCCTGGGGAGGAGAAACACAATGGTGTCAGAGGGCAAAGCAGCTGTGCTGTAGCAAAGAGTGAGAAGCCAAGAGCGACCACAGAGGGCAAACAGCCAGCTATTTGGTGGGCTGGACATTTTCTAGCTTCTTTTTTTTTTTTTTTTTTTTTTTTATCAAACTATTAGACTCATGAAAGATAAACACATTCATCTACCTCTGAGATCAATCGCGCACGCGCGCGCAAGCATGCATGTGTGCTTATAGAGGCCAGAGATCATCCTCAAGTATCATTCCTTAGGGTTAATTTTTGAGACGGGAATCTCTCTTTGGGGTCTCGGGCTCCCCGATTTGGCTAGACTGGCTAGCCAGCTAGCTCTAGGGCTCCACCTGTTTCCACAGGGGTGGGATTCTAAGCGCCTGCCACCATGGTCAGCTTTGTTCTCGGGTGCTGGAGATCAAACTCGCGTCTTCCGGCTTACGCTGCAGCACTTCGTTAAGTGCGCTCTCTCCCCAGCCCTACAACTTGCTTGGCAAAGTGAAATGGAACAGGTTGTGCTTGCGACCTCAGGATAAGAAGATCAGAAATGGAGCTGTTAGGAAATAGTTCTAGGAAATTATTTAGTCTCAAGCTCCTCCTAATACTCGCTTCTTAGTAACTGATGGCAACCAGCTGCAGAAGAAGGAGCACAGACTTTGGAGCCAGACCTGGTTGAAATTGGTTCTGCAGGGCAAGGAGGGTGGAAACTTGGCCCAACTGCAGAAAAGGGGTTGATGAAGCCAGCCTTACATTGTTACGAAGACTAATGGGAATGCAAGCAAGAAATGGCAGACATTTAAAATACCCATGCACTGTAGGTGTCTGGCTAATGTTAAACTAGGGTTCTCAGACCGGCCACATCAGCATTTCCTATGAACCTGTAAAGGAATGCAAATCCCTGAGGGGTGGGGCCCAGCACTGGACATGTTCAACCTACACCTTCTGTGATCTTCTGGAAAACAGAGAGATTACGGTTGATTTTCCCGCTCCCAATTCTGTGTGTGCAGAAGAGAGAGAGGCACACCATTGTCCTTTCTCAGTCCTTGTTCTGACTTGTCATTACTTTTGTAGATCCCTCCTAATCACACCAAAGTACTTTATGTTTTGCTGTCTGTGTGATAAACTCTGGAGGAGGCAATAATAATAATAATAATAATAATCGTCTTGCACGTCCTTATTTAGGTGGCTAATTCCAATTCTGAGGTCAAGTATTGACACTCTTTGTGTCCGGTCTAAGCCTCCTCCAATTAGCCTTTTCAATACCAAAAAGTGAAGATTTTTACTTCTCTGCTTCTTTTTGCATTCTTTCAGCTACTTTTCAACGGGCTCTGGGAAGAGAGACATTTTACCCTGTGATACCCTCCAAAATTATCCCCCAGTAATCTCAACCTCAGGTAGTCACACCCTCTCCATTTTTATGAGTTCATCTGTATGACTGATACAATATTGTAGATGTAACAGTATGTAACTTCTGAGCTCAGATTATGAAGATGTGTTCTCTCTCTCTCTCTCTCTCTCTCTCTCTCTCTCTCTCTCTCCCTCTCTCTCTCATTACTGTGTTTGTTCATCCCTATAGGGAAGTCATTTTGCCAACAGCCCTATGAATAAGACTAGATATGGACCCTTCAGCCCCACTCAGCCTTGGCTTGTAGTTGACTGAAGCCTCATACGAGACCCTGAGCCCAAAAATCTCAACCGAGCTATTCCTGGATTCCTGGTTCTCTGGAATCCTGTGAGATAATAAGTGTTTATTATTTTAGCATACTAGATTTGGGGGTGATTTGTAATATTGCAATAGACAACCATAGTGAGTATCCAGAATGTAGGCATGGATTTGGAACTAGGCAAAGGAGGCAGCTGGAAAGAATTTAAGGACCATAGTCATGTTCTGGTTGAGGTTTAAAATAAAGTGAGAAAAATTGTGTTGAAAACAGGTCTTTGAGTCCTATGAGGTAGAGCCAGAAATCTTAAAAACAGTGTTGTGTGTAGTGATGTGCAAAACAGAGCATGTAAATAAAGAAGTGGATGATCCAGCTAAGGAAATTTCAAGACAGCCTGTTGAAGGAACCATCTGGCTCCCCTTAGCCCTTTGTAAGATGCAAGGGGAGAGACATAAGCTAAGGGGAGACTTGCTAACTAGAGAGGAGCTAGGATTTGAAGAGCCCCAGCCTCTAGAGAGAGCGAACAATTTTAAAACTTAAGAAATTCCTTAAAAGCAAGGGTCAAATCCAGGGCACTGTCATGGAAACATGACCCAAAGTTGAAGCTGAGGGCATGACTATAAATTCTTTGCTATGATTTCAAAACCATCAAAAGTAAAGCCTAAGAAGTACCATATCAGACACACAAAAGACTACTGTATTAGTCAGCTTTTTATCACTACAGAGAAACAGTCAAGGCAGCTAACTTATAAAAAGAAAATGATATATTTAGCATACAGTTTTGAAGGCTCAAATTCCAAATAGGGTAGGGAGGGCAGGCTCAGTAAGGCTCATTGACTGCCTCATTTCGTGGTGGATGGCAGTGGAGGGAGTGTGTTAGAAGCAGATCAATGATTGGATGTCCAGAGAATGAAAACAAGGATGCCTCCAATGACCTGAAGATCTCTCAGTAGTCCCCACCTCATAAAGTTTCTATTACCTCCTGATAGTGCCACCTGCCACCCTGGGGACGAAGCCTTTAATATGTGAACCTTTGTGGGGGAATCACCATTTAAACCAAGGAGCCCTTCAAAGTTTTTAAGGCTATGATTTATAGATCCTCTCAAAATAGGCTTTCTAAGAAGCTTAAGAACATTGTCCTTGTTGTTGGTTTTTTGTTTTGTTTTTGTTTTCTCTTTTGGGGGCCTGCTACCCAGCTCCCAAATAAATCACCCATGGAGGCTTCTTCTTAATTATAAATGCTCATCCTTAGCTTGGTTGTTGCTAGCCATCTTTTCTTAGCTTAAATTATCCCTGTCTACCTTTTGCCTCTGGGCCTTTCCTGTTCTCTTACTTTTATAAATCTTACTTTCACTCTTACTCCATGGCTGGCTGTGTCGCTGGGCTGCTGGCCCCTGGTGTCCTCTTCTTTCTCTGGCTGCTCCTTCTTCTCCCTCCTATTTATTCTCTCTGCCTGCCAGCCCTGCCTATCCTTTCTCCTGCCTCGCTATTGGCTGACCAGCTCTTTTTTAGACCATCAGGTGTTTTAGACAGGCATAGTAACACAGCTTCACAGAGTTAAAGAAATGCAACATAAACAAAAGTAACACACCTTAAAATAATATTTCCCAACAGCCTTTCACACACCAAAAAAAAAAAAAAAATCCCTGAAAAAGGGATTAAATATCTTGCAGACATATTTGTGTGACTTTTCTCTAACGGAGCCCCCAATAAAACTCACAGGAGATTCATAAAAGTTTTAAAAAAAGTTTTAAATTTAAAAAAAATTAAGCCGGGCGGTGGTGGCGCACGCCTTTAATCCCAGCACTCGGGAGGCAGAGCCAGGCGGATCTCTGTGAGTTCGAGGCCAGCCTGGGCTACCAAGTGAGTCCCAGGAAAGGCGCAAAAAAAAGCTACACAGAGAAACCCTGTCTCGAAAAACCAAAAAAAAAAAATTAAAAATCAGCAGATATCTTTCTAATAAGAACTCAAAGGGATAGAGACAGTCAAGGGGCCTTTGTACCCACCCTGTCCCTATTATACCAAAAGCTGAGAAAAAAAAATCCATGTCCATATACTAAATTTCAAAAAAAAGGAAGGCTAACTCAGAAGGTATAGTCAAGAGGTATGGGATGATCCCAGAATAGGACTGAGCCTGAAGGTCATTCAACATATCTTGGTTGGACCTGAGAGGTGCTCCACGGACTTCTGTGTGCCTCCCGTTTATCTCCTTTAGAATACTAATACATGGGATGTTTATCCTGTTCCTGCTATGATAGTGCATGGTAGTTGTGTGTATGTTTCTTTTTCTGGTTATGTTGTTGCGGGGTTTTTTGTTTTTTTGTTTTTGATTAATGGAAACAGTTCTTATGATGGTTCATTTGGGGTGTCTATCTAACAGTACCCAGAATCGCCTAGTGACAAACCTGTGGGCGTATCTCTGAAGGGGTTTCTAGATTGGGTTGATGGAGGGAGGAATACATACCCTAAATGTGGGTGGTACCATTCCATGGACTAGGGTTCTAGACTAAATACAAATGGGAAGTGGAGCCGAGCATCAGCATTCATTGCCCTCTGACCCTGCCTCACACACTGTTGCCATATCTCCCCACCATGATGAATCAAAGTAAGTCATTTTTTTTTCTTAAGTTGATTCTGTCAGGTATTTTCCCCCAGCAATGAGAAAAATGACTAATACAGGAACTGTGTCTGAAGAATCGTGTATGTAACTGGATGTAATTAAAACGCTAAGACCCTGATTCTTGAGCTGATGCTGTTATAAATGGGACTTTCAGCAGTGTTAGAGGGGAGTGAATGCATTTTATATGTGGGAGAGACATGGCTCCTAAGGGTCCCGAGGGCAGACTCTGACAGCCAGTCTGTAACACATCCTTCTCCTGGTACTTACACACTTACGTTGTCCCCTCCCACACCGTACTCATCTACATTAAAGTAAGACAGGAAGAGATGCTGTATCATTTCCAAGACACCAGAGTTTCCATCCCACTCTAGTCGCTCTGTCCAGAGCCATGTGACCAGGTTTGGGAGCAGATTCTTCATCCCCTGCCCACTCTTCAGATGGCTTCGGCCTCAAGTGACAGCTTAACAATAATCCCGTGAGTCACCAGCATCTACCTAAGCCTCTCATGGATTCCTGACCCTAAAGACTATGTGAGATAATGGTTGTTTAAAGCTCTTAAATTCGGGAGTAAGTTTTTAATGCAACCACAGACAATTAATGCATGCTTCAAATGCATTGAGAGTATTTATACCACACACTACACAAAGTTGTTTGGATAAATAATAGCCAGTGTCCGTGTTTCTGGAACACATCCTCGAGGGAGTCTTCTTTTCCCCTTTGGGGTTATCTTTCTGCTAGAAATACAGCTTAAGTCCAGCAACTTTCCAAATAGGTAATATTCACACTCCTCTTTATTTTAGACCATTTGATCTAAGCAAATAAACTTGAAAATTTTCTTGGCTCTAACTTAGAAACAATCCCAGTTAAGTGTCATATAAAACTTTTAAATTGGGCTGGCTTTAGGAACGTGAATATTCTTAAACTTTACCTAAATTTTAAGTAAAAAATTTTTACTGTATTTGTTATCAATTTATTTGGAACCTAGAGAGTTAGTGGCAATTCTTTTAAAGCTTGTTTTCTTTCTTTCTTTTTTTTTTTTGTATGTGTGTATGTGAAGTTATTTTTAAGACACCCAGGATAGCTAGCTCCAGAATGTCAGAACAGCAAGTGTCATGTGTGACATCTATTTCTCTGTTTTGCTTCTCAAAGCTCCTATATCGGTTTTGACATTGTTTTCCCTCTTACTCCTGTTTTGAATGGTTGTGAAAGCCAATGGGTTCTTAAACAATCTCCTCCATTCTCCTCTAACAGTGCATGCTCACAGTGGTCATAACTAATAACCCTGTCTGTCACTCTGGTGAAGGAGCAGCCTCTCCCCTCCAATCGATTACGTGTTTCACATTCTTACTCTATCTAGGATTCAATTTCAAACCAACATCTGCTTTTTTTTTTGGAGAACAGGCTGCCCCTAAGCTTCCAGAGCCTTCCTTTCTAGAACGTGTAAGAGCTTGTTCTCTAGCTTGTGAGCAAGGCACTGAGAACTCGGGTCTGGGAGTGCTTTGTAGGAAACAATTGGAGATCTGTCTTCCCTGTTAGAACATTCCATGGGCATGCTACACTGTCTGGGAAGAAAGCTCTGCAGTCATCTGGACTTCTGCATGGATGACACACATAATGCTGTTGCTCCATCCCTTAGCGGGGCATGTCTCCATGTTTACCTCTGCTTGAAAAAAAAAATATGAATAGACTGAGGCAAGTTGACTAAAACCTAGATAACACAAAAGTCTGGCCAAGTTGATGCTTTTGTGGGAAACAATGTCCCAGAGGGTCCTAACTTCTCCAAAATGGAATCCTTTCAGGATCTTATTAAAGAACCTCTGCATCTTTGCGAAGTTAGGAAACGTGGTGTGGGCGGTGGTTTCTTCCTGCTCCAGTGTCTCGCCTCCTTTTATTTCTTTTACCGGCTTGCAGAAGCCGCTGCTCACTTTTCCTTTTTCTTCTCCCCAGATTATGTCACTGCCCTGAGCAGGACCTTCCATGGGATGTGGTACCCAGTCTCATCCTGGATTCAGTCTGGGGATCCCTTGAGCCAAGGAAGACTGAATGAGAAAGAGTGAACAACTAGAGGGCTAGTCAGCTCCTCAGCAGCCAGACAGGGGAGAGGAGACAGGAATCCCCGGAGCATCACCGAGAAACCCCAGGTCTCCTTCCCTGGGAAAAGGGAAGATCCCAAAGTGCAAATAGTTTTGGGTAGGGACTCAGACAAACCTGGAGCCAGTGTTAGATTGACAATAAAGGCCCATTAAGAAAAACGGACTTCTGGTCAAGAGACTAGCATCTTTGCCTGGATGGAGACTAATATTCTAGTTGGGCCATGTCAATCACTGGCCAAGGGATCATCTCTAGGAAGACAGGTTCATCTTAAGGCATGCTAAGGGGGCTGGTGGAATAATGTTTCCTGTAATGAAACACTGCACTTTTCTTTCCCAGAATTCCCATCTGATAGCCCAATCTTTACAAGTCAAGCCACCATGAGGTAGGTTGGTTCTGTTCACCTCTCTGAGTCAGGACTGACTTTATCTTTTTCTTTTTTTCCCCATCTCTTTCATTTAGATGAGAAACAAGACCTACATATGCTTTTCCTGGTTTGTTGGGCTTCCTTACTTTTCCCTAAACCCCCTTCCATACCATGTGGCTACATGCAGCCATGTTGTGATCTCTATACTGGTAACACAATGGAATGGCCTTCTCCTCTCCTCTCCTCTCCTCTCCTCTCCTCTCCTCTCCTCTCCTCTCCTCTCCTCTCCTCTCCTCTCCTCTCCTCTCCTCCCCTCCCCTCCCCTCCCCTTCCCTCCTCTCTTCTTCCCTCGCCTCCTGTCCTCTCCCCCTCTAGGCAGCCTCTGAGATTCACAGCTTTGCTACCCTGTGTAGATGAAATTCTAAATGGTCTTAGTAAATAAGAAACACAGAGCCAAATACAGAGTTAAAGCCTAAGAGATCAGAGCACTAGCGAAGCCCAAGACTACCTTTAGCTTACCAGTCACTGCCGTCTCTTCCCCTGAGAGAGAGACCTTCTCCTATGTGACCTATCTTTTTATTGCCTTTCTGTTCTACCTTCTCATTGGCTCTAGACCCAACCACATGATTTCCTCATCACTGCCTGTCTATATAAACCTCCAGGTCTCTATGGTTCGTACTGGGATTCAAGGTTATGGTCGCCACTTGACTGTGTCCTTGACTACGAAGAGACTCTGCCTGCCATGTGATCAGATTAAGGGCATATGCCACCACCAGCGGACTTCTGCTAAATGGCTTGCTCTTAGCTCTGATCCCCAGACAACTTTATTTATTAACATACAAATAAAATCACATTTCAGCACAAATAAAATATCACCATAACCCTGGAGTGTTCTTCTTTCAAACTCTAATAAAATTGTTGTTAACCTTCTGTTGGAATCTATTTTTAAATTCTTTTGTTACTGAAACTAACAGCCTCAAGAAGGAACCCTAATTTCTCCAGGATCATCTGGAAAATACAAAGGGATTACCCCAAATTCCAGGAAAACCTAGAAATTTTTCAGGTCTGTCTGAGATAATGACTTTCTTCAGGGCTTTCCAAGGACCAGCAGAGATGCCTCCCTCCACACACACCCTGTGTTCTGAATGTTCCTATGCACACCCAGCTCTATGTCACAAAGTATGTCTTTAACATTCTTTAAGGTTGCAACAACTCAGAAAGGTGCCCTGCATAGACCACTTACCCAGCTAGCAATGGCCCCTCCAGCCATGAGCTGAGGCAAACTCCTGCTTGGAGCTTCCATGATCAGAGAACTTTGTATCCAGGTAATGTATGCAAACTTCTCCTTTCATGCTTTTAAAATGTCCCTTCTGGACTCAATCTCCTGAACACAGTCAGTTTATGTAAATTCCCATTGAAGGAAACATTTCTGGTCTTTTGAAGACTGTCTCTCTCTACACTAAGTCAACAACCTCCAGGAAAGCTCCCATGAGGATAGATCTCTGCTTTCAGTTCAGAGCTGTGCTTTCAGACTCTCTTGAAGTTCTACTAAAATATCCACGGGACAGCCATGTTGAACACAGACCAACCGGCTCTTAGAGTCTCTGGTCAAGTTCCCTTTCCACCTGTTTTTCCAGAATAAACACTCTGCCGTGGATGGAAATTCTTTGCAAGATTTCCTTTGACCAAACTTCCGAAGCCAGAATCCATGAGGGGGCACTGGGGTGATGTGGGTGATAATGGAGGCCTTGAATGAAGCTCTAAAGTTATACATTCCTCTGAGAAGAGCTATCAGGCCATGGTTTATCACAAATTGGCAGTAGAGTGCCTGGAAAAGCCACAGCAAGTGTCATAGGACCTTGTTGCAGTTTACTAGACCAAAGCTGACTTTGCTGCTTGTAAGGGGCTCACGGATTTCCTGAACCGTCCGTAACAAACCAGGCTCATGGCTTGGGGTGGAACTGCTCGCTTGGGCTTTGCCTGCAGACGATGGGAGAGAACCAAGACAGACTTGTGTCTCTGAGGCTTGGCAGTACAGATGTGAGGGTAGGAGAGCCACAGAGTGTTAGTGTCAAAATACCTGCAGACTGGTTGGCCTGGTTCCTGTGTGACTGTCCGCCTCAACAGCAATGGGTAGACAACAGAAGCTTGTCTATGGATAATAATAGCTACTATTTATTCAGTCCTTTGCACAGGTTAGACAGCGTATTGGGTGGTTTATTGTATACAGCTTTAGAAATCCTTGAGACAGGTGGTAGTCATGTTTGTCAAAATTTAAAAAGCAAGACATTACAGAGAAATTAATTAATTGATTAATTTATAATGTGTGTTCTTTGTGTGTATGTAATATATGAACTCTGTGTGTGTGTGTGTGTGTGCATGTGTGTGTGTGCTTGTGGAGACCACAGGTGGATGTCAAACATCTTTCCTTGAAAGGCAGGATCTCTCACTGAACTTTAAGCTCATTGGCTTCATCAGCTAGACTGACTGGCCAATGAGCTTCAGGGATCCCCCAGTCTCCACCAACCCCTACCTCCACTACTGGGGTTTTAGGCGCAAGCCACACATCAGTTGTTTTTTTTTTTTAATGTGGATTCTAGTGAATCCAAACTCAGATTTTCATGCTTGTATTACAGACACTTTACCAACTGAGATATTTCCCAGCCCAACAGGGATTTTCATAGTTAGTTCTATATCAAGTTTCTAGTAAGTGGTAAAAAAAAAAAAATCCTTGACTTTGGTCCACAGTTAATTTTGCTATGACATACACATTCCTAAAAAAAATCAAGCGAACTACAAATCTTGGAATTGACAATATAGTGAACTTCATAGGGTTTATGGTAGAAGTGGAGTTGGTGTTCTAAACTTTACAGTTGGGGAATAAAAAGCCCAAGAGCAAAAGAAAAGATTAGCATAGCAGAATCTCCAACAGCAGGACAGCTGGCCTCTTACAGTCTTACATGGGGGGGGTGTTGGGGGTTGTGGAATACTTAAACTATGTAAAGATGTGTTACATTGGTTTATGCTGCATTTGTTTAATCATGTAAGAATGTGTGTTAATTATATAAAGATGTGCTACATCTAGTTCACCTTGCCTGCCTAAGGCACCTGACTTGTCTAATAAAGAGCTGAACGGCCAATAGATACGCAGGAGAAAGGATAGGTGGGACTGGTAAGCAGAAAGAATAAATAGAAGGAGAAATCTAGACTCAAAAAGAGAAGAGAAAAAGAAGGAATGAGAGAGGAAGGAGGAGAGAATGAGGGGCTCACCTGGGGCCATCAACCAGTCAGACATAGAGGCATGAAGAAAATAAGAAAAGATAAAAAAAGACATGAGGTAAAAGATAGATAAAGAAAAACATGTGAGTTTAAGTTAAAAGAGCTAGCCAGAAATGTGCCTAAGTTAGGCTGAGCATTCAAAACCAAAAATAATAAGACTCTGTGTCATGATTTGGGAGCTGGTTGGTGGCCCAGAAGAAAAAGCCTGGTACAGTGGGGCTCTAGCTCCTTGCAGTTTCTTAGGCATCCACTGTCCATAGAGAACATTTGCCTTGATGTGACTGATCTGATCCAGGGTCTGACTACACCGTCACACATCCTCAAAGCATTTGCATCCGCACTCACAGTTTCACCAGATAGTTTAATATCATGGAAAATTTGGTGACTGACTTCATGGTTTCAACAATTGCTTCTTAATTGCGTAGTTGTAAATTTCTGCTGAAGTACAAATGTATTTGTAAGCCCTTCCCTAAGTGCAGGAGAGCCTATCCAGACATCACCTCAACCGACAATGATACAATGCCCCAGGGATGGTAATTCCCATTAGAAATCATTCTGACCAATAAAATTGATGAGCTTAGACAAGCTGTGAGGGCCCACACTAGTTTAGAGGAAATGCTGGGCATACAACTTAAAACGCCATATGGAAAGCAAGCAGCCAAACTCTGAATGTGGAATTCTCTGGGATAGAATGTATTTGTGCATTCACAACACAAATTTGCAGCTCAGTCTTCACTCTCCAGTTTACCTGTCCTTGTGTGGGTCACCCCATCAAGGGGAACAAAGGCTGGTTTAGATTAGGCGACTGTTTAGAAGCCCACGTGTCTTCTATAGAGGACCAAGGGAAATTAAGTAGAGCATTTATAATAGGTAAGGACTATTTACACACACACACACACACACACACACACACACACACACACACACACACACCACAGTGTCATGATTGTACCCAACAGACAGAATTAACAGTGGATTCCTGGTTTCCTATAATACCCACTAAAAGTTAAAATTTATTATCACCCAAATGCTTTTTACACCTGCGTTTGTCTTTCAAATGGAGACTGAAATAAGGGCTGAACACAGCATTTGGTTGTCATGGCTGCTGCATCCTATAGTCTGTACCCAGTCCCATTTTCAAAATACAATTATTTATCCTTTCTGTCTCAGAGAATTCCACATTGAGTTTGACTGCTGGCTTCTTATGTGTCATTTTAAGGAGTTTTCCATTCTCAGCATTTCCACTAAACTGGTTGTGAGTGCCCAAAGCTTGTCTAAGCTCATCAGTTTTATTGGTAAGAATGATTTATAACTGGGACTTTACCATCCCTATGGCATTGTATCAAAAAGCACAATGCCAAGGCCTATCAATTTTAGTGATGTTAGGGTTGATGTACCACGAGGTGGCTCCATATAACAGTGGTAGATATTATAATGATTTACTGACTATTTGCCAGGTCTATTATCTCATTGAGATGAGCAAATGGTGACTCTCCTAAATTTCTAAGTCTGTCATTCTGCATGCGTTGGGTGGAAATGTTTGATGCTGTCCAGATTTTGAGTAAGTTGAAACATAGATTCTTTTTTTTTCAGCGAAATTAAAGCCTCTGTGGTGGTCTGAAAGAAAATGGCCCCTAAAGGGAGTAGCAAGCACTCTTAGGAGGTGTGGTCTTGTTGGAGGAAGTGTGACACAGGCTTGGAGATCTCTTTTCTCAAGCTTCACTCAGTGTGACAGTCAGTTGACTTCCTGTTGCCTCTGAGTCAAGATGTAGGGCTCTCAGCTCCAGTACCACATCTGCCTGCATGCCGCCATGATAATGGACTGAACCTCTTAAGTGATCCCTCCCAATTAAATGTTTCCTTATAAGAGTTGCCATGGTCATGGTGTCTCTTCACAGCAATAAAAAAAAACCCCTAAGACAGCCTCAATCCTTTTATCCATTTTGGTAGTAAAAAGGGGGCATGGTGGGTGACTCATGTGGGAAGTGTGAATTGTTCTGAGCATGGCTATGAACTGTTGGCTTCCTGTGTGTCTCTCTGTGATAAGCACTGATTTCTTTTCACATAGATCATCTTCACTTTGCCAATAGGTGTGTAGACTATTATTTTAAGATGTGCTACATTTGTTTTATGCTGTGGAATATTTGTTAAATGATGCAAAAATGTGTTGCATTCTTTTATGTTGCATTTGTTTAACTCTGTGAAGCTGTGTTACTGTACCTGTCTAAAACATCTGATGGTCTAATAAAGAGCTGAATGGCCAATAGCGAGGCAAGAGAAAGGATAGGAGGGGCTGGCAGGCAGAGAATAAATAGAAGGAGAAATCTGGGAGGAAAAGAAGAAAGAGCAAGAGAGCAAGGAGAAGAGGATGGTAGGGGCCAGCCACCTAGCCAGCCACGGAGTAAGAGTAAAAGTAAGATATACAGAACTAAGAAAAGGAAAAAGCCCAGAGGCAAAAGGTAGACAGGTTAAGTTAAAACAGCTGGCAAGAAACAAGCCAAGCTAAAGGTGGGCATTTATAATTAAGAATAAGCCTCCGTGTGTGATTTATTTGGGAGCTGGGTGGTGGGCTCCCCCGAAAGAGTAAAAGAATAAAACAACAACAACAAATAGGAGCCTTCTCAATTTAGGGCCAGTGTGCTTTTGATGTGCACTCTTTAGATCCTGACTCTGTTCTTGCTTTCAGACACAAAAACTTCTAGCTTGTTTTGTCAAAGTCGTGATGTAGAAGACAGAGCCACTGTTTCGTACAAAGGAGCATCTATTAGAGGAGGAGACTATAGTGGAATGTGTCCTAACTTGATCATTAAAGAGGATGTCTTAGTTACTTTTCTACTGCTGTGATACAACACCACACCAAGGCAACTTATAGAAGAAAGAGTTTATTAAGGATTTATGGTTTTAGAGGGTTGGTTAGAATCCATAACCATCATGGCAGGGAGGATGGCGGCAGGCAGGCATGGCACCAGAGCAGTAGCTGAGAACCTACATCTTCATCCACAGGCACAAAACAGAGCTAACTTGGAATGGCATGGGCTTTTGAAATCTCAAAGCCCACCTGCAGTGACATACCTCCTCTACCAAGGGCCAGACCTCCTAATCCTTCCCAGATAGTTCCACCAACTCTTGACCAAGTATTCAAACATATGAGCCTATGGGGGTCATTCTCATTCAACCAACCACAGAGGGTTTCTTTCTTGACGGAGGGCAAAATATCCATATTGAGGATACGACTATACAGTCTGGACAAGCCAGCAGTGAGTGAACTAGTATCAAGCACTGGGAACTTGCCCTTGATGTTTAAGAGTGCCCAGTCATGAAGTCTTAAACTCAGAACTAATGCTTCAAATGTGCCTTGATTTTGGATATACTAATAATTAATTTAAAAGTAAACATTTGCTCATTTTTTTGGTTGAGACTTTTAATATAATTTCCATTTTGAGGTTAACTAGTTTTATGGATATTAACTATTTTTGCTTCCTCCTTGTTTCATAAATCTGTTCATTTTATTTGTAGCATTCATTTGCAACTCTTAAATTAGCATATGAAAAGAAATCCAACTTTATTAGTAACCAAATGATATGTAAATTAAAACAAGAGGCTTTTTTTTATTATAAGTTATACAGAGACTTAAAAATTATATTATGCTTCAGGGACTTCTGAATGGCAATTTTACTTTTTAGGACGGCCCTGCTACCAAGTTTCCCAGTTTGCTTTTTCTGTTAGGTGTCTCCTTTCTCTTCCCGGCTCCATCATCAAGGCCCATCCCCGCTCCAGCCCTCCCTTTTCATCTGCCTCTCTTCTGACTGAGCTGACACAAAGTTGCTCTGCATAGAATTCGGAGTTCCACTATTTTTTTCTTGTAGAGAGCCAGGTAGTACATCTTTTAGCCTGTGCTACTAAGCCTCAAAACATGATATTGCAAAGGCATGTGTAAGTCATTTAAAATGTAGCAATTAGAAAAGTTGAAACCTGGGGCTAACGAGCTGTCTCAGTAATTAAGAGAGCGTATTACTTTTTTTTCTAGTCTGATACAAGGTTTCTCTCTGTAACAGTCCTGGCTGTCCCGGAACTCGCTCTGTAAACCAGGCCTGGAACTCACAGAGATCCACCTGCCTCTGCCTCCCGAGGGCTAGGATTAAAGGTGTGTGCCACCACCAGCTGGCTAAGAATATATTACTCTTGTGTGTTCCCAGCAGACACACCACCGAGTTCAACCTGTAACTCTATCTCCAGGGGATACACCACCTCTGGCCTCCAATAGTACTCATATGTACACGCACACATACACACATGCAAGGAATTAAAAATAACAAAAGTAAATCTTAAAAAAAGAGAACAGTTAAAACCATTTAGCTTATGAGACTGTTTTAGAAACAGTTACCTGCCACACTTGGTCCATAGGCCACAGTTTGTCATTCTGTGGCTTAGATTCTGCCACCGTGAAGAGCTGGTGCCACAGGGCTGGCAGATTACATGGTTAGTGTCGTTGGCGCTCTAGGTTCAGTGCCCAGCACAAGAAAAGGAAGTACTCACTGTCTAGACATGGTGTTACCTAATGCCTAAAGTACTTAGCTTCTCCTACGATGCCTCACCTCCACTTCAAGCTAGGGTTGTGCTTTTCTTGCAGAAAATGCTCCCATCAGCAACCCAGCCAGGCCTAATCTCCCACGGATGGCCTCAAGGGAAGAGAGCTGAGTCCTCTAACTGTTAGGATCTCAATGATGCCATTGATTTGAATGCGTTAGGAAGGGGATTCTTACCTGGTACCTTCAAGCAAGATGTCAACTGACGCTTGACATGGGCTTTTTGAGGTCAGGGTAATCAGCACACTGAACTCCGATTTCTGAACTACAAAACTATGAGATAATAAATGAGTGGTATTTTAAGTCACTAAGTCTGTCGTAATTTGCCATGCCTCGACAGAAAATGAACACACTGGGAATTGTGGTTTGCAGGGCACAGATCTGCAAATGTGGGGGAGTAGACATAGAAAGACAAGGAACAGCTCTGAGCGGAAATACTCCAATAACCAGACAGACCATAGTGCAATTGTTTATATATCCTATAGCCTAGAGGCATCTATGAATCATTGTATATTTTCTCAATGGCCATAAATGTTTCATCACCTGTAGTGGGAGGCTTTACTTGTAATGATGACGGGATGTTAGGAATTTCAGGTAATTACGGTCGATGTTGGAGAATGATTTAGTTAACTGCTGAGTGGCCATACTATCTGCCTTTCTTTCCAGATGCTTCTCTCCATCTGGTGTAGCATTTGCAATTGAGGAATAGCTACTGACAGGTAACTGTAGAGAAGAGCTGGGATCATCCAGAGGAGGTTTAGCATCCTGAGTAGCGGGGCACAGTCTCCACAGGGCACTTGGTGAATGGCTCTGGCTACCTACAGCAGACACCAGGGATGGCAAACATCAAGCGACCAAGACACCCGAAAGGGCGCTTAAGGATAACAAGTGGCTAGCTCCAAAATGACTGCATATACAAACCCAAACAGAATCCAACAGTCTAACCACTTAGCTTTTAGAAATCCATTATTTCTTCCAGACAGAAGCACTTAAGGGATCAAAATGGCTTAGTTCAGGATACATATTGAGAAAGCAGCAGAACAATGGAGTTTAGCACCTGGAATCTCATCATCAAAGATTTGTGAAACTAACAGCTACCACACAGAGGAGACGGAGCCTTAGAATGCATTTGGAGTACTTCTATGAGATGCACAATCTAATTGTGATATAATTACCGGCTGCTGATAATGGTTTTTCTTCTTACAGTTCGTGCTACCCAGGGTCTATTTCTGTTAGTGCTAGAACTGTGCAGATGACTAGGGTTGTCCTGGACACTGCTGAAGTAACAATTAAAAGCAGAAAAGGCAGGCCATGCTGAATTCATTGCATATGAGAAGGCACGGCACTCAATTTCCCCGATAACCAATTAGGCTTAATTGTATAGAACTGTCAGAGCTCATTAATGCAATTCAGCATAGATAGTTTTTAGCATTGCAATGATTACCTGAGTTCAGAGTCAGAAATTGAATGTGGGGGGAGAGATGAGGTTTTACTCTGCTTTTACTGTAGCAACTCTAATCAGGAAAAACAAATCCCTTCTGTTTTCAAAGTAAAGCACTTACATACGAAATGGTGCTATCTAATAGGAGAAGATGTAATGATAGAAACAGAAAACAATGTTTGCAAGATGTAATGAAACAGTCAGTGTGGGTCAGGGTAAATAATGGATGTCAAAACAGTCAGGCAGAGCACTGAGGACCAGAGATTTGCATCACATCAATGCACCACCTTTAGAGATGGCTTGTTAATAAGATGGTGGGGCTTCTTCTAGAATCACAGTGAATAAGCATGGCTATTCTCTTCTGGCAATTTGAAATTGCTATCCAATGATTCCACTATTACGAAAACTATGCGACTCCTATGACAATATTTTATAAATTCTATGACATGACCCGTATTCTGGTTAACAGGGTTAAAACGGAAGTTGGATCTAGAGATTTGACTAGATTCCAGTTAAAGCTGGCACAAAGAGAAGAACACACTAAGTGATAGCATGAGGAAGAAACTGGATGCATTCAGCATATGTGACTTCTGTTAGACAATTGGTATGGGCATAAAAAGGTCAGAGAGAATGGAGGAGTCTTGATTAAGACACAAAAGGGGCAGAATAAATCCAACACAAGGTCCTTGATTGGATTTTGGTTAAAAAAAAAGAAAGAAAGAAAGAAAGAAAGAAAGAAAGAAAGAAAGAAAGAAAGAAAGAAAGAAAGAAAGAAAGTTAAAAACCACACATTGGACCGGACATGGTGGCACACTCCTTTAATCTTAGCACTTGGGAGGCAGAAGCAGGTGGATCTCTATGAGTTCGAGGCCAGCCTGGCCTACAAAGTGAGATCTAGGACAGCCAAAGCTGTTACACAGAGAAACTCTGTTTTGAAAAACCAAACAGCAACAACAACAACAACAACAAAACACCAAAAATAAAACCACACATCAGGTGAATGTGAAGTATGAATTGTTCAAATATGAGGCAGGATCTTCCCAGGGAACATGTCAAACTTAAACAAACTCAACCCTAAATCATTTCATGAAGAGACTGTTGAGAAGTATGGTCAGGATGAATAGAAGCAGTAAGTTTCCGGCACATCCACAGCTTGGCAGAGAAGCCACTGCCGGTCCCTCTGAGAACTGAAGGAGCTTGCGAGGGAGACTGATGAGCTCAGAGTAGTTGCTGAGCAGGGTGCTGCCTAACGTGATGTAGAGTGGTAGATGCAGCTGATACCATGCCACTAACTTGGTCGGGAGAGGAAGAGAGGAAGCACCCAGTTCCTCCCAGACCCTCTGATTCTTGCTAGTGTGCCTCATTACTTCCGGTGTCTGTGGGCACCTCTCATTGGTGGACCTTGATTGGAAGCCCGGTTGAGGCAGGCTGTAGAAGCCAGCCTCTCAGGAATCAGAGCCCAACCAGAGAGGAGTGGATGAGGCATCTGAAGATGGGAAGCAAGGGGGAGACTAAAAGCAAACTGGGTATTTAGTGTGGATTAGAGAATTATCACTAATTGTTAGGTTCGATAATGGTATTGTAATTATCAGAGAATGAATGGCTTTAGGTGTTTTTTAAAATGCATGCCAGAGTATTAAAGGATAAAGTGTCATGATGTCTCATATTTGTTTTGAAATGGTTCCGCAGATTAGGCCAGTTAAATGAAATATATACACAAAATAAATACAGAAACAAGCATATTGGACTTTTTTTTTCTTTACTAATGCCAGCTTTACACATTCAGGCTCCAATTATGTTGCACATGAAGAAGTAGTTTTTGTCTCTTTTTCCTAAGCCCAGCACCCAAAACACGACATTTGCGAATGTCTCCTCCACACTCTCCTTTCTTACCGATGATCCTATTTCCTGGTATTTGAAGTAACCTTCTATCATAAAGACATTAATTACATTTTAAAAAGAACAGGGAAAGCTGCCAGGGTTAAAGAGGGTTATCCACAAACAATAAATGAGTCAGTCCAAAAACACTAGAAGAGTTTTTAACTGAAATTAGCACTTAATTTAAAGTGCTTCATGCTGGATTTCATATATTGAAGCTTTAAAAGTCAACTAAACATAGAGTGGCAATGGCTAGAGATTGGGAAGGGTGCGGGGAACCGGAGGATGAAAACTGAGGTTGGTACAGACTCTATATAAACGTGTAGAAGCATCAGTCTGAACCTCACTAATATGAATAGTTCATACCCATTCATAAAAATGAACAAATCAAACCCCAGGTGAGTAAAAGAAACAACTTCTGAAAGAGCAGAAGTAAAATAATAATGGAAAACAGGAAATCAGCAAAATCAAAGTTGTTTCTCTTAAAATAACAACAAAACTGATTGACCTCGAGACAGACTAAATCCAAAAAGACAACAGAAATGAATAAAAGAAGTGATGTGTACTCAGATCCCATGGACATTGAAGATAAAAGAGCATTATGAACGTTGTTATAGCCTGTCTCCAATATGCTATAAATTTCTCGATGGTTGTGGTGGTTTGAAAGAAATTGGCCCCTAAAGGGAGTGGCACTGTTAGGAGATGTAGCCTTGTTAGAACAGGTGTAGTCTTGTTGGAGGAAGTGTGTCACTGGAGAGGTGGCCTTTGCGGTCTCGTGTATGCTCAAGATACTGCCCAGTGTCTCAGTTCATTTCCTGTTGCCTGCTTATCAACATGCAGCAGCTCCTTCTCCAGCACCATGTCTGCCTGCGTGCTGCCGTGCTCCCTGCCATGATGACAATGGACTGAACCTCTGAAACTGTAAACCGCCTTCTCAAATTAAGTGTTTTCCTTTGTAAGAGTTTCTGTGGTCATAGTGTCTCTTCACAGCAATAGAAACCCTAATGAAGACAATGGCAAAGCTTTTCGTCTTATTCCTGAGCACCTACTATGTGCCTTATAATGCTCTATAAAGTACACTGTGATTTCTTTTTGTTAACAGACCTAAATCCATCTACTCATTACTTAAGAGTCAGTACATGGGAAATGAATACGTGGGAACTGAGAGGTCTTAGATTTATTCAAATGCTGGCACCCTAGAAAGATGGTGCTGTCCTCAGCTGCTTCCCCCTGAAAAAGACCACCTTTGGGAACTCAGGCATGCAAATGGTTTTTATACTTACTGAGAGGAGATGCATGGAGCAAGGGCAGAAAACCTGGGCTGGTTAGCTTTAACAGTCAAGTGGACACAACCTGGAGTCACCCGAGAGGACGATCTTCATGCGGAATTTTCTAGATCAAGTTGGATGGTGGGTAGATCTGTGTGGGGGAACTGTCTTAATTGTTAAGTGATGTAGGAAGACCCAGTCCACTCCAGGAGACGCTGTTCTGTAGGTTCAGTCTTGAACTGGGCAATAGGAAAGAAAGCAAGCCAGAAAGCAAACGGGCAACATGGATGTTTCAATTTCTCTCGGCTCTTGATGGTGGGTGTGATATGACTAGCTGCTTGAGTTCCTGCCTCGACTTTTCCAAAAGTAGGAGCTGTAACCTGGAGCTGTAAGCTAGATAAACCCTTCCTCTGCAGTGTTTCTGCCTGGTCTGGGTATTTCATCACATCAACAGAAATGAAATCAGAGCAAGGAATATGTGATAGTGTGTTCTTCATCATCTGGGACTGAGACATGTATTTTTTTTTCCTTCTTTGGGTTGAACATGTCAATCAAACTTAACAAGGAATATGTGATAGTATATTTTTCATCATCTGGGACTGAGACATGTATTTTTTTTCCTTCTTTGGGTTGAACATGTCAATCAAACTTAACAAGGAATACGTAATAGTATGTTCTTTATCATCTGGGACTGAGACATGTATTTTTTTCCCCTTCTTTGGGTTGAACATGCTCAACGAACTTAACTTCCTGTTTCATGAATTCTTTAGGCAAACAGTATATTTTTTGAAAGTTAAACCTCACAGCCATTTACATTCCTTGTGTTAAGTAATGGACCAAAGAATAATGGTGCTATGTAGTGTGGTATAATCTGGAGGTCACTGGATGTTCTGTATTCTGTAAATCTAAATAAATATTTCTTAGTAATCTGTGTCTCAGTTTCTTAGGTTGTGTCCTCTCTAGAATTATGAATGGTGGGGAAAGGAGGAAGAAACGAAAGGATAACTCGGGAATAAGCCACTGTTATAATATTGATACTCAAAACTAAACTCCGGAAGAGGTAGAAAATGGAGAGAGTAGAGGAAGTTAGAAAGAAGTTACAGTAGGTGGTTGAGTCTGGGTGAAGTCTCAAACATGGCTGTCTTAGTTAGAGTCTCTGTTGCTGTGACAGAGCACCATGGCCCAAAGCAAGTTGAGGAGAAAAGCGTTTCTTCAGCTTACACTTCACATCACTGTTCATCATCAAAGGAAGTCAGGACAGGAACTCAAGCAGGACAGGAACCAGGAGGCAGGAGCTGATGCAGGGGGCCATGGAGGGGTGCTGCTTCCTGATTTGCTCCTCAGTCTGCTTTCTTACAGAACCCAGGACCACCAGTCCAGAAGTGGCACCATCCACCATGGACTGGGCCCTCCCCACTAATCACTAACAGAAAATGCCTTCCAGCTCGATCCCATGGAGATATTTCCTCAACTGAGGCTCCCTCTGCTCTGATAACTCTAGCTTGTGTCAAGTTGACACACAAAACCAGCCAGTCCAATGACCATCGGAAAAGGAGAAGGGAAGGGCAAGGGTGAGATGGGAATGCAATGTCTTTTGACATGAAATCTCTCTCTGTCTCTCTCTCTCTGTCTTTTTCTCTCTGTCTCTCTCTGTGTCTCTGTCTCTGTCTCTCTGTCTTTCTCTCTCTCTCTCTCTCTCTCTCTGTCTCTCTCTGTCTCTGTCTCTCTCTCTTTCACACACACACTATTAAAGGGCTGTCACACAGGAGATTCACTCTAGGATTAGTGAGAAGTCTTATGATGAGGAGAGCTAACGTCCCCCAGAGATCTGGGATCCCTGTAAGTGAAGATAGCCACCAAGTGGTCCTTGTCATTCTGACAAAAGAGCAAGAGTCCAGAGAATTCAAGCGTCAAGGTCCAGGGATGAGACTAGAAGGAGGAGGAGGAGGAGAGGAGGAGGAGGAAGAAGAGGAGGAGGAGGGGGGGGGAGGAGGAAGGGGGAAAGGAGGAGGAGGGGAGGAGGGGGAGGAGGAGGAAGAGGGGGAGGAGGAGGGGGAAGGAGGAGGAGGAGGAGGAGGAGGAGGAGGAGGAGGAGGGAGGAGAAGAGTATAGAAGCCAGACAGGGAAGCCAGTAAGAAAATACTCAATACAAGATTCAAAATATCTGTATTGGCAGATTTGGGTATACCAATGTGGGCCGATAAAGATGAACATTTCTGGAAATTCTGGATTCCATGTAGGATGGTATCACTTCAAATGTGCTTATGTTAAAATCATATGCTCACATATAAGAGATTAATACTGAGAGTTTCACGTATGCTGGCCTCTCTTTCATGCATCATCTATATAAACAATTAAAACTCACACCACCCAAACAATTACCCTCCCCGTGTCCCCGATGAAGAAAGTTAAGAGGGTGTTAATTGGTCTAAAAATGATTCCCTGCATGTGGGCCTCCCAGAAAAGAAGAACTGGCTCCCTGCCGAGTTTCATGGTCAACAACCTGAAAGGCAGGCTTGCCTGGCTAACAGGTGGCTGAACTGGGATCCAAACCCAGATAGCCTGAGTCCTCGCCTCACAGGAGCTGGGGTTTTCCCAGGCTTGAAAGTTGAGCTGATGGTTCTGCCCCTGGCTTCTACTTCAGCCCCCTGATCTTGCAAGCAGAACACCAAGGCACTAACTTCAGCCACAGATGCTAAGCTGAACAGGGCTGCAGGCAAAATGCCACCCTATCCTACCGCTATTGAATTGCAGGTCCTGAACATGCCAAGGTGGAGCCAGGGCTTTTCCGGCCTTCCAACTGAGAAGCTCTCTAACCAATAGTGTCAGGAGGGTGTGTCTCCCTTCCGAAGTATAATATCCAGCTCCACAGACTGCCATATGCTGTCTCAGTGGAGTAACTGGAGACTCACACCTCTGCTTCCTTTCTCCTCTCCAATGAGACTGCTGCTCCATTTGCCATTATATAAATAGCAAACTAAAGCTTGGAGAAGAACTTGCCAAGATCACATAGCCATATGGCTAATAAGTGCTTGAACTGAGGTACAAACTCAGACAGCTGTGTCCAGATTGGACCACACCCGATGTGTGAATGTGAGTGGGTTGGGTGGCTTTTGTGCCCCATGTCTTTGCATTTCTCCATACTATATGGCGCCAAGAGAGAGACTTGCACATTCATTCTCAATAGATACGTGAACTCTAAAAGTGATAGGAAGACATGAGAGAGAAAAACCTGGAAGCTACTCATAAAAGCCAGAGCAGAAATTTTTTTTTACAACTATTACAAGTGCTTTGTATTTAACTGCTAAAATGTTTTGAATTTGAACTCAAGTTTAAAACTTATTACATCTGTCAGTTAAACGAAAGAGCCAATAAATGACAAATTCTGCTTTCCAATACTGGGGATGTGATCCTTTAATCCAAGACTTAAGAGTGTACATAATCAGCCGGGCGGTGGTGGCGCACGCCTTTAATCCCAGCACTCGGGAGGCAGAGCCAGGCGGATCTCTGTGAGTTCGAGGCCAGCCTGGGCTACCAAGTGAGTTCCAGGAAAGGCGCAAAGCTACACAGAGAAACCCTGTCTCGAAAAACCAAAAAAAAAAAAAAAAAAAAAAAGAGTGTACATAATCAATGTTAAACTGTGTAACTGACTTCAAGAGCTTCGAGAGATAAGGATGGATATCGAGAAGTTGGCAGGAAGCTTTCACAAATTGATTCTTGAATAGAATTAGGAAGAACAGTATTTGTATAGAGGAAAAGAAGAGGAGGAGTTGCCCATGGATATAATAAAAAATCACAATGAAGAAATAAACACAGAGGATTTGATGGACAAGTGGGGCAGAAGCTTGCTCTTTATTAGAGGTTCAATGTTAGAAAGAAATAAGATGGAACATAGTCTTCGTTACATGTCTATTGCTGTGATAAGACACTATGTTATGACCAAGGCAACCTTAAAAAAAAAAAGGATTTAATTGGGGTTTATTGACAGTTCCAGAGGGTGAGGCCATGACCGGCATGACAGGGAGCTGGCAGCAGGCAGGCAGGCTGGCACTGGAGCAGTAGCTGGAGTTTACATCTTATCTGAAAGCTGGAGGAGGGAGGGAGGGACAGAGAGAGGAAGGGAAGGAGGGAGGGAGGGATGGAGAGGGAGAGGGAGACGGAGAGGGAGGGAGAGAGAGAGAGAGAGAGAGAGAGAGAGAGAGAGAGAGAGAGAGAGAGCTAGCCAGAGCCTTGCATAGGCTTTTGAAACCTCAAAGCCCACCCCCAGTGACATACCCCTTCAACAAAGCCACACCTCCTAACACTTCCCAAAGCAGTTCCACCAAGTAGGGACCAAGGATTCAAACATCTGAGTCCATAGGGGCCATTCTTCTTCAAACCATCACAGCATAGCATCTGTTTCCAGTGCAGTGAAGGTAGAATGGACCACAGAGTTCATGGCAGACAGAAAGACATAATGAAAACACAAAACACTAAACATGTCTTGCCAAAATGAAAGGGATAATGATATCCAGATGGACTGGAAGAAAGACCAGGAGGTTATTTATGGACTTCCAGCACCATAATGAAGAGAAATGCTCCTCCCACTACCAACACTAGAAAATTTGGAATGAAATATTTATGAGTGCTGGGCAATAATAATGTTAAAAGGCATGAGGGTGAGGGTAATGCAATGGATGCATGAAAGATGGGAACAGGGGAGATCATATTAAAAGATCCTGAGGAACTGAAATGCAATATATATACTGACTTAAAAATAAAGTACTAAGAGAATAGGAAGAAAATATCATTTTCAATCCAGTGGGAGGTCTAAAGTAAGCAATCCAAACAGAAGAAAAGAAACAGTACCTCTTGGACCATAACAACAGACTATGTATTTATCTCTTGGTATCTATGGGGAATTGGTTCTAGGATCCCTTGCAGTTATTCCTTGTGGATGCTCAGATCTCTTCTTATAAAAAGCTATATTTGCATATAATCTACATATACAATTTGCATATAAACCATATATATCCTCCCATACATTTCAGACTATCTCTAGGTTACTTATAATACCGCACACATTTTAAATATTATGTAAATGGTTTTTATGCCATATTGTTTAGAGAGTAACAAGAAAAAAAGCCTGTACCTCCTCAGTATGCCTGAGTTTTTCCTTGACTAATTTCTGTCTCTTATTAGCTGAATCCATGATGCTAATTCCACAGACATCGAGAGAAGACTAACATGAATGGAGGCCCTTCCGTGTAAGGGCGAGAAGGACACATACCAACTCTCACTAGCGGTTTCTTCTGAACTTGTTAAAAGTAGGGGGAGGGAAAATGAATGGACCGAGGAGATAACTTTAAAAGACTTTAGCCCACTCCATAGTATGACTGACTGATTGATTGATTGATTTTGTGTTTGTGTGTGTGTGTGTGTGTGTACAGAAACCAGAAGACACTGGCTGTCTTCACCTATTACTCTTTACCCAGTTCCTTTAAGACAGGGTCTCACACTGAACTTGAAGCTTGGTGTTTCAGCTGGGCTGCTGGCCAGAAAACTTCTGAGATCTGGCTTTCTGCCACTCAACCCCAACGTTGGGGTTGCATGCATAACCATGCCATTTTTGTTTATTTTTTGAGATGGGGATTCACTGTGTCACCTTGGCTGTCCTGGAACTCACTCTGTAGACCAGGCTGACCTTGAACTCACAGTTTTTTTTGTTGTTGTTGTTGTTTTGTTTTTAATGTGGTTGTTGACGATTCAAGCTGAAGTCCTCCTGCTTACAGCGCGAACACCCGCTGAGCCATTTCCTCAGCCTCCATAACGTGTTTCTTAAAAAAAAAAAAAAAAAACTAAAATAAATATATGCATCTCCTTGTTAAATCTCAGGATAAGCACACAGATGGCGTCATTCTATAATTTGGTGATGCATCATAAAATATTTGAAAAGCTTTTAGAGTCAACGAAACCTGAGGCGAACTGTTTGGTTTGGTGTTACTCAGGCGGAGCCTCCTAATGTTACCTTTGCACGTTTTCAACCCTGGTGGAAATCCCCGAAGTCGTATTCATGTAGATGTTGTGGAAACTAGATATGGGGGAAGAAGTCAACCAAGACTCGAAGATAACTATCTTCTTATTTTGTCATTAGCTGTTGAAAACTCAGCAAGACAGAGACTGTAGAGGAGAGCTCTACCAGGAAGTCAAGGTCTAGGGGATTTGTTCTGTAGTCTGTTTATAGTGCCCTCTAGTGGTGGCTCTGCGGAGCTCTAATGGGGCGCTCGGGAGGAAAGTTAATTTTGTATTTATTTAGAACTTAAAAGCAAAGATGAGTTCAGCTTCGTTTTTATAGTTAAGGACTATGAATAGTGCTTGGATTTTTTTAGTTTTATGTTCATTCATCTTCTGCCAGAAAAGGATCGTGCTCTGTCCTTTTAAATGTGTTACATTTATGTAGATAAATTCTACTAAACAGTAAGTTAATTGGTTAAATCCGTACAAGTAAAATGTTGGCAATGTAATACTCCAGAAATGTCATACTTCATGAGAATTCCCTGGAGATTCTTCCATGGCCTCTCATGATTAAGCCTCAAGGGAACACTGAAATAATATGAATTGGTTCTAGTTCCATATTAATCTGAATGGTGCTAATTCTTTGATGATAGGAGTCAACAACTCTATAGCCAGATTATTGCTCATTGTGTCCTTTACTTAAAACTTGACCTCAATCTCCTTTGAGATTAACACCTTCTAGGTCAGTGGTTTTTAATTTGGGGTACATGTTAAACCTACTGACGTAAAGAACTATAATACACAGGTATTTAGGACTCACCCAAGACTTGCTTCAGTGTGTGTGTGTGTGTGTGTGTGTGTGTGTGTGTGTGTGTAGGTTAGAGGCTGACATCAGGTGTCCTCCTGTATCCCCATCCTCTTTATATTTTTGGAGGCAGGGTCTCACATTGAATCAGGAACTCAGGAACTTATTAGACAAGCCCTGAATTCCAGGGTCTGCCTTTCTCCAGGATCACTCTCCCAGTTCTACATGTCACCATGTCCAGCTTTTACATGGAGATCTGAACTAGGGCCCTCATGTTCCTAGCAGCCACTTTATGGACTGAGCCCTCTCCCTAAGCCCTCTTGTTGCTATTCATCATGTAGTATTGGTATATACATAATATATGCTCAGAACATTCTTGGTGTAGTGTATATACCAAACCTGAAGATTGTGCTATGTAAAAAACTATATTCTTTTGGTATGTGTGTGTGTATGTGTGTATGTGTGTGTGTGTGTGTGTATGTATCAGATACATGTGCTCACTCTGATCATCATTGTCCTTATAGATCTTTCGTCTAAAAGTTTTTTGGGGGGCCTTACCCTCATCTGGCATACCACAGAAATATCAAAATTCCCTTCTCAGCTGTATAATTCTTATTACGATCACTCCACAGGCCTGGTACTTCTAAAGTCATCAGTGATCCACTCTCAGATGTAGATCCTTGGTGTTTTCTCCTCATGCTGTCTGTCCTTTAGGCTCTGCCCTTAGCGACAGGCCAATTTGTTCTGCAAGTAATTACTGTGTCCGAACGCTGTGATCACTTCAGGGACCTCAAGAACTGGAAGACATTGTTTTTGTAGGTACTGCTGATGAGATCTGGTGTTGCCAAGCGCCTCTGCTGGGATAATAGGCTAAGTCTCAGAATGAGAAATAATTCCTTTCAAAGTCTACCAGAGTTTCCTCATCAACTTCCAGAAGAGGGAAGCTAAGGCTCCCTTATTGTTCCTGTGTAAGTAAGCGGGCTCACCTCCGTGACTTTGCTTATGTCACCAGATGCCATCTGTTCTTGTGTGTTAGGAATCCGATTAAGATTTCCGGTTCAAATGCTATCGATGTGCTCTCTTGCTCTTTAGAAATGATTTGTTGTGCGTTTCTTCATGTGAATGACATGGAAAGATGCAGACTTTAACACATCCCCAGTTCATGTTGAACCCTCAAGGCAGGGAGAGTGGTATAGGCAGAGGGAAGTTAGAGCATTCTGGAGGGTGGGGCAGGTTAGGGGATTAGGGAGGGACAGGGCGAAGTTAGGTTGGATTTCTTCAATACAAAACAGGATACTTCACAGCAAGTGTCTTTTTCCTCTTTCCTCACAACCAATGCTCTAACAGATGCTTCTAAGTTTGTGCCGGATTCTAAAAATCAATATTATTGCTAGGAAGTATTTACTCATAATAATCATTGGAGTTTTATTACATTTTAATTTATAGAAAAAATCTATTATTTATTTCTTATTCTTTTAAATACCCTTTTAAAGTCAAAAACCAATATGAAAAAGGAGAGTTGATCAACTGCTGTCCCCTAAACCTCAAGAGCACACTCTTTTCCATACTATATCCTTACATAGCTTCATGTTTCTTTATGTGATCTCCTCTTGAGTGATGCTGCTCACTCAATAGTCCATACTGTATGCTAAACTAGGCAATAAATACATTTTGTTCAAAATAAAACCCAATGAAATGACCTTAAACTGTATTTGTGTTGGGAATAACAAGCCATAGCTGGCATTTGCCCTACTGGCTAATTCTTTTCCTGGTATACTGTTTGACCTCCACACACTAATCAGCTCATGGGAGATTAAGGACTATGTCCAGGAATGTCATGATAATAGAGGAAGATACGTTTCGTGGAAATCTCCAGAAATAAAATACGGGAGAATGTCAGTGTCAAGTGCATGGACAAAACCAATTTTGTTTTGATGAAAGCTGGTTTAAAATGATGAAGGCTCTGCTGAAAAGATACAACCCCAGCTCTTACCATATACAAACTGGGTTTGTTCATTCATTTTAAACACGGCTTCACTCTAATTCCGTGGGATACACATGCATGATGCCTGGCTTTTCCCTCCGTTGTAGGGGTTTGGAGCATAGTCCTCTAATCCATGTGGAGGCAAACAGCCACCTCTGCATGCTTCATGTCCCAACTCTCCACTACAAGCAGCAACTTAAACTCTGTGACCCTCAGCTTTCCAAGCTGGAAAATGGGCCTGAGTGTAGTCCTGGGCGTCACTGTGAAGACTAGAGTGAACCACAGAGTTTCCTATTTTACTAGAACATGCCAATCTCTAGCTGCAGTTGGTATTGCCCTGCTATTTTTAGACATCCTTCCCTCCCAGACATCCGACCGAAGTATGACGGAACTATGAAACCATAGTACAGGATGTAATTAGAAAATGGCAAGGTGGTGGCCAACTTCTGAGGAGGGTCAGCCATCTTGTTGGGAACTGACAGTCACGTGTTTTGAGAAGCAACCTTTTTTGTTCTTGGCAATTTCAAGAGAGCAAATGGCTGGACTATTCATCTTCACTCCCTCTGTGCTCACAGAAGCTCACTGCCTGAAAGCTAGAGCTTGTGGCAGGTGAAGGTTTTGATGATGTTCTTCTAATGAGAACCCAGGAAGCCTGGTGCCTTCTGAGCAGCTCATTAGGGGTCTTGCCTTTGCATTTTGTCTCTCTGCCCTCGGTCAGTGTAGCCCTTTGGTATGACTAAAAAGGATTGAATTAATGATTTAGGAGTGTGTCTTTCCCATCATGCCTTTCTTCCCAATCATTTTCTATCCTTGCTCATATTTTGAATGGGACAAAACAAAACTACACCTTCCTTATCCATCACGCCAATGCCTGCCAGTCTATGGAAACAAATTCTTATTAGTGTTTCTGATCAGTATTTATTGGTTCGTAACTCTTACCTACTTCCTGTGGGGTGGGGAGGACTTTATTTTCTATGAAGCTCATCTATCCACATCTTCCTAGGGAGCCTTGGGTAGTGTCTTATTTGCTTCATAAGGCCTCTGGGACATTTTGCCCATTGGTCATGTGCCACCCACTAGATAGAGTTGCCCTGCCCAAGCTCTGGGTCTCAGATAGAGAGAGCTTCCAAATCCAAAGAGAAAATGACTGCCTTCAGTCTTCTTTGGAGCAGTGATGCTGTCTCCATGGAGTCCAGGCCTGGTCTGTCTGTGAGCCTAGGCTGGGTACCTGGTGCCAGGTAGACTCCTATTGTCCTGGTTTCTCTCCTGTGGATACCCATATTACACAATGTCTCTGGGGGTCTCCTTCCACTCTCTGCAAATCTATACTTTGGAATACACCATGGGGACACTGAGTGAAGATGTGTTGCTGTGATTGGTGTAATAAAGAGCTGAATGGTGAATAGCTAGGCAGACAGAGAGGGGGCCCAGAGAGGACTCTGGGAAGAAGAAAGGCGGAGACACCAGGAGACATGGAAGAAGCAGGATGGGAGGTACGTGCCAGAATATAGATTAATAGAAATGGGTTAATTTAAGTTATAAGAGCTGACTAAAAGCACATGTAAGCTGTAGGCTGGGCTTTCATAATTAATAGGAAGTCTCCATGCCATTATTGGGCAGCTGGCTGGCGGGACAGAGAGAGACTGGTTACTTAGACGCCCCTTCACAGCCAGCCCCCAGTCAGCCTTCCCTCACCACTGTGCTGTCTCACCACAAGGCTTTAGTATACCCAGGATGTCTTCTTCTGGAACTGTGAGTCTTTTCTTGGATAGCTAATGAATGCTCGGTCTCTAAGTGGGCCACTTTTCCTTCTAGCTGGACCCCCTAGCCTCACTCGCTCTGTGGCTTTCTAGCTGGACTCTCAGTGGTTCCTGTCTTTACAGCTCGCAGGCTCTCTAAAAACCACGTGAACGAGAGTGCCTTCTAAGGGAACTTCTCAGTCTCTCCATGGAAAGCGGATCTCCTACTAAAGCTGACCTTTGATTTCCACACTGGGTCCTTCACAGGTACCCCTGAGGCTAAGGGATTTCCGGGGAGTATGAGGCAGGACAGTAATGGTTTTTGTTGGCTCCAAATGAAGAGCAGATTCACTGCCAACCACGGGCCTTGTGGATGGACTGAACCTTCACCCTCTTCATCAGCCCACCTTGCAAGTCCTCAGGTTTGGAACTCAGTCTTGGCTTTCTGGCGTCTGTCTGGTCAGGTGGAAAAGGATTTTCAGAGCAACTGCTTTGGGCCCTGTCTAGGTCTTTGTTTTGAGCCCTTGGACTAGATGTGGTATTGAGTGCCAGCTCTTTCTAAGGTTTACCAGGAGCCCAGGTATGAATAATACAGAGCTACCTGCTCTCATCCTGCTCCTCCCACTGTGCCCACCTGGCTGGCTCATGCCTTCTCCAATCACTATCATGCACCAAATGGGCCATAACCAGGAAGAGGTGGCAGATTCAGATGGGTTATTCAGACTATATACAAGGACCAAATGTAAAGGAAGGGTGTGGTCTTAAGAAACTACAGGGCTATCAGAAAAATCCATTCCATTTCTGGCAGAAAGAGTTGTTCAAGGGCTACTAGGCAAAGGGACGAGAAGGGAATACGGAGTTCTTCCAGCCCCTTCTAGGCCTCCTTGAGAGAGTGATGATCTTTGGTGTGTTTGGAATGGCCTTTTAGGGGGAACCCAGGGAAGTCAGTTACCCGCCTCCTCCATCTCTCTCTTTCTCTGATCTCCTTTCAGAGCCATGCATCAGCAGGATCCAGATGGAAGCCAGAGCACCTCAATGTTGTTGATATAATCAGGGCAGCAAAGGGAAGGCGTGTGTCCCACTTAGGGGTCCCTGTAGTGCAATGAAATACAAAACAGCAGGCCGCAATTTGGGAAACTAATTTAAAATTTATCAGGTTGCTCCTGTGTTGGCCTTACCCAGGCATTCTCGGCATCTACTAGAGCTTAACATTTCAGTCACGTGGTCAGCAGGAGGTTATGTCCCCTTCTGATGGTCTTCCTATCAGCAATCATTAAGAAATAACTAGCCGGGTGGTGGCGGCAGCGCACGCCTTTAATGCCAGCACTCAGGAGGCAGAGGCAGGCAGATCTCTGTGAGTTCAAGGCCAGCCTGGTCTACAGAGTGAGTTCCAGGAAAGGCGCAAAGCTACACAGAGAAACCCTGTCTCGAAAAACCAAAAGAAGAAGAAGAAGAAGGAGAAGGAGAAGGAGAAGGAGAAGGAGAAGGAGAAGGAGAAGGAGAAGGAGAAGGAGAAGGAGAAGGAGAAGGAGAAGGAGAAGGAGAAGGAGAAGGAGAAGGAGAAGGAGAAGGAGAAGGAGAAGGAGAAGGAGAAGGAGAAGAAGAAGAAGAAGAAGAAGAAGAAGAAGAAGAAGAAGAAGAAGAAGAAGAAGAAGAAGAAGAAGAAGAGAAGAAGGAAGGAAGGAAGAAAGAAATAACTATAGCTGTATCTTGTATCTACTGGACCAAATCCTGGAGTTTTCCTCTTCCAAGATAGGATGCTGTCCTGTCTGGACCATCAGGCCCCAGGACCATGGAGCAGCAACCTCTTAGCCACCGTAAGTGGGGCTGTAACCCTGCCTGCTGGGAGACCTGGCTTCTTTCCTAGATCTCTTCTATATGTTCCGATTCCCTGAAGGGAGGAAGCAGTTAACAGAAGCCAGAGCTGACTTTCTCGTGCCCACCTTCACTCTGGCAGCAGAATCCTCAACCCTGGGGCTGTTTGCCCCCCTTCTTCCTTTGCTTTCTGATCCAGTTGGGAGCTCAGTCAATGATGTGTATTTTCAGCTTCCTGGGCCTTATCTATGTCAGTTCCTTCCACTGATAGTTTTAGCCTCCGGGCTGAAAATAGCGAAGTGCTTTCCCGAGGGCCTCCAAAGTGGCCTTCCTGTCTCGGGCCCCTCCATTATGGGAGTTCACAGCCTTCGCTCTCCTACAGTGTGAAGTCCCACAGTGACCAAGAGTGGTTTCTTCATGTCTGGGTTCAGCATGGCCTGGTTTCTCAGACCTTTTTCTATGTGTCTTCCTCTAAGTCTTGCTTCTCTTTTCTTTTCTCCCTGGTTCATGCCCTTTCTCTATGTCCCACTGATCTTAAGCAATTGCTATAAACATTGTGTCGGCCAGATTGAAGTTACCAATAAGGACATCAAAATCCAGCCTCCCTGTCTTACCCAGGCTCCCAGAGAGCTCACCTGCTTAGCCCTCCCTTCAGCAATGTTTTCTTAGCCTTGCCCTGATTTTCCAGTACCCTGCTGTAGTCCAGGCAATCTCCCAGCTTCTCCTGGTCTGTGCAGGGCCTGGAGCAATGGCCTAGGAATTTTCCAGTCTGAAAGTTAATGCTGACTCTTAACATGTCGGAGGTCACCCTCACAGGAGGTCCGTGAGACTGCACGTACAACTTCTGAAATACAATCTCAGATTATGATTTGCCCCCCAAAGCTAATTCCAAATAAAGACTTGGATGCAGGTTATTTATTTGTGAGATAACACCAGGAAATATGGTAATGGGACTGATAAGTGAGTCAGGAAAGGAAAGAAAAAATAGCATAAGATTGTATGAACGAGGAGGTTATAACTAAGGTCTAATCCTGAAAACTTTTGAGGGCACATCTCAGAACTGTCCCCCTGGGTGGGGAGGAAGTTGGGGTGTCTGTCTGTCCACCCTTGCCCTTCTCTGGTGGCAGATGAGTCCTAGTGTTCCAGTTCTCTGGCATTCCTTACAGCCATGCACTCTCTCTGGAAGAGGGAAGCAGAAGCAATTGTATGAAGCTGACTTCTGAGCTGAATTTCCTTCCAAGAACCATAAACAGATATGTTTTCTTTTCTTTTCTTTTTTTTCTTCAAGACAGGGTTTCTCTGTGTAACAGAGTCCTGGCTGTCCTTGAACTCATCTTGTAGACCAGGCTGTCCTTGAACTCACAGAGATCTGCCTGCCTCTGCCTCCCAAGTGCTGGGATTAAAGGCATGCACCACCACCGCCCGGCTCTAATATGTTTTCTAATGCTGTGCATGTTAAAAGTAAATAACATGCTAATCTTTTGAAGTCTGGAGAATTAAATGCTTTCCACACCAAGCCCCTTCTCATCGTCTATAAGGTAGAAAGAGAAATGAGTTTCCGTCCGCTCATGTGAGTTTACGATCTCCACAGAAAACATCAAGCTCAGCACTTTCTGAATCTTCAGCGTTGGGATTCAGAACACAGTGCCAGGATGGCATCAACAGGAATCTCAGGATTTCACTTCCACAAAAGAGATGCCTATCACTCAGTGTCACTGGAAATGTCATTGAGAGTCTGTGATTTGCGTTGCGGATTTGCATTTTTTTGTGGAAAGAAATGCTGTTTGAGTCTCATGATCGGGGTACCAGTTGTTACCCGTGCTTCTGATTGTGTTATGAATGGTATGGAAGCCCCAGATCCCATGAATGATTTGCCTGAAGGGGAGTCAGGAAGGGGTGGGGGTGGGGAGCTGGAGAGATAGCCAATAAGAAAACCTACGCTTGCTGAGGACCTAGGTTCAATCTCCAGCATCCCTATGTCTCACAACTCTCGCTGACTCCAGTCCAGGGAATCCCATGTCGTCTTCTGGCCTCTGTGACACTGTACATGTACAGAGACATACACACAGGCAAAATACCCATACACATAAAAATATGTTTTAATTGAAGGGATTAGGAAAGAGATTTTAGTTTCAATTTTTTCATCTCAACATCATAGACTGGGTCCAATTCTTGTTGTATTTAGGGGTGTCTGAGGAAGTCGAAAGGGCTGTTGTTGCAACTCCAGAGCACAAGGCAGTATCTTCTTGAGCTGTAGAGGGTGAGCAGTGCTCCTCTAAACAGCTGGGCAGACACCGTGTGCTCGGTACTGTGTTTAGTGTCTATGGAGAGATACACACGGGCCCTTCCTGTGTGTGGAGCCGTGTGCGGCTCCGAGCACCCAGGGGTGCACGGGCAGGAGGTCCCTCCTTGGAGAACAAGAGGCTAATGACTCCCCAGGGAAGAGCAGAGAAAAAATTAGGACACTTTACCCCACCGCGGTGCGTCTCCAAGGTTACAGCTGAGAGAAGTCAGAGAGCATTAAGCTCACACAAACCTCAAGTGCCATCGAGGCTGGTGGGGGCTGTGAATCAGCCCGATGGGAACAAAGGCAAGCTCCATGGCCTGGGGCTGAGACCTGAAGAAAGCGGGCCTGAGATGTTTGTGTTAATCAGCAAATGAACGTCTGTTTCCATTCTGCCTGCTGTTCTTGCAGCTGGTGGGACGCTTGAAACGCCCCAAGGAAACCAGTCTCCAGCACGCAGCCTAGTGAATGAGAGCAGCCCTGCTCTGGACCGTAAGCTAACAGCGTGGAGCCCACCGGAAGTGAATATCTAATCTTGAACCTCCTTGCTCGGCGGCGGGCTTGGGCTTTTGACTGTGATTGGCTGACTTCCATGCAGCCTTTACAACTTCCCGAGCCCTAAGCCCTAGATAGTAACTGTAATAATGATTAGTTATAGAAATGGATTACCAACTAACTCATTCTATTTAAGTACCACTTTACTGCAAGGCAATTATAACCAAAGAAAACATCAGCCACACGTCTCTTTAGAGCAGTGGTTGTCAACCTGTGGGTCGCAACCCCTCTGGATCACATATCGGGTATTTGCACTGACATTCATAACAGTAGGGAAATCATAGCTATGAAGTAGCAACAAAAATAATGTTATGGTTGGGGGGGGGGGCTCACCACAACATGAGGAACTGTATTAAAGGGTCTCAGCATTAGGAAGGTTGAGAACCACTGCTTTAGAGGCTTAGCGAAGTCAAGGCTTTACCTCTTTTCCTAATTAAGTAATTGTTTCCATTGTCAGGAAGATGTGAAGCTTCTGTTCTCAAAACACCTATAAAATGTATGGTGCTGGATAGCATTGTCTTCTTTTACCGTCCTAAGAAATGTCGCTAGTTTCCCCCAACGTGTTGTGGGGTTAGAGACAGCTGAATCTGGTAGGTGGCTTCCCAGAGACCGCGTTATGCTCAAGTACTTGGCCTGACTTCCCTGAGAGGAATGGGCAAAGGGGCATCTTAGAAGAAAATGAATTCAGGACACTGACAGCCTCGACAGGCTGGTGCTTCGAAATCAGCTTCTTTAACTATCTGAACACATAGTGACAAGAAATTATTTCAAGGTCAAACAGGTGAATTCAAGGTGTTTCTGTCAGTATTCACTCGCATTACATTGTGAGCCTGCCCTACGACCTCGATCCTCAGTTCTTTAGTGTATGTATGTGTGTTTGTGTGTGTGTGTGTATGTGTGTATATATATGTGTGTGTGTGTGTATATGTGTGTGTGTGTGTGTGTATGTGTATGTGTATATGTATATGTGAATGTGCACATACCTATACACGTGTATGCAGAGGCTGGAAGCAGAGATTAGGCATTTTCTCCTATCCCTTCCTTACGGCCTGGAGACAGGGTCTCTCACTAAACTGGAAAGCTTGCTGTTTCAGCTAAGCTGGCTAGTCAGAGGGATCCTAGAACCCACCCCTTCCGTTTCTCAATGCTCAACTCACTAACATACCCAGCCATGCCTACCTTTTTTTTTTTTTTCTAGGGTACTGGGGGTTTGGACTCAAGCCCTCACACTGGCATGGCAAGTGTTTTATACACTGAGCCATCTCTCCAGCTCCAGCCTTGGATCTTAACGCGCATGTGCAGTTTGTCATCACATCACTTAATACCAATGATTACTGCCTGAAACACCTGAACTCAGACTTAAGATTACTGTATGTTATGATTTATGGTGTCCGTACTGTACATACAAAGTTCATGCTCTTACAGAAGCGTAATTATTTAATTATTGAAAACAAAGATTTTTAATATCTTATTGTCAAATTACTATATCTTAGACAATGTTATTTTAGGATGTTTAATTTTTTTTTAAATTTCTATTTGAATTGTTGACATGAGTTTGATGGAAAAGAATTGCTAAATGAATTTTTGCTTGAGATTAGAACAAGATTTTCCAAAATTTCTGAACTGGCCCTTAACATACTGCTGCCATTTTGACGATGTATTTGTGTTTAGGAAATGGAGGTGATAGCATTGAGACAAGAGGTCAGGCCATGTCCCCAAAGTTCCAATAAATGATAGCTTTAGCCAAAGACAGCTTGGATATCATGCCAAGAGGCTGAAAGGAGACAGACAGGAAAGGTCACATGTAAGCGGCCACTCACAACCATGGAACATTCATTGTGCTTAATGCAAGCATTGTAAATAAACTCTAGCTAAAATATCTCCCAATGTCACCACCCCTCAATAAAGTGGGTATTCATAGAATTGCGGGTGAATTCCACTTCCTTTTTCTGAGAAATTGTGTCTATCCCAGGCTGGACTTAAATTCCCTGTGTATCTGAGAATAACCTTGAACTCTACACCTCCTGTCTCCACTTGTCACTTCAAAGGTCTTTTATGACATCACAGTGCTAAAGAGAAATAGCCGTTTGATGGTTTTATTATGCCACAAAAACTTTAAGTCCTATTTTCAATCACGGTTTACGTTCATTCTGTTCTTACTGTGTGTCCAGAGGTATGCATGGGTCAGCCTACCAAGTCTTCAAGGGGATGACTGTTGATGCTCTATCCTTTGTTGGTCACCCACAGGGTAGGAGGTCAGCAGGCTAGAAAGGAAGAAAAATTACCAGGAGGTATTTAGTTCATAGGTATATAAACTGAACTACAAAGAGTCCAAGACCCGGGGTAGACTCTTTGTAGTTACTTGGACTCTTTGTAGGTACTGGAAGAGTCAGTGACAGTCCCCTCCTTCTGAGGAAGGTCTAGCCTGGACCTCTGACACTGTTGTTCATCTGCTACTGCATCCTCCTGAACTTGACAATGCTCAGATGAAACCTGAGTTTTTGAGGGCAGTTTTTTTCTGGGAAATGTAATCCAGAAACTTACTTTCTGAAATAGAGTGCTATGTTGTTTGGGACTGGCACTTATTGAGATACCTTGCTAGTTTGGGCATTCCATGTGACTAGGGTGAGGCCCATGAGTGATCAGATGGACACCCTTGATGGATGCCTGAGAAGCTCCTCTGTGACTTTCCCTTGAGTGTCTCTTTAAGGCAAAGAGAGCAGAAAACTCATAGCGTGATTACAAGAGAAAGGGATTCGTTTATGCCATCATTTCAGGAGGGATGATTTAAAACACTGTTGTGGCATCTTTAGAGGACAGAGAAGAAAAGTGATAGTGAGAGAAAAGTAAAAACATCCGGACCCACCAGTTTCTATAAAACAATCATTTGACCACTTAGTAGTTAAGAACAATTAGCATTTATTACCTCTGTGTCTGGGGCAGCTTTTCTGGGTGGTTCTGTTGTGTGTAGGTTCTTGTAAGGGGGCAGTTAAGGTGCTACCAGGGCTGTGGGCCTCTGAAGACTGGACCATCCCTTTCCAAAGCCATCTGTTACAAGCTCTGGTTGTGGGAAAGGGGGCTCAGTTCCTCCACAGGAAGAGAGATGTCACTATGGACTACCTGTCCTTCTCTATGAGGGATCCAAGAGAGGGAGAGCTAGGAAGAATGCACAGTACATCTTATGTTACCTTGGAAGCACTACACCTTCATTTCTTTGGTATCCTATGGGTCTATAGGCGGCCTTGCCCAGTATGAGAGCAGAACACAGGACATGGGTACCAGACCGTGAAGGTGATTGTGTTTCCACAGAATGTTCTTTAGTCCTCAGGCATATTCCTTCTTAACCATAGCAGAATGCTTTTACCTCCCCTAATTGGTAGGGAATAAGGATAGAGACACTTTTGAATTCTATGCTGTAAAAAGGAGTCTGCCCATACAAGTTGCTAAAGGCTTAGCAAGCACAGGCTGTTAATAAGTTGTTTATTTTGTGTTAACTTGCTAGCCTGGGTGGTACCCTGGAGGAGTTCATACAAACAGATATAGACTCACAGCATTTCAAGATATGCCTGAGTCCATACATTGATGAATGGCGAAGATAACGAGGCATGATATCACCACTCTCTGAATGTGGCTGACCTTCTCTACCTAACCAGAGGGGCCAAACTGGGATGTCCATTGATGCCTTTGTCCCCTCCCATGAGCCTCCTGGAGAAAGGAGATGGAAGTTTTTCTAGGGTGTTAACCAGATTCTTTCTCAGCATCCTTTCTTAAGTTCTAAATGAAGCTTGAAGACTCAGTTTTTGCCTTTGCTCATTAGTGTTTGTGGTGATGTCACTGGTGGTCTCAGACTGTGCTCGTGGCTCTGGGCATCTTATGCAAAGATCTGAAAAACCACACACAACGTGGTAGAGTAGCAACACATTTTACACAGAAGCAAAGCAAAGGTATAGAATAATTGTGATGATATTGTGTTCCCCAAAATATTGTGTACCCTAATAAATGTATCTGGGGTCAGAGAACAGAACAGCCACTAGATAAAGAGGCCAGAAAATGGTGGCACACACACCTTCAATCCTATCACTTGGGAGGCAGAGATCCATCTGGATCTCTGTGAGTTTAAAGCCACGCTGGAAACAGCCAGGCATGGTAACTCATGCCTTTAAACCCAGAAAGTGAGCCTTTAATTCCAGGAAGTGAGGGCAGAAAGAAGAAAGGTATATAAGGCGTGAGGACCAGGTTAAGGCTGGTTGAGTTTTCAGGCTTTCGAGAAGCAGTTCAGCTGATATCCATTTGGATGAAGACTCAGAGGCTTCCAGTCTGAGGAAACAGGATCAGTTGAGGAATTGGTGAGGCGAGGAAGCTGTGGCTTGTTCTGCTTCTCTGATCTTCCAGCATTCACCCCAATACCTGGCTCCAGATTTGATTTTATTAATGAGACCTTCTAACAATTTGTGCTACATTTGGTGCCCAACATTCGTGGTATGAGTTCACAAAAAAGCCACTTGCCTATGTCCTTGTGGGACCCAGCTCAGGCCCGAGCTACTTTTGGCCAGTTGTGGTGATGCAGGCCCATAGGATTTGCTGAAGGAGGCAGAGGCAGGAGGATCCAGAGTTTGAGGCTGGCCTAGGAGGCTTGCTAAGGAGAAGCTGCGGCTGGGGCGGAGCCACAAAGGTGGTGGTGGGACCATGGAGGCAGCGGCTGCTGCTCTGAGTTGCAGGCTGCTTCTCATCATGTTTGTGACTGCGGTGATGCTGCTACCTGGGAGGAAGGGTTTACTGCTGCTGGTTCAGAGAAGAATTGGCAGGACCATCGTGTTACAAGAAAGCATTGGCAAAGGTCAGTTTGGAAAAGTTCGGCAAGACAAATGGTGGGGAGAAATTGCTGTGAACATTTTCTCTTCTAGGGAAGAACGTTCATGGTTCCAAGAGACAGACATTTATCAGACTGTGATTGCTCCAAACCACAGAGGAGGCACAAAAAAAAAAAAAAAAAAAAAAAAGTCTGCAGGGAACCATGACCACGCCCCATGCCTAACAGCAACTTTGAAATCTTCAAAAGGATGACGGGACCCTTCAAAGATGATTCTACATGGACTATGGTAAAGCCATTAAGCTGATTAACACCACCAAAAGATCAACTTTGGACTATAAACTATTTAAGACAATTTTGAGATGGCTAGCTGAGATGATCCAGCCTAACAGACTACTTGAGCAAGGACTTGAAACAAGCCCTGTACTTTCTCATTATGCAGCGACTGGACAAATGATACAGGACTTGACAATTAACCCCCAAATTTTTCTTTTCAGGATTCCCTAAAGATGCCTTCACCCCCAGAAAGCAGGAAGTAATTTTAAGAAAACGATGCCCACATTCCCAAGAGGTTGGGTGGATGTTTTTGGTCGTTCAGTGGCTTATGGATATTGTCATTGTTTATGATGGTTGGTTACAAGTTGTTAATTGTTAATGGTCAGGAAAAAAGCTGAACAAGGAGATTAGATTCGGAGTTTTTGTTTGAAAAAAAAAGAAAAAGAAAAAAGAGAATATAGATATGAGGTAGATCATTGAATCTACTCTAAGGAAAAAGATAAAGAAATAATAGGATAAATGGGTAGATCATTGAATCTACTCTAAAAAGAAAAAGGAGAAGATGTAAAAACGACAAAAGGTAGATTCAAGAAAGCAGTGGGTTCTCGGTGAGATTTACTCAAGAGCCTTGAGTTACTTCTGGGGCTTCCTTTATGGGTCTAGAAGAGGAGAGTTTGGTTGCTAGTAGAGTGAGGGTGGTTTTCTGTTTTTGAGTTCCTGTTTTTTGAGTTATGTAAAAGCCTTTGCTCACTGTCCATGCCCTTCTTCAACAAGCATCTGATTTTAATCCGATCCATGGCTACTGGTGCATAGATATAAGATGGAAAATAAGGTATTTCCCCTAAAACTTCACTTAGAGAACACAATTTGCTTTACTGAGCACATATCCCAAACTAGTCCAGGCTAGATTGGTCCATTGCCTCAAATTCCAGTTTGATTATAAAAAATAAATTACTAAGGTTTCTAGGGAGCTGTTGGGATAGAACAGTTAGTTACTTTATTTAGAGAGGTCTGTGTGTGGCCTGATGGGAGCAAGGGTCCGAGTTGCTAAGTGCTTTGTTGGGTAAGGTGTGTGTGTGTGTGTAGTTCAAGCTAAGCAGGATCCTGAGTTTGTAAGTTACACCTATAGTTGCCTGCCTCAGTGTTTGGAAACATGATCTCTGGTGTCCTGGTTACATCATTGCAGCGTCACCTGGCCAGCACCTTGCTGTCTGAAGCAAGCCAAGGTGCATGAGAGTCCTCATGCATAGTTCCTGAAATATAGCTCCTTGATACAGTTCTGTGTCTTCTGAAGAACAGCTCCTTAGCCTCATACACAGCATGCAGTGCTGGGACAACTCTAGATGTCTATTTAGAGGCCCTGTTGTCTAAAATAACTCCCAGTGCATTAAGAATATTTTCAATTTCCTCTTTCTTGAAGAGTCAGCATTGCTAAAGTTTCTGCTGCTCCACAGCAAGCATCCTTTTTCCCTGGGTTTTCAAGTAGAGTTCCTCACTTCTCACTAAGTCCCTCCCTGGAAGTGTTCCTAAAGGCTCTCAGCTTCCTGCTAGCCTACTATGTGTTCAAGGCCTATTAGTTAATATTTTCAGGAGCATGCATCTCAAAATCTTTTCAGCTTCTGTTTTTTTCCTTATTCCAATGCAGCTTTCCACATTTCAGGGACCCAGTTCATTATCTTTTGCTATGTAGTAAATCGTCCCCAAACTTAGCTACTTAAAAAATAATAAACACCATGTTGAGCAGTTTCTGTGCCTCAGAAATTCAGTAGAGGCTCTCTCTCTCTCTCTCTCTCTCTCTCTCTCTCTCTCTCTCTCTCTCTCTCTCTCTCTCTCTCTCTGTCTCGTGTGTGTGTGTGTGTGTGTGTGTGTGTGTGTGTGTGTGTGTGTGTGTGTGTGTGTGTGTGTGATTCTGGCTTGAGGGCTCTCAGGAAGCTATAGTGAAGATGTCACGTAGGACAAGAATGGAGCTCAGTGGTAGAGCACTGTTTTAGCACATGTCAGGCCCTGAGTTCGTACCCTGCATCAGAAGGAAAACAAACAAAGCAAAACAAAAAGCCTCAAATGAAACCCAACACAGATGTTATCAGGGCAGCAGTGGTGTGAAAGCTTGGCTGGGGCTGGAGGTCTTCTGTGAAGACAGGTCCTCATCAGCTGAGGGCCCCGGGCTTTCCTCCTTTCAGTCTCTGGCTGCACCGATGTCCCCTCAAAAAGGGCAGCCAGCCTCCCTGAGAGTGACAGCTTAAAGTGAATGGGGAAAATGAACTCTTTGGTGTCTTTTATAACTTCAGAAGCCAGAGACCATCATCTTTGCATTGTCTTTGATTACCAAGGTCATTTCTAGTCACCGTGGCAGAGTACTACAAGGATGCAAATACTAACAGCCACTGACCCTTGGGGCCATCTGGTTAGCTAGGACCACGTGAGTCAAAGCAAACTGAGATGAAATTCTGACAGAGTCCTGAGAGGTGGATGATGGCGGCTGGACTGTGAACTCCAGTTGTAAGGCTGGGGGAACTTGACATGAAGTGGTCAGTCAGGAGCTCAGATTCTAGGGAACACCTCATGACTTCGCAGCTCACATAATCTTTTCAGGAGGCATTTGGACAGGCCTCACTCCTTTACATACTCTTTTTTTTTTTTCCCTTTACACACTCTTAAGATGTTGTCTTAGTCAATGTTCTATTGCTTTGAAGAGACACTATGTCCAGAGCAACTGTTATAAAGGATTTAATGGGGGCTGGCTTACAGTTTCAGAGGTTTTAGCCCATTATCAGCAAGTCGGAAGCATGGTGGCATGCAGGGAGACATGGTGCTGGAGAAGGAGCTGAGAGTTCTACATCCACATCTGCAGGCAGCAAGAAGATAGAGCCACTGGGCCTGGCTTGGGCTTTTGAGACTTTGAAGCCCACACCCAGTGACACACTTCCTCCAATTAGACCACACCTCCTAATCCTTTCAAATAGTGCCACTCCCTAAGCATTTACATATATGAACGTATGGGGGTCATTCTTCTTCAAATCACCACAGATGTGTAGTCTTCATAATTTATGGCTTCAGGTACTTTCCTGTTGGTGTTGATACTGGACTCTATCCCCTTCCCCTGATTTTTGAGACAGCTCTTACTCTGTCCCCCAGGTTTTTCTAGTACTCACTATGTAGCCCCCAGTGGCCTCAACCCCACATTAGTCTTGCTGTGTTAGTCTCCCAGTGCTGGAATTGTGCCATCAAGTCTGACTGTAGTTTTCTTGATAGACGGTGGCTACTCCATGTACTGTGCTCTTCCTTTCCATGTCCAACTGAGCCTCATTTTCAAAGAATTTCTGCTCTTTTAAAAAAATTCTTATTTATGTAGGGGTGTATGTGTGTGTGTAATTATGAGTATATGTATGCCTGTACCCATGGAAGCCAAAAAGGAGTGTTGGATTCCTGGATCTGGAGTTGGAGGAGGTTGAGAGCCACCCAAAGTGGGTGTTAGAAATGGAACTCAGTTGTTTTTTTTTTTAAATAAGTAGTTTATTCTAGAGCCAATTTTGAGTGACTGTAGCCCATGACTACAGATTTATGTTACCCCCAATTCCATGTTCAATTTGAAAGAAGTTTCATGAAGTATTACAGTTTCGCAGAACAAAGGAAGTCATAAGTCCAGGCAAGTTTAAAATATATTGTTGGGCCGGGCGGTGGTGGCACACGCCTTTAATCCCAGCACTCGGGAGGCAGAGGCAGGCGGATCTCTGTGAGTTCGAGGCCAGCCTGTTCTACAGAGCGAGATCCAGGAAAGGCGCAAAGCTACACAGAGAAACCCTGTCTCGAAAAACCAAAAAAAAAAAAAAAAAAAAAATACATTGTTGGCCACATGAGAGGCAGTCACAGCAAGATGGGAGATGCTTTTCTTTCTTTTTTTCCTTTTTTCTTTCTTTCTTTCTTTCTTTCTTTCTTTCTTTCTTTCTTTCCTTCCTTCCTTCCTTCCTTCCTTCCTTCCTTCTTTCTTTCTTTCTTTTTTTGTTTTGGTTTTTCAAGACAGGGTTTCTCTGTGTAGCTTTGGTGCCTGTCCTGGCTCTCACTCTGTAGACCAGGCTGGCCTCGAACTCACAGAGATCCACCTGGCTATCTCCCGAGTGCTGGGATTAAAGGCGCACACCACCACCGCCCAGCTGGAGATGCTTTCCTATAGGCGTCAGGTGGCATTATGTGAGGATTCTTAGACTTTGGGTTGACTGAATCAAGAAGTCCAGCAAAAGTTCTTAATGTTTGAGCCATGTCTCCAGACCCACCTGTTCTTTTAAAAAATGATCTGTTTTCTTGTTGCTCCAATGCTTTTACTAAGTGGGTGAAAATTTCTCTTACATTTAGCTAATACTTTTTTTTTTTTAACTAAAAATACACCACACAAGCCAAAAATTTCATCCTGAGTGTCCATATCTAAGCTTTTCGTCATTTGTCTGCCTGTCTCTTCTAGTAACCCAAGCTCATTTATTTATTTACTTATTTGGTTTTGCAGAGCAGTCCATGCTGGCCCGGGGTTCACAATCCTCCCATCTTGGCACCCTAAGTCCCTGGGATTACAGGCTCAGGTCACCACACCTGGATTACTCTGAGCTTTTTAAAGATGAATCTTTCTGATTTGTGTCACAGTGTTTCTTCCTGATAGAGAACTTCAGATAGGTGCTCAATAATAAATAATAAATATATTTTGCTAAAATATACTCTAATGCTAGAGCTCACCAAACAGACAACTCCATTCCAGCTTCTCTGGTTCTTTCTCACAGACGCAGACAGTGAAACAGACTTCTTAAAGCAGCTTATTTTTAATAACTCCACAGCTATACCATTACATATCTTCATGTCCCTTCTTTTTAATGTTATAAGCAGAAATTGCCTTTCTTTTCCACACTCTAAGAAGATTATCTCAATTAGTGTGGACTCTCCTCCCTCAGGTCCCTTCCTCCACTTGCCTAGGGGGACTTTTCTTGGTGTTTTTCCAGTTCTTTTAGACTTAATGGTGTAGATGCTGTTGTGTTGGGGTTTCATATCGGTGGTGCTATATACAGAGTACAATTTGGAGGATGGCTGTGCAGTCCCAATTCACCCTCATACTTTTTGAAGAGGTTGTCAAATATCCTTGTGACAAAAAAGTGAAAAAAGAAAAGGAAATTTGCTAGTAGCATTCTGTGGAAGTCATGGGTAAAAAAGCAATTGTGTGTGTGTGTGTGTGTGTGTGTGTGTGTGTGTGTGTGTGTGTGTGTGAGTGAGAGAGAGAGAGAGAGAGAGAGATAAACAGACAGACAGACACACACACGCACACACACAAACACACACACTCTTCCTTCTCTCTCTGTAGATTTTACATTACACCTCATCTTTTCAGTTCTCACATATGATCACAGATGATCAGTGAGTGAGCCAGGATCTCTGTGAAACAGATAGTGAGATGGAGTTAGGACCATGGAGATGTGTTGGGTAATGCCTATGGTAGAGAAAAGAGAGGAAACTAGGTTGGGTCAAGAATACGTCATATCATGATGCAAATTAGATGCCTCATCAAGAAAAATGGGCGGGATGAAGTGATTAACAGATTCACCACATCAGACCATGATACATGCATAGCAAAATTCAAGACAATCCAACCAGATCAAATTGACCTGTTAGAGATATTCTGTGCTGTGGAGAAGGCTGAGGCTCTAGTATTCTGTGATGCTTAGCTGTCAGTGGGGTTTCTCGGAGTGCACGTGGCTTCAGCTCCAAGTGGAACAGATTCTGAAGGCCATGGTGGGAGGCTGGAGGCTAACTCCACTCTTGATCCTTTTAAGGCCACTCTCTTCCCAAAAGGAACACTAAGCATTGCATGCTATGGACATCAAGACCTCCAGGAATACCTAGGTCCCCTTGAGGTAAAAATTTGCCTGTGGAAGAGTCTATGTATACCTGGCCCCAAGTGACTGAGGAAGAAAGAATTCTGGCCCCAGAGAGTGGATTTTTGTTTCACAGAATGGCTCCTGGTACAACTGATTTGCTTCTGATGAGGAGTTGGACATTTGTTCAAAAACCTATTGTCCTTATGATGATGCATCAAATTTGAGGGTTGGAAGTCACCAAGCAGAACAATATAGACACCATTTTATCTACTCTGATGCCTAGAGCTATGATGAAATGAGAGAGAGGAGAGAGAGAGAGAGAGAGAGAGAGAGAGAGAGAGAGAGAGAGAGAGAGAGAGAGAGCTTGCATGCATGGGTGTCCTCAGCGGTGTCCAATCCCCTGGAGCTGTAGTTACAGGCAGTTGTGAGCTGCCTGAGGTGGGTGCTGGGAAACAAACTCAGAACCTTTGCAAGAGCGATGGGTGCTCTAAGCCATTGCCATCTCTCCAGCCTGAAAAAAAAGTCACATTTGTAATCTGTTTCCATGGGTCAGGGTCTGGGTACAGGTAAACTAAGTCTCAGTGCTGTTCTCATTGCAGCTTGGGGTTCTCTTCCAAGTCCAGCTAGCTTGTTCAATGACAGGACTCAGCTCCTTGACATCAGTGGACTGAGCCTTGGTGCCTCAGGCCTCTTCCCCATAGAAAGTCTGCTGTGGCTAGTTGTTTCCTTATTGAACTGACGAGAGCAACCCTATTCCTTAAAGGATTATGTCAGCCCCCTCACTACGAACTCCTTTGAAACTTAGAATCAACTGATTTGGGGGCTGAGATTTATCTGTACAATTCCACTTGCCTCGTATGATGATAAGCCATAACAGTGGTTCAGTCAGCAAAATGCCTGCCACACAATCATGAGGGCCTGAGTGTAGATCCTCAGTATTCACATCAGAGCCTGGGTGCGGTGGAAGGGTGAGGAGGTGGGGGGATGTGGGGGGATGGGAGGATGTAGGGGAGTATGGGGGGACGTGGGAGGGTATGGGGGTGTCTACGTGCCTGTAATGGCAATGCTGGTTACTTGGAGACAGTTGGGTCCTCAGAGTTCTCTGGCCAGCCAGCATTACTGAACCAGTGGACACCTGGTTCCTTGAGAGACCCTGTGGTAAAAGACAAGATGGAGGGTAACAGAAAGAGACCTGATGTTGACCTCTGTCTTCTGCATGAGTCTGTGTACCTGTCTACACAATACGCATTATTTTTAAATAAAATCAATTGTAAGTAATATTCCATATTTTCAGATTCTTCCCCCTTAAGCAAAAGGAATCATATGGATGTGTAGGATGTGCGTCAGGAGGGGAGTCTTGGGGAACTATTTTAGAATTCTACTCACCACAAATGGACTCAGTCCATGTGTTATAAAACTTACACAGACAAACACACACACACACACACACACACACACAAAAAAAAAAAAAAAAAAAAAAACTTTTTTAGGGGTCTTCTTTTCTCTGATAGTCAGCCATGTGCAGAATCCCCAAATTACCAAGAAAGGCTCTAGTCTGGCTTGGATGGGCTAACCCATCCAGATATTATCAGCTGAGGCCCATGGACATGGTCCCATGCTATGTGGAGTCGCCCCTGAGGGCTCTCTGCTGTGTTCAAGGACATGGTCCTGTGTTGTGTGGAATGGCCCTTGAGGGCTCACTGCTGTGCTTAAGTAGCTGTGGAAAGAAAGAGGGAGATCAGAAGGGCAGGGAAAAAGCCAAAGATACTGACCACAGGCTGATTTCCACTCAGCAAGGAGTACATTCTTCAGAGGGAAAGGCAGCAAAGGAGTAGTAAGTAAAAGTGGCCCTGGGCAGCAAACAATAATGCATGTGGTCATGTGACCTTTTAATGTCACCCTGAAATTTTCCATGAAATAAACTTATCCTATAACTAGGTTATATTCATAAACATTACACTAAAAAAATCAAATCAATACAAAACAAATAAAAATGTAAGTGGGGGGCTAATGAGACGGCTCAGTGGATAAGAGAGCTTGCCACATAAACCTGATGACCTCAATTCCATTGATGGAATTCACAGTGAAAGGAGAGAAGCAACTCCTGCAAGTTGTCTTCTGAGCTCCATACACTCCTACCCACCACAAGAACGTACACCTGTTGTAGAATATTAAATATTTATTTATGCTGTAGAACATTTGTTCAATGATGCAAAGATGTGTTGCATTCTTTTATGTTGCATTTGTTTAACTCTGTGAAGCTGTGTTACTGTGCCTGTCTAAAAAATCTAATTGGTCTAATAAAGAGCTGAACAGCCAATAGCTAGGCAGGAGAAAGGATAGGCAGGGCTGGTGAAAGGGAAAAATCAGTAGCCATCTTGAGAGACGCTTCCCTCTCCCCTCCTCCAAAGGTATTTGCTGACCAACAATTTTAGAAGTGACCAGAAGTTGAACTTATAAGGCTGGAACAATAAATCTATGTATCCTGGACTTGGCAAAACAAGATATGGGGAGTAATGGGCTTAACTGACCAGAAGTTGACCTCAGAGGAGAGTAGGACTGGAACAATAAATCTGAATGTATATATCCTGGGTTCAACAAAAGCAGGACATAGGAAGTAAAAAAATTTATGTCTCTGTAGATATCCTGAATCCTGTAACCTAATGCTTATAGTTCAGCCAGTAACTTCAAAGAACTACTTCACCCCTAGCCCCCTTGTCCAATCCCAAGCTGCATGTAAACCTTTCCTATATAAACCCCTTAAAGTGAGTGCTCAGGGCCGTCCTCCTCCAACTGCTGTGTTGGATGTTGGACACTAAGACCATGCCTCAGGCTTGCTTGTTTTGATATTAAAAAAACCTCTGTGTGCTTGCATCAGATATTGGCTCTGTGGTGGTCTTGCTTGGGGTCTTGAGACCTGGACACAACACTGGCAGGCAGAGGGAATAAATAGGAGGAGAAATCTGGGAAGAAAAGATCTAGGAGCATGAGAAGGAGGACTCCAGGGGCCAGCCACCCAGCTACACAGCAAACCACAGAGTAAGAAGTAAAGAAAGGTATATAGGATAAAGATAAAAGCCTGAAAGCAAAAGGTAGATGGGATAATTTAAGAACAGCTGGCTAGAAATAAGCCAAGCTAAGGCTGGGCGATCATAAGAAAGAATACGACTCCATGTGATTTATTTGGGAACTGGGTGGCAGGCCCCCAAAGAGCAAAGAGTAAAGAGTAAAAAACAACCAACAACACAACACACACACACACACACACACACACACACACAAATAAAATTTAAAAATTTTAAAATATGAATGGGGTCCTAGGGGGGCAATGGGGAATGATTGTTTTTGTTTGTTTGTTTTGTTTTTTTTCCAGAGCTGAGGACCGAACCCAGGGCCTTATGCTTGCTAGGCAAGCACTCTACCACTGAGCTAAATCCCCAACCCCGAATGATTGTTAATATGTGTAGTTTTCTTGGGGAAGAAGAGGAAATGTTGTAAAGTTGTATATTTGTATTCCAGTGATATCTGTAAAAATGGCCTAGGAACCATGAGACCCCTGATCTATAGGTAGAAATCTCTTACTGGCCCCATCAAAAAGATACTGGCTTTACTAGAGGAAGTAGATGATTCCAGGTTTGGGACATTGAAGATCTCAGGTCATCTAGCAAATCTTGCTGTGTCTAAAGGCAAGAGTTGAGACAGAATAGGGATGAGTGAAAGGTGGTGGCACTTCCAGCCCCTTTGTATCAGAAATAAAGTTGTGTGTTACCCTCAGGGCTTGCTCTCATGGGCTCCTCCACAAGGGGGTGCAACACAGAAAAGCTCTGCCATTCAGACACATGAGAGGTCCTGTGGATGCTGCTGGAGCTGGGGATAGAAGGGTCACTAGAGATGACTCAGCAGCTGTATTGCCCCTTTCAAGTGGCATTGTGTGTGTCTTACACTTCGTTGTTGTTTTGTTGCTGTCATCTTACCTCCTCACCGAGTAACTCTTGAGATTTCATAATCACAGACACACTCCCCAGTCATTTTTGCATGCAAATTTAGTATCTTGTATTCAAAATGCTTGGAACCAAAAATGATTTGCATCCCAGATTTGGAACATTTGCATAAATATAATGAGATATCTTGACAATGGGACCCAAGTGTAAACTTTGAGATTCATTACGCTTTATTTATACCTTATACACGTAGCCATGGAATTTTACACAGTGTTTTAGCCAATTTTGCATTAAATAAAGATTGATAGCGTGGAATTTTCTCCTAGCTTCATGTCAGCGCAAAAAGTTTCAGACTTTGGGGGCATTTTAAATTTCAAACTTTTAGGATAGGCACAATTGTAGTAGAATATTATTTTAAGGAGTGTTATTTTTGTTTAGGTTGCATTTGTTGAACTCTGTGAAGCTGTGTTACTGTGCCTGTCTAAAACACTTGATGGTCTACTAAAGAGCTGAACAATCAATAGCAAGGCAGGAGGAAGGATAGGCGGGGCTGGCAGGCAGAGAGGATATATAGAAGGAGAAATTTGGAAGAAAAGGGATGGAGGAGAGAGAAGAAAGAAGTAGCCAGAGAAGGGAAGGACCCCAGGGGCCAGCCACCCAGATACACAGCAAGCCATGGAGTTAGAGTAAGATTTACAGAAGTAAGAGAACTGGTGTAGCATGAATCTTAACAGGTCTTATTAATAAAAACAAACCTGGAGCCAGGTATTGGGGTGAACGCTGAAAGATGAGGGAGACAGAACAGGCCACAGCTAACCTCACTTCGCCAACTTCTCAGCCGATCCTGTTTCCTCAAGCTGGAAGCCTCTGAGTCCTCATCCAGAATGAATCTCAGCTGAACTGCTGCTAAAAGCCTAAAAGCTTAACAGCCTGACTCTAGTTCCCTGGTTTTCATGCCTTATACACCTTTCCGCTTCCTACCATCACTTCCTGGGATTAAAGGCATGTGTCACCATGCCTGGTTGTTTCCAGTGTGGCTTTGAACTCACAGAAATCCAGACAGATCTCTGTCTCCTGAATGCTAAGATTAAAGGTATGTGTGTGTATGCCACCATTTTCTGGCCTCTATATCTATCTAGTGGGTGTTCTGTTCTCTGAACCTAGATAAGTGTATTATGGTGCACAATATATTGGGGAACACAATATCACCACAAACTACAAAAGCCTAGAGGCAAAAGATAGATGGGATAGTTTAAAGTTAAGGAAAGCTGGCAAGAAACAAGTCAAGCTAAGGCTGGGCATTTGTAATTAAGAATAAGCCTCCATGTGTGATTTATTTGGGAGCTGGGGGTGGGCCCCTCCAAATAGTAGTAATAACCACACACAGTCTACCTCTATTGTGGCCCTTTATAGTGATACCTGAGATTTATTTTCATCTCTCAAGAGCAATTATTGCCTTCAGTGTGGCCCTCACTGAGAATGAGGGAGGGCACCAGAAATTCCAACCCACTTGGGCTAGGAAATGTGGAAAACATGGTTATTCTTGAACTGATTAACCCAGGTACTCAAGTGTCTGTTTATTCTTAAACTAAAAATGGAGCCACAGTGATTCCATTTCATTCTTGGGATGCAAAGCCAGAATTCTCTGTGGCAAACATTTCATACCTTTCGCCCTCTCATAGGAATCAACCCAACTGTGCTTCCAGTATGTAAAGCTGGACTCAGATCTGCTCCCTGGGGAACTCACCTGGCTAATTAGTTAAACATCTCTCTATGGTGTGACTTTGTGTTTTAGTTAGGTTTTTTATTGCTGTGAAGAGACATCATGACCACAGCAACTCTAATAAAAAAAAAAAACAACCCAAACAAAACATTTAATTGTGGTGGTGTCTTACAGTTTCAGAGGTTCAGTCTGTTATCATGACAGGGAGCATGGCCCCGTGAAGGCTGATTTGGTGCTGGAGCTGAGAGTGCTACATCTTGTAGTCAACAGGAAGTTGACTGACAGTCACACTGAGGGAAACTTGAGCAAAAGAGACTTCAAAGCCCACCCCAAAGTGACACACTTCCCCCAACAAGGCCACATCTCCTAATAGTGCCACTCCCTTTGGGGGCCATTTTCTTTCAAACCATCCACATTCCACTCCCTGGCTTCCAGCCATATTATAATGCAAAAAATACATTCAGTCCAACTTCAAAAGTCCCCATAGTCTATAACAGTCTCAAACTTGTTTCAAAGTCCAAAGTCTCCTCTGAGATGCATGGCAATTTCTTAATTGTAATCCCCCTATAAAAAAAAAAATCAAAAACCAGAAGCAGATCACATACTTCCAACATATAACGGCACAAGATATACATTACCATTCCAAAAATTCAAGGAAGGGAGCATATTAAGGAAATACTGGACAAAAGCAAGACTGAAAATCGGCTGGGCCGACTCCAAATTCTGCATCTCCATGTCTGATAACAAAACGCTCACCACATCTTCAGCTCTTTCCAGCTTGGCTGACTGTAGCACACTTCTTTCTCTTGGGCTGGTTCCACTCCCTGTTAGCAACTCTCCTCAGTAGATAACCCATGACTCTGGCATCTCTTACATCTTGGGGGTCTCCAAGGCAATCCAGGCTTCAACTTCACAGCTTCATATGATGGCCTCTCTACCAGGCCTCCATTCATGGACACCCCTAAAACATGCCTGGCCTCAGTGGCTTTATTCCATAACTCTTTTCCTCTATCCTTAATTCTAAACCCGGAATCGTGTGGCCGAAGCTGCCAAGTTCTGCTGCTAACTAGGACTGGAACTACCCCCTTGTTCTATTACATCTTCACCAGCTTTCTGTATTTCACTGCCTAAGTTTGGCTGTCCTGAAACTTGCTCTATGGACCAGGCTGGCCTCAGACTCAGAAATCTGCCAGCCTTTGCCTTCCTAGTGCTGTGATTAAAGGTGTGCCCCACCACACCTGGCTCTAAGCTTTTCTTTAGTTTCTTTCCACAAGCTGGAAACTTAGCTGGGTGGGGTCTTGCCCTTAGGTCACCACTCCCTTTATTTGATCTCTTAATCTGTTTATCTCCTTGAACACAGGATTGAGATCTGTTCCACTTCCTGGTGCTCCTTTTTTCTCCTCAAAATTTACTTTTTGTAGTTTACCCTGCTCGGCCTGCTCCTCTTCATTATAAACCTTCATTAGAGTTGCCACTAATATCTACATGACAGAGTCTATACTAGGCTGTTTTGAGATTTCTTCTGCCAGTGGAATGAATGCAAAACTCTTCACTTTAGCCTCAGGCAATTTCTTTGGACAAGGGCAAGAGGCAGCCACTTTCTTCACCAAAATACTACAAAAGTGATCTCTAAGGCAACCTACTAAAATTCTCCTCTGAAACCTCTTGAGTGAGCCCCCCCCTCCCAATAGTTCAAATACCTCTTAGCACCACTGTCTTCCATGATCTTACTAGTATGGCCCATTAAGCAGTGCCTAAACCTTTTCACTGCCCTCTAAACCCGAAGTACCAAAGTCTAAATTCCTGAAAAGAAACATATGGTCAGGCCTATCATGACAATACCCCAGCTCCTAGTACCAATTTCTGGTTTCTATTGCTGTGAAAAGACACCATGACCACAGCAACTCTTATAAGGAAAGCATTTAATTGGGGGTGAGGCAGGGGCCTTGCTTACAGTTTCACAGGCCCAGTCCATTATTATCATGGCAGGGAGCATGGTAGTGTGCAGGTAGACATGGTGCTGGAGGAATAGCTGAGAGTCCTACATCTTGTAGGCAACAGGAAGTCGACTGACACACTTCCCAATCATATCGAACCTCAAAGCCCGCCCCCACAGTGACATACTTCCTCCAACAAGACCACACCTCCTAATAGTGCCACTCCCTTTGGGGGGCATTTTCTTTTAAACCACCACAGTGTGGTTAGCTTATGCATGCTGTGTTGAGAGCTGCTGGTTGATTATCTATGGTAACATATGAAGCACTCAGGCAGACTGGCCCCATGGACAGCTTCAGTGAGACCCTTGCTTGGCTCCCTGGTGGAACTGGTAAGAGACAGAAAAGGCAGTTAGAGGATACAGTCTCTGATTCTCTTGTCCAGGAGTGGGGCCTGTCATCTGCCTCTCAACTGAGCGTCACAGTTCCCTCTTCATTGGCCTTTCTCCACAGTGCTCTCACTCCAAGTTACATTAGTCCCTTCCTCTGCTCAGCTTTTCTAGGCCTCAAGGCTCCTTTCTTGCTAGCACTGGAAGGACTGTGTTCTCCAGGCCCAAAGGCTAATGGCTCTCTGCTCTTACTACCCCTGAAATAATGGCATTATTCCTACACTTCCAAATTATTCCTGCTAACTATATATAGCTGATATTTGGAACTTTCCTTAAATCTCCCAGTTTGAAGATGCCATATTTCCTGCTGGGAACCCAGCTGGCACACTCTGGGGTCTCCCAGAATGCAGTTAGTGCCAAGATGATCCTACATCCTATCTCAACTACAGAGACCTGGAACAGCAACATGGAACAAATGCCTTTCTGGATAATAACAAGATGTTTTTTGCAAGCTCAGAGGATGGTGAGGCTAGCTCTGTCCGATTCAGGGAGGGGAAGGCTATCTATTGTTTCTCACGATCACATGGCTGCCTGGGATTGGAAAGAACGATGCCACTTATCACTAGAACAGGAAAACATACAAATTCAAAACTGGAAGTGTGGTTCCTACTGAATACGTGTGCCTTTGCGTCCTTACCAAGCCAAGCCATCATGTGTCGGGACCACCTGTGTTTGCTTTTTTCTAGGCCAACAGAAATCTCCTCAGACTAGCGTTAGAAATGAAGTTGCATCCAAATGATGTATGTTGTTTCCCAAGACACACTGGCAAAGCCAATAACAGCTTGGGAATTGATTCTTAGCAATTTTCCCGTTTATAGGGAGTTCCCAGTTCTAAGGCAATTCTTTTCCGTGAGTCTGTATCATCTTTCCTGGGTCCTCTAATGGAGAAAGAGTCAGGCGGACACAAAGATGCCCGCTTTGCCTTGACCTTCTCATGGCATGCTGTGAGGTGTTCGATGCATGTCTCAAATGAAATGTCAAAAGGACCTAATAATGTCTTGGGATTCCAGTTCCAAACCACCTAGGCAAGTTGGTTAAAAGAGAAACAATTTATTTAGGACCATAGCTTCAGAGGGCTCAGCCCATGGCCACTCGGACCCCTGTTTCTGAGCTCACTATGATGCAGAATTTTCCCCTAGCAGGACTGTGTGTAGGAGGGAGCTGGACCCTGTGTAGGAGGGAGCTGTTCATCTCTTGGTGGACAGGAAAAAGGAGGGCAGCAAAGGGCCAAGGAGAAGATACCCCCATGGACCTGCCCCTAATGGCCTACTTCTTCCAAACTCTCAAAACACCACCACTAGCTGGTGACCAAGGCCCCAGCCTCTGAACCTTGCTGGGACACGCCCAAATCTTAATAGGGAGCAAACAAGGAAAGCCTTCCTGGCATGGAAAAGAGAAATGATGGGAAATCTCCCCTCCAGCATCCTGAGGACAAATTTCCTCCCTCCTATTAATTAATTGGCTTTTTATATAGGACCCCAGAATCCTGCAATTAAAATGTGCCTTGGAGGCAACTCCCAGTCTAGTGCCAGAGATCAGTGCTGGAGAGAGAGGGTCATTAGATGTGGAAAGGAGTGGCCAGGCCACAGGCCCGTAGAGAAGCAACTTACTGGGCAGGCTTCAGGAATTGACACAGAGATGGTCTTTCTTCTTCCTCTAGTTTTTAAAACTCGAAGGAGCCTAAAAAAAACCCAGTCCCTTGCTTTGTGGTATTGTATTTGCTAACTGAGACCCCAGGCTGCTGGTTTCTCTGTCCCCTCTGGTCACTGGCTCCTCTCTCTACCTGATGATCTCCAGCTCCACACTTTTTTGAACCCGACAGTCCTTATCTGACCTCTGAACTCAGTTGTGGAAGACAGAACTCCTAAAGTCTGGAAAATTGCTTGCGAGCAAGCTGTAATGAGGATTTCTTTGGAATTCCCCTCGGGGTTGGAAAAGCAGGCTTGAACTCCTCAAGACCAGTGGTCCGGACACTCAAGAGTCATGTTACCAACACCAAGGGCTTCTGAGCAGATGTGGAAGGAATTTAGAAAATCGTTTGATCCTGGCTGATAAAGACAGCTCTGCTTCGCAACACATTAGTAACTTCCTCCCTCAGGATTGGCCTGGCCTAACCTAGTTCTAGAAATTATGGTTTGAAAGTTATCCAGTAACACCTAGCATCAATTAATGTTTAAAGAAACATGGCAGCGTAACCACTGAGTTGAAATGGGTCTGTATGACATAATCTTTTCTCCAAAGGACCTTGACCTTTTTCAATAACATTATATTCTGAATACCAAATGTCTAACTCTTCTTGCACATTTACTGTGCATACGGTTCTATTCTATGCATTTTATTTTATTTTTTTCATTGCAAATCTAAAAGGTGTATTTTCTGATTTTACTAGCAAAAAAAGAAGGCAAGCCACCGAGGGATCGTGACTTGACATTAGCTCAGGTAGGTACAAGGCAGAGTAAAGGTGATCCCAGAAGACTTTCTGTCCCTTAAGTGTTTTCTTTAGTCACACAGTTTTGATGCCTTTCTGGGTACATTTATGTGGAACACACATATATTAAACGGAGTAGTTTTCAATCAGAAAGCAAGAGTTCAAAATCTACCCTTGAAATTTTTCCCATCCCATCTTTTCTCCTCCTATCATAAAATATAAGTAATAAAAAGTCAGCATATGCAAACATTTATTTGGAACATGTAGCCAGAAGGCAAAAGGAAGAATTGCCTGTTTGAAATTCCAGTTATTTCTCCAGAATCCGCTTTCTATTCATGAAATTCCAGTCTTGGCCACCAGAGGGCAGTCACAACATTAAAAATGAGCCCCCTTGTCCTCAGTGTCCGACCACTAGATCCTGCTAAATCTGGCTTTGGTTTCATAGTTCAGTTCACATCCTGAAAGGATCTGTGTCTTTCAAGTCTGAAATTAACATGTTATGCCACATTTAAAAAAATATAGATGCTCAAAGGAGCTTTTGACACTTTAGAATCTATTTCTTCATATAGTGATGTTAAAATGGACCGGAAACATATGCTTCATATGGGTCTCGTTGGAGAAGGGTAGACGTGCTGCATTGAATATTCAGTGACATAGTCAAAAGCACTCTTCTGTGTCCAGAAATTCGGTATTTACTGTTACATGCCATCTGGGTTTCACTAAACTGTTCCTCCCAGAAAACTAGTTGTATGCCTCAGCCCCACCAGAATCATAAATAAGAGCTCTTTGCTCAGATCTATAGAGTACGTGAGACCCCTTAACTCCCATAAGGTTTAGCTGACACTGGGTTTCATTGTGGAATAGAACGTTACTGAAGAGAAACTTGATGATGGCAGGCTGAAACTATCGGGTTTAAAGGAAATATCTGAAATAGAGTATCGCCCGTGTAGGGATCAAACTCCATCCACGAAGGCCCAATAGGACCTCTTACCATTCCATTCTTTCAAATAGACCAATAGTTGGTTTTCTTAAAGATGTCTTATTAAAACTGACCAAAGCAGATGCTAGCCCCCGGCTGATTCTCTCTCTCCTCCTCCGAGTTATCTGAGACTGTAACCCGAAGGCCATGCTCAGTTCCTGACAAACTATGGTTTAAGTTATCTCAGCCTTGCCACAGACTCTTGCCCCCTGAGCCTGAATCCTCTCTTAACCTCTCACCTCTCAAGCAGTTGACTGAGCCATGCTTCTCTCCATTACCACTCTGCTTCCTCCTCTACCGGCTCAAACTCATATACAGTGACAGACAGAAGATCAGATCAAACATTAAAGTATACAGAGAAATTTACCCAGAGACAATGAAAGTGTTGTCTCCACCTTGCCCGATACTCTAGACATGTGTTTTTTTTTTTTGTTTTTTTGTTTTTTTGTTTTTTTTGTACTATCACTTGTGATAAATCTGGGGTCATTAAATCAATTTGGGAGGGTTACAAGTGCCATCCTCAGGGTTCCGGCGCAGTAAAGCTAAATGATCTGAACCAGATGCACCTATGTCCCCAATGGGTCATGGTAGCAAGTGTATTTCTTATAGATGTGACCAGAAAAGTAAACAAGGCACAGATTTAACTCCTTCATTCTAGACTAGACCCTAAATTTCATTTGGAAAAAAATAATACTTTAACTGGCCTTTTGAGTATCAAAATGTGAAGAATTTTTTTTTCCTTCTTTAGAACAAGAGTTCTGGCCGACTCCTGAAACAACTATCTAAGCATCAGGCTTCCGCGCAGACCCCTGCTGGCCTCTCCACCCTGAACTCACTTCTTCTCATTTTAAAGTCTGCATATGGTTGTGTAGATGCCTTTGTCTCCTGTAAACATGATGCTCTCTTTTGGCTCAAGTACCCCAAATATACCATTGCATGGCTCTTTCTAGAAAACCTTCTCAGACTCTAAGCCTAACAGTTATTGGCATCCCCCAAACGAGTCCCTGTGCCATGGAAGCCTTGGTGAGCCGTTAGCAAAGGAGACTACACAGTGTTTCTCATCTTTTAATTGCTGTGCCACGGTCCCACCTCTAGGGATATTTTTGGTCATTTCCCCCCCTAGTTCCCTTCCATCTCCCTGTGAAAACATCATGCCACAGACACACATATGTCTCTGCTGTGGGATGTCTTTCTGTACACTGTGAATATGTATTATTGCTCTGATTGGTTGATAATAAAGTTGCATTAGCCTATGGCAGGGCAGGATGGAGCCAGGCGGGAAAATCCAAGAGAGATAGTGAGAGAAGAAAAGAGAGCGGGGCAGACGCTGCTAGCCGCAGCCAGGAGAAGCAAGATGTAAAAGTACCGGTAAGTCACGAGCCACATAGCAAAGTATAGACTTATAGAAATGGGTTAATTTAAGATGTAAGAGCTAGCTAGCGAAAAGCCTGAGCCATTAGGCCGTATAGTTTAAAAATAATATAAGCCTCTGTGTGTTTATTTGGGACCAAGTGGCTGTGGGATGCGGGTCCTGACTGCAGAACCGGAGAAACCTTCTGACTACATGTCTCTCTCTGTCTCTGTCTCTGTCTCAGTCTCTCTGTCTCTGTCTCTGTCTCTCTCTCTCTACATATATATGTGTATATATATATGTGTATATATATATATGTATGTATGTGTGTGTGTGTATCTATAGAGACCCCCAAACTATTGTACTGTACATCATGCAGTGTGTGAGTTTTTTTTTTTTATCTACCCTCTCTTTCTCCACCTATATCCCTGTTCTCCACCACTTTCTCTCTTTCCATAAACACTGTAGTTTTGCCTCCCTGAGAGTAATTTGGCTTCTGCTGAGAATTCAGGAAACCAAGTTCAGGAGAAGCCTACTTGTACTCTTAAGGTAGTTAGGAACAAACAGGTTGGCAACCAGTTGTCCTTGCTTCCTGCTGACAGGCTCACATCAACTGTTAGAACTCTTACGGAAAGTAACGATGATGTAAACAATCAATTTAGACTGCGTTTGGTGTAGCCAAGTGTCGAGTCATCGAGTCAACTGCAGGGCTGTAAACCGAGTAGCCCGCAAGCCAGAGCTGGGCAATGAGGTAGGAACCTATTTCAGTGGTAGAGTCCCTGACCAGCACCCAGACTTTATTTTTACTTAACATATATCGGGGATCTTCTGTAGCAGCTTCCTCATTCTTTAAGGTGCTTTAGTTGAGAAAGGACACGTGATTTATCTTTGCCCATTCAATAGCAGGGTATTGACTAGATCAATCCTAGGTTTTCTGAACTTTAATATGAAATAGTTGAAAGGGTTGACATTCTTCGCTCTGCTATGACTATTTCTAGCACGAAGGTTCTCCACCCCCATCCGAAGTTGCATACTCTTCCAGTCATCCCGTCTCATTTTTGCTGAGTCAAATGTACAACAACCGGATGATATGGCTCAGATGTCCCTTAAGCACGAAAGACGAAAAAAGAAGGGTGTATGATAAGGGCGTAGAGTTTATTCGCTGTTTGAAATTGATGGTGTGTGTGTATCTTTATTTCCCATAAACCACAGCTAGAATCTTCTCCCTCTGCTTGGGATTTGCAGGCGAGGGGAGAGGTCCAACTAGCTCCTTCAGAGATGAGCACACACTTCATGGTTTACAGGGAGGCCACACCTAAAAATCTTCAAGAGCTGCTTCTGGTTTCTACTTCGTCTCTTGGGGTGAGCAAGGCAGACCGGACTACCAGGGCTAACGGAGCCTGTAAGAGCGATCCTTGCCTGGCCGGCTTCTGCAGGCTGTGAGCTAAATGCAGTTCAGAGAGGCGGCTATAAATAGTCATTCATTGTCAGTGTGTGTGAAAAGACAAGAGTGAGTGTGCTGGTCTGATTCAGGCCCAGTTAAACGGCTGTCTGGACAGGACTATAAACGAAGTCCGCAGGCAACGCCAGGGGCTGGACACTCACCGAAGGGAAGCTGTTCAACGCCGGAGTCGCCTCTGCTATGGCAAAAATCATCTTGAGGCACCTCATAGAGACCCCAGTGCGTTATCAGGAGGAGTTTGAAGCTCGGGGCTTGGAAGACTGCAGACTGGATCATGCTTTATATGCACTGCCCGGGCCAACCATCGAGGACCTGAGGAAAGCCAGAGGCACGCCACAGGCTCTTGCAGAGGACTCAGCCTCCACCGAGACGCCACCCAGAGAAGGCAAATCCCGCTTCCAGATCCTGCTGGATGTGGTCCAGTTCCTGCCCGAGGACATCATCATCCAGACCTTCGAGGGCTGGCTGCTGATCAAAGCGCAGCATGGGACCAGAATGGACGAGCACGGCTTTATATCCCGGAGTTTCACCAGACAGTACAAACTGCCAGATGGCATCGAAACCAAGGATTTGTCTGCCATCCTCTGTCACGATGGAATTTTGGTGGTGGAGGTAAAGGATCCACTAGGGACCAAGTAAAACCTTATTGGTTCTTGTTCATATGACAGGAGAAAGATGGAAGCCAGCGACACCGGGGATGTTTAACTTTTGAGATGGTTTGCTGTAACTTTTATGAGGATTAAAAACATATCCACAGTTGCCGGTATGTGGAGGTTGTCTTTCTTATTGGTGGTCAGAAAGGAAGGTTCCTGAAATGTGTTTGTTCAGTTCGAAATGATGCTACTTTTACACCGAAATCACCAGAGAACTAGCAGAAATCACCAAAGAACTAGCAGGCTATAGTTGGGTACCAGGGAGGACCCAGCATTGCTCGTTGGTGAGTCTAACATTCCAGAGAGGCAGTTTGTACGATCCATGGCAAAATAGCCGTGTTCAGTAAAGAGCTTCTGTTCTTACCCATTTCAGGAAAAGTTTCTGTATTGCTGGAAAGAGTTGGGGGGCCACTTCAAAGAGGAGCTTTTATCTCTGTGTATTTTAATTAAAGAGGACCCTTGTAAATACAGAGTCAGACTGTTAGAATGTAGTACTGGGGAACTGGGTCTGAAACCTAATTAGGAGTCACTGGAGTTGTTACCCCTCCCCCAAACATCAGTGGGACTTTTCATGTATCTTAGTTTTTAAAAGTTCCAATACAGATCTCATTCAGTTTTTCAAAGCTAAACTGAACCCTACCAGGAGTTTTGCTCATAGACTGTGTATATTACTTGTGTGTTTTATTTGTTAACCCACAGTGTATATTGTCTCCTAAGTTAGGTATAGGAAACTAAAACATTGAATTGCTGGATTCCGTCTTAATCCTCACGATTTCCAAGCAGAGATAGCAGGTGTCACACATATGCTGTCTGCCGGACTGAAGTTTTAAATAGCCTTGTGGCCAGCGAGGACACCTGAGCTCTCGCATCCATCTGAGTTCACACAGAGCACGCTTGTCACGACTAGACCAGTGCCTCTGTCCTCCCACACTGACACTTTGGCTCAAGATTGAGCTGGTAGTGGTTAAGAATTCCAGCTTTGGGAAGCTTGCCCTCAGCAGCTGCTGATGGCATGTAAAATATTTGCTATCTCATCCTGTGCGTTCTAAATCCTTCTGTGGAGGAAGTGGCTGCTTTCAGTTCACTAGGCACCAAATGTGAACTGACAAGGAGCCCCAGGCCAGGGCTAAGAATAGAAGGGGAACTCAGAGTGTGGATGACACCTGTGTCCATGCAGACGGCTCGTCACTGTCCTCCATCTTGCCTCCCCTGGTAGTCACGTCAAAACAGGGAAGACAGGAAGTGGGTAAAAAAAAAAATCAGAAATCAAGCGAACTCTGAGAACGACATTGGCTACTTTTTCATGACACTTGAAGGGATTTTGAAATTGTCTGTTTATATGAGGTTCAAGTCCGTGGCTGACATTCGGGGCATGAAGTCTAGGACGAGACACGATTGTTTGAGAAGTTGGATCTCACAGATCAGCATAGTGGTGTAAGAACGCTGACAGGTGTGAGTGTGATACCAGATCTTCGGGAAGGATTGGAAGTGGGACACGATCTGATCCCCACCAAACAGTGCTGCCCTCAGAGTGATGACTTAACCAATCGTGTTCTCTCGAAATGGCCAGAGGCCTTTTGTCTGGTCTTGACTTTCCTCCAGATGACGCTTTCCTTCTACCCACAAGAGGATTTTTTTTTCCTTCAAAAACGAAAATTCAATACATCCTCCTGTTAGCACTTTTTTTTTCCTAAGATAAAATTCAAAGGCTTACCTGACATTTCAGGTTTTCAAACACTATGAAAAGTAAATGATTTGTTGTCAACCACCACAAGGCAGTTACCTTAAACATCTAGTTCATGTTCCCTTATCACTTTGGGCAAAGTTAGAATTAGGCTTGCATGCAATCTGACACATTGATTGCATGGGTCACTGTCCCCACTGCCATCAGCTCAAACCCATTCTCGGTGCTTCTGCACCTCACTCTGGAGAAGGCTACACTGCTCTGGTTTCCAGTTGGTTTAACCCAGTGAGAGGCACCCACGGAGGAACAGAGGGAAGGTAGCTCACAGCAGGAGCAAGCTCAGGGCTTGCTTTTTCTGCTTACTTCCACAGGGCAGCAGACAGACTTTGCCAGGGCCAGTGTGTCCCCGAGAAGATAGACTCCCCAGGGCTATTCCCAGTCTTATGGGGCTCTGGGATTATAACACTGGTCCCATCAGCAGAAGGTGTGGCCTTCTCACCTTCTTGTCCTGGATACTACTCCATCCCTTGTTAATTCCCTGTCTCTGCCACTCTTTCATAGACGGTGCGCTCATTAAAATTTCTTGAGAAATAGAATTCTGTTTCTGGTCAGAACCTGGTCTGCGTGGCATTTTATATGATAAGAAGAAAGAAAAGGAGGAGCCGGAGGAGCTGGAGTAGAAGATTGTATTTGCACCCAGGAAGCTTCTTGAGAACTTACTTTTAGAAAAGAGTAGGAGTTCAAACAGAATTCCTCATATACCTTTTGAAATACAGCTCTGCTTAACACAGTGCTATTCCACTCATATTCATCATTAGACCAAAAAGAATGAAGTCTACTATCCTGCTTCACAAGGATGTTTTCAGTAAATAGTTACAAAACACCTCAGGGCCTTGACCCTTCCTGGGAAAAATTTGGATGTGAGGAAGAAAAAAAAATGGCCTTGGTCAGGGATTTTGACAACACTTTCATCCTGTCCATTGGTCTTAAGCATCTGGTATAGCCAAGGCCTCTTGTTCCAGAAACGGATTCCTGTAAATGCACAGCTGCTGCTGCTTAAAATATTCTCTGGTGGGGACAGGGGATGGGGATCCCCATCTGTGGAAGACCTAGGTGTTAAAATACAATCTAAACAGTAAACAACCATAGAGAAGAAATGATTTTAAAATTTCAGTGGAGCAGGATTCCTATTGTTCCCACCCCCCACCCCGAGACAGTGCTTCTCTGTGTTGCTTTGGAGCCTGTCCTGGAACTCGCTCTGTAGACCAGGCTGGCCTTGAACTCAGAGATCTGCCTGGCTTTGCCTCTCGAGTGCTGGGATTAAAGGTGTGCGCCATCACCGAGTGGCCCTATTGTTCTTATTAGTGATCTGAAATGCTCTGATTAATGACCTGAAATGCTCTTATTAATGATATGAAAACTGCTGTTAGTAGAACTTATCATGTCAAAACTGACTTTTAGAAACAAATGAGATACAACCTTCGGTTTAAAAAAGTCTTCAGGCTTAACAAAAATCTATTTTTCACCAATAGCCATTGCTCTCTTTGGCAGCTACTAAATAACAGGGTGGAAAGAAGATTAAAATATTGGTTAGCAGTATTAACTTATAGTTTATACCCTTTCTTTCCTTTCCTTTTTTTTGGATAGGGACTTGTTATGCACTCAGAATATTCCTCTCTCAGCCTCTCAGGCTGGACAAACAGGTATGATACAGATATGCAGTACCAGGCTGGATTCTCACATACAACATTTGGACAGGAAGTCTCTGTTTTAGCCAACTAGTTGGTTAGATGTTCCCACAAAATGCCAGAAGCAGTGTTTTCAGTCTGAAAAAAATAGATGGTTCCATGTGACTGACGGTTACGTTTCCTGTGCGTTGAACGGACTGTGTGTACACAAACGCCATCCTGCTAGTGGATGCTTTCTAGCCTGAAGGACAAAGGTAAGAGGCATCCAGTGTGGCGAGGCACAAGAGTCCCTATGACACCATTCTTTGTGATCTGTCAGTCAGACACCCTGTATTCTATGTGTATTTTATTCTTGGTGATCAGTAGAAACATAGATTGGCATATTAAAGTCAACACCAAAAGGCAATTGGGATCCAACATTTTTTTCCATATATTTCCAGGTTATGTTATTGTGTTCATAAATTTGTGTAACTTTTCATTATAAATATATATAATTGCAAGTTAAAAATTAATAGTTTCTCTGTATTGGATTGTTTCTTAAATTATTATGGAAGCCTGCTTCCTTTTGGAAGCTTTTAGCGTTAATCTGTTTTAAGGGAAATACCACTTTCTAGTATATTATCGCCACTGTATCTTTTTGCTGTACATTCAGTGTGGTAGTGTGGTTTTTAGGGGTTTCAGTTTATTTATTTGTTTTTTTTTCACTGCTGGGGACTGAACCTAAGGCCTTCCACATGCCAAGCAGGCAGTGCACTGGACCCCACAGGACCCCAGCCTGGTGGTTTTATGTTTTAAGAGTGTCTCAGAAGCAACAGTATATGATTGACTTAAAGAATATAACCTAATAATCTGTTCCATAGTAGATGAATTTAATCCATTTACTTATAAGAATTAAATATTTAGATTTCTCCCTCTGTGTCTATGTTTATGATGCTTTACTTATTTTTCAAAGTTTCTGTTCAACCTCTTGTTTTGTTTGCTACTGATCTTCAAGATATTAAAATTTAAATATTTCCTGATCATTTATTTATAGGTTATTATAAATTTTTAAGGCAAATACCAAAGGTATAAAATTTTAAATATTTTAATTTATCTAATTTATCTATCTTTATCCTGAGTGTGACTAGAACTTTTGTATTCTTCCTGTTTACTGTACTTATTTTATAAATATATCCATAAGTCTATAATGTTTCCTAAATCCTCAACAACCCTGGACGTGGTGAAACTTGAAATTTTGCCTGTCCAGTGTTATCAGCCCATTTCTGATGCCATCACAGAATAACTGAGCCTGGACAATTTATAGTGAACAGAAATTGATCTCTCACAGTTTGGGGTGTTGGGCAGTCTGAGATCAAGGCACTGGCATCTGGTGTGGGTCTTGGTGTGTCCTCATGTGGTGGAAGGCAGGAGGAGAAGATGCAGCAACCCGCTCTGTCCTTGTATGAGGAAGCAGCCTCATGGCCTGGTCTCTTCTTAAAGGCCCCACCCCGTAATTCCGTCACATTGACACACCTGGATTTTGGACTTGACACTTTTGAACTATAGCACTGTGGGAAATAATGCACAGGAAGAGGCCAGGTCTTGTTTCTGTTGCGTTAAGTTTATGACATTTCTTATGCGTGCTTTGCCATGGCTGGGGGGTTAATAGGGTTCTTTTCTCTACCCAGCTACCCTTATTTGTGCCACTTGTTTCGTAACATATTCTTTTTAAGTGGACCTATCCCCTTGTATAATTCCTTGAGCATCCTACACATGGCCATTTTCGACATCTCTATCAGAGTATTCCATACATAAATTTCAACTGAAGAATATCAAGTTCCAAGCATGGATGTTTCTGATTTCCTCAGCATTACATTGCTTTGAGTCCTTAGGAAATCTGGGGTTTAGGTTTATTTTGTGTAAGAGGATACTTGTCCCCTCTTCAGTGGCAAACTAGCTCCCCCCCCCTCCCCGCTGAGTTTGAACGATTGCCTTTGCCCTGGTTTTTCACATAGAGAGACTTTAGAAATCCTGCCTTTAAGTGACTTCGCCAACATCAAAGATTCAGTCTTCAAATAGGCGTGAGGCACAGTGACTTTTTCTTTCTTCTTAGAGAACCTAGAGGCCTATGCTTCCTTCCCTGAGCAGACAGGGCTCCATGCACCGCTGCTTCCTGTCTCGCACAGTAAGCACGATTCCTGTCCCTAGAATTTTGTATTTCTTTATTATGCAAAATCCAAATTCCCTTTGACACTGGCCATTTCCACTTGGAAGGAAGCTAGCTGATACACAGGGTGTGTTAAGATTTCTTTTAGTGTAACAAAAGGCCTGAGCAAATCAATTTAGAAAGACACAAGATTCGTTTGGCTCATAGTTCTCTCATGAGAGAGAAAGAGGAACAGTTTTTCACTGTCTTCTCCAAGGAATTCCTCCAGTTACCAAAAACCTCCCGTGAGGCCCCATTTCTTCTTCCAACGGATCCCAGCCTGGGAGCTGAGCCCTTAGCGCACGGACCCTTTGCAAACATCCCAGTTGTAAACGCAGCACAAGACCCACGCACTGCTTTCTGCTTCTGTCCTGTTTGGGTCTACAGAGTTGTCATGTGGGTTGTCGAAGCTGTCTGTGTCTTTTATTTTCTCTGCTTCTGTTTGATGTATCCTTGCCAAGTGTCAGAGCAGCACAGATCTTCCCGGGGGCTGAATTTCCCTGTGAGATGTGGCCACTCACGGAATGAAAGTGGAAGCGAGTTGGCAGCAAATCAATCTGGGATCCTCCGCCCTCCTGGCAAAGGCTCTTACCCCGCGGTAGCAGCTAGGGCTAAAAGTAGCTCTTCTCCTGTCTCCCCTCCCCTCCCCAGTTGCCACCTCTTAAAATAGAGTGCGGAAGGCCTTTAAGATAAAATTTAAGACTCTGCTCTTTTCCCTCGGCAGAGTTAGCAAACTTTTCTCGTTTCTAGAGCTGGTCCGTGGGACAAAATAGTGAATTGCTTTTGCTTTCATTCTTTTGTGATCGCACTCATATTTGAAGAAAGTCCGGCAGGTTCACAGTAGCCGGGTGAACCACTTCCAGACACAAGAGGCCGAACGTAAAAGGGCTTTGGAAATACTGACGTAACTCTGGCTCTCATTATTTCCAATGCAGTACAAAGGAGAGGTGGATTAAAGATGCCAGAACGTCCTTACACCCCAGCTCATCAAGAGACGGGTAGTTGTCTGCCCTCCTCTCCAGAGCAGGCTGCTGTGTGCTTGTCTTCGACCCACACACTGAGATGCGAGTGGTCCTTTTCTGCCTCTGCGGCTTTGGAGAGATGGACTGCCCATCCGGGCACCCTGTGACACACTGCATTGTGCTGCTCTGCCCTTCAAGCTGCTGGCTGGCGTGTCCTGTCCCTCTTAACGCTGATCCTTACAGGGTCGGGTTTCTCTGTATTCTTGTGTTTTCTCTCCAAGGTCAGCACCTTCCATTTCTCAAAATAACATTTCAAAGCTCTGGGAAACTCAGTGTGCCTTCAATGGTCTGTTGATATTGAATGAGATAGAACCAGTTTTTTGTGTAACTGTTTTTTGTTTGTTTGTTTTGTTTTTAATTTGACAGAAGATTTGAAATAGCTCTTTTGGAATGAATTCCATAGAATAACTTGATCCCAGGGATGACAATAAAATAAGGAGACCCATGGCTTCATGGCCAAGACCGGAATAATTAGGGACATAGACTTTGGAAGCAAACGAATGTAAACCAACAGGAATTTGAGATCCAAGCTTGCTCTTCACTAGGCTGGAAAATTTGGGGCAGTTTGCTCACCTAATTTTCCCATCTGCAGGATGGGGTCAGCTACAGTACCTATGCCGTGCACTTGGGGACTGTTTTGGTCATTATTATATTTTAATTGTACAAATTTGTGAGACACAGTGATCATTTGATACTTACATAGTATTATAATGGCTAAATCAGGGTCATTGACATTTTCATTGAAATATTTAAAATTTGTATGAAGTGTAATTATTTTATACATTTATGTAGTGATATTTCAACACATGTACACAACATACATTTTATTTATACTTGTTCTGAAGATGAGATGAGATGCAGATGTAGAGAGGCCAGTAAGCCTAGCTCACCCTAGGGGAGTTCTCAGGACACGAGACTTCACAGAGCTAAAATTGGGACATCACACACAAAATAGGACATTCGACCTTCATATAAGATGTCAAACGCTTGGCATAAAACACATAATATGAGTTCAGTAAATATGACCTATCATTTTGTGTAGTTCAAATGTTTTTGAGAATATTTTCATAAATATGTTTTCTACATAGATTGACAAAACACATCTCCACTCTATTCACTCTATTTTATTTAAATATATTACATGAGGCTGAGATGAGTATCATATTTCTAAATTTTCATGATCCTATTTTTTACTTTGTTTGTTAAGTACAATTTTAAAAACATAGCTGGGTGGTGGTGGCACATGCCCTTAATCCCAGCACTCAAAAGTCAGAGCCAGGCAGATCTCTGTGAGTTCGAGGCCAGCCTGGTCTACAGAGCGAGTTCCAGGACATCCAGGGTTACAGGTTTTTCGAGAAACCTGTCTCGAAAAACCAAGAAACAACAACAAAAAACCCACTACACATTGCCCTATTAAGTACTATGCTTCATAGATGGCTTCAAAAGTGCAGCTTTGGGGCGATGAGAAGCTTTCCCATAACCAGAAATGAAGTATAGATAATTCTTCTTGCCAAGGGTAAAGGATCATTTAAGTTATGTTCACTTTTTGGAAACAATATTTCTACACGGACCGTTCCTAGTTAGAATCCAAACTGAGCAAACTTGATTTTTCTATCTGTCCAGCTCATCCTGTGATGGAAGTTTCCTGGCCTAGCGCTGGAACCTCGAGCTATAGCAAACTTCTGGATGACAATAGGCGGTTGACTGATTAGGGAACGAATGAGGGGGCAGAGTTTTCTTGCGTTCTACTTTTTCTTCTTGAAACAGTCCCTCGGTCTCATGTCAAATTCAGGCTGAGCCTCGCTAATCTCAACAAACGGCTCTACAATCTGCAAAGTTTTGAGTTCTGACATGGCATCATAGGTGGAAAATCCTACAGCTGTCCAGATGGGACAGTTGCTATTAGAATATCGGCACACTGAAAATAGTGCATAAAATTACCTTCAGGCTGTATGTCTAAGGTATCTATAAATGGAAATTAATTTCACGGAACTAGGACCTATTCCCAGGACATCTTGTTAATGTATATTCAAACACTTCAGGCAAGGAATATTTGCTGTACAGAGATTTTCAGGTCCCATCAGTAGACTCTGGTTTCACCAGAGGTAGCAGGCCCTTGCCATATTTGATTGATGGTATTCGCAACAGGACAAGATTGGTACTAGTTCTCCATCAGAGATTGCTACAACCCTTGGGGCCTCTTGACCTTTAGCACCTGGGAACCAGGATTATTGAACATTCTACAATGCTCAGCTAAGCATAAACAGGGTCCTTAAAATGTTCATGTCCCATTGAGGAGGGGACTGTGTGAAAAGCAGGAGGCTGTGGTGGGTGCTATTTGTGGAAGATGCAAACAAGGAAAAAAATTAAGATGTGAGAAGCTATGGTTCCAATGATGGAGGGAAGGTGGGTCCACTTAACTGATAAGGAATGCCAGCCTTGGGTGGAAATGGGGGTACAGAGGGAATGAGCACCTTCTTCCTCAACAGGCGGTGGCTATCAGGCAGGGTCCTAGCCCCGGAGGACATAATGGATCGATTGGCTATAGGGGTGTGAAGCATCAGTGATCCACAACAACATGGGATTTGATTATTAGAGCTGACTGACAAACGTGGAACACACCCATCATCACTTACAGAGGAAGCCCTTCTGATGCTTCCATTCATCTTGAAAGCCATCCATCCCTCCTAAGGACCCAGTCACCTCTTAAAGGTCCCAACTTCCAACCGCACCATAATGGCAATAAGACTCCAGCATGAGTTTCTGAGGGGACCAATCATATTGAAGCCTACTTACCTTACAGCTGGACTGACCGACTGACTTACCACTCAGCCCATCTTTTGCAGGACAAGGAATAGCTTCTATCCTTCCTTGATGACAGGTAGAGAGGAAGAAGGGAAATGGAATAAAGCACTGGGGTCAGTCACTGCCAAGTACTTCAGTGGGGCTCTGTAAGTCATTTCCGCACTTCGTTAGCTACCGGTTAACTGCAGGGCACATCCACTTCCAGTGACGCTGAAGAACCAGGCTGAATAGAGGCTGGTCTGGCAGTCTTCTGGAGATGGCAGCTCTCTAGTTGAGGGCTAAGGGAAGAGTCTTTCCATACAATTATTTTTAACTGATTCACTTATGTCCATCTTTTCTCCAAACGTTATACAAGACCATGCTTTATACATACTCCAGGAAAGAGAAGTGACCCCCTCCCAAAAAAAGAAAAGACATAGCCTCACATGGAAGGCTATGTTTCCAGGTGCCCTCCTACCCACTTCTCGTCAGTTCAACACACATGGCTCTTCTCCTTCTGTTTATTCTTACATTCACTCTGTCCAAGATTGTTCTCAGATATTTTAAACCAGGTTTCGAAGGCGTCATTTGTCCAGGGCTCTGTCTCTCTTACTTTGATTTTTGCAGTATTTTCTTCTTCTCTGAATGACTCCTTTTAGCCTGTGTTCTTGCCATTATGTTTCCCTTTTCTTCACTTTCTCTCCAGCATTCACTCCTTGGTTTCCTGTTCTAAAGCCCCCTGTTACTCCAGACAGCTGCCATTAGTGACCAACAATGCTCTTCTGGCCAGCCTATGGAAGGTCCCATGTCCCAGGCTAGTGAGGGTGGCTGATCATGTGATCTAGCACATAACCTGGGGAGATAATCTATTGGTACAGACATGGAGGGAAGAGCATCTGGGGTCGGTAGCTGCTTGTTACGCTGCGATTGCTTTTTAACTAGCAATGGTTGGAGGAGAATGAAAATTCAAATAAAGCAAATGGGGTCAGAGTCAGTGACTAGCAAGATCCTAACTACCTGAGCAAGCAAAAAGATGGAGAGAGTGTGTAAAAGAGATTTTAGAGTAAATATTAAAAATCAATTCATAAGAGCCATATGCTCTTAAGCTTATGTGGAGACTCCACTTTGTGTGGGGGTGGGGTGGGAAAACTTTAGAATTGAAGGGTTTGAATTGAGTAAAAATCATTGCATGTAATGGCCTAGTGTGGTTGTATTGTGTTCCCCAAAATATTGTTCATCCTAATAAACTTATCTGGGGTCAAAGAACAGAACAGCCACTAGATACATCGGCTAGAAAGTGGTGGCACTCACACCTTTAATCCTAGCATTCCAGAGGCAGAAATCTCTCTGGATCTCTGTGAGTTCAAGGCCACATTGGAAACAGCCAGGCATGGTGACACACGCCTTTAATCCCAAGAAGTGAGCCTTTAATCCCAGGGAGTGATGGCAGAAAGCAGAAAGGTATATAAGGTGTGAAGACCAGGAACCAGAAACTTTTGTCTGCTTAAGCTTTCAGGCTTTCGAGCAGCAGTTCAGTCGAGATTCATTCTGGATGAGGACTCAGAGGCTTCCAGTCTGAGGAAACAGGACCAGCTGAGGAATTGGCGAGGTGAGGTAGCTGTGGCTTGTTCTGCTTCTCTGATCTTCCAGCACTCACCCCAATAACTGGCCTCAGGTTTGATTTTATTAATAAGATCTTCTAAGATTCCTGCTACACCCTAGTCTGCTGCAGATAACTGACAGATAAGAGGAGACCTTGAGGAAGTAACAGCAAGACTTCTGGGAAGCATCCTACCACTTTGAAGGGCAGGGTTGAGAGAGTTTATTGCAGAGGAGACCTATCAGGGCTTCTCACTCATGTTCCTTCTCAAAACTTACCATCGAAGTGAGGCGGTGTCATTCTGGACCAAACACACAGACTCCACCTCACCCCCTCACTGTTCCAGTAAAAGAGCATTCTTCTTTTATCTTCAAGTGGTCTTTGGGTGTGCCAGTGTCCTTGGTAAACGATGATGCTAGAATACTGTCCAACAAATCTCTGTTAAGATAGCCATCAAAGGCAACAAGCAGTGAACTGAGACACTGAGTGTGGCTTGAGCATATGAGATCTCAAAGCCCACCTCCACAGTGACATACTTCTTCCAATAAGGCCACACCTACTTCAACAAGCCACACTTCCTAATAGTGCCACTCACTTTGGGGGCCATTTTCTTTCAAACCACCACATTCTGCTCCCGGGCCCCCAAAGGCTTGTAGCCATATCATAAGGCAAAAATGCATTCAATCCAACTTCAAAAGTCCCCATAGTCTATCACATTCTCAACAATGTTTAAAAGTTCAAAGTTCAAAGCCTCTTCTGAGATTCATGCAATCTTTTAACTGTAATCTCCTGTAAAATCAAATAACAAAACAGAGCACACTTCCAACATATATATTGGCACAGGATATACATAGCCATTCTGTAGCACGAATCTTAAAGGATCTTATTAATGAAATCAAACCTGAGCCAGGTATTGGGGTGAATGCTGGAAGATCAGAGAAGCAGAACAAGCCACAGTCACCTCACCTCACCAGTTCCTCAGCTGATCTCGTTTCCTCAGACTGGAAGCCTCTGAATCCTCATCCAAATGGATCTCAGCTGAACTGCTGCTCGAAAGCCTAAAAGCTTAAGCAGGCTAAAAGCTTCTAGTTTCTGGTCCTCATGCCTTATATATCTTTCTGCTTTCTGCCATCACTTCCTGGGATTAAAGGCATGAGTCACCATGCTTGGCTGTTTCCAGTGTTGCCTTGAACTCACGGAGATCCATGCCTCCAGAAGGCTAGTATTAAAGGTGTGAGTGCCACCATTTTCTAGCCTCTGTATCTAGTGGCTGTTATATTCTCTGACCCCAGATAAGTTTATTAGGGTGCACAATATTTTGGGGAACACAATACCACCACACCATCCCAAAATGCAGGGAAAGAATATAGTGAGGAAATACTGGATAAAAGCAAGACCAAAAACCAGCTGAGCAAATACTCAAAAAACTCTGCATCTCCATATCTGATGTCACAACAAGCTTCAGAGCTCCGACTCTGTTCAGCTTTGTTGACTCCAACACACTTCTTTCTCTTGAGCTCACTCCCTGTTAGCAGCTCTCCTTGGCAGGTATCCCACAGCGCTGGCATCTCCAGCATCTTGGGTTCTCCAAGGCAATCCAGGCTTCAACTTCACAGCTTCACGCAATGGCCTCTATTCAGGGACACCCCTGACACATGCTTGGTCTCAGTGGCTTACCTAAGTTGTGGAAGGAGATTCCATAATGCCTTTCTTCTATCCTTGATGCTAAAGCCAGAACCACATGGCCAAAGCTGCCAAGTTCTGCTGCTTGCTGGGGCTGGAACATGGCTGCCTTGTTCAACTACGTTTTCTGTTTTCCACGGTTTCCTTCACCGCCTAAGCTTGGCTGTTCTGGAATTTGCTCTGTATGTCAGATGGCCTCAAACTCAGATATCTGCCAGCCTCTGCCTTCCCAGTCCTGGGATTAAAGGTATGTACAAGCCCCTTTGCCTTCTCATGTTTTTATGTACTACTCTCTGTCCTTTTCAGTATAGAAGAATTCACTTCTGTCTTTGGGTCTTCATTTGCTTAGGAGGAAGGACTCCCACAATATGTACATTTGGCCCATTTGCATGCTTTTTTCCTGTTAATCTGCATCATGTCAATTTGAACTAAAAACCACATAAGACTGTGGTAAAATATTTTCTCCCCTACACACTTGTGATCATTTTATTTGGGGTTTTCAAAACAGATGTAGAGTTCCCCGGGGTAACTGCTACTTCATATTATTATCTATCAAAATGAAAGCTTGCAGGTACACAGGTTGTCCAGGAGAGGGCCCTGACACCCTGCAAAGCCGGTGAAGGACCCACAGTTCCACCAAGTCTTCCATGTGCACAGGTTTTTTGTTTTTGTTTTTCGAGACAGGGTTTCTCTGTGTAGCTTTGGAGCCTGTCCTGGAACTCACTCTGTAGCCCAGGCTGGCCTCGAACTCACAGAGATCCACCTGCCTCTGCCTCCCGAGTGCTGGGATTAAAACCAAAAAAAAAAAAAAAAAAAAAAAAAAAAAAAAAAGGCGTGCGCCACCACTGCCTGGCATGCACAGGTTTTTACCCCATGCATTGATATCCTGGGAAGACTGTTCTGCATGATGCTGGGCTGTTCCACTGGCAAATTCGAAAATTCTTGTGTGCCCAGGCTCTCATGGATGCTTTTGAGCTAATAGAACTAGCTAACTTAATTACCATTAGAATAAAATCATAATTAAAAAGCTAAATCTGCATTAGCAGACCCTTTCAAGGAACAACAGCTGCTCCAAGCTCCCAGAGGAGAAGGGAAATTCAAATACTTGATGGCAACTTCTAGACCAGCGATTCTCAACCTTCCTAATGCTGGGCCCTTTACTACAGTTCCTCATGCTGTGCTGACCCCCAGCTATCAAATTAGGTTGATGTTACTTCATGACTGTAATTTTGCTACTTGTTATGAATCATAATGTAGATATCATCTGATATTCGACACCTATGAAAGGGTCATTGGACCCACAAATAGTTGCCACCCACAAGCTGAGAAGCACTGTTCTAGATGGAAAGTGTCTGAAGTCTGATTCAACTCAAATGAGTGCATGAGATAGATATCCAGGCTATATGAATTCCCATGCACTTTCTTCCTCTCAGATTCCAAAAGAGAAAGAATAGCTTCTTGCATTCACATTCATAGCATTAGTAAAGAAATTGCCTGTCAGCTAGAGGTAGACTGGAGTTCTAGTCATGAGCCGCCATGTCCATGGGAAAATGGGACATGATCCTTGCACAACTCCATGTCGTAAGTCATACTATCAAGACCCACCCCCAGATGCTACATGTAAAAAAGGCCCCTTCCTGAGCATACCCATATATGTGTTGATAATGAAAGAAAAGTTGGTCGATAACGTCTAAGTCAGAAACACAGCTTTTATTAAGTAAGCTGTCATACTGGCCCCTAAATGATCCCACTAATTACATTCACATCAATGTGACATGTGGGGACAAATTAGGTTAGAGGACAACCATAGACTGCTGTTCTTCTAGTTTAGCTAGAAATTACATTTAGTGTTGTTGTGATTATTTATCTTTGAGTCCCTTTGACCTCCCATCATCAAATTGAACCTCCAAATGGCTTATGAAAAATTAAAACTCCCATGAGGCATTTCTTGAGTCAAGAAATCAGTGAACTGGCATCATTAAAAACTGCCCTTTTCTCTTCCACATCCAGATCTAGCCTTGCAGCCTGACATCATCTGGTAGCTGTGCAATGCAAGAGGAAGGTACATTTTCCTGCGCTATACCTCCCTCACCTATGAACTGAGAATAATTTAATTCACAGAATAAGACCCTGACCCACAGGAAACCCTAAATCAGGGACAGTCACCTCAAATACAGCACATCCGTGGGATTACTCAGAAATCTGCTGCTTTAGATGGTTTGGGGATGATGAGCTTGTGGGAGGGAGCAACATCCTTACAGTCCTGGTCTCTCCCTAACAGACCTTTAGGAAACAGCACAGTTGGGGCTTGGCTCAAAGATAAAAGAAGACATAGTGCCCTCTAGTGGGAAACAGATAAAACAATTTAGAGACCGTGATTTCTTTTTACAGTTTCCTGTCTGGAATTCAGACTAAAATTAATCACAGAAATGAAATATAAAGTTATGAAACCAAATATTCATATCTAGACAGGGTTTGGATAGCTTTGTACTATCCCACGAAACAATGAAGCACAAAAAGGCTGTCTTATCCTTTCTTTTTTAAAAATTAATTAATTTATTTATTTATTTTTCTATTATCAGCTTGATAATAGTGAAGTGTTTCATTGAGGCTTGCCCAGTAATTGAGTAAAACCAAAACTTATTATAAGGCACAGTCATCCTAGGGTCCCCCCTGCTATATAGCCTCCTTGGTTCTGTGGGTTGCAGTCTGATTGTTCTTTGCTTTATATCTAGAATCTGCTTATGAGTGAGTACATACCATGTTTGTCCTTCTGGGTTTGGGTTACCTCACTCAGCATGATATTTTCTAGTTCTATCCATTTGCCTGCAAATTTCATGCTGTCATTGTTTTTCTCTGCTGAGTAGTACTCCATTGTGTATATGTACCACATTTTCTTAAAAATTTACATAAACAACTTCAGGATCAAAACCATGCTTTTTGCCAAATAAACATGAGCCACTGTGACCATTTTTGCACAAGCAATTAGGTTTTCCATGACAAAATTATTTCAGCTAGGCCTGGTGATTCTTCCCAACCACTCTGGACACGGAGACAGGAGGAGACATTCTAATTCTAATTCCCAACCACTCTGGACACGGAGACAGGAGGAGACATTCTAATTCAAGGCCAGCCTGGGCAACTTCGTGAGACTCTCTCAACACAAAAAGTGAAAATGGGGCTGGGGGGATTGTTGAGTGGTACAGCATTTGCTAGCATGTGTGAGGTCCTGACCTCAATCCCCACTACTTAAAAAAGATTTCAGTATACTGTGAGATGGAAAGACTTTTTCTGTCCCCATGCAGGCCCACCCAACTGCTCACTCCCAGGATTTCTGAATTTTGAGAGCTGGTATGTCTGGCACAATGGTGTATTCCTGTAATCCTGGCACATGGGAGACTGAGGCAGGAGGACTGAGAATTCAAGACCTGCCTGGTTTACATTGCAAGACCCTGTCTTCTCCCTCCAAACAGAACTTGTCATGGGACTGTCTCTAATGATGCTGTCGATGCTCTAGCTGTTACTTAAACACTTCCCTTAACTAGATGTTATCAAGCTGGTTTGTGTCCAGCTTCTGAACCTTACAATTTCCTCCTCACCAACACTGCTGCCCTTAAAATTCAGTCAGGACGGTGTAATGTGGAGTTCAAAGGGAAACACTGACCCCAGACTGGACTTCAGTCCCAGCTTTAGCATTTACTGACAGTGTGGGCCATGTTCTTCAGTATAAAACAGCAGTGTTAATACCGGTGGCTCCACAGTGCATCTAACAGAGGGTGATTTGAACAGGGGCTTATCACTGAGAGACTCTTATGGGCATTCTATGTACTATTGATTCAACAGGTTAGAGTCTATGTGGGGAAGCATCTATGCAGAAATGGGCCCTTGCCCTACGTGATGGTTTTTAGGAAGAGAACGCTTCCTTCCTCTGGCTTCTCCTCTCCCTACTCTTATGCTTACCAGAGAAGAAGGGTGATGTAGTAGCAATGGACAGTACTTTGAGAGCATCCCATGAAGAAAAGGCAAAGCCTTTTCCAATGACACTAGGTGGGTTTGTCCCTCACTGTGTAGTAAGCCTACACTTCAATTCTGTCAATAGTAAGGAGTAACCTGTGTTCCACCCACCAGTGATATGCTATGGGTCTCTACCTGGCCAGAACTCAGTCTGGGAGTAACTTGAATACTTCAGCTGGTTCTTGAAGAGTACGATAGAATTTCGCTAAGGAGAAGGAGAGAAAAACTTTTTTGGGAACAGATAGTTTTCTAATATTTACAATAATTTATAGTAATATATAATTGTAATAAAATATAAAACACTGGTCAAAATGAGTACCTCCTAGTCCTATTTCATGAGATATGGTTTCATAACTAAGTTATGGCAGTGAAATTGGTGAACAATTCCCCAACATCTGTTTTTCTAATTGTATGGCCTAATTGCCAAGAATGCTGTAGGCACATTGTGTGTGTGTGGGGGTGGTGGTGGTTTGTGAGTGTGGTATATGTGTGCTATGGGGTGGGGGAGGGGCCGTGTGTATGTGTATATGTGTGTGTATGGTGTGGTTGTGTGATATGTGTGTATGTGTGTGGGTGTATGTGTGTTGTATTTGTATATACTGTGATGTGTGTGTGTGTGTGTGTGTGTGTGTGTGTGTGTGTGTGTGTGTACTCACTCTTTAAAACAATCCTATTTCCTCCATTTTGCAGCTGATGATACTGAAACACAGAAAACAGCAATTTGCCCAATGTCACATGATGGCTGATACTGGTTGTCAACTTGACAGGCTCTACAATCACCTGGGAGACCAATCTCTAGCCACGTCTTTGAGGAAGTTTCTAGAGTGGGTTAAACTGAGGCGGAAAGATCCACCCTAAATATGAGCAGCACCGTTCTGTGGCCTGGGATCTCAGGCCACATAAAAAGGAGGAAGCAAGCTGAGAACCAGCGTTCATCTCTGTTTCCTTGTGGATGCAGCGTGACCAGCCACCTCACATTCCCACTGCCAGGCTTTCCCCGCCATGATGAACTGTATGCCCTCATGCTGTAAGCCAAAACAAAACTTTCACCCTCGAAGCTGCGCTCATCGTGTTTCCGATCACAGCAATGAGGAACACAACTCATAGAGTCAGACGGCCAGTAAGACACAGAGCCAGCTGGGTTTGAACCCGGGCAGTCTGACCCTTATCGTGTCACATCGTCCTACTTTGCCACTTCTCAGTCCAGAGTACTAGAGGGCCAGGTGGGGTCTCTTGTGAAAGCAGCCAATGAGCAGACAAGCTGACCAGAAGGAAGGCTTAGATGGGCTTAGGAGGCTCTGGGAAGCTGGAAGACAGGGAAGTCTGGTTGATGGAAGGTTGGACAAGCTAGACATGCTAAGCCCGGTCCAATGGCACACCCATACAATCCTAACATGTGGGAGGTGGAGGCAGGAGAATTGTGAGTCTGCAGTCAGCTTGAGCTACATGAAAAGTTTTGGTCCCCTGATAAGCTTCTCTGCCGATGCAGCAATCCAAATCAGACTGAATCAAACCAAATTAAGAAAAAGCCCAGGTTTAATGGGTAAAATACTCCCGCATGATTTTCCAGCCCCCCAGAGAGGAGACGGCGAAGGGAGATCGAAAAGCCACGTGTCTGTTTTGCGGGGGGGGGGGGGGGGGGGGGGGGGGGGGGCGGGGAGGGCAGTTTACCCCGTGGGAGTGGTCTTAAACATCTCTGGAGCCGTGTTTGGTGGGCTTTCTGAGATGAGGCAGGGTTGGAGAGAGAGAGATGGGGAAGGGGGTTGAGGTGGAACTTGCACCAGAACACTACACAGTGTGACTGTATCTCAAAACAAAACACATGAACAAACTAATGGGAGTTTGGGTATAAAGAAAAGAATGGCCAGACTCTCATGATTCTGTGCTAGTCGCTGATTTATATCAAGGAAGAGTCCGTTGGTTCCTGTTTCACAGACTAGACATCAGTGAAACGTGAAGGGACAGTGGTGTAAAACTGAAACTTGACCTTGGCTAGCCGCCGACGGGAAGGGGCATGGCTGAAAGCAGGAATGTGTTCTTTCATCCTTTATCTCCAACCAAGGCTGGTGATATGAATTGGAGATTTCATCTGTATCGGAAAGCTGGAACTACAAAGTGTAAAACTCCCTGGGGGGTGGGGGGGATGCTGAAGAGGCAAAAGGGGAGCTGAAGCTGAGGTGGGAATAAGGACCTCCTGGAGCTGTGGGATTTAACTGCTCTCCACAGTTTGGAGTCTCCAGCCGGCCACTTCAAAGAGGACAGAGAAGGAGAACTTGGACTCAGCTAGGAAGTTTAACAGGGAGCTTTAGAGCGCTGGAGACAAGGAACTAAACGTGGCTTCTGCCCTCACCACACTGCGGCACGGAGTGAAACAAGGAACGGCTGCTTCTCCTCACTCTCTCCGCCGTCCCAGGACAGAGCGCCCCTTTGAAACCAGCTAGGACGGTGAGGCAGAGAGGAGGGAGAGGATCAAAGACTCACGTCGTATAACTGGAACACTTATTTTTAAACCTTCGGTGTGCGAACTTGGTGTCATGTCCGTAGTTCCAACCCTTCTGATCTTTTGACAGGCCGTCTGTGTGGAGTTTGCTCGCTTCTGACCGACGGTGCCTTCAAGTGAGGGCTGCTCTCCTGTTTGCCCCAGGTTTCTGTGAGCCTCCATCCTGCCTCAGCCTGGAACATCCTATTAATACTTTAGTAAGGACTTGCTAGACTCTTTGCTCTTCTTATTTCTAAACCCAATCTACCAAGCCCAGATTGTCTTGAAAAGAATCAGCAATGCTTGGACGTGATGGTGATTCGTCGTGCATTCAAGGCCATCTGGTCACCCTGTAGGCAGTGTGGTAGAAACAATAAGCAACCCCGGCGAGCCAAGCCCTTGTATAATCCTGTCCCCTGGCTACTGGTAGAACCTGTTACTTGCTTCTAAACTGAAAAACAATGGCAAATATGATCAGACGTCACCCCGTTGATCACATTTTGTTATAAAAGACTGTCTCAACTGGCTGGAAAGACTTCCTTGCTTGCTTTGAAGATGCTACATTGTGGGAGACCCATGCAGCAAGGGACTACGGATAGCTTCTTCAAGATCACAGGGGCCCCCCAAACAACAACCAGCAGGGAAACAGGGAGCTTGGTGCCCTAGACCCAAGGGACAAGTTCTGTCCACACTGACAGAGTTCAGAAGCAGGGGCTGCTTCTCCTTATTGGTGTGCCTTTAGATGAGCACACCATCCAGCTGACCCCTGTAGCCCTAGAATACCGTGAGCTCAGGATGTAGCTGAGCCACGTTCAGATGCCTCCCACCATAAGAAACTCTGAGCTCATAGCAGGGCGTGCTTTTGAAAGGGCTCACTGCCCAGCAGTAAGTAGATAGCTAAGAAAAGCAGTAGATAGCTGAGGGGCACTTTGGAGAGGCTCAGTGATAAGAAATCAGGAAAGGCAAGAGACTTTTCCAAGTTCTTTTTAAGATAGGAGCACTCACAGTGCCCCACCCAGCCTGTGCTGTATCAGTCTGTGAAACTCGCCCTTATAAATGCTGTGATTATGGCTTTGAGAAGATATGCTCATCCGTCAACTTTCAGCCAGGAAAGCAGAAATCATTACGCCACTTGAATGATGTCATGCACGTGCTTTGTTAAGCAGGCAATGGGAGCAGATGGGAAGGCTGAGGACAGCGAGACAGTCTAGAGATTAGCAGTATATCCGTGGAGATCTAAGCCACCTTTGGGCTCCTCCTTGAGTTTTATAGTTTATATGGTGCTCGGGTATTTGTACATGGGAGTATATTTTGTTTTGTTTGAGACTGAGTGTGGCTATGTTGCTCCAGCTAGGCTAGCCTTACACTCAAGATTCTCTTGCTCTAGCTTTACCAGTAGCTGGGATTACAGGTATATACCCACCCCGCTTTGCTTTTGTTAGTGAAATTGCATGCCTTGTCTGTTAATTTGCCTATTATTAGTTGTTGCAGCAGATTCGATTACTGAAAGTTTGAGCTTCCCTACAGTAGCCGGGAGATAAAGTCATGGATAAGAGGCAACAAGATGGCTGACAAACAGATCTATGGGGGGACCCAAATACCGGAACTGTTATGGGGAACCGGAAGGCAATGGTATACACAGAAGCCATGCTTGCATAGATGTTGTTGCAGCGTGTTGCCATAATTGTTCTCCTTCATTAACATGAACAATATGACAATTCAGAAAAATAGCTAACTCAAGATAACAGAAATGTCCATAAATAGGAACATATATTTTGATAAATTCTGGTGAGTTTCTTCCTGTACAGGAGTCTCAGTGAAGTGAAGGGCCGTTAAGTTACCAGGGCCTTCATCAATGGTGCTTTATCCTGTGCTACCAGATCTGTCCCTACACGGCTCATCCTTTGTTTCAGCAAATGATATTATTTAACCTTTGCTGTGGGATGTCTTTCTATTCGCTGTGAATATGTGTTGCTCTGATTGGTTGATAAATAAAGCTGTTTGGCCAATGGTGAGACAGAATAAGGTTAGGTGGTATATTCAAACTGGAGAGAGAGGAGAAGAAGGGAGAATGGGGCAGACGTGGGAGCCACTGCCAGGAGAAGCAAGATGTGAAAGCACCGGTAAGCCATGAAGCCATGAAGCCATGAAGCATAGATTAACAGAAATGGACTGAGTTAAGTTGTAAGAGCTAGCTAGCGAGAAGCCTGACCTATAGGCCATACAGTTTGTAAATAATATAAGCCTCTGTGTGTTTACTTGGGATCAAGTGGCTGCTGGACATGGTGGGAGAGATTAGTCCTGACTGCAGGGCTGGGCAGGACCACAGAAACCTTCTGGCTACAATCCTTGATGTTGAAGGAACTATCTCGGATCTACTCTAGACACTTCCTCATTTCTGTGGGTTATGGTCCATGAACATAGGGCATATATATTTCAGAAAAACTTCTGTTCATTTTCTCATGTTATGCTTTCCATATAAAGCTCCCTTAGAGTTGGCACCATTGAGGATTAGGGGAAAATGATCTTTCTTCCTTTACACTGTATGCTGACATGGAACTATTAAGACATAGCGTAAACTTAAAAAGTAAATTCCAGGACAATGTATAATATGCTACTTTTAGACAAAGGATGGTTAATTTTGTCAATTGGACTGGATGCAGCATCACCAGGAATGCAAACATCTGGGCATGTCTGTGAAGAAGTTTCTAGACTGGATTAAGTGAGGTGGGAAGTCATATCCTAGATGTGGGTGGCACCAATCCACAGGGTAGAGTCACAGACTGAGTGATAAGAAGAAAGTGAGCTGAGCACCAGAGTGCATCTCTCCCTGCTTCCTGTGGATGCAGTGTGACCGTGACTCATGTTCCTGCCACTGTGCCCTCCTGATGGACTAAATGTTCCAACGGTGAGGCAAAATGAATCCTCCCTTCCTTGAGTTACATTCGTAAGTAGCAGGTGGAACTGGGGTACTGCCTTAGGTGTTAAGTCTCAAATCCTAAGGGATGACATGTCTACTCAAGCTAATAAAGAAAACCTTAGACACCTCTGCTCTTCCTTCTGTAAATGGAGGGGAGGGGAGAGCAATGGGCGCTATGGACAAAAACTTGCCATCTGGCAGACCTGGGTTTAATCCCAGACCTCCACCGACCAGCTCTTGGCCTCAGGAAAATGCTTTTTATAAAATCAGCAGCTGGTGTTTTATGTGCTCATATGATGTACATCTATGGTGTCTTAATTTGGTTTCTGTTGCTGTGAAAAAATCATGACTAGAAGAATTAGGGGAGGAAAAGGTTTATTTGGTGTATGCATCCCAATCCCAGTCCTTGACTGAGGGAACTCAAGCAGGAGCAGAGTCAGGACCTGTGGCTGTTCTTCACTTCTGCTCAGCTGTTTTCCTTATACAACACAGGACCCCCTGCCTAGTGGCAGTACCACCCATAGTGTGCCAGGACTATCTCCATCAACTAGCAACCAAGAAAATGTCCCCACAGACATGCCCACAGGCTAGGCTGATGGAAGCAGTCCTTCAGTTGATCGATCCTCTTCCCAGGTGCATCAAGTTGACAACCAAGATTAACTACCACATAATGTGTTTGCCTGTGTTATTAACGCACATGATTGTGTATCTGTATGTGCATGGGATTAAAACATGCTTGAAATGATCAAATGATATTTTAATGTCTATTTCCCTCTGCCTACTTAAGTGCTCAACTTTCCCTACTTCCATCTGCCTTCAGTAGACTGCTGTGATTAGTTTGTATAGGAGCTCTAGTACGGACACATTGTAGGTACTCAAGAAATAGCTGCTAAATTGTTGGTGATGTAATATATCCAGTGCTTTAGAGCACCTAAATAGTGTGGGGGTTGGGTGGTTGGGGGTAAACAAACCCCAAATAAGAGCATTCTGAAAACTCTCAGTGAAGTCTTAGGAACTCCAACAGCTGGTGCATTGTGAGTCCTCATTCCTTCCCTCCTGCCCCGACTCCATGAGGACCAGAAACACAGCAGTGTGTATCCTGGTGGGATGGGCTTTTCCTCTCATGTACAAGGTTCTTCTTACACATAGTTGAAGGCTAACTGAAGGACAGACTCCATGGCTGGGTTGACCTTCTCAGGGTGTTTCCCAACAATCGCTTCATTCAAGCCTTTACATTCTCGGAGTCTCAGAGATCCAAACTACACAGACATCTGCTGATCACACATGGCGCATATAATATGGACTCTCAGATTTTGATAACAAGGACAGCGAGGCAATGCAGAAGGGATTCTTAAATTTGCTTAATGACTTAGCTGTGGACTTATCTCCAGATTCGGGGCTGTTATTTTATATCAGAACATGTTTATATAGAAGTAACTATTTCAAAGACTTTTTACACATTTGTCTTGTATTTCAAAAGAATTCTTTACTGAAGAATACAGATATAATATTTGCAAAACAGAAAATTGTCAGTTTATTTTAAATCTTTTGTTTATATGAATTTCAAATTTTTATCTGATATTCAGTGGTGTGTGTGAATCTGAATTATTCTTGAAATATATTTTTGAATTGGTTTGAAAAGCTGTGTGAGATTTGTTGACCTCCATGCTATCCAGGCCACTAGAAGGCCGGCTGATATACTCCTGCCCCTATGGTTTCTATAAGCATGCACTCTTACTTTGGCCAATATGTGCAAAACAAGATGGAAAATGTTCACTCGCATCAGCCTGCCTTTTCCTGCCGTGACAGGGAGTGGATGAGTTTGTGTCATAGACAGCAGAGCTTTTCTCCAGGGGACAGTGGGGGTCACCACTGTTCAGGGACAGTCCCTGACCCACCTTCACAGGAAGGAAAGCATCCTTCCAAGCATCCTTCCAGGTTTCAGCCCCCTGTGGCCCAAATTCCTGAAAATTCTTTAAAACTTGCCAGAAATACAGCACATACCACACAACCTCACCAGACAGATCTCAACAACTCCTTCCCCGGTCAGGATGAGTGCAGGGAAGAAACAGCTCGGACCTGCAAGGTGGGAGCTGCCACTCAATGCTAGGGAGTAAATCCCGCCATTGGGTGCCTAGTGTCTGGCTCAAGTGTTGTTTTCAAAATTGGGACTTTTTACAAACAAATCTTGCTTCTCAGAAAAACCAAACCATGCAACAGCATAAGTCCCATATTGTGCAAGTCATCCAGGCTTACAGCCTTAGTCTCAGAGTCCCCTCTTAGATGGCGGTGAACTCTTAGTCCTCAAAGGTTTTCTTACCAGTTCCTGCCCTCTGCAGAGTACACACAGGCATCTGAATCAATAGCGGTCTTTAAAATGCTTCCAGATCACTCCCTAGCCTTAAAGACACTTGTTCTGGGAAATTCAAGTTTTGGTGGAGCTGTCAGTACACACTGTGAAAGCCAACCTTCACTACTGGTTTAGTTTACTTTATTCATTTCTGCCTTTGAATTTAAATTCCTGTGCGGTTTCTGACCCCCAGGCAAAGGCAGATGAATGAGGCACTGTTGTATTAATGAGATAGAGGCTTCACTAAAGGTCATACCAAAGCAAGTGACACAGCCCTCCTGGGAGAGCCTCTGGTCATTAGCAGGAGGGAAAGTTGAAGGACAAGCTTCTCCTGGGACAGGCTGGCTCCTCTCCCTCCCTCCTTCCCTGCCTCCCTCCCTCTCTCCCTCCCTCCCTCCCTCCCTCCCTCCCTCCCTCCCTCCCTCCCTTCCTTCCCTCCATCTCCATGACTTCCTTTCCTCTCCTTTCTCTTTTGTTTTCTTCTGTGTATGACCTCCCACCTTTGAACTTGACAAACGACTTGTTTCTTCTCTAAACTAAAGAATGAGAACAGAAGATTCTGTGTACTTCCATAGCCAGAAACCAATTACCCCTATACATCTCCTTCTATTCTCCTTCTGTATTTGGAGAACGTCCACATACAGAAGGAACTCCAACAGCTGGTGTGTTGTGAGTCCTCATTCCCTCCCTCCTGCCCCGACTCCATGAGGACCAGAAACACAGCAGTGTGTATCCTGGTGGGATGGTCTTTTCCTCTCATGTACAAGGTTCTTCTTACACATAGTTGAAGGCTAACTGAAGGACAGACTCCATGGCTGGGTTGACCTTCTCAGGGTGTTTAATAATATGCTGGTGTTATCCAGGTTTCGTGGTGGCACATACCTATAACACAGCACAAAGGGAAAGGCAGTAGGCCATGAATTCAAGGCCAGCCTGAGCTACATAGTAAGACACTGTAAAGCTGGGGGGGGGGGAGAGGAAGGAGAGGAAGAGGAGGAAGAGGAGGAGGAGGAGGAAGTAAAGTCACTGGTGCCTGTATTCATTTATAAAAACCATTACTTCACACTCTTGGATTTTTCTTAGCTGAGGTCCACGTAAATGGGCAAATGTTTAGATTGGAAAGAAGCCCTTACAGCACAGTGGGACAGATGCCACAGGCAAGTGTGTATGGAGTGCATCGAGAACTCCAGGAAGTAATGAACGGTTCTACAGTGGCCAAGAGAGGCTTCTGGGAAGAAGAGGAGCAGGGTCTCGAAAGACGACCTGCCGTTTTGTCGTTTCGTCGAGCCGATGAAGCAAGATCGAGGCTGTAAGCGAGGAAAGCGCAATCTGCACACGTCTCAAGTCTCGACAGGCATCTAGGCTGGCTGGGAAATGGGCTGAGAAGGCCAGCGTGGCGAAGGGGAAGGTAAGCGATGATAAGCAATTATTGTTAGAGAGGCAGCCTGGTACCAGGTGGTGGCAAAAGAGATGGAGACAAATATCCAGTTCAGGACACAAGTGGGAGATGAAGGATCGGCATGGATTAAAGTTGCTAGAATTTGAGTCTTGGGGGAAGGCGTTGCTGTCTGCCACCATCAAAGAAGGAAAAGCCCTCAGGTGTTAGGTCTGGGTTCAGTCTAAATCCAAATCAATGCTCTTTGTCTTCTGGCCATGTGACCACCTCGCTCTCTTCCTTGGAATTCTTTGTTCTCTTGCCTTCCAACTGTGCACATATGAACTATGTGTCAGGTCATCTCCCAGTTTCTTGAAATACAGAGTCTAAGATCCCTGGACTCTTCAAGGTGACCGTCTCTCTCTAAGTGGATTGAGGGTTACAACTCCCTAAATAGCGTTAGGATGGGGGACTGGACACTAAAAGGTCTCAGGTTGATTAGAGGGTTGGGCTTTCAGCCCTAACCTCTAGACTCTGGGAGGACCTGAGAGCCTCTTGAAAAAATTCATGCTCCTCCTCTGGTCAGAAGTACAGGCCAGGCTCTTAAAAAGCTAAGCAAACACATAGAGTGTCCTGGATTTCAGGACAAACCAACCAACAAAATATAGGTCACAGCCTGAAGTTTGTGTGCCTTCATGATGGAGGATCTAATGATCCCCCCGGGGTGGTAATGTCCACACAAAACTGAATTATAGACACACCTGCCTGGTGTCTGATGTTGCATAATCAATTGCTTGCTTGGTGGTTGGGAGGAATGTCCATATCTCTCTTGAGGCCACAGTTGTCTTGGGTTTAGACGAGCGTAGTATGAACACCTAGGAAAGTTCCGTGGATCTCCTGGATATGAAAAGGGAAAAGAGCAATTTAGGATGGTTCTGTCCTGGGTCTGCTGTTCTCTCTTGTCTATGTGCTCTTTTACTGACAGTTTCCCTCTCTCATGTCCTCATTTGCCAGCTATGAACTGGAGACTTCTAACTCAAGGCATACTCCCAGCTCATGGATTCCAGACCTTTTTGTACAATTGCCTGGTGAATATTTTCTCCCTGGTGTCCTGCAGGCACCTCAAACTCTGTCCCCAACTCTATCCACTTACCTCAGTGGAACCTCCTTCTCTTCACACACACCTCATCTCAGCAATAACCTCTTGGATCCCCTGGTGAGCCAGACTCTTCTGGAGTCTAAGTCCATCAGTACAGAGACTATTCCCATCACAGTTGCCTCTAGCATAGCAAGACACGTAGTGGACGCTGGTGCAATGAACGAAGAGGCAGAATGGGCCTCGAGTCTGTAACCTGCATCAACCCTCAGGGAATGGAAGCCATCCTCGTCTCTTTTTTCCCTCCCCCTCCCTCCGTAGTCCACATTAATCAAATCAGACCTCTGTTACTTCAGAAGGCCCCCCCCCCCCCCCCCGACTACACCTCTCTCGCTCCCTGGCTTGCCGAATCTCAGAATTTCCTGCACCTACAGCATATGGCTGCCACATCAGTTTCACTCTCTAGCAGTCGGAGGGATGAAGCAGGCACCGTATTCTCATTCCCAGTGCATCCTCGTCTGTGGAAGGCAGGACCGATGTCCTGGAAGAGGTATCTGGAAGATGCTTGGGCATAAGTGGGGAGCTCAGAAGAGGACTGTGCCGGAGACAGATGTGACATACTCATGGTGATGCTGTGAGGATGACTGCTCTTTATCCTAGGGGATGCTGTGAGGATGAGTGCTCTTTATCCTAGGGGATGCTGTGGGTATGACTGCTCTTTATCCTAGGGGATGCTGTGGGTATGACTGCTCCCACAGTGGTGGATAAACTTTTAGAGAATTGTGTGTTCTCAACTGTAAATATGGCTTCAAAGGAAATGAACATTATAGAAGTTAAGTGTGAGGGGAAATCCATCCAAGTGAACACACCAGCTTTGCCTTAGGAATAAACTGTTGAATCTTAGAAGTTGACTTTAATAAGACGCTGGACTGCCTCTACTATTATTAGTAGTCGTATGAAGTTACTATTTCATTAAATCCTGATCTGACCCAAGGAAGGAGATTTAAAAAGTTTTAAACTTCTATTTTATATATATGGGTATTTTGCCTGTATGCCTGTCTGGGCATCACTTGTATGCATGGTGACCACAGAGGCCAGAAGAAACCATCAGATCCCATAAAACTGAAGTTACAGACAGTAATGCGCTGTCGTGTGGGTGCTGGGATTTGAACCTAGGTCCTCTGGAGGGATAGCCAGTACTATTAACCCCCAAGGCACCTCTCCAGCCCCTGAGATGGATTCATTTCGTGTTTGAGACAGGCTCTCTCTGTGTAGTCCTGGCTGTCCTGGAACTTGCTATGTAGACCAAGCCTATCTGGAACTCACAGAGAGTTGCCTCTGCCTCCTGAGTGTTGGGATTAAAGACAGGCATGACCACACCTGGCTCTGAAGTGGATTTTTGAAAAATTCCTATTTTTGAGGAGTAAGGGTTGGAAAACTCTATTTATTTACCCATTTGATGAGTATTTAATTTAGTATGCAGGGCATATATCATAGTGAAGAAAGATGATAAAAAAAATGCCCCAGTAAGGTTCTAATTCCAAGTGTCACCAAGTAGGCCCAGGGACAGAGTCAGTGACCTTCCTTCCACCCTGCTCTGCTCCTGAATCCTTCTAGCAGACCTCAGACATACTTTCAAGTAGGTGTCCAGCCCTTTTAATAATAACAGTGATTTTGAGGAACCGGCAAAGCACCGGCCGGTGACTCAGGGAATGGAAGTTCTCAAGACAGCTGAGTAGCTTCTGGGCCACTCACCAACCACATGCCTTAGCCAAAACCCCTGTCTGTGGTTGAGAGCAATGTGGGTTCTGTGCCTGGAGAAGCCACCGAGAAAACGGGACTGACACGATGCAGGTGGAGGTGTTTATAAAATCATTTGTGTAACTCTTGACATATTATATGCATGGTTTCAGGTAATTGTAGAAATATAGTGTTATATAAAAAAGAATGACCCATTCAGCCAAATCAATGGCACTTCCAGTCATCTCAGAAAGTTAGCAGTGGTGTTCTGGGGAGTCAGGGTTAAGTTTGTTGACTTGATGAGACGTATTGTTCAGTTGCCCCTTGAAATATTTAGTTTGAGCTGGATGCAGCATCGACCAAAACCAGTAGGACCCAGACACAGTGAGAGTCCCTTCTCAGAGCTGACATCATCTGGGGAGGAAACAAGTGGGCATTTTCTCATTCAGTCATCAAACAAACATTTGCTCTTTGCCGACTCTGTTTGGGTCATTGCTTATGCCCTCGGTGTCAGGAAAAACACCACTGCCTGACGTGGTTTACCTCATAATAGGGGGAGATAATTAATATATAGAGATGTGTTTATGTTGGGTAGTGAGTGCTACAGGAAAAATGAGATCAGGCTCTGGATGGTGGGATGGAGGGAGGGCGACTGTGTTAGTTAGATAATTAATGCCAGCTGTGCCAACAAACAAACCTTGCTATTCCAGTGACTTAGCCCAACAAAGGCTTTTTTCTTCTACAAAGTAGGGTTGGGAGTGGAGACTCAAGGACCTAGACACACAGGCACTTTCTATCTCGCTTCTTGGGTCTTCAAAGCAACAAACAAACAAACAAATCAATAAATAATTTTTAAAAAAGGCTTGGTGGAACCAGGCTGATTCTGAGGAAAAGGTGCAGCCTGGTGGACCTCTAGGGTAGGTGGGGTCCAAGCAAGCGAGCAGCAAAGGCAAAGCCAAGGGTAGTCCCAAGAAGAGTAAAGTGTGTGGCCACCCAGTGGAAGAGGTAGCCAAGAGCTAGGAACTTTGGGTCTCTCCAGCCACCGTAGAAAGTGAGAAAATATAGGTCTTTGGGACTATCTGGTGTCTCTTAAAGAATTTTAAATATAAAAATGTAACAAAATAGAAACTGTTGATAGCTACAGTGACTCCATGAACTGAATTAAGCATTATGTTCTATTTTTTAGAGCAGCAGTTCTTAACCTGTGGGTCCACATCCTGAATATTAGCTTTACATTATACTTCATAACAGTAGCAAAATTACAATTATGAAGTAGCAACAAAATAGTTTTATGGTTGGGGGTCACTACAACATGAGGAACTGTATTAAAGGGTCTAGGAAGGTTGAGAACCACTGTTCTAGAGTAAGGCTTCTCAACTTTTTCCCATTTATGACTTTTTTATTCAAGAAAAAATTATATAACCTTAGATACATAGCTATATATAATCATTATAAAAAATCAAACATTTACTGATAATAAATCAATTATTTCAGACCATTATTTTCTATGCATATAATTTCACCATGAATTAAAGACAAAAATTGCATATTATTGAGATAAGTGTGCTTTTCTGTTTTTAAATAAGCATTACATCTTAAGTGAAAGTTTGGTACTGGAAGGCACAGCATCTTCAATGTTTTTCAGAGTTGATTGACATTTGTTTTTATAATCATCAATGCTTGAGAACATCATTTCCCATAAATATATAGTAAAAAAAATGCCAGAAGTATATTTAAGGTCATCTCATAAATTGCTAACAATTCTATCCTAATCCCAAGCCAAAATTCACAAATTTTTGTAAACTTAAGTCAGCAACTTGAACAGCAGTTGTAAAATCAAACACTCGAACACAGTCTAAAGAGGATTTGACACATCCATGGTGAGAAAGGACAGCGTGAAGCTATTCTCCTTTCTACTATGGTCCTATAAGAGCAAAGAACTTCATATGCACGCTAAAAACCACCGCTGCTTTAATACACAGTGGTCTTGAATCACAGCTAGGGCCCATGGCGTAGCATTCTTTGGCTTGCATGTCTGATGGCGTGCACCCTGCAGAACCATGGCTGCTGTGAAGTTGAACATGCAACACGGCTGAGTGCTGCTGGAAGCACTTCAGACCCGTTATGTATTTGTTTCTGAATTAGCTATTTCTGTTTGTTGCCTGTTCGGGAAATTTTTACTATTGCCAATTTTTTCATGACCCTCACATTCAGTTATGTGGCCTCTATATGGGGTTGTAACCCACAGTTTAAGAAACCATCTTCTAGACATATCTTTTGTAAATGCATTGCTATATTCACTCCCCTGGGTGAATGATTGTAGGTTATTAATGCTTAAGCACATTCCTGCCATATCCATGACCCTCTAGGGGTAGAGTGTTTCCTACTATTCTGACCACAGGACCAAGCATCGTGACAGTTTGTTAACCTCTCTCCCAAACCCTTATGTCTGAAAAGCATGAAATCCTTAATGCTGCTCTGTCAAGCTGAGCTCTCACAGATGTGTGTGCACTTGGACTATCAATAGACTCAACACCCTGGAGGTCCTTAGTTATTGCTTCCACAGTTGTTCAAGCCTTCTGTAAGAGCTTCATGTAAACTTCTGGAATTGTTATTTATTATAAATATATATTCAGGCTGAGATAAGCCTGAAACTATGTAACTAACTCTTGAATCTAAAGTTTACTACCAAGTGAGTGGTGGAGTGAATCTACTGTGTTTTGTCTGACACATTGTAGACTAGACGAACATCTCTTGAGTTACTACATAATATAAGCTGTTTAGTTATGTTGGCTTCATGTTTCTGATCATGCCAAGTGGTGAAGGAGAATCCCAATGATTGCTCTCCATGAGAATCATCATATCCAGAAAAAGCTGCACTTCAGAACTAGCTCCGGAGATTGAGTTATGGTTTTGCATCAGGAGGCACAGTGTGAGTCTGGTGTACTGGGTTAGGGGCTTACAACAAGAAGCTTAGATTACCACAGTGCTTAGGATAGTGGAATATTCTTCTGATCGGATTCCCAGACTGTCATAGAAAGGGTTAGAGGACAGGCTGAAATTAATGACATGTGACTACAGAGCTCCAATTAGGGCTTTCTTCAAAGGATTAGTGCTGTGGGATGTTCTGTATGGCAAATGTGTTGCTCTGATTGGTTGGTAAATAAATCACTGATTGGCCCGTGACCAGGCAGGAAGTATAGGCGGGACAAGGAAGAGAATAAAGCTAGGAAGTGGAAGGCTGAGTCAGAGAGACACTGCCAGCCGCCATGATGAGAAACAGCATGTGAAGATGCCGGTAAGCCACGAGCCATGTGGCAAGGTATAGATTAATAGAAATGGATTAATTTAAGCTGTAAGAACAGTTAGCAAGAAGCCTGCCACGGCCATACAGTTTGTAACCAATATAAGTCTCTGTGTTTACTTGGTCGGGTCTGAGTGGCTGTGGGACTGGCGGGTGAGAGAGATTTGTCCTGACTGTGGGCCAGGCAGGAAAACTTTAAGCTACAGATTAGGCTAGACTTAGTAAGGAGAGTATGAGAAAGTAAGCCTTGGGCAAGTTATATACTGAAGGAAAAGATATGAAACAAAGCAACTATAGGAGACTGGATTTGATAAAAATCTCAGGAAGTGAGCTTTTATTGAGGAGAGGAATGGTCAATGACCTAGGGGGAAAATGTAAAGGTGTGAACATAGGGACCTTCCCTATTGTGTATCACACCTGTAACTGCAATTTTAGGATTCTTATTCTCTTTAGGGAAGAGGTCAGAGATTGTGCTTCCCCAGATAACAACAACAGCACAGCAACAACTGTACCCCATACATCATTTCCTTCACCAGTAAAATAAGGATGACGTTATCGCGGAATCCACACAACCCTAGGCGTTAAATGCAATGCCAGCGACTCGCTCAAGGTCATACAGCTAGTCAGTGTCAGAATCCAGACTGGCACCTGGCAGCCCGGCTCTGAAGCGGAGCTCTCACGAGTGCTAGCTTTCTGCATGCACTTACTGGAAACTTTTCAGCTCCTCTCTGGCTGCACCACCCTGGCCTCTTGACAAACAAGGACCTTCCCGTCTCATCTCCTTGCCAACAAGATCAGAGAGTACAGGAAAGAAAGGAGCTGTACCTGCAGCGAACACACCCTTGGCAAGGACATCCTTATCAATGCAAAAGCTAATCCTCATCGTGCAAGCTTTTATCACACACGTGGGGGTTAAGTCATTTTAGGAGCATTCACTCCGAGCAGTCAGAGAGGGAACGGTCATCGTGGATACAAATACTCACTTTCTAAGAAGTGTCTTTTGACTGGAAACACCGAAACAACGTCAGAGGATTCACTTCTGAAAAAGAAAACAAAAAACAAACCCACCCGCAGCGCGGTCCACCTAAAGGCCGCCAGTTTTTCCACACCCGCCACGAGGGGGCAGCGGCGGCCGCGGAGTCGGCGCCGGCGCCGGGGCCGGCGCGGCTGCTCGGCCATCGCTTGCTCTTGTCTGGCACGCGGCTCTCGGCAATGGATTAGCGCCGCTGGGGACGTGGGAGGCCCGGGCCCCGCCCCCAGCCGCCGGCGGCGGCGGCCCTGAGCAGCAGTCCTGGCTGCAAGCAGAGCGGATCGGCGCGGAGGGCGCGAGCGGAGCGGAAAGCTGAGTGTGCACGGCCCTCAGAGCTCCCCTCGGCGCACAGGGGCGCGGGTACTGACCGCGGGGCCCTCGGGCCGGCCCGGGCTCCGGGCGGCTCCGGGCTCGGGACCATGGCGCTGCGCGCCCGGGCACTCTACGACTTCAGGTCGGAGAACCCCGGCGAGATTTCTCTGCGGGAGCACGAGGTGTTGAGCCTGTGCAGCGAGCAGGACATCGAGGGCTGGCTCGAAGGGATCAACAGCCGCGGCGATCGCGGCCTCTTCCCGGCCTCGTACGTGCAGGTGATCCGCACGCCCGAGCCCGGCCCTCCGGCCGACGGCGGCCCTGGAGTCCCGGCCCGCTACGCCAACGTGCCACCCGGTGGCTTCGAGCCTCTGCCCGCCGCTCCGCCCGCCGCCTTCCAGCCGCTGCTGCAGCCGCAGGCGCCGCCGAGTTCCTTCCAGCCGTCGGGCGCCGGCTTCCCGTACGGCGGGGGCGCCCTGCAGCCGTCGCCGCAGCAGCTGTACGGCGGCTACCAGGCCAGCCAGGGCAGCGACGATGACTGGGACGACGAGTGGGACGATAGCTCCACGGTGGCCGACGAGCCGGGCGCGCTGGGCAGCGGCGCCTACCCCGACCTCGACGGCTCGTCCTCGGCTGGCGGCGGCGCGGCTGGTCGTTACCGCCTGTCCACACGCTCCGATCTGTCGCTGGGCTCACGGGGTGGCTCGGCGCCGCCGCAGCATCAAGCGTCTGGAGCCAAGAGCTCGGCCACGGTGAGCCGCAACCTCAATCGCTTCTCCACCTTCGTCAAGTCGGGCGGGGAGGCCTTCGTGCTGGGCGAGGCGTCGGGCTTCGTGAAGGACGGGGACAAGCTGTGCGTGGTGCTGGGGCCCTATGGCCCCGAGTGGCAGGAGAACCCCTACCCTTTCCAGTGCACCATCGACGACCCCACCAAGCAGACCAAGTTCAAGGGCATGAAGAGCTACATCTCTTACAAGCTGGTGCCCACGCACACCCAGGTGCCCGTGCACAGGCGCTATAAGCACTTCGACTGGCTGTACGCGCGCCTGGCTGAGAAGTTCCCCGTCATCTCGGTTCCCCACCTGCCTGAGAAGCAGGCTACCGGGCGCTTCGAGGAGGACTTCATCTCCAAGCGCAGGAAGGGCCTGATCTGGTGGATGAATCACATGGCCAGCCACCCAGTGCTGGCGCAGTGCGACGTCTTCCAGCATTTCCTGACCTGCCCCAGCAGCACGGACGAGAAGGCCTGGAAACAGGGTAAGCGAAAGGCTGAGAAGGATGAGATGGTGGGCGCTAACTTCTTCCTCACTCTGAGCACACCCCCGGCCGCCGCCCTGGACCTGCAGGAGGTGGAGAGCAAGATCGATGGCTTCAAGTGCTTCACCAAGAAGATGGACGACAGCGCGCTGCAGCTCAACCACACTGCCAACGAGTTTGCGCGCAAGCAGGTGACTGGCTTCAAGAAGGAGTATCAGAAGGTGGGCCAGTCCTTCCGAGGCCTCAGCCAAGCCTTTGAGCTGGATCAGCAGGCCTTCTCGGTGGGTCTGAACCAGGCCATCGCCTTCACCGGAGATGCCTACGACGCCATAGGCGAACTCTTCGCTGAGCAGCCCAGGCAGGACCTGGACCCAGTCATGGACCTGTTAGCACTGTATCAGGGGCACCTGGCCAACTTCCCAGACATCATCCATGTTCAGAAAGGTAAAGCCTGGCCTGTAGAGCTAGCTGGTGGTGTGGGGTGTTTTGTTCAGGCTGAAAGCAATGACTTTGATAGGCATACCCCTCTCTGGGTTCAGGTTCCGGTTCATCCTCTATGTCTGGGGTCCCTTAGGGGTATGGACTGTTGGGACTTCCTTAGAGAGTTTCCAGTGGATTGCTTGATTGCACCTTCTAGTCAGAAAAGGTGCTCAATGTGTTGTCATTTCAGAATTTGAATGGGCAGGGAAGTCAGCTGCTCTGGTCTATATAATCGTGTGGACTGGGGCAGAATTAGCAGGGGACCTAAACCAGGCTAGGCATCCCTTTGAACACCGCAGTGCTGGCAGAGATAGGAGACTAGGAATAATGGATGCCTGGGAATAAAGGTAAGTCAGGCTTTCCACTCAGTTCCTGCTGTGGCCGGGGAGTTTGGCCAACCCTGTTCACAAAGCTGGGGCAGCACAGGGACTTCCTGTGTCAGCGTCTTATGAAATGCCCTAAGGGGCTCTCTACCCTCAGGAACCCAGCTCTCCTTGAGTTCGGAATTTCTTAACCAGCTGACGTTTGGGCTGTTCTTTAGGATGTAGGGACGCTGGTTGGGACAAAATAGTGTCGTGTCTGAGAGCAGTGAGTTAGCCGACCCAGTGCCAGAGTGTGCTGCTTTTAGTAGTTGGTGGTGGTACCGGCTTTTGTGAAAGCACGGACTCTGCAGATCATTTTTTGTAAACCGCAGCAGCCATGCCTGCCTGACCTGAGGTTCCTCGCCAGCAGGCCCTCCGATATAATGGCTCTATTGATAGAGAGAGATGGGGAGGTGTTGCTGTTAGGAATGTGGCCTTGCCTCTGGAGGTCCGCTGTGGGGGAGGTGGCAGCAGGCAGGCGGTCACCTCCTGTAGCATCCTGGGCTGGTGGAAGGCTGCATGGATAACCAGGTTTGGCCTTGGGTGGGGGTGACCTGTTCACTTCCCTGCCATGGCGGGGACAGAGCATTTGGGAACATCCCTGATCTTTGACTTGTTCTTTCTTGGGTTCAACTCAGTTCTTCTTTCTGGTTCGCTGGAAGCAAACAGAACAAATCTGTTCCCCATCATGTCAGGCCCTTAGACATTGGGGACATCAGTCTCTTTGCCATCTCCTTCCTTTCTGCCCCTTTCCTTCCTCTTCCCAGTGTGACAAGTCAGTCCCAGTCTGACTCTTAATAAGGTGGGGGGATGGGGAAGTTCAAAGGTCTTGAGTCCCTTCTCGCTGCTGCCTTGCATATCGGTGGTACTAGTTTCCTGAGCGAACAGCAACTTTCTTGACAATTTGCAATTCATAAATACAGTCTAAGACTGAACTGACTCTTTGAGCAATAATATTGCTGCTGGCCTGTATTGAACCCACATCTACATTCTTTCTGTTTTATTTTTAAGTTTGTTATGAATCCTTACCCTTCTGGGCTGGTGGGAGTGAAACTGACTATTTGAGTCTCAAATGTAACATCTTACCATTTAAATCCTGTTGCAATACTTCAGTCGGTCCCACGCCGCCGGCTGCCTACCGATGGATTTCTGTGGGTTTGTACAGAATGTTGACAATACCTGAAGAAGGGCAGGACCAAGTACTGACTGCCTCCTAGGTGGTGGGGGCGGGCAGGTGTCTGCTCCCCCTCTGTGTGGGTTCATTCACTGGTTCTACTGTCTGTCATTCGGGCCTTTGGCGTGCCCTGCTGTGGAAACTGAGTATCAGAAAAGCTGTGTTTGTCCCATGGACTGCTGGAATGTGCAGTGAGTCTAGTCAGCCATTGAGGGTTTTTTGTTTATTTTTTTTCCCCTAAACCATAAAGCATGGATTGTCTCCTGTTGCTTGGGACCTGGAAATCCTTCCTTTTCAAACTGATGTTTCAGATGGTTTAAACAGTTCTACAGGGTAAACATCTGTAGGCATTACTTTCGGGAACACGATTGATTGATTGATTGATTGGTTGTGATGTTTTTTCTGCTGTCACCTTGGTGTGTAATGCACAGGGAGCGTGAGTCTCTAGATGACTTCTTTTAGAATGCTGCCACTAAAGATGGAGTGTCCAATGCATAGGGCCAACGTTGGTGCAGTATTAGAGGTGCAGCTGAGATTAAAATCCTAGCCCCCTGGCCTGAGGGAAGCTTTTTGAGCATGCCTGGGGACTTGGCGATGTAAAGGTCAGCTGACCCTCCCTCCCTCTCAGCGGTGGAGTTGCTGTTGCAATGACTCTTTTTTTTTTTTTTTTCAGTCTGAGCATTTGGGAGTCTGTTTACTGCTTGAGCTGCTGGAGTGTTTTGTTTTGTTTCCATTACAAGGTCTCAAAGTATAATCACATCGAAGGGCTCTCCTGACTGGAGAATAGCAACTGCAAAAAGAACAGACAAGAAAAACTCAAGCGACTTCCCAGTCTTTTGCTGTAGGTGATCCAAAGTTTTTATCTCAGTTTAGGAAGAAGTTTTATAATTGGACATTCACAATAATTGTCTCACTTCTGGTGCTCTCATTGTTTAAAGGAAAGGCAGGTTTTTGTTGCTTTGACATTTTTCATGCGTGGGAAATTAAAATGCAATCTGATGGAAACTTCAGTTCCTCATTCAAACGGTTGTAAGTAACAAGTGCTTAAGTGAGTTGTGACCAGAAGATTGGGTAATAGACACCGACATGGCCATCACGGTTCAGAGTGTCAACAGCACTGTCTGTTGACTTCAGTAACTCCGCTCCTGAGATTCCGGAAAGTTAGTTACCTTTCAGTGTGCTTTTCTAGTAGTTTTCTTTTCCTTGGGTAATTTTGTGGCAATGCTTACTTCCCTTGTGAGCTTAATTGATAAAAAGTGGGAGGGGAAACAGGTTCTGCTGGATCCCTGTTACAATCCTCCCAGTTGTTCACTCCGTGAGCATTATTAACTGGTCATCGCCGTGTCTCAGTACACCCAGTGGCCTCCTTTGGGAAGCTGAGCCATCCTGGTGGGGACCCCCCACTACAGAATGGGGGTGGGTATGCTTTAAATGTGATGGGCTGGCTTTTGCTTAGGCTCATAAAGGTTTTAGTTTAGTACTTGGAGCCAAAGTGAAGAGAGCCATATGGTTCCATCAGCTGAAAGAGAATTCTAGAATTGTGTTTTTAAGTCAACTAATGGACTCTTGGATAAATAGACCTACTTAGTTTAATGGAGTGGAGCGGAGGGTGAGGGGGTTGCTGTAGCCTGTAATAACTAACGTTGGATGGACATTTAGAATGTGCACAGATCGCAGTCATATTTTGCTTGACTTAACAGGAGGATTTCTTTCAGCTCTTCAGAGCCTCTGCAGGCAGTGTGTACGCTCGGGCCCGTCACTGACCCGGAAACTCTGTGGCTCTGATTTTGTTTCCCTCAATGGTAACATTTTATCTTCTCTCCGTCTGTGGTTCTTGCCTGCAGTGTGCTTTGATACTGCTGAAGCCCAGGGACTTTGAAGCAGTCGGTGGGAGAGTATTTAGTAGGGGACTCCCAGCCTGCTCAGTTTGGTTTCCAAAGATGTGATTAGCTTCTCCAGTTTGATAAAGCCACAACTGGATGGCTGCAACTCAGGGTTCAGAAGTTTTGTGTTTATCTCTTGAGGATTATAGTAGGAAAGACCAGAACAGCAAAATGAAGAGTTCCCTTGTTCTTTGCTTATAAATATGAACCAGAGGACTGGAGGAAGCCACATAGAGCAGTTTCTTTATTCCAAGGAAAAGGCCTCAAACCATATTCCACACTGAAAGATAACTCATTTTGGGGAGAATCTTAGGAAAGGGGCCTCTGAAGCCACAGCCTGCTAGGCAGTGCTGTTCAGTGGAACTTTCAATAATGACAGCATGTCTGTTGGACGAGACCTCATTTGTCCCCTGTGAAGCAGGACTAGATAAATAGACAGTCCGATTTCTGTATTCTTCACTTGATGGTACAGACTCTATTTCTTTGCTCTCTAAATGGTCCAGATGGCCCTCCCTGCCTTTTCTACAAAAAAATAGCCCCAGGACCTGAGGCCTGATGGCCAGGAGCTGGCCAGCCAGCCCTACTGGGTAGAATTTCACCATTGTGCCGCCTTTCCCCACCCTGAGGAGGGTAGGTCTTGTGTCCCTCAGACATTAATTAAAGATAGCCAGAGTCCCAGCAGGGCAGACAAGGTGAGGCCTTGCTGCCCGGCTTCCATTCAGTGCCCTGTTCTCCTGTGCTAAAAATAGCCTGAAGAAGGTGGTGCCCGGAATAAAGAGAAAGGGCTAAGGAGGAGGGCTGTTTGCAAGTTCATCCTTTTGAAACCCCTGGGCCAGACATGGAGGCCAGTCGGTCTTTTTGTCTGAATTCAGCTGGAGCGTTTCTCCCCTCCTCCCTCCACTCAGCTGTTGACTTCATTTCTAGATGTAACGTTTGTCCCAGTTGACACTTTTCTTAGTGGCTCTAAGGTAACCTCTGGGACTTCTGAAGGAGAGGAGTCAGTTGCTTGGTTAAAGCTTAGATGTGGCTGGTCCCTGGCTGGTCCCTGACTGGTCCGTGACTGTCTTGCTCAGACAGCTAGGTGGATGCTTCTCTCTTCTTCCTGCTGGTGGTTTCTAGACTCTGAGCTCTGCAGTCCTGTCTGCCCGACTGGGGAGCCCAGATTGTTCTGCCAATCGCAGCAGAACCGAGGGGACTTTCCTTCCCAGTTCCACCAGGAACTCTTCGCACCCCTGGGCTTCATTGGACTTCCCTTCTTGTTGGGAAATGACACCCTGTCAGATCACCTTGTGATTTCCAAGCAGGAGAAATTCTGTGATTCACTAGGAAACAGGAAACTTCCCTTAAACTTAGGTTCCTTTTTGGTGGCTCTATTAAAAAAAATAATAGAAAATATTATTTTTAATATTTTTAAACCAGAGTTTAGTATTAAATTGGATTGCATCATCTCTGAAGTCCATGATATATGATAATCACCAATAAAATGGTCAGGTGGCTGAGCTGTGTTTAATGACATTATATCCAGAAGACATAGACTGAACCATCTGGCTGTTGTGGGATGTCTTTCTGTATGCTGTGAATATGTGCTGCTCTGATTGGTTGATAGGTAAAGCAGTTCGGCCAATGGCGAGGCAGAATAGGCAGAATAAGGTGAGGCGGTACATTCAAACTGAAGAGACAGGAAGACAAAGGTCAGGCGAGATGCTGCGAGCCGCTGCCAGGAGCCACAAGATGTAAAAGTAACAGCAAGCCACAGAGCCACGTGGCAAGACATAGACTAATAGGAACGGGTTGAATTAAGTTATAAGAGCTAGTTAATAATGTGCCGGAGCCATAGGCCATACAGTTTGAAATTAATATTAAGCCTCTGAGTGATTATTTTATAATCAGCTGAGGGACCATGGTCTGGATGGCACCAGAGAAACTTCTGTCTACCTCTGGCAGCTGGTGTTTAGACAACACATTCTAGATTTTACTGGAGGCACAGATAGCATGCTTTGATCCTCAGTGAGTTCTGGACCAGTGATAAAGGGTGCTCATCCTGCTGTGGCAGTGTGATTGTATACCAGGTTGCTGAGAGTCCGGAGGATCATGGGAAGGAACGTGCTCTTAGTGTACCTGTGGCACAGGGTGGTTAGGTGGTTAGGCCAAGAAGTCTTGTGTGCAACTTCATGGCTGTGGCACCCGGACCCATCTGTGGACCAGTGTGGAGTCTGTTGGGCTGGTGCGTGGGTGAGTGGGAGTAACTTTGAACAACTGGAACCTCCGCAATCTTCAGTGCAAAGTGGGAACACTTCCTTCAGGTCACTCTGAGGATTACATTTTATAGTGCTTAGTAGCTGCTTACTAAATGATTGGCATTGAGAACAGGCAGGTGCTTTTAAAGTGGGAGTCAGTCTCCACTGACACACAGTTCTAGTACGTACACTATCCCTCCCGGCAGCCTGGAACCACCAGAACTGCAGGCGCAAGTCCAGAAGCTGGAAGGAATCATTAGTACAACCTGGGTATTCTGTTTGAATCAGGTTATCCTGTGTTGAGTACCAGCAGTCATTACTGGCATCAGAGGGGCAAATGGAGATGTTCCCTGGAGCGATCAGTATGTTGTGCACACTAGACAGTTCTTGTAAATCCTCTCTTGTCAGCCCCCCTTCCTCCCACACCACATTAATTTTGTGCAGGGACAGATTGCTTCAACATTTCTGAGCATCATTTTCCACAGCTGTAAAGATGAAGTTCTGGATTTCCTAGATACTACTTTGTTTAGGTGATTCTTACTTTGTTAAACAACGTTATTATTTCATACTGAAAGTAAAACAACTCAAGAATGCAGTGAACATTTAGACATTGTTTCAGGCTGGTTTCAATAGTGTTTTGTCTGCCCATGTGACTGCAAGCTGGGAGCTTGAAAATCCTTTATCAGCTGACAAAGTTAAGAACATTTAGTTCAGATTAGTAAACATGTATCCCTGGCTTAATTCATGAGATGCTTCTAGAAGGGAAGCACCTGGCCTCCTGGCTGCCTGTGGGGGCTCCCCGTGTTCTGAAGCTGCCTTATGGTGAACGTGTGGTGCCAGTTCTAGGACCTAACTGAGAGATGTGATGAATGGGGCTGCAAAAGCGATCAGCTGGAATGCTATTTTTTTCTTCCGCCTGCAAAGCGAACTTTATTTTGAACTCTGAACACAGCCTCCTTTCCCAAAATAAAAGAAAATCAAGTTAGTTTGCTTTTCGTGTTGTGACCCAAATACCTGCTCAAAAGCAGCTTCAGGGACGGTGGATTTGCTTTGACTCTGGTTTGAAAGTGGCATACCCCTCCTGGGAGAGAAGACATCATGGCAGGTGGCTCCCTGGTGGCCGGAGTGTACAGGTGGGACTCCTCACCTGCTTCTGCTCCCGAGCTTTCTCCCCCACTCGCTCTTCAGTGTGAGACCCCACCAGCCTCTGGGTGGTCCTCAGGTTATCTTCCTTGTTAGCCCCTCACAGACATTCCCAAAGGTGTATGTCACTAATACTCTTAATGTAGACAAATTGACAGTCAAATTAGCAATCACAGTGGGTGTATAATCTGATTACACTTCAGTGTGAATACTTTCAACCAACATGTCTTTTCTACCCTTTTTCTTAGAACTTTGTAACTTATGATGGGATTTGATTTTTCCCTATGCATTATTTAGTGGATTGGATGACGGTAGTTGGGAGAAAGGCAGTATCATCAAGTTTATTCATAGGACCCTCTAAAAAATAAACTCGATTTTTATTGCATAAATATTTAAATAGATAGCATAGCCTAAGCACTGCCAACATTATTACATCAGTGACCCAAATGATTACCACCCTCGGGTAGCTTACGTTCTAGCAGGGTGGAGACACAGTGAAAGATAAACACGGCAAGCCATAATGTACAACAGATATGTATGATATGCATTCAGAAGTGGAACAGGGAGCGGGGGTGGAGCAGAGAGATGGACCATCAATGTAGACCTCACCAAGAAGGAGGGATTCACGTAGTACCGTGGAGGGAAGGAGGTCATCAGAGCAGGTGTTGCTGGAGAGGACTGTTCAGGCAGAGGGGTTCATCTGTAACAAGGCCCTGGGTGGCTGTGGACTAGGAAGGTGGAAGAACAGCCAGGAGGTCAAAGGTTGTGTCTAAGGCATCCCAGTAGAAGAGGTCCTCAGCGAAGAACAGATTGGTAAGGCTTTGTAGGTCACCGTCAGGACACATATTCAAAGTTCAAGCGAGATCGAAGCTCTTGCAGGATCTTGAGTGAAGGGATGGCATCCATTTCAGACCTTTCCCAGTTGTGCTGAGAAAAATGGCTTGGAGGTCAGAGCAGGTACAAACAGGAAAACAGTCGGAGGTGGTGGCCGAGACAAGGGAAGGGTAATAGAGGTGATCGATCAGGAGGGGTCCCAGCCCACAGAGAGATCTGTGTTGAAGGTACAGTCCGCAAGTGTGGGGCCTGACCAGCAAGCTGGGGCTTTTTAAGCCTAGTAGATACATTGGGCTCCTGGGTTGGGATCCGCATCTCTCTCCAACACAAGCACAGGCAGCCAAACCCCGATCTGGACCTAGTGCTTGGAGCCTTCTGTTCCGAATACGTCCTTTAAGCAGTCGCCCTATGTAGGGCTTAGTTGTTGGCTGGTATTTACTGTCTCCCTTTTGTGATCCTGCATCATATAGCTATCCTGCTTTATGTATTTTAGTAAGTGCGTAATACATGTTTGTCGTGTTAATAAGCGGGCACTCGTTAGTAAACTACTTGGCTGACTTTGAGAGCGATGTCTTATGTGACTTACAGAATGCTTTTGTTTTCCCATTTAAAAGGGTACAGGATCTAAAGATAGGATCTGCATATACTTTATGGATGAAGTCATTAATATGTGAGTGATTTTAAATTCTGAGATTTATGTGGCTATGATCCAGCTTTCTAAAATTCATCGGAGGAAGGGAAATGAATATGTACCTCATAGTATTTCTTTATCTGGACTGCTTGGTGTTTCAATGTGTAGAGATAAAGTTAACACACACACACACACACACACACACACACACACACACACACATGTCTTTTCTGGTCGGTTTTAGTAGTAGTAGTTTTCTGGGGTCCTTTCTGCTTAATTTGGCACACAAGGACCTCAGTATGTGCATTGACATTACCGATGGACTTGGATTCCTGGAGCATGGATGCTGGGCAAGTGGTACCTCACGGAAGTCACAGTTCTGTGGAGGGTAGGCTGTGTGTACAGAGGATCCAGACAAAAGGCAAATTCATCTCAGAATAAGTATATGAGAATTGAGAAGATGGAGACGCTAGTCAGTTTGCATTAGAGGCTTGGGTAGAGGGTACTTGGTTTCTGCTTTGAAAGATTCATATTTGACTTTTGGAAGAACATGGATGCAATGCACTCATCTTGGATATGGTTTAGGATAGGTGTGATAAGCACATAATAGCTGACCCGTTGGTTCCAGCACAGAAGTCCATGAAGGAGTCTGACTAGCTGTGAATACAGTGTGACACACACACAGTCATGGCATACCCATGGCAAGATCAGGAGAAGGTATCCATAATTGTGCAGTTTCATCCTAAGGTGAGTTTTGAAAGCAATGGTAAACTTGCAAGCAGGGTGGGAACTTCCCAGACCAAAGGAACTGTGTATGCAATTATCAGTTCAGGCTGCCTCTCAGAATCAGCTCTCCACCCCCAATCTGTTGAACCTGAATGTCAAATGCATACTGTCTGGACATTAGTGGTCTTCAGCAAGTGCTTAGATATGCTTCTGGGTTTACAGCCGCTGTTGTGGGTGGTGAGGGAAATGTTATAGAAGGTGGGTATTAATGTGGCCAAGTTAACACTTCCGGTGGACAGGTGTGTGGTGTGGGAGGCTTTTGAAATAATTGAAATGACATGGTACAATCCTGAATGGACGCAGTATCATGGGATGTAGAAGAAGGGACAAGACCTTCTGTCTGCAGAAGTAGATAAAGGAGACAAACGACCTGTAGATGGTGAACTGTGGAGCCACCGCACGGGTCTTGGGGGGATAGCGTTAAACAGAGGTCTGCTAGCTGCAGCCTGTGGGCCAGGTGTACAAAGGGGCTTGTTTACAGCACTTGAGCTAAGGATGGTTTTTATGTGTTTAATGGTTCTGTAAGTGCCTGCATAATAACCCCAGTGCTGCCTGTTGATCTGCAAAGCCTAAAATATTTACTGTCTAGCCTTTGAAGAAAATGTTTGCGAGCCTCTTGTCAAAGGACAGGCAGGCTAGGGGAGTGGTGGTACAAGTGGCGGTCGCTGCTGGTCATTGAGATTGCTGTGTGGCTTTCACTATTCCAGACATACTGGTGAGCATGGCACCACAGTTCTTTGAACAGGTGATTCACATCTGTCTTTAATGGGATCGGTGTTTAATGTCTTTAGGCATTGGTGTTATCTCCTGTGTTAGTTTCCTAGGACTGCTCTAACAGGTCATCGCAGTCTGGGTGACTTACACAGCGGCAGTGTGTCCCATTACAGTTCTGCAGACTGGCTTTCTGAAATGAAGGTGTTGGCAGAATCGTTGCCCCTCCACGGAGACCACTTCCATTCCTGGTTGCTGGCCTGCCTCAGGGTGGCTTGGCTACAGGTGGTCCCTCCAGTCTGTGCCCATCGTGACATGGCCTCACCCCTGGGTGTGACTGACTGGCCGGCCATCGGGCTGTGTGCTCCCTTGGTCCTTGCCTGCTCTGGCCAGTGTGACCTCACATCTGACATCAGTTCACTAATCACATGTGCAAAGACTGTTTCCCGGTGGATAAGGATTGGGTGATGCTCTTTAATCCAGGACAGTGAGCTAACTTCCCCCCACAGGGCATCTCCTGAGGGTGATCCTCACAACTGAGGCTGAGAAGTTGGGCGTGTCCTAGGTCACCCAGCTGACCAACCAGGGCAGGACTTGAATTCATGTTTGACCTTGAGACTGGTGTGAATACTGGCTAGGAAATCGATTCTGTAGGCAGTTAGCAGCTGGTAAAGGGTTTTCAACTAAGTAGTGGCATCTTGCTCATCTTCAAAGTAGCTAGCAGATTTTGAAGGCTGTTGCCATGTACCAGGCATGGCACTTCTATGTATTTATATACACTGTACCCGTTTAAACCTGTGATTTTACCACTTTACAGGTGGGCACTGAGCCATGGAAGTTGAAGCCTGAGATTCCAGCATACTTCCTGGTGCTGACTGTAGGCCCAGAAAGCTCTTCCGAAGCATGCAGAGATGAGGAGGCTGTTGAGTAGGTCTGCGGGTGTGGCTTTGGAAAAGAGCAGGTGAACTTGAGACGGCTGCTAGCTAGAGTGGCGGCATTTGACCAGGTGCTGGGTGTCTGGAGGGGCTTAGTGTTACCCCTGGGTGTTAAGTTTGGGTGATAGGAAATGGTGAGGCCAGTAATAGAAATACACGGGCGGAGAGGAGGAGTGGGCTGAGGAGACAGGGGTGAGGCTGAAAGGAATTGTGGGAATCCTGTGGTCCAGGCCTTGGCCTTCTGTTTGTTTTGTTTGTGTTTTCAGGCAGGTCCCCATCTGTAGCCCAGGTTTGCCTTGAATTTATGGATGTCTTCCTGCCTCGGCCTAAGCGCTGGGATTACAGGCATGCACCACTACGGCCACCTTGGTTATTTTAATTAAAGGAAAAACTGCAGTTTCTTTTGATCTACAGAGATAAAGGGAGGCTGTCGCTAAAATAAATCAACAGAGAAACCCCTCCTCTTAAGGCCTGGCAGCATAAATGATACCAGCTCTTGACAAGGACCAGCAGGGCCTTCCAGGAGTGGGGATGGGTGTGTGTGTGTGTTGGGGGGGGGTGCCTTTATATTCACAGGGGACTCAGTTCCTGTTGTGCACAATAGAATATTCTTAACCAGTACAGGTAACAGCATGGGCCATGGCAGTGTTCTTGTGCTTCAAGACTTGTATTTGGAGTATATCTTTGAAGTCAGTATTTTCTAGGTCTTGTGTTCTGTCTCTGATTGGTTGGTTGGTCTTGTGCTGTTACCCAAGGGAGTTCAGACATGCCAGAGTAAAGAGTAAAGCCATGGACTCCTGATCTCTGCCAGCACAGGGAAGCAGGGCAGTCACGGGGGAGATGAGGGTGCTGGGGGGTTTCTGTTTAAGGTGGCTGATTAAGAACTGCCCCACACACTCATCGGGTGGCGTGTAGCAGCCGCCCTCGTGGCACGGTTACAGTGAAGGAAATATGAGAAGGCCTCAACTGCCTTCCTTGTGGGACAGAATCATAATTTCAGGGAAAATACTAGACAGCAAAAAATATATCCTCGATCTATCTTTGTGGCCCCAGGTTAATGCAGCGCCCAGCCCCCTGGTGGCTCATCAGGCTGTGGTACCACTCTCACTAGGCCTGCCCTGGTCCTGCCCTGGTCCTGCCCCGTGGGAGGGTCTTCTGTTAGCAGCCTGGGTCAATTGGATTTTAGCCCAAACCTTCATTTTATCTTATTAGAACAAAAGACACCAAGATTTTATTCCAATTCTAAGTACTTTCCAGGCCCCCTTTTCTCTGCTGTGACTCCTGGTGGTGGTTGTGAAGGGTCTGCTAATGCAAGGGTTGACAGTTTGCTGACATTGCTTAGTGGGATTTTGTGGCCAGAAAATATTTAAGAAAAGAAATAAGGGTTGGGGATTTAGCTCAGTGGTAGAGCGCTTGCCTAGCAAGCACAAGGCCCTGGGTTCGGTCCTCAGCTCCGAACCAAAAAGAAAAAAAAAGAGAGAGAAAAAAGAAAAGAAAAAATACATGCTTTGTCTTTCTTATGCTCTGATTTTAAGTCTTCCTCTGTATTTGCTGAGATAGAGGCCAGTTAGCATTTCCACCCTCACACCCTCTCTTTGAAGTACAGGTATTCGGTGTTTACAGGATCGTATTGGACCTATTTTGTCATCCAGTGTTTGAAAATCTGCTCCTTGGATCTGGAGACCAACCACGGGGCTTTGCTTGCTGAGTGCGGCTCCCTACTGAGCTAGTCCCCACCCAGGTTCAGTATTTTGTGGGAGTTGAAGCATCATAGAACGTTTATGAAGTTCCAGACACAAACATTTTGTTTTTAGCCAGTAAGCTGCAAGAGATACATGGCTTCAGGCTTCATTTGGGGAACAAGGCAAACTGAGCATCCATTGAGTGAGGGTACATCACCCTGATGCTCTCACCCAGCCTGGACGTCATTCTGCCGGTGGACCTTAGTGACTGGAGGAAAGCTGTCCTAACTGGTTCTTCAGGGTATAGCAAGGCTTTTTACCAAGACCAAGCAACTTATTTTATTTTCAGGACCAAAATGAGCTTAGACAATGGAATTCTTTAAATGATTTTGGTTTTTTTTTGTTCCCCATTAACAAGCAGCCAGGGTTTTCTGTCACTCATTCTTCTTGTCTCGACTGTCTGAAAATAGCTCCAGACTTCTCGTCATTTAATTCAGTTACGAGTTGAAAGTGAATTCCAATGAATTTACCTTTGAAAGTTACTAGTACTTGGCTTTAGCAGCATTTAAGCCCTTCAAAAAAGAGTTGTTTGGGGCCAGGTATAGTGATCCTGGAACCTTGAGAGGTTGAGTTAGGGGATTGTGAATTCAGGGGTCGTCAGGGCCACCTAGTGGGACTGTGTCTCAAACACAAACAAGTAATGAAATGCTTGTTTTCACTGGTCAGTATTTGTACCTGGCAGAGTTCATCAGTGTGCTCCAAGCCTAGTGTGACTGGACTGAGTGGAACTCTCGAGGCACTTTGGGGATGCTCCTCATTGATGTGGGCAAGCAAACTGCCCAGGTGCGTATGCAGCCAGCTCTCACTGGTACTGCCATCCGTTTCCTAAAGCTCTCCCTTCCAGCCTTTGAAAAGTGGATGGTGATCGCTTTCCTGTGAGAGTCCAGGAGAAGAGCATGCAGCCTTCAGAGAGGGTAGCACAGGACAGGTGTCCTTGATACTCTGTGTGACTGTCACCACCCCGGTGGCCATCCCATCCCCGTTAGATGGATATTGGCCTTTGTTTTGGAAGCCTTTCACTTGAGGGCCAAGTGCGTACATACTGGAAGAGAGGGGAAAGTGTATCAAGTGGGTGGGGACCCTAAGGGAGGAAGAAGAGTGGGGGAGAGGCTGCCGGAGGGGAGGAGGAGGGCTACAAGGGTGTGGGGACCAGAAAGGGAGGAGAAGGAAGTAGGTCACCTTGACCAAATCAGCATTTTCTTTCAACGTTGGTAGTACTCGCGGGAATGAAAATAAACTGCCCATCCATCCAGACCGCTGGTCCCTGTGCTCCATCCTGCTTTACCTCTTACACCAAGGCCCTGTTTTCTGAGAAAGCCCGTAGGGAGACCGGAAATCTGCTTTATGTTTTTGGCCCATTCATGATTTCAAACTCAAATGAGTTGTCACCACAACCTTTTTTTTTCCCAAGGGGAAAAACAGCCATTGGATCCTGGGCCTTTTGTGTAAATGGCTCAGACAAAACCGACTGAGAAGATATTTGGATGAGGCTGGGAAGACAGAGCCAAGATGCAGAGAGAGAATCGGGGTGAGGGCATACAGAGGAAGCCCTGCACCAGCCCCAGCAACTTTTCCAACAGAGTTGGGGTAACTCCTGTGGCAGTATATAGCCCGTGAAGCTGGGTTTTTCCTTCTTCCTTTTGCTGGGTCAGTTGGTGCCAGGAAAGTTGTCCGTCCCCATGGAGCAGGACACAGGGCACAGGCAGGTTTGCTAGGGCACTTGTTGACTTCGTTCAGCTGGTGGTGGGTTGTCTCTGTGTGCTAAGACCCCAGCTGCAGGGCCCCCGTGGTCTCTCTGCAAAGGCAGTAATGTGGAAATGCTTGGTGAGCATTAGCTTGTGACTGAGGGAAATGATGTAATGACATGGTCTGCGCTCTGTCAAATGGTGCTGACTTCCTTGATCATCATTCATTTATAAAATTTGAGTCGTTAATGTAGTGATGTTAATGAACTTTGTTAATAATTAAATTCTTTCGTTTCATATTCATTGCAAACCTGAATAACATGCTCCTGATTAAAGGTGTGTGTGGATTACAAGCAAAGACGTGATTCTAGCTTTGCTCTTTTCAGCCAGAGCGGATTGTAAGACTTCCCAGGGTGCTTACCCTGGTAACACACACAAAGGTAGGGAGTGGGCGGAAGTGAATCGGAACCTTGGGTGTCTGTAGAGCTGATTCTGGAGTTCCAAACGGGCACAAAGTTCCTTCCAGAGGTGGGTCGATGGGAGTAGGTTTGAGAATGAACCTTGCTGAATTTTGCAGTTACAGAGTCTGCATGGGAGTTTAGGAGAGTTTGTTCATAACAGCAAGGTAAGAACATTGGTTTAGTTCCTCTTAACTCTGAAAATGTGCCAAGTGAAGGATCCCTTTTGGTTTTTCAAGACTACTTGGTCTCTATAGCCCAGGCTGGTCTGGAATTCACTATATTGCTCAGGTGTCTTTGAGCTCATGGTGTCCTCCCGCTTCTGCTCTCAAGTGCTGGGATACAGGCGTGAGCTTGCTTGCTGGCTTGAGACGCGCATCTCACATCTTATCTGTTAATGTCCACAAAGCTATTAGCAGTCTCCTGCAGTCTCCTGTGTAGTCTCAAGGTGGAAAGGGTCAGGCTGGCCCACAGGTGGGAATGGTGGTTTCTTTGAAACAAATAGCCCTGGACGTTTTGGACAGATGACAACCTCTTACTTGGAAGATTTTAGAATTATACCATAAACTCTTCCAAGCACCTTTCAGCTTCAGATATATAAGGAAACCTGGTTTCAGCTATGCCCTGCTCACCTGGGCCTGAGCTGTAGCTCACCTTCCTCACAGTCTGTCAGGCCTGGAGTGATGGGGTGGGGTTGGTCATATGTCTGTGGAAGCTTGACCTTAGTTAGGGCTCCTGCTGCTCCTTTAGAAATAAATTATTAGCCAAGTGAACTTTTAGTCCTGTTGAGGACTCCAGATAATTTGCCAGACTAATTTAATAGGTCAACCAAGTGCCCACCAGAAACATCCCTCTCAATATGTATGCTTTTTAATGTCATGTCATGCACTCCACCCCCGCCCCCATCCCCACAGAGCTCCTCACAGGAAGGAACCATTAGAATGTGCTAAAGGCCCTGCTGGTGCTCTGGGACAGCCTGTGCTACTTCTGCCTTTTGGGGATGTTGCCCAAGTGTTCCTCTCCCTTCAGGCCCCTTCCTGTGCTTGGAGGACATGTCAGGGTGACTCAGGAGCCTGTACTGCTTTGCACCACCTTCCTGTAAGAAGCAAGTGCTCTGAGCCCCGAGTCTTCCCGTACTTCCGAAGAGCACACCCGGCTCTGTGGTAGACCCCTTTAAAGTAAGCCCTTGATTCGCTCGCTCATGGACTAACTCATGTCTGTTCGTTAGCCCAGTAAAGCCCCCTTAGAAATTGTTCCCACCAATCACTTGTGCGTTTTCTTATTTATTAGCACAAATTCATTGGATGGAAACAGTGGATTTCATCGTGACGTTTCATACACGTTTGGAATGGACTTTGAGCATAGCCCCGCCCTCATGCTCTTAGGACTCCTCCCCCTTCCTCCTGACCTCCTCCCCTCCCCCCCCAATAGTCCCCTTCTGCTTTCATGTCTTCTTAAAAAGAAAATCTAGATTGAGATGAGAAAAATGGGGTATTTGTCTAAGTGTTATATTTCACATAGCGTGGTATTTTCCTGCAGCTGACATCATTTTGCAGTTCTCCTGTATGGGCCTGTAGGTGGGTGTGCGCATGTGTGTGCCAGTGTGTGCCTCCCTTAGATCTCTCACTGAATCTGGAGCTCACAGATTGGGCTAGATTGCTCAGCCAACAAGCCCCAGAGTTGGCCCCAGAGACCCTCCTGTTTCTGCCCCCCTGGCACAGCAGTGTGGGGGCATGTTACAAGAGTATTCCCCTATGTCTAGCTTTTAGTGGGTGCCAGGGATTGAACTCAAGTTCTCATGCTTGCACAGCACGCCCCTCACTAATTGAGCCGTCTCTGCAGCCCCAGTTTGTACTTTAGGGCAAAGTAATACTCCATGTGTATACCTGCCACATTGCCTTGAGGCTGATTCCAGAATTTGGCTGTGGTGATCAATGCTGTAATAATTACGGGGGTGAAAGTGTCTATTGTGTGCTGGCTTGATTCCTTTGATCTGCACCAGAAGTGCTGCAGGTGAATCGTGGTAGTTCTTTTGCTCTTTTTTTTTGAGGACCCTGCATGCTGATTTCCCATAGTGTCTGCATTAATTTACATTCTGCCGACACTGTGCGAACTGCTTCCTGTGTCCGCTTTTCTCTTGCTTTGCTGTTTGTGTTCTTTTTACTGTGGTGAGGTGGACTCTGACTATAGTTAGGATTTATGTCTTCCTGATGACTTAAGAATTATTTCAAGGGTATCTTGTCTGTTTGTACTTCTTTGAGAACTGTTCACAAGCCATTTTTTTTTTTTTATCTGACCAGCATGTTCTTTTCTTTAACTTAGAAACTGTCACCCTAACCATGGGCATCATGGGACTTTTTGTTGAATAGTGCTCTCTTGACCTTAGACCTCACCACATAATCTCTTCCTCCATTCTTTCATCTCCCCGGTTGGTTTTGAAAGCAACATGGCGCTACGCATTTGTGAGGGGCCAGGTCCCTCTTAAATGAACCACTTAAGTAAAGCTTCTGAAGCCTTCGCCTGTCTCTCATTGGTTCCCTGATGGAAGTGTGTGGTCCCTTTGTTGTTCTGGGCTGGGCAGTGGTTTTCGCTTTTATTTCACTGTCCTCTGGGGTTGGAGAGAATGCTTCAGCGTTGCTGTCCTGCTCTGCATGGGCACTGCAGCTGGCTGCGTTGTGTGCACCTCTGCGGTTGTTCCTGAAGCCCTGCAAAGCATTCGGAAAGTGACCGGGGAAGGAGCAAGCCTGCATTGATCTGACTCTGCCCCAGTTTCCCTCCCCAGCTCCCCACTCTTAATGGGAGAGTTGACTGAAACATTTGCAAACACTGCTCTTCTTTTGATATTTAACATGTTAACCGTGAAACGTGCCAAGTGTAGGGAACTGCACAGATAATTTCCAGCTTCAGAACTGTCAGCTGTGGGAATGAGCAATTTGTAACAAAACCCAACTTCTAGCCCTAGTACACTAGTTAGTTCCCGCTGATGCTTCTTAGAGCATTGCCCTTGGGGAAATGTGCTTTTTATTTGCTCTGGTGAACTCGGACAGCAGGGCTCACTGAGGAGAGGTGGGCAGAGTGAAGCTTCTGGACCCTCACAAGCCATTCTCTGTCCCCATGTGGCTTTGGTTGTTGAAATCTGTTGGGGTTCTATTCATTCCCAGTCTGAGATAGAAAATTAGCTTTTGTAATAATTAATTGTCTTCCTAGGATGGAAAACACACCAGTTCTCTGTTTATTCATAGAGGTTGCAAAATAAAAAAATTTAATGCCTTTCTTGTGCAAAGAAGAAAAGTTTAGTTTTTATGAAAAAGAAACTTTTTTGTTGCATCGGATGTGGAAGGCCCCTGAAGTTAGGGTTATGAGCTTTGTAGGCGGAGCCTGGCTGCTGGCCCTGCGCAGAGGATGTGTGTAGAGTGCTGGTGGTTTTCCTTCATTTAGTTTTTCGATTTACCGTTGTCAGCTTGTTTTGTTTTTAATCATCTTGCTTTCTTTTAAAAGTAGTTCTGGGAGAAACCAAGTTACCTGTATCTCATTTAAAAGAGGTCATGTGAAAAGATTTGCTCTGCATCGTGAGTGACAGGGTGGTGCACTTTGAGACAGGGTCTTACTGTGTATCCCAGGTGGCCTGGAATTCACAATCCTGCCCCAGCCACCGTGGTGGAGGCGTCACCCCTTGACTGCACATGGCCCCCACTAGTCTTTCTGTTTGCGCGCTCACAGTATGCCATTTAATGCCATCACGTACTGTCTATATGTTCTCAATGTATCAGGCGTGTGTGCTTTGTCACCCCTCAGGAAAGGATTTGAGCCCTTGCACAGGAGACTCAATTTTCATAGACACACCTCCTGCTCATCTCTGCCTTGCAGTCTTGACGTGCTGTGGCAGCAAACTTGAATTTCGTTAAGTGGGTCACACTCAAAGTCTTGGCATTCATCTTCCAAGGCTCTGTCCCGTCCTCTTGAATTCACAATAGTGATGTGGTTTTTTTTTTGCCAGAATGTTCCAGTTTACCCGTCAGATAAACATACATTCCTACAGCAGCTATGTGTTAATATTTTGAGTTGGAACTGACAGTGGATGCCGTCTTCCATGGTATCCAAGTAGATGGAGACAAAGAAGAAAAGGAAAAACAAGAACACAGAACTCCCTCTAGCCTGAGTTTGTTTTAGATTTTCAAATACTGCAGTGTTTATTTTTTCAGTATTTGAGATAAGAACGTCATAAGTCTTTAAGTACAAAAAGTTTTACAGATTCGGTTAGTAAATTGAATTAGGTTAGTCTAAGGAAAATTTTCAAACATAAACAAATAGTTTCTTTTTCACATTCAGAATGCCTTTTGAATTACATGGCAAAACAAAAGCCAGGGGGTGGGGGGATGGTTCTTTGTGTAAGAGTGCTTGCCCAGTAAGCATGAGGATGCTGAGTTTGGATCTCAGCATCCAGTCACAAAGCTGGGTATGGCTTCACCTGATGGTAATCCACTCACAAAACTGGGTATGGCTTCACCTGAGGGTAATCCACTCACAAAGCTGGGTATGGCTTCACCTGATGGTAATCCACTCACAAAGCTGGGTATGGCTTCACCTGAGGGTAATCCACTCACAAAGCTGGGTATGGCTTCACCTGATGGTAATCCACTCACAAAGCTGGGTATGGCTTCACCTGATGGTAATCCACTCACAAAGCTGGGTATGGCTTCACCTGGTGGTAATCCACTCACAAAGCTGGGTATGGCTTCACCTGATGGTAATCCACTCACAAAGCTGGGTATGGCTTCACCTGGTGGTAATCCACTCACAAAGCTGGGTATGGCTTCACCTGGTGGTAATCCCAGTAGTTTGGGAGGAGAGGAGACAGGAGGGTCACTGGGCTTGTTAGCCTCTCGCCTTGCTCCAAGTTCTGTGAGCTAATCCTGTTACAGTAAGGTGGAGAATGATAGAACAGGGCACCTCCACATCCTCCCGGAATCTGCACATGTGTGCATTTACCGTATATGTACGCCACACTCACATACAGACTTCATAGTCTCTCCCTTCCTCCCTTCCTCTCCCCTCCCCCACAGCAGTCTGTGGCCAGGAGGGAAGCAGTGGCCAACCTGCCACAGGACTGGCACCCCAAGCCCACTTTTCTTGCCCGTTCAGGCACCTGTTCCTTTTCTGCATACTTGTGTTTGCTTTGAAATCAGTTGCTCATTCAGATCCCACCTCCGCCTCACCAGGGTCACCTGGTGACGCAGGATCACATGGCCAGCAACTCTAATTTCTCTGTTCTTCAGGTAGGGGTAGTATCTGCTGTAAGTTGTGGCAAGGTTAGAGGCTGTGCGCACAGTGCGTAGCATGTATCAGGACTGGTTTTGACAGTGACCGTTTACTTCCAATCTGTTCCCTTCTTATACCCCCACTACCCTTGGCACAGCACATAGCCTCTAGCTGGCCCTTGCAGACTTTTCTGTCATGACGTAATCCGTGTTACCTTTGGGCAGGCACATCCAACTCCCGTGCAGAATTCTGCACTTCGAGGCTGAGTGCACTTGCCACATGGCTTCCTGGTGAGCTCAAGAGGGTGGGGGTTAGACTATACGGTTGATTCTACCTGTTCCACCAAGCCAACACATTAAGCATGTTAGGCTCTCCATCAGTAGTCCTTAAGTGAACTAAAGCCCTTATACAGGCTGTAAATATAACAACCCCGTTACTACTTAGTAGAGTTACATGTGGGAGAAAACTCGGTCTTGAATTTTTCCTTGGCCCCTTGAACACTCAAATGTGGAAGCCTCTAACTGCCCCAAATTCCCTAGACTTCAGCTTAGGGGGCGCTCATGCATCCTGGGCCGTGACTCAGTCTTTCACCGCTGAAGAGCCAGAAGAACATTACCGTGAGACAGCAACCGTTGTATACTGCATCAGCACCTGAGCAGGAGGACATGCACTGTACAGACCCGGGCCACTGTACAGACACTATGGCCAGCGGTAGAGCTTGTCCCTTGTGTTTGAACCCTGGACTGTGGCTTTCAGAGGTACCTTAGATTGAAATTGAATGAAAAAACAGTCAAATCGCCAAGACCTCCCTCTGTTCTCTCTCTGCCATTTTAAAACATGGATTTTTATATCTTTAGTTGTTTCTTGAAATATTTTTTTCTAGAATGTTGCCTCTCAGTGTTCTGGTCTTTCTCTGTGTCAGTTGGAAGCCTGTACAAAAATAACTAAGACACTGTGTCACAAAAGGCACGTGAGTGGATACAACCTTTTTAATATTAGAGCAGGCAGGGCCAGGCAACATGTATATGTTTAATTCCAATACTCAGGAGGCAGAGGCAAACCTATCTCTGTGAGTTCACACTCGCCCCTCCCCAAGTCTACAAAGGGAGTTCCAAGCTGGCTAGGAGTTTACAGTGAGAACCAGTCTCTAAAAACAAAATAAAAAATAATATGGAGCAGTCAAATATTAGTACTTTGCTGGTACTGCGGACTGGAAGAAATGTCGAAAGCCTGATACTTCCCTTAGCAGGGCAGGGGTAGTCTTGAAGCCATGTGTTGCCTCAGGGACCTCTCTGCCTCTCTGCCCAGCAGAGCATCCTTCTCTCAGTGGGAGGGGGGAATGATGCCCATGGCAGGGCCAGATGATTCAGGCATGGATGTCTGCCCCTGCCGCGCCATGCCTTGCTGCTCTGGGACTCTGCCCATTTCAGTGAAAGATCTCATTTAGAATGAATACATAAAAAACATGTGGGTATGTGCATTCCTCCACAGACATGCATTTCTCTGCATAAAATTTGCTGTTGGTGGTTTTTTTTTCATTTCCCATCTTTGTATAGTGCTGAAGTGGGGGGTGAGGCGGGGTGAGGCACACAGGAGCTCAGTGGTGGATCATTTGCCTTGTACATGTGAGGTCCTGGGTTTTGTTCCACAAATATTTTTAACATAGCATTTTTTGAAAAGCACACTGTTTAATCTTTGTTTAATACTAGTTTGCTTTGTTAATTTGCAGATTTGAAGGACTTAAGTAACAGGGATGCTCTCCTAGGGTAAAAGCAAGCTCCCTAACTCTGAATAGGCTGCCTTTCTCCCCAGGTGTCACAGTCACAGGTTGCTGGCTCCCACTCCTGGCTCCTGTGCTCTGTAGTCTCGGCCTCTTAGAGTGCTTTAGCAGCATACTTTCTAGATGCTTTTGACCATTTCCATTCTTAAGCTGCTAAAACGTGTCCAGGCCATGTGAACGTCGCCATTATTTAACCCTGGGAACCAATGGATACCGTCATTTCCTGTCTCCCCAGCCTTCTGTGTGGCCTGTGTTTCTGGGGGAGAATCCACCCACCTGCCAAAATAACTGATCTCACACCCCCCACCCTGCAGCACTCTGGAGAAATTTTTACATAAAAAGCTGTGGTTCTTTTGACCTTCTGAAGCAATCATCAGAGCAAACAGAAAACCCACTGCCCCAGTAATCTGGAGACGATGTAACATTCTAATCCTTGGAGATGCTGGTGTCCCATGTGTGGTCTCCAGGAGAAGGTGCTGTCAGACTAAGCACATACGGATGTCACCCTCTTGTCAGGCACGGTCTCTGAGTGAACCCGGCACGGGCTTGGGTGCCCTACAGCCTCACTGTAACCTGGCAACACTACCCAGCCCCTCCCCCATTGAGCCTTGATTTCCAGAGCCAGCTTGAGTTGGTACTGACATACTTCAGGGACGGGTTCTGACTCCACAGAGTAACTCATTGGTGAGCTTTTTCTCAGGAAAGGGGATTTCCTCCTTTCTAAGGTGTGGTTTGGCATGAGGGTTGTGGTCTCATACATTGTAAACATGAAAACTGCAGGTTCTCGGTTTATCTGTAAACGAACAACTTGTCACACCTTTTTGTTAGGTATAGCATCTCAAGAAGTACTACGGAGGCTTGCTCAGTGTGGAAGGCATTGGTTGGAAAAGTGGAGTTGGAGCCGCGGTATAGCTGCTTTTTAAATTGGTCTTTACAGTCACAGCTTTTATTCCAAAGGATGTTGAAATAGTTCCGACAAGTACCGACAGGCCCTAAGTTCCTGTGTGATACTTAGATGTCACTGGGATTCGTGTGCATCCCTGTATTTAATTATTGCTCTCTTTGACTGCAGGAGCTCTTACCAAAGTGAAGGAGAGTAGACGACATGTGGAAGAGGGCAAGATGGAAGTCCAAAAAGCTGACGGCATCCAAGACCGCTGTAACACCATTTCTTTCGCCACGTTGGCCGAGATTCATCACTTCCATCAGATTCGAGTGAGAGACTTTAAATCACAGATGCAGCATTTTTTACAACAACAAATAATATTTTTCCAAAAAGTGACCCAGAAGTTGGAAGAAGCTCTTCACAAATACGACAGCGTCTAGAGGCTGGACCCAGGACTTTGCCCTTGTTTCCAGTCCAAGGATAGTTTCTGCAGCGGAATCAAAAGAGCTGTTGCCAACTCTAGGTGGTGGTACAAGGGTGGATTTGTGTTCCACTGAAACCCAGCTGGATATATAATTACGTAGGAAAGAAACAGTTAATGTGGCTATGTAGCAGAAACAGTACCACACTTTGTAACTAAATTATACTATGTATGCCTACACTACCATTGTAACTTTTGGATAATGATTATACTATTTGCCTTATTGCTTTCTGAAGTATGGGTATATCAGTGTATACTTTGTAGACCTCAAAACCCATGAAGAGTCTCAAAGAAGCTGGCTGGACAAAAGCCTGCTGTGGATGCCTTTTTATTCTCATAGATCGAGATTACCTAAATTCAACCTATTCTCTGTTTACAAACTCCAACTAGAGCAGCTATGCGACTTTGTGCCTTTAGACTGGTTGTTTTCATTTCTGTCCCACCCCTGTTTAAGCCCCCACTTTTCTGATGGAGAGTGACAGGCCGGCACGTTGGTGACAAACTGTTGAAAACCTCCTGTTTCTCGGGGCGGGCGGGCGGGAGACTCCGTGGCCATCACTTTGCCCAGGAAGCATCGTCCGGTAAGATGCCGGCAGTCACAGAGGAGTGAGACGCGATGCTGTCTTTGGATGTGAAGTCTCATAGGGAGAGAGGCAGTGTCCCGTGCCCTCTCACACCTGTCATAGCATGGCCTCTGGACTCAAGGGTCCCGCGCACTGGGCATGGGGATTTCAGCAGATGCCCTGAGCGCATGGAGAAGGAGGAATCCGATCAGTTGGAGATAAAGTATAGAAACAGTGACAGACAGCACACCCGCTCTTAGTTCTTGGGAGGGCTTCCTTCTGTCTTTTTTTTTTTTTTAATCTTGAAATTTTCTTTTAATGTTCAGCTTTTTGTTTTGTTTTTAAATGGATCTACACTGTTAACTGAATGAGACTCCACTGTGATTCACTCGTTTACTTAATCAAAAAATTTCAGGGATGTCTGTAAATTTCAGTGTTCTACGCGATGAGACGTGTTAGTTGATTTAAGGAGGGACCAGAAATAATTTCTCCTATTCCAGTACTGAAGAAAAAAAAATACTGATTTATACTGTGTTTTTAAAAACTAAATATTGATAAAGCCCCCCTCAGAACATTTAACCTTAAAAATTATTTTAAATATAGTCTTTTATTATTATAAGGGAACTACAAATGACTGATAAATACCAAAAAAAAAAAAAAAAAATTTAAAAGCAACTTCGTTTTAAAAAGCACAAGGAGATTCTGGCTTGAAGTGCCCAAATCTCAATGTATTTTGTAGTTTCTGAGCTAAATAATGTGATTCTTGAGTTTACAGATGTAAAAGCTGTCACTGAAGGTTGAAGCACCCATATCTACTGTCCCTGTGAACTACACTTAACGCTACCCCAGAATCCCTGGTACTGAAATGTCAACATGGGGTACAGAGACCAATCTCCAAGGGGTGAGCTATTAACATGAAAGGGTCAGCTTGCAGAAAGGTCAAGAAAGGAAAGGCTACTGGGATAATTACTCAACAGCGCATTTATTCTCTACGAAGTAATCACATATGGTTTGAGTTATTAAGAACAGATTATGATAATTTTGATCTCTGGTCAAATTCTTACACTTCAGAACTTAGAGCCGGACTTGGCATCACGTGGCGTTGTCTTTCCTACAGGCGCGTGGGGCCGTCGCCAGAAGCCGTGTTCTTTTAAAAAACAACTTCCTCTTGTTGATTGCAAAGTACAGTTAGATAAAGAAAGCCCATATGTATTTAAAAATTAATTTTATTGCAGAAGTTTGGCGGTTATAACGATAGCATTTAATTTAAGTTTGAGTTGGTACTGGACAAGCAAGTTCTCTGCTTTTCAAATGATTTGAAAGTCACATTTTTTGCCTTTCTGTTTTGATGGTGGTTTGATTTTTTTTTTTTTAAGTAAATTACTAAACTTGTGCAATAGTAGCAAGGAAATTACCTGAGGTGTCTTGTATGGTTGTGCTTTAGTCAGGGTGGACATAGCTTAAATGATAAAAACTAAAGATTAAAGGAAGTGTAAGTTCATGCTGCCTCCTCCTTCTAAGAGAACTTTTGTCTGTCCTAACCACATAGCATAATGCCACTGACTCATGGGACTTTAAATGGATTCTGTGGGTTAAAGCACAGGAGTTATTAGTGTCCATTTTCATCCAGGATTCTTATTCTCTAACGTTCTTGGTCCTATTGAAACATTTCAGTATCTAAAAATACTGCAATGTTAATACCCAAGAGAAAAGCCATGATGTGTCTGCTGGTCATCATGATCAGTGTGGTACCTTTTTTGTTGTTGTTTTGTTTTGTTTGTTGTTTTCGTTTTTTAAATAAACTATCATGCCCTTCGAGCCATCATTTGTCTTTACTTCTCGAGTGTGAAATTCTGATATGTAATTGTGTAGAGCACAAGGGTGTGCGCCCTGGAGCTGGTTTTACTATTTTAACTACCGGCAGTGAGTTGTTTATGGGCTGTAGCCATGGTGCAGCGAGACTGGTTGTACAGCCATGCATAGTTTTCTAGGCGGTTGTGTCTGAAGGCCCAGTTCACACAAGTGAAGCAAATCAAAGCACTTTGGCTAGAACAGTGTAGTGACTAGATTTTCCCAGGCTTCCCTGCTACTATTATGGTCTTGTGTTTATTCCTAATAATACAGCAGACTCTCAAATGCTGGTTTTTAATTGTCTTACATTTTGTTAATATGTCTTGCATAACTAAGGACCTGAAAAACATTTCAGTTTGTCAAATCAAGCACGTAAACATTTATATGTAAACCTTTACATGTCAGTCTCTACTGAGTTCCTTGCTAGGCATTTCCATCCCCATGGGTTTTAATTTTCTCAGAATCAAATACCTTATCTGAGCCTTTAATGCCACAGACATTATGCACTTCCCTCATTTCCAACTTTGTCTTTGGTTAACCTAGTAAGTCCAACGTGGTATTATTTATTTTTAGATGAGAAATGTTAGATATTGTTTACCTCAGAATGTTATGAATAGTGCGGATCAGATGCATTTATCTTTCAAAAAATAAACAAAGGTTGCTTCATTCTCAACTTCAATAGGAAGTGTTTTCTTCTCCATTCATCAAGGAAGCAGTCACTAACACGAGACACAGAGAAACTGAAACGTGCTCTCCGTCCTCAGCTTTCAAGGATACTTGCCACTTGGATTGTCCATGGAACTCTAATTGGACTAACTTCAAGCCTTGTGCCATTCAGGTGGTCTCACTGAGTGTTGTCAGTAAACTGAGGTCTTTGAGGTGATAGTTAACTTGGATCCCACACCGAACATACAGGTATTGAAGTAAAAGCCTTACAAACTGTCTCCACTAGTCACTGGAAAGGGGTCAACTCAGACCTGCCCGAGCCAAACAACAGCATGCAAAGGACCTGGTGGGTTGAGGCCCGAGATTATACTTGCTCCTTTGGGACTTTGTGATGTGTAGTCTGCACATTAAACCTGCCTTCCCTCACCATGCCAGCCTGCCTTGCTTAAAGGCCAGCAAGGGGAGGGAGGAAATGGCCGGCTCCTCTCACCATGCGCTAACTGCATCTGATGGTCATCACAGCAAGCCTCTGAGGAAGAGTCCATCTGTTCCCGTTTACGTGTGCTTTAAAGGCCCAGTGAGGTCTTTTCCAAGATCACATAAACCGAGGGATGCTGTTACTGACACTCATCCTGGGATCTGGCTCAGGCTGTTAATGATAACTGGTTTCGATGGGTGACATTTCTTGGCTTTTTAACATTCTCTAAGCCTTGCAAGCTCCCCGATGCTGGATGAATAAGAATCCTAGCATTCTTTGGCCATGACATAAACGTGCAGAAGAAACATTTAGAATCTACTTTGCTCCTTTTCTGCCAGGGAGGATAAGTGTGTATGGAGCAGCTTTGTCTTAATGGACGGGACTGACTGACTAAAGTCTTGACAGACTGGGAAGTGAGTCAGAGCTTACTGATGTCACCCAGCTCCTGCCTCATAGACACAACGTGCCATAAGAATGGCCTTGGTTGAGTGTGGGTTAGATATTTGATCCCAGATGGTCAGAGTGTGAGTTAACTACTTAGTCACAGAGCGTTCTAGTGATAAGTTCTGGTGACTGAGAAATAGACCATGGAAGGATGCTGCTGTGTCGGGCTCTGTGGACAGGAACTCAGGAAAAACCCACAGTGGAAACCAGGCCTACTGGCCTTGTACCAGGCCTCTGAGGCGCAGGGAAGTTAATCAGGATTAGTTTGTGGCCGCAAACTTCATGGAGGTCACAAGTTCTACCTAGGCACTGATCCCTAATGTCCCTGTGCCATCATTCTTGTGGCAGTCCTAAAGCTGCGTGCCTTAAAAGACAGTCAGTCCTCACTGGTAAAGTATTTGAGTCACGCATTAAAGATGAGGTTAACTCTCCCTGTGAAGTTACCTTTAAGGGGGCTTGAGCCACTCAAGAGAGGGTGTTCTATTGCTTTGTGACTTACTAGTCCACTCAGAAATGGTCTCTGAGGTTGAAGTGGTTATATTTTCCCTGTGCCTCACAGTTTCATTCACTCCAGGGAGTGACGCTCAGGCCCGCATAGTTGCTGGGCTGACAGGCCTCTGTGCAAGCTGACCCAGCACATCTGAAGAATGACACTTGGGAGCCAGAGGACTGGGTCAACTCCTGGGTTCCCCAGACCCCATATGACCTCAGACAGTTGGCCAACCTATTCTTGCCCTGAGTTGTGCTGTAGGCCTCAGAATTCATGGCATTGGGGGCCTATTGGTTAAGATCACCATGGAAAGTCCTTAGTCATTTTGCAATTGTCCTCTAAACAGACATGGGAAGTGATAACTGATTCCAGAATTAGGTGATGGACATCATCCCATGACCCTGAGCTAGGAAGTGCCTATAATAACTATGCCCAGAATAACTGTGAATGGGTCTCAGAACAAAATCGCAAACTTTACTCAAGACTCTATGAGATACTTTTGCAACTTTCTTGGACAGTCCTTGAACTTGAACTTCTTAGATGCAACCATGAGTTGCAAACCTGACTCCCACAGCTCTCAGACCCACTGAACTGATGAAGGGGGCCGGAGTCCAGCTCCTCCTCCACCCTTTCAGTACAGATCCCCTGGCTTTCTAAGAGCTGAGTGCCAGTGTACCTCGGAAGTTGTCCCATAGCTCTAGCCAGGAGAAGAGCGTGGAAGGCAGCTCAGAATTCTGTTTTGACTTGCCACATCAATAGTGGTCCCATTCAGGTGCTCTTCTACATCTTACAGCATGAACTTGAGACCCAGAGGAGCAGCCTGCTTGGTGTCAGTACCTGACTGACCTCATCACTACCCAGGCATTTGGATGGGCAGTGCCTTTCTCCAGGGAGCTGAGTTCTTGGTTCCTTGGTATGTTCAGTGTTAGTGTAGATCAGGTTAGATCACATAACAAAGTTGCTCTACTGTTGTCCAGCCCAACTGTTTTCGAAAATTGTTTTGTACTTAAAATAGGTCACTTGAGAACAAAAATCTTAAAAAAAAAAAATTGAACTACAATGAAGGATTTAGCAAATCAGGTTCAACCTAAAACTAATATTGACTCTGTGTGCTTGTTACAGAATATTTTAAACCATTTTTCTGTCACCTGGCCCATCTGGGAATTCTCTTCCAAGCCAGCTGGAGTGGCTAGGTGCTAACGTGCAGCGAAGGCTGTATGGTGTTAACTCCATACATCTGTTTGGATAAATCACAGGGCTTTTGGGAAAGTAAGACCTGGGATTCTAGAGCAAAGGTGCTTACCGAAATGTTAATGGCTGTTAGTCTAGAATCCATGGAAAGCTTGACCTTTTCAGACACTTACATTGACACAATCTCATGATATAATTCCACAGTATCTAAAGTACCAAAACCTATGTAGGTATCAGTCATTTTAAAAAGAGGATGATGGTGCATGGCTGTAATCAAGAGACAGAGGTTGAGGGATTGCTAAATTCTAAGCTAGCCTGATCTACAGAGCACCAGGCCATCTGGGGCTACATAAGGAAATCCTGTCTCAAATAAATAAGAGGGGAATTTCCCAAGAAAATTAAATGAAATAAGAGAGCAGTCTCCCCTGGAAATAAATAAATAAATAAATAAATAAATAGAGGCAGACAGTGTCCCACATGCTATTCTGACAAGTAAAACAAATGCTTATACATGTGTAGATTATTTCATAAATGCCCCCAAATTGGTAACATGTTGTTGGCTTCTGGGGCCAAGGACTTGGGACAAATATGGGAGACACTCTTCATGGTATGGTCTGTTGGATCTTTTGTGTTTGAATGATTGACTTGTTTGGTGTTTGAAAAATAGATGGAGATAAGATTCGAAGTTAACAGAGGGACTAGCAAAATTTAAGAGGGATGTCAAAGAGGTGGATGGGGCTGCATCCCAAGGCCAACGCCTTTGAGACCTAGAAGCGAATCTGTTGGCTGTGTTAATCTGTGGAGTAGCTGGACCACAGCCGGTAAAGACAGCCGTGATCAGGCCATGGCCTCTCTTGTTTTATATACTAGGAGCTATCCACTTGTCTTTCTAATCAAATTCCCTCCTGGCTCCTATCCTGTGAATCCTTTCACGATGCTTTCTTTAGTGCCTGGCCCCTTCTCTGCGCTAACACTTCAATGATGGCATTTAACAAACAGTTACCTGTGGATCCAGGGGTCCTTCTTTTTCTAATACCTGAATGTGGGGTGTCTGCTATGGACATGATTCTCCTTCCTGCCATTACATCCAAGCTTTGGCTATAGGACTCTTCCTTCTAAACAATTTGATCAAGGAAACCGGGGCTTATTGTCACCCCTAGAAAAGAAGAGATCTAGAAAGAGGTGGAGCTGAGATTTGAACATGAGCCACCTGATGCCACAGCTCACAAAGCAGTCTAAATCACTTGTCTACTTACCTGAAAGCGCCGGAGGAGCCTATGCAGCATGACAGGGAGGGCGTGATCTTGTCTTGAAGACAAGTCTCTTCCCTGTCCCTGTCTTGTACTTGCCTGAGACCCCAGCTGTGCACAAGCCAGTAAATTCAGGCACTGGCAGCCTTAATCACAGAAAACCCAAGTGACTCCCCAGGTTGGTGAATGATACTAAATGGCACTTTGGGGGAACAAATGAAATGGAGACATTTGAGCCCTGGGCACCAGCATTGCCAACACACAGTTGCCTTCCTGTGAGGGCCATCTTTCACAAAGACAGACCTCTGTTCGGCTTCCAGGAGAATGGTGGGCCGGCTGGCCACAGAGGCGCTTTGTTTCACAGGGTACTGCCTCTGTGCACCAGCCTGCCCGCCGATGCAGATTTGTGACCCTGCAGAGTGACAGATCCCTCACACATCATACCCTTTTGAGCCGTGCCTGAATGGCTGTTGGGTTTTGACTGTCAAATCCTCGTCCGCTAAGCTGCTGCTGTGTAGAGCTGGGCAGAGGCTCAAGGAATCAGTAGGAAAGCCAGCCTCTGAGAGGGGGCCCAGGGAAATAGCGTCAGCAGAGCTGCTGGAGTGGAAGCCCCTAAATACCCTGAAAAACAGTCACTTGGCCATGCTGCTTGTTTTGCTTAACAAACAAACTTGATATAAAAGACTTCAGACCAACATGTTCACTGCCGTAGACACACCCTTTGGGAAACCATCATTTCATCAAGGACGTTTACCCCAGTGGACCACACATTCAAGTAAATTAGTTTCAAAAGCTTATGAAGGCATCTATCTACACAGTAGAGATATCCTGGATGTGGGTGGAGGAAAAGTGCTTTATTCATTCAACATAATGGAATACCTATTGTGTTACGGGTGCTGTCCTGGGCATTGGGAATGCAGCAGTGAGCAAAACTCAGCAGACTGGACATCCTAGTATGTGGAGAGGGGGGAGAAATTTGTTAGTGAAATAAATTGCACTATTTAGAAAGGGGCAAGTGTTAAGGGGAAAACATGAAGTGAAGAGACAGAGGACGAGTAGTGAGGGATGGTTTTGTTATGAGCTGGTCAGGACAGGACCTCCAACCTGAATGAAGGATTAGAGAGATTGCCACATGGATAACCAGAGACAGAATGTTGCAGACCATGTGCAGCAGAAGCAGAGGCCCTGGAGCAGGCGCACACCTGGCATGATTGAAGGATGGCAGGGTATGGGGGCAGGGGCGGGGGGGGGGGGCGGAGTCCTGTGTGGCTATTGTGAGGAAGGATGGGTGAGGTGGGGCAGGCAGTCTTGCAGGGTTGAGTGGAAGGAATCGGCCTAGAGGTGAGTGAGGAAAGAGCAGAGTGGGCAATAGCCGTCGGGATGCTCAGTGCATCCCCTCTGAATAAGATGGAGAGCTCTGAAGAGTTCAGTGGGAAAGGTTAGTGTGACAGGAACAACGGTCACTGAGCCTGTGGACCAAGGCAGGAGGAAGGAGACCAGGCAGAAAGCTTTGTGATCCTCCAAATGTGGGGGTGGTCCATACCAAGAGTGTAGCAGGGAAGCTGAGGGCAGCTGGGTTGAGTCCCTAGACCGGCTACCATGTCCTTAGTTCCTTGGCAAGCCAGGGCACACTTCCTGTCTCTTCTGAGTTATCACTGGTGACCACCAGCCTTTGTGGATTTAGTTGTGATTTATTGACTGCCTTGCCCAGTGAGTCATTTATTCCCTTAGATAGGATCTCTTAGGTACTGCCTTTATAAGTCAGCTCCTGGAGGGCCATCTTATTTATAAGTTCTGGAATCACCTCACCACTGTCTCCAAATACAATACCCTGACCCAGAAAACTGCCTTCCAGGCTTCTGGGTGCCGCATCTATTTTCAGTTTTCGATTGAGTTTCCTGAGAATCTTGCTTCTGGGTGCAATTGAGTCAGCCTAGTTGTCATAGGTGCCAAACTCTGGTCAACCCTGGGATCTCCATGGCAGGTCCAGGCCTGCTCATTGACTCTGAGGACTTCATAACTACCTGGTCAGGATGCTGTCACTTGACAATGCAAATTGAGTTAGCCAATTTGGACAGACTGAGGATTGCTTGCATTCCTTACCACTGCCCAATGCACAGACATTGGCTTCCCAGCTTTCTGTAGCATCGAGGCCTCGGCTCTTTGCTTGCTTATTGGGCTGTGTGTTTCCTCCAAGTGAAACTTTGTGTGGCTCCTTGTACCTCTCTTTGTACTTTTGGTTCATCTATTTTTTTTCCCATCACTTACCTGCAAACGGGCTAGCAAAACTACACTTTTTTTCTTTTGCCCTCTTCTGGATGTGGTCATTTTTGGAACCCAGTTCTACATCAACATCACCTGGACCTTTCAAAACACTGTTTTGTTGGGCTGGAGAGATGGCTCAATGGTTAAGATGGTCCACTGCTTGCTCTTGTAGAGAACCTGAGTTCAGTTCCTAGAAGCCAACATTGGGTGGCTTACAGCTGCCTGTAACTCCAGCTCAAGGGGGATCTGAAGTGTCCATCTTCCACAAGCATGTACACTCATGTGCACAGACACACATGCATATATACATAATTAAAAACAATAAAGTCTTTTCAAAAATATTATGATGCCTAGACCAATCAAGGCAGTAACTTGAGGGTGGGCTTGGGCATCAGTGTACTGTAAAAAGCTCCCAAATAATTCTGAATACAACTTCATTTTCCTTAAATAAATATGAACAGGGCCAGGTCCCACAAACTGTGTAGCCTTCTCATTCTCTACAGCTCAAAGGTTCTCTCTGGGTAAGGCCTTATAGAGAGTCGGTCAGGGAAGGGATTAGAAGAAGAAAACATTCAGTATATAAATTTAACTCTCCATTCCATGACCAGGACCCAAGGTCTGGAGTACACTGTGCGTTAATGTGGTCTAGTCCATGATCTGTTCTGAATAGCAGAATTATGTGTTACAGTTTGTGTTCATGGTTAGAGGAGGTGACTTGTTAACGATGAATGATTTCCATGCATCACAAAATGTTTCTCGTTCTTTAATGCTTTGGGGGTTTTCATAGTCTAGAAGCGGCCCCAGCCTCCCTGGGAAGTGAGGACTTTGGGGTGAGTAGACATAGCCAGGAAGACAGAGATTTCCAGAAGTTGGATCATTTTGTTTTTCTGGACTGTTCTCTTACCCCTCCCCCAATTGGGGGGTTCCGTGCTTCTCTTATTACAAAGGAGGACGACTGAGGGCTGCCAGGAGTTTTACGAAGTCGATTATGTACTGGTCCTTCATGCAGCTTTGTCGAATTTCCTGGTCTCCTTGTGCGACCCCACCCATCTGGCCACATTAGACCTCAAGCCAGCTGGCCTTTTGTAAGCGGTTTCCTCTGCTGTACTGGCCTTCCAAGTCCTCTTTGTCTGCCTGAATCCTGCTCCTCCTTCGCGATGGGGTTCAGACACTGCCTCCCACTGGCAGCTGTCCCTGGCCCGTCTTCCCTGTCTTACTTGGTTAGATGTCCCTCCTCTTGTCCCCAGTGTTTTTACTCTGCTTTGACATTTGTCACATTTATAATCTCTTTCCTACTCTCTCCCCCTCTACTCATGTTGCTTCTTTGCTCTTTATTTCCCAGTGTTTAGCACAGTACCTGGTGTATTGACTTAGTGTAAGAATGAAATCAAGTCTGGGTTGATTCAGAAGTTCTACAGTTCCACGGTTAGGTTCGATTTGCCATGGAGTTCCAAGCAGAATGACTGAACAGCTCAGCAGCCTTCTTCCTCTCCCTTCCTTCTGGGTCAAATTGGTTGGCCCGAAGAGCTACTCCCTCTCTTGAGCAAAGTACAAAGTCCTCGGCATCCATTGTCACTGCACAGTGCTTTAGCAGGCTCCTGTGTGTGTGTGTGTGTGGGGGGGGGGGGGGGGTCCCAGCTACTGCTGTGGTTCAGATGTGCCTTGAGTGTGCTGGAGGCGTGGTCCTCATTGTGGTGTTGAAAGGGGTGGAACCTGTAAGAGATGAGTGAGGTCTAGTAGAAGGTGGGTAAATCAGTGGGGGTTCCATCTCTGAAAAGGCCTACTATAGTTCTTGGGAGCGTCTGGTTTCCATGGGAGCAGCTGTTCTAAAGAGAGAGAGCCTGGCTCTAAAGCTCTCTCTGGCTCCTTGTTCCACCAGTGACCTCTTCTACATATGTCCCTGCCACCGTGATGCTGTTTATCATCAGTCCCTCACCAGCAGCGGAACAGACAGGGTTCTCCAAACTTGGATATTCATTCTCTCAAACTGTTTCCTTCCAAAATGCCTAGTCCTGAGTCTTTGTTAGGACAATAGAAAACAACTAATTCAGTTACAGTTTTTTGTTGCTGTTGTTTCAAATGATGCCTCAGTGAAGAGCCTTACTCATTTCATTAGTTGCCTACTGTTGTTATAACAAATGATCACAAATTCAGTTACTTAAACAAACAGAAATGCAGTACTTTATTGTTCTGGATGTCACAAGTCCAAAATAGATACCATGGAGCTCAAGGTGTCAACAAGATGGCACTGCTCTTTGGAGACTACGAAAGAGAGTCCCTTTCCCTGGCTTTGGTAGGGTCGTGGTGCTGCCTTCATTTCTTGGTGCCAAACCTCTTCTGTCTTGACAGCCCAGGCTGACTGAGTCTTTCCTATTTTGAATCACTGTGACACAGTCCCTTCTGTGATCCTTGTTCAGGTTTAGAAGACCCTTGGGCTACACTGGGCCCAATAGACATACTCTAGGAGACTCTTAGTAAGGTAAGCTGGTTGGCAACATTTATTGCTTAGGCAGCCTTTGTTGCTGCCTGCCGTGAATGTAACAGATTCACAGGTTCTCAGATTTGGGATGTAAATATCTTTGGGGGTGGCATTATTCAGTTGACCATAATCTTTGAATGTTTGTATGATGCTCTCTGTAAAAATAAATCAACTAGAAATGAACTTGCAGAACTGTGGAAGATTGGCACAGAAGCTTCGGTTGCTTTCATGAAGGTCTAGAGCTCTGCCACCCTGTCCCATTCCTGTCTCCCTCCAGCTCGAACACTGTAATGCATTGATTCATTGTCAGTTGTACTGTTAAAAGTAATTTAGTGCCCCAGAATATGAAAACTAATAAAATTTGATACATCCATTTCCCTAAAAGCTGATGGAGCACAGATGTCTCCAGGATCCCAAAGTCAACGGTGTTTGTCTCTCAAAGGACTGTGTTTTGCTTTGGTTAACATTTATTTAGGTCCACATGGTATGAGTACCAACAGCTGATGAGTAAAGATATACGGAATCAAGGATTAGGGAATAGTTTATGATAATTTTTTTTTTTTTTTTGCTAGCAGTATATACTGGGATTTGAATCATTGATTTTTTTTAATTTATTGATTGGTACATTCATATTTAACATAGGCATTCCCTACCATCCAGGAACTTAACGAATCATTAAAAGGGCTAAGACACAAGTGCCATTACACAGCATGTGATTCAGAGTTGATGATTATATTTGTAGAAAGTCCATCCATTGCAGCTGTATACTGTCCTGTTATAATGGGCCACCTTTATTCTGTGTTTTTAGGCAAATAGGTGATTATACAATATAAAGCATAGTACCCTGAACTTTTGCCTGAGTACAAAATTTTATCAAACCTCAGAGAGTAGTCTCCAAAATAGGCTATCTGAAATAAGCCAATCACGCGGTTTCAACAGGTAACATAAGGTAGCGAGACTGGTCAGATCTACAGGCACAGAAAGGAAGCTAATAATTGCTGGGGCTGGAGGTCAGAAGAACGGGCGTGAATTGTTGATGGGCAGAGATCTTCAGGGTTTCAGTTTTGCAAGAGGCTGGGTGTTGGTTGCATAGCAGTGTTAATTCACTTAATGTTACTTAGCTACAGACTTGAAGAGGAATGAGATAGTAAGAATTGCACGTCATGTATATACCACCCTTTAAAATCTTTTAAAATACTCTCTTGTAAGCAGTCATGGAGGAAGTTACTGTAAGCACTTAAGTACCATCTTTGTTAGACACATCTATGCCCTGCCTGCCTAGTACTCACCCAAAACTTGTGGGTAAGATATTAATTGACCTATTTTGTAGATGAAGAAGGCTCCATAACTGTCTAGTCACAAACTAGAATTGGAACCCAATTCACTTTTCTCCTGTATTCTCATGCTTAATACCCAGAGGCACCTGACTAATTTACACAGAATATCCCCCTTCATAGTCTCTTAGCTAGAAATAACCACATTAAAATTGAGCTGGTCCTGTTGGTGCATGCCTGTAACCCAGGTACTTAAGAGGTAAGAGGTAGGAGGGAAGGTCAGAAGTTCAAGGGCAGCCTTGGCGGCTTAGTGAGTTTGAGTCCAGTCTTCCATAAATGGACCTTGTCTTAAGAACAACAACAAAAAGATGATACCCAGAGTGGGGCGTGGTGATTCATATGCTCAATACTCAGTACTCATGACCTCAGTACTCAGGAGGCTGAGGTAGGAGGGTAGAGGACTGTGAGTTTCAGGCCAGTCTGGGCTATATGGTTAGAACTTGTCTCAAAACAACAACAAAGGCCCTACCAAACACCACAAAGAAAAAGACTCCTCCCCACTTACAATAACAAAACACCACCAGATTATTCATTCAGAATATAAAAGCCTCGGAAATATTCAGCATCTACAGCTGAAGTTCATGTTACTAAAAAGAAGTTCTTCCTTCCTCCTCTCTCCTTCTTGCCCTTCTTCCTTTCCCATTCCTTCTTGCTGGCAGTGTAGAGTAGTGTCTGAACCACAGTCACACAGCAGAACAACCTGTATCAAGGTGACCTATAATTTCCTTATCTCCACCGTGGTGTCTTTCGCTCAGAAGGCTGGGGCAGATCTGTTAGAGATCAGACGAAGGACATGCCCCATCTGCTTCTCCTCCTACTCGGCCCTGGATGACATCATATGAAAAGTCATTTCCTGCTTGATCCTTATCTCTAATGCTCGCTAAATTAATGGTCTCACTTCCTTTACTCTTGTGTGTAGAATCTGAGAACAAAAGTACAATCACTTCCTATTGAGTTTTATACTGATGACCCTGAAAGGGTCATGTGTTTGGCTGGTTTTCTCCTCTCTGGGGAAAAGAGAAAACAAAACAAAAAACCAAAAACGGTAGTTTGCTGTGGAATTACCATTTGCTGATGGATGTATTTCCAACCTACAAACTTGCTTGAAGACTTGAAACAAGACCCAACGGACAGCATGGAAGTTTTACAACTGGTTGGAAAAGGGTGGTGGTCATTATACACTCTATCACTGCGGGACACTCTGAAGCTGAGTCCCCCGTGCAGAAGGGACAATGAAAACAGCACCAGACTTTGCCACCAGATCCACAGCTGCTCATTCCAAAGGGAAACTGGGCATTGAGTGACAAACTGTCAAACTGATTCCTTCAGGGAAGTTCGTGTTCCTAAAAGGACCAAGCTGTAAACTGCAGCCATAGCTAAGGGCGAGTGTGTTTAGATGACACCACTCAGGGGTCAAGCTAGCTGACCAAGTTCACTGAAGACTTCTGTTCTCTACCACCCCCTTTAATTATCATAAATGTTTCATTTTATGCTGCAAAACTTTTGGGGTTCCATCTTATTGTTGTCAAGCCTTGAGGGTATTTTTAATGCAGCGGAGTGACAGTTTTGTCTACTGTATAGATGTATTAATGGTTTCAGAGCAAAAATACCCAGGGCCCTTGGACTCTTGACTTTCCATGTGGAGATTGTCCATCTTTGTTAGTCCTCTTAACAGGAAGCGGATATATGACTGCGGATATAGAGAGCAATGGGTTCTAAAATTTAAAATTTTTCATCAGATCAGGAATTATTTTACTTGGAGGGATAAAGTTAGCAACCTGTTTGGATTGTTCTAAAGGGAGTTTTTTTTTTTTAAAAAAATTATTTACTGTCATTTTGTTTGCATTGCTATTTTGCCTGCATGTATGTCTGTGTGAAGATCTTAGAGTTAAAGTTGTGAGCTACCATGTCGGTGCTGGGAATTGAACCTGGGGCCTCTCTGGAAAAGCAGTCAGTGCTCTTAACTGCTGATCCATCTCTCCAGCCCATTTTTTTTTTAAATGAGAAAATTAATACATGGTAAGTAATACTTGGTAAGTACAGGAAGGTGAGGTAAAAACAATCTGGTGTTAAGCTATTTTTTGTTCATCACACACACACACACACACACACACACCCCTGCTGAGTACATGGCCTCCAATGTCTCGCAGTCCTCAGACACCCTTTGGGAGGGGGGAATAGCACTCACTACTGTTGGGTCCTAACAATGTGGTGATTTACAGAAGGTCACAGTAGGAAGCGGTGAGGCAGAGGTGGATTTAACATGTAGGTAGTGTCACCTCAGCGCCTTTGTTCTCAACGGTGGGTGTATTTTTGGGTATTTCCCTTGGGTTTTCTTTGAAATATATTACAAACACAGAGGCAGGGAAAAAAATGTAGTAGTCAGACTTAAATGCCAGTGAGTACTCTGTGGTGACTGGGAGAAGGGGCATTGGACTCCGGAGATGATAGCGCATCTGTATTCCTTGTCCAATGTGTGTCCTCAGGCTGGTGACTACCCCACCCTCCATTTTTTTAGCCAGGTAGAGCCATTCCTCAAGGGTCAGATCCCATGATCCTGTGTGGATAGATCCTTTTCTTAATATTACCTTTCTGTTTGAAACAGCTGGAGGAGCTCATCTTTTCTGAAGCAAAAATCTGATTGATTAGCAGATCTTAGTGTGTGTGTGTGTGTGTGTGTGTGTGTGTGGTTTTATATATATGTTTATATTTGTATGCATATTTGGTTTTTAATTTCATGTTTTCTCATCAATATTCCACAATTTAAAAAATCAAGTATCTATTGATTACATATATTTACTCATATGTGACATTAATCACTTTCTATTTTCTTATTATTGGAAGCATACATTTTTCCATATTTTTACTTCTAAAGACGAATAGTTTTTTTATGCAGAATATTAGCTTTTAATTACTGTTGTAACAAATTACTACTTGCTCAATGGCCTAAAATATCACAAACATTGCTTTCTAGTTTTAGAGGGCAGAAGTCAGGAATAGGTCTCACTGGACTAAAATGAAGATGTTAGTCGGGCTACCCTCATACTGCAGGATCATGGGAAAATGAATCTCCTTCCGTTTTCCAGCTTGGCTCATGGCCACCTTCCACCTTCAAAGTCAGCAAAGGCCGGTGAGGTGCATCTCGCAATGCATTCCTTCGATCTTGACTCTCTGGACCTTTTCTTCCACTTATAAGCTCCTTGGTGATTCTGTTTGGTCTACTTGGATAATCCAGAATGAACAACAAATTTCAAACTCACAGTGAAATCGCTTCATGTGATAGGAAATTCAGAGCATGAAACGTTACATCGTGCAAAGTGGGTCTCTTCCTGACCCATATCCTCCAAGTTCTTCTACAGTGGCTCTAGGTTGTCTATGGAGATGTTCTGTGTACATAGAACATTTGTGCCTATGTGCGTCCTTTCGTACAAATCCTTTGTGCTCTTACAGTTAAGGTAGGAAATACCATCTTGGATCTAGAAGTCCTATGTAAGACCGCTGCAATGAATTACCATTTATTTTGTTTCCGGCATTCTGACTGTATAGAGACTTTCTCATCTTTTACTTAGAAGCTGGATGCACAGAAACCTCTAGTTTGTATAGCTGTGGGGTCAGTGTGCAGAGGCATATTGAAAGAGTTCCGCCCCAGAAGAGGCACACATGTCTTCATCCTCAGAGTTCAACATTGTGTTTGTGCACTGAAAAGGGAATAGTATGCTATGTGATAAGACTAACTATTCCTAGCTGAGAAATAAATGATAATGTAATATGGGTTTATGCAAAATGTAGCAGATAAGCATATCTCACTACCTTGAATTCATACTTTCACAAAGAACAGTACGATCACCTTATCTAGTAATCACTTTCTGAGCTATAGTGTTTTGCAACTGTTTGGTAAAATAATAGTTGTGATGAAAAAAAGAACTATGATGAAATAAATTCAACCCAGATTTCCTCCATTCAAATAATAAACAGGGTGGGTCTTCCCACATCATGCAAACAATCAAGATAAATTCCCACATGCATGCCTAGAGACCTGTCTCCCAAGTGAGTCTAGATGCTATCCAAGTGACAATTAATACACTAGCCATCACATGCTCTAACATATCTGTAGATGACAGAGTCATGTCTCAGTGTCAAAAAATCAGACACAGGACTGGGAAGAGAGCTCAGTGATCTGTTTTCTGCAAAAGCATGAAGACCCGAGCGTGGCTCCTCAGCATCATGTCAAAAAGGTGAGCATAGGGTAGTGCACACCTGTACCCCAGTGCTGAGGGGAAGACGGGCAGTTTCTGGGGACTCATTGGCCACCCAGCCTAGCTGAAATGCTAAACTCCAGGTTCAATGAGAGATCTTGTCTCAAAAAAACAAAAAAACAAAAAAAAAACAAAAAACAAACCTGATGGTGAGCAATAACAAAAGAAATTTGGGCATCAACCATTGACCGCCACACAAAGCCACACAGACTAGTGTACCTGTGTATATACATGCACACATGTGTATAAACACACACACACACATACACACACACACACACACACACACACACACACACACACACACACACACACACAGAGTCTTGGCAGCTCTGTTTATAGGAATATAAATTTATAAGTTATCAGTTTGTTTTATTTCAAATGTCAACACATAATTTAAATTTACAACCCCCTGGCACATTTGCATTGATATTTCTCTAGGCTATTTTGTTAAAAACAAGAATTTCTAGAACAAAGATAGTTATAAATGATGTGTATTTCAATGTTCTTTATAACTTCAAAACATTTGATGATAAAATGAAGTTATATGAAAAAACTGGATTACTAGTAAACAGTTTTTAACAAGAAAAAGTATATATTTTCACATCTATAAATGTCTATGGTAATATTCTATAGCATGTTTTTAAGAAACATCACGTTGTATATCTAAAACTTTATAAATCTCTTTAAAAAGGGGCCTAGATGGTCATGTTTGCAACTGTAGGGTCTTGAATTTGTCAGCAGTGGACTGGGAAAGTTGGGGTCAGGCAGGGCAAGGGGCAGCTTTATACTTTTAACTTAATATAATCCATGTCTGCATGAGATTTTACTCACCAAATAAGCCACCCGGTTATTATTAAAAGGAACATGAACGGTACAGGGTAGATGGCAGGGTCCCCAGTTCCATGTGGTCACTCAGAAATCCACATTTCAGCCCGCCTCTGTCACAGGGTGTTATCTTCATTTGAGGAGTGGAGTTAAGGACCAGCAAGGGGAGAGTGTGAAATACATGTGCATTGTTTTGAGGATAAGGCAGAAACTGGGATAGTTTCTCACTTTCTACTGAGGACCACACACACATGTCTAGACCTAGAAGGAGAGATGCTTGAAAATGACTCTCCCCCATCCCCGTAACCCCCTCGCCCAACCCAACAAGTGACTCATTGTGGAGAAAAGAAAGACATGTTGGTCAACAGCTGCCTTCTCCTCCCAACCTGGTCTTGCTACAGAACTAGAAATGGTCTACATCCATCACCATTTCTGGGAAGAGCTTCCTGGGTGGTCTTGGCCTCAGAGACCACTGAAGCTCATCCATGACACTCCCCACAGCCCTTGCTGGGACTCAACCACAGTCTGCTTCTCTTGTTCTCCTCTTTTCTAGGAACTGAGATGCCTTCAGTCTACGTCACACTTTTGCGTTAGATTTACCAAATTTGTGCTGTTACAACCAATCCTTGCTAACTTGGGAGAAAAGATAACATTACTTGTGGGGTTAAATAGAGTCATTTGGAGCAGAGGCATACCACCAGTGTGTGTGTGTGTGTGTGTGTGTGTGTGTGTGTGTGTGTGTGTGTGTGTGTAGAAGGGTGTGCTTAGAACCTCAGGCACTGGATATGAGAGTCAACATGAAATATGATAAGAGTCAGTTTTTGTTTTTTTTTTTTTGTTTTTTTTTTTTGTAGCCCAGAAAAGGCTGGTAAGATGTGCAACATGAAGAAAGTTATCAGACTGAGCACAGGGGAAGGGAAAGTAGAAGGATCTGAACCAGGATAGAGTATGCTTTAATGCTTGAGAATTGATGCTTTGTTTTGTGGTAGGAAGGATACAGGCGTTGACGGAAGGAACTATGATTTCACCTCCTCATCTTGCAGCCTTATAAAAACGAGATCCAGGTAAGCAGTAAACTTCAAGCAAGCAGCGAATCTGCTCAGCAGATGTGCCTGAGAGATGTGTTTAAGAACTGGAATGACAGTGTGCCCCGAAAGACACTCAGAAAGATCTCACCTGCACTCAGTGTGGTTCAGGGCACTGATACCCACTTTCTGCCTGATCTCTGGGTCTTCTGCCACCTTTCCAATGCCCGCTGTGCCTGGGTTTCTGCTTTGGAATGCTCTGTAGAAGCAGGCAGCTGCTGCTCCAGGAGGAGCCTTGGCCCCATGGCTGGGAACTTCCACTGTGCTTAACAAGATCCTCCCTCCCTGATGCACTATTTGCTTTCAAAGTTTCCATAGAAACCGTGCCTATAACACCAAACTCAGCCTCAGACCCCTTCAAACCCAATTCTTTCTGTGCAAATCACAAGGTTTGGTCTTTTCAGTGTTGCCCTTTTGACCTGTCCCTATGTTCCTTCTGTTTCTCAAGTGTGGCCATTCATGAGAGCCAAGGCCTCCTTTGTCACACCAAGGTTTGTGCTTACGGTCTTGGCAGGACTGCCTCTGGAGGAGAAAGATGTGCTCTAGTGACACACTTCATGTCAGCATCGTTTGCTAGCCGCCGGAGATGACATCAGCAGCTCTCACAACCAACTCTGTGGTGCAGACGACCTCCATTCAGCAGGTGGGGATGCAGACCAGTCCCTGGGCTTGTCCATGGAACGATGACCTTCAGTGGTCACCACTACCTCCATCATTACCCTCTACCTTCTTCCCTCCGACGCTGCCACACCACCACTGCCCACTTCCATGTCCAGAGGGATGGTGGTTTGAGCTCTGAGTCCAGACAACCTCCTTTTCAACCAGATCTCAACCATCATTCCCAAGACCTTCATTGCCTGCAGCTGGAATCACAAACGCCATATTTCAGGGTGACCTCCTCCTTCAAGTAGCTTCCGTTTCTTCCTGTTTACATAAGTGATATGAACTCACTGTAAAGAGTTCAGGAAACAGAGAAAGATGTAAAGAACATTAATCACTGCTCACAGCTAATAGCTCCCATCTGCTAGACTGTTCCTGCACGAGCCACACATTCATACTTTTAAAAATGTAACTGTACTGTACATGGTGCTTGTCAAACTTCAGTCCATGATTTATTTCCTTGCAAAATCAGCCTTCAGCTTAGAACTGTGAACTAGCAATAGGTTCCTTACACCACGTGAGTCCTGTGTGTGAGAGGCGAGATGAGGAAAGGGGGCATGGTGTGGAATAGCTCCATGGAGTCTGGGGTCTCACCTAGGAAAACAAATGGCTAAAGATGTTCAAGATCTGGAAACAACTGGAGGTTGGGGCTTAGATTCCTGGGTCCATTTGTAGTTATTAACTATGATGCCTTTGTGCGGCTTCTTCATGTGGCTTCCTCATAACCTAGTTGCCTAAGGGTAGTTGGATTGACATGGGGGTTCCAGGCTCTGGAAATGGGTGTCCCAGTGAATGAGGTAGAAATCATGGGATAACTTGTATGACATAAACTTGAAAATCATAAGGCCTTGCTTCTGTCATTATATTGACTAAAGTAGTAATGAATCATTATGATTTGGACATAAATAGTAGTCGCCAGCTGGCGGTGGTCTTTTGGGAGGTTCTAGGAACTTTGGGAGATGTGAGCTAGCTGGAGGAAGCCAGGTCACTGGTGGGGAGTCCTTGGGAGGACTCTTATCTCTAGCCACTTCCTGCTCACATTCTGTGTTCATCCTCCACCACACACCCCTGCTGCCACGACGTGTCCAACTACAGGAAGTCGAGTGACCACAGACCGACCCCCCCAACCAATCTTAGATAGATATGAGAGACACAGCCCTGTGATTAGCATGAGATTTTACTGTATCTGCTGTGGCATAGAATGCTCACAGTTTCTCAGAGACCCGCTTTGTTTCCTCCACAGGGCTGAACACAGTCGTAGAGTTCGCCTTCAGTAAATATTGACCAGCCTGTCACCAGACCCAAGAGATTCCTCAGACAACACAAAAGCCAATCATCCAGAAGTGTGACAGGAAAGGATTCTAAACCTTCAGGGTATTAAGGGTATAAAGAAACTCATCCTTTCTCACAAACCTCTTTCTTAAGGAACTTCCGGAGACCGTGAAACCTGAGCCTGAAGGAGCATTCTTTACAGTGGTCAACCATTTTAAATACACGGGGTCATAGTACAAAAAGGTTCAAATCTATGATTTACAGATGTAATCCTTCCAGTTCCCGGCCACAGGAAGTTCTGAATATCCAAGCCTCTTTTCCAAGTGTTAAGAAATGACTCAGGAACGTCAGGGATGGCAGAAACACAGCCCTGTGGTATAGGCCTTGGGCCTCTCCTGATTCCTTTCTTGTTTTTGAGTTGGATGAAGCCTCCTGTCTTCCTTCTCTGGGGCGAGTCTCTCTTTCTTTGGCCCCATTTGTGTCTTTCTATGCAGAAGGGAGGGGAAGGGGCAGCCCTGGAGAAGAATCATGGGGCCCTCCCAGTCCCTTGGGTGGGAAGTCAGAGCGGCCTGAAAGCTGTTTGCTCTGCTGCTACTGTGACGGCGTCTGTAGGAAAATACAGCGAGCTTGAATCTCAGATACTTGGGCCTAGCTTTGGCCATTTACAAGGGATTATTACCTGCTCCAAAATAACTGTCTAGACAACTGTTGAGAATGTGGTTAAAGGCCATTCTCAGTTCTGCTTTCAGTATGAACAAGGGCTAATGGAGGCAAACTGTTGGACTGGGTGGAGATTTTCATACTTTCTGAGTGTTGAAGCTTAGGCCCTTGATAACGCCTTCTCAGAGACACGCCCTTTCTCTAGGGTGAGTGGAGATGGATTTTGTACCTGATGGAGAGCCTTGGCCACTCTCTGAGCTTGGATAGGCAGGAAGGATCCTAAGCTTCTGCTGTTTCCCAGTGGGTGGGAGGGCCCTTCCTAGAGACCATATTGGGGTGTGTGGCTTCCTGGAGACTGTGTATACTGCACCTTACCACAACTTTGCTCCCCTACAAATGGCAAGCATTTTTTTGTGGGTCCCTACTGTGTGTCAGCTGCAAGATTAACCAGAAAAATCAAGCTGGTGAACAGGAAAGATGATGTTGTAGTTTTTTCCCAAGATCCTTTCCTTTTTTTTTTTTTTTTTTTTTTTTTTTTTGGTTTTTTCGAGACAGGGTTTCTCTGTGTAGCCTTGCGCCTCTCCTAGAACTCACTTGGTAGCCCAGGCTGGCCTCGAACTCACAGAGATTCGCCTGGCTCTGCCTCCCGAGTGCTGGGATTAAAGGCGTGCGCCACCACCGCCCGGCTGATCCTTTCCTTTTGTTAACAGGACTCTTTGGAATTTTTTTTTTAAAGGTGGAGATGATTTGGGGTTGGGAACTATTTGCTCAGCCCTGAGTGATTGATTGACTTGTGATGATCTCCTCCTTTTCACTAGAAGTGGCCATGTGCCAGCTATGGTAAGTGAGAATTAATTATTAGTTTCCTAGGGCCTTGGAGAAGGCTTGCACTTTGCCTAATAAAAATGTGATACATGAAGCTAATAAGACTCTGTATTTTTTTTTCTTTTTTTAGTTTGCGTGGAACACAGACTTGCGATCTGGAACTATAACAACTATTTTATGATAGACAGGAATATGAAGAAAGGGCTAAAGCATCTCCCAACCATGGGCTCTGATGTCAAGGAACCCTTAATCAACCATGGTTAACTCCCTAACTTCTCATCTGTTGCTGTTACTCTTGACCAAAAGATAGCCACAATCCCAGTCAGTAAATGCATGCTTCTCAAATTCTATACTGAAGTCCTCCATCACTAGAAATATATTTAGCTGTAGTCCTGGAGTATAGCTCAAACTGACCCGTCTTCTTGTTTTTGTTTTTGTTTTCTATTCGTGTGTGTGTGTGTGTGTGTGTGTGTGTGTGTGTGTGTGTGTGTGTGTGTGTTATGCATTGCATGTTTACCTGTGTAGGAACACTGTGTGTGGGAAACTCAGGGTTGATGTTAGGATCATCCCTGATATTCTTCCACGATATTCATTGACAAGGTCTCTCAACCAAAACTAGAGCTTGCAGATACCGCTAATCTTGTTAGCCAGCTTGCTCTGGGGCTCCTCTGTCTCTGCCTTCTGAGGCCAGAATTACAGGTGGCTCCCATGCCCACCTGGCAGACACATGAGTTCCGGGGATCTGAACTCTGGTCCTTACACTTACCAGGCAAGAGCTTTAGCCACTAAGCCATCTCCCAAGACCCCAAAACTGAACTTTCACCAACAAAACGTGACCTATACTTTATTTGACACATACCCTCACACATGTATATATGTTACATTCTATTTCATAATACATTAGTGTTTAGAGTAGCATATAAACTATTCCCCCTTCCCCTACCACCTTATATAACTGATACCCCGAAAAGAAGCAGTTTGTTTACTTGGGGCCTGAATATCCCTGTGTTCTCTCTGTCTGTCTGTCCATACTTTTGGGAGTGCAAATGGTGTGATTTGAGAGGAACCAATGAGAAAAGTAGCAAAGATAGAGATCTGAAAAGATAGAGCTAGGATCACGATGATGCCCTTGGGGTGTCAAGATTAGAAATTGGAGTTAAGTCAGGCTTGGTGGCATGCACCTTTAATCCAAGCACTCGGGAGGCAGAGGCAGGCAGATATTTAAACTGGAGGCCAGCCTGGTCTATGGGGATAGTTCCAGAACAGCCAGGGCTACACAGGGAAGCCCTGTCTTAAAAAACCAAAATAGAAAAAAGAAAGAAAGAGAGATAGAAAGAAAGAAAGAAAGAAAGAAAGAAAGAAAGAAAGAAAGAAAGAAAGAAAGAAAGAAAGAAAGAAAGAAAGGAGAAAAACAGAAATCAATGCTAGGCTCCTTCAGAAGTGAGATACTAGCTTTCTCCACAGGTGGCTGGTGGTGGTGGAGCTCAGCATGTTCATATACTTTCTACAGCGTCTAACACTGCCTAGGATGGCACCAGATGTATTTTAGCCATGTTATGTCATGGTCGTTAAGCAGCAAAATGAATACAGAAAGAAGGAACCAGCTCATTTTCCCCCGCATTCCTTCCTTCACTCACCTTTGAATCTGGTCTCTGGTTCCTTTGCAGCTGGCCAGCTTCCGGTAAGATAAGGGTCTAGAAAGTGGGAGTGTAGAATGAAGGACCCACAGGAGGCTTTTCTGAGTCAGACCATCTGCAGCAGCTGCCGTTGTGGGTGCTGACACACAAAAAAGTTAATCCCAGATGGGAGAGAATCTTCCTGAGTTCCCAAGAGGATGCTCTAGGAAAGGTCCTGGGAGGCTGTGGTGGCAACGTCATTTCCCACCCCTTCAAGGAACTTGTCTTCTTCTTGAAAACAATGTTAGTTTCTCAAGGTGAGAACCAAAGGACAGAAATCTGCTTTCCTTAGGAATAAGATAGGTGTTTGTGTTAAACACACACACACACACACACACACACACACACACACACACACACACACACAGCCCCAGTAAATCTGTACAGCCTGGCTTAGGTTACAGTGTCTGAAACATAGAGTTTTTGAGAAAAAAGGAGAAAGAGAGGGAGAGAATTCTGAGCCAGGCTCTGGCCTGATGGGGCTTGTAAAACTGGCCAATGAAAATCCAGTTACAGAGCAGCATTGTGAAGGCCCCCCACAGCAAACACAGCCCTCTGTCACTCCCCTCCCACGCCCCAACTGACATTGTAGCTTATGTGCTCTCTTGTGGGCTGGCGGCATTTAGCAGAATGTCTCGAGAAGTGTGTTTTGGTGGCACTTTTTTTGAGTATGGAATCTATGGACTTTACAAGCTTTTCCAGAGGAAATGTTTCTTCCCCCTTCTCTCAGTTATTCTGTGGTGTTAGGCGCTTTCTTTTCACAGTATGATCTTTTACTTGCATGGTTCTGAGTTCCATAGCCCCAAGCAGTTCTGACCTTAAACTAGTTTATTAATTTGATGGCCAGTTAAAACACATACTATTTAGCTACAGACTGGGAGTGTGTGTGTGTGTGTGTGTGTGTGTGTGTGTGTGTGTGTGTGTGTGTGTGTGTGTGTGTATGTGTGTATGTGTGTTCATATATATGTATATATATATCCACATATATATTTTCTTTTCAGATGTGCTGAGAATACTCACATATGTCCTTCACTTTCAACTAGTAAGATTTCAACTAGTTTATGTACCATTTCCAGGGGTGCATAAAGTGTACATAAAGAGATTTATGCAGAAATTCCAAGTGAACTGGATAATATGGCCACCTTTTTTTTTTTCTTATTGCTTTTCCTAAAGACATTCATTGAAAACATCCTAAGTAACGCTCTATCAAAGACAAATCCAGGAAGAGTGAGGAGCAGGCCTGATAGCAAAGCTCCATCCACCAGAGGCATTCCTACCCAGGATGGAAACTTGGGCTTTTTCATGGGGGGAAAACCCCCACATATCAATTTGCATGTCCTACTAAGAGATAGTTCAGGTATTTTAACCTGTTTGGGGAGAACTTTTGAGGGAGTACTGACAGTGGTTGTCTTAGTTTGCTTTTCACGGCTATGATAAAAACTATGACCAAAAGGAACCTGAATAGGAAGGGGTTCTATTTCAGCTTACACTTCCAGGCAAACAGTCCATCACTAAGGAAAGTCAGAGCAGGAACTTAGGCAGGTGCAGGAACTGAAGCAAAAACTGTGGAAGAGCTAGATGGTGGTGGTGCACGCCTTTGAGAGCAGAGGAAGGAGAGCAGAGCACGTGGGAGGTAGAGGTAGGTGGATCTCTGTGAGTTCAAGGCCAGCCTGGTCTACAGAGCAAGTTCCAGGATAGCCAAGGCTACACAGAGAAACCCTGTTTCAAAAAGTCAAACCAAAGCAAACCAAACCAAAACAACAGAACAAAAAGCCATGGAAGAATGCTGCTTGCTTGCTTGCTCCTTATGGCTTGCTCAGTTGCTTTCTTATATACCCCAGGATCACCTGCACCACCTATAGTGGGCTGGGCTCTCCCACATCAATCATTAATAAAAAAACAAGTGCCCTACAGAATTGCCTACAGACAGAGGTAATTCTTCAATTCTTCAGTTCTTCATCTTCCCAGATAGCTTTAGCTTGTGTCACATTGACATGAAAAAAAAAAATCAAAACAAAAACAAGAACAGAGGTAACTGACGTGAAGCTAGGGCTAGGGGTTCCCCAGGAAAGGGTGATGTAGGTGGGTCTGCTGGAGGAGGCCAGACTGGATGGTGTGGTGATGCTGAGGATGAATTGGCATTAAAAAAGACTGAAAGGAGCAAATATGACCCCAAAGAAGCAGAAGGTGAGGGCAAAAGTCTTGTGGAAAACCAGATGAAAGAGTCCATCTGGTCGACCTGCAGTATGCTGTTGAATTGTACATTAGTCCCCTGAGTTCCCTCTGTGTCACGGGGTAACACAAACAAATCCTTGACAAATTTTGTTGACAAATATTGTTATTTGCAAAGTTATATTTGGAAGATTAATTTGGTTTCCCTGTGTGGGAAAAATCAGAAAATAGGAAGAAGCCAGCGGCGGTGGCAGACCAAGTTAGGACGCAATTGTCTAGGAAGGGAATGAATATTTTAGGAATTTAGTTGGGGTTGTTAGTGCTCTGGAGCTAAATATTCCAAAGCAACGTACTCCTGAAAGGGAGTGTTTTAAAATGTGACAAAAAATAAAAGTAAAAGTATGACCATGCCTGGTTTCACTTGGGAGTGAGTGGGGGCCGGTGCCTGGCTTCTCCCTGACTTCTTCCTATTACTCTGCTCACACCGGCTTGCAGGTTTTCTTCTCCTCCTTTGTTTTGGGCACTGGACCTTGGAATTTAGCACCAGCCAACATCCAGTAGAGCAAACGCTAGCTTATGGTTTCCTGGATCTCCTGTGCTGGCGGAGCCTCCCTAAAATGATGCTGCTTATCGAAGGCCTCACAGTGGGAGTGAACTGTCTTATTGAACCTGACGTCTGCTCAGCTCATTGTTACAATTTTGCAAAGCATTTCCTTGCCAGTGTGTGTTCCCATCTAGAGGTGCTAAGCTCACTGTGTTGGGGGACACACACAGGTTCATCTGTACTCCTCTCCAGCTGGCATACGTTCACCAAGCTGAGTTCCTGGGAGTCACCTCCAGCCATTTGCAGAGTGTCATTTGGGGACCTGAGTGTCAACTCTTCAGGTTGGATATCAGCTTATGTCTCTATATCCTGGTCCAGCTGTTCCGTCAAAGCATGCCTAGAAGTGGGGAGTGGAGAACTTTGTCATACGCAGGTAAAACTCAGAGGAAAAGTGACAGGTTCTAGTCTGCTCTTGTTAGAGCCATGCATCTTGATCCTTTTTCCTTCCTTATATTTCTAAATACCTCTCAGATGGTGACAGTTGCCTGCACCCCAGACAAACTGTGACCCTGCTAGTGTACTCACTGGAGATCATGGGAAATCCCTTGAGCATTGACTGGGATACTTTCAGTGACAACATGTTTTTAAATTTTTCTGTTTATATAATTTCTGTCTAAATATAGAATCTGTTTGGAATGTGGAAAAAGGAAAAGGAAAAAAAATCAAAGCTCAATACGTTACTCGTTGTCACTGGCTTTGAAAGAAACCAACCAACCACAAGAATTCATTTCAGGAGGGGTTTTGTATGTAGTCTCTTTATTTCCCCATCGTTCTTGAGAGTTTAAACAGGGTCAAATCTGTTCTTTATGAAGGTTTGCTGTGTGGGCACAACCCACACCCTCCTCCTCCCTCACTTCTATGAGAGTTGTGGACGTGGTTAGAATGAGAACTGTCTCCCACTGGCATTGATATTTGAACACTTGTCCCTAGCTGGTGCTGCTATTTGGGACGATCTAGGGCTTGATGGAGGAAGTACCTCCGTGGTGGATGGGCTTTGAGATTATCTAGCTCTCTCCACTTCTAGTTTGTCCTCTCTGCTTTGTGTTTGAGGTAAAGGATGTAAGTTCTCAGTTCCCTACTCTGGCCACCACGCGTGCCTGCCTGCTGCTATGCTGGCCCACCATTATGGACGCTAAGCCCCTGGAAATGTAAGCCAAAATAAACTCTTTTTACTATAAGTTGCCTTGGTGTCCTATTACAGCATCAGAAAAGTAACACAGTCCTGTGCCATTTGTCCCTCATGTTGTGCTGCCTGGCATTGCTCACCATTATGCGTTTGTCACGAGAGGGTGACATACTATAGAAAGTGGGCTTCCTCATTGTCTTCTTGTTGCCACCACAGAGGCTGAGCATAGGGATGAGAACTTGATCAATACCGAGTGACATCATCATGTACCTACTTAGGGGCTCATTTCAGGAGCCCCTTTGGCCCTCCTTTTAATACTGGACGATCTCAGGGTTGGCACAATCCAGCGCTTACCAACTCATCACCTGTTATGAGCCACGGAAGAGCCGGGTGGTGGCTTGAGCCTTTTATCCCAGCACTGGGGAGGTAGAGGCAGGTAGATCTCTGAGTTCAAGGCCAGCCTGGTCTACAGAGTGAGTTCCAGGACAGCCAGGGCTGCACAGAGAAAACCTGTCCTGCAAAAACCAAACCAAACCAAAAAAAAAAAGGAAAAGAGTCACAAATGACCATGGGCTATGGCTATGGCACAAGAAGCATTGGTTTTGGGGTCAGCAAATCTGAGCCCAGAGCCTGTTTCCCTGACCAATATTAGACAAGTGTTTTTACCAGAGCATAACTTTCTTGTGTGTAACATGGAAATCAAAATATTACTTAACTTCCTGGCATTTGTTGGCTAAATAGAATAAATTATATAGAACTGTAGGTCCTATTAGCTCAGTCAGGTATGTAAAGAATGCACTTCCTTTGGTTGACTTGAATATGCTACTTGAAAGCCTAGGAGCTGAAGGTCTGCAGTTCTGCTCCTTCCATATGGATCCTCTGCCTGTGCCAGTGTGGAGACTCCAGAGAGCTTACTGCAAAGGTCAGGGTGGAGTTTCAGGTCTTCGATCCTTACTGGTCTGCCGTCATGCTACTGACAAGGCCTGATGCTGCTATTTTATCATAGATGGGAAGCAGAGTCCTAGATTACCAAGATCACAGAAGTTCTGGGCTCCTGGGGTCATTATGTTTAGAGAGAACTTCCATTAACTGTTTAGTTATCCTGGATCAAGAGGGACCATCAATCTATGTCATCCTAACATGCATGTGGATGACTGACACCTCACCTGAAAACATGACCTGATGCAAGGTAAAATCATGTTAATGAGGCTCATGTGCCTGGAGGATGGCCATTGGAACCCCTGGTCTTGCTGTTTGACAAGATTACTAACAGGCCAGATTTCTATTTGCCAACGACCTGGGGATGGCTGTGAACTCAGAAACAGACACAGCAGTAAAGGGCACTCCTCTTTGTGTACTGAGAGTAGCATAGTTGTTAGAGTGTAGCGCATGGCAAGATGTTTCTCTTCTTTCATACTGGGAGGTATGTGCCTGTTCCAACACTAACCACCAGGAGAACGGAGATGAAGAGCCTGGCCTCATACTGATGGGTGGTCTTGGAAGAAGACCAAAGCCAGTGTTTGAAGGACTATCCTGGGTAGCCCGGTGGAACGCCTTGGTGTTTTTCTAGACTGAATTTTTTGGACCAACACATACCTTGGATCCTATGCCTCAAGCCTTTGCTATTTGCTCAGTGGATAAAATGTAAAAAGAAGGGCAAAAATATAATATTGTGATTTACACATCTGATAAACTTCCTATTTCTGCTTGGGATGGCTAAATGGATCAATACTGTCTCAAGAGAACTCCATTGTGCTATAACACGCTGGGTTGGTAGTGTGTGGTGAAAACTTTGCTATTGGCCTGTCCCCCTGGCCTTTGAGAACTTGGATAGAGACAAGGATTTCCTAGGAATTAGATGCCTTGAGACTGAGACCGCCTTGCCTGGCTTGTGTGGAGTTGGTAGAAAAAGGAGAACGAGTGACCCATGTGGTAATGTGGTGTCTGGAGCAGGAGCATAGACAGAGGAAACCATAGGAAGCTTCTAGATGGGCGCTTGGTGGGCTGGATGACCCTTCCTGCCTCTCACGCTGCACAATCAATAGGCAGTGTTCTTGCAGTGTGCAGATGTGGTCTGGAGGTTTAATGGAGTCTAGAACCTGAAGCAGAACACAAGTCTTCTGAAGGGGAAACATATCGGACGCTCCCTCTCTAGGAGAAAAATGGAGATCAGCTCTAAAAACAGGAAGGAGGATGGGGAACTGGGGTGCACATTGTATATGTTTGATTTTCCTCGCCAATGGACTCTGGCAATGGCCAACTACAATGCCAGATTTTCTCCTCTATTGTATTGCCCTTTATGCACCAATTAAATTCTTTACCACCAAATCTTTATAAGAACACCCTCATGTGATAGTGCTCTGGAGGAATAAGGGACAGAGGTGGTCTTAGGGGCATAATTTGTCCTTGTCACCTGTTTATGAAGCCAGTCTTGAAGCTGGGTAAGTCGAGGCAGTAGAGATGGTGTGATACAGAGGAGTGAGGCCAGGCTGGTGAGACATGCACATGTCACCCACAGTAGAGGAAGGGGCACTTGCTGAGGAAAGAGCTGAGTTTCCTGTAAAGCTGGTGACAAATTTCCAATCTCTAACCCCTGGAGAGAAGTTTTTCCTTTTTCTCTTATCCTTAGACAGCAGAACTGAAACCTCCTAGGTTGATAGGATGCCCCCCGCAGGTGAAGCAGGCAAGCCAAGGAGCTAGTGAGTCTTGACTCTCAGAGTGAACTGCATCTGAAAAGTCCTTACCTTCCCTGGCATTCTATTTTGTTTTGGGTACCCTAGTTCACTCAATATTGTTCAACAATTTTTAATCTTTACAGTAAAAAAAAAATTGGCATGTAAGCAAGCAGTTAAGGGGACATGCCAGTAGAGTATAAATAAATAAGCCCTGGCCAAGCCGAAGAGAGACAATCTATTATTACTGTATCATTTTGTTCCTCTGAAATAGAGAAGAGCATTTAACCAGAACAAAAGGCTATGCTCTAAGGGCAAATTAATATTTTTATCTTCCACGGGCTGAAAACTGTCAACAAGTACTGAATGGCAGGAACCCAAGTGAGAACCACTACAACCCTTTATGTTCCAGTGTTACACGGTACCCAGTCTAATGTACCAGCATCCCCTGTGCCCTCCTTGTCGGGGTTGCCGTGATCCTGCTCCCAGCTGGACCCATGGTTGCTCGCAGAACTTGCTGCCGTTCTTCAGTTCAAGCAGGGTTCACGGTACTCTTGCCCACAAAACCAAATAGAAGTGACCAATGGGAGTCATTGCTTTTTGATCATATGGTCTGTGGTAGGGCTACAAGTTGACCCCATATCCACTCTCCCACTTTGTGCACACTCGTAAATTCCCCCAAGAATTTTCTGGGCATGTGGCCACTGAGGACACAGTTTGAACTCCCATGGTTCCCTTGCAGTTCTGCATGGCCATCTGGCAACACTCTGGCCAACGGATTGTGAACACATGTGATGAGTCCGTCTTCTAGGTTGTGTCTGTGAATGGGAGCATGCCCTGTTCCCAGTCTCTTTTCATAGAAAGGGGGGGGGGCATTTGTAAGAAATCTGTCCCCTAGTGAAACTGGGCAGCAAGATCAAGAAGAGCTCAGTTTCTAGTGTGAGTGCCCAGGGGCAAAAGTCCTCAGATGTTCTTCTTTCACAGCACAGTGAGTATCTGTAATGAGACTTTTTCACAATGCCTCCAGGCCAAAAGCAATGCACAAAAATTCTGTTTTTTAAGTAGTTGTGTCCAAAATGTTTTTTAGAAATATGCTAATCACTTCCAAACTATTGGAAAACTAATGAATTGAAAGAAAAAAATACTCATGTCCATTTTTAATAACCACATCACTTCTGAGTGGGGTGTGTACCTGGTGAGCACGGCACAACTTCTGAGACTGTAGGTTCACCCCAGACGACAATACTGTTTCATCTTGTGAGGGGATCCATCAAACCCAGCTTTGCACATGTTTGAAGTACCACGAAAAAGAAGACCATGAAGTCTAAAGCTTCAACTCCCAGCTGCCTACAGCGATTAGTCCCCTCAGCATCTGGCAAATGTCAAGTACCACAGTGTTGTCTTCAGATTTCTTCAGTGTTTAGCAGTTACTGTGGTACCCTGTAATGCACTCGAGCATCATAGGGAACCGTTGCCATAGGGCAAGCTACACCACCTGTGGACTGCTTCTGCCTCTTAAGAGAAAAACCAACTTCCGTTGTCTTTATGCCACTATAATTTAAAATCTGTAAGGGCAAACGAACATTGATCCTCCCTAATAGATAGTTCAAAGTCTTTTAAAAAGGAGTAAAATTTTAAGTAGAGGGCTAAGGACGTAGCTCATTGGTAGAGTATTTATTTGCCTAGGAGGCATGATGTCCTGGCACCTCATGAACTGGGTATGATGGCACATGTCATCCAAGCACTCTAGAGCTAGAAGCTGGAGAATTAGAAGTTCAAGGTCATCCTTGGTTACTCAGCAAATTTGCGGCCAGCTTGTCTTGTATGGGACTCTGAAAGCAATGACTAACTAGTTTCATCTGAAAGTCCCATGAGCCTGTGGTCATCTCCCACTTCCTTCCCTGCAGTTACTTTTTGCCCTTTGGCCCAGGACATTTCTCTCAACTGTTTCCCTTTTCTTCCACTTACCATTTTACTAGCTGCTGGCTGTGAGCCCACTACCCTCCATGACTCCTGATGCCTTCCCTTCCAGAATGATGCCTTTGCCTTAGTGGTACCTTGTTGAAGGGCTATAGGTATTTGCGTGGAAAACAGAATAAGTAGTATGGGAACCCTTGAAGAGCAACCACCTCCTCCAACAAGGCCACACCCCCTTGTCCTTCCCAAACAGTCTGCAAACTGGGAACCAAACATTCAAACATATGAGCCTATGGGGTCCATTTTCATTCAAACCACCACAGTCCATTTCATCTAAAGATTCTCATGCTCATCTGCTTCTAATCTTCCTTTATTTTGAAATGTGCCTCTTCACACTGCTTGGGTGATGAAGGCTGTTGTGGCACCAGAGTTCCTAATCGTCAGCCTTTATCACCTGAGTGGTGATGTAAGCTCCTGGCTCCTGTTCCAACGTCATGCCTGCCTGCCTGCTGCTGTGCTCCCACCGTGGTGATCATGGACTCACCCTCTGAAACTTGAAGCGAGCCCCCAGTTAACTGCTTCTTCTGTAGGCTGCCTTGGTTATGGTTTCTCTTCACGACAGTACGGCAGTAACTAAGACAGAAGCAATACCAAGGTATTGCTATGGCAGGCCTGAAAATGCTGCTTGTTGGCAGAATGTGGACTGTGGATTAGGAAAGTGGTTGAACGATGTAAACAGGGCTCAATGGGCCATTCTATTAGTAACATCGGAGACTTTAGCACTAAGATCAAAGTGGACTATGGAGGCCCAGCTCAAAGTTTTTTGAGGAAGAACAGTGGCAGTTGGGATAGAGACCATTCTTGTGATAATCTTGGCAGAGAATGTGACTGCTTTCTGCCCTAGTCCAAATAATCTGTCAGAGGCTAAATTGAAGAGTTTTGGACTAATGTCACTGACAGAGGAGATTTTAAGACAACTTAGTATTGACTGTGTCACGTGGTTTTTAATGATCACTCTTACGCAGATCTGCAATGTAAAGGAGCAAGTGAGTAGAAAAGAAATACAAAATGTACAATTTGAGGAGAAAAAGAACATCAGGGGGTGTACTGTTGGAACCAAGTCTTTGTGCTCAACGAGATGAGAATTTAAGGAAAGGCTTAAGGAGAAATGGAATAAAGGAAGGTGTGCCCTTAGGGTAAGACTAAGCTTCCAACTTGTGAAAAGCAATGCTTATCAACAAAGGGAATCATCTGGCTTTATCAAGAAAGATAGAGGTATAGAGGGGTTGTGGGAACTTCCTCTTTGTTTAAGGAGGAGGCTGAGGCCAGGCACATGGCAAAGAAGTCCCTGCATGGAAGCCTGGAAAAGCCATTGCATAAAGCTGTGAAAGTGAAGCCTGGATTGTGTTGGAAATCCCAAGATGTTGGAGATGCCAGAACCATGGGATACCTTCAAAAGAGAGTTGCAAAAGGGTGAACCAGCCCATGAAAGAGAAGTGAGTTGCAGTCAACAAAGCTGGAAGGGATGGGTGATATGAAGAGCCACCTAATAAGCTCTTTAACATTGGACATAAGAGATACAGAATTGGGAATTTACCCTACTGGGTTTCAGTCTTCCTTTGGTCCAGTATATCCTCACTATGCCCTTGGAATAATAACGTATCTTTTGTGCCATTGTGTTGTATGATATTTTGTTTGTGTTCTGACAATAAAGCTTTCCTGGAGATCAGAGGGCAGAGTTAACCATAGAGGCCAGGCAGTGGTGGCACACATCTTTAATCCCGGCACTTGGGAGGAGGAAGCAGAAGGTTAAGGAGTTCAAGGCCACCTTGGGCTACACGAGACTGAATCAGTCTAAAAGAGAAACAGAGTGGAAAGTGGTAGTGCATGCCTTTAATCCCAGCACTAGGGAGGTGGAGACAGGAATATAAGGTGGGTAGAGACAGGATTCAGTCTGAGGATTCGTAGAGACAGGATCCCCACACATTCACCGTGAGATTTCGAAGAGGTAAGAAGTGGCTGGCTGCTCTGCTTCTCTGATCTTTCAACTTTCACTCTGATATCTGACTCTGGGTTTTTATTTAATAAGACTAATTAGGGTCACACTTCACCATTGTTTGCTGGAAGTATGTGATCTTCTTTTTGATTTTACAAAGAATTAAGAGATTGTTTTGAGTCTCAGCAGAGACTTTGGACTTTGAAACAGTGTTGAGACTGTGAAAGACTGTAAGGCCTTTTGAAGTTGGACTGAATGCATTTTGCATTATGATATGGCTATAAGCCTATGGTGGCCAGGGAGTGGAATAGGGTGGTTTGCATGAAAATGGCCTCCCATGGGTGCATATATTTTAATATTTGGTTTCCACTTGGCAGACTGTTTGGGAAGGATTAGGAGGTATAACCTTATTGGAAGAGGTGTGTCACTGGGGGTGGGTTTTAAAATTTCAAAAGCCCATGCCAGGCCCAGTCTTGGCTTCTCTCTCTCTGCCTCCTGCCTGTAGATCAGGATGTAAATTCTCAGCTACTGCTCTAGCACCATGCCTTCTACTTGACACCATGCTTCCTTCCCACCATGTTGGCAAAGGAATCATGCCCTGATATAGTAAACAAGCCCCCGATGAAATGTTTCTTCTACAGGCAGCCTTGGTCACAGTGTCTCATCATAGCAATAGAATAGTCACTAAGACACAGGCACCAGGAAGGCCCAACAGCTTTGAGCTTAGAAACAAAGTCCCTTTCTCCCCAGGTCACCTTTTCTAAGGGAAGATGTTGCTGTTTCTGCTTGGCTCAGAGAAGCAAGACAGGCACATTCAATGAACTCTTCCCATGAATGAAGGCAGTGCCCCAGCTGAATCCCCGCTCCTGAAGCCCTACAGACAGGTACTCTTCAGTTCTTATGGCAAATCACAGCGACCACCATGTTCTTTTGAGGTCCGGTAGACCTTCTCTTTTCTGGCTAGCTTCTTCTGTGTGTATGCTAAGAAATTCAATGAGAAAGTGACACATCCCCGTGGATTCTGGCTATTAATCCCAAAAGACATGACTTGGGTGTATCAGCTTCTATGCGGGCTCCAGAAGAAGGGCAACTCTAGTCACTAAAGTAGCTGAGAACCTTCCTCTGTGATTCTATTGGGTCCTCCAGTTTTAGCCTCCAAAACGAAAAGGGAAGACTCCTTTCCCCTCCTTCCGTCATCCCGTCTGAGCTGCCTTCACCTTGCTGGACTGTCCTCGGCAGGATGAGAAAAGACAGAGAGAAATCCACCTGGAGGTGGACAGATTAATTTCTTTCACTTAGTCAATGAACAGACTGTTCTGTCTTGTACACACATCTTCCCAGAATGTGCAGAGGGTCCTAGTCCGCCGTGGTCATTGGCCAACTGTGGACCCAGAGCCACTTTCATTGGTAAAACGACTAAGTTGATGAGTACAAGGCTCAGTCAATAAAAAATGACCAAGTTAATTTGTGAGCAGTTAACAAGTCAGCCTGCAATCCACTCTGCGGGGGCGGGGTGTGTGTGTGTGTAATTGCTGGCATTATATTTACTTTACACTATCAGTTCTCTGTCTGTCACTACAGGAGAGATCGTCTTTCATTTATCCTGGGAGTTGGAGTGGAGAGAAATCACAATAAGACTTTAAAGGTTCTGCTTGCAACTTGAATTTAGGGATTGTTTTGGGACTTGGGTTTTTTTTTTTTTTAACATAAAAGCAACCATGGTTAGTTTTAGTCTAAACTATTTAGCTTAGAATACAATTCCATGCCAAGCTCTGTGGGTCCTTTCAGCTAATCTCTGAGTGTGGAATGGTGTTGGCTCTCCTTTACCCTAATTCACCTTATAATTGGAAATTATACTCATGCCTAAATGATACTCTAGTAATTTACAGGAAGATAGTAAATGGGACAAGGAGTCCAAATGTGGGTCCCTTCCTGATAGTTTTTTTTTTTTTTTTTTTTTTTTTAATACGTATGTACCTGAGCCCTTGCTTAACATCTTGGTTCTGTTCTGGGTCATAGGGTTTCCAATATCCTGTTTTTGATTCCAGCCTAGTCCTCATAAAAATCACATTTTACCACTGTATATGTTGTTTTAAATCACATACATTTAGCATTACTGTTTCCAGATCTGTGAAGATCTATGGCACAGCATACAAGAGACAAACAGTGTTTTTCCTTGTCATTTTGATTATTGGGAGAGAAAAATCTGAAACCCAGAAGAGATCCACAGGCAGACTGGCCGGACTTCCTGGGTTTCTTTGAAGTCAAGGTTATTCTTGGGATACAGTCCAGTTGGGTACTCAGGGGTGTCTCCAAGAATTACAGCTCCTTAACTCCTGAAGATAAGTGGGTCAGTTCTTCAACTTGGCAAATGAGCTACCTTCGGGGACTAAACAATCCTAATAAAAACTCTGGCTGAAATCTAATGACGTAAACCGAGCTATGAGCCAACTTTATACCAGTGAAATATTTATCCCTGTCTCATATTTGTTGGCAGCACACAGTGCTGAGATCACAGCAAATTCAATAACAAACCCTATGAGGCAGCTTGAAGCAAGCAAAAGCTATTGGCTCCAGGAGCAGGCATCGAGAGACTGCCAGGCTGGCCACTGGCATGAGGGGCTGGCATTCCTGCCTCAGACTGGGATGGGCAGTGGGTGGGGAAACAGGAAGCACCTCAGTATTTGCGTCTGCCTAAAAGAGATCGGTCTTTGCTGGGAGATAAGGCTTTGCTGGGAGACAAGTGTGTGTCCCACCCTGCCCTGACCAGGGACACAGAATTGTGAAAATAAACCACAGTCACTGGATGTGAGGAGCTCAGCTGGGCCACAGCCAACTAGTCTTAGAAGAAGAGCAGATGGGGAGAGAACTGTGACTTGGCATTAATCCTGAAGAATGTAGTTACTCACAGTCACAGATGTTTCTCTTAACATGAATGCTATCAGCTTAGGTTTTGATTTCAGAAAATACAATCGACTTTGAGGTTGGGGTGTAGTTCAGTTAATAGAGTGCTTGCCTAGCATGATCGGAGGCCCTGAGTTTGGTCTCTAGTGGTGCATAAACTGGGTGTGTGGCACATGCCTATAGTCTCAGAACTGGGGATGTGGAAGCAGGGGAATCAGAAGTTGGGCTACTGAGCGAGTCTGAGGCCATCCTGGGATAGGAGACCCTGTCTCAACAAAACAAAACAAAACAAAGCAAACAAAACAAAAACAAAACCCCAGAACAACATGCTGCAATTAGACCCTCTGATTCTCTTGAACTGTTTCTGGCCCTGTTTACCCATCTCCTTCTCCAGCAAGGATCCCACTGGAGAGGTGAAGTGGGCATGATGGCAGTGCCGAGGATGGGGCAAGTCTGAGCCTCCTCCCTTTCCCACCTCTCACATCTTTTCCCGGTACCAGCCTGACTCTACCGTCAGACTGAGCGACAGCCGCCCAGTCTCTTCTCGAGGCACAGTGATGCCACTAGCTAGCACTGCTTTGGGAGCCAGCTGTTCCAGAATCTTATCCTGCTCTGCCCCACGCCCCTAAATCCAAATACCTGTGAAAAAGAGGATAAAATCATTCACTCTATATAAGGCTTCTCTTATAATGCGGTCTTACTTTATAACGTTAGCATGGGGCTGGAGAGACGGATCAGCAGTTAAGAGTACTTAGTGATCATGATAGAGGAACTCAGTCAAGTTCCCAGCATCTACACTGGGAACTTCACAACTGTCTATAACTCTAGGGGATCCAGTGCCTCTTGCCTGCAGGCACCTGTCCTCATATGCACATATCCACACACAGACATGTGCATATACAAATAATTAAAAAATAAGATAAATACTTTAAATGGGATTGCATTACTCCATGAATGGGTTTAGTGGTGACATCTTCTTCTTTGTGGGACAAAGCTGTTCTACCTTTACCAAAGTAGCCTCAGGGGAGGAAAAGAGCAACCCTTGGAGAGGAAGAAAGTAGGAGGAAACTGGGAGTTGGTTTGGTTCAGGGCTGATCTGTTTAGTTGATTTGATTGCTAGGCACCCACTTGAAGACAACGATCAGTAATAGAGCTTCTCTCCAACTTAGTGGGAGCCTGTTCAACTTACCAACAACATGATTCGAAGAAGTGAAATGTCCTCTCTCCAAACTCCCCTGCATTAGTTTCTAGGCAGTAAGTACTGAGGTGTTAGTGAGTAGCTGGGACTGGTGACCTGAAGGTTCCTAGACTAGATGAAGGTGAGTAGGTCCATCCATCCATCCATCCGTCCATCCATCCATCTGTCCATCCATCCATCCATCCGTCCGTCCATCCGTCCGTCCATCTGTCCATCCGTCCATCCGTCCATCCATCCATCCATCCATCCATCCATCCACCCATCCATCCACTATGGTGGTTTGAATGAAAAATGTCCCCCATAGGTTCAAAAATTTGAACACTTGGTCCCCAGCTGGTGGCACTATTTAGGGAGGTTTAGGAGGTGTGGCCTTGCTCAATGAAGCACGTCCCCAGAAGTGGCCTTTGAGAGTAGCTTTATTATGTCCAGTTCTTTCTTTCAGCTTCCTGCTCCTGTTGCCATGCCTACGACTTGCTGCCATGCCTCCCTGCCATGGTGGCCTCTTATTTCTCTTACACCTTAAGCCAAAATAAACACAAGTCAGATTTGGTGATGTTGCTGTATCACAGCAACAGGAAAGGAACTAATATGCCATCTGTTCACCCACCCATCCAGTCTTTCTGCTGGTGTGCTGTAATACCTCTTCTCATCTCTGCCTCCAGTTATAACCTGAAACCAGCCATCGGGGGGCGGGGGGAATGTGAATACCATGAAAATGGTATTGGTGACAACCATTGCAAATCAAGACTTGGTTGTGAAGACCTGGATATTAAACAGTTACCAAACCCATCACCAAGCTAGTCAATCTACTTCTTCTGCCTATCTATCTATCTATCTATCCAGCTATCTATCTATCTATCTATCTATCTATCTATCTATCTATCTATCTATCATCCATTTTCCCATTCATTCATCTATCCATCTACTTACTTCTCTACCTACACATTTATGTATCTCTATATATACTTCTCTCTATATATGCCCGTACGGATGGATGTATCTATCTATACATCCAATCAACACATATGAGGCACCCTGGATGTGCAAGCATTCTGATGTTCTTCTGTCCTTCACATTTCACTTTGGGGCCTGAATATCTGCCAGACTCTAGCTGTGAGAGAACATGAGAATGGCGTTTATCGATTCCTTTATGACGTCCCAGGAGGTGTTTCTGTCCCATGTGAGGCGATAAACTATTTGAGTCCTGGCACACAGAGTAGCCCTGCCTGCACAGGAGAGCCCTGGCCACTTTTCCTGACCTTCACATTAGATAAACTTTGCTCCAGGACAACTGGTAACCAGAAGCAGTGTGAAAAGATAGGGGTAGGTTGGGGTCACCTCATCGTGGTCTAGGGAGAGGGGATGTCAGGCTGGGTTCCTCCTTTCCTCTCTGCCTTTGGCTCGTCTTCACTCTTGGCTCCTGCTCTACTGCACCCCTCCACGTTGATTGTGTTGACCTGCCTCTTTCCTCATGTCTCATCCACCTGCTCTACTCCACGAGGTAATAAGAATACCACGTGACTGAGAAAAATTGCAAGCTATTTTTAGAGGGAAAAAAAAATATCACATTGTCAGCTGAGGTTTTGGTGATTTGAGGGGTGTGGTTTGTTTGGAGTTCCCCACGATTTTTTATTCTTTCTGTTGATCTGGTTGCAAATTTTCTAAAACCAGAGTTTCTTTTAGATAGGCAGAACCCGCACACAGTCTTGTCACACTCAGACATTAAATAGGATTTCCTAAGTGAGGAAAGTCCCTTCACAAATCATCGCTGTACTGGGATGGTTATCACATGTCCAACCTAGACTGCATACTTAACTTCCAGAGACAGATGGTACAATTTAACAGTTAGTTTTTCCAGCTGGGTGTCTTTCAGTCTTGGTTCTAGAAAATTCTAGGCACCCCTAACCAAAGGAAAAGAGATAAAGAGACCCAGGAGAGATTACAACTGTCCTGTGGGGGAGCATTTTCCTTTGGTTACTAAAAACCCAGGGTCCTTTATTTCTCCTACTGAACTTCATTAGCATCAAGCTCAGCCCAAGAAAGCAAACTACAATGGATGAGGTGTTTCTTCAGTACAAGAACTGAGTTCTCTGAATGTGCCAAGTGCTGTGTTTACACAGGTGAATGAGACCTTTGTTTGTCCTCCAGGAATTCACAATCTATTTAAGGAAAACAAAATGTAAAAGGAAAGAACATTGGCAATGCTGAGGACCTACTTTATTCATTCACCTAAGAATTTTCTGAGTCTCTATTGGGTGCCTGAGGTAGTTTGAACGTAATACCCCACCCCCCAATCTCATAGGGAGTGGCACTATTAGGAGGTGTGGCTTTGTTGGAGTGGATGTGGCCTTGTTAGAGGAAGTGTGTCACTGTGGGGGTGGGCTTTGAGGTTTCCTATGCTCAAGATACCATCTAGTGTCTGAGTCCACTTCCTGTTGCCTGAAAGATGTAGAACTCTCAGTTACTTCTCCAGCACTGTGTCTGCTGGCACACCACCATGCTCCTCACCATGGTGATAATAAACTGAACCTCTGAAACTATAAGCAAGCCACCCCAATTAAAGGTTTTCATTTATAAGACTTGCCATGGTCATGGTGTCTCTTCACAGCAATAAAAACCCTAATGAAGACAGTGCCCAATACTGTTTTAAGTGCTGGGGATTCAGGGACAGAAAAGATAGATGTGGCTTCTCCGCTGTATGTCCCATTCCAGTGGAGCAAACACTTTATAAGACAACTGTGCAGGGCTGGAGAGATGGCTCAGAGGTGAAGAGCACTTCCTGCTATTCCTGAGAACCTGAATTCAGTTCCCAAATGTGTTAGTCAGTGTTCTGTTGCTGTGAAGAGGCACCATGACCACTGCAAACTCTTATAGAAGAAAGCATTTAATTGGGGCTGGCTTACAGTTTCAGAGGTTACATTCATTGTCATCATGGTAGGTAACATGGAGACAGGCAGGCAGACATGATGCTGAAGAAAGTAGCTGAGAGTTCTGCAACTGGGTCTGCAGGCAGCAGAAAGAGAGAGACTCTGGGCTTGGAATGGGCTTTTGAAACCTCAAAGCCCACCCCCAGTGATACACTTCCTCCAACAAGGCCACACCTCCTAATCCTTCAAATAATGCCATTCCCTGGTGACCAAGTATTCTAATCTATGAGTCTGTGGAGGGCACCCTTATTTAAATCATCACACCAACACAGCCCACAACTGCAAGTAAATCCAGCTCCAGGAGATCCAATGCCTCTGTCTGCCAAGGATACCTGCATACATGTGTGCATCCACACACACATACCTGCACACATACACAATTAAAAATAAAAATAGATATTGAATAATCAACCCCCACATCGTGCTGACAGTATGACGTTTCTCAACAAGTTAAACATGGAACCACATTAAGCTCTAGCCATTCCATTTCCAGGAATATAACCAAAAGATCAAAAAGCAGGGATTCAAAGAGTAATCTGTGCACTTACGTTCATAGCAGCAACATTAGGCAGGATAGCCCAAAGGCAGAAGCCACAGTCTAGTAATGCATGAACTGGCAAATAAAATGTGATATGTTCATGCACTGGAATATTGTGGCATTGACTTAAAGAAATGTAGTACTGTGACGAAGGCCAGGACCTCACACGTGCTAGGCAAGTGCTCTCCACAGAGCCGTAGCCACCCCCTTTTCAGTAAGTTTTATTTTTATGTAAAGTCACACAAAGTTGCCCAGCATGGCAATTGAATTTGCCATCCTCTAACCTTAGCCCCCTGGGTAGCTGGTGTTGTGGGTGTGTGTTACCATGTCCATCACTTACATGCTCTTTACCAAGTTTTCCCAAAACTATATGACAAGACACTGACTTTGTCACAATCCCTCCATCTTTTTCAGATTTCCCATTTATTCATACATCTGTGTATATGTGTGTCCATACACATGTATTATGCTCTACACCATTTATCACTGTGTAAATCTGTGTACATTTTCACAGTCGGGATGCCTACAGTTCCAGCACTGTGAAGATCCTTATGTTGCCCATTCACAAGCACCCCACTTTATGTGCTGATTCCCCATCCCATCCCTGTCCTACAGCAAAACTTTGTCCTTGCAAAATGTTCCATAAATGGATGCATACAGTTTATCCTTCTTAGCTACACCTTTACACTCACTAGATCTAACAGAGCCCGGCTCTGTCATCTGGCTTTTCTAGTATCTTTGTAGTCTCACTCTTTTCTCCTCGCCTTTTGTCCCTATCTAGGGAAGCTGAGAAGGAAGCCAGAGTTCTCCTTCCTCATCCACATGAGGCCCTGCCGCAGCCCCTCACCACAATAAAAAACCCCACGCCATTTCCTCTCTCTGACTCTCAAGCCATTTGGGGGTTTTCTTGGGAAGCCTGCCCAGCTGTCTGCTGGGAATGTCATTGTGCAAGCAATTAACCTCTTGTTCCCTCCTGACAGAATGTGGCATCATCAAGCCTGGGCACTTGAGCTACCCTTCATGTGGGAGACCACCCTGCTGCTGTAGGATGGCTGCAAGCAGCCCGGCTCCCTAACTTGTCATCCAAGTGATTACACATGTCAGTTGCTGAGTGGATTCCATGGTATGTTTAACCATTTGCCTGCTGAAGGACATGTTCGTCTTTTAGAAGTTTTTAGCTTTTGTGTCAAAGTAGCTGTGAACTTCAAGCCCAGGTCTTTATAAGAACATAGGTTTTCATTTCTCTAGGGTAAATGCGTAAGAACACAATTTATGTATCACACAGTGACCATGTTTGCACCCCATCTTGTGCCTTTTTTTTTTTTTTTAAATGCATTTGTTGGTTTATTTATTGTGTGGGGGATCAGAGGACAGGACAACTTGCCAGAGTCATCTCTCCCCGTCCATCATGTGGGTCCCAAGGATTGAACTCAGGTTGTCAAGCTTGGCAATAAGTGTCCTTTACCTGTTAGAGCCATCTTGCTGGCCTGGTGTGTCTATTTAAATGCATATGTTTTAAGAAATTGCTGCATTATTTCCAGGGCAGCACTATTGATGTCCCTTTCAGTGATAGGTGAGGGTTCCCTGCATCCTCACCAGCATCTGGGTTTTGTTGCTGTTTTTATTCTAGCATGTCTAAATGTGTGTATAATGTTTTGGTTTAAGTCATATTCCTGTAATGAGTAATGGAATCGAACACTCTTCATGTGTTTATTTGTGCTGTGTGTATCTTCTTCGGTAAACTATCTCTTCACAATTTTGAGCTTTGTTTTCTTCCTTCCTTCCTTTCTTCTTTCCTTCCTTCCTTCCTTCCTTCCTTCCTTCCTTCCTTCCTTCCTTCCTTCCTTCCTTTCTTTCTTAGCGCCGGACATTGAACCTAATCTTGTCAATAAATAAACTTGCCAAGAGTGTTCATCTAGAGTGAGGCTAATACTCTGTGGTTTACTAAAACATGGGTTACCTTACTACGGCTGAACCCTTGCTCTGGAAAACAGTCAGCAAAAGCTTGAGCAAGTGATTTGATGGGACCCGAGGGCCAGTGATGGTTTGTGCTGTTGGATGCTCTACAGAGCAGATGGAATATGATTTACAAGTATTGCTTATGTTTTGGCCAAGAACAGAGGTTCATATGCTTTCTTTCTTGGCCATGTTTTCAAGCATGCATAGAGAAATTATTTGCTTAATAGTGTTACTCTGGTATAGTATCCGAGTATATTAATTAGAAATGCTTACTAGTTAGCGCTTTGTCTACCAATAGAAGAATATGACCTTTGAGGTGTGTTAGCATTCTAAGTTGTAGTCCAGAGTGGACAATGGGAAAATTCTAATTGAGGAGGACTAGTCTCTTGCTACACTGACTCAGCACTTTAGCAGCTACCTTATCAGACACCCAGACTTCTACACTGTCTGGTCCTTTCTTTTGAAAATGATGGAACCATGTTTTGGTTGAATTAACAGCTATTGGGGCTGATTTCCAGGCCACCCTCTGCTCTAATCCAGAGTGAAATAGATGAATGAACCATCCCACATAAATCTGGCTCCTCCAGCTTCAGCCTTCGGTTTACCTTCTCCCACTTGATATTGGCCCCATAACCTTTTCTTGCTTTCTGAGTGTTGAGAGGTCTATCAGTCCCTGTCTGCTTCCATCCCCTGATTACACGTGCTTCCCCAAGAGAGACATGTTATAAGTAAACACATCCCGCTAGGTTTATAATGTCTTCCTGCTGCCATTTGAGCATCTTCTAGGTAGTCCTAAGCCTGATGATGCCGTGGCCTCCCCACTGGAAAGCTCTACTCCTTTGTTCCGTTCTAGACTTAGAGAGAAGCGCTACCGTTCCCTGAACTATGGCTTGGATCCTTCAGTCCAAAGTTGCCCTTGAAGTCCCCTGCAGGTTTCAGTGTATCCAGGTGCTCAGTATCATTTTCCAGGCACTCTTGGTGACTTTCCATTGTTCCATGGGCCTACTATTTAGTGTCTCACCTATGACATAAAGAATCAGCTTAATTATCAGAGATATTCATCACTGGGAGCCACTGGAAACCAAGGTTCTGCTTGAACTTATCCTGTTCATTGTTATTTGTTATTGACATTCCATATGGACCTTGAGATTGTGGCTTTGGAAGAGGAGCAGTCGAGGATATTTCTGAGATTTTGATCTTAGAAACTGATGTTTTGTTTTAATTTTTTGTACTTTTGTTATGTACTTTTATGGGGGTGTATTTTATGTACTTCTAATAGGGTATATCACTTGTACAAAGTGATGAGCTTGTTATGACATTTTTTTAATGCATCCATATGACCCATTTTGATCATACTCTCCCCTCCCCCTCCCCAATTACTCTCTCATCCAGCTGCAGCCTCTTCTCTGGTTCCTTTCCATTTCTCAAATAGTCCCCCTTCTATTTCATGTCTTCCTTTCGTTCCTTTCCTTCTGTCTTTCTTAACTCTAGATTACATGTATTAAAGAAAACATGGAATATTAGCTTTTAGGAGTCTCACTTATTCTGCTTAATAATGATCTCTGGTTCCCTCCACCTTGTTGAAAATGATGTGATTTTGTTCTTATTTATGGATGAATAAAACTCCCATCATGTATGCACACCACATTGTCTTTATGCACTCATCTATTGGTAGGTGGACTGATTCCACACCTTGGCTAATGTGACTAATGTAATAAAGACAGAGGTGTAGGGATCTCTGTGGTGTGCTGACCCAGATTCCTTAGGGAATATAGTGATGTATCCATATCGTGATTGCGATGGTTAGTGCTCACTGTCAACTTGACACATCTAGAGTCTCTTGGGAGGGAGACTGTCCTTTGAGTGTGCCTATTGGGGGTTACCTTGATTATCTTAGCTGCTGTGGGAAGACATGCCCACTGTGGGTGGCACCAGTCCCTGGGCAGAGAAAATTGGCATATATAAGAGTGAAGAGATTGAGTTGAGCGCTTGTATGCATACATTAAGTCACTCCTCACTGCTTTTGACCATGGCTGTAATGTAATGGGTAGCTCTAAGTTCCTGCCGTATTGACTTCCCTGCAATGATGGGCTGCAACCCGGAATCGAGAACTGAATAAACCCGTTCTCCCTTAAGTTGCTTCTGTCAGGGGATTCTAAAACAGCAACAGAAATGAAACTAAGACAGAAATAGTTCCATTGTGAGCTTTCTGAGGAACTTTGATGCTGATTTCATAATGGTTAGACTGATGTACATACCCATTAACGTTTTTTCTATCTTTAAAAATACTGTATTAATTCTTTGAGAATTCCACACATGCATACAATGCATTTTGATTATATTCCCCTCCTAAGTCTATCCCTTCAGTTTCATGCCCTCTTACAAAAATAACAAACTGAATCCAATTTGTGTTGCCCATCCATGCATGGGCATGAGACCACCCGCTGGAGCATTGTTAACAGTGTGCCAGGGACCAAACCCTAGAAGTCAACTGAATGTCCTTCCCCAGCAGCAATCAACTATCGCTAGCTCCTTAGCTAGGGGATGGGAGCTCACAAGCCCCACGTCCGTGTTGGAATAGTGACTGGCTTGATCTTGTGAAGGTCTTGCGCAGGCAACCGCAGCTGTGAATTCATGAGTGCAGCCATTCTGTCCTGTCTAGAAGACATTTCACCCCAGTCCTCCCTGATATGTGGCTCTTAGAATCTTTCTGCCACCTTCCCTTGACATTCCTTGAGCACTGGGGAGAGAGAGCATGATATGGTTGTCCCATTTGTGGCTGAGTATTCCACAGACATTTATTCTCCGTCCTTTACCAGTTGTGAGTTTCTGCATTAACAGCCATCCACAGTCAACCAGCAATGTATAAGTGCCCACACCCCTCCTCACCAATGTTTGTTGCTGGCTTTATGAGAGCAGCCACTCTGGCTGGAGGGACATGAAACTCAATAGTTTTGATTTGTCTTTCTCTGATGACCCAGGATCTTGAATCTTTGTGTGTTTTTTGTTTGTTATTGTTTTATATTTTTTGAGATTGGGAAGGCTCTTGCTATGGAGACCAGGCTGGACTTGAACTCAGGATCCTCCTGTCTTAGGCTCCCCGAGTGTAGAGATTATACACCATGTTTGACTTTTTTCATGTACTTTTTGACCATTTGTAGCTCTTTTGAGAACTATCCAATTCATTTGGTCATTTATTGATTGGATTATTTGTTCTTTTCGTGTCTGACCTTCAGAGCTCTTTGTGTATACTAGGTCAATGCCTTGCTGATTGAATAACTGGCAAAGATTTTTTCCCTTTCTGTAGGTCATATCTAAATATGCAAGGGAGCTGTGGATTTTCAAATAAGGACATGTATTGGCAAATGTTTACATTGGGCACAAATACCAGAAAAATAAAAAGTCCAATTAATTTCAAAGCTGCAGGAAACACGCAATTGATTTCTGCAACCACAGGTCCCTCCTCCTCATTCTTCAGTGTAATGGAAGCCTCAGAAAAGGTGGTCTGGTACAGTTGTTTTCCCAGGGCAAACACTGACTGAGGAGATGGTAATAAGAAGTAGCCTAAGGTTATGCTTTATAGGCACTGACACTACCAGCATCTCTCAGTGAATTCTCACCATCACTCAGGCACTGAATTCCTTAATGTGGGGCACTGAATTCAGTGTGATTATCAGATGTCTTTTCTCTTCCATAGCTCCTTGTACCTCCACCTTAAAGTAACCAGTTGTGGTTGTTTGAATGGGAGCATCAGCTAATCTGTGCTGGGCATTGTCTTACACACTATTTTAATCTTTACAATACACACCCCACACAAGGGTGAAATAGAAATAGCTCTCTCTCTCTCTCTCTCTCTCTCTCTCTCTCTCTCTCTCTCTCTCTCCCCTCTCCCTCCACATTTTTCAAATAACTATTTGGGTTTATTAGCAAAGACCTTTATCATAAGTGATTTTTAGTCTGGTCTGTTAGAGCATCGGGTAGAACTTTTTTGAAAACAATTGCTTCTTATAGTTTTTATTCAATGCTTCCTTATCACATGTCCCCGGTCTCCCCAGACTTCTATGCTGCTGTCTATACTGTTTTCCTTGGTTGATTGCTTAGGAAACATCCCTTTCCCCCACTTTAAAACTCAGCTGGAGTCATCTCTATGAGGTATTCTGTCCTTGTCCTCTTGTTTCTTAGTCTGATAGGCTTAGCCCCTCCCTCCCCACACAGTAGTATCCCCTATGCATACTTCTATTAGAGGTGATATATATCACAATTTGTGCTTTGGTCTGAAGAAGTCTTAACAGAGCTGTTATTTGTTTTTTAAGCAGTTCTGAATATACAATGCCCTTCTGAATATACCCCTCATTCAGGCTGCGACCAGATGTTTCCAGAGTCTTGTGAAGAATGCACAGCTGGGGTTGTGTAGCAGGAATCTTAACAGGTCTTATTAATAAGAACAAACCTGGGCTAGGTATTGGGGTGAATGCTGGAAGATCAGAGAAGCAGAGCAAGCCACAGCTACCTCACCTCGCCAGTTCCTCAGCTGATCCTGTTTCCTCAGACTAGAAGCGTCTGTGTCCTCATCCAGAATGGATCTCAGCTGAACTGCTGTTCAAAACCTGAAAGCTTAACCAACCTAGTTCCTGGTTTTCACGCCTTAAATACCTTTCTGCTTTCTGCCATCACTCCCTGGGATTAAAGGCTCACTTCTTGGGATTAAAGGCGTGAGTCACCATGCTTGGCTGTATCCTTGAACACACAGAGATCCAGGTAGATCTCTGTCTCCGGAATGCTAGGATTAAAGGCGTGTGCTACCACTGCCTAACCTCTATGTTTAATATTGTGGCTGTTCTGTCTCTGACCCAAGGTAAGTTTATTAGGGTGCACAATATTTTGGGGAACACAATATCACCACAGGATTGGGAGATGGCTCCGTGGACAAAATACACGCTGTGCAACCAGGAGGACCTGAGCTCAGTTCCCCCGAACCCGGGTAAGAACCAGGCATAGTCATGTGCATCTGAAATGCTAGCTATGGGACAGCGGAGACAGATGGAGCCGAGTGGCCTTCTGGCTAGCCGGTCTAGCTGAACAGTGAGCTCCAGGGTCAGTGAAAGCCTGTATCTCAGAAAAATAATGTGGAGAGCTACAGAAGAAGACAAGCATTGCCAGTCTCCGGACGTCTATGTGTGCGTGTGTATGCACGTATGCATACACACACACACACACACACACACACACACACACACACACACACACACGTGCACACACGTGCACACACAGAATGCACATCTGGAGGCAAAACACATCTAATATAACTCTATGTTTTCTAATTAACACAGTTATTGTCAGAATTGGTTTTGTTATTGCTGAAATCAGAGGAATGTTGATTAGCACAAAGAAAGTCAGAGATGAGATCTGATGAGTTAAAACAAAACAAAACAAAACAAAAATGAGCTAAGTGGACTAGTTAAGATCATTTCCAGCTGTGGTTCTTAACCTTCCTAATGCTGCTACTCTTTAATACAGTTCCTCATGTTGTGGTGACCCCACCCACCATAAAATTATTTTCATTACTACTTCATAACTGTAATTTTGCTAGTGTTATGAATCATAATATAAATATCTGATATGCAGGATATCTGATGTGAGATCCTGGTAAAACGGTTCTTTGATCCCCCAACTCAACCCACAGGTTGAGAATTGCTGGTTTAGAGGCTCTTAACTCTTGTATGAAGAGGACATCCACCTTGAATTATAACCTACACCCTTTGAATGGCCTCTGCCCTCTGGGGTCCAGCCATGAATGCTGCAGGATTCTGGTTGCTTCACATGATTGCCGCCCAAGCCACAGACTCTTGTGTCCTGGGTACTGTCTGAGAGACACCTGCATGCACACTTGGATAGAATAGTTGACTTATTTTTTATGGTTTACTAATACATATTTAGTCAGTAAGTCTTGTCTGGGTGTCCCGCTTGTTTTGTTAGAACCCTCAATACATCTTCACAGAAGAGATGCTTATAGTCCTGGCTTAATATTTCCTCCATGGCTATCATCTGCATATGTTGTCCCTGCCACATATCAATTTCAGACCCACTAGAGTAGGTGGAACTAAATTTTGTCTTGTGGAATCGCTGTGAGTGGAAGTCATCTACAAAACAGAATCTAACTGCTGAAAGGCCAGCCTTTCAGAGGATAGGACATAGCACCCCTGAATCAGAAAACGCAATCCATGGCTGTCACATCTCCCATGGTGCTGTCACTCCCAGTGCCTATGCCAACAGCAGTACCCGCCACAGAACATAACCATAAATACACATCATTAACGTCCACGAAGACCTCATTTCCTGAACCATGCAAAGCTGAAGCTGGCCACCTGCTTTGAATGGCCTGATATGCTCATTTCAAATGCAAACGCCTCATGGCATTCAGGCCTCTTACACTGGCACCTGTTCTTATGGGGCCCGGGAGTCTATGTTCGAGTCTTCCAAGTGGTTTTTAGCTAGTTAATAGCAAACTAATGGTGTGAGGGTGCAGATAAAAAAGCTGCAATTACGTAACTATTCGTGCTGATTATGAAAACTCATTTCAACTGCAGAAACATGAAAACACAGCAGGAATGTGCACCATACAGTCAGGGCAAAACACTATCACATCTCCCTAGAAAACACACTCGTAGTTTAGCCAGGCCCTGGCTGCCCCGAGGGAAATGTAGGGATCTCATTCTGTTCTGAGATGAGCCAATCTAAGCTACCTGGTAGAAGTCTTTCCAGGGCCCTTTAAATGACATCGTGCTGGGTTTATCTCTTGGTCTCAGACTTAACCCCTTTAGCCCAAGTTCATTAGAGACTAACATGCTCTCTACATAGTAAGAGCAAAATACTGAGGCCCGGAATGAGAGTAAAGCACCCCATCAAAGCACCTTCTAAGAAATGCAATGGCTAGGACAAACAGCAGTGTTTAACTTCTGCTTTCCATCAGAGGACTCACAGAATCACCGGCCTCTTTCCCACCCACTCCAGTTCTCAGCATTCCCACAGATGAATCCTGACCCAGACAATTGCTTTCCCTTGAAGTTCATAAAGGCCAGAAGAACAAAGCCACGTGGAGGCCCTAGTGCAGATAAATTTGTCACTAGTGGCTCTTATATCTCCTGATCATCTCCTGAGGGAAATAGCAAGAAAAAACAGGCATTTTGTTATTGTTCTAGAAAATGTTTTTTTAAAAAACAGGGTAGGTGTAGTGAACTTCTTCATGGGGAAAATTGTTCATGATTCCAGTTCTATTATTCTTCTGGCCAGTCAGTGACCGCCTGAGGACGGGACACCGTGCACATGAAGATGCTAAGGTGGCAGGGGTAGGGTGGGGGGTGGGGGTGTGGCTTTAAACTCAGAGATCCAGAGGGATTTCTGCGTCTGGAATGCTAGGATTAAAGGTGTGTGTGCCACCATTTTCTGCCCTCTGTATCTAGTGGCTGTTCTGTTCTCTGACCCCAGATAAGTTTATTAGGGTGCACAATATTTTGGGGAACACAATACCACCACAGGTTGAGGTCATCATAACAGAAATGGGAAGCTCAGGTGTTTACATTTTCCCTGCTTCTCCGGGAGATTAATTCATCCCACCACACAGAAACTCTTGGGAATGGAATACATCGGAGGAAACACCCTCCCTTATAATTTAGAATGTGTGTTAAAGATACTAAGTAAAAAGACATGCATGTTAGTGCCTATCAAAGGACATAACAATTTATACTATCCCCCCTATAAGCAAGTCATAATGAGTTTGAATTCAATGTCTAAAGAGTGAAGCATCTCTCAAGTTGAAACACACTGGCCCACTGCCAATCAGTGCAGGTGCTAACCTTGAGCAGCGAAAATGCTCAAGCCTAGACAAGTTTCAGTAAATTGGGTGATAACGCCAAATGGCCTCAGACCTTCCAAGATAACCATGAGGAGAAAGCAGAGGTGAAAAGCCACATCCAAGGAGATGTAAATGTCTGTATTGCTGTTGTTTATGTAGGTGATTCCTAATGTTAGCCATTAAAATTAAACTGACTCTCATTTGGCAAGTACTTTATGTGTTAGGGTGCAATACACTTTGCATAACCCACTTGTGATTTCTGTTTTTCCAGATAGAGAACAGAAGAAAACTTTGTTCTTCATTTTGTCCCCTTCTGTTTCATAGAGGGGTGTACTTCCGGTCAGGGAGGAAGAGGTTGCATTCAATGGCCAGGGTGTATTTAGTGAGTGACTTTTGGCTGATGTGTAGGTGGAAGAAACTCTGGAATTGTAGTTCTGGGCTAATATTAGCATAGCTGACCTTACACTTAGTCTAGAGCTTTCTGGAGAGGAAGAGTGACCAGACCCGAAAGAGTCTCATGCAGAGGAAGCTGCCCAGAGAGAGAATGGAGACTTCCACTTCGGCCAGCAGCCCCAGCTGACTTTATGGGAAATGAATTGGGGGCATAAATACGCAAGTACCAGTTTCTTTTTCCCTTTGGCCAAATCCATCCAGAAGGGAGAGGGAGGAGAGAAGCCCACCGTTGTAGCTCATCCCCCGAGGCAGAGAGCAACACAGAGAGACAGTCTGGAGAACAAACAGCGTCTGGCAGGAGAACAGCCATGTTTCCCTGCTTCCAGTTCTGCCAAGATGTATGCTGGGAGGACCAGCTGCACAATTCTGTCACCACAGAGCAGCCTGCTGCCATGCCTTCCCTTGTACAAGGGACTGTACCCCCTCGCTCACAATTGAAAGACTACCTTGAATATCAGAAGACACATTGGAATTTTTAACAGTGATGGGGCTGTTCAAGAGTATGGACTTTTGAAGTTGGATTGACTGTATTTGCATCATAAGACAGCCATGAGACTGTGGGGGTCAGGGATGGGATGTTATGGTTTGAATGTGGAATGTCCCTTTAAGGTTCATGGGCTTAAACACTCTGGTCCCCAACCAGTGGCTCTGTTGTGGAAAGTTGCAGAACCTTTAGAAGGTGAAGCCTCACCACAGGAAGTGGGTCCCTGGGGGCAAGCCTTGAGATTTTATAACCAGTTCCACTTCCTGTCCATTTTATGCTTCCTGTTCTGTAATAATGTGAGATGGAGTGTCCCAGCTGCACACTTCTGTTACCATGGAGATGCCTGCAGCCATGCATTTCCCCTCAATAGGCTATATCCCCTCAATCTGTAAGTCAAAACTAAACCCTTTGACTTCTTTAAAAAGGACCAAAACCTATGCTGAGGTAGAAGATGGGACAGGTGAGAAAAGAGGAGCTAGGTTGGGCACAACGGTGACCCTGTGGCCATGGCACTCAAGAGGCTGCAAGACAGTAGTACAGGGCTGCAAAGTGAGCTCCAGGCCAGTCAGGGCTACACAGTGAAACTCTGTCTTTAAAAACTAGAAATCGGTTAATGTACTATCAGATGGGGCTCCCATAACAAAATACCACAACCTGTGTAGCTTTAGAAATATACACTGTATTTCTCACAGTTCTGGGAATTAGAAGTGCAAGACCGAAGAGTGGTGGTCTGAAAGAAAATGGCCCCCAAAGGGAGTGGGGCTATTAGGAGGTGTGGCCTTGTTGGAGTAGGTGTGGCCTTGTTGGAGGAAGTGTATCACTATGGAAGCAGGCTTAGAGGTCTCATACATGCTCAAGATACCACCCAATGTCTCAGTCTGCTTCCTGTTGCCTTCTGATCAAGATGTAGCCAGCACCACATCTGCCTACATGCTACCATGCTCCCCGCCATGACGATAATGGACTAAACCTTTGAACTGTAAGCCACCCCAATTAAATGTTTTCCTTTATAAGAGTTGCTATGGTGATGGTGTCTCTTCACAGCAACAGAAACCTTAAGACATCAAGTATCAGCAGGTTTGGTTTGCCTTTCTTACTGTGTCCCCAGGTGGCTACTCCTCTATAAACATGCACCCCTGATATCCAGTCATACAGAATTGGAACCTCACTCACTCTTTGTTACCTCATTGAACTATAATTACCTTTTCCAAGGTCCTCGCTCCCAAGACAGTCACATTGGAATTTGGAAAGAAGCTATACAATTCAGTCCATAGTAACAGTTGGCTGGAGAGTTTACACCACTAATGAGCCCTTTAAATAATTGCAGTATGTAGGTAATTGGAGTAGACCACAGAACTCCCCAAAGCACCCCCTTTTTAATTTGATCACTACAACAATATTTCACCCAACCTCCTTTTCTTGATATTGGACGTTTATTTCTGTCCATCTGTCTCTAGAGACCCCAAGACCAACACTCTGACCTTGGCCATTGATTTGCAGACACCACACCCAGAGAACTTGACTCTAACCTGGACCTTCATTCAATCCGGTGAATAACTTTGTCTTCCTTCCAGCATCAGAAAGCCACAGTCTCTTTTTCTGAATCTGGGGAGTTGGGTTCCTACCACTGTGTCCTCCAGCCCAGACTAGTTCTAAGTAGAGATAGAAGGCATTTGTTTGTGGGAATTGTGATCTAGTGACATAGTCGTGGGAAAAGCGTTTTAAATGTTATTCTTAGTTGAGACTTGAGCCTAGTTTTTTTTTGTTTCGTTTTGTTTTTTAAATAGCAGTTAGCTCCCAGCTGTCCTATATGGATCTACCCCTGGATAGTTCTGTGGTGTCAGGGAAAGGGACACAGCACCCTGTGTTAGGGATCAGCAAGCCATCATTCTGTGACTTAACAAGGTCATTTAGGAAGAAATCAAGGACAGCGTCACTGTTCACAAAGAAAAGGAAAACCATGACTCAATGTGGCATTCACAGGCTGTTCAGGTATCAGAGAAGGGTTAACTGAGCCCTCTGGCTGCTCATTAAGCCATCCTCATTCCTGATGAGATGGGTGGGCTGAAGCCAGGATGCCCAGGAGACAAGAACTGCTTAGTGTGGCCTCGAATAAAATGCCTTGAATACGTTGCCTCGGAGGCTGTAGACAGCTACTGTGCTAAATTATTCATCCTGACTTTTACTGGGTACCTTCCTCCCATTTCAATTACTTGGGATTTTTATAGAAAATTGGCTGTGGGAATTTGACCCCCTCCAACTGCCTGGTAATAATCTGGCCTGAAGAGCAAACACAGCATGGGTTAGTTCTGGGGCAAGCAGAGCGTTCTCAGAAGGAGTTGAGAGGAGCTGCTCTGGGCTGCACAGACAGCTAGAAATCTGTCTCCAAAAAAAGGATGCTATCTATTTGCGAGAATCTGTGCTATTTATGCTGTAGTGGGAAATGTTAGAAATATCACTCATACCAAGATTGGAAGCCAGTTTGTTTAAAATAGCAAACCAGCCTCGTTATAAATGCTTTGACCACTAACTGGTGGGCCTACGAAGGCACCGTTGAACATCTGTATCAAAATATAAGTAAGTATTTTTCGAAGGAGGCTTTTGCAGCCTAGCATTTCACTTGTGATTCTCTTGTTAGAGGCACCTGAGTGCTAGGACGACAGTTGAAGAAGTCTCGTTGTGTACATACATGATGGTTAGCAGACCTGTAGATACGTTATAGTCTCTGTTCCAGGTACCCATGTCCTATTTGTCTGCATCATTTCACAGAATAGTGACAATCAGCCAGCAAGTGAACAGCTATTTGAACCCAAGTTTGCCAATGACAAAACAGGTTCTGAGGGAATAAATGACTCTGGGAATTCACACAACTTGTAAATCGTGATCTCAATCTCATAGTCTGAGTCTTCATCGTGGCTGTATTAACTTATTTAGTTTTTAAAATATTTAACATCGTGTGCGTGTTCATGTGCGTGTGTGTGTGTGTGTGTGTGTGTGTGTGTGTGTGTGTGTGTTTGTGTGTGTGTGTGTCTTTCAGGAATTGGTTCACTCCTTCCACCTTGTGGGTCCTGGGTATTGAACTTAGGTTATCAGGCTTGGCAGCGAGAATCTTTACCAGCTGATCACTTATCTGGTGCTTGCAGACTATATTTTAAAGTTAAGCTATGCTTGAAGGAGATAGGAGTAAATAGATAAGTAAACGCTAATCCTCTAGTTCACACTATAATGGGATTCTTGAATATCGCTCTAAAGGTCCTTGTGTTAAAGGCTTAGTCCCTAGTCTGTGGCACTGTTGGGAGGTGGTGGATCCTTTAGAAGGACATGCCCTTGAAGGAGACATTGGGAGTCCAGCCATTTCTCTCTCTTTTGGCTTCTTAGGATTCCAGGAGGTGAGCATCTAGCTTGCTTGTCACGAAGCACCGCCTCACCACAGGCCCACAGCAAGAGGGGCAGTTGATTGTGTGAACCAAAATAAACGTCTGGAACTATGGGTCAAAATAAACCTTTTCTGTTTTTAAGTTGAGTGTTTCAGGTATTTTGTTGCAGTAACGCAACATTGACTAACAGTTTGTTGGCATCCCGTAGGCAATGCAAATGATTTCCTTTGTTAATGTCAATAGTATGGATTGCTGTTGGTTCTTCCGCCCCCAAGCCCACTATATCATGTTTTCCATTGTGGTCTCAGTCTTACTTCATTCCTAGCTAGAGGATCATTTCCTCATAGGAGACCTAGGTGTATCGAAACGTGAGGCCCAGGTTACATACTCATCGTTTTCAGGTGTGTCTAGCGGCCAGCGGGGCAATAAGATTCACCCTGGAGGCATGAAGAGTCCTTTGCTCAAAGTTAGATGTAGGATAAAAGGCCCGAGTCTGAAGGAGATCAAGCAGAATCTGTGGATGTTTTTCTTTTTTCTAAACCCCTTAGAACATGTGCCATTCCCCGGAGAGATCAAGTATTGAAACTACTACCGGGGTCTCTGTGTGGCTTTCCGTAAGTACTGGATAGATGCAATGTCATCCCACGTTGCTGTACTTCAGTGAGGGCATGGCTGGGGCAAGAGGTCAGCATGGCTTTGAGAAAGGAAGACAGGGAAGGTCATGTGGCTTAGCCGGATCTGCAGTGAGGCAACAGTCAATCTCCAAGACGACAAGGAGGAACTTAGAAGGGACCACATAGACAACTATGACAAGAGAAAGTGGTGCTGTTTGGACACAGTACGTTATCTCTGTTCCCACATTCAGTTATACGTTCCGGAGTTCCTCAATGGTTTGTGTGTGTGTGTGTGTGTGTGTGTGTGTGTATGGGCAGGAAGATTATAAGGAACTTTAAAACTTCCTAAACATGTATGAGATGGGGAGTTTGAGCTCAGTAAATACTGTCCTGTTGCCATTAGTGAGCTTCATAGACCAGCCCAAATTAAGACAAAAAAAATCCCTCATTTTTAGCTTTTGAAGACTTGGAGGAGAATTATGCAAAGAAAGACAAGTAAGGTTCCCCCCAACATGAGCCTCAGGAGGGGCTTTCAGAGCCCTCCGATCTCATTAGATCCAACATTCTTCCTCCCCAATGCCTTTAACATTCAGAACACACACTAACTACTTAGCATAGGAACAAACAGAAAAATTCTTTTAGCTGAGTTATGAGTACGCAGATCTTTAGAAACGTGCCCACTTCGCTATGAAGAGTGTGACGAGACAGGATCACAGTTTTATAGATGGTCACAGATAGCCACCGAGACTCGGCCAGTAGACCGCTGAGGAAGCATTAACCCGAAAACACACATTAACTGAATCCACACGTGTCACCCAGCATCTCACTAAATCAAACCAGCCTGAAGCTAACGAACTCCAATGTGAGCTGGATTCTGTCTATCAAACGTGGCATATCTAACTATACGCTATAGCCATAGCATATAGTAGCTACATAGGCTAATGTACTCTCCGTGGTCCTCAGAAATACTCTACTTGGTGATCACATTTTTTTTGGTTTTCAAGTTATTCCCTACTTCTCTACTTCATGGCTCTTCATCATTCATTGGAAGAGACTCAGGCTCCAATGGGCTGTTGCTAGCAACCCGCAGTCTTAGGGTTTAATTGAACTCTTTCTAGCAATCAACTACTTCACAGAGGCTTGGTTTCCTAGTGTGTTTTACCACGAGCCAGTCATGATAAATAGATACAGCAGAAGTGAACAGAACAGAAACCCGGGCCTCCATTCTGTAGATCCTGGAGCAGCCGGAGTGGCGCAGTCACACGTTGTTCCCTGGTTTACTGCTTCAGGGGTATTTTGAAGAGCAATTGTCTTCATAACCTCAAGGCCAATGTTTCAGAACTGAACTGCAAGTGTATGATCCTGTGGCAAGAGATTCATAGAGATTTCAGCTACTCCATTTCCTGGTTCATTGATCAAAGAAGAGAAACTGTACTTGTCCACAGCGGGATTTCAAGATTTTTCTAGCAATAGAAACTATCAATCCAAAGCGGGTAGGCCTGAGGTCTACAGACACAGAATAGTTCCTCTTGATCTTGGTCTGAGAAGTTCCGCTGTCAGGAAGACAACAGAAGATAAAAGTACTGTCTGAACTGGATTCGTACCCTCATGCCCATATACGCCTTTTGAGAGGTGGGTGTCCCGGAGGAGGGCTGCAGTAGGTTCTACAGAAAGCAGGGACATGGTTGTAAGGGGCATTTAGCCCCAAAGGAGTGTAGCTTGGCCAATGGTCTGGGTTCTACATGAATACAGCCCTAAGGTTAAGCTCATAGGCTGGGAAGGAGTGTGGACTGTCCCCTCAAGTGCCCCCTCATTCATGAAATAATTGAAGCCACAGTGGCCACCAGCTGTGTGGCATGGGGTTTTCATTCCATGTGGCATTGTCCATGAGCAGGTTTCCATACACCTACAGTCTAGGGTCAGAAGAAGTCTAATTTTCATTTCAACAACTTCCCATTAAGTTCTGCTGCCTAACTATAAACAAACAACGAACAAATGAGCCAAGGGCAGCTACTTCTTAGGCATTGACTCATGCCCAGTGATGAATTTCATGGGCAACTGCAAAGGACATGCGCGCCTGTGTCTTCCACTCGACATTGTGTTGTCTCTATATTTTCCTGTGGAATTATGACATTGGAAAATGGGTGCACCCTCAAGTTTCTCCACGGGAAGGGAATTCATGAGTGGTTTGATAAGGGACTGTGTGTCAACTCGGCCTTTTCAATGTGTCTTACCTCATCTCTTCCTGTTTCCCGTCTAGACCTCACTCCCTTAGTTTCACTGTCACCATATGCTGTAGCCTGACCTATAACAGTGCCTGTATCTGGGTCTCCAATTCCCCGCTCCAAGCAGCTGCTCCAGGGAAAAAGCACAAGTCTGAATACATCCTTCCCCTGCAGGGACAGTGCCCATGTTGGTCCCTGCCCAGCCTTCCCGATCACTGAGCTACACTCCTTTAGTCTGGCACTGCTGATAACACAGCTTTCAGGAGAAGCCAGGCGTTCAACAGCTAATGGTTCTGTGGGGAGACCCAAGAGATCACTGGTGATGATCCGAGAGAGCTAGCTCAGAGGCTGTTTGGAAAGCACGAATTCATATTCCCCCCCAGTCTCTCTCTTCCATGCTACTCCTTTGCCCCTGTGCCTCAACCTCTTCTCCCCCTGCTCAGGGTCTATCTGTCTACTTAGCTGAATGAGGATATGGGTTTGACATCTCTTCCTGAGTTGGTCACTTGCTGCTGTATCCTGACTTGATTTCCTCAGCACGTCTGGGGTGCCGAGACTGGACGCTCCTTCAAGCTCAGAAAGTCTTCAGCCTACAGCGTCCACAGTCACTGGGGCTGAGTTACTGCTTATTCAATGGTGATGATTCGCCTAAGCTCCTTTTCATATTTCACTACTCATGAAAGCATTGTTGAAAACACTTACTTGAAAGTTATTTTGTTTGTTTGTTTTCCATGAGATTTACATATTGGCTCTTGGGAAATTCTGCTCACACTTTGTACCTCAGTGTCCTCATCTCTCACTCAGGACATCATCATATGTGTTTGTGGCTAAAGCATCCTACCCTCCTGTCCTGCAACAGCCTTTACAAGGCAGTAAGCAAGAGACTCTGTAGGCGTTTGTGCACTGAGATCAACATTGCCTGGAAAAACCCAAACCTTACATCTGCATTAACCACACTTTAAAAGTCCAATTAAAATTCTAGCTTTCACTTTTCCATGCTGTCGGATTTTGATGCTGTTTGTGTAGAAAAAAGCATTTAAAGCTGATCAAAACTGATGACAATTATGTCTTAGTTGGGGTTTCTGTTGCTATGATAAAACATCATGACCAAAAGCAATTGGGAAAGAATTGGGTTTATTTCATCTTGTAGTCCGTCATCTAGAGAATCAAGGACAGGAAATCAAGGCAGAAACCTGGAGGCAGGAACTGACACAGAGGCCATGGAGAGTGCTGCTCACTGACTTGCTCCTCACGGCTTCTTTCCTTATATACCCAAGGACTACCTGCCCAGGGGTAGCACCCACATTAATTGTTAATCAAGAAAAGGCCCCACTGTCTTGCCAATAGGCCAATCAGATGGGAGGATTTCCTCAATTGAGGCTCCCTCTTCCCAGATGACTCGAGCTTGTGTCAACTTGACAAAAGAACCAGACGGGATCATTTAGGATGATTTAATAAACCCAAGGACAATTGGATTCTAGTCACGGTCAAACCAGCCATGACATGATTGTTAGAAGCCTTTTGATGGGTTGCTGCTTTTGCCTCTAGGGAACTACTTTCTTGCTGAAACCAGGAAGAATTCGTTCAAAACATGGATTAAGGGATTATTGCATATTTTCCACAGTAAAGAACATATTGGTTTGCTATCCAAGTCACAGAAGACTCGGCTCTCTCTGAAGGGTTCTTAAACACTCCATTCTCCTCATAGAGTAGAGCTAATACATTAGTACAAATGAGACAGTTACTGAAACTGAGACCTAGGACCGAATAGCCTGAAGATCACTCCCAGTGGAGAGCAATCCTCGTGTTAAGGAAAATTAGACTGTCCTTTAAGACCAAGTGCACTGACGTTTATTAAGCTCTCATCGTATTTCATATTTTACAACTATTGTTTCACTTAATCCTTAAGGAAGTGCCCTGAAGTTGAGGTATATATTCACATCTTAGAAGCATGAAGAGGAAGAAACTGAAACCCAGGCAAGTAGAGGTCAGGAATGGACGGCCAGAGCGAAGTGTGGAGAAAGGTTTCCAGTTCTTTTCACTTTATCCTGTGTCCATATGACAGCAGGCAGCTTGGGATGTCCATAAAAAAATCACCTCTGCAAATAGATGGCTTGACAGATAAGCCCCAACTTTGTCAAGCTCCATGACCCCCCAAGCCTGTTCCACATGGGAGGATGGATGGAAGAGACAGGGTTAGCTGCCCCTCCAAAGGCAAATTCCCCACCATCTGTATATGGTGGCTTTGGGTCTTAGCAATAGGATAGACCGTTGGTCACTGTGTCTTGGAAATGAGGGGAGCAGAGAGACAGAGACCTTGGATGACCTTCAAGGGAGTCTTCTCATCTTGAGAACCTGCCAAGCATCTCACTTGTCAGGAAAATACTATTTCTGGTCTGGGTCTATCAACTCTACTGAAAACAGAGTCCAACTTCTAACTCATCCTTGAACTGAGGACCTGGGGAGACATCTCAGGAGCATGTAGTGCAGGAAGCAGGGCTCAGACTACATACCTGCTGCTGGGCAGTCAATGATGATTGTCTGAATTCTTTCTCTCTTTCTTTCTTTCTTTCTTTCTTTCTTTTTCTTTCTTTCTTTCTTTCTTTCTTTCTTTTTGAAGTTACATTCTTTTTTCTAATTTTTAAAAATTTTATAATTAATTTAATTTTACATATCAGCCATGGATTCCCCTGTCCTCCCTCCTCCCGCCCCCTGATTGTCTGATTTCTAAGATATCTCTTCACCAATTGTGTTTTTTTAAAAAAAAAAAAAATTCTGTCACTTGCAAAGGCAAAAATTAATTTGAGAAAGCTATAGAAATCCAAGGCAAAACTGAATGACTCTTGGCCCTGGAGGTATTTGAACTTAGCTTCTGATGAAAATAAGGCCATTCCAGTGACATCATTGTTTGTCTCTTCTTGCTCTCTTCTTTGGAGATAGCTCCAGGCTCATCCCCAGCCAAAACTAATAGCTGGACCTCTTTTGAAATGTTAAAAGGCCACTTTATTACTTAGTGTTGAGAAATCTCCTGTAAAGGAGGTTTCACTGGGACTGTGTTCAGTATCCAGCACTGGTGTAGGAAAACCCAGGATGACGTTATGGATACTCCGCTACGGCAGAGTCAAAGTTCGCATCTCTGAGACAGGATATTGTTCCAGTGGCTGTTTCACTTAGAACACCCTTACAGAGGCTTCACATTCAACAACTGGTTAATATATTTTTTTTCACCTTTTCAGCCAGGGGCTGAGGTGCCACCAGGTTCTCCCAGCATCCCTCAGTCCCTACTTGTTACAAGGTATGGCTCGCAAACCCTGCCCTCTACCCTCAACTCTCCAACCCAGGGTCTGGGCTGCCCTTCCCCCAGAGGCTCTTCCCTACATAATCCAGACATTTTGGTTACTAGTACCTTTTGTACCTTTGGCCTCCTGGCTGCGGCACCTGGTTCCCCTCTCTCCCCTCTTCCTTTATCTCTCCTCTTCTGCACGTGGTCCAGCTCCGTCTGGTCATGTCCACTCTGAACTTTCCCAGATGTCTCTGCCTCTACCTATGTTCTCTCTTTTATCTATAATAAACTTTCTTCTCCATCATACCTAGGAGCAGTCATGTCCTTTCCTTTCCTTTTTATTTCTTTTCTCCATTCACTCTCTTTCTGCCAATAAATAAATACTAGGCATTGGAGTCCACCCAACTGAGCACATGTTCCTTCACACAAAGCTATTAGGTGTGTGACTTTTATTGAGCATCTATTTTTCCACCTATCGTGGGGAAGCCTCTACTCTGGATGACACAGCAGATGTAAAGGTGGAAATGTCCTTCTGCTTCTCTGGATGAATTTGATGAGACGCTCCCATATGGAAAGCATCTGAGCAATCACCATTAGCTGAGGGATCCTCTGGAAGAGCTGGGGTAGCCAGGAAGCTCAGTAGGATGCTCTCCTGGCATACTCAGGCAATGTATTGATCCTCACCATGGCATAAACCAGACATGGTGATCTATGCCTGCAATCTCAACATCTGGGAGGTGGATGCAGGAGGATCAGAAATTCAAAGTCATCCACAACTACAGCAATTTTTAGGATAGCCTGGGCTGTACGAGACCCTGTCTCAAGAAACAACAGTAACAAACTGTCTGTGAAAGCAAGCTTAAAGACAGCCTTTGTAAAGAAGTCAGGGAGTAGGGATCTTAGAGGGAAGGAATTTGAACTGTAGCAAGAATTATTGGTAAGAATTTCCCAACTAGATGTGAGCTCCAAAGAGTAAGCATGACTAATTTGTATGTGTGATTGGGACAATCACCACAGTAACCGTCTCCTGTTGTGCTGTGGTTTTAATGCTCCCACCAACTCTCCTGATGAAGTGTTGTCCCTATGTGAGGTGCTAAGAGACTTATGTTGCTAACAGCCAAGTGGGACTTTGAAGATGTGACTACATGGTCAGTGCTCTGCTCTCAAGAATGGATTCGTTTATTCGGAAATTGGTGGATACACAGAGATATAAAGCTAATGCACTAACTTGAGAATGAGTGTTATAAAACTGAGGTTTGCTCTAGCTCTTCCGTGTGTTCTTCTTGTTAAGCAGTGGCCTGCACTGTCTCAGTACTCTACTGAGTCTCCAGGAGAAAGGAGACCATCACAGATAAACCTACTTGACCCTAGATTCCCAGTCTCTAGAACCATGAGCTGAATAGGCCTCTATCCTTTATAAATCACCTAGTCTATGGCATTGAGCTATAGAAACAGAAAACAGACTAAGACACATTCATTGTCCATGAATGCTGTTGTCTGGACATTTCAGCTCTACTACATAGCCTGAATAGGACCAGAACAGATTCTACTGTACACTGAACCTCATTGACAAAGAGACCCTTCTTGCCCTGATTCCTTCCATCTTTCTGCTGCATAGAATTGAATTCAATAGGGATTCTAAGGAGGCTGGTACGTCCTTGCACCTGTTAGCAGACTGATTCTAAAACGACTGAGAGATTCCTGTTGGTCTTAGAAAGACACTGGCCACTGGTCCATCTGTACCCAGTCCCTGGATCTCCTTTCCCTTGCAAGGGCCTGTGCTCAAACTCTGGCTCCTCTTTTACTCCCTGGGCCATGTTACTCTTAGTGTGGCTTCCCAGAGATGTGAAGAAGTCCAGCCAGGAGATCCAGACAAAATATGTCCTTGGCAGAGATGCCAAGATGGAGCTCTGGAAAACAGAGGAAGCCTAGCAGATAACTGGCTTCCTCTGAAGGAACGTGGAGAGTTTTTATTGACCACAGTGAGTTGTTGGCATCATCAGGGGATGGAATCAGACCAGAGTCTCAACTTGTCTGTGTATCCTGGCAGGCTTGGCAGGGATAAATCACACCTAGGCAGGGTGAGGGAAGGGAGCAGGGGGCTGTGGAGGTCCTGCTCTGTGGTGTAGCTTTTCTAGAAACCCAACCGAGCCCTTGAGAAGAGAGTTGAGCCTAGAGAGTTCCCTCTAGGGAACGATGGACTGACTCCACATCAGGGAGATCTGCTTCAGCTCTGGGGGCAGCAGGGGATTGGTGCAAGGTTCTTTGAAACTCACCAATCAGAACATCTCTCAGTCCTCACCAGAGAAGCTTTTCCTTGTAGTAAATGGCAGTTAGCATAGAGATTCCCCAGAATGTGCAGAGAATAAACGACTGTGGACATTCGTATCACCCCCTCCCAGGGCCCAGGGATCTTTGCAGAAGAGGGAGTGGGATGATTGTAAGAGCTGGGGGTGACTGATAACATCAAGGAGACAGTGCTTTCCGGGTACAACAGGCAGATCCGCATATAAACTCGTATTAATTGTGACAGATAACTTGCATAAACCCTGCACAATATCCAGGTAGACAAAACCCAGCACAGAAGGGCAAAGGTGAACATGGAATCTTACCACTTGCGACTGAAGACCTATTGGTATTTGATACCTGCTGGCTGACTACACACCAGGACAAACCCACTTCCCAATACTATCTGGGCAACATAAACTAGACTTGATAGGAACTAAAAGAAAAACTAACGGGGGAAATCCCAAAGTTGGGTGGACGGGGATGTGGGTGGAGAAGTTGGTCATGGGAGGAGTTGGTTGTAAATATGTTCAAAACGTATTGTATGAAAATCTCAAAGGACAATAAAAATATTGCTTTTTGAAAAAAGAAAACACTTTTATTTACTATATTTATTTAGACCTTGTGCACATTGGCAATATTCCATCTGAAAGAATAAATAAAAAAGAAAGAGAGGTGAAGTGAGTCCCTTTGGGGGGTGAGGCTTTGGCTGCTGCTACTGTTGCTGCTGCTGCTGTGACAAAAAGCTACCACCTTCCAAATACATAGTAGTATTTGACACCAGCATCATGTGTGGTTTGTTCGTTGGCAAAACAGATTCCTGGTCTCCATCCTAGACCAGGGGAGCCTGAGTAGAGGTGGAGCCTGAAATTTTGCATATCTTAACATATGGTTCTGAGTGAGTCCCTTGTCCTAAATCGTTAAAACCTTGCCTTAAGTTGCAATCAGAAGGGCCAAGAGCTTGTGCTCCATCTCCAGTTGGGTGGTGGCTTTATAGAGGCCTTCAATAGGATTCCAGACATTAAAAGTCATACTGAAATCCTGAAAGGGAGACACTCAGATGGTTTAGGAACTTCAATAGCATCTCACATGAGAGGCCTTGACCTTTGGGAAGAAAGGACAGAGTTGGATGGTTGCTAAAATTGAAACCAAAGGTTTGTCTGGATATCTTGAGTTGCCCACAAGACTGTAAAGGACTAGACTCCAGGAACCAGTTGTAAGGATTCTGTCCTTAATTACGTCACCAGCCTGCAACGGCGTCCCAGTCTAAAAAACGGGCGTGCCCTCTCTGTGTCCTCTCTCTCTCTCTCTCTCTGTCTCTGTCTCTCTCTGTGTGTCTGTCTCTGTCTGTCTCTGTCTCTCTCTCATTCCCTCTCTCTCCCAATAAAGCTCTAGAAAGGTAACGATGGCTCGTGGTTATTCCACCTGCAACAACCATCGGCATGGCCACCATAGGCGGCCAGCCATGAGCGCCACCGCTTAACCAACACCAGTTACACATGGGACAGAGTGGCCATCCTCTGCTTTTACTCCTGTACTAGCTGAATCTGGTCCTCTGATCCTATTTAAACCTAAGGCCTAATACTTTGTAACATTGGGACTTTGGCCAAGTTACTTAATACCTCTTTCCCTGCCCAAGAGTGGGTAGAATAATGATACATCTATCTTAAATATTGCAAGCACAGAGACATGTGCTGCCTGGTGACTGAGCACTTGGAAACTTCCCTGGTGAACTTTAGAGAAGAAAGTCTTAATCAGGAAGGACGCCCTTAAGTTCTGAATTCGAATTTAATGGTATAGGGTGGAGGCAGCAAACATTTTCTGAGGTCCTGCGTGTGCAAAGACACACAGAGGAGGTAAACCTGAGCTGTCTGTCGCAGGGCTTGACACCCAGTGAGAAGAGAGAGACTCATTTATTTAGAGTTCACCCACCTAGAAATGTACAAAGTACTATGTAAATGTGAGGGGCTCAGCAAGGAAACCCAAATAGCCGCTCTGTGGGTGGAAAAGGAAAAAGGGTATTCCAAAGTGCCAAGGCTGTCTCCCCAGAAGGCAGAGAGAACCGGAGGGTGGGGATGGGGATGGGGGTTTCTCCAAAGTTATAAGGGTACAGGTACCCGGGACAGAAGGAGCTGCAGGGACACGCCTTGAAGTGCATAACAAGTACTTGTGAGTAGGGGCTGAGAGAGCCCGGAGCCTGCCATGAACCTTGATGTGCAGATAGGCACTACAAGCATATGTTAATGCGAGAGCCTATTCCCTTTTTGCTAGATAAGGAGAATTTTCGACTCCTTTAGGCAAGTGAGAACCAGTTTCACAAGTTCCCAAGGAATGCTGGCTTTTGTCTAGCCGCCAGAATTTGGGGGAAATAGTTTCCTCTGGACCTGACGCTATGAGTGAGGCAGGTATCCATTCTGCTTTGTATTCACGGCTGTAATCCCATTTGAATCTGACATTAGCCTTCAGCAAAGCAGGCCTTACTTAGTTAAACAGATTCTCCCAGTAGCTCTGGAGTTCTTGGGTAGCCAATGAGGGTAAGAAATGAAAGGGATGTAAGGGCGTCCCCTCTGCATACACACACACACACACACACACACACACACACACACACACACACACTTTCTCCAGTTAGAATGAAGCGGTTATCAGTTTGTGCTGGTGGGCGGTGCCTGACTGATGGTACAGATTCTGAGTCCACCCAGCGCCTGGTGTCATCTTTCCCTTCAAAGTGGAGTCTCAGGCAATGCACAGCCTGAGAAACCAGCTTTATAGACTATGGAGTAACTTAGAGTAGAACATAGACGAATCCTAATCGCAACAGTCTCCTCCTAAACCCAATGCTCACTGGTTGGATAGACTGGCTGTGACATGCTCCTTCCCCCAGAACTAGAGTCACAGATGTGCCCCCATGCCTCGGTTTGCGTTTTATGTGCGTGCATCTGTTTGGGTGTAAGGCTCCCCCTTCCCCTTATTGGTAGACATAAACACAACTTGTGTTTCCTAGAGTCTCAAAAGATTATTTGTGTTGACTTGGGGCCGGCACTCGGTACAGGATATTGCCACAGTTACGCGTATGGCAGTTGTAATTCTTGATTAGTATTGATCTGATAACAGTAACTGTTAGTTTCTGCCCTAGCCAGAGCAGTGATGTCATCACCTGTTGCCAGGTGCCTTCCCAACATCAGCTATGTGACATGTGCACCCCTTAAAAGTGCCCGCCAGGCACAGCCCACTCTCTTGCCTCTTGTTCCTCTCTTGCCTCTCTTCTTCCTCTTGTCTCTTCCCTGTTCTCTCCATCTGTCTGTCTGTCTGTCTGTCTCTCATGTCCCCACTCTGACACAGCCTTTCACTCTTTCGCTCTTGAACTAACTCTGTTGCACCTGGTGGGGCGTTTGCTCAGTGGCATCCTTTGGCGGTACCCACTTCGCCTTTCTTGTTTTATACTTTGAGTAACAGTAGTACCATCCCCATTACAAGTAGGACTTTTACATCCAGTATCTCAGAAATCTTAATCCTGGGATATAAAATTGATTCTTTAAGTCCTGGCAATCCAGGGAGCAGTTCCTTGATTTGGACGAGACAGAGCCTGCAAGATTGAGTGGGCACCTTTGGGTCTAAGGTCAGGGGTCACTACTCCTTCCTGACAGGTCAGGTCTCCAAGAAACCTGGGACAAGTCTCACCCTGTCCCCTACCCTAAACTTCTCCCTCCCGGGGGCTGGCTTCCACTTCCCTTCCGCCAGCTTCTCTTTCCTGTGTAAACTCAGCCATTTGGTTCCCATGGGCTCTCTTCACCTCTGGTTCCTGGTCCCCACTCCAGCCTTCTCTCTTCTCTTCCCCTCTCACCCCCTAATGGGGGGAGGGGCAGGACTGGTTCAGTCTAGACTCTTCCAGATCTGGCTGTGATCTCCCTTATCTCTACAACAACCCTTCTTCTCAATCATACCCGGGAGCATCATATTCTCATTTTTTTTTTTTTTCATCCAGACTGTGTCCCTGACTCTTCCATTTCTAAGGTACCCAACACTCCCCGTCTGTCTGGGAGGATCCCTGATCCTATCTCTGGAATTCACCGCAATTCACCGCGGGCAAAATGTTAGTCCTGTTTCCCCTTCTTATTCTTTATCGGACTTCAACTTGAAAATGTCAGCTTTGGAGTGAAAAGGGAAAATAAAAGAAAATGTAGCCGGGCGGTGGTGGCGCACGCCTTTAATCCCAGCACTCGGGAGGCAGAGGCAGGCGGATCTCTGTGAGTTCGAGGCCAGCCTGGTCTCCAAAGCGAGTTCCAGGAAAGGCGCAAAACTACACAGAGAAACTCTGTCTCAAAAAACCAAAAAAAAAAAAAAAAAAAAAAAAAAATCTTTGCCGGGCGGTGGTGGCGCACACCTTTAATCCCAGCACTCGGGAGGCAGAGCCAGGCAGATCTCTGTGAGTTCGAGGCCAGCCTGGGCTACCAAGTGAGTTCCAGGAAAGGCGCAAAGCTACACAGAGAAACCCTGTCTCGAAAAACCAAAAAAAAAAAAAAAAAAAGAAAATGTATACAGTCAAAAACACTAGAAAACAAACCACATTTCTGAGGCACCTGCTCTGCTCTCTGCAAGTTCAATGTCTGAGTCTTTTCTGCCCTGGGTACACAGTCTAGGCACCTTTCCTGTTATTCTTTCTTTGCTATTTGTCTTGTTTATTAAGGTGACCTTGTCACACTGCTCCCGGTAGGCCAGTCAACTGCCAACTATTTTAGGAACTGAAGATAACTTCATCAACGGGTGGAGTGGGATATAGAGTGAACCTGGTGGTGCTTGGTCCAGATGTCCTTGTTGGATAAGGTACTCATACCCCCAGCCATTGAAGTGAACGTTAGCATTCCTAGTCACTCCCCCAGCTACATGACCACACTTGTGCTATCCAGCAGCAAGGCAAGGTGCTTAGTCATCCCAGGGCCTTGGGGCCTTACGTCCTACGTAATACATGTGCTGGTGATCATGTAATTTGCGAGCAGCGTGACCACATAACCTATGGGCATGTGTGGTGTAGCTGCATAGGCCCATATGCAAATGCTGGGGGGACCCATAAAAGCAGGTTCCATCCATCTCCCCTCACCCCTCCACCCCCACCCCCGTCCACACTGGTCATTTCCATAGGCCTATGCGCCCTTTTCCTATCGCTTTCCTTAATAAACTCTTATAATGGGTTTCGGTGTACCTCGTATTTCTCTCACACAGTAAACAGCGCCATATAATAAACAGTGATGGCAGGTGAAGTGCCGGGCTGTGTCCCCCTAGGAATAACCTTTGGCTAAAGACCTCTGCCTCAGTCAAGGTCATGCCCTGTCTCTGGACAGCTGATGTCCAATGACTCTTAGAAGTGCAAAGTGGTGGGGTGGGGAGATTAAATCCTTGCCTTTCAGGGGCAAACTTGTGGGGTCCACTCTGTTGCTACTGCATAGAAATGCAGCTCATTCCATTGATGGACCTGCTTCCCTCAACTCCTTCCAGATTCTTCCCGGTGAGCTCCTGTGTGTCATGTGTCGATTTGGGCGCTGTCTCCCAGGCCTTATCTGATCTGTGGCAGACAGGGCTGACACACCTGATCTATGACACACAGGTTTATGAACACCACACATACACTCGGTTCAATATTCTCCAGTTGTCCACTAGAAATTTCTTAGCAACTTTGGACGCTGACTCCCACGTTTTCGTCTTATTCTGGACTCTACAATGATGTCTTTAGTCCCAGTGACAGGACGCAAGGAAAACTTCACCTGGAATGTCACAGACAAGGCAGATTTGGTGTCCTTTGCATCCCATGAGAATGAATGCTCTGATTCTGCAGCTGCATATGACGTCACAGACAGAGGGGAGGGTGAGGAAGCACAGTGCTTTCCAGCCCCACCTGAATGACTGAACCAAAAGTCAGCTCTGCCACAGGGCTCCGGGGGCGGCTCAGTTCTCTTGACTTCTTGACTTCTGGCCTACAGAACCCCCAGCCACAAACCTGCTTAGCTTCTGAGGTTTTCCAGGCTGTCTCAGTCAAGTCCTGACTGACACGGTCCTCCCACCTCCATTTCTCCAAGCAGGCACACTCAGAGGCCACCCTGCACGGGATGAGAGCTTTCATTTGTTAGCCTCCGAACTGAAACAATGCTTGCTGCCAAATAATTGGGCACATGACATCTTGATGGAGTCTTCTCAGTACAGCCATTTTAGCAATAGAACATTTTGTCGTGAAGTGTTAAGTTGAGGAATAAAACGTTCAGTGTGTGTGGGGGTGGGGGGCTCTTGATAAAACACAGAACCGATGCATCATCACATTTTTCCTAAGCACTTTGACAAAGCAAGCAGGAAACAGGTGCTCAGCTCACAGTAAACCACACTCAATCAATACCTTCCCTGTGCCTTGCTCTTTTGCAGTATAGATTTTTACTAAGCTTTGAGCATTTCAACGGTGCATACAATGTATTTGGATCATATTCACCTTTGTTCCTCCCCATAACTCCTCCCAGATCCAGCCTCCAACCCCCCTCCAAACTTCATGTCCCCTCCCACTCCCTCTCGCTCTAGCACTGCCCCCCAATAACTCACTGAATTCAATTCTTGTTGCCCATTGTCCAGATGCTCATCACACCCTTAAAAAACCCGATTCTCCCTACCTTAGTAGTCATCAACTGTCAATAACTCCTCAGCTGGAGGTGGGGGCTAGTGAGCCCCTGGCCCCTCCATGCTGGAATCCAACCACAGTTCTGACTTGTCGGCTTGCATCATGTATTAATAAGCTTTCAGTCACATGATGAAATACCTGGTATAATCAGTTATAGGAAGGAGAGATTGATCTTGGCTCAGTTTCCTCCATTGCTTTTGGGTCTGTGGTGAGGCCTCACAGCGTAAGGACCACATGGTAGAAGAAATGATTTGCCTTACCACAGCGGGAGACAAGAAGAAAAGAGGCGGCTAGGGTCTCCATATCTCTTTCAAGGGCATGCCTCCAATGGTCTAACTTCCTCCCACTAGGAAGCATGTCCCACAGGTTCTCTCACCTCAGAACAACACCAAGGGATTCGGAGCAAGCCTTTAACATGCGGCCTTGGGAGGAGATTTAAGACCCAAGCTATGCTGCACCCAAAATATGCTGCTGCATATTTACTTTAAGGGGAACGCACTTAAGTGGAAAATGGAGCCTATTTTAAATTGGTAGAAATAATTACTAACGTCTATAAAATACCTGAGAAAATCCCTAGCACAGATACTAAGCAACCTACATGTGTTAACTCAGTTTTCACAGAGGCACAGACTGGTTAAGTGAATATTACTTTATTATGTAAACACATGGGCTCCACATCAGCCCGTCTCTGGTCTTTTTTTTTTTTTTTTTCGAGACAGGGTTTCTCTGTGTAGCTTTGCGCCTTTCCTGGAACTCGCTTTGGAGACCAGGCTGGCCTCGAACTCACAGAGATCCGCCTGCCTCTGCCTCCCAAGTGCTGGGATTAAAGGCGTGCACCACCACCGCCCGGCCTCTGGTCTTTTTTAACCTCTACAGCATCTGTCCTTGTGTCCTGACTGCATACACTAGGGGAATCTTACTTCTTATCTTAAGCCAACAATTGAAGATAGATTAATGAAAAGAAATGGCCAAATAAACACACTGGTCAAAGGTCCTCATCGACAAAGTCAGCTGCAATCCAGTGTGAAATGGTGGACACTTGGCACTGAAAACTAAGCATCTCTTCCACCTGAGAAGAAGAATATGAGCAGAACATCTGAAAGGAAGGGCCAACTTAGAAGTGCTTATGCATGTAAGACTTGAGAAGAGGATTCTGGGACTTTTGAACCTGAAAAAGGAACACAAAACAGAGTCATTTGCACATTTCTAAGATCAGTTTCTCATTGTTTTCTTATCAACTAATCACGAATGAAATAGTATCTATAAATCTCTTTTACATATTGAATAACTGTTTGTATCAGAATTGATTTTCATCAAATGTCCCTTAAAGTCGGAAGAATGGGTTTTCAGATATTTTATTAGTGCTGAATTTCTTGAAGGAAATTTGCTAGAAATGTAGACCTCACCAGATAATATCAACATTGAGGACTGGAGGAAGGGTTGGGTAGGCTAGCTTCAGTGACAGGAGGCAGGACAGGGAGAGATGGAAAATGTAATAAAAATAGTATGTGGTCTCTAACAGACCAATAAAAATGACAGTTGAGTAGGAAATGTATTGACTTCAATGATCTAAAAATGGCCTGTGATTTTGCTCTTTTGAAAGGGTCACAAGTTAGTTAAACTTAGATGCTATCCAAAGATGGAGGCCGTTGTATCCAAGACAGTGACTTTGCCCCCCATATCCCAGCATAGCACGTGGCACAAGCTTCATCCATCCATCCTCCCTGCCCCTTAAGTTTTATTGGTGGTGAGACATTCTCAGTAGATGCTGTGTACACAGAAGTGTTTGCCACCCAGCTGAGTGATGCCAAGGTTCAGAAACTCAAATTTTTTTTTGTTTTGTTTTGTTTTTGTTTTTTAATGAGCTGCCAGCATGCTTGCCTACAGTGTCTCATAGAGAGGCATCGTCTTATTAGACTGACCAGTTGCCAGGTTTGTCTGCTGTGTGGAAGGGAGATCTTAGCCTTATCTTCCAAGGCTATTTGCTCTACAGACATCTTTGCAAAGATGGTCCAGACCAGAATCCACTGGTGCACAAGTCCAAAGGATGTGCAGAAAGAAATTTGAGAGAATGATGAGAAACTCTTCCCAAACCAAGAACCTCAGGGCTTTCCCGACCGAGGTGGAGACTGGAGCTAGAGATACTTAAGACAGCATAGGTCTGGAATAAATACTGCAGAGTCCCTCTCTTGTGATGGTCCCTTCTAACAGAAGCAGGTGAGGAGAGAGATGCCATTGGCATCCTCTTGACCAAATCTGGTATAATGATTCCTTTGTCAGGGAAAGGGGCATATCCTTTGAATTGGTCTGCTCAAACAAGGGGCCTTTAGGTTCTTTTCATAGAGATATTCCAAGTGCTGGAAGGGAGGCAGTCAAAGACTGGAAGCAAGTCTGATAAAATATCAGAAAAGGCAATGCTGAAGCAGGACCAGGGGACATCCCAAGAGTCACTGGGAGGAAGGAGGACTCAGAGTGTTGTTCTCTGGGGGAAGGAACCTCAATTCTTGGCATGAGGGGCTGGATCTGCTTCCCTAGGGCCTTGCCCAGAGCCCACACCCAAAGAGTAGATGCTGATGGAAGTGAGGAAGAAGGAAAGAACCAGGGCCAGCCTCAGATGCTTCCCTGATGACAGCATGGATTTAAGGATGGAAAGCCAAAATGACTTCAGTGTAAGAGGAGCCAGGGAGGAGGCAAGGAAAGCTGTTCCATTAGCTTTCTCTTAGCTTCCTCCCTATCACAGATGATGGATGTTGCTGCTGGCCACTCACCAGGCTGGTCATTTATGCCTGAATTTCTAGCTGATCTCAAGTCCTCCTGCCCCAGAACCAGCTATCTGTCCCATTTAGCCTGTTCTTGGAAGCCCTGACAAGAGTCTCCATAGAATTCAATGTGAGATAGTTGCCTTTGCATGGTTCTTATGAAACGCCGAAGATCCTCATTTAATTGTATTAAAATAAAATGGTCCATCTGAAGTTCCAGAGATGAGCCATTTTCTTTTATTTACCGTTGGCTTTTTTTTTTAAACAGTTTGTTTTTGGCTGTAAATTTACTTTGGTAATGTCTAAGGTCATTCTGGGAGAAAAATGAGATTCACAGTAGCTGTAGATATTCATCTTGTCTGTTGAGAGAGAACTGAAAAAAGACAAAGTGGCCTATGGCATGCTATGGCTTAGCAAAGGGTCCTGGGATCCCTCAATTATTTAGAATAGGACCACCTTCATCCTACTGCCAAAGTTGGGATGGAGAGTTGGCTAGAAACATCATATGGGGAGAGTTTAGTTAGCACCTTTTCTCTCCTACCGAGTTATAACAAAGATTATAAGCCATGGATGCATAAATGTGTTTGCCCCCCTTTATTTGCTGTTGAATCCCAGACATCGGGAAGAGAGCTTGGCAAATAACACAATCTTCATAACTAACTTATGAATAAATGAAGCTCCTGCAAGGCCTTGGTGAAGCTAGGGCCTGCGGGGTCAAAGGAAGCCAGGTATTCTGTTCCTTTGGATTTCCAATTGTTTGTGACAAGGTCTTCCTAGGTACCTCAGGCTGGCCTTGACCCCTCCATCCTCCTGCCTGTACCTTCTGAGTGCTGGGATTATGTTTTGTTTCTCATCAATGGATACTCTTTCAAAGTCAACACTTTTTGGGATGAATCAAACAAAAAAGTCAAATTTTAGATTCAACTCAAAACCCAACCTACTTTGCAGAAGTATTATTGCTGTTGTTATAGAGCAAGGGGTCCCAATGTGTTTAAGGACAGGGATTTTTTTCAATATTCCAAGTGCATATTTTCACAAAATGGGGAATGGGAGTGTAGCTCAGTCGTAGAGTACTTGCCTGCATGCACAAGACTCTGGATTCAACCCCAAGAAAACTACTCTTGCCAGAGAGAGAGAAAGAGAGAGAGGCTGAGAGAGAGAGAATAGGGCTATTATATTTTTAGTATCCAGTGATTATCTTTTGTCATAATATGTACCTCAATCAAAAATCAATCATATTTTAATATCAATTTACATTTAATAGATTATAACTATATTTGTAAGACTTGATTTAAAAAATATTAATAAATATATATTAAAAACACTTATTCCATTTGTATTCATACTTGACAACGCATATTCATGGGCTACTTCTTTTCACACCAAAATGTGATAGTTACATTCATACTAGTAGATCATATTGCCTTGTTTTTAAAAGCTACTTTGTAGGGGCTGGAGAGATGGCTTGGTGGTTATGAACACTGGCTGCTCTTCCAGAAGACCCAGGTTTGGCTCCCAGCACCCACAAGACAACACATAACCTTCTGTGGCTCCAGTTCCAAGGGATCCCATGTCCTCTTCTGGCTGCCACAGGCACTAGGCATGTTTATGGTGCACAGACATACATGCAGGCAAAACAACATACACATCAAATTTAAGACCAAGGTGCACTGGGTTAATTTACACAAATTATTTTCAAGGAGTGAAGTCCTAGTAGGGCTACATTGAAACACTGGCTACATCGCCCACAAGTTGCTTTTGGGACTTCAGATGGAAAATTTGGAGGAATAAATTCCTTGAGATGAGGGCTGGAGAGCTGGTTCAGCAGTTAAGAGCACTTGCTGCTCTTCCAGGGGACCTGAGTTCATTTCCCAGCACCCACATGGCAGCTCACAACTGTCTTCAACTCCAGTTCCAGAGAATCCAATGCCCTTTTCTGGCTTCCACAGGCACCAGACACACAGGTGCTACCCAAACATTTATACAGGCAAAACATCCATACACATTGTTGGTTAAGCAGCAGTACTCCTAGCTGGCCGACGGAGGAGAGTGCTGGATGTATCGGTGACGGAAGAGTCACGAGCCATGGTTACCTGTCTAGAGCTTTATTGGGAAAGAAAGGGAGAGGAAGAGAGGGAGAGGGAGAGAGAGAGAGAGGAAGAGAGAGAGAGAGAGAGAGAGAGAGAGAGAGAGAGAGAGAGAGAGAGAGACCATGGAGAATACAGAAGGAGAAAGTGCGGAAAGAGAACACAGAGAGGGCACGCCCACTTTTTAGGCTGGGACGCTGTCGCAGGCTGGTGACGTAATTAAGTACATAATCCTTACATAAAATAAATAAATTTTTAAAAAACCTTGAGATGAGAGGGGAAGGAGAGACTATGACTGCCTTGCTTTCAACTGGGGATTCCAATCTGCATGTCCTCCACCTTCTGCCTCTGAACTCGGGGTCCAGGGACAAGACTCCAGGGAGCATCTTGCCTGAGTTTTCCATCATCACCTGCGAGCCACAGGCAACACCATGATTTTAATCTCTCCAGAATCCTCCCTCTCATGAGTGTGGAGTGCTTCTTGGCCTCTTCCTGTTCCCTGGAAGTGCTGGGCAAAGATCCAATTGCTCATGCTCAGATCAATGGGCTGGGTTGGGTTCTTTACCTCGGCTAACTCTACTACTGCTCAAGAATGAACTGATTGGCACCGAGAAGGGAAGACATTTGGACTCAATCCCTTATTTATATACCACAACCTCAGGGACAATAATTTGGAGGCTATAATAGTATCCTCCTTGAGCCAGGATCTTGGCTAGTGTGACAGTAACCATGTTCCCTAGCATCTGAGAACCCGAAGATACAAGTAAGCTAAGCATACCATTCCAAAAAGCAGCAGCAGTCAGGATGGACTGGTTCTCTGAATCATCAAGTTTTAGAACCAGGAGTGATGATGGCTTCAGTCAAGAGGGAAAGCGAGTAAGCCAGTGATACAGACTTACTACACTGATTGCTAGCCTCTTGTTCACTTTGGCAGTATAGCTATAATGTTGGAGTGGGGCATGGTCCAGAGGGCAAGGCCATGGCTGACTAATAGGGAACCTACAATTATCTCATTGTGACTCACAGTACAGAGTACTAAAGTCTACCTGGCTTCCTTCCTGCCCTTACTATTTACCAAGTAAACCTCAGTCCAGTGTTGCGAACTGGAAAAGCACCATTTTCAATTCTTCCTTTAGATGCACGGCAGCTGTGGGATAACCCCTCTGTATGCTGTGAATATGTTCGATTACCATTGGTTAATAAAGAAGCTGCTTTGGTCTATAGCAAGGCAGGATAGAGCTAGGTGGGAAGTCCAAGCAGAGATACAGGGAGAAAAAGGGCAGAGTTGGGGCAGACACCAGCCAGCTGCTGGAGGAGCAAGATGTATTAAAACACAGGTAACACCATGGCCACGTGGCAATACATAGGTTAATAGAAAATGGGTTAATTTAAGTTGTAAGAGCTAGTTAGTAACAAGCCTGAGCAATAGGTAAATGGTTTAATGTGGTGATATATTGTGTCCCCCAAAATATTGTGCACCTTAATAAACTTATCTGGGGTCAGAGAACAGAGCAGCCATTAGATACAGAGGCCAGAAAATGGTGGCACACACATCTTTAATCCTAGCATTCCTAAGGCAGAGATCCATTGGGATCTCTGTGAGTTCAAAGCCACACTGGAAACAGCCAGGCATGGTGACACATGCCTTTAATCCCAGGAAGTAATGGCAGAAAGTAGAAAGGTATTTAAGGCGTGAGAATGAGGAACTAGAGCTGGTTAAGCTTTCAGGCTTTTGAGCAGCAGTTCAGCTGAGATTCATTCTGGATAAGGATTCAGAGGCTTCCAGTCTGAGGAAACAGGATCAGCTGAGGAATTGGCAAGGTGAGATGGCTGTGGCTTGTTCTGCTTCTCTGATCTTCCAGCATTCACCCCAATACCTGACTCCAGGTTTGTTTCTACTAATAAGACCTTTTAAGATTCATGCTACATCTGGCGCCCAATGTGGGGCTCGAACCCACGACCCTGAGATTAAGAGTCTCATGCTCTACCGACTGAGCTAGCCAGGCTTAATTAATATTAAGCCTCTGAGTGATTATTTTAAAAGCAGCTGCAGGACCGGGTGGGACAAAAGAGCCTCCTATTACAAATGACTAAATTTTAGACAATGAGATGTAAGTGAAAATTATTGGGTGGGTACCTCATGACTTTGCCTTTAAAAGAGATTAACCCACTGCTTATCTTCAGGGCTTCCTCTGCCACTGACTATAATATAGAAAAGATAGCAGCCACCATATGGGGCAGGAAGATGCCTTGGGACTTTAAACCATACTCAGGATAGAAAAGCAGAAAGACAGAAGAACCTAGGCCCATGACATGGCAGAGCCCTCACATCAGTCAAAAAGCAAGACCTCTAACTTGACACCCCTGGGTTATGGCTTATAAACAAGGAAAACAAAGGCAATGTGCTCTCCTTGCTTCCCGGTGTCATTGATTGACTTAAGTTTCTGGAGACAAAAGTATATTCTGTCCGGTATAAGCCACTGTTTGCACACCAAAGAGCCCTGGACCAGGAATATGTTAGAAGAGAAGTCTCTCGGGCCCCTCCACAGAGCAGCTAAATGAGACTCTGTTCTTTCACAAGCTCTCCATGTGATCTGCATGCACATTAATGTTTTAGAAATACTGCCACAGGGACAATTGGTTTCTCTGTTTATAAAATTGCTGATTCACAAGATGACTCAGCAGCTAAAAGTCCTTGACATGAGAGCCTGACCAACTCCAGTTGATCCCTGGAACCCGTATACAGGTACAAGGAGAGAACTCACTCCACAAAATTGTCCCCTGACTGCCACATGGCTGACTGTCATGGTATGTCTGAACTACTGACCCCACATAAAAATAATAAAAATTTTTAAAAAATTAAAAATTGCTCATGGTTATATCCCAAGGAGTAATATACTCTATTTATTAATACTAAAACAGGATTATCTAATCCTAAATTAGAGTAACGAAAGTGAGCTGAGTTCTTCAGATTACAGAGAATGAAATGAAAACACTTTTATATAAATTGGGAAAACCACGCTCCAGCCAATATGCTTGAGACAGGGAAGGGGAGACAATCTTGCTCTAAAATCCCGAGTCTTGGGAAGGAATGGAAACATAGGTGTACTGTATTATATTTCACATTTTAAATGAAACGAGAGAGATATACCCAGGTGGTTTTGGAAACAACAACATCACAGTGTGGGATATGCAAGGAGCCTATGCCTTTCCTCCTAGACTGCGGCATGTGTAAACAAAGCTTAGTGGGAAAGATATCACTTAAGAAGTTCTGGATTCCCTTGCTTTTCCTCCCACGTTTAGGAAGACAGAGGCCATCCCTCACAGGTTTAAGGCAGCCAGCTGGCCTCCTTGCTTGATGGGCACGTTCTAAGACTTGATGCTTACGGAACAAGGCCCTTGTTCCACAACACCGAGGTCTTTGCCTTCTGTGGTCTTTAGTTTCTGGCTTCACAATCTTGAGTTCGAAGGATCCGTTCTACAGATGAAGGAAGTGCAGACACCCAAAGGCCTGGAGTGGAAGAGGTCACGCTCAAGTCTCGCTGCCGTGTCACTGATTGCTGCTAGCATCCTCCCACTCTTCTGTTGGTACCAGGTTCTGATGCCAACCTTGATTGGCAACCATCTTGTCATCCGTCTTCACCAAATAACCCCAAATTGGGATTCTTACTGACAGAGGTTTAGAATGAATGAAAACTGTCTTCCTCTTTATGTTTCTACTTGATATTCCTCTGCTCATTATGTGATTAAAAATGAAATCTTATCTTTGGATGCTTGTGGTTTGGCTGGCTGGCTGGGAAATGGTTTTCTGGCAGTCATTGACGATTTTTTTTCCTCTTTCCATTTAAATAACATTTACTGGATTTGGTACTTGAAAGAAAAATGCCAAATTAAGACGTGGGAGAGAGAATAAACAAACTGCATGTAGAAACGTTGGTTTTTTTTTTTTAAATCTGTCAGTGTTGGGCAAAGGAAAATCGTTTCAAACAGAAGTCGAATTTCTAGTACTTCCTACAAGAGATGTGGCTTTAATTGTCTTTTGTTTTGTTTTTGTAGTTGTTCGAGACAGGGTCTTCTATAGGGCAGGTTGGCCTCAAACTTGCTATGGAACCTTGAACTCTTGATGCTCCTGGCTCCCCCTCAAATTGCAGGGATGTGGGTATGCACGATCTCATCCATGGTTGATCTTCCTTTATTTTCCTCCGAGCTCTGATGCTTTTCAGAAATGTGCAGTGTTTTTCTAGGAACTAACTTTCTCCTTCCTTAAACTAGATGAGGACAGTCCTGCTGGTGAGTTCCATGACAAAAATGAAACAGACAAGGCCTCATTTGCTTCAAACCTGTGGTCTGTCAGTTTCTCAGCCAGGGACCATGGCTTTTTGTCACCCTGAGGTAACTGCAGTGGTGGTGGTGGTGGCGGCGGCGAGAGTGTGTGGTGGGGAGACTGACTGGGGGTGAGGGGGGCAGGGTGAGAGGGTAAGGAGACACTTAAAGCTTTTATGTATTCTACTCTCTTCTAAAGAATATACAAGTTAGCCGGGCGGTGGTGGCGCACGCCTTTAATCCCAGCACTCGGGAGGCAGAGCCAGGAGGATCTCTATGAGTTCGAGGCCAGCCTGGACTACCAAGTGAGTTCCAGGAAAGGCGCAAAGCTACACAGAGAAACCCTGTCTCGAAAAATCAAAAAAAAAAAAAAAAAAGAATATACAAGTTATCTAATGCTTAAGCAGCCCTAACTAGAGGGTCTTGCCAAACATAACAGACCGCGTAGAAATCAACAAAGCCTTCCAAATACTGCATCTCACAGAAGAAGACAATGTTATAAGAGCAGTCCCCAATCCCTGCCTGCAGCCAAGACGTGTGTTTCATCAGTTCGGCAGTTCACATTTTTCACGGGCCTAACACAGTGTTTTCTATCACAATCCTCGCCATCCAGCATGTGATACTTGGCTCTCACACACGGGAGAGGAAGTGCCCTCCCCAGCGCAGAAGTCTAAACACAGAACAAGACCACAACTTGTTTCCAGCCAGCCTCCTGTTGTGAGGCCTGAAGACTGTGCTATTTCCTCCAGCAAGGCGGGGACTGGTGGTTGGGAGAATTACAAACGGCCTGTGCCTCTTCCCAAGGATGCCTTTAAGGAGGGTCTCAAGAGCAATTGACAACTGGAGAAGAGTCACTGACTTGACTGCCAGGCAGACCTTGCTTCGTCACAAGTCCAAGTCCTGTCACCTAGCTTGCTTGCAAACTGCCTCCAGTGAATCTTTAACAATGCAGTTCTCAGAACTACTGTGAATTTACACTTTTGTTTTATTCAGTAGTTGCCTCTTAAGTGCCTATTGCTGGGCTTGACAGTTTTGAGGCAGAAACTCGATAGTGTAGCTCTCCCCAGGGGATAAGGGTCTCCAGCTCCTCTTCCTCCACCTAACGGTTACATTCTGTCTGTATAGGTGGGATGAACGGGAGGAAGTGGTAGCTCCTGTCTGTGGAGGAGTGTTGCAGCCCACACATGCAGTGCCCTTCAGAGATCAGAGAGAGGGCATTCGTTCTCTGGGACACCTAGCTTGTATCTCAGCACGCTGACTGCTATGAACGGAAAGTGAGCCAGAGGGACCCCCCCCCCCCCACACACACACACACCTCCTGATCTGAGCAGTTCTGTTTAAAAGGTGATGCTTAGGCTCTATCTGGAAAGATAGGTGGGTATTTATTTAGAGCAGTGGTTCTCAACCTGTGGGTTATGACCCTCGTGGGGGTTACGTATCAGATATTTACATCGTGATTCATAACAGCAGCAAAATTACAGTTAAATGAAGTAGCAATGAAATAATGTTATGGTTGGGGGTCATCACAGCATGGGGAACTGTATTAAAGGGTCGTAGTATTAGGAAGGTTGAGAAGCACTGCTTTAGAGGATGGGGGTTACCAGATCAGTCTAGGATGAGGGGACTGCAGAGCTAAGGCAAAGATATACAGCACAGCACAGTGCATTCTGAAAACAATACACGACTGAACTTGGTGAAAGTATGGGACATGACTCTGTATTTTGAAATTAGAAGCTAAGTCTTCATCTTGAAGGTTATTGGCTAACACAGAGGGTGGTTGGAAACACGAGCAACAATGTCACGTGCACGAGATGGCCACATTGCTCATTGCCATGATTTGAATGCTGGTGCCCATCCAAAATTCATGTTGGAGCTCAACACATGGGATGGATGTACTAAAAGAAAGACTCTTGGGGGGTCTTGAATATGAATCTTGAGAGAACTGCCTCCTGCATCCGTGAGTCCTGCAGGTAAGTATACAGCATTCCTCCCCTGGAGAGGACACAGCAACAAAGCACTGCTTTAGAAGCAGAGCATGGCCTTCATTTTGGAGATCAACCCATTTCTATCATTTAAAAGTACCCAGTCACATCTCTTTTGTTATAGTAGCATGAACAGATTAATGCACCCATCTTCAAAGCAGTGCCAACATGAACTGCACACTGAGTATTAATGATCCTGTTGCTAGAAAATACAGGCTTGAACCTTCAACAAGCCCAAAGGTCAAAGAGGTAAAGATGGAAGCAAAGCAAAATCAACAGAACGGGCAACTGACTTGATTCTGGGAGACGATCAAGACGGGGTTGCCCAGGATGAATGGTGAAGGCTATGCCAGGGATGTGCATGGCACCCATGTTTCTTAGGATCCTAAGTGAGTGCTCATGCCTCTTACTTAAAAGGGAGGAAGGAGGAAGAGTAACTTAATGAGAGGCCCCTAGCAGTGGGATCAGGACCTGTCCCTGGCTCATAAGCTGGCTTTTGGGAACCTATTCCCCAGGCTGGGATGCCTTGCCCAGCTCTGATGCAGGGGGAGGAGCTTAGTCCTGCCTCAACTTGATCTGCAATGCTTTGTTGACTCCTATGGGAGGCCTGCCCCTTTTTGAAGAGAGAAGTGGATAGGGAAGGGTAGACAAGAGGTAGGGGGAGGGAAGGAGAGGAGAAGAGGGAGGGGAAGCTGTGGTTGGTATGTAAAATAACTGAAAAAATTTAATAAAATAATAAATAAAATCAAATAAGTCTAAAAAAGAAAGAAAGAAAAAGGATTCTGTGTGCTCACTGACTAATGGTTGTCATCTATTTTGGAACTGTTCTAGAGGCAGGGAGGGGCAGGCAAGGGACAGGGAGGTGGTCAGCCCCAGTTTAATGGTGTGGCAGACTTAAGAACTTCTACCCAAAACTTAAGCCACCTGCTTTAACACTGTATGGAGAAAAACATCCTTTCAACTCTACATACCTATTTCTGTCTGGAGAAACCAGGTTCTGCTGTAAACAGAGAGGATGTAGAACTTGACCTACCAAGGCATCCCCACTGAAAGAAAACCACTAAAGCACGTACTCTGACATATCACTACAATCTACTCACCCAACAAAATGGGGATCCTGTACTTCCGTGTAGACTGAAATCCTGCTGTTCAGCTGCAGAGCAGGCATACTCACACACTGAAAAGGGGCCTGGACTAGAGTTCTTATTGACCGCAATGTAGATATGTCTCCTATGAAAACCATTTTAGATTTATATACATACACAGATTGGACATATATATTGATGTGCATATATAAAATTACTGTTTATATATGAGGTATATGTGCAAATGTAATATATATGTATGTATTATTGTAGCATGAATCTTAAAGATAATTATTAATAAAATTAAACCTGAGCCAGGTATTGGGGTGAACACTGAATGATCAGAGAAGCAGAACAAATCACAGCTACCACACCTCTCTAGTTACTTAGCTGATCCTGTTTCCTCAGACTGGAAGCCTCTGAGTCCTCATCCAAATGAATCTCAGCTGAACTGCTTCTTGAAAGCCTAAATGCTTAACCAGCTCTAGTTCCTTATCCTCGTGCCTTAAATACCTTTCTGCTTTCTGCCATCACTTCCTGGGATTAAAGGCATGTGTCACCATGCCTGGCTGTTTCCAATGTGGCCTTGAACTCACAGAGATCCAGAGGGATTTCTGCCTCTGGAATGCTAGGATTAAAGGCATGAGTGCCACCATTTTCTGGCCTCTGAATCTAGTGGCTGCTCTGTTCTCTGACCCCAGATAAGTTTATTAGGGTGCACAATGTTTTGGGGAACACAATATCACCACGTATTATCTTTTAACTGAAAATTAAAAAGATATTCATATTTTTCCACAGCAGCTTGGGAGCAGGAGATATATATTTGTGCGTGTGTGGGTGTGTTTACTTTCTTGGTTTTCAGTTTTTTTGGATGACCCATTGTGGAGATTTTTAAACCAGTATGAAAGTGAAAGAGACAGCACACTACATCTATCCATGTATCTATTAACCAATGGTCTGCATCTATCCATGTATCTATTAGCCAATGGTCTGCATCTGTCCATGCATCTTTTAACCAATGGTCTGCATCTATCCATGTATCTATTAACCAATGGTCTGCATCTATCCATGTATCTATTAGCCAATGGTCTGCATCTGTCCATGTATCTATTAGCCAATGGTCTGCATCTATCCATGTATCTATTAGCCAATGGTCTGCATCTGTCCATGTATCTATTAGCCAATGGTCTGCATCTGTCCATGTATCTATAAGCCAATGGTCTGCATTATCAATGTGTCTATTAGTCAATGGTCTGCATCTATCCATGTATCTATTAGCCAACAGTAATTAAGTCCTAGACAAACTGTTTCTTCTACCAGAACCCCCTTTGTCTCTCTGATTATTTTAGAGTAAATTTATTGGAACACACACACATGTGGAGAATAACCTTTTTATTTTGGAATAGCTACAGATTCAAAGAACTCTTGGGAAAATAATGCAGAATTTCAGACATCCAGACTTCACACTCCCTGCTTCACACTCAATCCCCTGACTATTAACATTAATAGGCTGTGTTTGTGGCAACAAATGAACCCAAACTGATATTCAGCTAAAGTTTAACTCAGTCCATTACACCAGATTCCCCACTTCCTCAGTCAACCAGGGCTGTATTTCATTCTTCATTTTAAAGTCCTTATGGGCTTAGCAATAAAATGCCCCATTTCAGCCACCGTCTTTGTAAGCTTTTCCAGTCTGAAACGCCTTTGTCAGATCAAGTGTTCATGTTATACCCAGCCTCCCCACTCCTCCTCACCCATCCTCTCTCCTTTGCTCGAACTTGGGGAAAGAATGTCACAGCATCTGTCCACAGCAGCTCGGGAGCAGGATACTTGCCACCCTAACAAGCTCTGTGGGCACTCTCTGGATTCTCTTTAAAATGCCATTTTGGAACCAATGCCAGGACAAACGACTGAGTGTAATTTGGGGCAATCTGTAAAGCAGAGAATTCAGAAAAGGCCAATACATCTTTGTAAAGGCATTCGTGAGTCTACTGCATTGACGGAATGAGACAAAACTAATGGCTTCCAGGCCGTGGGGTTAATTTCCACCCTGGCTGTTCCTCATGCCAGGGCTCTGTGACTTGGCAGCTCAGTGGAGGTTGGAGTTTACTCATCTTTAGTGTCGGTCAGTGGACCTTTGTACACCAAGAGGCCATCTCACAGGTGCCACGAGTTCTCTGTCACGGGAAGTCAGCTCCCCAGACCCATTTCTTCACACTCCTCGGAGTTCTCTGCCTGTTTCTGATGCAATCCCTGCTTCCAGCCGGCCAGTAGAACAGCTCTAAAGTGCACCAGGGCCTGCCTGGCTGGGAGCCAACATGGCGTCATTGCCCATTAATAGAAGTTGATGGAGCTCAGAAAAATGCTTTAGGTCTGGCAACAGTCCACTTCCTCCCATACTTTGTCTGCCTAAGGCAAATATATGGAAAAATCAATTTAGGCATGCTTATTTTTTTAAACCAGTTTGTGCTAATTTGGGCATTGATTTTTTTCTAGCTACTGTTGGCTTTTAAAATATTTTGTGACTAATCTTGATGTTTTTTTTTCTCTCTCCCAATTTATATAGCTTCTGTAGACACTGCTTCTTTCCCAAAATGATTTGAGGTGATGCATTGCAAAATAACATTTCTTATTAGCATCTAAGCTTTTTGCTGCCTGGCGGGGGTAGGGGGGTGTGGGCAGCCTCCAACAGCACAGGACTCAAAGGGAATTCACTGAGTTGGGGCCTACTGTGACTCTCATCTGAGGGGGTTAGGGAAAAAGACACTCACATCCTCCCTTGATGGCCTCCTTCAGACCTTTTCTTTATTCTTTTGTGTGCTCCATTCTCTGTTCTTATCTCTATCCAGAAATGTCCCTTCTGTCTCTTGGTGTTCTCCTCCTAACTCTCTTAATATTTTCCTCCTAATTCTCTCATTCTTGATGTTTTCCTTTTCCTCCTAACTCTATCTTTAGTCTTGATATTTTCCTTCTAACTCATTTTTGACTCTATCTTTACTCTTTCCCTTACAGCTTACATGTCCCAGCAAAATCTTTCAGGCTATATAAAAGTTACAATGTGGTTACATTCTGTTTTTCAAGCGAACGATCCCAATGGATACAGGTAAAAACCAGCATGTTTTCCATATCCCTTAACATGACCAAATATTTCACATATTACAGGTGTAAAACAAATTATCCCAAGAACCCACGTACATTTCTACACAAGCAACTTGTTGTAGATTAACAGAGTGTTAGTAAACAAGATATTCTTTAATGGCAGGCTGTGTTTTACAGTTACAAAGAAAGGACCAATCATTTATTACTTATCTCAAAAGTTAATCTTCTAAGAAATCTTAAAAGAATCACAAATCTCATCTTTTATATACGAAAAAGAATTAGTCAGCTCTACTTTAAATCTTCAGGGTAAATACACACTCATCAATAGCTTTTTTTATATCAGGAGACTGAGGGCAAAAATGTGTATTAGGAATTAATCCTCACCTTTAGTCATCAACCAATCCTAGCAAGAAAGGCACATCAGCTAGTAACAGTTGGGCTGCTTTGTTCTTGTTCCCTGACCTTAAGGAGTTCCTCACTCAACTATGTGCCTTTCTAAAACTTTAGATTGTCTTCTTGGGTTTTTCACCTCAAAGCTATTTGACAAAAATATCTTAGTCCAACTTTACGTTGTTTTCAAAGCTTTGTTTCAGCTGTGATGCACTCTGAAACCTGTGAACACATCTCCCAACATTAAGGTTAAAAGAATTTAAGCTAGTTGGGCTACTGGGACTCAATTTGTTTTTCTTAGTCATTAACCTAAGCCACAGTCTATAGGGCTCCTCAGTAGAAACTCATGTGTTCTAGCTGTGTGACACTTCCTTGCTTTATTTTTTTTATCATCAAAACTCTATCAAAACTAATATTATCAGTATCAATTAGACAGTACAGCTTATGAAGAAATCATCCTCATAGTAATTAATCCACAGGTAAAAACGCCCAGTAGAACAGGATGTTTCCCTGAGATAAACACTACTTTACAGGCAGTGGGGATCTCCCCACACCCATTCACATCATGCCAGATACCAGAGAAAGATGGCAACAGCAAGCATGTAAAGGCACAGCAGAAGGACAAGACATTCTGGAGTCTGTGGTCTCAGCCTTGCCTATCTGAGATTCACCCATCAGGGATTCACTTCCTGGTGGGCTGACACCCTGAAGTCAACTGCCATCTGCTGCTCCTCTGACATGGCCACAAGCATATGCTATTTCTGTTTTCCCTCAAAATGTTCTCTACTAGTGTAATACAGTTGATGGATTATGAGTTTGCTTATCTACCATACCATTAATAGTCCCCTTTATTCTATAAAGATATGGACAGGGTACATGGTGTCACAGCACACAGTAAGACAACCAGCAAATGGGAGACATGAAAGGCAACACTGGTTGGTAACATGAAATGCAGCTGTAAAATAGGACTTTACAAGGATTCACGGCAGGAAATCCTACATATGTGCACTCAGTGGGTTGCACATTAGCAAACAGGTCTTAGAAAAGCCAGGAAGAAAGAGGAGAGGAGACCATCTGGGCAAAACACAGTGACAATGCTCTAAAATGTAGCTGCATTTTCCAGATGACCGAATCAGAAGACATTGAAAGCAATGGGTAGTGAGCATATTCGATAATACTCTCCTTAGAGACTGTTGTGAGCTAAATATACCCTGCTCCAAATTTACAAGTTGAAGTCCTAACCCCTTAGTATCTCAAAATGTGGTTTTCAGATTAAGGGTCCTCAAGGAGTAATTAAGAGAAAATGATGGCTAAACTTAGCCCCTAATCCAATATGTCCATACAGGTAGAGACGAGGGTATAGACAGGCACAGAAGCAGAGCTCTGGTGAAGCCAGAGAGAGAGAGGCCTCAAAGGACACCAGGTCTGCTGGCACCGCCCCCCCCCCCGCCCCCATCCCCATCCCCACCCCCAGCCAGACTTGGACTTTCAGCCTGCAGGAAGGTGATGAAACAGTTCTGTGTTTAAGACAATTACTATTCCCTTCCAGGACCTTTGTTATGACAACTCTCTCAAACCCACAGAGACACAAACACGTTTCCTAAGGCAAGGCTCTAATGACATCGCCCTAGGCTAACTAGAGTCCTCCTTCCCTGCTCCCATGCCTGGCCCCACACCCTCCCGAGTTCCGGAGCTCAGGGCTTCCTACTGGAACTTGCCACATTGACCCACGGTTAATCAGCCTGAAGACAGAGGGCCCCCGTCCTGGCAGGCTTAGCATGTTCATAGGTTGGTTTTGGTTTTTGTTTTTCCTGCCTTGGAACTGAGAGAGCTTGACCTTAGACAGACAACTTGACCTTTCTCCCCAGCAGCAGAAGTCAGCTTACATAACCCTTACTGTCAGTCAGTGGCCAATATTTTCCCAGAAGAAGACAATTTGAATCTGTAAGAAGAGAAAGTCAGAGAGGGAATCTTCACATCCCTCCAGGTTCTTCCTTCATTCAACCAAACAATTGGGAGGCTGCTGACTGTTCCAGGCACTCATTCTGCTGAATTCCATCTACATTCCTGCTTCTGGACCACTTAATTATTTCCCCTTTAACTGATTCCACCACCAATGCCCCCACCTACCTTAGCCTTATCCACAGAATACATGTCCCTTACAACCAGATTAGCACCCTGCATTTCCCTACACACTCCTGTCTCCCCTCCCTCCAGTTCAGTGGTTCTCAACCTTCCTAATGCTGCGACCCTTTAATACAGTTCCTCATGTTGTGGTGACCCCCCAACCGTAAAATTATTTTTGTTGCTATTTCATAACTGTAACTTTGCTACTGTTATTAATCATAATGTAACTCTTTGTGTTTTCCAATGGTCTTAGGGAACCCTTGTAAAAAGGGGTTAAGAACCACTGCTCTAGTCATCCCGAGGCACTGGCAGGCCCCTTGAACTAAGGTTCTCTCAGAATAACATGTAAAGTCAAGGATTAATCATGCTCCTTTCTAAGCTTTTTCTATAGAAAAACAGCCAATGGCCAAATATGAACGCTGGGCAGCCCAACACAATTCTTTGTTCAGCTTGTCAAAGTCAGTCTTTCCAGGAAACGTCCAAGCAGGTCCTCCCCTAGGGGAAGGCGTGGACCCAGTCTCGTCTTTCACAAACTACCAGTTAACTGTTTCAAAGAGTAAGAAAAGTAAAATTAAATAAACAGGTAAAAGTTAGGAAACTTAAAAGTCATTTTATTTCCTCAACTAAGTTTTCTGTCTTTCCTTGTACAGGTAAGATTGCAAAACCACATTTAAATATATCAACCATTTATTTCATTTTCCTTGTCCAGGAAATCTTCCCTACTCTTTTTCCCTTTATTAGAAAGGGGACCGTTTTGAACTTTGCTACTGTTAAAACCATTTGGTACCTATGTTGATAATTTTGACACTTTTTTTGAGATAGGGTTTCCCTGTGTAGCCCTGGCTGCCATGGAACTCACTCTGTAGACCAGGCTGGCCTCCAATTGAGAGATCCACCTGACTCTGCCTCCCACATGCTGAGATTAAAAGCATGTGCCACCACAGCTTGACAATTTGATTTTTCTTCTCTAGGAAAAAAGGTCCTAATGCAGCACATGGTATGTCCATTCATTTTACACTCATGCTGCATACAGTAGATAGAGTTTCTCCCGTCCAGGAAATCTTTCTCCTCTACTGACTAAACAGCAAACAGGGCATGGTCTTTCTTTCTTTCTTTCTTTCTTTCTTTCTTTCTTTCTTTCTTTTTTTTTTTTGGTTTTTGGTTTCTGGAGACAGGGTTCCTCTATGAAACAGCTCTGGCTGTCTCAGAACTTGCTTTGTAGACCAGGCTGGCTTTGAACTCGTAGAGATCTGCTTGCCTCTGACTCCTGAGTGCTGGGATTAAAGGCATATGCCTCCACCACTCAGCATCTGTCCTATTTCATATGACAGCTACCTTTTAAAAAAGATACTCATAGATTTCATGTAACTGCCTTATATTCTCATTTTGCTGATTTCATATTTTCCCAGGATAGAATAAAAGCAAGCAAACAAACAAAGAACTCACTACCTGTGTGATGAGTCTCTCAGCTTTAAGAATGTCTTCAGTCAAGGATTTCTCAAATACTTCTTCATAATCGGTTCTTATTAAGCATTGTTAATATATATCATTTCCTATTCTGACAATAAAAAGATGAAAGACCTTGTACTTAGAAAAAAAGGGATATTTTTCATATGTATATGTATGTGGTGTGTGTGTGCATGTGTGTATGTAAGTACCTGAGTACACAGGTATGCACGGGTACACACTCACACTGAACAGGTATACACACATGCACTGCACTGCACACACACACACACACACACACACACACACACACACACACACGCACACGAGTGCATAAAGGCCTAATGTTGCTACCAGGAATCTTCTTCAAATCTCTTCCACCTTGTCCGTTGAGGCAGGGTCTCTCAGTCAAACCTAGATCTCACCAACACAGCTAATCTCGCTAGCAAGGTTGCTGGGAGGCTGAAGGGAGGGAGTGGGAATCTGCACATCCCTGGTCTCTGCCTTCAAGGCTGGAATTACAGGTGGGTTACCGTTCTCACTCTGCATCCACATGGGGGCTGGTGTTCTGTGGTCTGGTCTTCTTGCTTGCATGGAAAGCCCTTTAACTGCTCAGCCATCTTCCCAGCCTGACATTTTGTTTTTCCTCAGAAATCTCCGTATTATTTCTACTTCTGTTGTGTAAACTTGAGTTTGCCTGCTAGCAGTATTATCCTGTAGGTGGGAGGCCTCTGCCAAAGAAGGCTTAAGGTCGGTGTTAGAAGCATCAGCTTTTCTCATCTACAGGGTAGGAATCAAAATACCTACTTCACAATTTAGTTAGCTGGTTGTCAATATTGTATATAAATGACTATTTAAAGTGCCTGGCATATTGTGAACATTTAAGAAATTGTTTTATTATCCAATTTACTACATGATTGGTTATCTCTAATTTTTAATGCCCCATGTGCTTATGATTTCCCCTTCATTTATGACGGACTTTTCCTTTTTTCTTTCTTTCCTTCCTTCCTTCCTTCCTTTTCTTTCTTTCTTTCTTTTGCCATTTGCTGGTTTTGGTGACATAAAATAGGTCCAATGGCACTTTTACTTCTTTGAAGTAGCACAGATAATAAAAAATAACAATGCTGCACTAAATTATTCATATACTCATAGAATGTAACCACTGTAAATAACACTTAACATTTAAAAAGCCTGAGGTTTTCAAAACAGGCATGCTGTGGGATGGTCTGTATGTCAAATGTGTTACTGATTGGTCAATAAATAAATCACTGATTGGACCGTGGCCAGGCAGGAAGTATAGGCGGGACAAGGAGGAGAATAGAGCTGGGAAGTGGAAGGCTGAATCGGGGAGACACTGCCAGCCGCCATGATGACAAGTCGCATGTGAAGATGCCGGTAAGCCACGAGCCATGTGGCAAGGTATAGATTAATGGAAATGGATTAATTTAAGCTGTAAGAACAGTGAGCAAGAAACCTGCCACGGCCATACAGTTTGTAACCAATATAAGTCTCTGTGTTTACTTGGTCGGGTCTGAGCGGTTGTGGGACTGGCGGGTGGCAGAGATTTATCCTGACTGTGGGCCAGGCAGGAAAACTCTAGCTACACAGGCACTGTGTTTTAACGTTTTTCAGCCCAAGAGCCACCCAAATGAGCTACTTTGTCTCCAGTAAAGAAACCACAAATCATGGGGAACCCTCTAAGAAAGAGGAGGTTCATAAGGACAGACTGGGCTTGCAGTCAGTGATGTGGGTGAAGGTGAAGGAAACTGGACTTTTGTCTGGGTTGGGTGCTGCCAGGGAGGCCCAGGTGAGTCTATGACCAGGTAGCTAAGTAAAGCATACCCAGAAAGAGGGGAGGCAGCAGAAGTCTCTCAGATTAGCAAGAAGGAAAGTCTGGTCAGTTTTGTGGTCTGGATGATGTGCAGACTTTGGCCTGTGCTCAGACAAGATAGGGAGTGGTCTTGTTTGTGTCTTGATCTATTATGGTCAACCCTGATGTTTTGGGAACTTGTCTATGTAAAACAGAAGACCATAGCTCATCACCAAGGGCCAGGCTGGTTCCCAACGACAAAGACGTAGTTGGGAATGTCAGGTCAGGCTCCAGAAATCCAACTGCTTTTCTCATTCTTGCCTACTAAGTTAGTACGCTCTGCAATAGAACTGAAGAGCGGGCGATGGACTTTGTTCTAATAAATTTTATGGCAATGGGGCTTGATACAAGGAATTTGGAATTTTTGAAAGGGCTGAAATAACGGCTCAGATCTCAGAATCTAGGAACAACCCCAGGGTTGTTAAACAGCCCCACCCCCAGTAATGCTAATTCTTTCATTCCCCACCCTGCTGCCTATGAAATCACCACTGAAATGGTTGGCTTCAGGAACACGTTAGTTCATCTGATCCTAATGATAGGGAACCACTGCTAATCCTCAGCCACAGCTACCTCCTCTGGGCCCTGTGCTTGGCTGTCATTGCTCCAGTGACCAGAGCAGGAAGACCTCAGTTGCTTCTGCCCCTGAGTAACCCCACTCCACCATGACCACTGTTTGAGTCTGTGCTGCTACAGCAGAGTATCCAAAAGACTGGGTAATTTACAAAGAAAATCAGTGTGTTTCTCATAATTACAGAAGCTGGGAAATTCAAGATCAAGGAGCCAGCATTCGGCTTAGGCCTTCTTGCTGTGTCCTTCTATGATAGGAGGGAGAGGGGCGAGAGTAGAGAAGAGAGGGAGAGATGAGGAGAGGAGAGGGGAGGGGAGGGGAGAGGAGAGGCAGGAAGGGTGCTATAGGAAGGAGCATCCTTTTACCAGGAACCTATTCCCGTGAGGACTCCCACAATGGCAGTACTAATCCATTCACAGGGGCTCTGCCTCTTTACAGTCCTACCTTTCAATGCCATTGCACAAAGTTTGTTACATACGGACCTCAGGGGTCCCGTTAAAACTACACAGCATTCACCCTTCCTGACAGAAGCAACCTGAGCTGCAGAAGCCCAGGCCAGTAAATCCACCACAAGCCCTGAGCAGAAGCCAGGGGGACCGGATCTCAGCCTGCTTTGGTCACTAATTTGCTGTATGAAGTTAGAAAAGCATCATGACCTTTCTGGGTGTTAGTCTCAGTGATCAGGTTAATCTGGTTGATATCCAAGTGTCTTTCTGATCCTGGAATTCTATAATAAGTATTGATTTATTAAATTTGTCTTAAATACATTTGTTTTAAAGACATTTTTACCAAACAATTTTCATTATTACTCAGAGTAAAAGTAATAGGACTTCAAATGACCCCTAATTATCATTTCCTCTCTGAGTATTATTATCCTTCTGTATTGAACCTTGCTGACTTATGGAACCAGTGTGTAAAAATGATACCCAAGGCTAGATCACAAAAATTGTCAGTTTCTCTCTTCTTTTGCTGTGCTTTGTTTTGAAACAGAGTCTTGCTATACAGTCTACACTAGACTTGAACTCACTGTATAGCCCAAGCTAGCCTCAAATTCACCATCCTGCTGTCTTTACCTGCCAAGTGTTGGGATAACAGGCATCTACCACCACACCTAGCTCTAACTTCTGTCTTTGTTTCCTTGGGTTCCTTACACTCACGAAGCCAGCCGCCATGTCGAGGACATGCACAAAGGGAGGTCCTCGTGGTGAGGACTGAAGCCTCACGCCAGCAGCAGAACACCAACCTACAAGCCACACAATGCTACCTTTGGAAGTGAATAGTTTAGATTTATCTCTGGTCAAGTCTCTATTAGAGATCAGATTTCCCTTACCATAATAAAGAACTTGGCACAATTGCCTTAAAAGAAGGAAGGTTAATTTCCTCACAGTTTCAGGGTATTCAGCTAGTTGCCTGTCATTTTAAGGCCGACCGTGAGGTAGTACATTAAGGAAGGAACACAAGGCAGAAAGCGTTCAGCTCATGGTAGCTGGGAAGAGAAAGAGAGAGGAGGAGGAGGCACCACTGTCTCAATGTCCCTTACAAATCCACACCCTTAATAGGCTAACTTCCTCCCACTGGGCTGAAATTCCTAAAGAATCTGTCACTTCTCATTGATGCCATGGCCTGAAGAAGAAAGCCTTCATTTGACACATGGTCATTTCATGTGAAACTCCGAGGCAGAGGCACCCATATCAGCCACACATGGACTTCTTGGTTCGCAGAAGCTGTGTGTGATTATAAATAGTTAACATCTTCTTGAGCTGTTCTAGGAAAAGTGTTGGTTGGCTGGGTCAGAAAACAGATGCATTCCTCAGTTAGCATGCAAAATAGTGTGAGTATTTATTTGCTTATCCTTCTCTGATCTACAGCTGAGAGTCTTTGAGACTGAATCTACACATATCAGAGCATTAAAAAGTGTATAAATCAGAATCAAAACTATTTCTGAGAAATTGAAAAAAAACATGATAATGAATGGACAGGAAAAGGCCTTATTGTTCATGTACTAAATAGCACATATTTTCTTGGGCAGAGTACCAAGCCTTTGATGTTTATCACAAGGCGAATATGTGCTTTGAAAATAAAACTAACATAAACCTCATAGGTAAAGTGGTTCTACTGGCATCTAGATGAAGGGATAATGCTGACTTTATATGTAACAAGCATGTATATATGTTAATGAAACTGCCTGCTCATGGATGACTTTGGGGTCTATTCTAAAAGGTAAAGATTTCATGCTAATTTTTTACATTTTATGTTGGCTTAAAATTTCACTTAAGAAAGAACTCTTTAAGAAAACTTACCATTATGGTTTGGATGTAAAATGCAACCCCCCCAACCCCAGAGCACATGTGTTGAAGACTTGGTTCCCAGTTCAGGAGTGCTCAGAGGCAGGATGTTTGAGAGGTGACTGGAACTTGGGGATATTGACCTTTCATAACACAGTGGCATGTTGGTGCTGGAGGTGGTGGAACCTTTATACGGGGGCCAGTTAGAAGAAGTAGGTGACTGTGGGGGTGCCCTTAAACAGTCCTGGGACCTGAGCTCCTTCCGATTGTTGTCTTTGCTTCCTGGTTGCCACGTATTGGGTGGTGTTCCTCTACCACACCCTCTTACCATGATATATTATTGTACTATCTGGCCACAGGCCTAATGGCAACCAAGCCAAATGGCCATAGACCAAAAGCTCTGAAACCACAAGCCGAAATGAACTTCTTCTCAGAGGTTTTGTCAGGAATTAACACACTCGGCTATGTGCTCGCTCATTTACTCTCCACGGTATTCTTTTCCGGGTTCTGCGTCTCTGTGCATGTAAAGGCCCAGCTGCTTACAGAGTAGCAAGCAGCCTTCCACTCACGTGAAAAAGCAGAGGGCATACATTTCAGAGACTCCATCAAGTAGAAGTCTGACTCGTAAGTCTCAAAAACCTAATAAGAATCAGGTTGAGCAAAAAGATGAATTTACTGGATGGTCATTACAGCTTCCTGGAATTCAAATCAGAGCCAAGTTCAGATGCAGCTGAGGTCTCAGGCACAGATGGAGCCCAGGGCTGGAAAGCAACCAGCTAGCTCTCTGTCTCCCAGACTGGAGTCTGAATCTCCGGGCGCTTGCTTCGCCTTGTGGCTGGCTGCTTTTCTTCTGGGTGGGAACGCGGTTGTTGCCAGTTCCTGTGATTTATGTTTTCAGTTGAAGTCATCAGAGGTTTGCTCTTTGCTCTCAGATGTTGGGTGCCAGTGAACTCTAACCAGGGGAGGGCGGCATGTTGTTCAACATGGCTGCTTCTTCGGAAGTTGGGGAGGGAGGGTGGAAAGAGGGTGGATTGGGAAGACGGAACAATTTGTTCCATGCATTAGGTTCCCAGGGCTGCCTTCACAAAGTACCACAAATCGGTAGTTTAAAATGTCAGAAATGTATCATCTCACGGTTCTCGAAGCTGACGGTTCAGGATAAAGGTGCTGGCAGCATTCCTTTCTTCTGAAGGCTGAGTCTGTTCCTGGCTTTTCTCCCGATTTCTAGTAGTTTGATATCAATTTCTAGCTATCTTTGGCTAGTAGAAGCATCTCCCACCGTCACACTTTCCAGCCTGTGTGTTGGTGCCCTTGTATAAAGACACTGCATTAGTCATTTTAGATTAAGGGCCCACCACAGTATGACTTCATCTTAAATGAACTGATTGTATTTGCAATCACCCTACTCCCAAATAAGGTCAGGTTCTGAGGTCCAGGAAGCCAGGTGGGGGCTCAACACATGAATTGTGAGGAGAGAGCACTTTATTCAACCTATAACTTTTTGTACACACAAGTGCTCTGTATACATTATGACCAAGATTGAAGAATGGAGGCCACTCTGACTCTCTATATGCTATACGTTCCCTCTTCCAAGAAAAGAAAGTAAGTAGCTAAACTGAATTTAGAAAAATAAGTTGGGACTTTTTTCTTTTAATTTTTTTAACTAGGGGAGGGGAGAAACTATGAGACAGGGAGTGATACAGACTATCACAGAATGTCACCAGCTCTGAGGGCTAATGCGACACAGCAGCCTGGAAGCACAGTCTCAAGCAACCCTACATCCAAGGTCTCTTATTTGCCTAAGGCTGAGGCCTAGTTGATGTTAATGGAAATCAATAGGACGAAAAGTTTACCTTGTGCTGTCCAGGGAACCTTAACAAGAAACAGGAGCAGAGAGAGTTTGTCAAGAATGAGATAGTTCAGAACAGTGTTCCGCTTCTTCATTGATCGCCAAGGATGCTGGGATGGGGGTGGGGGCTCTTCTGTTTGTCATCTGAGAGTGTCAGTGGGATTCTGCCCCTTGTCCTGCCTGAGGCACTGGAGAATTAAAACCCACAGGTGCCCTGCTGCCTGAACATTTGGAGAAAAGCTGAAATGCAGCAAGTGGATTCTGTGACCCCCTGAGGGAACAGTGGAGGGTCTCTACTGAAGCCATGACACTTAGCAAGCACATAAGATATCAGAGGGATGCCTATGGACCAAATCCCTAACCTGTCATTGATCATACTTTTCCTCAGGAGAGACTGATACGCATCCAACTGAACTGAATTTGATCCCTTAAATACCATAAATTGACAAGATAAATATTTCCATCATCTAACTGGAAAATTAGAATAATAGAATCCCTCTGATCAGAAAATTCAGTGACAAACTGAGTGTGGGAAGACGAAATACTATTTTTTTGTTATTGCTTTCATGGATTAGGCTGTGCACATGCATTTGATTTGTTTAGCGAACCAGAGGGGTGTGCTATTTTTATTCCCCTTTGACAGAGAGGAAGCCTGAGGCTCAGTGAAGTTGAGAAACTTGAACTCAAAATCGAATTTTTGGTGTGAATTGTGCGGCATGCCATTGTAACTTAAGAAAGCTGTCCCCAAAAACCAAGAGAACAAGTCCTTTCCATATTGACGCTTACAGTCCACATACCACGGACACTTTCTCTCCAAGGTCAGACTATTGCTGGCAGAGAGAACTGGGTTTCAGCTTGCATTTCTCCTTTATAATAGAGTGTTATTTATTATTATTGTCAAAACAATGCGAAAAACATCCTCCCTTCGTGTCTCCATGGGGTATCTAAGGAGAGACTCATTATCATCTCAGAGAGCAAAGGCAACATTGATGTCTGCTTTGTATAAGAGTGGGAGGGGTCACCATCTCTGGGAACAATAACTTAGACCACAACTTTGCAAAACCACGTTTTGTGTGAATTTGATAAAAATCTTAATTGAATCCCCATTTTGAGGTACTAGTTCTGTGAGGGACTTGCCAAGTGTGCTAAGAGAATCACTCTGTCTTCCTGCACCCCAAAAAGTAAAGCCAGTTGCCACATTGTAAAGTCTGTGAAAAAAACGTCCATTTCTGTGTCTAAAGTTTTATCTGCCTTCACAAGTATGTTTGGCCCCTTTGCTGGAACTTTACAGCAACAGATTCAAATTACATCTTACTTTATGACTTTTTTTTTTTTTTTTTTTACAGAAATTCCTTGATGGAGGAGGGGGGGTGTTCAAATGATATTTACTGAGATGACAGATTCAAGAGTTCTACTCCTCAGCTACGAGAGGCACGCAGGCGCTGGTTCAAATTTACGAAGTTCCTTCATGACCTCAGAAGATGTGATAAGGAAAGCCTGAGCGTGGAAGGCAAAACACACACTGAGCTGAATCACACACACTGGGCTGAATCACACACACTGGGCTGAATCACATGCATTGGGCTGAATCACACACACACAGTGCCTTGCTTCTTCTTCAAAGCCGCTGTCTGGACACAGTACAGTAACTTTCCTCTTTCAACACAGGCAGTGAACCACAGAGAAGCCCTGAGGTCTGCAGTTCTGCGGAGGGGCTCTTTAAAATGCTGACTCGCTGTTGTGGAAGATGCTCAGGACGCTGAGCAAAGAGAAAACTGCCAGTCACACAACACTGTGGACAGTGTAAAGCCATTTGCCAGGGAAAACAGATCAGATGGATACATGTATTATGACCCAATGTGAGGCAACACTATATTATATCACACAGGAGGGCAACCCTGAAGAGACCCAAGAGAAGTGCTCAACAGTTGTTCCTTTGCAGTGTGTGTGTCTGTGTGTGTGTGTGTGTGTGTGTGTGTGTGTGTGTGTGTGTCTGTATGTGGTGTGTCTGTGTGTGTGTATGTATGTGTCTGTGTGTGTATGTGTGTGGTGTGTATGTGTGTGTGTGTACATGCATGTGCATGTGCACACGCGCTCCCTGGTACATGTGTGAAGGTCAAAGGACAACTTGCAGGAGGAAATTTTCTTTCTACCATGTAATCCCAGAGATGGAATTCAGGTCCTTAAGTTTGGCAGCAAGTACCTTTACCCACTGAGCCATCTGGCTGGCCCCAGGTACATGTTTTTAAAAGGGTCTTTCCATTGGCATGTGAAGCCCTGAGAGTTAACCCTTTAGAGTTAGGTGTGATGCACAATAGGTCCTCATCGAAATAATAACGGAAGACTCCCTTCCTCTGAGGTCACTCCCCTTCCTCCTCCCCCTCCTCCCAGATTTAACTGTGGGGAGGGAACTTTGCAAAGGAGAGACTTTGGAGCCATTTAGAAATGGGGGGTGGGGTGATGGTGCTCCTACCTTCCAGCACTTACTCCACTCCCCAAGGTTGGGGAGCAGTCAGATCAAGTGAGTCAGATTGTTCAAGCAGAGACTAGGCCAAAATCCTGAGATCTGAATCTCTGGTAAATTTCCAGAGTGCTACAATCTGGGCCTCACCTTGATGTATTTGCTGGTGATAATATCTTGTATTGTAACACACTAGACGTCCTCTATAGGTATGTTCTACGGAGAGATTATGGGATGGATGCATCCACTAAATGCTTGAGTGTGGTATTCATTGTCTTACCCTTTCCTGGCCACTGTGGACTTGACCAGCCTCTTTCCACCCACTCCTTTTCATATTAGGTATATTCTAGGCTCCCTGGACCCCCTTGCTATTCCCTTGAAACATGGCGGCGATGTCATGCGTCTCATTTTCCTATGACATTTTTAGGGCTTGGGAGGGCTGACTCCACCGTTAGCCTGTAGTCTCACTTCCAGGACTGTTTTTCCTCTTCTGTCACCCTCCTGGATGCCTTTCTGGGTGACCCACAATTACTAAGAGCTATACCAGACTCACATCTTTGTGGTAACTGTCTAAAGACAGGAGCACGGGCTGGTGTGCTCTTCAATCCCCAGTGCCTACCTACAATGACAGAGCCATTTCCTAGAGTGGGGACTCTGTCTTGCACTTGGACTAGACTAAACTTATGCATCACCCATCTGTGAATCTAGAAGTGATTGGACTGGCACAAATATGTGACTTGAATTAAACTGTGTGGGTGCCCTGGTTGCTGGTTGCTCTCTCTCAGCAATATTTTACCTTATATGATTTTGCCAGCCCTGGTGGTGCAGAAAGGGTTGGGAATGTAGTTCAATAGTAGGTTTCTTGCCTAGCATGTGTAAGACCCTGGTTTCCATCTCCAGGACTGAAGAAAAAGATGATTTTTTGTTTTTGTTTTTTATTTTTTTCAAGACAGGGTTTCTCTGTGTAGTTTTGGTGCCTGTCCTGGATCTCTCTCTGTAGACCAGGCTGGCCTCGAGCTCACAGAGATCCTTCCGGCTCTGCGAGTGCTGGGATTAAAGACATGTGCCACCACAGCCCGACCAAAAATGATGATTTTTAGTTGGATCTTAGCTATCTAGAACACTCCTCAGTTTTATAGTTAAGTTTGGCCAGGTGACCAAATTGTGGCCAATGAAATGTGAACAGAGTATCTTATGGCAGATTCTAAAAACCTTGGTCAACAGAATAGCATGTGTGTTCCATCTTCCATTCTGTCTAGAACATGGATGATTCTGGTGATGTAATGCCAGAATCCCAATGGGCATCCTGGGGCTAGCAGCAGTTGTTAGGACCACAGGCCTGGAGCAAAAGAAAACGTTCTTTATATCTGGAAGATAGATGTAGGGACCAGGCAGGTAGAACTGGAAATAGCAGAAGTGGGAAACTATAGCAGAAATTGATACAACATTTGTGTTGCATTTACATAATAGTAATATAGACCTATAAAAATGAAAGCATACTGCTACTTGCAACAATGAGACTGTCCTGCAAAGTACACATGAAAATAAATACCCAAAGCTAATAAAGACTAAAATGAGACAAAGCAATAATCAGTGATGCCAGTGTGAGAGCCAAAGTTACATTTTAAGTTTCAATTCCTATGCCTTAGAGATCCATGAAGCAAAAACGCCTCAGATCTGCAAGCCCCTTGCCCAAGGACAGACAGTTCCTGAAATGCTGGAGGATATTGTTTATGGGAGACAGCAAGCCACGTGTTTTCACTCCCCTAAACAGGTTTGTTTGATCCATCTGCACCAGACACACTGGGTCACATGTGGGCGGGAGGTTCACAAGCAGGAAATACGTCAGGATGTATGCTGTCCCCTGATTGGACCTGATGGGAAATACTTAAGCCACTGCAAACTGTGACTTGGGGCCATTTCCCAGGGACCTGGATATGGACCTGAACCTGGATATGGTCCTGGCTGGAGCCCATTCAGTATTTAATTAAAGCTTGCTTCAAATTTGACTTTAAGTTGTGGTAGTGGTCTTATTCTCAACCGGTGGGATTAGCACCAGACAGCAGAGTAGTGCTTTTAGGTTGATGCTGGGGATGGAGTGAGGACAGCTATGGGGGTGGTGGTGGTAACTCTATACCTCTTGGTTTGAGTCCATGGGTGTGGTCACGTGGCAAAGCTCTGCGATTGCACTGTTTTGCACCTTTTTCCTGTAGATTGAAACTTAGGGATGTATTGACTTACTTTTAAATGACTTTTATTTTGGTCTTTTAAATTTTATTTTGGTCTTCTTTTAAAAGAAGGTCAGCTGTGCAAACACTAGCCCTTCCCTAGTCAACACTCATGTGTAGACCAGGACAAGAGCACGTCTGTATGACCGGGAAGGAACCGGTAGTCATAGACACTCGCAAACGGCTTCTTTGAACAGGTGCTCCACAAGAAAAGCTTTTCCAAATCATCTCAGTGCAGTATGGAGCCCTGGGCCTCGTGTACAGATTCATATGCAATGCGCTTGTTTTATTTTGCCCACATTTCTGTCCGATAAGGAAATAAATGTATTTGACAGAAGAAAGAATTCCCTGAGACAAAAAATAAGTTGGGGGGGGGGAGGGAGACAGTATTGGTCTCAATTCCGAGGACCCAAGAGAAAATGGATAGGAGGTTTAAAAGAAAGACTTTTCTATCCTGGAAAAGATTAAATAAGTCACATTCTTTCTCAGCAACTAGAACATCTACTAAGGAAATCCCAGCTGCTCCCAACAAATACGTTCGGTGGCTTTGCCAGAGAGAGACTATTATCGCAAGAGTAAAAATGAAAGCAGCAATGATAAAGAAAATGTCCTGACAAAGCCGTGCTGAAGACAAGAGAGAGAGAGAGCAGTTCCTACCGTAAGACCGACACACATCCTAAAGAGCTGCTTCTCCTGAAGACCTGGGACGCTCACGGCCCTGGGAGCCGAGAGCAAAGAGAATTTTCCAAACGTGCCTTGCGCCCATTTGAACAGAAGAGGGGAAAAGAAGGGATGAAATGCCCCCATATAGTATAACATGACCAAAGTCTTTCAGGCATCTTAAGACAAAATAGGGGCAGGGACTACTGATTTTGGGGGCATCGAGAAATTATGGCTCCTTGAAGGCAATTCCACAAGGCTCAAGCAACTGTGTGATGTCCAGGAGGACATAGTGAGTTTGTGTGACCCGGCTGTCCTTGGACTCACACTCTAGGGCAGAAGGGAGGAGCCAGAAGAGTTTGTCTGACCTTGCTCTCCGTCAGCACTGATGAGGCCTCCCAGCGCTCCCATCATAACAATGGTGTGCTTACAGCCTTTCAGGTCCCAGTGACCACCTGCGCTCTGCTTCCCTCCTGTGAGGGTGCCTGCTGGGTTTTGTCACACAGAGGACAGACACTCTTCCACAAGGGCTCTGATGGCTGTTCTTCAAGCCCTGAGTGTGTCCCTTCCTACTTCCGCAGTTGTTGGCCGGGCCCCTCTCTCTCTCTGTCATGGCCACCAAATGTGATGCCTTCCTTCCTGTCTCCCGCCCACTTTGGGTGGGTGTAGCTCGAGCTATTCTGGCCTTTTCCAATCCTAACCCTAAGCAGGAGCCACCAATGCCCTCCAGCTCAACACTGGGCCCTCTACAGTGGCTGCCTGAGGTTCCCTAGGTCCCAACTCCCACATGAGTCACATTCTCACATTCCTACCTTACCTCCCAATTCTGATCTGTCCCTTTTGCTGGCTAGAGAAAAGTTCCTGGTTTATTATGTTCTCTCTGACTTGGGCCTGTCACCTTGAACCAAGCTTGGATGCCAGACGGTCTCCCTAGAGTAAGCTTCCCAGAAAGGACTATCTTCCAAGAGAGCCCAGGCGTGTGTGGATCCTGGGGAACACACCTTAAACACCAGGAGACTGGAGTCTCATCAGCATGACCCTGATATTATTCCCCACCAGTGCTCATGTCTCTGATCTTGTCTTAAGCTGGTCTGTTCTAGAAAGTACGAACTCTCCTTCAATTTTCGCATTCTCCGCAATGGAGCTGGCAGCTTCGTTGAAACAAAAAGAACAGCACTCCTAAATGGGCTGAGGTGGGGGATGGGGCGCTTTTCTGAGCAGCACCCCTCCCCCCAGGCAGTTGCTGGTCATGCGAGTCATTGGATTTTCTTCCTTGGTGGAGTCTGATTGAGCCAGATGTTTTTGTTGTTGCAGCTGTTGACTGACAATGAAATCAACCCAACTGAGGACAAAAAAAGTTAGATTTACTAAGTACAGATTAGGATTTCGATTCAGTAAAGCAGATTCGAGTAGTTTGGGGCTTGCACGCCCACGTTTTACAAAATGGTGTTGGTGTCTGCATCTTTAAACTGCAAAAGGGGAGGTAGAAACTCAGTCAGTCACTTGTTGATTGAGAACTGATTTAGTGCAGACAAAAGTGAATCGGTTTTCTAGGGGATTGTGTGTGGTCTAGATATCTGGGTAGTTTGCTGGAGGGAATCTGTTGTTTGGGAGGACTGCAGATGGGGTCACAATGTTGCAGAAAACTGAGATCTGGCCCAGCCCAAAGGTCAGCTTGCAGCTGAGATGTGCAGCTCTGTAGACCATTTCAAATGTTCAACTGTAAGCGTACTTAAGATCTGCTTGGCCTTTGAAGTGCCCTGAACTAATGCTACAACTTTTTTTTCCTTTGACATCTTCAACAGAAGCATCTTAAATACACATTCTCCGGTATTTTAAGCTTTTGTCCAGTCCCTGGAATGGTCAGCTTCTTGATTCCTGAGAGCAAATAGATGAACAAATGAAAAAGAAAATCAGAAAAGAGGCCAACTGTTCTTGTGTGCTGAGTGCATGTAGAATTTAATTAGCTATTCATTTCTTCTTGACTCATGGACATTAGCAGTGAAGGAGCTGTTCTTCCAGAGGAAACTTCAGGACAAATACCTGTAGTCAGATTTTTCTCTCGGCCGCCAGCTCACAAATAGTGACATGGAGACTTATTATTAATTATGAAAGCATGGCCTTAATTCAGGCTTTTTCTCAACTAGCTCTTATAACTGAAATTAACCCATTTATATTAATCTATGTTCTACCACATGACATTGTCTTTCTTCCATCCCACACCTCCTGTTTCTTCTCTGTCTTAACATCAGAGTCTTGACAATAAAACCTGTGGGGGAAAAGGATTGTCTGTGGGACCCTTCTGTAACATGTAACCCTAGACCTTAAGTTCAAAGAGTATTTAAAGGTCTTAGCAGCTTCCTGTGGTGGGAGATTTGGTGGTTGTCTTAGGGTTTCTACTGCTGTGAAGAGACACCATGACCACGGCAATTCTTCTAAAGGAAATCATTTAATGGGGTGGCTCACTTACAGTTTCCGAGGTTTAAGTCCATTATCATCCTAGTGGGACATGTTGGCATGCGGGCAGACATGGTGCTGCAGCTGAGAGTTCTACATCTTGATCAGCAGGCAACAGGAAGTGAACTGTCTCACTGGGTGTGGCTTGAGCATAGGAAACCTCCAAGCCCGCCCCCACAGTGACACACTTCCTCCAACAAGGCCACACCTACCCCAATAAGGCCACACCTCCCATCAGTGCCGCTCCCTGTGGGGGCTGTTTTCTTTCAAACCACCACATGTGGTGGATGGAAGAACTGCCTCCTTAGACCAGAGCAGATAGAAAATAAGTTTATTTAGTGAACTCCAACGAGAGCAGCGGGCATGGCAGTGAAAGAAAGAACTGCCTGTGAATGGGATGAGCTTGAGGGTGGAGTCTCATTGGGTTAGGAGTCTCATTGGGTTAGGAGTCTCATTGGGTTAGGAGTCTCATTGGGTTAGGAGTCTCATTGGGTTAGGAGTCTCATTGGGTTAGGAGTCTCATTGGGTTAGGAGTCTCATTGGGTTAGGAGTCTCATTGGGTTAGGAGTCTCATTGGGTTAGGAGTCTCATTGGGTTAGGAGTCTCATTGGGTTAGGAGTCTCATTGGGTTAGGAGTCTCATTGGGTTAGGAGTCTCATTGGGTTAGGAGTCTCATTGGGTTAGGAGTCTCATTGGGTTAGGAGTCTCATTGGGTTAGGAGTCTCATTGGGTTAGGAGTCTCATTGGGTTAGGAGTCTCATTGGGTTAGGAGTCTCATTGGGTTAGGAGTCTCATTGGGTTAGGAGTCTCATTGGGTTTGCTTGCAATGGCCCAGCATGAAATTCCAACCATAAATGAGGGTAGTGCTGATTGGTGATGTTCGGTCTTGAGCTGTTAGGGTGAGTCACCATGCATTCAGTTTCCCTGGCACGTATCTCGTGCCATGGAAATGAGCCAATTCTGTTTGGCCATGCCATCGTGTGGTTCTGCTGTTTCATTGTTGGGGTGAAATGGAGCTATAGTATTTCTGTCTTAGGGATAGTTTCTAGACCGGACTTGCTTTGGCGACCTCTTCCCTTTGTGGTCTCTCGATCATGGCTTTCCTTCCACACTTCCAGGTCCCCAGTGAGACCACAGGGATAAGGTAGTAAAGTGGTTTGGGTGTGTGAGGACCTTTCACTCTTTACACTAGGGCTATGGTGGACCTCTGATGTTCATCCTGCCTTTGCTGTGTACTTGAACACATGCAGTCACCCAAGACACGGTTACCCCTCAAAAGACTCAAAGATTTTTTTTTTTTAAAGTGCAGCTGTCTCTGAGGTCCCAGGAGAAAAAGGAGACACGTGGGGATGGATTTGGTGTCATTTCCCCCAGGTTCGCCTCTCCTGACCCTTGCCTCACCTACACCCTGCCCGCTCCACACATGGCTTTGCTGGGCTGGAAATTGGAGTCCAGAGGAAGTGCTCTGGCCTTGAACTCCTGGTTTCCCAGCATCAGAGGCTGCGGTGGTGAGCCAGAGAGGAAGCACTGTACACCTTACATTGAGTTAGTAAGAGTTAGCTTTCCAGAACAGCAGGGAGGAAAGGTTGGGTAGCAGCAACACCTAGGATCCAGTCATGGCTGGGCTATTTCTGAGACTCTTGGCAAGTCCTTGCTCAGTAGAACAGGGGACTCCAAGCACCAAAGCTAATGTTTGTCGCCGCCTACGTATACATATCTTAGACTGCAAGAGGAAGATGGAAGCCATTATTCCTGCTCTCAGGATTTTGTTTCCCAGCATTACAAGCTATTTGGGAAATTGTAGCCTAAATCCTTTCTTCAATACAGACTTGCAGTACCTCTCTTTCCATGGAGAGTGTCTGATTTCCAAAAGGTTCATGACTCCTGTCTTGGTATCCCAGGTAGGAAGAGATGAGAGGAACATTTGCTTGTGGTCCACATTCATGGGAGTCACAACTGAAAGATGGTGAACAAAAGACCATATACTCTTGCAGGGTACTACTTGCCAATTATTCTATCAATGAATGAATCCATGTATTCATTCACTCATTCATCTACTCAAATATTTGAGTTGAATTCATTCACCTATTTGACAAATTATAATGTAGCAATACATGATTTGGGAATGTAAGGGTAAGTCCTGTGGATAAACCATCCTTGTTTACATTAGGAGGAGACTGAGATGGCAAAGCAGCCCTTGGGATTGTGGTCATTATATTCCCTTAGATAGAGAAGCCATAGAGTGCCATGAGCTTGCACAAGACAGGAACCTGGATCCCTCTACTTCCCAAGGAAGTGATGTATAAGGACGAGCAGTAGGAGTCATCAGATGACAAGAGGGGAGAGAGAGGGCAGGATGTACAGAGGGCAGTCAAGGCAATGGACAGCCTACGTAAGGCTGAAGCTGAGAAAGGTCACAATGGGTTGCAACAAAGATTGTAGCATGATGGGGTGTGGCAATGGGAAGCTTGAATAAAGTAGCGGTAATCGGGCACTTCCGTGGCCTCTTGCACAAGGGGGTATTACATAAGAGCTTTAGGAGAACAGCTAGTCTGTTTTCTGTGCTCAGCACATACTGGAAGTGAGAGACCAGCAGTAGGGAGACGAGTGAGGGGCTGTGGGAAAGTGACAAGGAAGGCTGTCCGTGAAAACGGAGGAAAGACTGGCAGACCCAGAGGTCTTTGCGATTGGCCAGGAGATTGCACCAGGAAAGACCAGAGAGCACTGCACAGCATCAAATTTGTAGAGGCAGCCCCTCTGCTGAATAGTACTCATTGGGGCTCATTTACCATAATGGTTTTCAAACCGTGTCCCAACAGTCCCAGGCCTTCCCATTCAACCAGAATGTTTCCATATTGACCTGTTTGGACAAAGGCTGGAACACCACTGCTCTACTTTCTCACGGTGGACTCATTCTGCTTGAATTCCAAGTGCCCCCAGGGATAATTAAATCTGGATGTGGGTATGTCTAGACCACCACTCTCGACACCACCTCCACCTCCATGTTCCTAAGATCTTAAGTCCCCTAAAAATGTGGATCTCTTTCTCTGGTGGTTTTGTCTCTGCTCCCACACCCACCTAACTCATTCATCCTTGGTACGCCTCCCATTGTAATTCTCTTACAACTCTTCCATGAAGTGTGTGTGTGTGTGTGTGTGTGTGTGTGTGTGTGTGTGTGTGCAGAATTAATTAATCTAAACTGTTATATATATATCAACAGAAATAAGAACAAAAAATGACAGCTTACTAGTAACATCTTTGTTAGGTCAAACTCCTTCACAAGGAACTGAAGACAAAATCAGTGTCTTCCGGGTGGTGCTGGCACACGCCTGTAATTCCAGAACTCAGGAGGTAGAGGCAGGTGGCTTTCTGTGAGTTTGAGGCCAGCCCTGGTCTACAAAGTGAGTTCCAGAGGACAGTCAGAGCTGTTACACAGAGAAACCCTGTCTCAAAAACAAAAACAAAAACAAACAAACATAAAAAACAACAAAAAACAAAACCCGGTGTCTTCTCCCTGACTAGAAGACAACTTCCCAAAAGGAATAACTTCAGCCTGTGCCATGGGAGGAAAGGTCTAGGCAGAAGGGAGGTAGAGGCACAAAGCCTGCACGCTCATAGACACATTCCCAGGATGTTCCGTTTCTAGAGTCTTCCACTCATTTCTCAACTCTGGTTTCTAGGAGGAGTGTTTTACTTACCCTTGGCTTCTCTCTTGCTAGTGGCAACAACAACCTTGTACAAAAGATGTCCCACATCTGTCGGCTGCTCTGCATGTTTCTGGAATTGCCCAAGAACAGCACCAGAACATGAGACTCCTTTGTGAATGAGTTCAGCCCATCTGTAAATAATTCACTTCACTTTTTTTTAATCTTGTAATTTTTCTTCTTTGACACTTAAAGAAGAATAGCATAAACATTTTGTCCAATGGCTTGGATGAGTCCAGAAACTCTATGGCCACCTCCTTTTCATCGCTACCACCAGTCAATGACACTAAGAGAAAACACATTCTTGCTGGGAATCGTTGGCACACACCTTTAATCCCAGCACTCGGAAGGCAGAGCCAGAAGGATCTCTGTGAGTTCGAGGCCAGCCTGGTCTACAGAGCGAGATCCAGGACAGGCACCAAAACTACATAGAGAAACCCTGTCTCGGAAAAAAAAAGAAAGAAAGAAAGAAAAAAGAGACAAAACACATTCTTTCTGAAATCCTTCAGGAGTCTTGTCATTATAGTTTTCTGATGTGAACAACTGTAAGTCACCTTACGGACCTCCTTGAGACCCTGAATCGGAAACAGGGCTTCCATGTTTGTTTTTAAAGAATGTTTGGTTTACATAGTTAGTTAAGAAGCAGATCCATTATTTCAGCAGCTTGCTCGGAAGTTATTCACTTCTTAACACTTGTGAAGCCCATAGCTAGTCCTTCCCAGTCGGTGAAGGAGTCTTTTCCTTATGTGGATCTCATGTTCTTGGCCCCTCACATACTTGGTTTCTGCTCTCTTCTCACTGAGTAAACCCAGCCCAGGGACAATGTGGAACTAAACAAGAAAAACTTCAGCAGAAAGGAAGAAGACTCTTTTAGTCTGAAAAGAGGAAAAATCTTTGCTTTGGAGGCAGAGGCAGGAGGCTCATAAATTCAAGGACTACCTGGTTGCAGAGTGAGTTGGAGGCCAGCATGGGCTTCTAAGTGAGAGATGAAAAATGGAAAAAGGGGTGGGGGTCTGGCTCAGTAGTGAGCTGTCGTCGCCTAGACAGTGCAAGGCCCTGCACTCAGTCTCCAGTATTGAAAAGGGAAACACAGCATATGCCACTTTGAAATCTGGTGCATTCAGAAGGCTTGGGGACAGGGTGGGGCTACAGGTTGAAAAAGGAAGGAAGCAGAGAAATGCATCCTTAGGCCCCACCTCCCTCCTCTAAGACACACATTGTTGAAATTGGACCCAGAGCTGGAGGGCTGGAGGGTTTCCTGATGTCTTCTACCCAGCTTGGCTTTGGGGACACAAAGCAGGAGACTGGGGTAGAGTAGCCCTGTAGCAGTGAACAGCAGAGCCAGGATCTTGGGGCTCCTGAGAACTTGTTGAGGTGAGACCAGCAAATCCTCACCTGTGCTTTATGGAGCTTGATTGGGTGGGAACACAGCAGCGTGTGCAGAGATACTGGAGGCGAGAGGACGGCTAGGGAGGTCAAAAGTGGCATAAGGAAGACCAGAGGGGGCAAGTACAGAATAATGGCATCAGTGGAGGGTTAGCTATGGGAGGTGAATGGGATTGCGGGTCAGTGAGCTATGGGAGGTGAATGGGACTGTGGGTCAGTTAAATATGAGAGATGAATGGGACTGTGGATCAGTTAAATATGAGAGGTGAATGGGACTGTGGGTCAGTTAGCTATGGGAGGTGAATGGGACTGTGGGTCAGTTAGATATGGGAGGTGAATGGGACTGTGGATCAGTTAGCTATGGGAGGTGAATGGGACTGTGGGTCAGTTAGATATGGGAGGTGAATGGGACTGTGGGTCAGTTAGATATGAGAGATGAATGGGACTGTGGATCAGTTAAATATGAGAGATGAATGGGACTGTGGATCAGTTAAATATGAGAGGTGAATGGGACTGTGGGTCAGTTAGATATGAGAGGTGAATGGGACTGTGGGTCAGTGAGCTATGAGAGGCGAATGGGACTGTGGATCAGTTAGATATGGGAGGTGAATGGGACTGTGGGTCAGTTAGCTATGGGAGGTGAATGGGACTGTGGGTCAGTGAGCTATGGGAGGTGAATGGGACTGTGGGTTAGTGAGCTATGGGAGGTGAATGGAACTGTGGGTCAGTTAGATATGGGAGGTGAATGGGACTGTGGGTCAGTTAGCTATGGGAGATGATTGGGACTGTGGGTCAGTTAGCTATGAGAGGTGAATGAGACTGTGGATCAGTTAGCTATGGGAGGTGAATGGGACTGTGGATCAGTTAGATATGGGAGGTGAATGGGACCGTGGGTCTCAGCTCTGAGAGGAAAATGGCAAGGTCATTTTGGGACACATGAGTATAAATTGCCTTGAGGCATCCATATGGAGATGTTCTGAGTCAGCCCAGCCTGAGAGAAACGGTTCTGTTGTCTGGCTCTGTTCCTGGCTCTGCTCCTTTCGTGAAAGCGTTCAGAAATGCACAGCCAGTTACCCCTGGTCCAGCACAAAAGCTGAGATGCCTGACCTAATCATCTCTCATTAAAAAAGAAAAACCACAGAGGAGCAACAGACACTTGCTGTGAACCCCAAATGCTTATCCGTGTTTATGTTAAAGGATGCTGCATTGGTTTTCAGCACTGGATGGTAGGTGAACAGAAGGCATCGTTTGTTGCATGAAATTTAAGTTGAATTTTAAAGTACATTTTGGGATGTCTTTGAGAACAGTGGACCTGAATACATTTAGAAACTTCATGATGTGCATTTTAAGATCCAAATAATCTCTCCAAACTTTACACAACAATCAGCAAACAGTCCACTAAGGCCAGATACTTGGCTCCCTAATATTTACCCTAAATAAAGGTTACTTTGATGGAACAAACTCAATATTTAAACCTGTTCTTGACTGAGTATGGAAATAGTTTGAAGAAACATGGGCCATAATTATAAATTGAACCTAAGTAAACAAACCTGGTATTTCACATGCATAGCATTGGTTCATATGAAGTCCCATAGCATCATTTGATCTTCCTAGTATGATTTAGTTGATCTCAGGCTAAACCTTTTTAGATGAATCCTGAGTCCTAGTTGTATATTTTCACATTTACACATTGAAATGCAAGTAGTTTTACTCTTATATTCAGGTAGATATGATATCAATACCAGAATTTCAAAAAAGCATTTCAAAAGTAAAACGTTTTAAAAGTGCAGATGAGAATTAGCTCCAAGTGATTGGACACCCTCACACGCAGGAAAAACACCAATGCGCATAAAATAAAAATAAGTAAATCATTAAAAAAATGGTTCTCTAAAAATAACTGAGCCCACTAAACTATCCTCTGGTTTCAGTCACTGCTGCTCTGATACTACCAGGAACATAGGCTCATGTATACAGGGGGATGAAACTTAAAGCAAGTTTATCACTCCCCCAGCCCATCTGTCCACCATGCCCTCACAGCTTGGCAGCAGACTCTGAACCTCATGCACACTCAAAGGATTCAGCAGATGGACTTCCACCAACCCAAACATGGCTGATCACAGCGACATGGGCAAAGGAGCCTGGTGACATCACTGTCATGAAAATGATTGTACAAAAAGGAATCGTAGCTGTCACATCCTATCAAAGTGGAGCCCAAAAAAGCCATGAGAAAGAGGGGAAGCATTTAGGGTGTGGCTGCTGCTCCAGGACAGCAGCTAGTCCTGCCCTTAGGGTTAGCTTTACTTAAAAGCTGATGACAGAGCTGGGGGGTGGTGGTGCACACTTTTAATCCCAGCACTCAGAAGACAGAGGCAGGTAGATCTTTGTGGGTTTGAGGACATCCTGGTCTGCATAGCCAGTTCCAGGACAGATGGGGCTACACAGAGAAATCCTGTCTTGAAAAAAAAAAAAAACAAACCAGCAAACAACAACAACAAAACCCAACTAATGACAGACTGTTAATAATATAAACTTTATAGTACAATTGTTGTCACTTGGTTTTTGTTTGTTTGGTTTTGGTTTTTTTCTAGACAGGGTTTCTCTGTGTAGCCCTGGCTGTCCTGGAATTCTCTCTGTAGACTCTGGTATTGGTGAAATTATTAAGGCCACTCCACGTAGTTAAAAAGGAGGTTTATTTAGTGGCGTAACTTACAAATGAAGGGATAGGTAGATTGCAGGGTCTGGGAAAGACATAGCGCAGTCCGGTGGTGTTCTCTGGAGAACTCTGCTCTGTCTACCTCCAGTGTCCAGGGTCCAGGAACCAAGAGAGGCGGCGCATCCAGATCTCGGGTCTTCAGGGTCCTCTCTTGGCCCCGCCTTGTAGGTGTGACAGTTACCGAAGCCTCAATGGGAGTTGGAACTTCCAGATCAAAGCTGGAATGGCTACCCACTACACTCTGGCCTCAAACTCACAGAGATCCACCTGTCTCTGCCTCCCAAGTGCTGGGATTAAAGGCAAGCATCATTACCACCTGGCATTTGTTACCACTTGACAATCAGAGCTTGCCACCTCACTAAAAGTGATCTTCCCTTCAAAATTATTGTAGACTTCTCTGTCTTAATTCAGCCTCCAACCTTTCCTTTGTCCTCTGAACATCCCAGAGGGCACACCTGTCTGTACACGTACGTGTCTGAACTGCAGTCTGTCTCTTGTTTATTCTCAAATAAAAAAAATATTTTTCTGAAAACTTGTCTGCATTTGATTGACTTGGACAACGACCAACTCTTGAAGACATCAACCTGGAAGGCACGTGTACCTTCAACTCAGAGCACATGACATGGCTGTCTAACGTCAGGGACACGGTAGAGAGTCCTTACTAACATCCTCAAGGGGAACTGGAGATGTTGCTGAAAAAACCCAGTGCCCATGACACCAACCTTGGTAGAACATCGGTTTTTAGTTTCAAAGGGGAGTTGCTGTGGGGATGGGGACGAAACTCAACAGTAGAGTACTTACAAGGCTGTGGGTTCTAGTCCCAGAATTTAATAAAAGAAAAGGAAAGAAAAGGAAGGTGAAGTGGGTACCTTTCGGTGGGCCCTGCCAAGGTCAAGGCATGCCACTAAGTGAACATTAATCCGCCACGCGCACCAGAGTGCAGGAGGGTTATCGAGAGAGGAGGGAATGAAAGAGTGAAAGGCTGTCTCAGAGAGGCAGACAGACAGACAGAACAGAGACAAGAGAGGCCAGAGAGGAGCAAGAGGCAAGAGAGAGAGCGAGCTGTGCCTGGCGGGCACTTTCCAGGGGTGCACTTTCCAGGGGTGCATGGCCGCATAGGGAAGGCACCTGGTGATGACATAACTGCTGTGGTGGCGGTGACAGAGACAGGCTCCTCCCACGGCTGGAGCTAACAGAGACAGCCCTCTTCATAGGTTCCTCTGCTTCTGGCCTCCTGTCTTCCTTCCCAGGCTGTCATTCAAGAAATAATTTTTGCTCCGGGAATGCCTCATATATTTGTTGCTTAGAGAAAATATTTCTCTTCAAATGGTTTTAATTTAAAAAAAAAAAAAAAGAAGGACACACAAAACTCCTCTGTTCTTGGGTTCATCTGTATTTATTTGAGAGGAATAATTTGGGAGGACGTTAATCTAAACCATTGTATTTTCCGATTCATTTTTTTTCTTTCCGATCAATTACATCTGACGCCTCCACTTTTATATTTTTTCCATTAAGTGGCTCACAATGTGGATTCTTTAGGTCTTTGGAGAATGCAATAGCTTGGCCCCAAACACATTGTCCCTGGTTGGATCTGCACACACTGGGCCCCCTAGTGCTCTAATCTCTTGTTTAAATGTTTTTTGAAGGCAGGTAGAGTGCAACTAAGCTTGTTCCAATCTATTTATTACTTATTTAACTTATGAGACAGGGTTTCCTGTAGCCTAGGCACTCTCTTGTTGAGCTACACCCCCACAGCAACCCCACTTTGAAACTTAAAACAAATGTTTTACCAAGATTGGTGTCATGGGCACTGGGGTTTTTTGGCAACATCTCCAGTTCCCCTTGAGGATGTTAGTAAGGACCCTCTACCATGTCCCTGATGTAAGATAGCCATGTCATGTGCTCTAACTAATGGCATCTAAGTTGAAGGTACAGGTGCCTTCCAGCTTGATGTCTTCAAGATTTAGTCATTGTCCAAGTCAATCAAATACAGACAAGTTTTCAGAAAAATATTTTTTTATTTAAGAATATGCAAGAGTCAGACTGCAGTCCAGACATGTGTACAGACACATGTGCGGTACTCACCAGGTGGCAAGGATGACTTTGAACTTCTAATTCTGCTTCTACCTCAGAGTGCTGGCGTTACAAGCATGTGCATCTGGTTTTATGTGGTTCTGGGGATTGAATCTAGGGTTTGGTGTATGCTAGTCCAGCACTCTACCAACACAGCCCCCAGATCAGCCTTTTTATTTTTTAAAGATGATTTCCACCATGGAAGAGCGTCTTCCAAATTTTGAACAATCAAGAAATTCCTTTAAATCATTTTATAATCAGGAAGCATCAGAGCTTGAAATGAGTGGAAACCCTAATTGTTCTCAAGGGTACAGGATGAAAGCTCCACTTGGCAAGAGAAAAGGAAAGAGCTGGCTGAGGACCCTGCTGAAGGCGATCATCATTCAGGGTTCACATGCATGAACAGGCTGCAGAACCGTTTTGATTGTTAATACTATAGAGATATGTTGGAGGACAGATGAGAGAAAAGGAGCTAGGGCCTGCTCATGAAGCTCCCCGGTCTCCACACCTGAAGACAAATCACTTCAAAAGTTAATACTCCATTCATACAATTAGCGTGCATTCCGCTCTCTGAACGAACCACAGTTTATTTTTCCATTCACTTATTGTGTGGAGTGGATGAAGTTCTGAGCACATGTGTATTGTTGACATGAGCATGGTTGTGTCAAGGACCTCTATGCTGCTGATGGGTGGGCATGGCAAGACCTTCTCCAGGTCTGGCTCAGGAATTGCAAACGCCAAGTATGGATGGTACCGAAGACTGACCTTTAGATAAAACCATTGTATGCAGAAATTGTCAACCACAGCCTCTCTTCCTAGATAACTGCAGTCTGAAAACTGCTCCCCTACAGAGACCTCCTACAGACTAGTTAACCCATCTCCTCCCTGTTCAGCTGTATACGATAAACCTGCCTCCTTGCTCAGGGGTATAAAATATCCCTGAGTGTCCAGGCCGCTAGTGGGTCTCTATCACAGTGCACCACACACCCTACCACCCTGAGATTATCTGTACATGTGTCTGCTTGTCCTCTCTTCACTCTTTCATCTCCCCAGTCAGGACAAGTCCAAAACCATGCAGGTTATGACAACCTACGAAGGCTGAAAAACTGTTATACATATATATGCGTTGGTTTCTGGATGGACATAAATGCTCAGCTTCTCTGTGTAAAAAACGGAGCGTGATTGCTGAATCAAAGGGTCAAACTATGCTGAATTTTACAAGGAGCTGGCGAAGCATTGTCAGTATCTTCTCTGCTTTGCAGCCCCACCCACTAGCAGTGAGTGAGACTTCCTAGGTTTCCTTATACTTGGCAGCACTGGTATTGGCATTTGGGGTCTGGGCCATTCTTAATAGGTGTGTAGCCATATCTCAGTATTTATTTTGGTTTTGGGAAAGGGTTTCACATATCCCAGACTGGCCTTGAACTCAGAAAGCTGAGAAAGACTTCAAACCTCCAATCCTTCTGCTTCTACCTCTCAAGCACTTGGAACTGTGTCTGTGCATCGCAACGCCTAGTTTTCCTTGTTGTTTCCATGTCAAACTGCCTAATGACATGAGATATTGAGCTTACTATTATTAGTTATCCTATTTTGCGGCACTGGGGATTGAACCCAGAGCTTCCTGCGTGCTAGACAAATGCTCTACCACTGAGCTAACTCCCAGCTCTCAACATCTTTCTATATGCTATTTACTGTGCCTCTTCCTGTGTGAGATGTCTGATTGTATCTTTTGTCCACTTTTCAGTGGATTGTTCATTTTCTTACTGAGTTTTCAGTGTCCTTTCAACTTTTGGATAGCCCTTTATCAGGCCTGTTTTTTGCAAACATCTTCCCATCTCCCTGCCTTGACTTCTCACTCTCTTTATACTATCTTTTTGTAGTGCAGAAGCTTATATAATTTACTGCACTCCATCTTACCAATTTATTTCTTTCACGATTGATGACTTTGAATGTGGCATCTATAAAGGTGCCCAGTGTCATCTAGGCTTTCTCCTGTGTTGTCTTCTGGGTGTATAGCAGTTTTGTGTTTTGTGTGTAGGTCTAGGATCTACTTTGAGTTCATTTTCTTTTGAAGAGTATAAGGTTGGTCTGTGCCTAGACTCATCTTATTGTTTGATTGTTTTTTTTTTTTTTTAAATCTGAGTATCCAGTTGTCCCGCACTGTTTATCACTGTATTTTGTCTCTATTCCTGATTCTGTTGTTGTTCTGTTTTGTTTTGTTTTTGTTTTTGTTTTTTTTTAATCACTCTGTCAGTAGCGATTGGTTGTGTTTATGTGGGTCTGTCTTTGTGTGTCTCTCCGTTCTGTTCTACGGAGCTCTTTGTCAAGCACACTGTCTTGATAACTGTTGCTTTGCAGTGCGTCTTAAAGCCCAGAAGCATTAGTTCTGTAACTTCGTTTTCCTTCAGGGTTAAGTAGGCTGCTCTGGGCATTCTGAATCCCTGTACAAGTTGAGAAGAACTGACATCTTGACAATATGGAGAATTCCTACTCGGGAACAGGAAATACATCTCTTATTTCTTAATTTAAAAATTATTTCATCAGCAATTCAGACCTTTCCCCATAGAGATCCTGATCATGTTTCCGTTAGATTTATACCTAAATGTTTCCTGTGGAAGAATGTTAATGTAAAAGGCAATGTGTTTTTACATCAAATTCTATTTGCTCGTTGCCAGAAGGTGGGAAAATCATTTGATTTCGTATTCTGCAATCTTTGCATAATTGGTCATTAGTTCTGCTTTCTGTCGATGCTTTTGAACTTTCTGCATAGATGATCACGATGTTGTGTATGAATAATGATTGTTTTATACTTCCTTCCCAATCCATGTGCTTTTCATTTCATTTCCTAATTTACTGCATTAGCTAGAATTTCTGGTACAAATGTTAAAAATCAGGGATGATAGGGACATTCTTGCCTTGCTCTTAATCTTGGAGAGAAAGCTTCTATTTCCTCAGCATTAAATACAATATCAACTTCAGAGTTCTTGTAGATACTATTTATCAAATATGAAAGTTCTCCTCTATCCATATTTTGCTAAGGGTTTTTGCTATGAATAGGTATTGAAGTGTGCCAAATGCTGTATCTGTATATATTCCTATGATCATGTAATTTTTCTTCCTTAGCTTATTGATGTGATAAATTATATTGACTTTTGAACATCAAATTAGCTTTTCATACCCAGGATAAAGCCCACTTGGTCGTGGTCTAACTTTTTTATATATGTTAGAATTTAAATGCTTTTTAATAAAGGCATTTATTTTGTATGTTTTATATATATTTGCATTTATGGGAGCTATTGGCTTATAGTTTCATTTTTTAGTAATGTCTTTGTCTAGTTTTAGCATTAGGGTAATGCTTCCGTCATAGAATAAATTATGAAGCGCTCCCTCTGCTTTTGTCTTCTACAAGAGGTTGGAGACCATTTTGTCGATTTTTCCCTTAGTGTTTGGACCTATCTGGGCCTCAGGATTTCTGTTTGGGAATGCCATTATTGATTCAATTTCCCTAGCAGATACAGACTTGCTCAGATCGTCCATTTATTCTTGTATGAGTTTTGGCAGGATGTCTCTTTCAACGAGTTGGTATTCCATTTTGATTATCAAATTCGTAGGTGAGGCATCCATAGTCTTCCCTTTGTTATTGTTTCTCATCAATAGATATGAAGTGATAGCTCTTCTTTCATTTCTGATATTAGTAATTCACGCCATTTTATTTTTCGTAGCCTTTATAAAGGCTTAATGATTTTGTTGATTTTTTCCTCAAAGAACCAGCTTTTTTGTTAGCTTGTTTTATTGGCTTTTCTGTATTGATCTGCGGTTTTCCACTTCACTGATTCCTGCTCTGACTCATATTCCTTTTTTTCCCGTGAGTTTGTATTTAATTCACTCCTGTTCATCTGTTTTCCTAAACTGGAAGTGAACATAAATGGTTTCAGAGTCCAAGCCCTGTTTTTGCTGTATCCTCTTAATTTTGGAAAATTGTATTCTCATTTAGTTCAAATTATCTTTTATTTCTCTTAGGATTCTTACTTTTGTCCATTATTACAGGTGTGTTGTTTATTTACCACTAATTTTGGTAATCTTCGGCTTTTTTATATTGGTTTCTACTTTAATTCCAATACAGTCATAGAGAAGACATTATACGTTTCCTTTTCACTTCAGGAATGATGGCCCAGAATGTGGCCTATCTCAGTGAACGTCCCAGATGAATTTGAGAAGAATATGTATGTTGCTGCTAGTTGATTTATGCTGCTATTGAGTTCTACTAAGTCCTTCCTGACTGTGGTGTGCTGATGTTGTCCAGCACGGATGAAGTCTCCAGATATAGATGTGAATCCATCCATTTCTCCCGGCCTCAGGCTTCGACTCACATAATTTGATGCTCCGTTGCTAGCTGAATGCACATTAAGAATCGTTGCACGTTCTTGGCCTGTTGACTCACTCAGGGTGAACCTGGGTCTCTGCCCTGCAGACTTCACTAACGCGTCAGGGGTGCTGCTGTTCTGATTCATGTTGTCCAGGCTGTACAGCTTGGCTAGGGTGAGAAGGCTAGAGGAGACTGAAGATGGTAATTCCCTCCTCCAATCAAAAGGCTGGGGAGAACACTGACGGGTGTTTCCTGTGATGCAGGAGGCTGACATCTTCACCTCTCTTCCCCCACGTGGAAGACTAAAGGTAGGTAGAGTTGAGTACCCTTCTCCCGGGAGGGCACACTGATAAAATTCCAGTCAGTTAGGCTCCAGGAAAATAGTTTCTCCTTAGAGCAGGCTTTGTTCAGAAGAGCAGAGTCTTCTGATATATTTCAGCTTGCATCTCTTCTCATATCGCTCCTGGCTGGGAGCCCAATGAGATTTTTCTTTCATCTTTTAGCTGAGAACCTGATAGAACCCCTGGAGGTAAAATTCACAAAAATACAGCTGCTTTGTCCTTCTTAAGTTTTTAATTATCGTTTTGTCTACACCTCCTCTACAACAATTCACCAGTTATAACTCATATTGACCTATCCAGCCTACGAAAGTCTCTGCTTGTGGTTTTCTGCCATGCTTAAGGTCAGATTTTCTGTCTCTGCCTGGCTGTCTCTAATCTGGTGAGTGATGGCTTGTCTTGTAACTTTACTTCTTTGAAGGGGCACTGAAAGGTCCATAGAAAGGAGCTGGGTTCACACCAAGGCTTGGCAAAATCCCTCGGGAATGGAGGTGTGGTGGAAGGAGAGGCCCCTGTGTGCACTCTGCTACGGACAGATCAGTGTGGCTTCTGGGGGTCCAGGTGAAAAGTGTTTCTAGCTTTGGGCTGCTGACATAGAGTCATGAGAAGGGAGGGCTGCAAGGCTCCGTCGGGAAGAACAAAGCTAGGTCCACAGCAAGATTCACCTTCTTTGAAAGATCTGAGAAGAGTTTCTGAGCTTTCTGTCTGTTCCCCTTACTATTTACTGTGTGGATAGAGCAATGGCTTCTAAATCCCATACATGCCAGATGGGAATCCTGGAGCTCCTTTGACTGTTTTCAAACTTTAAAATATTAAATGGATATTCATATTAATATTTATATTGTAAGTTGAGTCATAATCCAACTCTGATGATGTTAAAAAGAGGAACGTGCGCGCGCACGCACACACATACACACACAGAGGCAGCTGTGTAGTAAGGATTACAGCTACTTCCAGGTGGGAAGGGGGGATGAGGCATATGTATTCATCAAAGGGCTTTCCCCTTGGGCATTCCAGTTTCTGTCAATGTAGAACAGAACCTGTAAAATCAGAGTTATTTAGATGTGAGTGCTACCTTGAGGGGAATCTAATTCCTGTAGTCAATATTCCCATGAATGTGGCTCTTCTTTCTCTTTATTTCTTCATGTTTGAAATGGATGGTAACAGTTCTCCAGGTAAAGTAGACAGCATATAGATGCCTGTCTTAGGGTTTCTGGGGCTGCGATAAAACATCCTGACCAAAAGCAACTTGAGGAGGAAAGGGTTTGGTTCATCTTGAACTTCCAGTAACAGTTCATCACTGAGGGAAGATGGGGCAGGAATTCAAGGCAGGAACCCGGAGGCAGGAACTGAAGCAGAGACCATGGAGGAGTGCTGCTTACTGTTTTCTTATACACCTCAGGACCACCTGCCCAGGGGTGGCACCGCCCTCAATGGGCTGGACCCTCCCACATCAACCACTAATTAAGAAAATGCAGCATAGACTTGCCTATAGGCCAGTCTGGTGGGGGCATTTTCTCAATCGAGGTTCCCACATGACTCTAGCTTGTGTCAAGTTGACATAAAACTAGCCAGCACATGCCGTTTTTATACTCCTTGCTAACATGGCCACAGTTATGGCCTAATAGATGCCAGATGCTCTGAGGAGAATAGGCTTTGACAGGCAGAATAAGGAGAGATGTGTAGTGGGTAGCCATTCCAGCTTTGATCTGGAAGTTCCAACCCCCATTGAGACTTCGGTAACTGTCACGCCTACAAGGCGGGGCCAAGGGAGGCGCCTGGAGACCCGAGATCTGGATCGGCGGGTGCTCTCTCTGTTGCGGGACCCTGGATAGTGGAGGTGGACCAAGCAGAGCTCCAGACCCCGCGACCTACCTATCCCTTAATTTGTAAGTTACGCCATGAAATAAATCTCCTCTTAACTACGTGGAGTGGCCTTAATAATTTCACCAATAGAGATGGGCAGTGGTGGGGAGAGGGACGATGGCATGGTACACAGGAAGAAAAAGGACCACAAAAGGGGCTAGGCGTTTTGGATAACCAAAGCTAAAATTTGGTTCAAAACACACTTCATTCTTTCGTTTCCAATTTGCTTAGCCCGGCTCTGAGAACTCCAGAAAAACCTCTGAAGGCCAGAAATGCAGTGGAGAGAGGGAATACCCTCCGTCTCTTTTCTCCCTACCTCCCTCTGAGGAATCCAGAGCTCCATGGTGGACCCTTGTTTACCTCCCTTCTCCTGAGCTATCTCCCTGACCGGGGCTCTGCAAACCCCACTCCACAAACAAAAGAAGCCAGAGCAGATCCAAAGTTCTAGGTGGTTTTTCTGCATTCCAGCTGAGTCGGCCCATTCACCAGAAGCACTGTCTGTGGTCCAGGTACAGAAGAGATGGTTTAACCACAGCTGGAAGTTTTACAAATGTTTTAGACCCCATTTAACATTTGCTTGGGACTTCTCATCCAACTACTGAGCACCATAGAGACAGTCTGTGCTACAGAGAAGTCGGCTGACCTTCGCAAGGTCAGATAATTTGGTGGAAAAAGCTAGGGATTTCTATGCACAGTTTAGTGGTTTGTTTATTTTTGCTGAATGGGCTGTTGACCATCCCTGTCCATTAAATCTACTGTACTCAGTTTTACAACCTTGATCAGCTTAAATTTGTGTAACAGAAGGTTTAATAATATATTTATAATCCCAAAGTAAATAAGGATTCAATAAGTCACGGGAGAAACAACTGCAAAGGAAATTATTTATAAGGATTTGTTGTTATAATTGCACATACATTTTTAAATTTTAATGGAGTCAAAATAAAAATACCGGCCACTGAGTGGGAAACAATAACTGATTTTCACACTACAAAATGAAAATTATTCAGCACATTAATGAAAAAAAAAAAAAACTTCCAAAGTAGCAACTGGTCAAAGTGCAGAGACCAAGGATCTGTGGAGTGCTCTGGCATAAACAGAACATATGCATTATACCTTCTCCCCACAGGGCTCGGGATCCATTTCACAAGAAAGGATGAAAAGATTCTAAGAGCCAGGGGTAGGGAGGACCAGAGTGAAACAGTGTCTTCGGGACTTGTCAGGACCAACTGATGAACTCACATAAGCTGTGGTTGCCCACACAAGATTGAGCCAGTCAATATTCTAGGTCGGTGGGGGAGGGACTCATGATCTTCCACCATCCCTAACTGAAGAGTCACCAACTGTTGACGGCTTTCTGGGGACAGGGAGACTCAATTTTCTTTAGGATTGTGGTCCCTGGTAGGTGGCACAGCCATGAGTACATGGGCAGCACTCCTGGCCTACAACCCATAAAATTTCCCTGCTTTTGTTTGTTTGCGTGCGTGCGTGCGTGCGTGTGTGTGTGACTTCTCTGCCCTATGAGAAGCAGCAAGAGGAGGGGAGAGAGCCTCACAGAAGAGCTGCCCTCTAAGTCAGTGCTCCCAGGAAATCTGTGTTCCCAAAGCAGGGTGAGAGCCATTGGTCAGAAATGAGGAGAATGTTGACCCTGAAACTGAGGGAGAAAGCAGTTCAGGGAGAGAATGATCCCTCCTGAGCAATGCCAAACCAATAAAAGTAATGGGAGAGTGGGAGAAGAAGGGAAGGGCAAGGAGGGTTAGCCAAGGCTACAGCTTTGGGGGGAGTTCAAGTTCCATGAACCTGAATGAGCCCATAAAAGTAAAGAAAGCAGAGAAATACCGGACAGCAAAGAAACGATAACAATGCTAATGGTCATGAAGGAATAGACAAGGTTGACTCAGTCCATCCTAACCCTAAAACGGCATTAAGGGGAAGGACCTGGATTATGCAAGATAATTACACTTATTTTATTTTAATTCTGGCTGGCTCAAAATCGCAGTGTAATTGAGGATGATCTTGACTTCTTAATCCTCTTGTTCTACCTCCCAGTGCTAGGAATCCAGGCATGCACCACCACGCCCTGTTTTACGTGGTGCTGGCCATGAGCATGCCAGGCAAGCACTCCAACTGCATCCTCATGCCCACTATGGTTGCTTTCAACTGGAAATAGCCTAGTGCATTAGCCTTCTTCAGCTCTGTCTTTACAACAAGTTCACAAAGTTCAGGAGCCTCCCATCACCTTCTCAAATGGCAGCCCACCCGCACTGCCTTGCGAGGAGGAACCAGGGGAGAATCCATACAGACAACGGTTCTGCTATCGAGTGAGCCTTGGAAGACAGAGGCACAGCCTGGGCAGCCTCAGACTCAGGGTCAGTCCCTGCTCCGCTCTGATTCATTGTTGAACCCAGGCCACCCACCTGGGGTTCATAGGCCGTGCTTGGTGTTACAGTTACAGTGTGTGAATGTCATCCTGGAAGACAGTGAAGACCCTGAAGATGTTCTGCACCACTTGGTGTCCCATGTCGGGTCCTGTCCCCCCTCCCCCTGCCCCGTGCCCCCGCAGATTGTCCTAAATGTGAGCCTTTGACCAGCCTTGTTCCCAGGGCTTGCTGCCCTGCTGGGGCCTCAGGGCAGCGTTCTCAATCAGATACCAGGACATTTTACCTTCTTCTCTTTCCTCACAGGTTAACCTCGGGTCAAGGCAACTCTCTTCAAGGACTCCCCTAACGGACAAGAAGCTGGCAGGGTGCTCACAGCATGAGCTCAGAAAGGGGCTGGGCCCCCCTGGGTGGAAAGTCTGAGGCCTGGGTGGCTGTACTAGGAGCCAGAGCACTTGGGGAGAAGCTGCCAGAAACACTCTCACACACACTCGGGGGGAATTTCAGTTGTCCCCAAAGTACCTCCTAATTTGAAAACAGTCAGGAAGCAGGTCAGCGGGACTCTCATCACTTGGCAGAGCATGGCTCTGTGTGGCCTTGGAGCGCCTGGGCTGTGTTGCTACAGGCTCCAATTAGGTGTGAGAAATGGTTGCTGGTGCCTGCCAGCTGGGGAAGGAGCCAGGCAACTCATCATCCCTGTCTGATCAACAGAAGGGGCTCCTTTGGCCCCGGGCACGGAAGGACCCATGGCATCATTCATCAGGCAGTGTTTTCCACGCTGGAGGGAGCCCACAGGTGCAGAGATAAATCTACTCGCCCACGGCTCAAAATGATGTCATTAGGAAGAGCTCTGAAAGTAGGGATGCGGGTGGCATAGCCAAGCTAAGGGGCTGCTGGATGGCGCTGAACAGTTTCTGTGCATCTTCCCAGGCAGCAGGAGGCGGAGGAGGAGGAGGCTGAGAGCAGCTTTTCATGGGAACCCAAGGCAGAGCTGTGTGGTTACTTTCGGCAGGCAGCCCCAGGGTTGGGGGCTCTAAATCAGGCAATGTGAGTTCTTGGCTGTGATTGTGGGCAGCTGTTTGAGCTTTCAAACCCCAGAATCTTTGGTTGTAAGACGAGGGATAATACTGTATATAATATACAGTATCATCTATATATCTATATATAGATATGATGGAAATAAATAAGACTGTCACTTCTTTGGGGAACAATGTGTGGAATGTTGGTGGATTTCAAAGTGGTTACTATTAGAGAGAAGTACATAAATAATAAGCCAATTCTTGAGATCTGGCTGTGCGTGGCGCTAACTTACTACAGATTGTGGAAAACAGTGGATTTTCAGGCTGAGCCTTGCTCTGAGGCTCCATTTTACAAGCAGCATCTGAGTCCATTTTGAGGATGGACGGTGACTCTGCACCTGGAAGACACTCTAAACAACATTATCTGTTCTGAACAATTCACAAGGCATAGGCTGGTAAATAACTTGTTCCTAAAAGTAGAGAGAGTGCCAATTGATGACGTTTTCAAAGTAAATTGGGACTATCAGAACACATGGACATATTAAAATCATATTAGGAATACCAGGCTCAAACACTTTTTGGACACACCAGACCTTATAAGAAAAGGGTGCAACTCATTCACCTGAACCCCATAAAAAGGAGGGCACCTAATGCTACTACATTGTCACATGACTGCTCTGCGTGCATGTGTCAAGGGACCAACAAGGAGAGAGCTCCTGACTATCCCAGCGGCTTCAGTTTGGCCATGGCCCAAGTGTTGAATAGCCTGCTTGATTACCACCCATCTGTCTGTCCGTTCATTTGTCTAGATCTACTGTCCATTCATCTTCCCATTCAGCCACTTGGACCTCATCCTGGCTTTTGCCTCTTAAGCCTCCACTGCACCTCAATTTTATACACTCAACTCTGACCTTCCAGTAGCAACTCCACTTGGACTTCCAACAGAGTTAGTTACTTGACCCCCACAGAGATACTCATTGTATATTTTTTCAGCTTCTCTGTTCTGTAGGCCTCTTAGAAGTCCCTTGACCTCTGCTGGAACCTTTGTAGCAATTCTGTAAAAGATATAGGATAGAGGTATAGAGATATATTTAGTGTGTGCTGTGTGATTTGAGAGGTGGTATTGGTAATTAAGACTCGACTAAAGAGTCGGTGTTTAGCTTGACCAGGGCTATCACGGAAAGAGGGACTACCTGACATATTGTTTTAAGGAAACCACCATACCTTACGAATCTATTGTTATTCATATATTTTGACATTGTGGAGATGGAGACACAGACATGTTTGTCTGACAGAGCACATCACACTAGCAAACCTACCCTCTCCAGGCTGTGAGAGGCTTTGTCTAAAGTTTACCAAGTATGTGGCATTTTGCACTGAGGCCAAGGAAGAGTTTATAAAATGATAGACGTGGCCATCAGCCTGTTTCATTGATGAAACAGGAGGCTTACTGCAACTAATTAGTGAAAAGAAGTCAGAATTTAATCCTTGGATTTTCTACTCTAAACTGTCAGAATGTAGGCAAACATGTTCTTTAAAAACTATGTCAAGTGTCTTCTAAGCAAAAGTAGGCAAGGCATAAGTGTTAGAGGAATAAGAGGAGTTAGGGGGAGGTCTGTAAATGTTGATCTTCCTAAATGTAGAATTTCCTATCAGTGTGACTAGGGACGCACTGTAGACCCATGTAAACAGATGAGCTCCATAATTCGTCTACCAGCTATGCAGTCTTGAACAGATAGCAGAAGACATCATTTGAGGTGGGCACCCTGCTTTTGCAATTAGTTTCTATCATATGCAATATTTCATTTACCATTTTGTTGTTGTTGTTATTGTTGTTGGAGACAAGGTGTTGTGTAGCCCAGACTGACCTGGAACTTACCATGTAGCTAAGGATGATTTGGAACTTCTGGTTCTCCTGCTTCTACTTCCAGAGTGCCAGGATTATAGCCAGGTGCCACTGTATTGGTTTATATGGGCTAGGGATCAAACACGGGACTTTGTCATGCTAGGGAAACACTCTACCATGGGAGCTTCATCTCCACCCTCTGTTTCCTTTTGACTCAGTGTGGTCTTCCAAGAGTCACGCCAATTTTCTCTGTTGTGTTTCCTTCTTAAGAATTCACTTTTATAGCCGGGCGGTGGTGGCGCACGCCTTTAATCCCAGCACTCGGGAGGCAGAGCCAGGCGGATCTCTGTGAGTTCGAGGCCAGCCTGGGCTACCAAGTGAGTTCCAGGAAAAGGCGCAAAGCTACACAGAGAAACCCTGTCTCGAAAAACCAAAAAAAAAAAAAAAAAAAAAAAAAAAAGAATTCACTTTTATAGAAATACAGATTTTTTTTTTCTCAAAGCAGCATGCAGCACTGTGTGGACACAGCTGCAGAACACTACAGGGTGACTTGCAAAGACGTGCTCTTGACATCTGTGCAAAGAAGAGCTGACCTCTGGGGGTGGAGGCCTCCAGACAGACTGGGTTCACAGTTTAAGAAGGGACACAGTCCACCATGATGGGGAGGGCATGCTAGCAAGAGTGTGAGGTGTCTGGTCACATTGCATCTACAGTCAGGAAGCAGAGGTGGTGAGCAGAAATGGTGCCAGAATATCAAACCTCAAGGCACCACACCAATGATCTTCAGCAAGAGTCTGCCTACCGAAGATTCCACAACCTTCCAAAACAATGCCACCAGCAACTGGGAACCATGTGTTCAAACACAAGCACCCGAACCCATGAGGGATAATTCACATTCAAACCACAGCAATATTCGGATCTTTTCCTCTCCTGTTCTAGAACAGCTTCCGAATTGTTTGTTTTCTTTTACAGCATGGACACTCTTAAAAAGGCCAGGGTGTGTTGTGGGATAATCTTTTTGTATACTGTGAAGATGTGTCTCTGTTTTACCTTGCTTGCCTAGGTACCTTCTGATTGGTTTAATAAAGAGCTAAATGGCCAATAGCTAGGAAGGAGAGGATAGGTGGAACTTCCAGAAAGACAGGAACTCTGGGAAGAAGAGAGGTGGGATTTGCCAGTGAGATGCAGAGGGAGTTGGAAGAGAGGTATTGAGCCTGTGGCAGAACGTAGATTAATATAAACAGGTTAATTTAAGGCCCAAACCTCATAATTAATAAGAAGTTTCCTTGTCATTACTTGGGAACTGGAGGTCCAAACAAAGTCCAACTACAAGGGTGGTTATTTTGTACACTATCCTTCAGTTTGAATTCTTGGGACTATCATGCTCGAACGTTCTTAGATGATGTCAGGAGGCTGGTGAAGATCATGCAGTCACTCAGTTAAGGTGATGTTTATTGTCTGTTGTGGCTTCAGAGAGGGACCTGATCTTGGATTATCATGACTCTCCATGAGGAATATTACAGTCTGTGTCGGCGACACTTACATGTGCTATATCTGTGGTGTTTGTGGACTCGGGGCTGTGAGGCTCTGTTCTCTTGTCACTTGTTCGCTGGGACTCTTCAGCATGTATGTGGGTTCTGTTCTTCCCTTGTCTTTCTTCTCTCTTTAAATTGTGTTTACATTGATTTTGATTTGTGTTTGGGTGTGTATGTGTGTGACCGTATGCGTGTTCACTTGTCACTGTACGTATGGAGAGCTCAGAAGACAACTTGTGGGCACCGGTTCTCTCCTTTCTCTATGTGACAAGTACCTTTACCTGCTGAGCCATCTTCCCAGTCCTCTCCCTTCTTAACATCGGTGTGCACTGGGGAGTCCATGTGTTGGAACCGTTTCTATCATTATGAAAGTCGGTGGTCAGTGTATCTCAGAGTTAAGGAGCAACATGTAAGGATCTTAGTCTTGTGACACCCACGCCTGAGTATGTGTGTGTATATGTGTGTGTGTGTGTGTGTGTGTGTGTGTGTGTGTGTGTGTGTATGTGTGTGTCCCTCCACTTTGCTGAATGTGGTTGGCAGGTCTAAAAGTTTTCTTGTGGAGTATTCAGGATCTATTGTTGATAACATCATATCATCTGCAAATAAGATAGTTTGACTCCTCCTGTTTGTGTTCCGTTGATTCCCTCTCATGTTGACATGTTGCTCTTGCTGAGATGTGCAGTACTGTATTAAGAGTGGAGGAAGTTGACACCCTTGTCTTGCTCCTGATTTTAGTGGAAATGCTTTGAGTTTTCCTCCCACTTAATATGATGCTGGCTGTAGGTTGGTCATATAAAGTCTTCACTATGTTGAGATACTTTTTTTTTCCTATTTCAAATTTCCTCAGGACTTTTTAACATGAAAGGATATTGGTTTTGTCAAGAGCTTTTTCTGTGTCTATGGAGATGGACCATGTGATTTCTGTCCTTGAGTCCATTTATGCAATGTTTAACATTTATTGATTTATGTATTTTGAGCTCTCTCTGCATCTCTGGAGTAAAGCCAACTTGATCACGGTCAATGATCTTTTTGATGTGTTCTGGAATTTGATTGGCAGGTATTTCTTTGAGAATTGTTGCATGCAAGTTCATTGGGTAAATTGGCCTGTGGTTTTCTTTTTTGCTGTGTTGTTATCTGTTTTTGGAATCAAGGTGATACTAGCTTCATAGATAGAGTATGGTCATGTCCTTCTTTTTCTCTCTTATGGGATAATCTGAGAAGCAATGCTATTAATTTTTCTTTAATGAGCTGGTAAAACTCACCAGTGAGCCCATCTGGGCTTGGATTTATTTTTCGTTGGGATGTTTTTAATTACTGTTTCAATTTCACTGCTTGTTGTTGATTTTTAAAATTGTCTATCTCCTCCTGCTTTAATTTTGGCAAGTCATATGCATCTGAAAATTAACCTATTTCTTTTAAAGATTTTCATTATTTCTAATGTGTGTGTATGTGTGAGTGTGTATGTGCGTGTGAATGTACGTGTGTGTGTGTGTGTGTGTGTGTGTGTGTGTGTGTGTGTGTGTGTATAAAAGTAAGTGCATATGAAGGCAGGTGTTTGTAGAAGCCAGATACCCTGGAGCTGGAGTTACAGTCAGTTAGCCATCTGGTGTGGGTGCTCTAGTTGGTTCCACATGTGGTAGAAGGGAAATGGGAACCCTGTAGTAGTTAGATAACACCTAGTAGAGACATGACCCACATTCCTCCTTTCTCTCCAGGAACGTTATCTTTTCTTCATAGCTCTGTCAATATAATGCTGATTTTCCTCACTCTGGATACTACTCAACCACACCTCAGCATTGCATAATGTCACTTAGCTTTTGGGGAGTATGCTATCTCCTCAGGGAAAGAACACCCACGGAAGACAAAAATCCTGTCAGGCTGTTCCTAATGGTGACCAGCCCTAGAGTCTTCTACACTAGATGTTTCCTACATGTTTCTCTACACGATTCACACTTAATTTGAGTGAGACATGGATTGTATCCCCCAGTTTCCCAAGCTCCTAGCATATTGCTGGGTCCAGAGTAGGTACTTGTCCAGTTGCTCTTGATCATCAACTTGACGGGTTCTAGAACCTCTAGGAGATAAGCCTCTGGGCCAGTCTGTGAGGTAGATTCTAAATTGAGTTCATTATCTTCTCGCATGGTATTCACTTATTTACATTCTCATCCTCCCTGAGAGCAGGGTCTGCATTGTGATTCGCCTTTGGCTTGACTGTGTCCAGAGTTAGCAGCTTGGTCCTCAATGTAACCATAGTGAGAGAAAGGAAAACCTTTGAGAAGAGAAATTGAGAGAAAAGAATTAGGCTGGGGCTATTACCCCAAGAAGGGATTATTTGTTTTTGTTTTTCAAGACAGGGTTTCTCAGTTTAACAGCCCAACCCTAGAACTCACTCTGTAGACCAGGCTGGCCTTGAACTCACAGGAAGCCTCCTGCGTCTGCCTCCCAAGTACTGGAATTAAAGGCGTGCACCACCACTGCCTAGCTGATTACTGTTATTCTTATGGGATGGGTTGACTTACAAGAGTTGGTAGTTATAAGGAGTGGGGCTGGCCTTGAACCTTTAGCTTCCTGACTCATTGTATGATCCCTTCTCACCAGTCCTGCCGCTGACGTATCCCCTGCCATGAGATCTTCACATGAAGTCAAAAAGAGAAACTCAACCTCAGTCTCCCGGATTCTCCCAGTTCTCCTGAGAACCCACTTGCTTCTGAGGCCTCTTTCTGTGTATATTAGCTCCATGTTGTGTCATGGAGCATCTGAGACATCAACCTCTTCTCTGTGTTCCAGCATAAAGAAAATATGGAGAGAGACGTTTTCTGGTGACTTGGTGCCATAGTTTGGGTGGAAAGGTTGGTGACCCAGTATGTGGTGCTACTGAGAGGGGTTGAAACCTTTATGACGTGGGACTTGTTGGAAGGAAGTCTCAGAGGTCCCTTCAGAGAGTACAGTGACCCTGGCCATCTTTATGTTTACTTCCTGGTCACCACAGAAAACTCCAGCAGGTTTTCCACACCACCTTAGCACAGCCCCAAAGCAGCAGAACCAAGTGTCTATGGATGGAAACCTCTGAAATGATGAGCCAGAAAACAACCCTCTTCTCCTTGTGAGTTGTCCTTCTTGGGCATTTCGTCACTGTCAGTGAAACCTTACTAACAGAACCAGACCGTCATGTGGAAGAACAGCCTCCCCCTCCTCTGACACGTGGAGTGGGTATTCGTTCCACCTATGGCCTTGGGGTACCAGCCCCTAGGCCATGGCCCCTTGGCCAGCTTAAGACCTGGGGAGCACATATGTGGGTGCCTTCTCTCTCGAGCTCTTGGATGGTGGGGATTGAATCTGGCAGCGTGAAGCAGCATGGGACCGGTTCTCAGCCTTCCAGGACTCTGCGACTGAATCTGCCTTATCCTGCATTAGTGAGTTATTTCCCCCATAAACAATCCTTTAATAAACAGTCCTTTTATCAATAATACTTGTATTTCCTGCATTAGCCGTGGTCTCATGAGTGGCCATTTCACCAGATGGTCCCTGATCTAGTCCTTACCTCCGTCTACTATGTCCCTTGCTCCGTCCCTTCCTGTTTATATGGCATCCCTTGTTCTCTTCTAACTTTACCTCCTCTGTCTCCAACATGAAATCAAATGCCTGGCCATGTCCAAGGCAGGCCGTTGTTATGCTTATTCTTTGAAGTTTTATGGACAACAAATACTTACGGCCCCAGGGTCCCTATATAATTTCTAAACAACAGCTTTCAAGTAATTAAGCTTGGTTTCATGTCACTAGTTAAGGATCCCAGGTAATTTGTAAGTGTCTCCAGACCTGGTCATGTGTCAGACATGTCCCAGAAAAAGGGAGTGTTTTTTGGTCTTTCAAGGCAAAGGCACGTTAGTAGAAACTAACGTCCATCGATCAGCCCAGGACTGTTATGTCCAAAGTGAATGTCGGTGAACACCCTACTCCTTGTCAGAGCATCTTCCAAACAAAGGCTTCCACGGCTGGAGAAAGTCACTTCTCAACCCATTGTTTCTTCTCTCCTTTTCCTTCAGGGACTAGAAACCAAGCTCCAGGTGAAAGAGAGAGCGGCGCATCTCTCCAGCTCTGAGGTTTGCTCTCAACCTCAAGTTCCTTCCTTCTGCTGCCCTTACATGTAGTCGTGAATATTTATTTACTGGTATGACCAGGCAAGGGTACAGCAGAGCAACATTCTCCACCCTGGAGCCAGGGAAGGAGCGGACCCCACGATCAGTGTTGGCAGGAAGGGAAAAGAGGATCCCACTAATCAGGGACACAAAGACAACACTCAGCCCATCTGGCCAAAATTTGAGAAAATAGTGTTGCCTTGAGCCTGTCAAATAAAAGCACTTTGATCATCCAAAGCTCTCCCTGACACCCCTCCCCCCCACCACCACCAGTACACACATGAATTACAGTGATATGCTTATTTCTACCTATGGTGGGCAGCCTGGGGCAAGGCTCTTTTCACAGGTCTCTGCATTCCACATCACCAGTGTACAGGGGATTTTTCCAAACCCTATCTAATGTAGAACTGAGAAGCAATTGTCTTTCCCCAAAGGCTGGATCCCTCTTCTCTCTTTAATCCCATCCTTTCCCAGAACAAATACATCTGAATGTAAGAAAAGCCCTCAGGCTGCTCTTCACCTAAATCCTTGTGCTTTCCGGTGCTGAAGCCAGTGAAACAGACCACAGTCGGTTAAACTTCTCCAACCCCCTTCTACTTTGACTTCTAAAACCAAAAACATCATTTTCCATGTCTATTTTTCTTGTTAAAAATAGATGTTCCAGGATCCAGTGTTTGCTGTAAAAATAGAACTTATTTGCAATACCAACAAAGAACCTAATGACAAATAATTACATTAAGATTGACCTGGAGAGAGCAGGAGCAAAGTATTAAAATGGCCGCCACAGCTGAGGTTGCTATCTGATTATATTAACAAAATAATGTGGCTGTGTGCATATCTTTGAATGCAGGTTGATTTCATCAGAGTCTACTTTCAGTGGTTGAGGGAGCTGATAGAGCAAGAATTAAACTTTGCCGTCATCAACCTTCATAGAAACAGAGTCTTAGTGATTTGAATTAAAGCAACTTAATCATATGTTACAAAAATAAAGTTAGCACAATGTCAAACACCTGTGTAACGAGAGCACTAGACTCCAGGTGCACTAGGTACAGAGCTTTCTACAGGATTACTAGCATCTTGTGACCCACAAGCCTATTTTAGAGTTAGCCCTCCCATCCCACCCAGCTGTAGAGGCCTCTCTAACTAGAATCACCCACATTCTTTGAGAAAAATGAGAGAGGTAAGCTCAATTCTTTTTTTGTTCCTTTGTCTTTTGCTTTTTGACACAACGTTTCTCCTTGTAGCCCTGGCTGTTCTGTCTCTCTTGTGGGTTTCCCTGACATTGATCTAACTAACACCCCTGCTGACTCAGTGGGTTACATAGACTCAGATTCTGAAGGCTTGGGTTGCTTCATTTGTTCATTCTTTGTCAAAATTAGGGAAGGGCCACTTCGGGCGGAAGGGACCCAACTGAATCACGTGGATGTCAAATATATTCTCTGTGCCCCATTGTGCAGCATCAGGGATCAGTCACTTGCCAAGGCAGTGATTTCTCTCTCTGCCTGCCTATTCCTGGAAACAAGGAGGCCAAGCCTCAGTCAGCCTATTATAGTTTCAGGGGACCCCTGGGCACAATCTCAGCAGTGTCAAACAACCTCATAAAGAAGATGAACATGAGTTTTCAGAGCTGTGCCAAGTAGGTAAGGGATGAGGATTTTATAATCCGTATTGATTAATCATTGGATACCAGTCATCCAGGAAGCACACAGGATTTTTAGTCAGGGGTCTCTCTTCAACTGAGTCAATCCTTACAGGATTGTTTCTTCACCTACAGGTATGGACCTTTCCTTCCTGAAAGGAGATCTGAGCTGTGCGTCACCATGGTTACCACTTCTGTTGAAGTAGAGGTCAAATAGAGTCCTGTTTTAACTCCATTTGAGTCTAAGAACTTAAATAAAACATGTAGACTCCCAAATAATGATGAATCTGATTTCCCATTTAGAATATAACCACATAGACATAAGATTTTTTGTCATATTATAAAATATAGGTATATCAGCATATAATATCTATGTTCTTTCTTTTTTTTCTTCCTTTTTAGCAAAGCTGTAGAAATACTTTCATCAACAGTGACGTTCCCATTTTTAAGTCCTTACATTTTTACCAGAAAGAGGATCAGCTTTGAGGATGAGATCATGAAAACCAGAGAAACCAAGTGTTGTCTCAACGTGGGAGAAGTGATCATTTTCAGTGAGTGGGAGACAGCTCACATCCCCCTTGTAATTAGAGCCAGCACACAGCCATTACAAGAGAAAAACCTCTGGTGATAACAATGTAACCGAATCTGCCCAGGGTGGGGTCATTTTCCTGTTCTAAAAGTGCCAAACACAACTAAGGCCGAAGAGCTTTCGAAGGGACAATGAAGTTACAGATCTCAGACTCAAGGTTACCTCAGCCCACAAAAGAGGCAAGTTCTCTATTTCAAGGACTAGTCACCCACAAATGGACCCTCATGACATAATTGGAATATAAAACTATGTAAGTGCCAGATTTATATCTCTGAGGTCAATTTAAACCGACGAGATCTCGTTCGCGCAAACTGCTCCGTCTCGCTTGCAATGCTGTGGTTTATAATAGAGTTATTATTAGCTCTGACCACAGCTATGCCACTCTGACAACTTCCCCACCTGCCTCCACTGGGAGTGATCTGCTCAGGCATGGAATGCTGGCTGTAGTCACTCTTCAAACCTCTCAGCCAGCCCTCAGCATTTCGCAGTGACACTTAGCCTTCTTTGGGCATGGTTATTTCCTCAAGGAGACAGCAAGGTGGAGGCCAAGGACCTTGTCATGCCATTCCTAATAGGTCCCCGAAGTGCTCTGCATTAGCGCTTTCTGGACTAGGTACATCCTCCTCGTTTCTGGTGGGAATAATGATTTGTGTTTGACTTGGGCGAGCAATGAAGTTTTTTCACTCTTTCTCTGGCTCTTAGCACATTGCCTGGTCAAGAGGAGATAATTACTGTTCATTTTGACGGACCTGACAGAATGTAGAATCACCTAAGAGATAAACCTCTGGGCCAGTCCTTAAGGAAGTTTCTAGATTGGGTTCATTGAGGTAGAAGGCCTGACCCTAATTGTAGGTGGTACTATTCCATGAGCTGGGGTCCTGGACTGAAAAAAAAGGAGAAGAAACCTAGCTCTACTCAAAGCTAGTGAGGTCAAATATGGGAAAAGAGAATTTACTACTTCCATCTCGTTGAACCAGCTACATTCTGATCTTGTCTTTATACCCACAGATACGTGTAGCTATCACTCCTCATCAAAGAAGCTTCTCTGTACAGCAAATGGAGATCGTTGCAGAAGACCACAGCTGGGTATAATGCAGAGATCACGGGAATGTAGGGAGTGCAGCCCCAGAGAGGATATCTGCAGCACAGCCCCTGCATCTGTGACTCAGGGAACGTCAGGGGAAAGGAGGCAGAAAGATTGTAAGAGCCAGAACAGCAGAAGTCTGCGGTGAGACTGCATCTCTTAGGAATGGTTGCAGAAACAAGACCTGAACAATGACAGTATCAGTAGACATGCTAAGGTGGAGAGAGAAAAGCCTCACATGGGGGATCCCATCCCTAGACAAAGGACTATAGGTAACTCATGGCCTGAATTACCCTCTCCCAACCATGAGCCCTCTGCTGGATCATACAACACAAAGTGGTCAGCCATGAAACCATATCCACACGAAGGACAAAAGCAGTGAGCAGGTTGTACTTATATGTTTGTGTATTATATAATAGATACCTATAAATATATGACAATAATAAGAGAAGAAGATGTTCTCAGTTTGAGAAGGAGTGGGAGAGGAGATGATGGAAAGGAACATGGGAGGGGCTGAAAGGAAGAAAGGAAAGGGGAAGCGATGCAATTATATTTTTATTAACCTTACTCTGCCTTGCCATAGGCCAATGCAGCTTTATTTATCAACCAATCAGAGCAACGTATATTCACAGCGTACAGAAAGACATCCAACAGCAAAAGACTGCTTTTGTAACAAATGGTGTTGGGATGTCCACATACATAAAAGAACAAAATTAGAATGTCTCTTACCCTGCACACACACACACACACACACACACACACACTCTCTATTAAAAATGGATCAAATACCCTAACATAAGACTTGATACTTTGAAGCTGCTGTAGGAAAGCATAGGGAAAATATTTCAAAAGAGAGTCTGGGCAATGACTTGAAAAGGACACTGATATTATAAGAGTTGACACATGGTGTTTACATAAAATTAGAAAGCTTCTGTAAAGGACACAATCACAGGAGTTAAGAGGTAGAATAGGAAAACTCATTGCCAACTCACTTCGGACAGGAGAGTAACACTGAGGCTACATAAAGCAAAAGGTACACACACACACACACACACACACACACACACACACACACACACACACAAACTATCCAGTCAATAAAAGGACTAGTGAACCAAAGAGACAATCCTCAAAACAAGAAATATAAACGGTCAATAACATCTTGAAAAGATATTCAACATCCTTAGCCACCAGAGGGATGCACCTTAAAACTTGGAAACGCTACCTCACTTCCAATTAGAATGGCTACCGTTAAAAAAGCAAATGGCAGCCAGTACTGGTAAGGATGCAACGGAAGAGGTTATTCCTGTTGATTGGAGTATAAACTTGTACAGTTGCCATGGACACCTGTTGTACCCGTTTCTCATAACCCCCAGGAGCCGGTTTCTGATGCAAGCACATAAGGGTCCTTTTATTCAGGTTCAACCTGGGCCACCACATGGCAGATGAAAGGAAATGTGGCAGCGGCCACGAGCCCAGGTGTAGAGGGTTTTTATAGGGAAAAACCACAAGCTGGGAATTGGCAACTTGGGGTTGGGTAGAAGGGATATGGGGCAAGGTGATTTTTTTGAAACTATTGGTCTAGACTTTGAGCGCAAAACCACATTTGAAACCATTGGGTTAGACTTTTGGCAGGGAACCACAACCTGCTTAACAGGATTATCTGGACTGCTCAGCAGGATTATCTAGATATCTTTAAGGGCCATAAACCACAGACAGGATGTCTGCAGGAGGATAGTGCTCTGTATCCGTTTAAGTTGTCATGGCACATTCCTGAGGTCCTTCCTAGAACCGAGTATAACAGGTGGTCTGAGATGGTGGCCCTTTCCCTAAAATGGAGCCTGTAAAGTTAAGTCTAGGTCTTCACACACCAATATAAAGGCTCCTCAAAAAAATTGAAAACAGAACTGCAATATGGCCCATATCTCAAAGATGCCATGATGAAACCCATTACTATGCGTGCTGTTGTAAACATTTAGTTAAATAAAATAAGTCACAGACTGAAGAAACTTTGGACAGTCACTAATAGACAGCAGGAAGCTGCAGGAGCCTGCCTGTGCTCTAGTCTGCAGTCACAAAAATCAGATAGTGATGGCAGCTTGGGACGGGTCCTCCGCAGTATGCTGTCAGGGATCAATTCATAGTCATCGCAGTCATGTGACCTTTGCTATTGTCTTCAATTGCAGTTTTCTGATTTACTTATGCCATTTACAATGGGTTTTACTGTAGCCTGCAAGTTTAATTAGGGGCAGTAACAAGTAGTTTTGATCTGCAATCCTTGAGTTCTACTGAGGCTAACCGCTCCTTTATTTATTTATTTATTTATTTATTTATTTATTTATTTATTTATTTATTTATTTATTTATTATCATTGTTTATGCTTTTTTCATCAGTGATTTACATTTTCCTTTGTCCATATTTTCCCTCTCAAAGTACTCAAAATCTCCTTCTGACTATTAAAAAATCTTTAACTAATGACAAAGGTTGATGTATGCGATGGTTAAAGTTATGTTTTAAGTTTAAATGACTGTGTTTAAGAGATCTATAAAACAGAAATGCCTCTAACCTATAAGCCCCACTTGCCCAAGGACAAATAACTTCCTGGAATGCTGGGGGCTGTTGTTTATGTTAGCTAACAAGCCACCTGTTTTCACTTCTGTAAACAAGCTTGCTTGCTTCCTTCCTGTCCTGGAGATACAGGGCCCAGTGACTCCCCTCTGCCTGCCTCCATTCCTCACTGCTGCCCTTTCCCCTGTATGCTCCTTAAACATTTTCTAAGCATGTCGGACATGCTGGGCAGGTTGGAAAAGAGGAGCAAATAGAGCAGTGTTCTTGCCTTTGGGGAACGCCCACTGTCTGGCCATATTCCCTCTACCTCCCCACACCTGAGTATGTGCCTAGTTAGCATTTCTTTGCGTGGGACTTTTTTCAGTTTGGTTAAAGGGTTGAGAAATGAAATGTTTCTTCTCTGCTAGTATCATTTCAATCAGTAGATGCAAAGTTTTAATTACTCGAGCTTTCTCATCCCTTGGGAAAGATGACTCTGAGGTTCAGGTTCTACACTAGATCCCAGAATTCCCCTGCAGAAGTTCCAATCATCTACACTGTCAAATTGCTCATTAAGGAATTTCCCTTTCCCCACTTTCCCCTTCCTTTACCGAAGTTTACTGGAATTAACTTCAGAATAAACTACTAGTGCTTGGTGTGGCTTGGAGGGAACCCAAAATTAGTTCCTCAGTAGCCTTGGACTTGATTGTGTCTATATAAAAGGCTGCACAGTATCCCTACCTGGGGGGGGGGGGAGGCAGTCCCCAGCAGCACAGGGCTAAAAGGGAATCTACAGAGTTGGTAAGTACTAGACTTTTCTATCTGAGGGGGGCGGGGGTTAGGGAAAAAGACACTCACACTCTCTCTTGATGGTTGCCTTCTTTATTCTTCTATGTTCTTATTCTATGTACTTTTTTCTACAGCTTATATAGCCCAACAAAATCTTAAGGCAATATAAAAATTACAATGAGGTTACATTCTGTTTTTCAAGTGAATAATTACAATGAATACAAGTAAAAAAAAAAAACAACATGTTTTCCATATCCCTTACGTGATTAAACATTTTATGTGTTACAGGTGAAAAACAAATTATACCCAAGCAACTCATTATAGTTAACTGTGTAGGCAAGTAGGACATTCTTCTCGGTCAGGTCTTTTACTGGCAGGCTGTGTTTTGCAGTTATAAAGAAAGGGCCAATACTTTATTACTTAATCTTGAAAGGTAATCTTATAAGGAATCTTAAAGGAATCACAAATCTAAACTTTTATATATGAAAAAAAAAAATCAGTCAGCTCTACTTTAAATCTTTAGAGTGCATACACACTCATCCGTACTTTTTATATCAGGAGACTGAGAGCAAAAATAGGCATTAGGAATTAATCATCACCTTTGGTCACCAACCAATCCTAGCAAGGAAAGTACATCAGCTAGTAATAACTGGGCTGCTTTGTATTTGTTTCCTGACCTTAAGGAGTTCCTCACTCAACTATGTGCCTTTCTAAAACTTTAGATTATCTTCTTGGGTTTTTCACCTCAAAGCTATTTGACAAATACATCTTAAGTTTAAGTTATTTTCAAAGCTTTGTTTCAGCTGTGATGCACTCTGAAACCTGTGAACACATCTCCCAACATTAAGGTTAAAAGAATTTAAACTAGTTGGGCTACTGGGACTCAATTTGTTTTTCTTAGTCATTAACCTAAGCCACAGTCTATACGGCACCTCAATAGAAACTCATATGTTCTAGCTGTGTGACACTTTCTTGTTTATATTTTTTATCATCAAAACTCCACTTAAACTAACATTATTATGATCAAGTAGACACTACAGCTTAGGAAGAAATCATCCTCATAGTAATTAATCCACAGGTAAAAACGCCCAGTAGAACAGGATGTTTCCCTGGGATAAACACTATATTACAGGCAGTGGGGATCTCCCCACACCCATTCACATCATGCCAGATACCAGAGAAAGATGGCAGCGGCAAGCATGTAAAGGCACAGCAGAAGGAAAAGACATTCTGGAGTCTGTGGTCTCAGCCTTGCCTATCTGAGATTCACCCATCAGGGATTCACCTCCTGGTGAGCTGACACCCTGAAGTCAACTGCCATCTGCTGCTCCTCTGACATGGCCACCAGCAGCACAGAACGGCAGGAAAGCACAGATTTTGTATGGGACTGGCGTGGAATCTAAATCTTGCTCCTGCCACAGCCTAATCTGTGCAAGGGGACAACTTGGCCTTCAGTACCAAGTGAAGCTGAGATTGATAAAAGCAAAGCACACAGCTGTCCCTTGAGTTGAATTTTGTCTTTTAAAACTCCCTTATCTATATTCAAGCTGCTCTCTTTGCCTAGAACATTCTTCCACACAATTTTTACCCATGGAAACCTTTCCTTGGCCTCTGTGTCCACCTCAGCATTGAGTCTTCGAGCTTGAGTCTTGTAGTATGTGGGATGAGGATCACTTAATGAGCACGAACCACAAGCAAACCTGCTTTCTGGTCATTCATCTCCGTATTCCCTGTGGCCCTGATTTTTACACCCAGACATCCATGTCCTGGTTTTAAACATCCAGAGTCTGAGTTATTAAGGGAAAAAAAAAAATGGAGTGACTTTTTCTTTCCCAGGATCTCAGGACCTAATGCAACTGGGGAGTTAATCACAGGGCAACTTCTGCCAATGAACTGTTCTTTACCCAGACAAAGCCCGTGTCTGTGTTCTGCCTTGTCCTTTCTTGGGGGACCCTGTTGGAAGGTGAATGTCCTAAATGCTCTATTCATGGCCCCAGCTCCTCTTCTGTGAGTCCACAGAATCTCATAAAGGAGTCTTCTCTGAGGAACAAGGAATTTGGCCACTGATGCTGCCTGAGGCTGTTAGGGAAGCTGCCATTAGGCCCACCGGAGTCCCTGCAGCTGACCTTCTCTGGTCCCCCAGCAGTTAAACATCTGCTCGCTATCATGATAGGAGAAAGGGGAAGAAACATCTCAAGGCAGCCTGATGTCTTTTAATTTTGGGTTTTTGTTGTTGTTGTTGTAACTTCAGCACTGTCTTATGCAAATTGCATCTGTACATGATATTACATATACACAAGGTTTGACTAATTTCCAAAGCCAAGAGGAAGTATGTACACAGCCCATGGCAGCTCTTGGGCAACCACATTGGCACTTCAACTCTTTTTTGAGAGTTAAGTTCAGATTTTTGAATTATGCACTTACATTTCTGCTTCTTCCTTCATAGTCACTCAAACCCAAAGCATCAAGATTTCACTTATTTTCGTAGCACTACCCCTTCTACACACAAGCTTCCCACCCCCTTATATCTCCATGTAAGTTTCTCATAATGTAGACTATATCAATGGTTCAGTATTCACATGACTATGACCCCGTGGATACACATACCATGGAACGGCATCATGTGCATCTCCTCTCTTGTACAATTTTTTCATTGCTTTACTGAAAGTAATCATCTTGTTTTATTATTTGCTTAGTGAGGATCTGGGAATAGATGTGATCAGAAGTGATGGAGGCTCCCTCACAAGCTAAATATGCCTCCAGTGTTTCAATATTCTGTTTACATTGCCAATATATGGAACATTCTGTCAATAGCAGCATAAGATGTGTTGCCCAAATCGAGTGTTTTGACCTTCAACTTCGGAGTGCGTGTTTGCTATCCCTGTATATAAATGTCATCTTGAGGCTCTCTCTTTATTATAATTCCAAGTATTCCCTTATTCCTCTCTTTCTGACATTTGTAGTTGGATCTCTTTTTGGGGACCACTGGCTGCCCAATAATGACACAGAGTCTTATTATTAATTATAAAAGCTTGGCTAATAGCTTAGGCTTGTTACTAATTAGCTCTTATAACTTAAATTAACCCATTTTTATCAATCTACTTTTTGTCTCATGGCTTTATTACCTTTACTCTGTATTGCTCCTACTGCTTTCTCTCTGCCTGGCTGGCAACTCCCTTTGCCTTCTCCCCAGCATCCTGTGTGTCTGAAAAATCCCACCTAGCTATTGGCTGTTCAGCTTTTTATGAAGCCAATCAGAGTGACACATCTTCACAGTTTACAAAAAGATTATTCCACAACAGACCTTGACTGCTTGAAAGTGTTTTTATTCTAGCCTCATGTTTATTCATTCGTTTGTCTGTATAAGAGGTTTCTCACAACTTTGAAGGTCATTTGCTATTGTCCTTCAGCATCCCCTGGGGATGTTTGGGGATCGAAAGCAATTCCCATAATGGAGCCTTTACCAGGAGCTGTTTGTTACTCTCTCTGGAAGCTACTGGTGAGACTCATTTTCCTCTTTTCCCAATGCTTTAAAAAGCACAGTGCTATCCTTTGCCATGGGGTCTACTTTGTGCACCAGGCTTTATTCAGGAGACGTTTCAATCTAAAGTTTCGTGTTTCAGATCTTCTTATTCCGTCTGGTAATGTCTTTTCTTTTCCTTTTTTTTTTTTTTTTTTTTTTTGGTTCTATTTCTGGAGCTCCCTTTATTTAGATTTGGGTTTTTATGGATGGATTCTCTGATTTTCATATGTTTCTTTGCTGCTTTCTCTAGTGATTTTTGCTGACATTTTAAATGAGTCTGGCATTTGTACCATCGGCATTTTAATTTCCTCCAACTTGCTTTTCTTCTAGAATGATCTCATATGTATGGTGCTCCCTGCTTGCTTCATGGATGTAGTAACTGGAGAGGTGTCTCTGAGGATGAAAGAGGGTCAGCAGGTCAGGCCGATCCATTGTGTGGGTGCCGGCAGGAGACGTAGACTCGTGGGGAACCCACAAAGGCTTGTATTGCTCAAAGCAGCAACAGCAGAAGTTAGAGCATCAGCATGTGGAGAAGTTTCCTGAGCATCGATACCACAGAATGACCTAAGGAGGCCTGGGTGACACGTGCCTGCATGGGAAGTTATTAAAGGAGCGGAACCCCGAACTTGGGGAACTCTAATTTTTTTTTATAATAGAGACTAGACCTTTCTGACCTTTGCTCCAGAGTGAAGCAGTCCACTGCACAGCAAACGCTGCCCTACCCCAACCTTTTCTGCAGAGGGACATGTTTGCTGTGAAAATGTCTCAGACATATAACCTCACCAGGAGGTTCGGGGTCTTAAGGTGAGAGACAGTCCTGGATATCTGGGTGAGTCCAGCCATGCTGAGTGAAAGAAGACAGGCATAGAGAACTTTGACAAATGCTACATGATCTCATTCATACGTAAAATCTAAACTAGCCACAGCAGCAGCTAGATAGTACCATGGAGACTGGGATAGCAGGAGATGAGATGTTGGTCAAAAGGTGTAAAGTTTTAAGATGAACAAGTTGGGGGCATCTACTGAGGATGTGCTAATCAGCTTGCTTATGGAGGTCATTTCATAATGAATGGATATATCAAATATTAATGTATGCGTATACCATAAATGTACGTGTCTGTCATGTAGACTTTGGTAAAGCTGAAAAATTACAGAAATAGGCTAGAAATGGTCTGAGATCACTAATGTTCTCCTATCTGGCATTATTAAGTTGGAGTCTGTGAAAGAATTTAAGGTTCAGGAACATGAAGGAGAAATTGTATTTTATTTTCATTAAGTTTTCCTGAAATTTAGGGTATCTTTGTGTTATGAATGCTGATGTGGTAGTCAGTGTCCCTGTGGCTCCAACAACCTCCTGGTGCTCACACTGCAGTGAAGTCTTGTCTCACATTGGTCCTGTGTGAAGTGTCCCTAGGGCTCCAAAGACCTCCTGATGCTCACACTGCCCTGTGTCTTGTCTCACATTGGTCGTGTGTGGAGTATCCCTAGGGCTTCAAAGACCTCCTGATGCTCACACTGCAGTGAAGTCTTGTCTCACATTGGTCCTGTGTGGAGTATCCCTAGGGCTCCAAAGACCTCCTGATGCTCACATTGCCCTGTGTCTTGTCTCGCATTGCTCCTATGTGACCAACAGGACACTGGAGAAGTGACACTCACTACTTCTGAGATTCAGATATGAAAGACTGTAGCTTCTGTCTCAGTCTTTATTCTTTTTCCATCATTCACTTAGGGAAACTAGCAGCCATGTCTAGACATGTGACAAGGAACTTGGGCATCTGGCCAACGGCTAGCTAGTGAGGAACTGTGTCCTGCCAATAGTCACATGAATAAATTGGAAGCCATTTCCCCACCCTTCAGAGGACAATAGTCCTGGCCCACAGCTGGACCTCAATCTAATAGGTGACTCTGAATTGACATACCTCTAAGCTATCCTGGAGTTTCAGACCACAGAAACTGTGACATTGCTTGTCTGGGGCAGCAGATAATGAAGGCAGTGGCAGAAGTGGTCCTGTGACTTTGTCCCCATAGAGATCACAGATCCTTTTCTGTCACATTGAAGCTGTTGCCAAGAGAATCAACATATCTTTGCATACATCACTACTTTGATTAGAATACAGCTTAGTTTTAGTTTGTTAATAAAGAAGAATGTATATCACTTTATTAAAATGACAATTGAATTTTAATGTAACCAATGCCTTTTGTAAGTCTATACACTTACTTAGATTTTTGCATTTTCAAAACAGTACATGAAAAGGGGTTCTGTCAGCTTCACAAGAAAGGCTAAGAACTTTAGATTTGCAAGTCACAGCCCCTTTCTGACAACGTGCAAGCGGCCAAAACATTTGGGGAATTTCTGTACAGACTGAGATATCAGCATCTTCCAAGGCCCTCAGGGACACCTTCCGCACGAGTGGGATGGGTTAGGAGGTCCTTTGGGAATAGCGGACCAAGGAAGGGAAAAGCTACCTCTGCATTCAGCCTGGGCTCCTCCCCTTCCCATTTACTGCCAGAGTGCCCTGTGATTGCCCTCTAAGCTTGAAGCAGCAGAGTGCAAAGGAATGAAGACAATGTGCTGATAGCCAGTGAGAGTCAGCACAATGGGGCAGGAGGAGGCACTCTTTCCTTCCTAGGGCAGCCTAGAGGAAGAACCTCAGCAAGGATTCATGTCGGCCTTTTCCTCTCCTCCCCATCCTCAGGAATCTGGGTCCCAGCTGTCTCCAGGCTCTCCGTGGGCCACGGGGACTTCCATTCCCTTGAGAGATTATGGTCTTGAGTTTAGAGGTCCCAGGTGACAGACATTAAAGAAAGCCAGAAAATGTTGGCCTTCTTCCAGACTCAGTCCCTTTTCTCAGATGTGAACATCAAGACCAAGAAGGGTACAGTCTTCCTGGGGTTAAACGTCTTCCTTTGCCAAGATCCAATCGAAAAGCCTGGTGTCCAGCAGGACTGACTCCTGGTCTGACCACCTTGTTTTCTTACAGAGTGTTGAAGGACAGAGTGAGCACACCCAAGCACCCTGGTGACTCTTTCCACCCTATCAAATCTTTCTATACTTTCACTCGAGGAAATGGAGGGGAAATGGCCTTGGTGAGCCTCTGCATTTTGATATTCTCTTTGCCAAAACCAATAGTAGCTCACCCCCCTGTCTGTCCTTCTCTTTTTCACTCTAAGATTTAAAAATTACTCCCATTTTGGTAAGCTCCTAGGTCAAAGTGGAGAATTTTGTTGTGACTTTGATAATTCTAGGGTCCCTTGGTTTTTGTTTGTTTGTTTGCTTTGTTGCTGGGGATTGAACCCAGGTCCTTGCTCTTGCTAGACAAGCATTATATCAAGGAGCTAAACCCCCAGGTCCAAATTAAACTTTAAAATGACTCTGTACTCCCCTCCCCACCCCCAATTGTGACACTTGTCTGTTGGGGAGTGATAGGGATGATTGAAAAGTTGGAAGGACCCGGGAGGATTTTTGACCAGGATGACTTAGGAGGCTGGAAGGAGGGAGCCAGCCCCTGCTGCTGCCAGAGCTGAGCTTTCAAGCATCTGAGGAGACCAGGGATATGTGTCTCTCCACTGTATTTCCACAGGCTACCATACTACTGTGCACATAGCCCATGAAGTAAGCCTTTACTTGCTAAATGACAGAGGAATAAAGTCTCCCTTAAAAGTGACCCTTGGTAGAGAACACCACACTTACCTCTGTCTTCTCACTGAGAGGTGAGATCCCAACTGATCCATGACAGTCTCATGTCCAACATGCCTTTCTGGCCCCAAAAATGGGGGTCTGAGAAGTCTAGGTAGATGCTGCACAGCATGTGTGTGCATATTTATGCCTTGCTGATACATACCCCTTAGTCAGATTACAGGAACTAGCTAGCTGGTGGACATACATTGAGAGCAGTAAGATTTCACAGCTGTGGCTTCAGGATCCCAAAGCTGAAGGGATGGACATGCTTGCTCCATCTCCACTGTCAATAACACGGCTAAGTCTCAGTCTTCCACAGATATGGAACAGTTCTCCAAAGCAGCCCCGGGCTGAGATTTCTCAATCAGGCATATTTCAGGCAATCAAGCAAGCAAGGAAGCAAATAAATAGAAAACACCCGTTAGCAGGATGGTTCAGTGGGTAGAGATGCTTGCTGCCAACCCTGCTAATCCAAGTTCCATTCCCGGGACCCACCCAGTAGAAGAAAAGCCCCGTGTGTGTGTGTGTGTGTGTGTGTGTGTGTGTGTGTGTGTGTGTGTGTGTGTGACACTATTTGAGAGTATTTTAATATGCTTACATATTTTCATATATTATATCTATTTTGAGTTTTGGAAAGTTCTTATGAAAATCAGACAGGGAAAACAACATTCTCTTCCAGCTTGCTTCCCTTCCCCTGTCTCCTCCGTGCATGCTAAGCTGATGAGCTCATAAATTGGATACAGTGCACACTGTGAATTTCTATAAAATCCTTGGGAGCCTATACCGGATGGAGCAGTGCAGTATTTTTAATTTCTGTGACATGTTTGAGAGGGAAGGAAAGACAGCTGACATATGCCTCTAAGTAGCTTAAGATGACATGGTCTTAACAGTTTAGATAAAAAAGGATTGATGGCCTGCTGAATTACACAAAGCACTGAAGAGTTAGAAATGAACACGATAAATCTGTATAGATGAGAGTCCATGCCTTTGCATACCTAGAATCCACTACACACACGGTAGCCCCGGTCCACACACAGATTATAAATCCTGAGATGATAAAGGATTCCAAAGCGTACAACTCTGGCATGAGTCATAGAGATTCTGGTGGAAGGAGAGGGGAGGCTGGGGAGAGCGGAAGTGTAGGAAGACAGGGAGCACAGGAAGTGAGAAGTCCAGTAAGAGAATGAATGGCGTGGTCGGGGAAACCTGAAGCTATCCCCAACTTCCTCCTTTCCCACCCCCCACCCCCACCCCCACCCCCATCCGCCTCCCTTTTTCTCAAGCAGTGTAGACTCCCTGCCGAAGAGTAAATAAAGAGTTAATACTGTGGAAGACCAGTTTCCAGAGACCCAAAAAAGGCGAGGGGGCAGGGCGCCTGACCTAATTCTTTCTCACTTTCCAAACCTCTCTCTTCACCTCCCTAAGTGGCTTCCAGGTCCCTGCCTCCTTAATGACAATGACAAGTGTCGAGATGAAATAAGGCCAGAGAATGCTCTGAGTGCTGTTTTGTGTTTTCACCAGGAAGCTAATACACCCACAAATCAGAACAATGGTGTGTGGAAGGCACTGGCCAGCCCTCTCTCTCTCAACACCCCAAATGACTGGTATTCTGGAGTTGGCACTTTTTCTAGGTGATTTTTTTCTTTGAAAATTTCTTTCCTGTTTTCTTGCTAGCCATTATTTTATCTACTTCATTGCTGAACATTACCCAAAATCAGCTTACTTTAGCTATTCCTTGTTTCTCTGACTTTTGCTGTTCTACAAGCTTCCCACGTATGACCTCACTGGTACTTTCGCAGACAGTTTCCTCCTTAACTCCTGTTTTATGAAACACATACAAAACGATAAAGTGTTATATATGTATTTTATGTTAATATACATGATATGTGTGTTAGATGTCTAAAACCCATATGGGCATGTTTCACGGGAAACATCATACAGGACCCCATTGCTCACATCCTGACCTGGAACCTGGCCCCCAAAGCTGGCTCAGCGGTTGAGCTCTGACAGCAGATTCTATTTAAAGCAGCTGGGGGCTGCATCCTGAGGATGGAATCTCTCTCCCTCTCGGCCTCTTCTACTTGCTTGTCAGCAAGATAATGTACATGGCAAGGTTTCCAAAGCTTCGAAACATGTGCTGTGGGGGCAGTCCTTAACACTGTGGGGGCAGTCCTTAATACTGAGGGGCAGTCCTTAACACTGTGGGGGCAGTCCTTGACACTGTGGGGGCAGTCCTTGACACTGTGGGGGCAGTCCTTAACACTGTGGGCAGTCCTTGATGCTATGAGAGATGTGTTTGCTCATGCATTCACTAGACATGAATTTACAGAGCAAGAGCTTCTGGGTCAAGTACAGAAGGTAAAAGATAGTGTGACCCCAGATTTAAGGAGAGAGGGAGAGAGAGAGGAGAAAGAGAGAGCGCTAAAATTTTACCTTATATTTTTTTAAATGAACTGTGCAGGTATAACACCTTAAACAAGAGTAGAAACATATATGCACTATGTTGTACCAAAAATAACCTTAAATTTTTATGAATATACAAAAATCCTTTAAACAAGAATAGAAACATATACACAGTATAACAGAATTAACTTTCAATTTGTATCACTATACCAAAATGCACACCAATGCAAAATATCTGAGATTTGTAGTTGTCTTTTTATTCTATATTTCTGTTTGTTTGTTTGTTTGTTTGTTTTGAGACAAGGTTTCTCTGTGTAGCTTTGGAGCCTGTCCTGGATCTCGCTCTGTAGACCAGGCTGGCCTTGAACTCACAGAGATCCGCCTGGCTCTGCCTCCTGAGGGCTGGGATTAAAGTCGTGCGCCGCCACCACCACCCGGCTTTTATTCTATATTTCTTTATTCCCCTAAGTATAACAAACATTCATAACCCACCAAATAATGAAAGACCATCCATACCCCTCAACTCTTAGGAATATGGATGTCGTTTTCTCCAAATTGCTTTCTGCTGTCTGTGGACAAAATATCTTTAGGGTCCCTAAGAAAATTTGAATTAATGGCCAAGTCCTGGGAAGACCACTTATAACCTTTGTTGATAGATATCACCTGTCAAGATTCAGGAGGTCTCCCTTGATCAAATCTGGTCCATTTTAATCTGGAACAAATCCATAGCCTCTCATTTCCTGTGAAAACAAAAGCAAAATCGCTTCTCCAAAGCAATGTACCTTGGAAGTCTTGCCTGGTTATAGGAGATGTCTGGTTCAGGCTCCATATCCCCCATTGCTAGGAGTCTTAGAAAGGGTCACCCTCATAGATTCCTGGGAGTATCCACTGCACCAGGTTTCTAGCTCTTCCCTGAGATGCCCCCCCATTATAGTTGTCTCTATCCCTCCATCCAGACTCCCCCACCACTCCCACACCATTCCCCCATCCCCTAATCCACCACCACCTGGCTACCCCATCCACCAGCAATGTCTATTCTATTTCCCCTTCCCAGGGAGATTTGTGCATTCCCTCCTTGAGCCCTCCTTGTTACTTAACTTCTCTGGGTCTGTGGATTGTGGCATGATTATCGTTTACTTTACAGCTAATATCCACTTTGAGTGAGTACATACCATGTTTATCTGTCTGGGTCTGGGTTACCTCACTTGGGATGATTTTTTTCTATTTCTATCTATTTGTCTGTAAATTTCATGATGTTATCACTTTTTAACAGCTGAGTAATACTCCATTGTGTGTGGTGGTATTGTGTTCCCCAAAAATATTGTGCACCCTAATAAACTTATCTGGGGTCAAAGAACAGAACAGCCACTAGATACAGAGGCCAGAAAATGGTGGCACTCACACCTTTAATCCTAGCATTCCAGAGGCAGAAATCCCTCTGGATCTCTGTGAGTTCAAAGCCACATTGGAAACAGCCAGGCATGGTGACACACGCCTTTAATCCCAAGAAGTGAGCCTTTAATCCCAGGGAGTGATGGCAGAAAGCAGAAAGGTATATAAGGTGTGAAGACCAGGAACTAGAAGCATTTGGCTGGTTAAGCATTCAGGCTTTCGAGCAGCAGTTCAGCTAAGATTCATTTGGATAAGGACTCAGAGGCTTCCAGTCTGAGGAAACAGGATCAGCTGAGGAGGTGGCTGTGGCTTGTTCTGCTTCTCTGATCTTCCAGCATTCACCCCAATAACTGGCCTCAGGTTTGATTTTATTAATAAGACCTTCTAAGATTCCTGCTACAATTGTGTAAATGTACTACATTTTCTTTATCCATGCTTCAGTTGAGGGACATATAGGTTGTTTCCAGTTTCTGGCTATTATGAATAAAGCTGCTATGAACATAATTGAGCAAGTGACCTTATGGCATGATTAAGTGTCCTTTGGGTATATTCCCAAGAGTGGCATACCTGGGTCTTGAGGTAGATCGATTCCAATTTTCTGAGATACCACCATATTGATTTCCAAAGTGGCTGTACAAGTTTGCACTTACACCAACAATGGAGGAATGAGTGTTCCTCTTGCTCCACATCCTCTCCAGCATGAGCTGTCACTTGTGTTTTTGATCTTAGCCATTGCCAGGTGTAAGATGGAATCTCAGTGCATTTCCCTGATGGTTAAGGATGTTGAACATTTCTTTAAGTGTTTCTCAGCCATTTGAAATTCCTCTGTCGAGAATTCCCTGTTTAGATTTGGACCTCATTTTAAAACTGCATTATTTAGTTTGTTGAGGTGTAGTTTCTTGAGTTGTTTACATAGTTTGGAAATTAGCCCTCTGTCAGATGAGGGGTCAGTGAAGATCTTTCTGCATTCTGTGGGCTGCCTTTTTGTCCTGTTGATGATGTCCTTCGCCTTGTAGAAGCTTTTCAGTTTCATGAGGTCCCATTTATTAACTGTTGATCTTAGTGCCTGCTCTGTTGGTGTTCTGTTCAGTAAGTTGTCTCCTGTGCCGATGCATTCAAGGCTATTCTCTACTATTCTCTTCTATCAGGTTCAGTATATCTGGTTTTATGTTGCAGTCTTTGATCCACTTGGACTTGAATTTTGTGCAGGGTGATAGATATGGATCTATTTGCATTCTTCTACATGCAGACATCCAGTTAGACCAGCACCATTTGTTGAAGATGCTTTCTTTTTCCACTGTATAATTTTGGCTTCCTTGTCAAAAATCAAGTGTCCATAGGTGAGTGGATTCACTTCTGGGTCTTCTGGTGTCGTTTCCCTGATTTCCTTTCTTAGCCTATTTGACATTTGTATATAGGAGGGCTACTGGTTTTCTTTAAAAGGGAAACCTATTGTTTTCACCTCTTCCCAAGGTTGAGAAATGATGCTCTAAAATGAATGCAGAACACAGCAGGTCAGGCTGCCCAGTCGATAGCAGAGCTCTCCCACATCACACAGGAGCTCATTAAATCAAAGACTGCTTGGAAACCCATGTTTATTGATTGCTGCGTGGTCTTCCTTTCCCCCTTTCAAGTGGGAGATTCAGTTCAGCATAGGTACTCTGCTGCTCTGGGCTGCCTGCTTTAGAGCTTCAGTACAAGGTGAGAAAGCTGAATTATGTTGTGTTTGTTTCATGCGACTCAGTCTGGCCATTACCCAGAGGTATTTGTCACAAAGTCCACCTGGGTCATCTGACTCATTCGTGTGCTGAGCAGACACCACCGGAGGGAGTTCCCATTTCCAAACTCACTGTGTGTGAAGTGGAATGTGTAGTGTAAACAACCTGTCTTTAGGTCTGCTAAGCCAAGACTGATATTTTAGAAAACACCTTGATACCCGAAAGGATTTGCCTGGCTTCTGTTTATAATGATGGTTACAAATTAAAAATGTCCAATGCTTGAAACCGAATACCAAGAGGAAGAGGGGGAAAGAGGAAGAAAGTATTTCCCTGTTTACATACTATGAAGGATCTTTGTAGCAGGAAAGATTCTTCTACCACTGGCCTTCCCTGATGGCATCTTTTGTCTTTGTTTGGGGGTCTGTTTACTCATTTGGTTTTTGACGTAGCAGAGCAGGCAGGTCCCACATGTACATGCTTGCTTTCCTCCTATACTCAGGTTCTGAGACAAGGCGTCATCAGTGGTGTGTGCTAATGGTTTAATTGAAAATACCACTTATTGTTATGTCTACATTGTGGTGATATTGTGTTCCCCCAAATATTGTGCCCCCTAATAAACTTATCTGGGGTCAGAGAACAGAACAACCACTAGATACAGAGGCCAGAAAATGGTGGCACTCACACCTTTAATCCTAGCATTCCAGAGGCAGAGATCGGTCTGGATCTCTGTGAGTTCAAAGCCACAATGGAACCAGTCAGGTGTGGTAACAAGAGCCTTTAATCCCAGAAAGTGATGGCAGGAAGCAGAAAGGTATTTAAGGCGTGAGGACAAGGAACTAGAGCTGATTAAGCTTTTAGGCTTTTGAGCAGCACAGTTCAGCTGAGAGGCATCCAGTCTGAGGAAACAGGATCAGCTGAGAAATTGGCAAGGTGAGGTGGCTGTGGCTTGTTCTGCTTCTCTGATCTTCCAGCGTTCACCCCAATACCTGGCTCTAGATTTGTTTTTATTAATAAGACCTTCTAAGATTCGTGTGACACTACATTCCACAGAACTTAGACCCTCTCTCTGAAATTTCTTGCCACTACTCCATTAGCCTTGCTTCATTGGATCCTGAAGCAGGAGGTTAAATGTTTTGGAAAAAGCTTGTGTGTTATGTTACATTAGAGACATTAACCTCAACCATGACAGTGTCCAGTTGTTACAGAAGCCATGCATGCTCAAAGGAGACTGAGCATAGAAAAGTGGGTGCCAAGGTACCCGAAAAGAAAGTATAAATTGGTTTATACTTTTAAAAATTGGTTTATCCAATTGTAAAACCAATGAGTCTCTCTGATCTCCATTTTGTGATCCCTGATTTATATATTATGATGAGCACCATTGAGCAGTTACAATAATAGAGCTCAACCTTCTAATAAGATGGGAATCCAAACTAATTTTAGATTTTGAGACGGGAAGGGGGTGAGTGCCATGGGTCACTAGTGGTCAATTCACACGTGGTCCCAAGGGATAAATAGGAGGTAGCTTGGGAGTAAGAAGGACAGCCACAGGACTCTGAGATGGTCACCAGAAAGATGAAGAAACTCTCTTCTCTCTGGAAAGTGTTTTATCAGAATAGTCACAGGCCCCCGCCTCTTCTGAACAGAGAGAAAGAATCCTTCTTCTCAAGCAGCTCTCTCAAAGAGGCTTCTGAAGTTACAGTTCAGATGAGCACACAGATAATTCCTACTGCTGGGGCTCCCCTCACTTTCTGGCCTGAGGTGTTTCCTGGGAAGGAAGTCCTGCATCAGCTGCTTACAGCTCAAGGTGAGTTGACCGGCAACAGCTAGCTGCAAGGCTAAGTAATTCTAAGGAACCCTCAATCACAAAGTGGAGTTCATAAAACATGTTGGTATCATTCTTTCGTTCAAAGCAGATTGTAGTATCAAAGCTTAAGAGCGGAGTTTTCCTAACCCTGGGCCATAGACAACCTTAAGAATTAAACTCCACATTAGAAATCAAGTGTAGAAGAATGGAGATATTATCTCTCAGGATGGAATCTGTCTTTGAGAAGAAATCATGTGCATGGTTATCGAGAGGAAAGAATTTGCACATTGTTTACTATGCTCAAGTCTAATATGTTGTATTAAAATTTTAGAAATGGTATTGGTATTATAATTCTCAAATAGTTTATTTGATACTATGGTGTAAAATCAGTAATAGCTCAGAGATTTAAACATGTATATCGTTTGGAACAACGTGAGATTCACAAGTTTGGAATGGAGAGAAAATTTTAAAAATAAAAGTAACAGTAGTCTTTAGGGCTAAGAGTTTATATACTAATGCTTGCTTCCTTGTTCTGTAACTCTTAAATTATCACCTCCAGAAATTTACCTAGAAATGCATTCATAGTTCACATGCCTAAAAATGGAAGTTATATTTATGAATCACCATCTGTTTCATGAAATACCTTCATGTTTAGAAATGTAATTATCTTCAAATTATGATTAAGTGTGGAGAACTTAGTGAAAAACTCAACAGCCTGGTATTAAATAAAAATTGAGTAATTGCTTATTCTAATTCTCTTTCTCATATGTAAAGTGGAGAGAATATATCCACATTGTATGAGTCTAAAGAGGTACTTAAGTTGAAAAGATTTGCCTGAATAAATTTGGTTATAGTTCTACTATTACATTTATTAGCCCAGCACTCTTCTACATTCAAGAGACACAAAACAGGAAACACAAGAGTCTCTGCCTCTAAGGAAAGAGCTATATAATGGCAAAGACAAACCCATAAACAACTCTAAACAAATAAATCAAGTACAACATGAGTGTTATAATAGGGCTGCTGGGATGCGTCAGTGGGTAAAACGCTTGCAGCCAAGCCAAACCCGAGTTTGATCCCCAGAACCTGTAGTGTGGAGAGAGAACTGCTCCCACAAATTTCCCTCTGACATCCACATGTACACAGGGGCATCCACCCACTCCCATTACATAGATGTTTGAAAAACTAAGAGAGTTATAATGAAGCTATGTTCAAGATACCATGGGAGTTACCCATGTCATTTCTATGAATTACGTCTTAGGAAGCAAATGTGGATTCTGAAGCCCCTCATTTGGGCATGAAAACGTGGACAGCAGTTTACATAGGATTTTTCACCTGACTCCTCACTTTTGTGCTTGGAATCCTCAGATTAGCCACATAAATTTCCCAGCCCTACTGTCTGATGAATTAACATCCAGAATTTTTATGTCACTCTGATAAGCTGTTCTTTTTTATCATTGGAATTCTCTATCTAGTGACATACTTAGTTACCTTGTCCAACTTTCTATTGATTTGTGTTAGCAAATGTGTGTGTGTGTGTGTCTTTTTATTTTTAAATAGTTTCTGTCTTAATATTTAAAGTATTTGGGTTTTTTTGTTTTGTTTTGTTTGTTTGTTTGTTTTTTGCAGACAGACTATAGTTGGATCTTTTTTTTAAAAATCTAATCTGGAAGTCTACGTTTTTCATTAGAGTATTTATAACAATTATAATTAGTGTGATGGTTGACATGGTTGCATTTAAACCTACCATTTTTATTTTTTATTTTGTTTCATTGATTTGTTGTGTCTTTTTCTTCTTTCCTTTAGATTGGATTTTTAAATAGTTTTATTTCCCTTTATTTGTTAATTAAATATAATTCTTCATGATGATTGTTCTACCGTGATGTGTCATGGTAATCAAATAGTTCCTCTTAGGAATGTTATAAACTCTCTAGTGTATTTTGTTTTGTTTTGTTTTGGTTTTGGTTTTTGAACACAGGGTTTCTCTATGCAACAGCCCTAGCTGTCCCAGAACATGCTCTGTAGCCCAGGCTGGCCTCAAACTCTCAGAGATCTGCCTGCCTCTGCCTCCCGAGTGCTGGGATTAAAGGCGTGCATCACCACTGCCTGGCAAGTCTTCCTAAAGTGGATTATTTCTTAAAGACATCTCAATAATAGAAAAATTTTTTTCTTGCAATGTTGGATTGAGCCCAGGGCAAGTCTAAAACTGAGCCCGAGCAGTCTAAAACTGAGCTACATCTCCATGTCGTTTTCATGTCTACTCATATAGTGATCACATCTGACATGCTCCATCCTTCACATAGATCTAGGTTTTCATGTTGTTATGAGGACTTCCTTTTACATTTCTCATGGCAGAGATAATCTGTATTTTGTTTGTTTGTTTGTTTGTTTTTTCAGCTTTTGTATGTCTGGAAATTTTACTTATTTTGGCCTCATTTAAAAATTTTAAAACAGGATTTAAAAAAATTGTAGCTAGATATAATAGACTAGACCTTAATCCCAGCACTTGAGAGGCTGAGACAGGGAGTTTATGAGTTCAAGGCCAGGTGGGCCATGTAAGAAGACAAATCAAACAACTGGAGTTTTGTTTTGTTTTCTGTGTGTGTTGACAGTGTGTTCTTTTTTCTTTCACTTTAAGATATTTTGCTTGTGCTTCTTTCAAAGAGAAATGTGGTCATTCTTTTGTTTTGTGTATGTAATCTCCCCCCCCCCCCCCAATGGACTCTATGACTTTAACTGTATCATGTTGCAGAATGTTTGTGCACTGGGAAGATGTGTTGCTGTGATTGGTGTAATAAAACAGCTGAATGGAACCGAGCAATGGTGGTGCCCAGCACTCGGGAAACAGAGGCAGTTGGATCTCTGTGAGTTCAAGGTCAGCCTGGGCTACAGGCTCCAAAGCTACACAGAGAAACCCTGTCTCGAAAAACTAAAAAGGCTGAATGGCCAATAGGCAGGAAAGGGTAGGCAGGATTTCCTCAGAGAGAGAGAGATGAAGAGGAGGAGGATTTTGCCAGCAGACTCAGAGCAAGTCGGATGTGCGATGCGATGCTAAGAAGAGGTTGGGTGCCAGATGATACGTAAATCTAATTAATCTTATCAATAAAAACCAAGAGTCGGATATTGGAGTAAAAGATCAGAGAAGCAGAGGAGCAGCCACAGTGACTTCCGAACTCTTCAGTCCCTCTGACCAAAAGGGCCAAGATCCTGTCTCCATCCCACCTTTTCACTTCCTGTTTCTTCTCTGTACAGACCTCCAGACCTCTATGGTTAACTAGTGGCTAGCTCTGCCTCTGACTCTAAGCAATGGGTTAGTTAAGTTATAAGAGCTAGCTGGGACAAGCCTAAGCTAATCAACAAGTTTTCATAATTAATAAGAAGTATCAAGCCGGGTGGTGGCACACGCCTTTAATCTCAGCATTCGGAAGCAGAGCCAGGCAGATCTCTGTGAATTCAAGGCCAGCCTGGTCTACAGAGCAAGATCTAGGAGAGGCACCAAAACTACACACACAAAAAAACCCTGTCTTGAAAAAAACCAAAACCAAAACCAAAACCAAAACCAAAAAAGAAGTATCCATGTCATTAGGAGCTGGAAGTACCACTATGCTATCAGTAGATTTACATAATTTGATTGCACTAAACGAAGGTGTAGTTTTCTTCCTGTTGCATGTGCTTGAGTTTTGCCGAGATTTCTGAATATGTGGGTTTGGTTTTCATCAATTTTGGAAAACATTGACCATTGTTGCTTCAGATGGCCTTTCAGACCCCCTGCCGCCACTCCTTTGCAGACTTGACTTTCATTTTATGGCTATTTGGTGGCTTGAATTTCCCCTGTAGTTCAGTTATTGAATTATTTTAGATACTCATTGCTGCCTGTGTTTTATTGTGGATAGCTGGTCATGTCATCAAGCACACCATTCTTCTAAATGACCAACCCTCCACATCTCAGTCAGATTATTGCTCACCACAGCAGTATAACCTTCACTTCTAGGTCTTCATTCTGATTCTTTCATCTAACCTCCAGGTCTCTATATAGCTTGATTAGCTTTTCCCCTGGCTTTTTTTTTTTAATGCACATTAGTGTTTTGCCTTCATGTATGTCTATGTAAGCCTTCATGTATGTCTATGTAAGGGTATCGGACGCTGGAGTTACAGAGAGTTGTGTGTCCCATGTAGGTACTGGGAATTGAACCTGGGTCAACTGGAAGGGCAGTCAGTGCTCTTAACCATTGAGCCATCTCTCCAACCTCTCTCTTGGCTTCCTGAACCCATGAAATAAAGCCATAGTAACAGTTTAAATATTCTGGCCTGGCAATTCTATCCCTTGTCACTCATTTTTCTTGTTATGATGGGTTATATTTTACTGTTTCTTTCCATAACTAATCATTTTTAACCTGAACACCAGACATTGATAACCTTACTGTGTTGAGTGCTGGATATTTTTTTTTCCTGTAAATATTCTTGAACTTTTTCTGAATGAGATCAAATTACTTGTAAGTAATTTGAGCCTCCAGCTCTCACTTTTAAATATTATTAGGCCCAGTCAGATCTTCACTTAACTTAGGGCCAATGTTTTCCCCATTACTGGAACAGTACTCTTTATAAGTCTAATTCTGTGCAAAAGATGCAGTTTTCCATTCAGGTTTGTCTGTATACAATGTAAGGACTGTTTCTTTCATTCTTCCAGTCGATTCTTTCCTTGGTCCTAGGTGTTTCTTCATCTGTATGTACTTAACTGACTTGTAGCTAGAGTTTTCCTGCCTGGCCCACGGTCAGGGCAAATCTCTCTCACCCGCCAGTCCCACAGCCACTTAGATCCAACTGAGTAGACACACAGAGACTTATGTTGCTTACAAACTGTATGGCCGTGGCAGGCTTCTTGTTATCTAGTTCTTCTATCTTAAATTAACCCGTTTCTATTAGTCTATACTTTGCCACGTGGCTCATGGCTTACTGGTACCTTATATCTCGCTTGTCATGGCGGCGGCTGACAGCGTCTCTCTGCCTCAGTCTTCTACTTCCCAGAATTCTCTTCTCTCCTTGTCCCGCCTATACTTCCTGCCTGGCTCCTGGCCAATCAGCATTTTACTTATACAGAGCGATATCCACAGCACTGATTATTCAAGGAGGATGCTTCAACCCTCCAAAGTTAGAGCTCCAAGCTTGAGTCTTCTCAGTTTTCTCCCTTGTAAATTACCGACACCTTGGTTTCTCTGGATTCCAGGTTCCATCTCTTCAACTCAGTGAGACAGTTGGAATCTGCCTGGGTTCTCTTTCCTATGCTGCAGTCTAGAAAATGCTCACTCACTTATGAAGAAGTGATGTGTAAAGAGGTGAACTTCAAGAGACTTTAAAGTAATTTTGCTTTGTGTGGTATTTTGATCGTGTTCTGACAAAGCTTGCTTAGAGTCAGAAAGCAGAGCTAGCCCCTAGCTGACCAAAATTAACCACAGAGGTTTTGGAAGACTGAGGACAGATAGGACAGGATGTAGTAAGGCAGGGCGGAAAGGGATCTGGCTCTCTGTTTTTAGGAAGGAACGGAGCAGGTAGGAAGGACTGGTGGCTTCTCTGCTTCTCTGATCTTTCAGGCTCTTACCCCAATGTCTGACTCCTGAATTTTTATTGATAAAGAACAATTAGAGTAATGCTACAATTTTGTGTTTCAGAGAATACAGAAAGAAGACAGTGAATTTAAGAATCAGAAAAATCTCTTGGGATCATGAACATGCCTATCTAACTTTGCAACATGGAAGAGATGAATCAGTTTTCTAGGTCTCATTTCAGCCACCATTTGGGGCTGAATAAAGGATCAGCCCATACGCACCTATGGTGTGGGAACAGGCTAAATAAACGAAGAAGTACGTTCCTGCTTAAACTATTGTGAAAGGCCAAAGCAACTAAAGAAATTCAAAGAACCTCAAAGAAATGGCATTTCACAAGAATTGCAAACACCAGAAACATTAAAAAAAGAATAAATGTTGTAAGCAATTACTTTTGTATTTGACCCTTTTTTAAAAAATCAGGGATGATCTTCCACAAATGTGTAGCCTGTGGTACGATAGTCATTGGTGTCACTGTATCCAAATACCTATCAAAAGCGGTGATAGGAATTCCAACCATGTCCCATGGTCGTGCATGCCCGGCGGGACACTTAGTCATCTCTGCCTAGTCATTTCCGGTTCATACATCCTGCGTGACCCATGCCCTATGATTACAGGTCGAGTAGTCGCCCGGATGTTACCGTGTGATCTCTGCACCTGGGCCTGTGTGCACAGGTGCGTCCTGGCCTTTATAAGGTGGTGCCATGTTTCCCGGGTCTCTCTCTCTCACACGTGTCCTTCCACAGGCCTGATCACATCTATCCCTTTGCCTTGATAAAACTCTTGTTAGTGGATTCTGTCATGTGTCATGACTTTTCCTTTGGGGCAAGAGCGCCGCAAAAAAACCCATCAAGTCGTGGCGTCATGATAGTGCCATTTCACTGTATGGTGGCCAGCTGGAAACTCTTGAGCTGTGGCTGTTTAAGTAGTTACCATGTGGTTAGGTATTTTTGTCCTTCATTACATAGTGTGCTTGTCAGTTTTTGTTAACTTGACACAAACTAAAGTCACTTGGTGGGAGGAACCCCTGTTCAGGAATTGCCTCCCTAAGACTGGCCTGTAGGCAAGTCTGCGGGAGCATTTTCTTTATTAATGATTGGCGCAGAGGGCAGTCCACTGCAGGCGGTGCCGTTCTTAGGCACATGATTAATCCTGGGTTGCATGAGAAAGCAAGCTAAGCAAGCCACGGAGAGCAAGCCAGTAAGCAGCAATCCTCTCTGGTTTTGGTGTTAGTTCTATATCCAGGTTCCTGCACTGACTTCCTTCAGTGAGGGACTGTGCCGAGCCAAGAGTCGGATGAAACAAACCCTTTTCTCCCGGGCGGCTGTCTGTCATGATGTCTATCACAGCACCAGCAAGCGAGCTAGAACAGGCAGTCTCTGTACGTTCGAGGTGAACGGTCCCCAGGGTGCTCTCTGTCTTTCCACTTCTCAAACTGTCTGCTGCCACTTTACTATCGCTTTACTCATGACTGAGAGCGATCTCAGCGCTGTAACAGCTTCAAGTCGCGGTAGATCGTAGATCGTGAAACCGTTTCGCTTGCTCATCATTCCGCTTCACACCTTCTAACCGGAGTAAACTGGCTGGAAATGAAGGCACATGAAAAGACGCACGGAGTGGTAACAGTTGCCCTGAGGAGGAAATATGAGGTCTGGAGGATGGCTCGGTGAGGTAGAGTATTTGCTCAGAAAATGCGAAGACCTGAGTTCAAACCCTCAAGTGAGGAAAGCTGGGTGTGGTTTCGCCTGCCTCAAATTGGGGTAAGCCGTGTGTGTGTGTGTGTGTGTGTGTGTGTGTGTGTGTGTGTGTGTGTGTGTGTGTGTGTGTCAGAGATAGGTGTATCCTAAGAGTTTGCTGCCTACTCAAACCAGTGAGCCTCCAGTTCCATGAGAGATCCTGTCTCAAGGCAGTCAGTGGGGAGTGAGAGGGAAAGACACTGGATAGCCAACATCTTGCTTTGTCCTCCACACACACAGTTGTGGGCATAGTCACCAGGAATGCAAAACACATTCTAAATAAATAAATAGCATTTTTAAAAAAATATGTGCGAAACCATTAATATCTTGGCCATCTTCTCATCTCCCTGCTGGAGAGGGAAGGACTCCACCCTACATTTATGAGGATGGCCAGACGTAAGGTCCCTGACACTGGGCAGATGAGACCGAGGATAACTGTTGACTGTCTAGAGGAGGGTGTTGCCTCATTCGGGGCTGGGTAGGGTGGTGTTCAGGAACAGAGTGAGCAAGCAGGGCCTGTGGAGGTCAGACGACAAAGCAGCAAAGCTTGTTCCTCTGACTCTGTGGGCTGGGTCGGAACTGCCATCTGCTTCTTGGGATAAGTGGGCCCCGTGTCTCATAGCTGTGATAACAAAAGTTGTTCCACCGGGGGATCTTATCCCTCATAACAAAGCGGCTGGGATGCTATCGTTAGGCTATTAGGCGCCCTGCTAGTTTCAGATGTCAGGGTAGAACGTAATTATGCCATGACAGAGATTACTTCAACACATCAATTTGGGCAAGGAGCCTCATGGTCTGTAGCACACCGGCTAGACCTATCATTCATCACCTTTTAACCCCTGATCTGAAGTCAAACGATAAAGAAAACTCCTTTCAAAACTGGAGACAAATTTGGGGACGCTGAAAGCATAATTGGGCCTGTTCCAGGCGTTCTCTCTTGTTAAGGAACTAGGAAGAGGGGGAGGCCCTCCTTGGCAGCCTATAGCCTGTGGCTGTCCTGTCTCCAGGCCAGAGTTCTTCAGAGCCTCCGTCTAATATCTACGTCTCCCACCTATACTGCCCCCAGTGGCCTTTTCAGTAACTACAACTGTAGCTTTAGATAAAAACAGTCCACATTGAAATGAGGCACCTCCAGCGGTTTATGGAAAACAGCTGTGATAGAATGTTATAATTAGAAACACACATAGCACGGTGCCATTATCACATGTTTTAATGAGCTTTATATGTTATGATGTCTGCTGTATTTACATACCCTGAATAAATATAAAACAATGTAAATAAACTAAAACCTTTTGCTGTGTTTTCACATTCAATGACACTTCTTAAAGTTTGAAGTGTGCAATGACGGCATTTAGAATATACAGCCAAGCACCAAAACTATTAGCAGATGTTCATGTACCAACCTATCATATACTCAGATGCCGATATCTGCTTTATTTTCTCTTTTCAAAATCAGAAACTGCTTGTATAGAAAGAGCATCCCCATCCCAGAGGTACCCACTACCCGGAAGCCAGCAAGCTTCTTTCCATGACTGTTTGAACTGTTACTATACCATATCTTTGTCTCAATAAATGATGCATATTATTCTTTTCTGCATTTGCGTAACTATTAGGAATCACGTGATACATTTCCTCATGTCACTGGCTGTTCTCAGCATGTTTTGAGAGTGGAGACTTGGAGGTGGAACTGCTGGATGGAGAGAGTATGTCCAGCTGATAGCAGGTTTTAAGGTTCTCTGGAGTGATCCCACCAGTTTATAGTCTCGGTACCATGGCACAAGCCCTGTTTCCCTACATCTTCCCCCATGTGCCTTTACATGGCATTAATTCATTAGTGATGTGTTACTCACTGTTTGAGGGGTGCATTTAAAGATTTTAAAGCATAACCAATTTATTTTGTTTCACAAATATATTTCTTTATATATGAGCCGTCTTGCTTCACTGCTCAGAGAGCTAGTCTTTTGGGAAATAACTCAGACTCTGTACTTGACCTGATTACAAAAGGCACCCCTTGAAAAGAAAGAAAGAAAGAGAGAGAGAGAGAAAGAAAAGAAGGAAGGAAGGAAGGAAAGAAAGAAAGAAAGAAAGAAAGAAAGAAAGAAAGAAAGAAAGAAAGAGAAAAACACAAACAAAAGTAACAGCTCCTGAGTTTAGGGGAAACTCCAGAGGCTCATCTGACAGGAAGCTAATGAGCGTAGACTTCTTTAACCAACCACATTTTCACGCCTCCTGTTTGAAGTTGTACGTACTTAGTGCTAGGCAATAAATTGTATCTCAACCACCGAATTTACTAACTGAAAACGCGAAAATCCATGGAGCCAGGTGTGGTGGGACACGCCTGTAATCCCCACCACTTAAGAGGCAGAAGCAAGGGGAGTTCAAGTTCGAGTCTAGCCCTAGCTACTCGGCAAGTTCCAGCTAATAGTGAGACCTAGTCTCAAACAAATGAACAGAAAGCAACGGGTAGGATGCTGGCACTCTGGGGTACAGGGCAAGTGTCCTATGCTGCTGGTATACGAGCACCCCGATTGTCCCCTAATGTGGCTATGCAGCTGGCTGTGGGTGTCAGCATGAGGAGTGGTCCCACCTCCGGGATACCAGAATGAACTCAGTTCATTTCGAGAACATTCTACGATGGGAGTCACCTGCTTTTCCCAAAGGGAATCAGAATGTCATAGCTCAGTACCAATGTTAGAGGTAATCCCTAGACGTATCCAGGAGCATGACTTCAACTGAATGCGATTTCTCAAATCTCTCCAAGTATGAAGACCACACCTTGAGAGTCAGGGCTGAGTTTGTAGAAGAACATTTGGACCGAGTAAGTATCCCCTACTGTCCTGAGGGTGACACCATTTTCAGACCTCCTGGAATGTAAACAAACACTTGCTGATTCCTTACATATGTGTTTCCCACAAACTGGGATCAAACCTGAAACAGGGACCACAAAGAACTTTTATAACTCTTCAGCGTGTAATGTGCAATGTTGGAAAAACGGAGGTGACAAGTTTCGACTTTCTCCTCAGAATGACTTTGAGGCCTGAGAGACCCGGATTCATGGACAACTGAACTAACTGCATTAAAGGGTTTCCTCTTGATCTGAATAGAGCTGGAGAAGGGAGTGAGTCTGCCTGTGAGTACCAATGACAGTGACTGACAGTGACGGGCCAACCCCTGGCCTTGGTGTCCACCATCCTCACAGTCTGTCTTTGTGATCTTCCTGGGACTCAGCCGCTTTGCCTTGATGGGGTTCATGTCTAAGAAGACCAAATACATCTTCCCATCTGGGAATTCTCCACTACCTGAGAGTTTGGGGGAACAGCCTCACCACGGCACACTTTCATTTTTCTTCTTTCCATGAAGGAGAAGTTTCAGACAAACTGTCACAATTATGGAAGACTCCAAATGCCACAAACACTATTGTAGTGACGGCTGTAGCTTCGGGATCCTGTCTGGGCTCAGACCTCCAGCACTGCATTCCAAGAAGAAACCCACTCAGCCAGCTACAGCAGCCTCCTCCTTCTTACATCAGCCTCAGAGGAGCGACGGGGTCAGCTGCCTGAGAAAAACTCAGATCTAGAGCTCCCAGAGCCTGGGCTTGTCCAGACAACCAAGCACCTAGCTTTTAAAGGATCAAGTGACAAAAATACTTTATCGTGGGGATTTACTGCTCTATGGAGACCTTAGTAATTTTTTAAAGTGTGATTTTAAGCTTCTTATGCTAAGATAAAGACTACATAAAATTTGTGAGAAACAGAAATAAAATGGAAATTATTATTATTATTTTAAAGGTTCAGATGGTAGAACTCATCTTGAGGACCAGTACAGACTTGGGAGGGAGGGTGGTAGGAGACGGGGGAGGACCGAGAACAAATTGTGTAGACAAGGGCACAATTAGTTTCTTTCTCATAACTGGTAAAATGCCCGACAGAAGCAACGTAAGGTTTTTGGTGTACTGTTTTGGATACTGCCCATTGTGGTGAGGAGGGCGTGGTGAAATGGATGGTTCAGCCCTTGGCATCGGGAGATTATGGTGCAGCCTGTTCACATCTTGATGTGTCAGAAAGCAGAGACAGGGGAGAAGCTGAGCCGGATTGTAACTCTCAAGGTCCGTCTCCATTGGCCTGCACCTCTACGGTCTTGGCCCCTACAGTCTCCCAAAACAACGCCATCAACTGGGGGCCAAGTATTCAAACACGCGCTATCATGGGGACAGTGGGGTAGTTGCTGTGACAGACCTGGTCGTGTGGATTGCAGGCCTTTGGAACTGGTTTGTAGGAGTTAGGTGGAAGAGTTTGGGGATGGAAGCTGGAGAAGTCCTGGACTGTTGTAAGCAGCGTTTAACGGTCCATTTCTACTGAAAGCTTAGATAACCGGAATGGCGACAGAAATGCCTATTCAGCAAGGACCATGCTCGCGAGTTCTCAGAGGGAAAAAGATTCTTCTCTAGAGTCACATTCTCCTTATCTCATCAAAATTTCAGTGCAGCTGAATTCTAAAGTAATAGAATAATATATCTGACAAGGAAACTTTTAAGATGCTAGAACACAATAGCGTCCTAAGTGGTAGCATGGTTATCGCTCATTGCATTTAGTTGGGTTTATAATGAATGCTCAGAGCAAAAAGTGAAACAGAAGGATGTAAAACATTTGCATCGTGTCAAGGAACAAAGCTCAGATGTGTCTAACGCTGTGACCCGGTTAGGGAGCAGGGAGCAGAAAAGATGACTATAATTGTTTAGATTCATGGCATTAAAAGGAAATCAAATACATCCATGCAGACAGGGTCAGGAATAACCAAACCTGATGGAGCTCAGCTAATACCACCACAGGAAAGCTACTTTGAGGACAAGAGTCCATTTTACCAAACATTCCAGTGTATGAAAATGCAAAACTAGTTGTAGGGCTTTCAATAAAAAAAGGAAGACCTGAACAAAGAGCGTTGTGACAGTAACAATTTCATCAAATTGGGTCACGTAGGGAAATATTTTCCAAAATTCAGCCATGTAGGCACACAGAGGCCATGGTCAGCTGTGATAAAATGGGGCCAGGCTACATCTGAAGCTGGCAACAAAACTTGGCAACATCCACACAGAATGCAAGAGTCATAAGGTCATGGAAGCTTGCACCGAGGTTACAGAAAAACAATAGAGAGGCCAGGTGATGTGTGGTAGGATTGGCGTCTCTGTAAGGAGCTTCTGAGTGAGCTAAATGTGAAACTGTGAAGAGGAAGTCTACATTGCCGTGGAGACTACAGGATACCAGAGATGCTAGAATTATGGGATGTTGTCTGCTGAGGATGTCTGCTTCAAGCACAGAGTGAGTCTGGCTCAAGAGAAAGTGTGAATCCCACCGAACGAGAATAAGACCACCACCACAGTTCAGAGTCAAATTTGAAGCAAGCTTTAATTAAATAACTGGCCAGGTAAGTGGGTTCTGCCCAGGTCCATATCTGAGTTCCCAGAAAATGGTCCCAAGTCACATTTTGCAGTGGGTTAAGAAGGCAAACCCATAATTCACCACATTTCCCACGAGGAGCAAGCATCCATCCTGATTGTGGTGGTTTGAAAGGAAATGGCCCCCACAGGGAATGGCGTTATTAGGAGGTGTGGCCTTGTTGGAGGAAGTGTGTCACTGTGGGGGCAGGCTTTGAGGTTTCATATGCTCAAGATACCGCCTAGTGTGTCAGCCAACTTCCTGTTGCCTGCAAGTTATAACACTCTCAGCACCATGTCTGCCTGCACGCTGCCATGCTCCCCTTCAAGATAAAGGACTGAACCTCTGAAACTGTAAGGGAGCCATCCTCAATTAAATGTTTCCCTTTATAATAGTTGCCCTGGTTATGGTGTCTCTTCACAGCAATAAAAACCCTAAGACACTGATGTACTTCCTGCCTGCATACCTCCTGCCTACATCCTATCGGGGCAAGGTACATCCTGACATATTTCCTGCCCACAGGTGATCAAGTACATCCCGTGCAGATGGGTCAAACAAACTTATTTAGGGGAGTGAAAACGTGGCTTGTTATCTCCTATAAACAATAGCCTCTAGCATTTCAGGCACTAATTGTTCTTGGGCATGGGGCTTACAGATCAGAGGCATTTTTTTTGTTAGTTTTTTGTTTTGTTTGTTTGTTTTGTTTTGTTTTAGGGCTCTCTTAGGCATAGCAATGAAAACTTAAAATGTAACTTTGGCTCTCACAAAAGCCCATGTTGGCTTCAGACAGGATCAGGGATAACCAAGCCTGACAAACATCACCTAACACCACCATAAGCACTGGATACTAGACACAGGACTGTAAGGTTTGGTGTTTGGCCTTCAGAGCTTTAGTATTCTTTTGCTCTGTTATTTTCCTCCTGTGCCTCCATTCTTCCTTTTCTGAATGGGAATGTTTGCTCTGGATCATGTATGTTGGAAGGATGTAGTTTTTTTTGTTTGTTTGTTTTTTGTTTTTTATCTTTACAGTGGCTCATACCTGAGAATTTGCCTTGAATCTCAATGGAGACTTTGGATTTGTGAATAATATAAAGATGACTGTTAAGTATATAGGGAACCTGGAAGTTGACTGAGTCTGTGGTCCATTATGCACTAACTTTGACTTATGGTGGAATAGTTTACATATGAAGTGCCCTTTATAGGGCCATGTGTTTGAACACCTGTTACCTAGCTGGTGGCACTGTTTGGGGGAGGTTCTGAAACACTGGGGGCTGTAGCCTAGCTAGCAGAAGTGAGTTGCTGTGGCCAAACCTTGAAGGTGGTATCCAGCTAAAGCTCTCTGCTCCCTGATCAACCAAGATGTGAACAAGCCACATGGAAAATGCCACCATCGTGACCAAGCTGTAGCAGTTATACTCTAGAACAGTGGTTCTTGACCAATGGCTCACAACCCCTTTGGGGTCAAAAGACCCTTTCACAGGGGTCACCTAAGACCATCGGAAAGCACAGGTATTTACATTATGACTCATAACAGCAGCAAAATGGTAAGCATGAAGCGTCAATGAAAATAACTTCATAGTTGGGGGTCAGCACAACATGAGGAACTGTATTAAAGGGTCGCAGCATTAGGAAGGTTGAGAAGCACTGTTCTAGAACTAAATCGAACTAAATTCTTTTTCCTTCATTGGCTTCTGTTAGGCATTCTGTTGCCAAAACAAGATGACTGAGAAGATGGCTGCACAGGAACTTACTGTGGGAAAGCTCAGCTTTTGCTGATAGCCACTTTGCCTACAACAACCACAGGCCATGTTTCCCTAACTGGCCCCACAGTTATTTCTGGGGTTCCTGCAGTTCCGCAAGCGCGCACAGTCCTCTCACGGGGACCTTTGTCTGTCAGCTTCCTCAGTGTGCACGAGGCTTCAGCTCATCCTCGTTTCCGAGGAGGATGGTCACTGCAAAAGTATATTTCACTGTCCACCATCCAGCCTTCTGGATCTTCACTGTGGATGTCCAGGGCAGTAGACCTCGCAGAATACTTGGTTCTGGGTTTCATGAAGAAATGCCGGAAACGTCCATCTCCCGGACTCGGTGTCAACCGAACCTGAATGTCATGCTAACTCCTCATAAGTAAGGCAAAGTCCCTCAAAGCCAGCCTTATGCTAACTCTTCTCTCCATTGACCAGACTTGGGACCAGCCAGTGGTGACCACATTGACCTTTCCACTATCCTCTCTCATACTCTGCTCTGTAGGCTACTTTACACACAGACTTCTTCCTGACAGTCCTTATTCTCCATGCAAACAAATATTTAGTAAGTGTGTACCCATATAAGCCAGCCTCATTTAACCAGACAGGTCTGGATTTTTCATTCAATTTCAGCCAAGACACACACACACACACACACACACACACACACACACACACACACACACGCACACACACACCCCATGCAACAGTAAACACTATTTTCAGACTTTGACTTTCCTCTATCTGCAGGCTCTTTCCAGATGTGTTTCCACATATTCAAACTTCTTTTCTCTTGAACTAAATAAGCAGGATAGATAGATAGATAGATAGATAGATAGATAGATAGATAGATAGATGATAGGTAGGTAGATAGATAGACAGACAGATGGACAAACATACAGATAGACAGACAGACAGATAGATAGACAGATACATACGTACATAGATGATAGGTAGGTAGGTAGACAGATGATAGATAGGTAGATAGATGATAGATAGGTAGATAGATACATAGATAGACAGACAGATCACATATACATACATAGGTAGATAGATAGATAAGTAGATAGATAACAGATGGATAGATAGATAGATAGATAGATAGATCTTTGATGGACTATCCTCACCTCTAATTACTGCCACATCTCTCTTGTCTCTCAAAGTCACCTTTTTAAAAAACTTAATCACAAAACCAGGTTGATGTATATTTTAACTATATGAGTACTTCTTAACTTTTCATATGAGATATATATACTAAATTTATAATGTTTGGATTGAATTATGCCTCCAAAAAAATAAAAAGGTACTTTTTGAGTCCTAAACTCCTGAATGGAATTTACTCAAAATGGAGTCCTATGTAGAAACAGGGAATTCAAATTAAAATTAAGTCATTAGGGTAAAGTAACTCAATATGACTGTTACCTTCACAAAAATGAAATTTGAGCATAGACATGAGCAAGAGAAATGCCATGTAAAGATGAAGGCAAAGATTGGAGTCGGCCTGGACAAGGGAAGGTACACCAACAGTGTCTAGCAACCCATTAGAAATTAGAGGACTAAGACTTACAACAAATTGGTCTTGGTGCTCCAAAGAAGGAGCCCACCTGCTGACTTAAGCCCAGAACTATGGAACAACCTGTCTTTCTCACTCAAACCACCAGCTTCTGGTACTTTGTTATAGCATCTCTAGAGCATAAAGATTATCTCTGTCCATTACTATGTTTTCATTTGGGGTGTTGAGGATTGAAGTTAGGGTCTTGAGTATACCAGGCAAGCGCTCTAGCTCTGGGTTATATCCCCAGCTCATCTATTTTGATGGATTCGACCCTCTATCTCTCTACTGCCTCACCTCCCACTTGGTTATTACTCTCAGACAACTGACCTCCCCATCCATCATCCTGCTGTAACTTTCTCATCAATCTTCCCAGCACGAATTCCAACAGGTCTTCTCTACTTTATCTTCCTAAAACTTTCTGCCACAATTCACACCATTCATCTTGACTTTCTTCCCAACATGTTATCTTTAAAAACAGGTCTCACTGCACAGCCCCGGTGAAGCCTTGAACCCAACAATCCTCCTGTCTCAGCCTCTTGAGTGTTGGAATTATAGCAGCCACCATCCCTAGCAAAGTGCCATCTTTTCTTGACCAATTACAAAGCACTCCTAAATTTTATGCTTTTTTTTTTTCTAAGTATCTTTTGGATTTTCTCTTCTTTCATTTATCCCTTAGAAGGAAATGTTCCTTGGGGTTCTACCAAGAGTACTTTTGTTACATATGGACTGTCTTTGAGGAATCTTAACCATTCTTATTATCTTTGAGTATCATGTATACCTGGAGTTTCTAATTCATACTATCCTGTCAATTTTCATACTCCGCCATGATGAGAGAACACTCATCTGATAAAAAAAAAAAAAAAGGAAGCCAGCTCAAGCCGATGTGTGATATGTTATTTAAGAGAGTTGGGGTTATCTCATGTCTTCCAGCAGATTCCCAGAGAGAAGCACCTAATAGCTTTCTGGTTCTCTTTGCGCCAGAATGAAGTTCAAGATTCCTTGGCTGGTTGAAAGACTGTACATGATCTGTTCTTCACTTTTCCTTCCCACCGCCATGTCTGTACTCTCCAAGCTACATGCCAACCATACAAACGCCTTCAGTTCCTTGCAAGCACCAAGATGCCTGGCTTCTGGGCCATGTACATGATATCGGCGTGTCTGGAAGAACCATTCCCATCTCTACTTGGCTGATCCCAACTCTTCTAGCTATCTCAGCTTAGAGTTCTACATCTTTTGAAAAGCTTCCTTGATTATGTTAGTTTTTTCATCAAGATGGTAAGTACCAAAGAAAAGCCATGTAAAAGGAAGAAGGATTAATGCTGGGCTCATGACAGAGGTTCAGTCCACAGTCATGTGGCTCCAATGTCTGGGCCTATGGTGAAGTAGAACACTATGGCAAAGAGAACAGTGGTCCAGTGCTGCTCATCTCCTGGCATCCTGGAAACAGAGAACAATAGGCAGGAAGGGGCCAGGACAAGACACAGCATTTAGTAGCATATCCCCAGTAACCTACTTCCTCCAACCAGGCACCCCCATAGCTCCTTTGGTCTAAATTCACCAATAGATTAAACCATTGTTAGAGTTAGCACCCAAGAGCCCACTTACCTCTCATGGACTTGAATCACCAGCACAGAGTGGTTAATACATGAGTCTTTTGAGAGGTTCTCAACTTGGGGGTCATATATCAGATATCCTACATATCAGATATTTACATTAGGATTCATAACAGTAGCAAAGTTACAGCGATGAAGTAGCAACGAAATAATGTTATGATTGGGGTTCGCCACACCATGAGGAACTATATTAAAGGGTCGCAGCATTAGGAAGGTTGAGAACCACTGCTTTGGAGGGGCATTCCTAAATCCATTCATCTCTACTTCTCCCTGAGGTTGATTTATTATTCTGTGTTTGGAACCCTTTATACACTTCCGTCTCTATTTCATGCATCCACAGTATGTATCATTCATATTTATTCTTTTATGCTTCTCATGTAGTTCAAGTCATTTTAATACACAGCTGAATCTGTTAAGACATGCTAGTTAAAAAACACAAAAACTCTCTTGAACTTAATCCAGGTCAGGCAAGTCTCAGGACTATGGACATTGTGGACTAGGTAATTCTTGGAGGAGCTTCTCTGATGGTTCACAGGATGTGCGACAGCATCCTTGCCCTGGACCCACTAGATGCTAATCGCACATTATCTTCCAAATGTGACACTTTACAAGTGTCTCCAGGTGCTGCTGAGTGTCCTTTAAGAGTGAGGTGGCTCCCATCTGAAAACCACTGTTTTAGGAACCCAGAATGCACACTTCCGATATCCCCTATAATCTAGACAGAGGGAGCCAAAAGTCCCCATAGATTAGGTGTCCCAGGATTGAGTTGTTTGTGAAACACAGACAGTAAGGTGCAGAGGGTGGGAGCTGAAATCAGCGATTAGGCAGGAGGCCTTGGAAGCCACGTGGTAGGGAAGGGCTTTAACCTGTTGGATGTGGACAGGAAGTGATGCAGCGGCAGCAGACAGGGCAGGGATGTGAGCAGAGGAACAAAAGGGTGGAATTTTAAGACATGAAGTCTGGCCTGTCCATTGCATAACCGTGAAGAAGGCTGTGTGGTAGGCTGGAGAAGTTTGAGGTTCTACCTCAAGGCAGTTTCCCATTGTTTTCCTCTATTCTTAATAATGCTTCCATAACATTGCCATTTGACGAATTGTTTCTTTTATAGAAGGAAAGATCTGAATAAAAGGAAAGACAGCAGGGTGTTTCACTGATTGCTATGTTAGTGCTGAAGAGCAAAGAACGGCTGAGATGGAGTAGAGGGACACTGCCATTAAAGTGTGGAAAAGGATAGTTTGGACTTACATGGGCTTTGCTGTTACGGAGTATTTTCCCACACGCTCTTGTCTTGATACACTTTGGAGGTGAATTACAACTCCAGAATGTCCCTTGACAGAGTTTTCTTTTTCCTATAACTGGGGAATTCGGATTTATTTATTTATTTGTTTGTTTGTTTGTTTATTTATTTATTTATTTATTTTTGCTGGGCTCATGGATTTTGCACCAAGGTTTGCAGGTATGACATGGATGGTAGATATGATAAGGGGACTAACTTCTGGCCAGACGAGACATAAGTTATTTTTCAAGGGGTGAAGCACTTTTTTTTCTTTTTGTAGTGACTTGAACGCAGACCTCGCAAGAGGGTGAGGAGCCATTTGGCCTGAACTGAAACCCACACTGAAGACAGTAGAGCAGGAAAAATAAAAGAAGCCTCCTTGCATAGCACTAAAGAAGAGGAGCCAGCAATATTTTTTGACAAAGGACTATATAATAACAAATTTCTGTTTTGTGGACTTACGGGTCTTTGCCCCAACCGGTCGATTCTGTCATTTAGAGTGAGGACAGACAGAGAGAATATGGAATTAGTGAATTCTAGTGTGTTTCAACTTCTGTCCCACTGTGACTATAAACAGAAAACAGGAATTTCTTTTGAGACAGAGTTCCTTATCATGTGACTGCCAAGTCAGGCCTCAGACTTGCTAGGTAGCCAAGAATGACCTTGGACTTCTCATCCTTCTGCCTCTGCCTTTTGATTGCTACATGTATGTACCACCCAGTCCAGTTTACGCTGTGCTAAAGAATGAACCTAGGGCTTTGGACATGCTGCTACGTGAGCACTCTACCAACTTACCTACATTGCAAATCTGAATTTCCAATAACTTTCCTCCACCCACCTCCCAAGTTATACTACCTTCATTTCCTGTTTTGTTTTTGCTGTGAGAGGAATTGAACTCATGGCCTTGAACACTCGAGGCAAGCGCTCTGCAACCGAGTCTGTTTTCACTGATTGTGCAACTCGTAGTTAGTTCCAAGGCCGTGCAGAAGTAGACAGATGTCTGACTCCGGTATGATGCACGTTGGCTAGCCCCAGCTGTGGAGCACCAGCCTGTCTTGACAACTTTGCCTTGGGCTTTATTACAGAGGAGAGACATTTCTGGGTTGGGAAACTTCCTGTGACTCAGCAGAACTGAAGCCTGACACAGGGAAATTCAAATCCAATGTAGCAGCAGCTGGGGATGCTCCATCCATTAACAATCCAGACCAGTCCTGTCTGGGCTTTGGATATTTCTCTGGCGTCTGCGGTTTCCTACCTAAGGCTCAAAGTTGCAACTGTTACTGAGAATCTTCCTCAGGCTACTAGAACCTAGGGGTTGAAAATAGAGTATTGAGAATTTATTTTCCCTTACATGTGCACATGCATACACATACACAGAGCAGTCTCTCTCTCTCTCTCTCTCTCTCTCTCTCTCTCTCTCTCTCTCTCTCTCTCACACACACACACACACACACACACACACACACACCAAGCAACTGTAGAAAAAGGTTACTTTGAATCTATACAGACTATCAGCACTTTCATAATATCCAATATCCAATAAAGACTGTGCAAAATCAGTTTACACTAATGTAATAGGACATCACTGATGTTTATCATTTGCCTTACCACATTCCTTTGTAAATAACAGAAGAACATCTCTCTTCTTTGAGATGATGAAGGACAGTCAAAGGAGGTTTCTATCTTGTAGATAGCATTTGGATGTCAAGTATCACTGTCAAAAGTGTCAGTGTTAAGAGACATATTTTTTTTGTTTTGTTTTGTTTTTCAAGACAGGGTTTCTCTGTGTAGCTTTGCGCCTTTCCTGGAACTCACTTGGTAGTCCAGGCTGGCCTCGAACTCACAGAGATTCGCCTGGCTCTGCCTCCCGAGTGCTGGGAATAAAGGCGTGTGCCACCACCGCCCAGCGAGACATATCTTACTCTAAAACGTCAGCAGTAAATCAGGCCTATCTTTGCTGTGCAATGAAGCACCTGTAAGCCGCCATCCCAGCTCGGCTCCTTTTGGGTTGATAAAGACCTTTGTATTGATTTACTCAGCGGAGTTGCCAGTATTTACCTCCTAAGGCAAACAGCACTGTGCATACAAAACATTGGCTACTGCTTATTAAGATCCTAATACACCAGGCACAAAACTGTTGCTGTCCATTGCCTGATTGCGTGGAAGCGGAGGAGAAAGATTCCAAACATCGCTCAGCTGCCTTTACCCCAAAGACAAATACAGCAATGGTGTGACGTCACAAAATATGATCTTTCGTAAGAAAATCACCTGCGGCTTTCCTTGGCGGCTGAACTCCACTTTCTTGAGTCCGTTTGGTAGAAGCCCACCACACCCCAGCAGAGAAACACCAAGGAAAATGGCTTTGTCCTGTTGCACCTGCTCTCACAGGCCTGATTCAAGCTAGTCTCCCTCGGATCGATGCTTTGGTCAGTATGGCTGCCTACCAAGGTCTGGGTGTCTCCCTGGTAGCCCCTGGTGGAGACTGTAATTGCCTTCTTCAAGTCTAGAGCTCCAGCCTGGGCAGGCAGAGTATGAGAACTTATAGGCAAAACACAGTTCCTCTGTGAAGGCTGTGAAAGTCTCACCAAAGAGTCCTTCTGTGCTCTGGGGAGGAAAGAAAAGCTAAAAGCAAAAACCACATAATCTGGGGGACACAGTACATACCTACAGCCTGTCCAACTCACCAGCTTGGTTTGACCAATCAAAAATTCCCCTTATTTAAATACTTAATAAATGAGCTATGGGAGGATTGTGTTTTTATGAGCTACAGAGTTCTTATTTAAGGGTACAGTGTGGGTTTTTGTTTTTGTTTTTTGTTGTTGTTGTTATTTTTTTTCCCCCATTTTCCTCCACATTCAGCAGTTACTCTCTGTTGCTCACTGTCTGTGGTCACATGCTCAGCTTCCTGTTTATAAGCGGCCTGTTTTCAGTGAGTCAGCAGTTCCTATTCCACACAGAAGCACAGCAAGCTGTGGTAAGGCCCAGGAGGTCCAGGGGGCTTTGTGAAGGGCCTAAGCACGGTGGACCTTCCCTGGAAGGGAATGAGCTCTCACACCCAGCCACTACACAGAGCTAAAATTAGTCAGCGAGTAAGGTTGGCAGTTTCTCACCTCCTTAAGGGCTGGACCACTGCCAAAGGTGAACAAAGCCAGCCGCTGTTTGATGAAGGTGCCAAAGACAGATTTTAGTGAGACACAACAACTGCAATAAGAAAAAAGGTGTTTGTACAGAAATGCAGAAATGTGAGTATTTTTCTCCCTGGCTTGAGAGGAGACTAAGCAATATCTACCATCTTCTAAGGTCCCAATGATAAACCAAAGTTCAGTGCCTCCTAAGTTTCCCCTAAGGAACCCACGATTTACAGAGGAGTGACAACGGATTACTGACAGGGGTGTGAGTGCCCCCCCTCCCCCAAACCAGCCACCCTGGACCGGCTTCACTCTGCACGGGTGATGGCTTTGAAGAGACATTTCTCACTTCTTAGTCATGGCAGCTCAGGTCTTCAAGTACATGCTGAAGGAGGGGGCAGGTGAAGAGACATTTATCACTTCTTAGTCCTGGCAGCTCAGGTCTTCAAGTACATGCTGAAGGAGGGGGCAGGGTGCTCCCTCCTGGATCCCGGAGTAGGGCGCAAACCACACCCAAACACCTGTTTTCACAGAGAGATCCTTTATTATTCCAGGGAGAAAAGGTTAAAGTGGCTGCTTTCTGACTCGGCTGAACACAGCCGCAATGACCTTGCAGGTGTGATTTCTAAGAAGAGAAAAAGGGGAGGGATGTGTCAGAATGGGCTAGGGTGCCGTGGTGAAGGAGATAGGGGATGAAGGAGAAGGGGGAGGGACAAGGGAAAGGGGGCAGGGATGTGTGTGTGGGGGCGGCGGGGGACAAAGGACTGCCTCTGGACAGAGGGGAGACAGATGTGGCATATGGGCAAATGGCGGTTTATAAAGGTAAAACGGGAAACTCTATGCTATGATGAGGTGTGGCCATGTTAATTAGGTGAACCAAGGGGGGCTTCTGGTTGGTTAATATCAATACTTCTGAGGTGGGACCCTGGTAGTCAGCCTCAGGAGGAGGAAGTGTCCAAATAAGGGACTAGACCTTGGTGGCCAGCTTTAGGAATGTAATCTAAGGGAAGAGGGAATTAGGAGAAGACACAGCCAGAGACACAGGGTCAAGTGGGCTAGTGTCCCTTCACATGCTTGCTCCCATGACAAGGCAAAATGTGCTCCCCCTTTTTAGACTCTGAGAAGTCCTGCAGTGCCCTGCTCTGTTACTCAAATGTACCACTACCGTACCTTGGTTCAAAAGGGGGAGACTTAGTCACTGCTTCTTCATAAGAGAGGGGGACAGTCACGTTGTAGAAGACCTTGTGACATTGGAGATGTCATTGTGGTCTGTATGAGTCACCTTTGCATCCCTGTGCCCCAAAGCTGACCTAAATAATTTCCAGAGGAAATATTAATCCCAATTTCCTGCTTTAAAGCATCATTTATGTAGCAGTGCATAGTGGCGCACACCTTTAATCCCAGCACTCAGGAGGCAGAGACAAGTGGGTCTTTGTGAGTTCGAGGCCAGCCTGGTCTACAGAGTGATTTTCGGGACAGCCAGGACTACATAGAGAAAAACAAAAATGGCAAAAAAAAAAAAAAGAAAGAAAGAAAGAAAAGAAAAGAAAAAAGAAAAAGAAAGCAAAATATGGACTACCTGTGTTAGCTGTGAGAAAATACCTAAGACTAATACCTTAGAAGGAGGTTACAAAGGCCAGTGTGTCCTTTTTTTTTTTTTTTCGAGACAGGGTTTCTCTGTGTAGCTTTGCACCTTCCCTGGAACTCACTCTGTAGCCCAGGCTGGCCTCGAACTCACAGAGATCCGCCTGGCTCTGCCTTCTGAGTGCTGGGATTAAAGGTGTGTGCCACCACTGCCCGGCCAGAGTGTCCTCTTTAAGCACTATTGTTCAGGCCTGTGGAGAAACAGAACAACAGAGTGGGAACAGGCAATGAGAGGAATTGCTCGCTTCTTGAGACCGCCACGAAGCCAAGGGAAGATAGACATGGATTGGGGTTCTAGGATCTCCTTCAAGGACACACACTCAGTGACCTGCTTTCTACTAGGCCCCACCTAGTAAAGGCTCCGCCCAGCAGCACCCCAGGCTGAAGACACATGGGCCTCTGGAGGGACCTTCAGCATCATGGTACTACTGGAAAAGCTGGGGGCAGGAGAGACCTTGATAGCTGCTTTTCGGAGGAGTTCCATACATCCTTCCAGTGATTCTATAGAGTAAGTGAAGGTACTGGTGAGTGTTTTAGAGAAACCAACGATGAAACAGCTTACTTAATGAAGCACGGCATTAAGAACTGAGTCCACATCGCCTTTGAACAGTTCAGAAAATGTGTTTGACCCAAACTGATTGCAGTAGAGATTGTGTCAAAGAATCTACGGGTCTTGTGATATAAACAATATATAACATATATTGTTTAATAAAAGGTGCTACTATACTTCATGGAAATAGGGGGAGGATGCATATATATATACATATACACACATATAAACATACATATATATTCACATATATACATACATAAACAATCCACTTTATAGTACACACATGCGTATTTGGGTTAATAAGATAAGAAATAAAGTTAAGATCAAGGAATACCCTTTAATAGAAGCTTCTTTTCCTTCCCTGCACAACTATGCCTCTTATCAGTTCCCCTGCATCCTGCCCCTTCTGAGTGATGCCATATGCTGTACTGTGCCCAGGCCGCCTTCAGATCACCTCACTTTAGATGACGTTCTCTGGTGGTAGAAGAGGCCGAGGCCGAGGCCCAGGCAGGTTTGAACACTGAGTCCCAGCTGCTCCCCTCTGCATCCGAGCATCACGAAAAGGCAAGCAGTGTGGTTTTGCTCTCTCCCCCCAGAAGGTTTGGCAGTCCACTAAGCCAGCCTTACTGCTCAGGGTCCCCAGTGCCTCACAGAACAAACCTTCTACCAGGGCTGCCTCCGTTCAATGCCCAGACAGGTGACATGTGAGTCCCCGACCCCTCTGCAGCACCGACCCCCCCACCCCCCTCCTGAAGAGATTACAGGCAGACCCTCTGAGATGTATCAGCTTTCCATTCATAGAACGAAACTGACCTACAAGATTAAATGGGCCACATCACGCAGGTAGCAGCTCCCAGCCTTTGGATGCGTTTCTTCAATGCTTCATTGAATTCCGCCCAAGGAAAAGGGAAGCTTCCTCTCTGCTTCTGCTCTAACCTCCAGAACTTCTTTGCGGCCCCTGTGAGAGGGAACAGGCAGGCTGGCCAAGACTTTCTCTGTGTTGTCTTCCTTACCCCCTTTGTGTGAGGACAAGGACAGCTTGGGAGTGGCTCATGGTGTTTGGTGTAAAGACACTAAAGCAGGGTCAAGGGTAGGGGAAGAAATCTTTTGAGCACAGAACCGTCACTCAAGCTGACCCACAAAACGAATGGCCTGTGACATAGAGCCGTGTCCCAGAGAGAAGAGGCCTGAGTCTAAGCTTCGTGGTGTTGGGTGGGTGGTGCTGGGCAGCCTGGGAAGTGGTGCTGCCACCCCGCAGCCACCATAGATGAGACGAGAATCTGGGAAGCAGCGTTACTATTTATTAAATACTTATCAAGCAAGAGCTTCCTATAGACCTTGGCACAGTGGTGAGTGCCAACTAAATACTGGGTTTGCTAACCGTTGCTTTTTATCCCCAGTCCTCACGATGCTCTCCCATAAGAAAACCATTTACCATTACGGTCAGTTTGTAGGTAGCATCAGTAGGTCACCCGGCCTGCCCATGGTGATGCAGCTGAGGTGTGGCAGAAATGGAAATCCCCATATGAGTGTGTGTGTGTGTGTGTGTGTGTGTGTGTGTGTGTGTGTAAGAGAGAGAAAGTGATTGTATGTGTGCGTATGTGAGTGACAGAGAGAGAGAGAGAGAGAGAGAGAGAGAGAGAGAGAGAGAGAGAGAGAGAGAGAGAGACTCATTAAGCTTGGGGGAACTCTCCTTTTTGGCAAGATTGCCTGGGATCTGCCTGCCTCTGCCCTATCTCCCAACACTAAGGTTACAGGCATGTTTACTTGGCTTTGCATGGCTGCCAAGGTCAAACTGAGATCCTCTGGGGCAAGCACTTTGCCAACGGAGCTATCCCATCAGCGCCCCCTGCTTTTTCTTCCTTGTTCTAGGGTTGAAGCTAGGACCTCACCCCTTGGAGTCAAGCACTGTGCCCCTGAACTACAGGCTCTGCCCTCATCTCTGTGCTCTCCTCCTGATGTCCTGTGGAAGTGACAAAGGCCTGAACAGCAAACACTGTTCTTCATCAAAGCACCAAACCTGAGTGATGAAAATCATGAGAAAGCAATGTGGACAGGGTAGGAGCTCCGAGAGACGCCAACGTCTGGAGGAGAAGAAGCAAGGCAAAGGCACTGTGACGGGTTGGGGAGATTGCTCAGCTGGTAAAGTGCTCACTGGGACCTGATTTGATCTCCAAAATGGATGTGAAAAATCCAGAGTCGGTGGATTTCTAATTCTCCGTCTGTAATCCCAGTGCTGAGGAAACAGCCATAGGTAATCTCTGGGCTCCATGATAGCCAGCCTAGTCTACGAGGCAAGCTCCATGCCAATGAAAGACCATATCTCCAAAAATAAGGTAGAGGGTTGGAGAGATGAATCACGGGGTAAAGTTGCTTGCTACACAAGCGTGAAGATGTGGGCGCAATCCCCAGCATCCATGCAAAAAGTTAGAGCTGGGGGAAATGGAGACAGGAACATAAATGGCCAGCCAACCTAGATTAACAAGCAGAGAGCCCCAGGTTCAGTGAGAGCCTCTGTTTCAAGGGAATAAAGTAGAGAGTGAGAGAGCAAAATAGCCAGTGTCCTTCTCTAGCCTTCACATGTGCATGCACATGCTTGGGTTCACACACATGCAAACAGCACCCTAAAAAAATAAATTGAAAAATAAAACAAGGGAGATAGCCCCTCATGACAACCAAAGCTGGTCTTCAACATCTACAGGCACATGCCCCCACACAAGCATATATTCACATGAAAACACACACACAATGTCATGAAGTAGATGAAAGATGAACTCTGAAAATACATGACACAGTCATCTGCAGTAGCTTCCAGAAGGCACTAGAGAGAAAATAATAGAAACATGGTGTGATGGCTCTTCTTGGTGGTCAATTTGACCATATCTGGAAATGAACTATAATCCAGAATCAAAGGATGAGATGATCTGAGGGAGGTTGGAGATCAAGTGAAGGGGAGTGGAGAGAGAAGGATGAAAATGTAACGGGTTCAGCTTGAGAGGGACTTAGGTTAAGATTTCAGAGGTGGAACAGTTCTGAGGGATGCTAAGGGTGGGGGTGGGGTCAAGGGGCTAAGTGGAAAGGTCACTGTATTAGAGAAGGTCCCGGAACTTGAAGATAGATTGATGGATGGGTTCCCCATGTGATAAAGGCACCTTTTGTTACTGAAAGGACAATGGTCTGGGTGCTGGAGATGACAACAGATGAAGACGTGACTGGGGGTTTAGTGGGTGACAAGAACAGAGAGGACGTGTCAGAGGACAACAAGGTCTTACCAAGGGGAGTTATTCCAGTTTGAGAATGCCCCATGGAACATTCAGGGGAGAAAAGGCAATCTCCTATCATTTAAATCATGGCAGAAAACGTATGGTCCACCTATGGGGGAAATTTAAGGAGCGTATAATAAATGAATTATTGTCCCAGGCATGGGGCAAGCATAGGGAATCCATAGTGACAGCAAAGCGCCAGGTCAGCTACAGGAGCTCATTCCTCCCCAGATCCAGGAGCCCTCACGCCTCCTCCGCTTGACCCCCTGACCCCATCCACATCCTGACTCTTATCTCCCCTCAGAACTGCTCTGCCTTTGAAAGCTTAGCCTGTGGTAAGAGGTTCAAAACCCAGTCCTTTTTCTCTTTTCTTTACTCTCATTTTATCGGAAGATTGGAATCTGCTCGCCCAGCTCCAATCCCAGCAGAGTTGAACCAGGCCTCTGCCTTGGAGCATTTTAACTGTGTTCAGACCTCCACCACGGGCTTCGACTTCCTGGAGAAAAACAAGGTAATGTAAAATGCTCACACCACCCCGTCTTTCAGTCCCGTGAAACTGGTTCGGCCCACTGAGATCTACGATCTCTTGGTAGAAATGAGGAGAATTCCTGCATGTTGGAAAAATCAAAACCAGCCCAGGTGTTGTAAGGTTTTACTTTATGTAGTAGCCAAGGGCAAGTGGATCCAAGTCTGGGCTGGCAGATAGTAAGTAGATAGCAGGAACCAAGGCTAGGAGGGCTCCTTGGAAATTACCTCACCACAGTCTGAACTCTTATTTTAAACAAAAGATTGTCTTTCTCTGGATCAATTTCATTCATTTTCCACTTGTTCAAGAGTGTAACTTTTATGCCTACCCAGGTATGCCCAAAGTATCAGGCAAGGTGGCACAGGTCTATAACCCTAGCATTTAGGAGGCTGAGGCAGGAGGATTATAAAGTTAGCCTAAGCTACATAGGGGGACCCTGAATCAAACAAAACAAAACTGGCCCAGGCACGATTAGACCCAAACACTGGGATTGTGTAAAGATGTAGCATAAGGAGGCTGAACTATATCCGATGGCAGAGGTCACTTCCAAATCTGATTGTTGATAAGTAGAAGAACCCATTGAGTAGACTGGGCTGCTTGGGGTTTTGTGTCATGCCGGCTTCCCCAGGACATTGCTTTGCTCTATCATAAAACTGCCACTGATGGGAAAATAAGAGTCATTCACTGGGGGACATTCTTATCTGGTCCCGGGAGCCCTTTGGGGATTTGGACTTTGCCCCCTGCTGGGACCACTCTCCATCCACTCCTTCATTTGCTCACTAAACAATTCTGCTTCGGAAGCCCCTTTCCAAGTAAAGCCACGGTCACAACACAACTGACCTGAAGCAATTTGAGGTCACACTACCAGCTCTCTGTGAGAAGGGTGGTTTATCCCTCTAGAATGAGAGACGCTTGATGTCATGTCAGTTTCCCTGAAAGTGTTAACATAGTTCTTAAAGGATGCAGTTTTCCAGCAGGACATCCCAAACCGGCTGCAGAATAAAAGCGTGCCGCATGCAGCTCCATCTGTTTCCAATTACGTTTTCCAGGAGACAAATATACAGCCCTCTGACTCCAAAAGTATGTCTTGGTATTAGCCAAGAATATATTTGTTCTTGGATTCATAAAAAATGCAGGCCATGTGAAATATGCGGGGAGCATGCACTCTCATGAAAAATATTGACTGAAAAGAAGAAAAGAACTCTTTAAAACCTTTCACTGGGAAGCAGAGAGGATGGTTCAGCCTTTAGTGTGTCAGGGAAGCAGAATGGGAAATGGGAAATCTTTGCCCTCGGGGAAAATGTATCTGGGACCACCCTCCTAGCATCCCAGAAAGACCTTGAGCAGTCACAGGGTAGGCTCTCCCCTGCCCCTGTTGGTGTGATTCATAAAACCAGAGGCAAGACCTATCTCAGCTCGAAGTCTTGTTTTTGAGATGTCTGAAAAAACAGTTTGGTTTTTCTTTTTCTGCAGTTCCCATAGGTCAATGCTCTTTTAAAAATATAAGAAGACTGGATTACCAAGAAAAGGAAATACAAATAATATATAAGATGAGCCTCTATTTTTGAAGTTGCGTTTGATTCACATAAAATTACATTTGCAAATTGTAGCCAGAGGCCATTTTGACAGGATGCCCATCATGACAGGAGCCAAGGCAGTAGCATGGGCATCCCTCTTTCCTCTCCCAACACAAGCTGACTTCCCTGGGCTGCCTACACTACATGGTCCATGGTGTGCCATGTCCCAGAAGCAAGAAGAGGAGACCCCTGCAGAGGAACCAGCTAGAAGCAGAAGATGGAAGAGAAAGAAGGTGTTTTCCAGGAGAGCCTAGAGGGCAAAGAGAGGATGAAGGCCTAGCTCCAACTTCTTCGTGACGAGTCTCGAAGGGCAAAAGTACTTTGACTGAGAACACACAGTATGGCTAGAGCAAGATGAACAACAGCTATTATATGCAGGAACAGACCAGAACCTGGGGACTGGTGACCACAGGCCTTCCCACAGCATGTGCCCGGGAGAGTGTCCTCACTGACCAGCTGCAGGCTCTCAGGTAACCTATCTTCTCACTCAGGACTTTCCTGTGCCACAGGTAAGGATGGACGGGGCATCTTCTTAGACCTCGGTTTACTAGCCTGGAAAAACAATGGTTCTTCTCGGGGTTGCTAAGAAGGTCATATGGGTTGAGGAGTGGCCCTGAGATTCCCCCAAGCCCACTGAGCCTGGAGAGGCACCTGGAAGCAGTAAAGGCTGCTTTGAGTAAACGCTGGTAACAAACCCTTTCTTTTGGGAGACACTGGGAAGTGAATGTTCCAGAGTTGGTTAGGCAGAACCTAGGGCTCATATGGCAGTCTTAGCACCCCAATATTAGGAGTAATTGGCAGTGCCCTAATACTAACCTGACATGGTTGGGGAGGTCGGAGTGAAGGAGACACGTCTTCTGTCTTTCTCATAATCTTGTCCCTTCGGCTGCTGTTGCTACAGGCTTCCATAAGGACATGTTTAGAGAACCCTCACAAAGGAAAACTTTGTGGGCGGCCAATTAGCAGTTGTAACCCCATCTGCAACCTCAATTCTCCCTTACCATGCAACACAGCATAGTCACATCGAACGTCTTCAAATTCCTGGAAACCAGGAAGTGGACATCTTTGGGGAAAGGGTCAATAAACAGATTATATCATCACCTAATGTCGTTCATTTGGGGACATTTACTGAGCATTCATGCCATGCAAGGCATGGTTTTAAACTCGAAGAATTCAGCCACGTAGAGGGTGGAGATGGGTCCTAAGGACGGGAGTTGGCACAGGACAGACCAAGACCACATTCTCAGCACTAAGGAGATTAATATGCCCCAGAGGGCCAGAGGGCAGGAAATAAGAGACAAGGGAGAGGGGGACGGGCTATTTGTCCCAGGTGGGACAAAGGACTGCCTCTGATTACAGAGAAGACAGGTGTGGCCTGTAGGCAAATGGAAGTTTACAAGGGAAAGAAGGAAATCCCATGTTAGGAAGAGTAGGTTTGTTTCGATTAGGCATGTTAATTAGGTGAACCAAAAGGGGATTTTAATTACTGGTGGTCAGCCTCAGGAGGAGGAAGTGTCCAAATAAGGGACTAGACCTTGGTGGCCAGCTTAGGAATGGAATCTAACAGTTTAGCATAGAGGAAGGAATGGGGAAGGGCAAGGCCAAGCCGTGTTTGCCATGCTCAGGCTTATGTTTGCCTTGCTGGGGCCTGTTAGAGAGCCCTTCACTGAGTCTGCACTTCAGTCAGTGAGGAGTGAGCCAACATTACAGGAATCCTTACTAGATACTAACGGGAGCTACAGAGTATATGAATGCACTCTCTGGGAATTCCAATATCAGTAGAGGGGAAGTATTTAACATACAGATGCCATGCTAACATGCTGAGAGATATGCCACAGCCCTGAAGGGACAGAAGAGATATTCTAGATTCCAAACTGAAACACTTGTGGCCTCAGGGGTCTGCAGGTCTCACAGAGTTGAGTTTGCAATCCTGAGTCTTCTTTAGCAAGCTCTGAACTCAAGGATCTACTTTGCAATATCCAAGCAACTTAAGTTATTGTTTTGAGTTGTGCATTGAAAACCCAAAGGTCATTTATTAGATTTGTATTTCTCTCAGTACAACTGGTTTAATCTACATTTAAAAAAAATCCCCTCCAAGCCGGGCGGTGGTGGCACACGCCTGTAATCCCAGCACCTGGGAGGCAGAGGTAGGTGGATCTCTGTGAGTTCGAGGCCAGCCTGGTCTACAGAGCTAGTCCAGGGTAGGCTCCAAAGCTACAGAGAAACCCTGTCTCAAAAAACAAAACAAAACAAAACAAAACAAAAAAATCCCCTCCAGAGGAGGGGGAGGGGGAGTAAAAGGACAAAGGTAAAATGTCTCATCACAAAATCTATATATTTTTTGGCTGCCCTCCCCCATGCTTTTCTATGAATTGTACGTCAGCTATACACAGGGAAGAGAAGCACTAGACTCTCTCTGGTTTGGTTGAATTGTACACAAAACCATTTTCTTTACCAGTTTCTGTTCCTTGGTTTCTTTTGAAATACAGAGAAACTGAGGTAGTGGGTTTATGGGCCTGAATGGCCACTAATGCCATACCGCTTGTGTTAACACATAAGGCATAATTCAGTGAAAAGTATTGTAACACTTGGGTGAGATCACCTGTATCCAAAAAGCTTGGGGCACTAATGAAAGAAAGCATTTGAACTCTTGGAGTGGGAGGGCTGAGGAGATGGGTCAGTGGATAAGAGTGCCGGATGCTCTTGCAAAAGATTGGAGTTCAATTGCTAGCACCCATTTCAGGCAGTTTACAACTGCCCGTAACTCTGGCTCCAGGGTATCTAATACTTTCCAACCCCCCTGAGCACCCACACACATGTGCTCAAAGGCACACACACACACACACACACACACACACACACACACACACACACATAAAAATAAAATGAATCTTACAAAGAAATCTCAGAATGGAAGGCTCGAGAATTTAGAATTTACACATACACATTCACATTTTATATCTTCACCCATTGTCCCCTCCACACAGCCACACCAGACACACAGTGACTCATCTCTCTTTCCATCTGAGAATTGGTGTTGTCATGTGCAAGTTTGCCTGATGAAGGGAGTGACTCAAGGCACAGGCGAAGCTCCCTCTGTCACACATACTGGATAAGATTCCTCAGCAGAGGGACCTGGGACCTGCTTTCAACAGCATCTGATACTTGCGGTCATGCATGTTTGGAAGATACAAGTATAAAGAAGGGTGGCCTGGAATCACTTTAATGTTTAGCACGAAATCCTGTGTCGTCTTCTTCAGCAAGCTCTAAAATTATGGATTTACATTTGTAATGTTCAAGCAGCTTAAGTCTTTGAGTTGCATATTTATAAGCCAATGGTTATTCATTAGATTTGTATTGCTTTCAGCACAACTGGTTTAATCTACATTTAAAAAAAGACATAAATAAAAAAATAAGAAACATTGTCCTCTATCTAAAATACAGTAACAAACTAGTTTTGTTTGGTTTTCTATGGTTGAGTCAGCCTGGCTGACCTGGACCTCACTACATAGACAAGGGTCATGTCTCTGCATCTCAAGTGCTGGGATAAAAGGCATGTAACACCACACTTTGATAACAACTTAATTTGGTATGACACTGAGATACATGCAAATGCTCAGGCTACCTGGGATTCTGAGACGTTCAATGGACAAGGAATACAATAATCTGTTTCACCCATAGAATATCCAAGGCAGAGGATGATGGAATATGATGTGCTCATGAAAGTGGCCATCCTGTCACCTAATAATTATATTTACCAACATGACTGTTTAAAGATATGTGATATTTCCATGTCAGAGAGCAGTGGTTCCTGTCTGGAGACATTTTTGCTGGCCATGACTAGGCAGGTAGGGGAAGTGACACTAGCATTTAGAGGACAAAGTCTGACAGACGTCACACAGTGCACAGGACAGCGCCTTGAGACAAAGAATTTTGCTACCTGTAATATCAACAGTGCACAGGCTGACGAATCTACATTGAAGTGACAATCTGTGTATTAACCCTATATTAAAGGGCACAAGGGAGCAGGAAAGAGGGAGTAAGAGGCCAAACAGAGCGGTCAGGGCTAGTTCCTGGAAGCTCTGGAAACCTGAGGTTCCCACATCAAAATAGTCTTGGTGGGGGACAAGGGAGCAGGACTGTTTTTGCCCCTGTGCATGTCGGTCCTCAATGACACTGTCCTTGTTCCGGTTCTCTATGTACAGACAAACCAGGTTCTGGCACCAGCTTCATCTGCCTTCTGCTCCCGACTCACACTACTGGAGTAGAAAAGCCCACAGAGACTGAGAGAGGAAAATGGGGACTGCTACAGGAAAGTGACGTTGGGATCATCCACAGTAGGACAGTGATTGCCACACCAATCAGTTGTGTTAGCCCATCTCTCTTAGTATAAATGAATACCACAGACCAAATAATTTATGAAAACTGAAGTTTATTTAGCTCATAGCTCTAGAAGTTGGGAGGTTCAAGGTTAAGTGACTGCACATATGAGGCTTCTTGCTATGTCACAACAAGGTTGTACACGAAAAGACAGAACAAGCAAGCCAGAGAGAGGCTGTTTCCATAAGGGAGCCACCTGGGCTCTAGCCTGTGGATACACTAGCCTACTAATCCATGGATGGGTTAATTTATTAATAATGGCCTGGCCCACGTTGTTCCCTGCCCGCCCCTCCACCCTGTCCCCCCGCCACACACAAAGGCTCTGCTTTCAAGTTCCGTAGCGTGACTGAGGATTAAGCTCCCAATACACAAAGTTTGAAGGACACATTGAAATGACAGCATTTTGTGCTGCCTCTCCCCAAATTATATCTTTTTAGTATTCAAAATACATTCATTTTTTGCAATAACCCCTAAGTTTTTTAACTCACTCCAGCATCAATCCAGACGTCTAGAGTCTCATTAGAATTAGATATGCATAAGACCCCAAGCATATTTAAGAGAAATTTACCACACCCTATGGAATATACTTCCAGAACATACAGGACAGGCATTCCCATTCCAGAAGAGAAATGGTAAAAAAGAAAGAGGTCCTAAATAAGTCTAAGACCCAACATGAAAAGCCAAAAAAGTAAGGATCAGACATCACAAGAGTCTTTGACTCCATATCCCAAACCCTCAACATATTGGTGTAATGTTTGAGTTCCCAATACCTGGACAGCAGCAGCCATGTGGATTTCCTGGGCTCAGTATACATTCCAGTTCTGGTAGGCCTGAGTGTTTTCTCTTCAGCTTTCCCGGACTGGCACTGTACACTGATAGCTTCAGTTCTAGGGGTTGGACCTGGTGAGGGCTCTGGCCCAAGACAAGTCTCTTCTTGGGATTTGCTCAAGACATTCTTTGAATTCTCCATGGCGCTTCCATCTATGTTTACAGATTAAAACCACATGGGCATCATCAAAGTTTAGATGGTGGCTTGAGTCACACTTGGGTCCCTTGAAGTCACATCCAGGGCAGACAATGCACACTGAAATGGGGGAATAGAATCCTTTGGTAACTTTAGCAGCAAGTCCTTGGAGGTACCCAGGGCCTGTCCTCTCAAAATACTCTGCTCTGGGAAGTCTTAGGCCTATGATGGGAAAGGCAGCCTCAGAGAAGACACTGATGTCCTGCCTGTTGGTCTAACCTTAGCAAACAGCTCCTTGCTTGCCTTTCCTAAAAGTGTGCTTTCTCTGTCACGTGGCCAGACTGAGACTTTTTTTTCCAACGTTTCCACTCTGTTCATCCTTTAATTATAAACTCAACCTCTTTAGTCATTGCTTTGCTCCCTCATTTTCCTGGAAGCAATCAGAAGTAACCTTGAACAGCCTGGATACTTTGCTTATAAATTCCTTCTGTACGATGTAAGTTCTGCATTCCAGAAAGTCCTACACCATGGACACTGTGCTGCCAAGTTCACAGCGGCAGATTCCTAACAAGAGTGGCCTTTGCCCCACTTTCAAGCCCTTACTCCTCATTTCTATATTAGACCCTCTCAGAACGACCCGCCCTCTGTACGTTTCTACTGTCCTTCTGGTGACAATTGTCAGAATCCAGACCAGACTTCTTCTGTTCAGAACATGTCCACCTGTAATAGTCTCTGTCTTCCATAAAGCAAATGGCAAAGACTGGGAGGGGCCAGTGGTTCCTCACGAACACCAATCTCACCACACAGAAGAGCCTTCTCGCAGTCAGTCTCCCATACTTTCTCAAAACGCTTGGGGGATTGATCAGGACAGAGATTCGAGTCCCATTTGCAGATGTGGGAAACAATGGCGAACATGATCCCCTAAGGACACATGGGATTCAGCTTTCCACTGCTCAGTAGCCAGCCCTGGGCCTTTCTTTTCCTTCAGAACTGTTTGACCTGATCTGTTCCAGTTCTTCAGGGAATGACTTCCAAAGAGCAAAATACTTGGCCAAGAAGTAGGAAGAGATGACATAATATTTTGACTCAGTAAGTTGTCCTTTTTAGAAAAGGTTGTTCACAGCTTTACGATTTGGCTAAAGAAACTCTAGTTTAAGTTGAAAATAATAAGTTGTTTACAGTGACCTTACCCTGTACTGAAAACTCATCTGAGGGATTTGCAATAGAATTACCCTTGCAAAAGTCTCTTCTCGTAAGCCTGTCTCCCTTGTACCACTGATCCCTCACCCATAAAATGGTATTCAGCCCATTGACTGGATGGATCAATGAGGCTCTGAGCTTGACTGACAGGGATATGGTCCCAGCGCTAAGGGTAGTAGATCTAGGAACCGGATTCTTGACTCAATTTCACGGGCTCCCACTTCCCTTCACATATAAGTTAGGATTTCTAGGTGAGAAGTGTGAGTTAGCTCTAAGCTTCAAGTTCCTCTAGGAAAACAAGTAAGGCATTCCTTTTCCAGAACTACAGAATCTCAAGGGATGGGCACTGTGACTAGTTATTCCCAGGCTTTCTAGAATGCATATTTCACAAGCCATGTTCTAGATTTTTTTTTTAACAAGGTCTCACTATGTATTCCTGACCCATCTAGAACTCACAGAGATCCATTTGCCTTTGCCTCTTGAGTACTGAGATTAAAGCTCTGGCTAGCATGGAATTTGCTATGTAAACCAAGCTGGCCTGGAACTCATAGAGATCCACCTGCCTCTGCCTCTAGAGTGCTGGGATCGATGTCTAGCTAGGATTCAAAACAATTACAGCATGATTTATTGCCATTCTAGTCAGTCTGTAATATCAAGTTAGCATCTAATAAAATCTATAAAAATACTTGTGACATAATTAACTGAATTATAAGCATAAGCTATTACTTGGTAAATTTGAATACATACTGATGGAAATGCAATTGACGTAACACCTGACTAGTAACGAATAGAACAGTTTCTACTGCAGAATAAGCATTCAATAAGTGATATTGAAGGCTTAATAACTGGTTTATTAAATGGCTGTAATAAATTTTAAAAGCATATATGATTTTTTGTTCTTCATTTTTTTTAAAGTTTCTCTCCTTGTGGTAAATTTAAAGTTAAAATTTATGTATTTCTAAATATCTGAATTCTTTTACATTTTTATAAGGTTCATTTACATTTTAAAATTTTTATCTGTATAGATGTTTTGCCTGAGAGAGAGAGAGAATGTGTGTAGTACCTGAGGAGACCAGAAGAGGCATTGAATCTCTCAGGACTGGAGTAACATGAGCCACCATATGGCTGGGACTTTTTTTTTTATAGCTCTGGAAGGTCTTAATTTACCAGTCAGCAAGAGTGTGTTGAATAAGCCCAGGTGTGGTGGTGCACATCTTTAATTTCAGCACTCAGGAGGCAGAGGCAGGCAGATCTCTGTGAGTTTGAGGCCAGCCTGATCTACAAAGCAAGTTTCAGGACAGCCAGGGCTACACAGAGAAACCCCAACTCAAAAAACAAACAAACAAACAAAAAATTCAAGTGAAACCAATTGGAGACAAAGAGCGTGTTGAATAAGACACTAGATAGGAAGTGGATAGAGATAGTAAGGTCTTCGTCTTTGTCTTCACATTTGTATGGAAGACTTGATTAAAAAAAAAAAAAAGAGCCGGGCGGTGGTGGTGCACGCCTTTAATCCCAGCACTTGGGAGGCAGAGTCAGGCGGATCTCTGTGAGTTCGAAGCCAGCCTGGACTACCAAGTGAGTTCCAGGAAAGGCGCAAAGCTACACAGAGAAACCCTGTCTCAAAAAACCAAAAAAAAGAAAGAAAGAAAAAAAAAAGGTCTGTTAATCAAAGCAAGCAAGTTGTCTGAAAAATATGGTCCCAAATGATAATGTAGTAGATAACGAGTACTTCTCACTCAAGCAGAGCAGATTTACTCGGTAGAAGACTGAATTATCCTTAAGAAGGGGCATACCCCAAGTCTTCCCTGCGGCAGGAAGCATTTTCTTGAGTGGCTATGGTCCCAAGAGATGAATACTCAGTACTTCTTAAGTACACTGTCCCCTGTCTCATCCCAGCTTATTAAGCAGGCTACTGTAATGTATGCTAACTGCAATAAGCCAGGCCAGTACTGTCTGGCTCTACTGTATGGGATGCCTAGAAGAACCAAATTTATAGGAATCATAAGTAGGTAGCGGTTACAAATGGTCAGGGAGAGGGGCAGGGAGTTACTGTTTAATGGTATAAGACCCGAGTTTTACAAGAGTTCTGGAAGTGGATGGCAATGATTAGGGCACAGCAGTACTATGTACTTAAGGCCACTGAAATGTAAAGCAGGCTGCGGTCCTGCTGAATTGTGCAATGAGCTATCTCTCCTGCTTCCGAATAGACTTAGATGGGCAGTTTAACTAAAAGAGGTGAAGACCCAACATGTTTGCCTTCACGGGCAAGCTCGCTAATTGAAAGGAAATAGAGGCAGAGAATGTTCCAGTCCTGCTGCCTCCACACACCCACAGGTAGGGAGGTGTCAGGGAACTTCACCTTTTTTCTCTTCCTCTGAGCCCAGGGTCCTAGATACTTCTCTGTAGGTGAGTCCTGATGCACGTATTAAACACCGATCGTCAGACTTAGCCACAAGCACTTTTACCCACTGAGACAACTTTCCCATCCTGTGGATAATGAATGAGTAATTATCTACCTGCATCAGCTAGAATGGGATCAAGGAGAATTATATACCAGGAAACAAACCTTACAAACTTTCTTTCACAAAACCTTCATAGCTAAGCTTCTGAAGACCATAGCCTCTTACTAACAGATCTGAAATTCAACCCCTGCAAAAAACTTTCTTTTTAACACTTCCAAAATTTTCTTTTCTAATCCTTACTGAATTGTGATCAGTTCCTAAAAATAAATCTGGCCAGGCAAAGTGGCACTCGATTTTAATCCCAGCACTCAGAAGGCAGAGACAGGGAGACCTCTATGAGTTTGGATTTGCATAGTGTCTTAGTTATGGTTTCTATCACTGAGATGAAACACCATGACCAAAAGGCAAGTTGGGGAAGAAAGGGTTTATTTGGCTTACACTTCAGCACTGCTGTTCATCACTGAAGGAAGCCAGGACAGGAACTCAAACAGAGCAGGATTCCATAGGCAGGAGCTGATGCAGAGGCCATAGAGGGAAGTGCTTACTGGCTTGCTTCCCCTGGTCCACTCAGCCCACCTTCTCATAGCACCTAGGACCAGCAGCCCAGGGATGGCACCAGCCACCATGGACTGGGCCCTCCCCCATTGATCACTGTGAGGATTCTGTCCTTAATTACGTCATCAGCCTCCAACGGCGTCCCAGCCTAAAAAGCAGGTGGGCCCTCTGTGCATCCCTCTCTTTCCTTTCTGCTCCTTCCTTCTGTCTGTCCTCTCTCTTTCCCTCTCTCCCTCTCTCTCCCCTCTCCCAATAAAGCTCTAAAAAGGTAACCATGGCTCGTGACTCTCCTCCAGCACTCTCCTACTCTCCTCCGTCGGCATGGCCGCTGGCCGTTTAACCAACAATCACCAATCAAGAAAAAGCCTTACAGCTGGATCTCATCGAGGCATTTCCCCAGCTGAGGCTCCTTCCTCTCTGATGATTCTAGCTTGTGTCAAGTTGACACACAAAACCAGCCAGTACACATAATAAGATCCAAACAAACAAACAAACAAAAACAACAACAAAAATATAAACAAATAAGTATATATATAAATAAATCTGAGAAATGAATATATATTACCTCAACAATAATGAATTGTGATGTAGCAAGTGAAACTAATATTAAACTCAGGATTTTTTCTATTTACTGACGGTACTGATTCTGGTTCCAATTACACACATGGACACATATGCATTAATTTGAAAATATATTCAAATTTCTATCTCATGATGCATGTGCATACACATAGAATCTCTCTTCTAATAAACCTATCCCAGGACAGTTCCAGTCGGCTGGGGGATCTGTTACCTTGTCCACCTCTCTCCTCTAAGGAACACATTTGCTCCCCATACCCCATGGGGTCATTATTATCTACTACCACATATCAAATTACCAAGAACTTTGGACTTTAAAAGCATACATTATTTGTTATTGCTGCTCCTAGGAGTTGTGAGTCAGCAATTCAGAGAAGGCAGAATGTGACTGATGGCTGGTCTTTGTCACACAATGCCTAGGGCCATGGCTGGGAGATGCTGAAGGCTGGGGCCTGAGATAATGTTAGGCTTAGCTCCCTCCAGAGTCGGCATCTACTGGCTTCAGACCATCTGCACATTGCCTTTTTTTTTTTTTTTTGGAGACCAGGGTTTCCTCATGATGCAGAGGCTGGGGTGTAAAGATCACTATCACAAAAGGACAGCATGGATGTCACCATCAGTCACTGCCTCCTTTTGAAGTCCCAGCCACAAAAAACGACGTCACCATTTTACAGTACTCTGTGAGTCGAGGTCACACAGCCCCAGACTCAAGGGAAAGAATGTCTCTCTCCGTGAGAGATGGGTCACTAACTCCATAGAAAGAACATATGGAATGAAATAAACATGCCAACGTGAGAGCCTTTGGAAGGCAGAACCGGGCTGGCGGCCCAAGTGGAGCTGACGTCCATTTCCTACAGCGTGATGTATGTGGGAGAAGAGACCTCACTGACGTCCATTTCCTACAGTGTGATGTATGTGGGAGAAGAGACCTCACGTTTGCTTAGGGCTCTGGAAGTGTCGGCAAAGCAAGCCAGTCAGAGAGCCCCGGCTGTGTCATGGCTGTCCCCCCAGCTTCCGGCAGAGTGACTAGAACAGGGCGAGTGCTAATGTGGACTAAAGTCACCAATGAAAGTCTCCACAACCACAATACGTTCAAATGGGGGGAAAGCCTCAGAAAGCCAGAACAAAATTCTGGAAGAGCCATAGCCCTATGCTGTTCCCTTGGACAAGCCCTGTTTGTTCACACGTAGCCTTAGCCTTTGGGTTGGCTGTCTCCCACCTACCCTGTGTCTAGGGGGGATCTTGACTTTTTCTCCTTAGCAGGGTCCTCTCTGCTGCTAGCACTTGGCCAATTTTGTTCATTACTGCGCAGGTTAATCTTCCTGGAAACAATAGTCCTGCTCGATTTTTCTACACATTCTGCAACTCTTCCTGGTTTTATTTTTTTTAATATCCTTTTTTTAAATATCATTACCTTTGTGATGTAGATTTGCACTTAAAATAATTTTTTTCAGTGATTGTTTTGCATCATTAAGGATGGTTCTAAAGTATATCTCTGCTGGAAAAACTAGCAGAGAGGAACCACCTGTATAAGAAGTGCTACGAGATACTGATACTGACATAAAAGACCCTGGTTAACTTCATTCTATGGAATTAGAGTACTTGGCTTTGGCATATGGTACATGTATGTCTAGACATGCCCGTAGATAATTACAGTGCGTCCCCAGGAACCACCAGGATTTTTAGGGTATTTGGGAATAGAAGTAACCTGAGGGGCCCATTGCCTCTCAAATCTCTGCTCCATTCTTGATGAAAAACTCTTGGACTACAGTTTGGAGAGTCTCAGAAAACAGCTTTCATCCTCTTCCTGCCCATGTCTGCAATGAAAAGTATGGTCCCACCGCTTATCCCAAGCATGGATAATAGCCTCCCTTCTCCTGCAGTGTGTGCTGAGATCTCCTGGAGACAGTGTCTCGAGAAATCTGTTGATTGCTTGACCAGTGGGGACAATCTGGGGTAAATCTCATCAGCAGTCTCCTCCATTCCCTTTCTTGTACATGGAAACCTACAGATTAGATTTCAAAGGTGCCACACTCCACTGAAGCCAGAAGCGGATGCGTGTGTGGCAGAAAGAGCCGGAGAGCCGATTTTCCAGGGTTGGTCCTTTAGGAGAGAGAAAGAGAGGCTCTGGTGGCCAGCCCGTGGCTCCCAGGCTGAGGCAGAGGGGACACAGAGACTCCTGAGCAGAAATGCCAGGAACAGTTCATCTGAACTTCAGGCCACCTTTCAAGTTTGCGGGACTGAAAGAAGAGCCAACTGGGAAGTAGTTTCCTAGTTCCTTCTGAATACGGCGGCGATGAAGCTGTAGACTCAGAGAAACTCCAGGGGGCAGTGGGCAAGCTGCAGTCCTGCCACTACAGAGTCCGTACAGCTGCAAAAGGGAGTTTTCTGTGCAGGCTCCAGCTCGAGAGGAGGCAGGCAAGGCCTGACGTCAGCACGGCTAAGTATGAAGAGAGGTCCCACACCCTCTCCCAGGACTCACAGATCCCCTTACCACCCCACCCTGGCTTTCCAGAGCCTTCTGGAAAGTGCCAGCCTTCTGCCTATGGAAAAGAAACCATCACACTGAAGGATGGTGTCTAGCGTTTGGGGCCAGGATGACAGACACCTCAATGCTGGGCTGCCAGGGAGGGCGTTGAACAGATTCTGTGATGGCTGGAGTTTGGGCCTAAGACTCTTGTTTCCATCCTTGCTTTGAGCTGGTTTAGGAAGTTTCACCTTTTAAAGTAGGAATATACTCTAGATGTGTGAAGTCTGCGGATCAGACTCGCTTCGCCTGGTTGCTTCCAACAAACTTTGAAAAACCGCTTTGTTCTAATTGTGCCAACTTGTAGGGTACGCAAAATGTCCAATTTCCAAAAAATCTTCAACCTGAGATGAAAAGATGAGGTCCTAAACGTATTTGGTGTAGATGTCCTTAGCAAGTGGATGTGAGTTTCCTGAGATCATGTGGTTCTAGCTCAGCAGTGTTCACAGCAGTAGAGAGAGCTGTTCCCACCGAACCTTAACGGGGACGTGAGCATACATTTGCCATCCTGGGCTCTTAGCCCCTGGTTCACGGCTCTTAGCTCCTGGTTCACGGCTCTTCTGTTGTGGTTCTGCCCCTAATATTAGTTACTGGGTCCAAACTTAGCAGCTGATTTAATGTGCTAGATGCTCCACTTCCTGTCCTGTGAAAGGATAATCCCCGGTCCATCAGCAGGTTGTGATGACAGACTTAATCATGCCAGGCAAATGTTCGCAAATGCTCAGGAGAGATGATGGATGGAGACGCCAGGGACATCCCAAGAGGCGTGAAGACTTTAAAAACACTACCTGCTGAGTACGGACTTGGTGTGGGTGTTTTCAAACTCCCCCATCCTGTGGAGAAACAAAGACCCACCTAGACATGTAGAAAGGGGCAAAGGAAAGATGCCAAGGGGGTATCACTATTTTATGACCATCTTTTTGTTTCTTTCTTTTGGTTTTTTGAGACAGGGTTTCTCTGTGTAATAGTCCTGGCGGTCCTGGGACTCTCTTTGCAAACCAGGCAGGCCTCAGACTCACTGAGATCCACCTGCCTCTGCCTCCCAAGTGCTGGTATTAAAGGTGTGCACCCCCACCGCCCAGCTATGACTTGTATTTTATGGGGCTCACAGGCTGAAGAATGAGCCCCTCCTCATCTCTGGTTCCTCCTCACTTCCATTCACTCTGTTCCCTGCATCGGATCTGAAATAACTCTTGATTCTAGAAGTTAAGGATCTAGAAATGGAAGAAGCTTGTGAAGCTGTCTATAGATCGTAGCTGATTTGGGGGTGCATGGCTATCTGCTGCGCTCCAGCCCCCGCAACTCACCACCTTTCACAATCTGGACTCACAGTTTTCTTACCATTTCCCATCTCTGGTCCTATGCACTAGTCAAACTGGAATCCAGCCCATCACTTGGAAATTGCAGACTTTCCCAGGGCCAGGAAAGGTTAGAAGAGGGTTATGCAAGCACACGCACGTGAGGTCAGGGATGTGGACTGAAGGATCTGGATTCTCATGCTGCCAGGGTAAAATGCCACAACCTGAGTGTCTTAAATAAGAAAAAGTTCTTTTCCTCAGTTCTGAGGTTCAGCAGTCAGGGTACCAGTGTGGCTGAGTTCCAGGGAGAGTGCTTTTCCTGGGTTTGCAGACACCCACTTCCTTGCTGTGTCCTCATTATGCCGAAAGAAGGAGAAAGGACCTCAGGGTTCTTTGCTGTGGGCACTAATCCCAGAACACGGGCCCCATCCTCGGGCCTACTCAGCTCTAATTACTTCACAAAGGCCCCAGCCTTCAACACCATCTCACTGGAGGTTAGGGCTTCAAAGTAGAAATTTGAGGGTCAGGGAAGGCAGCATTTAGCTACAGTTTGGAAAGGAGGAAAGGAGAGAAAAGCATAGTTATGGCTCATGGAAGTTTGGAGCACAAAGGAAGTCCAAAGATTTTCCCATGGAGTGATTTTTAACTGATATTAAGAAGTCACTGAAGAAGAGAGTACCTTTCTCAGCCTCAGGGTTGCAGTGAACAAGAGTCGGAGAACTGGAAAGTACTGATATGTGAGAATTTGGACCACATATTTGTTGTCATGAAAACGACTGTCTTACTTACAGGATTTCTTACAGGACTGGCAAATGGCTTAGCGGGTAAAAACACTTTGTTGCCAAGCCTGATGAACCGAGTTCCACATGGTAGAAGACAAGAACCAATTCCCTAAAGTTGTCCTCTGACCTCCACATTCACACACACACACACACACACACACACGCACGCACACACACACACACACACACACACACACACACACACACACAGAGCCATGCATGCATGCATATACACATGCTCATGCATACAAGTAAATAAAAGAAAAATAAAAGATCTGTACATATATACATATATGTATACATATACATACATATATACATATACATATACATATATGCATAAAGAGTTCTGAGACAAAGACAAGCAAACACTGGCTACAGAATCAGTGTCTCTATTCTGGAAGAAGCCTTCGTAAATGGCTGGAGACATTTCAATAAAACAAAAGGATTTACGTACATCTCGGGTCCTCTCATCCACTGACTCTTCTTTGAAGTTCCCCATCCCAGATTCCCTCAGTTCTTCCACTTCTGATTGATGTTCAGATGCAGCATTCACACGTTGAAAAGGTAGGTTGTGGGAACAAAGTTGGTAAGATAAAAGAAAAAGAAGAAAAATGGGATGGAGAAACTTCTAGATAAGATAAACGAGACCAAATATGGCTCACAATAGATAGAGTAATACAGAGCCAATTTCCAGGATGGACACAAAAAGGAGGTGTAGGGGTGTGGGGGGCGTGGCACATGCAGAATCTAGAAAGCATTGGGATAGGACAGGGTGGGGTGGGGTGGGATGGCACAGGAAGCAACTGGACTGGACAGGGTATGGTGGAGGGCTGAAAGGTGGAAGTGTCCAGAGAATTGAAGGAAACTAAACTTTCTGCACTGTTAAAATTCAAGACATGTTGTTGACAGCTTATAAAATAATCTTTTCGGTCAATTCAGGCAAATCATAGAGAAGTTGTTTCCAAGTGAGATCAGTTCAAGGAAATGGGGAGGGGGGGGACCCACATGGCTTGTCACGTCACACTAAATATGTTGATGCTGTGCTGTTCCTGGAGGGGAGGGGCAAAGAGTCCGGCCTCTGGATATCTCACGGGAATTGCTGAGCCTGGAAAGCACCAGAGAATGTCTGGCCTGTCCTAGGAGTGTAATCTTATCAATCCTCCTTACTTCCAAAAGATGAGCTGGAAGGGCAAAGAGAGAGAGAGAGAGAGGGAGGGAGGGAGGGAGGGAGGAAGGAAGAAAAAGAATGTAAAATATATAGTTTTTAATTTTAAAAGGAAAAGAAAAGCGCTGCTTCTCCCCGCTCTACGCTCCCTGCCCCCCCCCCCCCCCGCTTCCCCCCCATCCAATGCTTTTCTCTGCCACCTGTGTTCCCAATGAGGATGTCCACGGGCAAGTTCTTTAGAATTGGTCTACAGTATACATCTCTGACCTGAACTAACTCCTTCCCCAAAGGAGTTCCTAGCTGAATGGGAGAAGAAAGGCTGGGGTCGAGAAGATTCTCAAGGAAGTAAGCTCTCACTCACCAGAGGTGCAACCTTTTCCAAACAGGATTTCCAAATAAACCCTGAACAGGAGGTGGAAATCTTTTCCGAGTGTCTACATTGAAACCTCCACAGACAGCAATCCACAGACATCAAGTTGCTTCCCAGGATTACATGTGGCTACAAAAACATGTTGCTGAGGCAACAGTTAGGAGGAGCAATTACAACTTTTCAGCTAGAATAGCCAGATAATATTTTTTTTTCCCTGAGTATCAGAGTAGTGTTTCAGATGACAGAACCAAAAAGGTAGAGGAGAGGAGAAGGATGGTGGTATGGTAGCCAGATGCTAAGACGGTCCCTCAATGGATTTGATATCCTTGTGCATTCACCTACACGTGTGTTTCCCTTGACTAACAGTATGTCAGGAGTGATACTTTGACAGAGTATGTTAGGGGTGATAGGAGGGACTTCTGAGACTAGACCATAATAGACATTAGTTTTACCCTTTCTCGAGTCACTGGCGTTGGAAGAAGCTGTCTTATAGGTAGAGTCCAGCAGCACCAGGGGAACCATTTGGTAAGGCCTCTGGTTATCAGGCATGTGAGTAAGCATGGAAAATAATTAGTTCACCTCAGTCTTTGCATGACTGCACCCCAGGTCAGCATCTTAACTGCCATCTCACAAGAGCTCGTGAGTCACAACATCTTGCTACTGAGTGTATGACTCATACAAGCTGAGGTAATAAATGTTTGTTGTAAAGCTACTAATATTGGGGTGATTTGTTGCACGGTAATAGATAGCTAATACAGAGGGGCTCAATGACCTGATAAGAAGGCCTCTGTATGTTAGGGATATGACCAGGAGTGAGATTTAAATGTTTTCGAAAAAGAAAAATGAGGACTGGGATATAGCTCAGTTGAGAGAGGGAATGATTGCCTAGCGTACACAAAGTCCTGGGTTCAGTCTCCAGCATGCCTGAAATCTCAGCACTCAGCAGGTGGAGGAAGGAGGGAGGATCAGAAGTTCAAAGATCTTGAACTTGGCTGCATAGTGAGCTTAAGGCCAGACTAAGATACATGAATCCCTATCTCTAAAAAATGGGTGGCGGCTTAAACGAACATGGCTCACATCAATCAGCTCATCTATTCAAAGCTTGGTCCCCAATGGCTAGAACTGTTTGAGAAGGATGAGGGGGCATGACCTTGTTGGAGGACATGTGTCACTGCAAGTGGACTTGGAGGTTTCAAAAGCCCAAGCCTTTCCTTGTCAACTCTCTCTGCCTCTTGCTGTGAATCAGACATAAGCCTTCAACGACTACTCCAGCGCCATATTACCTGCCTGCCGCCATGCTCCCTGCCATGGTGGTCACGGACTCTAGCCCCTTGGAACTGTGGGCCCAAAATTAAATGCTTTCTTTTATAAGTTTTCTTGGTCGTGGTGTTTTGTCACAGCCATAGAAAGGTAACTAAGACAGTTTATTGAGTGTGTGTGTGTGGGGATTTTGGAAATTATCCAGAAACCAGTATAATCTTCATTCTAAAATCTAACAAAAATAGCACTCTGGAAAGGACAGAAAAGTTCCACTTAAGAATACATGGGAAAATGGTGTAAGTATCATATATAAAAGTTACATTGGGTTTTTCAATGGTGTTAGTATCATGTATAAAAGTTATAATTGGCCTTTTCTCAAGGAATACTAGAAAATATCAATTTTCCCTCTTATTTATTAAACATGTTTATTTCAATTTATTATTCAATTAATGGAAGATGTATTATTATTACTAAAAAAACCCTATATAATTATCTGGATAGATATCAAAAGATAGTGAAATTTTTAATATCCATCTCTGATATAACATATACATACACCTAAAATTTTAAAGATCCGTACAGATAAATCTGCTTGTGAAAGTAATTTTGTCAAACAAATGTCACATGGTTAAATAAGCTTACTTCAAAGATTTGTAGATTTCACCAAAAAAGGTAAATGTGACCACAGATGTTGCTATTTAAAGATTAGATTATTATGTATACATCATTTGACTAGCAAACTAAGTATGGCTGTATGCATATGGTAAAGAGAGAGACAGATCACATCATTTGCAACACAATTGTGCTACAAAACAACCAGAATAACAATCAAGAGTTTAGGGAGAGATGTTCACATAAGAGATAAATAATTATCAGACATGTGTGCATATACTGGCATACTAGCAGTAATTTAGAGATTTGTAGATGTTTCACCAAGTTCCAAAATTATTTTTATACTATTACTAATAGCATCTTCATGAAACTGTGTTTTCCTAGGATTTTCATGAGATAACATTTTACGTAAAAACATAAATAAATGAATGTTTTTACTGTTAAGATGATTAAATTGGTCACAAATACCAATTCTTCCTCAGTCAATTTTTGTTTTGTTTGTTTTGGTTTCTTCGAGACAGGGTTTCTCTGTGTAGCTTTGGAGCCTGTCCTGGATCTCACTCTGTAGACCAGGCTGGCCTCGAACTCACAGAGATCCACCTGGCTCTGCCTCCCGAGTGCTGGGATTAAAGGCGTGCACCACAGCCGCTGTGCTCTCAGTCAATTTTTGGTTGACTCTTTTTGTTGACTAAGTCTGTTATTTGATAACTTCAGACATGCATTTTGTGTATTCTGTTTACTCTTCACTCTACCTTCTTTCGCCTCCCCACTCCCCATCACAGCCCTCTTTCCCTCACAGGTCCACTTCCCATATTCACATTTTTTTCTTCTGTCTGTGATCCATAGATTTCAACCACGACTGTCTATAAGGCCACAGTTTTGTACCTGTCCTGAAGGGCTCACTATTTGGTACAGAACTGAGGGCAGTGACAGTCCCTCCCCCAGAATCCATCAGTTGCCCATAGTTCAGATCGGAGGACTAGGGTCCCTCGAGTCCTTCCCTGTTCACCATTGGCTGTTGGCAGACTCAGTGTTGTGCAGGTCCAGTGCAGGCAAGCTCAGCGGCTATGTGGTCATGACTGCAATGGCTCGGAAATATTGGCCCTTATCCCCATCTTCCGGCTCCTGCATTCTTCAGCTCACCTTCCACAGTGTTCTCTGAGCCTCAGAGGGGGGCTGTACGAATGACATGTTAGAAATTAGAAAAGGGGCCGTTGAAGGGGAGGATGCCTTTAGGGAGGAAGGCTGGTAGAATTTAAGGGACGTTAAAGTAGAGAAGAGATACCAGAGGTGGAAGAATTCAAGCAGATATGTAAGTAGGGAGTTGAAGAAATAAGGGGTCAGGGAAAGAGTGTTAATCAAAGCAAAGGACATGTGAAAAGCCATTTGTAAGACAATTTAAAAATACACATGAAAGCAGGGTGTGGTGGTGAGTTGGAAGCCAGTCTGGTCTACATAGTGAATTACAGGACAGCCAGGGCTATGTGGAGAGACACTGTATCAAAAAACAAAACAAGCTGGGCGTTGGTGGCGCACACCTTTAATCCCAGCACTCAGGAGGCAGAGCCAGGCCGATCTCTGTGAGTTCGAGGCCAGCCTGGGCTACAAAGCGAGTTCCAGGAAAGGTGCGAAGCTACACAGAGAAACCCTGTCTCGAAAAACCAAAAAAAAAAAAAAAAAAAAAAAAAAAAGAAAAGAAAAGAAAAGAAAAAAAAAAAGAAAAGAAAAAAAAAAAAAACAAAAAACAAGCCAGGTACAGGCTTTTAAAATCCCAGCTCTCAGGAGGCAGAGGCAGGCAAATCTCTGAGTTCAAGGCCAGCCTGGCCTAAAATCGAGTTCTAGGACAGCCAAGGCTGTTGCACAGTGGAAAACCTATCTGGAAAAAAAACAAACAAACAACAACAACAAAAAAAAACCCAAAAGAGGAGGGGACTAGACCTACCTGGACTGAGTCTACCAGGTTGACCTCAGTCTGTGGGGAAGGCTTTGCCCTGGAGGAGATGGGAATGGGGGGGGGGGGGGGTTGGGGGGAAGGTGAGGGGGATGGGAGGGGGGAGAACAAGGGAATCCGTGGCTGAAATGTAGAACTGAATTGTATTGCAAAATAAATTAAAAAAAAAAACCCAAAACAAAATGACAGTAACAAGTGTGTGTGTGTGTGTGTGTGTGTGTGTGTGTGTGTGTGTGTGTGTGTGTGTAGAAGGGAGAAATCCTGCATGGCTGGATAATGCTGCACCTAGAAGTCAATGTTTAACAAACAAAAGTCCAAGTACCGAGTATGGTGTACCGCCTTATGAGCTATTGGTCAGGAATACCCTAGAGACCTCCCAAAAAACACAGCTGTTGCCATTTCCCTTTGTTCCCTGGTGATAAGATCCTATTGCTGAAGATGCCACACACCTTGCTTGTGAGATATAAAGAAAGCAAGTGGGAACTCAGTCGGGAGCTTTCTCCCCACTGCCTAGCTTTCATAATGCCACGGGTGCTGTGCAGGCTGCTGGGGAGATAAGGCATCAATGATGTTTCACGGCTGTGAATCTTCCAAACTACAAGGCAAACCTTCATAGCAAGATGCCTCCTCTGGTGAAATAACGGCATGACTGATGGAATTTACGGCGAGAGATGAAGTCACACCATACAACAAAACTCACATAGGAGGTTTATTGGTGGAGCGGGGGAGTGAAGTGGGCTCAGAGTTCTGGTCCTTTATATGAGGGGACATAGCGCATGTGCACAGGGACTACATAGTGACTTAGTGGACGTAGGACCCTGAGCTGGCCAGTGCACCTGCCTGAATACTGATAAGCACATGCACACAGGGAGTATTCTTAGTGGCTGCAGCTGAGGACCCTGAGGCAGGCCAGCATAATGCCTGAATGCTAACAACGACTGTTTTGGAGGTAACCACTTTCTCTCAGATTGGATTTAAGCTCCATTCTTTAGAAGGGAATATATGTTTGGTTGCTGTAAACCTAGTTTAAAAACAAACAAACAAGCAACAACAAAACCAAAACAATAAACCCACGGCTTCAGAAGTCATAGGCCCTAGATTAATTTAGAACTTTAACATGATTCATATAAAATTCCTGTGTGAATTTACGTTGTCAATTTAGCAAAGTTAAGAGTTACTTAGATAGTTAAATACCTCAGTGTTGTGGTTATTCTATAAAATAGCTTGTGTGTCAGGGGCATGCTTGTCAGCTGATAGGCTTTGGGGAAGTGATTGGATCATGAGGAAGCTAATTCATGAATGGATTAATCCTCTGATAAATTCATAGCTAAAATGACTATGTGGAGGTAAGGCCTGGCTGAAGAAGGGTAGTGTTTTATTGCTGTCAAGAGACACCCTGACCTCAGCAACTCTTATAAAGGAAGACATTTAATTGGGGCTAGCTTATTCTTCAGAGGGGTAGTCCATTATCATCACAGTGGGAAGCATGTCGGCACACAGGCAGACATGGTGCTGGAGAAGGAGCTGAGGGTTCTATATCTGGATCAGCAGGCAGCAGGAAGAGGGAGACACTGGACCTGGTTTGAGCATTTAAAACCTCAAAGCTTTGAGGTTTCAAAAGCCCAAGCCAAGTCCAGAGTTGCTTTCTTCCTGCAGATTTGAATGTAGGCGTCTTAGCTGCTTCTCCAGCATCCAAGTACCATGTCTGCCTGTGTGCTGTCATGTTCCTTACCAGGATGGTAATAGACTAAACCTCTGGTAATTGCCTCCTTTCATAAGAGTTGCTATGGTCATAGTGTCTCTTTACAGCAATAGAACCGTGAGTAAGACACCTAATGTGTTTGTAAAGAATTGAGATATGAGGCATGAGTGATCTTCAAGGCACCAGTCATCTGTAGATGAACAGTCTTATTAAATAAGAAACACAGAGCCAATTGCAGAGTTAAAAGCCCAAGAGGTCAGAGCAGTAGCTGAGAGCTGAGACTTAAAACCGCCTTTCTTACCCTTAGCTGCTACTGTCGTCCTTCCCCTCCAAAAGAGGCCTACTTCCTGTCTGTCTGTCTGTCCTTTTATTGACTTTCTGTTCTGCCTTCTCATTGGTTGTAAACCCAACCACATGACCTCCTCGTCACTGCCCATCTATACAGACCTCCAGGTCTTCTATGGTTGGTATTGAGATTAAAGGCGTGTGTCTCCATGCTGGCTGTATCCTTGAACACACAGAGATCCGCCTGGCTCTGCCTCCCAAGAGCTGGGATTAAAGGCATGCACCACCACCGCCCAGCTTCTGCTATGGCTTGCTATTAGCTCTGACCCCCAGGCAACTTTATTTATTAACATACAAATAAAATCACATTTCAGTACAAATAAAATATCACCATAGTCATCTTCAAAGTTGAGTACTGTATAGACATTCTAAAAGATGAGGTAGATGATATTGATATAGACATTATCCTAATAATGCTGCATGTGGTGACACATGCCTGTTACCCTAGCATTCAGAAAGCAGAGGCAAAGGGGACCACTGAAAGTTTGAGGCTAGCTTAGTGTATAGCTCAAGTTCCTGTCAATCTGGCTGCAGAGTAAGCTCTTGTCTCAGAAAAATAACAGTAAAACAAATATATATGGCTGGTAGCTGAAAAAGAAAAGAAAATGTTCTGATACCTTAAAATAAAAGTACAGAAGTGTAAGCATTGCAGCATGGATGGAGAGGGATCCTGGAAGTCGGGAGCCAAGGAAGACCACAAAGTGCAGCAGCTTACAGCCCTGCTCCAGGGAAAGGTATCCCCAGTGCAAGTGTAACAACTCTGCTCTGGCAGGGGAGGGTTTCCCCAGCTTTGCTCCACTTTGCTCCAGAGAACTGTTACAGCTCTGCTCAGGTCCCCCAAGTGTAACATCTCTGCTTGGCTAGGGGATAGACTCCAGCAGAAGTGTTACAGTTTTGCTCTGCTGTTACACCTGGGCTCCTTTCCTGGGAAGTGTCGCACCACACAGCAAACCTCACTAAAGAGATTTATTGGGAAGGAAAAATCCAGAAGGTTGGCTACCTCTAGGGTGAGAAGCAGCAGCAAACTGAACAGAATACAGAGCTTTTATAGGATTTCTTGGTTGGGGAGTTGGGGCGGGGTGGACTTCCCAGGATGACTTGGGATTGGTGGTTTTTTGTAGCCTGATTCTGGGGCAAGCTCAGGGATTGGTGGGATCCTGCAGCTTAACTCTGGGGCAAGTTCAGGGATTGGTGGAATTTCAAACCCTGGTCTGGGGTCAAGTTAGGGTCAGGGTGTTTTTGATTGTCCCTTTTCACCCTACAGGAAGGCTATGTGTCAAATTATTTGTTAGAAAGATTTATAATTGTTTATTTGTTTTTGTTTTTCGAGACAGGGTTTCTCTGTAGCTTTGGAGCCTGTCCTGGATCTCACTCTGTAGACCAGGCTGACCTTGAACTCACAGAGATCCTCCTGTCTCTGCCTCCCAAGTGCTGGGATTAGAGGCGTGCGCCAACATCGCCCAGCTAGATTTATAATTTTTAAAATTGAACTTCTCCTGCTTTGTTGCTTAATTTAAGTAACTAAATATATCGGAAATATATATATTTTTTCAATGTGAAATATAAGGAAGACAAAGTCTTTACCACAGAGCACCTTTGTTTTGTATATAGGACGATGGACCTTTACTTCACCATGCATTGTGACCCAGACAGAAACCCAGGGTCGACTGTCTTGGCTGCTCGTGAAAACAGAAGAGGTCTTTCACTTGCTGGAATTTCTCCTGTTAGTTAGATCATCAATAGCCACAGAACCACTCTCTAGCTGCCTCACATCCTGAAGAGTCCACATGCAATGAAACCACTAATGACAACCTTAAACAGGTTGTCTGAAGCTCCGTGGGGTAGGCATTTGACACCCGGGGTGTGTCAGGGCTGTTCACTGTGGAGTCTGTCTGAAATCAGACACCAGCAGAGCAGGAGAAGGGCCCAGCCATCAGCCTCTATCAGTGGACTGCGCTGCTATGGGTCACCAGGCTTAGTGCCAGGAAATCCAATGACATCAGGGCCAACGAGCAAGAATTCAACACAGGGTTAGTAATTCACACAGTACTTCGAGGCTACAGAGTCAAAAATCACTCAGTGATCCCCTAAACAAACACAAAAGTCCATCTGAAGATGTCCTGTTTTCTTTCTGTTTTCTTTCAGAGTCTCGTCTGGAGTCACAGTTGTACCCAGCAGCGGAAAGCGGTGTGTGTTTTCAGATCAGAGCCAGGTCCTGCCTGACAGGCCCACAGTAGGTAAGGACATGAAGTGGGTCTTGAGCAAAGGTTTCGTAGAGAAGTAGCATCGGGTCAGTTCCTTCTATCAGTTCCTGGTGCACTTGTGAGGGGATGCAGCTGTGCTTGGGCTGAGGAAGCCACACGGCCATGGCCCTCCCGTCCTTGGGAGCAAAAGAAAAACCAAACTAGAGCACATGATTGCTGCCTGACCTAGGCTTCTCTGAATCCCCCTGGGGACTAGGTGAAGTCCTAGTGAAGCAGAGTGGAAGGGACATTCAACCAACAGCTGCCACCGTCCCTTCCAACATGGAGAATCACACCTCTCCTGATATTCAACACGTAACAGTGGTTACGAACTCCAAGAACCAAATGGCTGGAGCCAAGGTCAGGGCTCTAGTACTGCCAAGACACGCGTTCCCAGGAAGCAGACCCCACGTCCAAGGTTCAGAGGGCAGAAGATTTGCTAAGGAGAGCCCCTGGGGTCAAGCTACTACAGAAATTAAAGGGACATCACGGGCTAAGGCAGCGTGAGAAACTAGGTTGCCGTCAGTCTCCGCACAGCCGAACATGCACGGACCGGGAAGCTGCAACGGACCTTCGGGACGTTATTTTGATGGAACAAGAAGGCTGAGCCTTTGTCTCTGTGTGGATCGATTGTTGAGTGTAGGATGTCCTGGCGAATAAGCATGGCCCTCTTCAGCCAGGGTTAGTTTGAGAGGAGGCTTGTAATTGCGGTCTGTCTACTAACCACACTGACTGCAGCTGGAGCCATGTGCTGCTGCCTTTTAGAACGGGGATCCAAGCCGCTCGTTACAATGTTTCTATAAGCTTGCTATTTATATGGCCTTGAAAGGTTACTTAGCCTCCTTATCTAAACTTTACAAAGCAGAAGACAAGAGTATTTTGTAGCAAGGTCTATATTGAGTGTTTGTGACCATTAATGAACACCTGTGTTGTGGTTTAAAAATGGAATGGGCTCCTGTTTGAACACTTGGTCCTAGGGATGGTGGAACTGTTTGGGGAGGTTTCGGAATCTCTGGGACTCTAACCTTAACAGAAGTGGGTCACTGGAAGAGGGTCTTTGTGGGTAACATCCATGTCTGGTTCCAGCCCAGGCTACGTCTGCTGTTCAGCAAAACATGAATGAGCCGTGTTCCAAGGGCCTAGCACCCTAGAACAAGCAAGCAGCTTCACTATGCCTCCCCTCCATGACAGATGCTGTTTTCAGAAATCATAAACCAAAGACATCCTTTTTTCCAATGTGCTGTTTCCACTGGGTGTCCCGCCACCGTGATGTGAAAGAAACTTGTAAACCATTTAGTGAGTCCTTACTGAATGCTTGGCACCGCTTAAAGTGGTAGCTTTAATGGCACTCCCGTGAGCTTCATGAGAACCCCAATGTTACCATTTGGGGTTTAAACGGAATTACACTGTGGAGACTTTACCGTAGACCAGAAAGGAGGCCTGGCCTGTGTTTGGTTCCCTGGAGGCCCAGATTTACAGCCAAAATGCCTAACCCAAAAGGCTCTCCATCAACACATATTCCTTTTAAATATCCCAACCAGAAAAGGCTCCAAGAGGCACTTTCTGTTACAAATTTGCCTAAGAGGTCCTTTCTAATGTGATTATATTACACTGATATAATGGGGGGGGGCATATTTGAACTCACAGAAGGAGTGGTATTTAAATGCCCTGCCCTCTAAAATTGGTTCTTAAACTCTCTGTGTCCTCCAAGGCTCTGGGGGACATATCTGTACATCTCCTGGGAGACTCTGGACCCTCTCCTCCTGCAGGACCGGAAGGCACACTGCTCAGGGTAGGACCAGGGCCGAGTGTGGCCACAGTAGCAGAGAAGAAGCACCAGGTATTGCACTTGGGATGGGCTGTTCACTAGGAACAAAATTATGGCTCACGAAGAAAACTTAGGGTAGAGAATATGGGATTCATAGGAACTAAGGCAAAGGTTACATTGAGATGACTCTGTGTGTGTGTATTTGCATGTGTGCAGGCATACATGTGTGTATGGGAGGGGGTGTATACCTATGTTCACATGCCAGAGGCCAGCCTTGGGTGTTGTTCCTCCACGCTGTCCATCCTGGTTTTTGAGACAGTGTCTCTCATTGGCCTAGACCTCACCAATTCAGCTACGCTGGCTGGCCAGTAAGCCTCAGAAATCCACCCATCTCCGAGGTGCCGGAATCACAAGCGAGCCACCACACAGTTTTTGTTTTATGTGGGTTCAGGGGATTGAACTCAGGTCCTCACGCTCGCACAGCCAGCACTTTACCAACTGAGCCATCCCCCAGCCCCAGGAGAGACTGACTATTCTAATCCTCACAGCTGAAGCTGCTCTGGCGACTAAATGGTTAACAGAATACTCCGTTTCCTCCTCATAGCATTGAGCAACTACCGGCCTCATCTTCTCCTTAAAACGAAGATGGCAGTGACGCTTTCCAGCTGTCTTGCCCTTGGAGATCGGGGTCCAGTGCTGCTCCGAACTAGCCTGACCCTCCCTGGATCTCACACTATGTGGCCAGTCACTCAAGTCTCCCAGCTTTTCTAGCCCTCTGCTTATTTTACCGTCAGAGCAGGTCAGGTGGAAATGTAATTTTATGTGGAAATCTCAGAGTATTCTCTTTTTTTCTAACCCACAAATTTTGTTGTTCCCCTGTCCCAGCCCAGCTCTTGTCTTTCCTCTGCTTGCCCAAACCAGCCCTCTCTCTCACCCCTGCTGGATCAGCTGCAGTACTGTTCCAGCTCCCTGCATGTTTTGGTTGAAGCCGAGGTGTGGTTTCCAATTCCATTCCAAAGCTCAGAAGACATTTCTGAGCGCAGCTTCCTCGTTTCCAATTGACCGTGGCAATAGCGGCCTCAAAGAAGAAATCACTTCCATGAAGAATTGACCTTAATGTGGGGATTTAACAAGGCAACTCCACGTAGTTAAAAAAGAGGTTTATTTGGGGGTAACTTACAGCCAGTAAGGGGGTTGGTTACAGGATCCAGGAGAGGTGAGGTGCAGTCCAGTCGTGTTCTCTGGCTCTGGTTCACCATCCAGCATCCAGGATCATGAGGAACCAAGAGAGCTGGCACATCCAGACCTCGGGTTTAAGGGCTCCCTGCCCCAGGGGCAGGTCATAGGTAAGTGTGGCAGTTACCAGCGCCACACTAGGGGTAGTACTTCCAGGTCAAAGACAGAACAGCTACCCACTACAGAACCTCACCTACAGAAAGCGAAGTGGGACTTTTCCCCCCATTGCATATGCACACAAAAACTGTGGGGGGCTTTCCTGTGCCCATCAGGAGCTGCTCCCCAAAGACCACTGAGGAAAAGCAGGACCCCCAGAGATCGAATGGAGGGACTGTGAGATGCATTCTGGGCTTCCAGACCTGGAAGAAAACCCAAGAAAGGCAGGAGAAAAGGCTCGAGTCTTTCTCCTAAACAGTGTAAAGTGCAGGCCAAAATGGGCCCCTCTTGGTTTACATAGTGATAAGCGAAGGTTCCTTCTGTCTGTGTCAGACTAAAAGGATGCTGGAGCTGCTTGGGGTAACAGATGAGGAGGCTGCAGGGGGATGAAGTGAAAGAGTCAGCTAAGAGGGTCAGGCCCCTCAGCTACAAGGCTGCCATCTTGTACTGGACTTCTCCTGTATGCCCAGCCGAATTACCCACTTTCCACCCGGCACCTTCCCTAGGTACTGCTTGCAGTGGACAGAATCCGAGGCAGCCACCTTCTGACTTCTGGATCGAGTCAATTAGTGAAAGCCCTGGGCAGGGAGGGTTGTGGGGAACCAGAAGGGAGGGCAAAATGAGAGTATCAGTACCCTAATCCCCCTCACACTGCCCTCTGAGATTGGCTGCCTGTATCTTTGAAGGCCACAGCTCCCATCAGGTGATCATCTCCCTGGGCTCCAGGAGCAAGTCTTCCTTTCTTCTCTCTGACAGAGGGGTCACAACAGCCCACATGACACCAAGCCATCCTTTCCCCGGCTCTGCTCACATCTCTGCCAAATCTGTTATTCAGTGTGCCTCAACTACCCAGTTGGGGCATATCTTGTTTCCTGCCGCCATATTCATCTTTGTGAAGGTCTGGGTCAGGGAATCTGAATTTGCCAGCGACCCTCAGTGTAATCTTGGAGAGGAAGCTAACGTAGATACCGAAGCACTGACTTTGCTCTTCATCTTGGAAACTGAAGCCTAGAAAAGTAAACTATGTACCTGGTCCACCTCCCTAAAGCCATATTCTGAGGGAGATCTGGGCAGCCTCTCGGGCAACAGGGAGGCAGGGAAAGGGTGACGTAAGCCCATGACCAAATTGTGAGTGGAGCAGCTCTACCTTACCTGCTTTACACATTTTAGAAAGCAACGCCAAGACCCCAGAAAATGAAGAGGGGCCCTCATGCTGAGCAGAGGAATCCATGTGGGCGCTTTGACACAAATGCAGTCTCTGATGCTATTTCAGGAACAACATGTTTTCTCCGGGACAAGGAAGAGAAAGTATGGGAGGAGCACTCTGCAGCGTCATCATGCGGTCCTCCCTCTTGGCGGAGCTGACTCCTCCCTAGAATCCTGTTAAGGAGGGAAGAAGTAACTCCACCCCACTCCTGGCCACACTGATGGACACAAGCGGACAATTGGTCCAGAAAGAAGGAAGCAGAAGTCCGGGCTGAGAAAATGAGTTTCTGTCTAAGAATTTGGTCCCAGTGACCTTCGATTGTGGAACATCCATGGTGTTCTGCCCTGAGTTCTACAGAGGCCTGTAGAAGACGCCCAGGCCACCAGAGGCATCAGCCCTGTCAGGCTATGAGGAACCCCTTTAAAATGAAGAACCTTGTGGCAGAAACCAGTCCTCTGGCAAGGGAGTACAGCCCACCACAGTCATTCACGTTTCTCACATGAGGGCTCAGGCCTTGGTCTCCAGTACCTCTTCAGGGCCTGCCATTCGAGTTATGTTTCCTACTAGTCCGTGTTCTAAGAAACTCAATTGCAATTTTTTTCCCCCCTTGGTCAACAAATGTCCTTTTCTTACGCTATGCTGAGGACCGCATAATAAATAGAGGAGACAGGAATTCTTTTTTTTTTTTTTTTTCAGGAAAATTTCCAAATTATACATGTCCCCCTCCAGGAAGGCAGAAACTAATTCCACTCCCCTTAAACAGACTGGACTCAGCAAACTCCTGTAACAACCAGCGTCGAAACAAGGGTGGGGGTGGGGAGTGAATAATAACTTCAAAGTGGATAGGCCTGGGAAATAGCACTTTAATCAACTAGTTAACATTGCTGTAGGTCACTTGGGGGTTATTTACCCAGTATCATGCAACGAGGACACTAGGTGTCTGTGGTATTTCCTCCTCAAATCCGTTATCTCCAGTCCAACAAAGAGAAAGTCCAGACCAAGGGCCATTGTACAAAACAACTGACCAGCACTTTTTGTTTAAAATGTGGAAAGAGATGGGATGACTAAGGAGAAACAGAAACCACAACAACATGGTGTCTTGAGTTCAATCTTGAAATAGAAAAGGGTCATTGATGAGAAAATTGGTGAAATTCAAATAACGGGCACAGTTAGATAGTAATGTTGTACCAATGATAGGGTGAGTGTATTGTTTTTAATAACTTTATCGTAATTATATAACATGCTATCTTAGACCAAGTTGTAATGGTGTATTTGAAGCTGTAGCAATTTGAAATTATTTCTAAGGACTTCTGTGGAGCTCATTTAATCTCTACAAGCATTAGAGAGCTAGTCTTGGATGCTATGGAGGCCAGAACCATTGTTCAATCCACCCTACAGAACTGGTCCATCCAAGATGGCTGCAATCATTGCAGGCATCCCTTTCCATACCCAGGCACCAGCCTATGCCATTCCCACCTCTGGAAACTTGATGTAACTTCTGGTACTGCGGTACTGCTACTTGTCACCAAAACAGACTGCGGACATCTCCTGTTTCTACCTGTCACAGGCTTCTGCATTCAGGACCATCTTGCACATTGGCTGGAAGGAGGCTGGAACCAGGCACTTGATTTTTATCTTCTCTTGTATCCTGGCATGCCCCCGTGGTTCTTAAAAATCACCAAACAGCTGTAGTACTCAGGAGAGTGGGCTGTGCCTGGAAAAGGAGGGATTCCCCAAACATAGGAAGGTGCTTCCAAGGCTGTGTCAAAAAGAAGGATAAATGTCCAAAGTGGTGAACAAGGCAGTCTCTAACTGGACAGCCAGACTGGACATCTCAGAGGAAAGAGATTGAAAATAGATTGGTTTTGTGATGATAAAGTACAATTTAAAAACACGACAATGGCATCTGGTCCTCATCCCTGTAGAAGAGGCAGGGTTCCGACAAACAGAAATGATTGCTGCATGTAAACATCATGTTGGAAAAGGCAGGCCATGGCGTGCAAACAGACTTCATTTTTGTTTCCTATTGCCTTCAATCAGCTCTGCAAGCTGTTGCTGTCAGGGTCAGAGTTTTTAACACTTACAAGTTTTCTGGTCACATGTGGAATACACTTTTAGGGTTGCTTAATTAACAATGTGAGGTTAGCCTTAAAGTATCCAGCCTTAATTTCAAATTTTCCTTCAAGCTCAAGGACTCCCTCCTCCCCCTGCCCAATCACCACCACCATATAGTTTGGGCCTGAAGTCAAGAAGGGCAAGTCTCTCCTTGTTACACCCCTTCCCAGCTCAGCATGGCTTCAGCTCCTTCAGGACTGGTAGATTGGGGAACAGAAAAGTTGTTTCCTGGTTGGTGCTGACCCCGGCTTAGATACTGTGACTTCCTTTTTGAGATACTTAAGGCTGACTATCTACAAGCCTTAATGGCTCTTCTGAAACCATGGTCATCTTCCATCCATAAATTCTGTGTGGATGCGTGTTCTCTTGGTAGGGCAAGTACAACTCTTTTCTGCCTGGCCACTTTCTTTTGCTCACCTTTGAGGAATCTAGCAAGTCCATTGGTTTTTCTGTGCCTAGGTCATAGGTCTCTACGCCCCTTTGGATATCCTTTTAGATGGGGCCTAACATGATCACATGCTAACTTGGCCTCTAGATCCACATCTTGTCCACAGGGCACACTCATCAGAAGCTCTGGCTTCCTGTTCACCATACACCAGCACATCAAACACTCAGTCCATCTCTTACCTACCCCTTAGATGATCCTGTTACCCTCAGACGAATAGGAAACACTTAAGTTCTCTATGTGGTCCTTTCAAACTCCTGACCCTAAGCTGGAAAACTGAAACAATATCTCACATTCTATCTGACCACAATGGAATGAAGCTAGCTGTCAAAAGAAACTACAGAAAATATACAAACACATGGAAATTTAAAACCACATTACTTAAAGATAATTGCGTCAAGGAAGAAATCAAGAAGGATATTTAAAAATTCCTAGAATTGAATGAAAATAAAAACACAGCATACCAAAGTCTATGGAGTACAGTAAATGCAGTCTAGAGAGGAACAGTTATAATGCCAAGTGCCCACATCAAAAACTTGAAGACTACTCAATCAATAACTTAATTACATACCTGGAAGCCTGGGAAAAACAAGAACAAAACAGGATATGGGAAGAGATCATCAAAATCAGGGCTGGTTAATGAAATAGAAACAAATAAATAAAAAAGACAAAGAATCAATGAAACAAAGAGTTGGTTCTTTGAAAAGATTAACAAGATTGACAAATCCCTAACCAAACTAACCAAAAGAGACGGAAGACTCAAATCAATAAAATAAGAGACGGAAGGTACACACAGATGTCAATGCAACACAGAAGGTTGTAAGGACACCTTTATTCTACTAAATTGAAAAATCTAAAAGAAATGGAGGAATTTCATAATATATACATGACATACCAAAGTGAAACCAAGAAGGGATACAAACCCCAAGCAGATCCATCATAAGGAACAAATTGACAGCAATAAAAAAGTACTCAACCAAAAAAGGTCCAGGCCTGGCCCAAATGGGTTTACGGCAGAATTCTAGTAGACCTTTAGAAATCACCGAAGCCAGAGCTTCCCAAACTGGTCCATGAACTAGAACACTTCCAAATGCTGCAAAGCTACCATTACACTGCTACCCAAATCATTAAAGGCACGACAAAACCGAAAATGATAGCCCTGTCGCCCTGCTGAATGTAGGGTGACAAGTCCTTGGGCATCGAAGCACCTTTGAGCACTTCAAGTGGGATCCCCCCACCTTTCCCTAAGCTCAGTGTCTTGTTGTCCCATTTCCCCATCTTCTCTTGTATCCTGGCATGCCCCTGTGGTTCTTAAAAATCACCGAACAGCTGTAGTACTCAGGAGAGTGACCCTTGTACCTCCACGGGGCAACACAGTAGAGCTGGCCCTGAAGGCATAGGTGTGGGAGAACTGACCCTGAGGGTGTGAAAGCTGGAGAAATGGCCCCACCCCTTGCTCATCACTGCAAGGGGTGAACTTGACAGGGCAATGCAGGAGAGCTCACCCTGGTAGTGAGGACGGGGGAGAGCTGGTGGGCTGACCAAAGCTGCAACTACCCAGGCCCAGAACCAGGGTTATGAGTTGGTCCAACCCAACACCCACCCCATCTGTGATCTGCTGGAGCATGTGAGGGGACCCAAAGCTGCCGGATCTCCACAACACAGGGCAACAACAGCAGGATAGCCAAGAAGAGTTCCAATGAGGGCCCAGCATCAAGAGTGTAGCAGAAACCAGGGCCCTCGAACTAGACCAATGACTCTTTGCAATGAACACTTACAAGTAAAGATATATGGATAAAAGGGTTTATTGTGTGACTCACTGTGTCACGCTACAGCTTCCATGATGAGACTGACTTTTCCTTCTCTCTCTCTTTTTTTCATTTTCCTCTTAAATTTTACTTTATTTTATTTTTGGTGGGGAGGTTGCAAGGGCAAAAGGTGGATATGAAGTGACGGGAAATGAATGGGATGGAGATGCATGATGTGAAAGACACAAAGAATAAATAAAAAGGAAGAAAAACAAAAAAAATAAAAAAAAGAAAGAAAAGACAGTCACAAACAGCTGCATGCAGGACAGCATCTAGCATTCAGTCCAGGGGAATCTAGCAATGTCTCATACGCATCAGGTGCCTAATAATGTCAGTGGATCTCTGTGGAAGGAAGCCTCCAGGTGTGTATGAACTAGCCCAAAGTGCTCTCAGAGAGCATCTTTACCAAAGGACACGACCGTCAGCATGTCACAGTGGCCTCCAGGCCCACTTCGATCCCCACAACTCTTGTGCAGAACTGAACCTCACTTTAATCACAATAATTCCAAAAGACCAGAGAGGAGTGCGGCCCATTCCCACTCTGAAATTAGGGGCTACGGCCTGATACACAACGTCGTCTTCCACCACTTCCAAATGTGTGTATTTCAGCTCCGGAAACCTGAAGAACCAGAGGGAGGGCCACCTTCCAACCCCACCTAATTAATGCCATCCTATAAGGACATGCATCTGGGTGTTTGAAGAGGGACCCCTGTTGGTTAGAATCCATCAGACTCTTGTTATGAAAAGATATTTGTGGGAGTTTGAGCTGGGATAGGGGTGGGTTATGGGGTGAAGAGAAGCAAAATAAAAAGATAGAAAAACTAGGAAAAGCCTTCCACTCCCATCCCATCCCATAATAGCCTGTCAAGCAGAAATCAGACATTCTTCTGCTATTGGCCTTCGGTATATATATTTACTAACTTCCCAGGAGCTTTTTGAGAAGTATCACACTCATTGTGGCAGCGTTGAGATTATTCAGTTATAGCCCTCCTGTGGGGGGAGCCGTTTCAACTGATTTCCCATTCCCAGAACTTCAACTTTCAATGCTGAACAAGGCTTTGCCAAAAAAAAATTATTTTATGCTTTCTTTGAGCCAGCACCAAATGGTAGACATTGTTTCCTTTTAATTGACTCCATCTGCAAACCAGACTGTTCCAGAGCCTCTGGAAGGGCAGAGAAAACTTTCCAAACTCTGCATTAATTATTTGACTCATCAGTGAGCTTTGACATGTGGATCTCACACCGGCCCCGCTCTGGCAGGCCTAGCTGCTAACAAGGATGGGGGCTATTGCATGAAGCATCGCTGTACCCCTTTCCAACATGGACCTGGACTGTCTTTGTTTGGAATGGCAAGATTAGCAGGAAAACGGGTTGAGGAGCAGACTCTGCATTTGGCCAGGCTGGCAATCCTAGCGGCAAAGAGCTTATGGCCCAAGCAAAGCAGCGGCCAACAGGCTGGGCTAGCCAGGGACATCTGGCTCGTCTACAAAGAGCAGGCATTGACCAGTCAAGGGGGAGAGAAACCCACCTAACGGATGCAGATGGTCCTGAGCATCTCTGCCTTGTGTGTGCTGCATGCGGCTCTGAGTGCTTGGGTTAGACTGGAGCTAAGAACAATTCTGAGTTACAGCTAGATCGACCCTGGATGAAGATTCTTAAGCTTCCTTCTTCCGCATACAAAAAACGCTAGGAAGAAGCAGTTTATGAGTGAGGAATATGGGAACCCGGGAGGGAAGCACTTTTGGAAGGAGAGTAGAGAAGTGTTCCTTGGCATTAATGTAACGAACAGCCCTGGCAGGAATAGCTATTGTAAGGAGACATTTGTGCCCCTCCCTTTCAACACCATATCCCCAGCAAATGGACATTTATCCAGGAAGCTCATGCTAGGAAAAAGAAAAGGCTGAATTCTGGCATCAGCCAGAGGAGAGCAACCCTCTAAGTGGGAAGCATCCCTCACAGAGAGGAGCATCCCTCCCAGGGGGGAGCATCCCTCCCAGAGATTTCTTATAGTTCTCAAAACCTGTCAGACCAATTGCAGGAGAGAGAGGTACCATAAACTATGGTGTGTGTGAGTGTGTGTGTATGAATGCTGGGTGGTAGCTCGTGGCTTCTGTTTAAGCCTATATCTCATGTCAGAACCTAGAAGATGACTGGTAGTGTTACTGGACCTTGTTTCCTTTCCCAACGTGGCCACATTGAATACATCTTTTTCTGTTTTCTTGCTATTACTTTGTGTCTTTAATTGGCTTATTGAGGGCAGGTGGAACAGCCCTACTTGTTAGGACCGCCAGGGCCCAGGCTCTGACCCTAACAGCTACAGTGACATTAGTGTTCATGGCCCGTGATAAACGGCAGGCTAGAACTAAGACACACGTGGTTGTCCCTATGCCCAAATGTGCCGAGCTGCGGCCTGGTCTGTAGACTGTGAAATTGCTTCCAAAAGAGCAATTAAAATTGGGCTGGGAGGGAAGCGACCCTTTGAGGAACAGAGGGAAGATGAGACCAAAAGCATTTTCCATAAAAAGTACAGCAGATGTCACAGGTTCTGGGCGCACTTCGACCTCACCTTTACCTTGTGACTTTGTCCCCTGGACGTGTTCTATCTGTTGACAGAAGGTATAATATTTTCCTTAAACAAATAATGAATGGAAATGATCTGGCTGTTGGGTTGTGTTTTTAATGTATCCTTTTTAAAAATAAGGTCCATGCAGGCTATTCGCAGGAGTTTCAAACTCAGCCCTCCATTCTGTTTTCAGGACGTACTTTTTGCCTAGATTTAGTAATGAGTCTATGAATCCTTCCTCAGGTACAGAGGATGCTGCTTCATGCTGGCTCCCCTGGCATTCCTCAGCCTCACCAATACTTACACCTGGGACTGGACCCAGGTGATTCTTCGTCTAGGGCAAGCGTTTGTTGGAATGTTGGCTGTGGCAGCATCCTTGGCCTCTACCGATTAAACTCAAAAAGCAGCCTCCTCTGCAACCATTGTCCAGTGTCCTGGGAAGTCCCTCTCCCCTCACACAGCCCCATCTTCCTATAACAGGGACTCAGAAATCACTTTTCTAAAGAGTGCTGACCCCTCCCTTGGGCTCACAGGTAATACAAAGTAGAACAGGTATGCCACCATCTCCCTGCTTCCTTCATTTGGCATCTGCTCTTTATCTTAAAACCATGGGTGGGTCAGATTCCTGCTTAATTCTGCACATAGGCATGCTGGCCACTCAAACAGTGTCCAAATGCCAGTGATGCTTTCCCGATCTCCCTCCCCTTCAAGGCTGGAGGCACACAAAGAGAACTAGGATATATTGTTTAGATGGGGTCTCAGTATGTAGTCCCGGCTGGCCTTAAACATACAGAGATCAAACCCTGGGGGAACCATGCAATCAGCTTTTCACAACGTCCTTTTCCAGACTCACAGAAGGTGCCTCAAAGTCTCCAGCTGCTGCCTTAAACCTGCAGTCCCCTTGCATTCCCGGAACAGCAGGCCTCGGCTGACAGAACATTCCATGACAGTAATCACCTCACCCCGGAACCAGATGGTCCCTCTAGCAATAAGGATGTCCTGGAATCCGTTTGCAGAACCAGTTCTGAGATAACGTCCAACCAGACCACCCTCAAGCAAGACTACAGACTTCTTGTTACCTGCCTCAATTCTTCCTGTTTAAACCATAAAGATAGACTTGGGGATGGGTGTCACCCATCCCCTTTATCTGTTAATGTGTTATCTAATTATTCTTTATCAACAAAAAATCGGGAGTCAGATATGGGAACCTGAATGATCAGAGAAGCAGCAGAGGAGTGACCAGTGGCCTCCTATTGCCTCTGTTCCTCCATTCAAAAGGACTGAGATCTTCTCTAAGCCTTGCCTTACTACTTTCTCTCTATCTGTCCTCAGTCCTCCGAAACCTCTGGTTAATTTTGGTCAGCTAGGGACTAGCTCCGCCCTCTGATTCAAAGGAAGCTTTATTGTCAGAAATATCACATAACAATCCATTCTTCCCAGTGCGGCCATGCTGCCTAAATCTTTCTCTGTCTCATCTGTCTACTGTTTGTTTTTGGTTGCTTTGTTGTTGTTTGCTTGATTGGTGTTATTCTCCCTTTATATCACAAGCTGGCCTAGAACTTGCCATGTAGCCTAAGCTGGCCTCAAAACTACAGTGATCCTCCTGCCTCTGCCTCCCAAGTGCTAGGACTGCAGGCATGTACCACCACACCCAGCTCTATTTACCTCTTTATTCAGTGTACTGGGACAAGTGGCTGAGCTTTGTCTGTTGAGACTCCCAGACCCAGGGCTTTTGTCCTAAAACTGGTATTCTTATCTCTGAAACATGGGCTCCAGCTTTAAGAAAATCATTAAACATGAAAATGTGGCGGGTGCCCATTTGAAAAACCAGGATCTTGGTGTCCCAAGGATTGCAATACCTGAAAAGTATTTTAATAGGCCCTATCACCCTCTCCCTAATAGTCATCCCTTCATCCTTCTCTAAATCCACTTGGGCAGATCAGTGACCTCAGGAGAGGTCATCAGTCATGAGACTCCATTCCCTCTTTTGATGGTTGGCGGAGACTAGAAAGGATGCTGCCTGGTTTAGACAGCAAGACATAAAAGCAAGTAAAATGGGGAGAAATGCTCCTTATGATAAAACAAATAATACAAACAGAATGAATCTAACAAGAAGCCATGTGCTGTGTGATTCTGCCTTGAACATGTTCACTCTGCTGGGCTCTGCAGTTGACATCTCACAATCACCAAGAGCTGGAGGACGGCAGAGCAGAGGGGACAAAAGAGCTTCTGGCCTTGATAATAATGTGAGTGCCAGAGCCTGCTTTGGAATGCCAACCTCCAGAAGGTTCACTACCTGACGTAATTCAATATACTTCTTTTGCCTAAACCTAAGGCTGGCCAACTACATAGTCTTGGAGGCCAAATTCAAGAGCTAAGAATTTCTTTCTGAAGGGTCCAGGAATATAAAAATATAAAATTATGAGCTTGAGAACTGAAAACTGACAGTCATCAGCTCTGAAGGTTAACTGCTAACCATGGCTCTCTGCTTTACAGCCAGCTCCTCTGCCAGCAGCCAGGGGTCAACTTTTAACCCCCTTGCCCCTTATAGCCAACAACTGTCTGGACTAAAGTTAACTTTTAATAGATGTGTCTCTGTGACTCCTAGCACGCATCCCATGCCCGATGTTTCTCCGTGACTCCTAGCATGTACCCCATGCCTGATACTATAAAAGGGGGCCAGTATCCACCTTCATGGCCACAGCCCCAGAATTCCAACATTGGCTGTGGTCTCAGCTAGCTGATAAGCTTTTGTGCCCTGCGGTGCTTTATAATTTTTTTTATTTTTCTGGAATAAAGTTTGCTTCTGGTTTAATAAACTTTGGTGGTCTGGACCCAACACTTTCTTTACATTTTCTTAAAACCAACTTCGTTTTAAGAGGGATGAACAATCGAAAAACAAATGGCAGGGACCATGTGTGATCCACACACCTAAAATCTTTACCATGTTCCTCTTCGCAGAAAACCTTTGCCTGCCTCGGTCCAAACCACTTGTGGGGGCGCTGTATTCCGCAGCTCAAGGCAGTCTTAATATAAGTGTTAAAGCTTCATTTTATAGTGACAGAAATGTTGTCCATGGTTCAAGAAGACAATTACATATTTGTCATTATTTCAATTTATTATAAAAAGATGCCAAACTAAGGCATCAAAAAAAATTTTAAAGCTTTTAGCACACTTTTGTATCCCACAGGGCTTCAAATAATATTTCTTGACTTTCTACATCAGAATGACCAAGTTTCTTGATGAAGTGCTCAGTGACTATCCTCAAAGGCGGTCAGACTGCCCTGCGATCTGAACAAGGCATGAGGAAGGCTCCACAGAGGAGAAGATGACACATCAAGATTACATAAATAGACTCACTGATGTAATAAATGACATCTTCTGTGGAGACAGAACTGGCACTTCCTGCTGACTCACCAAGAGTGACCACGAAAAGTCACCAACTCTTCCCCCTTGAACTCCACGCCCCAAGTTAATGCTTCTGCTTCCTGTCGAACCCAGATGCTCAGTAGTACCTTGGTGAGGAGTGTAATTCTTAACAGAGGCATATGCATTGAGAATGGCAGGTCCAGAAACACGCCCACTGTGGAAAGCCGAGGAGTGCTGTCAGAGCACTCGCCAAGGCACCAGACAGCGACTGTGTAGTTAGGGTGGCCTTCCTGTTCAGTCAGCATTCATTCCTTCATCATTATAGTCCAGTCCCGATCTTAGTACCTGTACGCAGTGAGTGGTCAATACGAGCAAGGAAAGACAAATATGGAAGAGGGAGGAGAGGAGACAGGAAGAGAGAGAGAGAGATGGGGGAAAGAGAGAGGGAGAAGGAGGGAGAGAAAGTAGATGAGAGGGAGGAGTGGAAGAGAGAGATGGAAGAGCGGGTGGGGGCGGATCCCATTTATACCCAGTACTGGTTCTGTTTCAGTGCTGGGTTGGTTTGTCGACAGAGCTTGGCCATGTCAGGATCCAGGTTCACCCACGCCTCCCAAGGAGCACATTTCTCTACAGGTTCAGTCCCCGGAGAGGCCATCTGATCATACCACCGTGGGGGCAGGAACAGACTGGGAGTCGGGCTGCTGGCGCTCCTCATCAGGGGAGTCACAGTGACGGTGGGAATAGCTCCACTCCTCTCCGCTCTGCCGCTGGGAGATGGGGATTCAAGGTTCCTCTGGGGCTGCAGAAGAGGGTTAGCCTTCTCCTCCTTTCGGCTCAGCAGCCAGACACACAGGGCCACCACGGTCACCACCAGGAGGAGGAAAACAGCACCCAAGGGTATGATGACCATCAGAGGATAACCGCTGTCTCTGGGCTGTATGGCTTCCCCAGGTACGGCTTTGGTGGCAGCATGTGGCCAAATGACCTCGGTGGCGAAGACCTTGCCATCTCCTTCTGGTTCTTTGCCATTGAGCTGTCCCCAGGAATCAGTCCCCCGCCATCTGATCTGGGTCAGATTCCCTGGAGTTTCCGTCTGTGTTATAACAGAAGCCATAAGTTTCTTCTGAAAGAAAACTGAGGCCACGAGGCTCTCTCCAGTGATGAATAAAGGCACATGTGGTGTAGATGTCTGTAAAGGGAAGGGGTCTGGTGGCACTATGGTAAAGGCCAGATAACCTGTTGCTGGCTGCACACGGTCTGCGCTGAGCAAGAAGGTGAAGGAGTCATTCAGTCCGTCCGTGCCTGTTAGATTAGCACACGGCTCAAGCACCAGCTCACCTCGGTTGATGTCCCTCTGGGTGAAGCGAGTGATCTCTTCCATCACAGGGCTGCCCACTGCTCTTCGGACCAGTCGTCCGTGGGTGGGAGGTCGTGTCACCTCAAATGTGGGGTCACTGTTTGTCTTGCTAGCTAGCTCGGTGGCGTCAAGGTCCTCTCGCTGCAGCTGACGGGCCACCCCGTTGGCCACTTTCAGGTGCTGTGTAACCCGCAGTAAAGGCTGCACTCTGATGCCCAGCGTCCGCTCTGTCAAGTTACTCTCCGCCGTAAACAGGGAGACCCGCAGCTGATCTCCGGAGGCGGTGAGGTTGGTCATGTGGTAAGACAGTCTTCCCGAGTCCAAATCCTCCTGTCCAAAGCTGGTGACCACCTGGTTTCCAATCAGCAAGTGGCCACTTTGGAGGGGTTGTGTCATCCTGTAGACAATCTGCAGGCTCCTTCCATTGGTCACTGCAGAAAGGTGAGCATTGGTGATGGAGGCGGTGGTCTGGCCTTGTGGGAGGAGCAGGTCTGTGAGGTTCACCAGAGTGATGGTGATGGGGATGACATCGAGGTGGAAGAGCTTGTAGAGAGGGCGATGTTCACCGTCAGTCACACTAAAATAAAACACTCCTGAGGACGGACTTCCATCTTGGATGAACCACACCTGAGCATTATTGATGTCAGCTTGTGTAAAGTGCTGAACAGTGGTGTCCAGATCGTGAGCCATTGCCAAAAAGCCATTGTTGGGATGACGGATGATCACGTATCGGATTTCATTTGGAGGACTGTCTAGATCGTCTACTTTTAGGATTTCAGGTCCCACAACCAACCTACTGCCCTGGAGAACTGTCAACCGAAGCCCTTTGGTCTTTAATTCTGGAGGCTGATCATTCACAGGGTTGATGGTAATGTTAAACATCTCTTCCAGAAAGTCAGCCTCTGGCTTGCTAGTGGACTTGTTCTTTGGGTTTGGCCAAACGGCGAAGGTAAAATTATCAGCCAATGATTCAGAGTCATCATGAAGATACGTGACTCCAAATGCATTAACTATATGCTGGGAGAAGTAGGGTTTTCCTGTGGTGATGTTTCTGTCTCCAACCATAATGGTTCCATGGCAAGGAAGAGCTGTAACCTGGAACCAGATTTCGTGGGAAGACCTCTGAGGTTGGGGTAGTTGAAGTAAGAGGTTGGAAGCATCTAACTTAGATTGGTCAATGAGAACTTCACCTCCCTCCTTTACAGAGGCTCCTGTTGGAACAGTTAAAGAACAAAGAGACATTTAATCAGACATTGCAGGTGAAGGTCAGAAAGCTTTCTCTCCCAAGCACACCTCTCAGTGGATTATTCTAAAGACCCAGGTTGCTCAAGCACCTGAATTAGCATACGCAAAATAAAACTTTAGCATAAACGCATCTATGGAAGCCAAACAGAGGTCCCTCAAAACACCAAAAATAGAACCATCATCTAACTCTACATTCTTGGGTGCAGAGTCAAAGAGCTCTTAGTCAGCATCCCACAGAGATAGCTGCACATCTATATTTACTGTTGCATTATTCACAGTAGACGGGATGTAAGATCAGGCTGGATGTCCATTAACAGATCAATGGTAAAGAAAATATGGTACATATATGTGTACAGATATACAGTGGAATCCTACACCGCCATAAAGAAAAAAAGGAATCATGACATTTTTGGGAAAACGAATGCACTTGGAGATGATTTTGTTAGATTAAATAAGTGAAAGTTGGAAAGACAAATGTCCCATGTTTTCTCTTACTTGAAAAAAATCAAGATTTATGAGTGCGTGCATGCATGCATGTGTGTGTGTGTGTGTGTGTGTGTGTGTGCTTGTGCATTTGGAGGTCATGAGAGTACAAGAGGCATCACCTGAAGGGAGACGGGAAGTGGAGAGGATAACACACATGTGTCAGGAAGGCAGAGGTGGGAAAGACTGAGGAGGGGGGAATGGCTGGAGCAGAGCACGGGGAGGAGAACGATTGGGAAACAAATGCAAACAACCATTAAGTCAACATTTCCAGGCCAGCAAGCTTTAAAACCTGTACGTTCATTTATAAGATGTTCATTTCCTGAATTTCTCTTGCTATGGAGACAGGCCCAGCTTTCACTAATTCTTTTCCATTCATTGTTTTCATTTTTACCAACAACTTTCAGTCATGGGCAGGATAAAGCTCCCATTTGGAGGTATAAAGAGATCCTTTAAAGCCACACCCATTCCTCACCTTTAGGCCCATGACAGGAAACACATGGGGGCATGTAGGGTAGCTAACAGTGGTTGTAACTGTGTCCGTCTTACTGAAGAGGGCGATATCATGGCATTGACACCAAGATTATTTTCTCTCTTCTACAACAGACAATTGGTGGTGTGAGAGCCCAAGTGACATCTTAAGTTTTAATGACTGTGCCTTAGAGAGCCATGAAACAAAAACGCCTCTCATCTGCAAGCCCCTTGCCCAAGGACACATAGTGCCTGAAATGCTGGAGGTTATTATTTATGAGAATAACAAGCCATGTTTTCACTCCCCTAAACAAGTTTGTTTGACCCATCTGTACCGGATGTGCTTGATCACATGTGGGTGGGAGGTACCTAGACAGGAAATATGTCAGGATGTATTCTTACCCCTGATTGGACCTGATGGGAAATGCAATGAATTATGGGTTTTCCTTCTTAAGCCCTTGCAAAACCTGATTCAGGGCCATTTCCCAGGAACCTAGGTAAGGACCTGGCCTATCCACCTGGCCAGTATTTAATTAAGGCTTGCTTCAAATTTGGCTTTAAATTGTGGTAGTGGTCTTATTCTCAACCAGTGGGATTAACAGAGGCAGTACCTGTATTTGCAAGCAGCCGGCTTTGTCGGCCCGACTCGTTGGCTTCATATGAAATGGTAATCCGGAAATCCTCTGGACCCAATGCTGCAGGAGGGGAGGATGCTGTGAATGTGAAGGAGTCTTCTGATGCCCACCCTGTGTTCTCGAGATCCACATGCTGGTATAGGATCAGCCCTTCACTGACCTGGTCAGAAGGAAGAACAGTTAGCAACCAGCTGCTGGGATACAAGGACCAACACACATTCTAACTGGAGGAGACATGCTCTTTTTAGGGCTTACTATATTCATGCTCAAATTATTCCATGTATTTGTTTAAAGGAAAAAAAATGAAAAACAGGGTGAAACATGTGAAAAATTTCCTTTTCACAGCTAGGAGATTCTACTTCAAACTTGATGGAGTCATGAAAGAGAAGCAGGTGACTTGAGATGACCATGCCCTGGAGTGCCTTTCCTATGGAAACAGTATACTACTAAACCCTCTTACTTGACAGACAACACCAGGCATTATCAGCTCATATAACAAGTCTTTTTTTTTTTTTTGTGGATGGCACTGCCTACTTTCTGTCCAACAGACTATTTGTGATCAAATTCTAGACACTACACAATCTCATCTGTAAACACTTCAGGAAGTATTCATACGATGTGACTTCCAAAAGGGTGACCACCACTATCAGCATTAAAAATAACTAATTCACTGGGGACTGGAGATCTGGCTCAGCAGTTAGGAGCACTGGCTGCTCTTCCAGAGGACCAGGGTTCAATTCCCAGCAACCACATGGAAGCTCACAACTGTCTGTAACCCCTGTTCCATGGGATCAGACTCTCTCACATAGACATACATGTAGACAAAACACCAATGTACATAAAATAAAAAAAAATTAAAAAAATAAGCTAATTCACATTAGCAAATAGGCAGCCAGAGTCCAAATTTCTCTAACAATCTGATAAAAAAAAAAAAAGCAAAAACAAAGACAGGACAAAACAAACAAACAACTCCCCCCTCCCCACATACACACAGTTGTATTGCCTGAGTCAAGACCTTTAGAAGTCCATCCCTCACATTTTATATTTCTCATCTGTAAGTCCCGTGTGTGTGTGTGTGTGTGTGTGTGTGTGTGTGTGAGAGAGAGAGAGAGAGAGAGAGAGAGAGACAGACAGACAGACAGAGACAGAGAGACAGAGAGAGAGAGACAGAGAGAGAGAGAGAGAGATTGGGAGGAGGCCTAGAGAGACTGAAACCAAGCTTCTATGAGATGAATTGTGAGGTAAACCTGTGGGAGCAAGATGCTTACAGAGGGCTAGGAATTTCGTCACCAAAACCCAAATGACCTTCAGAACAACTATGGATAAGTGTGGATCTCCACAGTGTGGAGTATATATGAATAAACCACTGAAGTACCTGGACTCTGGGACTGAGGAGAGGAGGGTGGTGGGTTTTTATTTCCTATCCATTTAGATTTGTCCAGCCACCTTCCATCTTAAAAAAAGAGTCATCAGAAAGCCAACAGTGTGGAATCTCAATGGATAAGTGAAGCAGGAAAATTATCACTTGGAAACTAACAGCCATAACAATTCAGGTAAGAATCCTAAAATGATTATTAAAACTACAGGCTAAAGAGTGGTGACACACAGGATATGTAAATGGTTACAGTGCATGTCCTCATGGGACGCTTACTAGTCACAAGACAGGATCATTCCCTGAAAGTAGAGAAACCGGAAACCCAGGGAGATGGCTGGCATGATGAATATAGACAATATCCCCAACCTCAGGACCAAGTGAGCATCGGGTAGGAAGCTCTGAGATGACCCAGCAGCTCTGTAGCACGAATCTTAAAAGGTCTTATTAATAAAATCAAACCCAGAGCCAGGTATTGGGGTGAATGCTGGAAGATCAGAGAAGCAGAACAAGCCACAGCTACCTCACCTCACCAATTCCTCAGCTGATTGATCCTGTTTCCTCAGACTGGAAGCCTCTGAGTCCTCATCCAGAATGGGTCTCAGCTGAACTGTAGCTCAAAAGCCTAAAAGCTTAACCAGCTCTATTTCTGGTCCTCACGCCTTATATACCTTTCTGCTTCCTGCCATCACTTCCTGGGATTAAAAGCATGTGTCACCATGCCTGGCTGTTTTCAGTGTGGCTTTGAACTCACAGAGATCTGGATGGATCTCTGCCTCCAGAAAGCTAGGATTAAAGGTGTGTGTGCCACCATTTTCTGGCCTTTATGTCTATCTAGTGGCTGTTCTGTTCTCTGACCCCAGATAAATTTCTTAAGGTGCACAAAAAATTGGGGGACACAATATCACCACACAGCTCTCTTGGTATTCCTGCCCAGAATGCAGAGTCTGAATCCATGGCCAAGATGCACAACCTGAACCATGCCCAGGATACACAACCTGAATCCATGTCCAGGATATACACTCTAAATGTGATCAAAAGGAAAAATTAGGTAAAACATCAAATTATAATCCAACTGAGGAACACTCTACAGAGAACTGTCCTATATTCTTAAAAGATGGCAAAGTTGGGCTGGCAAAATGGTCCATCTGGTTAAGGCACTTGGTCACCAAGCCGGACGATGATCTGATTCCTTCCCCGGAACCCACAAGGTGGAAAGAGAGAACTAACCCTCACAAGTTGTCGTGTGATACACACACACACACACACACACACACACACACACACACACACACACACACACTTACAAACACATAAAATAATTGTCATAAATTATTTTAACAATAAGGTCATAAAAGGCACTATATTAATAACTAAGGAATGGTTCCAAATTAAAGGACACTAAAGACACATGTCAGCTAAATGCTATGTTTTCTATATTGTGGGTAATTTCCCCTTTCCTATTTAGCACATTTATTGCAACAATTTGGGAAAGTTTAACATGACATCTAAATTGCATATTGACATTGGAACAAATGTCAATTTTATAAATTTGAAAATTATACTGTGATTATATAAGAAACTTGTCTTAATTTTAGAAATGTGTGCTGAGAAAACATGTGTGTGAAAAGATAATAAGTCTTGTTAAATGCTAAAATTTTGGGAATGTGGAGGAATAGAACATGTGAACTCTTTATACTTTTTGTAATTATTCCACAACTTATTTCCAAATACAAAGCTTAATACATTGAGTAATTTTCATTGTTTTGTCTGCTTTAGGAAGGAGACAACATTCCCTTTTATGATGACCAACACAGGCAGGATGAAGGAACCAACCCACAAAAGCCTTGCACACTGAAGACAGGAAGTGGCCACCATCTCCTGTGCTGATGTGCTGGTCTGTCCCCACCCTCCCAATTCCCATCTCCATCTCCCCATGACCCCCAATGTAGTCCTTTCTAAGACTTTTAACAAGGCTATAATTCAGTGTCACTTGTGAATGAGTGTATATACTTCCAAACCTTTCAAACGTATTTTCTGACAATTTTGCACATGCATATAATGTATTTTGATCACATTTGCCCTATCATCATCTCTCTTCCACTCCCAGTGAATTTGTTCATCTGCCCAACAAATCTCTCTCCCTCTTACTTTGAGAGATGTGAGTGTGTGTGTGTGTGTGTGTGTGTGTGTGTGTGTGTGTGTGTGTATGTGTGTGTGTGTGTGTGTGTGTGTGTGTGTGTGTGTGTGAGAGAGAGAGAGAGAGAGAGAGAGAGAGAGAGAGAGAGAGAGAGAGAGAGAGAGAGAGAAAGAGAGGGGGGGGGGGACTCAATTTATGGCTGTTTGCATGAGCCCAGTTTGGGGGCTGCTTACTAGATAATGGACAACTTACCACTGAAGAAATGACTCCTTCCTCCAGCATTGGTTCCAAATCTTAAAACTCTCCACAGGTAGCTTTTATTTAAAGGGAAGATAATAAAGCATACTTTGGATTTCTGGGATCAAATTTCTATCTCATATCCTTGATTTCTATGTAATCTCCAAGAATAGTCAAATGCTAGGGAGAGAGATTTGGCTCTCAGATCTTACTGGGCTTTCTATGAGGAGGCTACAGTTTACAGCTGAGAGGCTTCTGGGAAAGTTAGAAAGATGAGCATCTGGAGGTCTCTGCCCTTGCCCCAACTTAGGGTGTGATAGTTAATCTCAACTGCAATTTGATGGGCTTTGGAATCACCACGGAGATAAATCTCTGGGAGTGTCCGACAGGGATTTTCTAGATTAGGTTAATTGAGGTGGAAGACCCACCTAGTGTTGGTAGCACCATTTCCTGGGCTGGGGTACAGAGAAAGCAGGAAGTAGCACCATTTCCTGGGCTGGGGTACAGAGAAAGCAGGAAGTAGCACCATTTCCTGGGCTGGGGTACAGAGAAAGCAGGAAGTACTCTGGGCACCGGCATTTCATTTCTCTCTGCTTCCTGACTCTGTACACAGTGACTTCCTCGTCATGATGGACTGTTTCCCCAGGAACTGTAAGTCCAAAGAAACCCTTCTTTCCTCAGTTTTCTGCCAGGCACTCTGTCACATTGATGAGACAAATGACAAATAAACAAGGCTAGTTGATATCAGAGCTGGGACCAGAGCCTGGATTGTCTGGCTTATATATTCAGAAGATGTGTTCTGAAATTCTAGGAGCCCAGTAATTCTAGGAGACTCAGTTGAAAGTATGACCAGAACAAACAAATGCCACTTCGTTGTCTGGCCTGACGTCCTATCATATCTATATCCTATTTTTCCCTGTCAGTCAGCTGCCTATTTTTCATCTGTCTATGTAAATCTCCTTCTGCCGCCCTCTTGAAAAGACACACGTGACTGCACTTAAGGCCCACCTAGATGATCCAGGCCACTCTTCCAATCCTGTAACTATTAACTGCACCTGCAAAGTCTTCCATGAAAGGGAACATTCATTCACAAGTTCCAGAGACTCAGGCCTGTTATTGTCAGCGGCTACTCTACTTGTACATAACTAAATCAGGACACCCAATTCTATCTTCTGTTCTTTCATAATTATAAACTTTTGTGTGGCCTCATTTGGTCATTTTATTGAAGATCTACATACTTAGAGTGGCATGAGGCCCTCAAGACTCTTCTATTTAAATGAGGATTTAATCCTTTCTGTGAGAGAAAGCAAAAGTTAAAGATAGTTATAGACATACTTCTGGAGCCTTTCTAGTAGATTGCTGAGAGACCAATCCAGTCATTCAGGGTCATGAACCACAACTCATCGACAATTATTTGGGTGCAGTAGTCTGTTGCCAATCTCTAGTAGAGATTCCTAAGTGGTATCATTCAGGAATGAATGCTCTTTCTGTGCATTCCTGCTAAGGAGAGTCAGCCTCACTTTATAACAGCCTGTCTCCTGGTAATTCTGCAGTCATGGACACCCTGTGCTGCCGGGTTTTCTGATCAGTTGCCATGTTTGTGCCCAGCTGTTCTCTACAGCCGTGATGGTGGTCTCCCTGGTGGAGAGGGAATACGCTCCAAGAACATTTAGGGTTTAGGCCCAGTGGATTGGAGTTCAGACTCTGGGCACCATAGTTGTGAAAGAAGACATTTCTAATGCTTTTAGTCACTGTTCTAGTTTGCTTTCTGTTGTTGTGATAAAATATGACCAAAAGTAACTTGGGGGGACAAAGCGTCTATTCGGTTTACACTTCCATGTCCCAAAGGGATTATCTGGCTTACACTTCGGTGTCACAGTCTGTCATCAAGGGAAACCAGGGTAGGAGCTCAAGCCAGGAACTGACTCGCTTGCTTCCCACGGTCGCTCAGCTTGCATACAACCCTACATCACCTGCCCCATGGTGACACCACCCATAGTGGCCGGGTCATCCATCCCACATCAATTTCCAATCAAAAAATACCTACAGCCTACCTAGAGCCCGATGTCATGGAGGCATTTTCTCAACCGAGCTTCCCTCTTTTTAGGGGTTAGTTTTCCGTTTGTGGCAAGTTGACAAAACTAAGCAGCAAAGCCACCCTGTGTGGTCATGGGAACTGACAACAAGGAGAGGGAATAAGCCCTCCTCACTAAAATGGGAGTGAGCGCTGTCTGCCTTTACGTAGAAAGAGCCAGCCATTCTAACAGAACATTTTTGACTATTCAAAGCCATTGGGCCAAGATCTGTCAGTCAATCTTAAGTTTGAACAATGAATTGGTGGCTAAGTGACAATACAAAAAAAAAACCCACTACATATGGAAAAACACTCTCCACATATTCCAGCGAAGTATAATGCTGAACAAAATCACTGAGAGAAAAATACTGATGGAAAACGACATTGACAAGGGAGGCTGGTTGCCACTAAACCAGTGAGCCCAAGGAGGCACAGGATGGGTGAGGCAGGAGCATGGATGACAGGAGGACTGGTCCCTCCCTACTCAGCAGATCCGAAGACAAAAGCCTAATAAGACATTAAGCTGATTTTACTCTCCAATAAATTACAATAAATGAATTTACAGCCTTTGGGAAATGTGTCTATAGTTCTCTAAAATATATACGTACTATGAAAGCAATAAGTCCAGATTTTGGAAGAAGGAGTAATTGGACAAAATTAGTATTTGAAAAGGATAGCTTTGTAATTTTCTCCATGTGGTCCTGGAAAACTGTTATCTCTGATGCCGGAGCAGCACAGCCCAAGACATGGCACCCTGCCCACAAGAGTACAACAGCCGAGATGCAATTACTGACTTGGTGGGGAAGGAAAGAGGCTGGCTGTCATAAACCTCAAAGCCAGAACACTTTGCTGTCTTAATGACTCTAAATGATCGCAACAAGCGGTGGAATGAAAATCACTCAATTAGCTGTGAGCGGGACTTGGAAGCCATCAGCGTGTTTTGTGGAATTTGAGGGTTACTTTGTTCACGGGTTCTTGGAAAGGGACAGTATCATCTCCAAATTTGTAAGAGAGCTGTCATGCACTTTGAGTCTGATGGTTGTCTTCTCTGTGGATGTCTATGTTTAATTCTTCAGGACACGTGATTTTTTGCAAAAGCATCTGTGGGTTAGCTTTACCCCCTTAGGATTCGATGCTGAAAAACAAGGCGGGCCACTTGCTTATCTTGGTAAGCAGACATGACATGGATTGAAAACATAGTGAATTTATTCTGGGCTAAGAAAATAATGGTGGGCGATGGCATCACAAATATTTCCTTGCAATTATTTTGCCAAAGTATATTAAGCATAAGGCAGTCAAGATTTTTCAGACGCTATTTTTTCCCCACGAGCACGCATAAAAAATGGTTATTTCTGTTTATCCATCGCAAGCAAAGAAACTATGTGCTTTAGACACAAACGACGCAGTTTAATCTCACCACACACCCCTGGCAGGTAGAGAGCCAAGGACAAATTAATTCCTTCGGTTGAAGGAAGGGGTGAAAGAACACTCAGCCATCAACTGCCCACAATGTCCTTTTTGAACACTTGGCAGGTCACTTGGCTAGAATGTGAGTAGAAAAGCTGATCTAGGAAGTGGAGTAGTAATTAGCCATTTGGTAAGCTACACAGGGCTAAACAGCTCTGAACTTTTTATGTAATTGAAATTACTTCTTGAGTACTACCTTTTTTTTTTTTTTAACCCACTACATTGAAGAGGCCTGATGAAGGCAGGTATGTGCTAATCGGGATCCTCATGGGGGATTTCGGTGGAAAGTTTCCCACTCCATTAACACAGAGCCTGAGGCAGGGTTGCTGTATCCACTAAGCAGATCCCAGTCCAAGTGACATGTTTTCTGTCGTCCCCTCCACCTCCATTGCCGGTCACCACCATTTCTACTTTCCAAATGTTCTAAAGCTGCTAGGTGGTAAATCTGAGGTATTCTAAGATGTCTGGGAACTGAGCAGGGTGCCGTTTGATAGAGACTATAAACTTTAGGCTGTGCCAAAGCCTATCCACCATTGCACGTGGAAAAGGAATTGGTGCATGGAGGGGACAAAGCAGGAAGGTGAGCTTCTTCCATTTCTCAAGTCACAAGAAAAAAAAAAAAGTTCATTTCTGAACATATAAACTAACCCGGATTGGAATGCTTTCAGTTTTAATGTGGGTATGTGGTGTACGGTGTGCGCGTACGTGTGTTTGTGTGTGTTTGCACGCACATGAGTATGCACACGCTTTAACCCACGCTTATGCACGCAGAGGTCAGAGCAGGATGTCCCACGTCTTCCTCTCTCACTCTCCACATCATCGCCTTCAGACAGGTCTCTCACTGAACCAAGGCCTGCCATTTGGCTAGGCTTGCTGACAATGAACTCCCGGGGGTCACTGTCTCTACCTTCTCAATGCTGGGGTTACAGGAACATTCAGCCATACCCAGCCTTTTATGTGGGTGCTGGGGATCTGAACCCGGGTCCTCACGCTTGCACAGCCAGTGCTCTTACCCCTGTGCCATCTCCCTATCCCTGGAATGCGTTCAGATAAGTGACTGTTTACTGTATGAATGGATGACGCTTCTTTCTGTCTTGATATCAGTTGAACATTGTATTGTTCTCTGATCTTGCTTTTTCGTCAAAGCATGCACTATAGTTTGTATCTGAAATGTCCCCCAAAGACCCGTGTGTTAAAGGTTTTGTTCCCTGGCTTTGGTGCTATTGGGGCGAAGGGGTGGAACCTTGAAGAGGAAGAGAGATCATTAAGTAAGTCCGGTGATCGGGATGTGCCCTTAAAGGGGACATTGCAACCTTTGCCCCTGTGCCCTTAAAGGGGATATTGCAACCTTTGCCCCTATACCCCTTCCTCTCTCTCTCTCTTTGCTTCCAGACCTGCAGGACGTGAGCATTTCTCTACCTTGTGCATCTCACAAGCCCCAGTGCAAGTGCCAGCTGACAATGGACTGGAGCCTCAGGATCTATGAGCCAAAGGAAACCTGTTCCCCTCTAAGGTGACTCTTCACACATATTGTGTCACACCATCGGAAAGCCGGTGAGCATGTGTGTGTGTGCGTGTGTGTGTGTGCGTGTGTGTGTGTGTGTGTGTGTGTGTATGTATGCACGTGTGCACACATGCGCATGTGTGTTTCAGAAAACAAGATGCACACTGAAACATCAAAATAAGCTATGACCCTGAAAGAACCAGAGTTCATATATATATTCCTCCAGGGTTTCCTTTGTATTCTCTTCTCCTTTAGAAAGCATATTATTGACTTCTTTACGACGGTTGAGGTGGAGAGACAAGGTCTTCAGAGTGACAGGCATAGAGAGTTAACCCTGTACGCCCCTGAAATGTCTCTGCAGTAGCTCTCGGCTGCTCCTCCCCTCCCACCACACCCTCTTGCTCCAACTGTCATGACTGTCACGGGGCAGCCCTTGGAGATTCCCATCCTCAGGTCTCCTTGTTCCTCCCGCCTGAGCTCTCTTCCATTTTCTTAGCTCTCTCCTCTCATCATCCCTGAGGGGAATGTGTTTGAGAACACCGGGAACTTAAAGGAAAGAAGAAGTGGGCCATAAGGTGAGGCAAATGTCACTCTCCTCTGATGACCTTATTTCCATTCATTAAATGACTGTAGCACATCAGGGCAAACACCAGCCAGTTCCAGTGTAGCAGACAATTGCCTCCCCCTGGGAAACTCACCTTTTAAATTTGAGGAGTAGAAAGGGACTTTTCACATATCCAAGAACAGAAAGCTAATCTGCCTTAGCCACCATCTAATTAGTGTTTGCAACCCCTAGGATGTCCGGTCACCTCCCCATCCATCTTGAATAGCAGCTGGACTTTCTCAGTCATTTTGACGCCAGTTTGCAGAGCTCTTCATTCAAATTCTCCAGTGTGGTCTATCCAGGCAGCCACTTTAAGCAACTGCTCTGTGGTAATCACCTCCCTAAAGGACAGCTAATGTAGCCTGTGTGACTGACCCCACTGATCCTCATACCCCACCTGAACCATGCAGGTAGGTCACATGACCACCTCGAAGTCACCATGTGGCCTCCTAGAACATATTCCTATCTGATTTAAAGTTACCCACTCAACCTCCACTTGGAAAAGGTGCTTGGACAGCACTGGATCCAATGGAAGCATTGGCCCTTGAGTTCTCTCTTTCTCTGTGTGCTTCCCGACTTTATATGTATATGGCCTTTGGGTGGGCCTGATACCCCTAGGATGCATAAGTAATACAATGTTTCTAGCATGCATCTCTCCTGATCATTAGAAGAATGCTCTCCATCTCAATGAACCTCAGTTAAGTGTGGGGAACACGCTATGCATTTTACATCTGTTACTATCTTATCCACATTTAACCACCCGGGAGAAAGCCATGGCTAATTCATAGGAGCCTGACCTAGAATCCAGAGCCCTGGCTCTGCTATCAGCAGGCTGTGTGAACACAGGTGCTGTATGTCTGAGTCTGCAGGCGGAGAGGAATAATACAATGGTAGGCTATAAAAAGTGCTTCGTACATGATGTATATGAATGCAGTTTCAATGATCATTGCTATGACTCTTAAATATAACAAAACATAGGTTTAACAGCTGTGTGATTTGCCCTGCGTCAGAAGGGTAACCTAGCTCTCCTGGGTTTGTGCCAAGGAACTTCTGCCCAGTCACAAGCAGTCACCAGTAAGTCTCTGATACCTAAACGATAAACTCTCCGCATACCACACAACAAAGGCACCAGATAGCTGGTGGGTGGAAATTCGACGAATGATAGACATATCTGAGATGATGTTTTAGGGAGAAAGGAATTATTTCATCAGGTGTGTGCCTTGTGTACACAGCCAGACACAGACTTTCTATAAAACCCTACTGATGATACAACAATTTCTTTTTTGTCCTTCGAGTCTTAGTATACAACCAGACCTCTGGAATGGCAGGTGCATGTTCACCCAAGGAAAGCACCATGGGAAGGAAGAGCCAAACACTGCCCGTGTTCTATTTGATACAGCTCCTCTCTCTGTCCCCTGATCTGTGGAATGGCATAGGTTGTTTCTACCCTGTAGCCCGCCCCTGTGTCCACAGGGAGAAACAGTCTCAGACACCCCTGTGCAGCTCTGAGCTCCCACACGACACTTCTCTTGCTCTGGCTCACACTTGTCATGGATGACAGGGTTTCCTGGATACCAACTATCTGTTCACAAAGGCAGAAAGAATTAGAAAGGGCAGGGAAGACATTACAGTCTGAAAGTAACTGGATTTTATTCAATCAAGACTTGGCTTGCCCAGGACCTTATATTTGGCTTGATGCATTAATTTCTTATTTACAAATGTGTTCTATTGTAAAGGTAATTTGTTTCTGGAGAAAAAATATACTCTGGCTTTCAGTCATATACATAGTTTTTAGTTAGTATCTTAGTGCACTATGGTGGTTAGACCATTGTTCCAAACATTCAGTGCCTCCTCTCTGTGCTTATCCAGCACACTGAGAGCGGGCTACCTCATGTGGCCTTCTTTGGCCAATGAAATGTAACTACAAATGACATTCTAGAGCATAGGCTGCAAAGTTATCCCCATGTCCCACCATCGCGCTGCCCTTTGCTTCTGTCAGCACAGTGACTAGAGCAAGCGAGGCTGTTCCATTCGCTAGATCCTGAAACAATGAAGACATATGTGGACAGCAGATTTCCAGAGCCACCCCACAGCTGCCGTACGATGCAAGTGAGGAGAACCTTTTCGTTATAATAAAACCACTGGGACTTGGGGGTTTATTGTGATTGCAGCAAAAGCTACTTAATTCTAGCTACCATATTCTCTAACACTTATGTAGATCATATTGATATTATTCTAAAATCCCACATATTCGCTATCAAAAGCTGCTGAAAATAATACTTAAAATGACCACAGTTATTTTTTTATAAGAACTGGAGCTAGAGGCAATATACTCTTATAGGAATAATATCATTCTTGTTAGTATTCAGAAGGCGAACTGGCCGTAGGCATGTTTTGATGCTTCTGGGCACATCTTAATTCCCTTACACAATGGGGTTTTCATTCTAGGTGTTTGTTCTGTACTGTGGGATGGTCTGTATGTCAAATGTGTTGCTGATTGGTCAATAAATAAATCACTGATTGGCCATTGGCTAGGCAGGAAGTATAGGCGAAACAAGGCGGAGAATAGAGCTGAAAAGTGAAAGGCTGAGGCAGAGACACTGCCAGCCGCCATCAGGACAAGGAAGATGTAAAGTACCGGTAAGCCACAAGCCACGTGGCAAGGTATAGATTAATAGAAATGGATTAATTTAAGCTGTAAGAACAGTTAACAAGAAGCCTGCCACGGCCATACAGTTTGTAACCAATATAAGTCTCTGTGTTTACTTGATCGGGTTTGAGCGGCTTGGGACTGGCGGGTGAGAGAGATTTGCCCTGACTGTGGGCCAGGCAGGAAAACTCTAGCAACAAATGGCGCCCAACGTGGGGCAAGAGTTTCCACCTAAAACCTAAAAAAAAAAGATTCTAAAACGGAGCTAAAAACAGTTCCTAATTGTCTCTCTCAAATGAGCGGCAGCTGCCGGTTTGAGCTACTGGCGGGTTGCTGGCGTGCGCGCTCGACCTGCAGTATGGCGGGAATGAGGCCTCAACAAGTGGCACATTAAGCTACATTGTGGATTTAGCCTTTGCTAGTACAAAACAAAAAAAGAGGTTTCTGGGCTACACGCTACTTGGATAAAAGCATAGACCCACGATGGCTCCCAGAGCTGGCGGTAAGCATACTGCCGCCATGTTGGGAAGCTGAGGTGGGCGGAGCCAGCAGCCACAGCAGCTGCAGCTTAAAGCAACAGATTCACAATAAGACAGATTCAGATGTAATAGTTTAAAATGTGTGTAAAATATACGTAGGCTTAAAAGAGACAAAAAAAGGTGATATATACAGTATAGAAACAAATACATGGTTTTAAAAAATAAAGTCTTTAAAGAGACAGTAAAATTAATATAAAAAATAAGCCACGTAGAAATGACTATTACACAGAGAGTCTGGATTGTGTTGTCTTTGGGATTCTTAACTACAGAGAGATATTTGATTATAAAGAAAGCTGAGTTAAACCAGTATGTATATTTTAAAGATACTTTGACTTCAAAATTTGGATGTAAGGATATGTTGCTTTAGAAAAGAGTCTCTTTTGTTTCCACAGAAAGCAAGAGGCTATGGATTTGTTCCAGAGTAAGATACATCAGGTTTGACCAGCCAAGACCCCCTGAAAGGTCTCCGATGACACCATGGCCCAGATGATCCAACATCCAGAACCGTTTCAAGACAACTGGCTCAGATGATACAGCCTCACGGACTACTCCATGATCCTAAAATTTTCTTTGTTTCCCCAGAAGATACAGCGCCCCCCTCCAGCAGGAAATAGTAAGAAAAGCTACGCCCAAATTCCCAAATATACCAAGCTGACTTTGGAGATATATAAAGGTTAAAACCTTCCTTTTTAAGAAAAGAAAAGGGGAAGTACTGTGGGATGGTCTGTATGTCAAATGTGTTGCTGATTGGTCAATAAATAAATCACTGATTGGCCATTGGCTAGGCAGGAAGTATAGGCGAAACAAGGCGGAGAATAGAGCTGAAAAGTGAAAGGCTGAGGCAGAGACACTGCCAGCCGCCATCAGGACAAGGAAGATGTAAAGTACCGGTAAGCCACAAGCCACGTGGCAAGGTATAGATTAATAGAAATGGATTAATTTAAGCTGTAAGAACAGTTAACAAGAAGCCTGCCACGGCCATACAGTTTGTAACCAATATAAGTCTCTGTGTTTACTTGATCGGGTTTGAGCGGCTTGGGACTGGCGGGTGAGAGAGATTTGCCCTGACTGTGGGCCAGGCAGGAAAACTCTAGCAACAGTTCTGTGCCCTGGAGAAATCTGCTGACCACAGACACTACACTTCTTCTTTTCAGTGTCACACTGGAAGCTTAGGCTAGCCTCATGATCCACTCCCTCAATTGCACACGCACAAAGACAACTGAAAAGCAAAAGCCAAGTCTGATCTCGTCATCCAGAAAGAGCTCAAAGGTTAAGAACCCTTGCTATTTCCTCTAAACTTGATTTGAGATTAAAAAAAATTCATTAGTGGCCCAAAGCTGTAACCAAATAAATTGTCAGACTCAGTATTTCAGGACAAAAGAAGGATGACGAATGACAAGCCAGAGGAATGCTTAAAGAATTCTATTTGGGAATGTCACTTTTAGAAAATGAAATAACATAGAAACAGACATCTCTGCTCCACCCAATTCCTGGCTGGGAGGCCAAAACAATTTTTAGTACTTATTCATTTCAATAGGAAGCTATGTAAACCATGGGTCTGGTAACAGAGTACCAGTGAAGTTCAAAACACCCTGGATACAAATTACATATACACACGATTATAATACAGTAAATGAAGTATAACATATTAAATATAAATATACATATACACATACTTTGGATTTCCTCTTAAAGAACCCCCCCAAAAAAGATTTATTTATTTATTTTGGTTTTTCGAGGTAGGGTTTCACTGTGTGGCCCTGGCTGTCCTGGAACTCACTCTGTAGACTGGGCTGGCCTCGAACTCTCAAACTCAAGAGATCCACCTTTCTCTGCCTCCCAAGTGCTAGGATTAAAGGCGTGTGCCACCACTACCCAGCTATTGGGCTATTTATTTCTAATTGTGTGTGTGTGTGTGTGTGTGTGTGTGTGTGTGTGTGTGTGTGTGTACAATGCATGTGAATGCAGGTACAGGTAGAGCCCCCAGAGAAGAAGCTGGATCTCTTGGAGCTGGAGTTACAGAGTGTTGTGAGCCACCTGACAGTGAGACTTGAACTTGGGTCTTCCACAAGAGCAGTACTTGCTCATAACTGCCGAGTCATCTCCCCAGCCCCAAGTACTTTTTCTCATTTGTCACTTTCAGAGTTTAAATTAGCGTACTGTTTCCGGCAACTGTTTCTCATGTTACGTTCCCTACAAAGAATCCTGTTTGAAATGAAATGAGGAGCTGTCTGTGTCGTGGCCCACGTCTAGTTGGTTCAGCAGGATGAGAGGAAATGATAGGTCCTCCCTGCTCAGCCCCGCAGCCCATCTCAGTGTCAGGACGGGGATGTCAGGACTCACCAGACGTTGGGTAAAAACGGAAACGTCCTCTGTGCGGTTGTCAGAGTTCATCTTCAGCAGCCTCCCAAGTCTAGGGGGACTGACAACCGTAAAGGTTATCGTTCTGTTTCCTGCCTTGTCATCGCTGGTCACGGCTCTCAGGGCATGAGACGAAAGTGCCTTCGTGGAACCTAAGATTCAAATACGCATCTAAGTACAAAGCACACAAAGGTGGCCGGCTCCTCAAACAGTCTCTCTAGACTTCTGAGAACTGCCTGGAGAACGCACCGATATGAATGGGAGTGCTAGCTATTATCCACAACTGGACAATAGGGGGCGGGTAGTGATCCCTGGGATATCTTCTCATGGACGTGACTTGCTCCTGAACCCCAGGAAAAACCAGCTCCTCAGAGCTTCTCCTCCAGCCAAGGCCTGGCATCTGTCTGATTCCCTAGAGAAAAGAGTCCGTGCCAAGGCCTCTGCGGCTCAGCCCTGGGCATGTAAAGAGAGATCTGATTGTGTGGTGCTGGGAACCCAAGAGACTGTGGTTCCTAGGAGGGTGGAGCTTGCCTCCTAAGTAAGTATGAGGAAGCTCCCTGGCCTGCATCAAAGGCCATGTGAACGTCAGGGTTCTGGGTACTGAAGGACCATCCTCATAGGATGGAAGGTCTGACTGCTCAAAGCTTTCTTTGAGACCAGAATCTTCCCACATTTCTTCTTCTAACCTTCTCAAAAGGGCTTTAGCATGAGTCCTCTGCAGAGTAGCCCTTGGAGTAGGTACTTTGTAAATGACTTTTGAGTTTTATCCAATAATATTAGTAAATAATAGCTATTTATTATAATATTATAGCTATATAATAATAAAATAATTATTTATGCAATAATAACCAAGCCTCCTAAATGACATCCAGTTTTGCTCTCCTTCCTTAGCCTTTGTGGTCTTGGATAGGAAGGGCCACCATATTTGATATTTAAAACCACATTAGGCATTTGATAATTCCAAGGAGAAGGCAGCTCTGGGTCTGGATAACTTCCAAATTTGCAAGGACTGTTCTGAGTCCTTGTTCATTATGGAGGTGCCATTCAAAACACTGGAACCTCTGAAATGAACACTAGGTTCTTGCGGGTGAGGGAGGTGAGCCTCAGGTTCAGGATCTCTCTCACAAGCTTAGCCGCTGCACAAGACACTCGTGGGCCACTTAGAAGTCCTCATACATTCTTCTCACTGCTTACTGTAGCCACTTTCTGGCTTCTAGAGCTGGTGGTCAAGATTAGAGGTCACACTGGGCAGGCTGAGAGGCTTGTTTCTGTGCCCTCGATCAATGTTATAAAGTCATAACTGGGGCTCCCTCTGTCAGCTGTCAAATTTCCTATTATATGTATTATGTATAGTCCTGACCACCTCAATATCCAACTTGCCCATCCTCAGCTGCTCTTTGGAACACCCCCTCCATGCCTCAATTACTCTTCTTATAAGTGACCCTGTTTCATAACTCAGTTCTTCCTTTACTTCCCAGGTTATCTTTAAGGGACAGGAAGTAAAAGGGGGACTCTTTAAAAAGTGTCATTTTTTTTTTCTATCCAAAGGATAGGAAATCAGTTTGTCAAGCCTCCTTCTATATCAGACGGCTAGTCACGATAATCAAATGAGGGAGTCAGCCTGAGTGCACATACCAGATGGGCTACAGAAAACGTGGGGCTCAGTGGGGAAGAGTGCTTGCTGCCAAGCGTGAGGACCAAAATTCAATCCCTAGACCCTATATGTGTAAGGGGAGAATGAACTCTGGTATCCTACCACACGCACTCTGTTGGGCACACACACACACACACACACACACACACACACACACACACACACACACACAAATAAACAAACGTAATTTAAAAGGTTTTCAGAAAGAAAATGTGATATGTCTATACAGTGTAATAGTAAACCCTCCAGCATATACTACGAATCCCTTCTCCTTTCTTTCCGTTCCTCCTACAAGGGATAGATGGGTCACTGACGTCATTTCCTTTCTTTCTTTTGTGACCTGAGGTGCAGGATTCAGGAGAATTTGGTCCTTTGTTGGTGAACTGCTTGACTCTGGACTCACAGAAGCTTACCTCTACAGCATTACCATAATACTTTCTGGGTTAATCTCTCCAACACTAGAGACCAACATTCCTTGAACAAGAGCCAAGTACAATTTGGATAAACAAAAAAATCTACAGCCTAAGGCCAAAGTATATTCCACCATGACACCACTGAAGTTAAACAAACAAAATCTATGGTAGAATTCAATGTGAAAAATGCTTACAAAACCTCGTCTTGAAGAATCAGTCACAGAGAAGGTAAAAGAACACATGTCAATTAAATACATACGAACACCTCCCATACATACATATATATATACATGTTAAATCCACACATATCTATATATGTATTCAAAATGTATGCAATAAAATAAGACAATCTGAAACATTAAAATAAAATACAATAAAAATATGTTTTAATTTTACTTAGCTCACAAAAAATGTTTCACTTAGAGTAACTATTAAAAACTGATATTCAAATTTGGCAAAGCATAGAAGGTATAGTTAGTCTTAAAACATTCCCATTCTATGAACTCTAATAATTACTTTGGCTTGCCATGCACATTTTATAAGTGTCAAGCCACGGCTGAGTGTACAAAGGAGCTAACACAGAAACTTCCGAAGTCTGAGGCGCTGCAGAGGAAGTGCAAATGGTACGGTATGGACCAGATGTGAATTCAATTTCTTAAAGGCTGAAATTTTTTTTTTTGGGTTGTTACTAACTTACACCAGGTAGCAATACTTCCCCAACCAAAGGGATTAAAGTGTGTAACATTGCTACGTAATTGCTGTGACTATTAACTCGCTGCACATTTTTTTGGTTGTGCATGTCAATGTATCAGTAATGCTTAGGAAACAAAATAAACACCAACCCTGATGTCCCTTTCTCAGGGAACTGACATTCTATAAGAGACAGCCTGGGATGCTGGCCTACACATAAGGAGTATTATATATTATACAAGCTCTAGATTTGGGGTCAGAATTGCTATGCTCCCTGGAGAGCTTAAGACTTCTGTAAGCTCTGAGACACTGAGACCTCCTGAGTCTCCTATCTTTCAACTGCCAATGGCAATGTTCAGAAGTTGTGTTGTTATATACTATTTCACTTAAAATTTGTATAATAACCCAGGGTAGTAATTCAAAATGTAAGCATCAGTAGCTGAATGTCCAGCCTATAATAGGAATAGATTTTCTGCTCCTGCAATAGCTCTAAAACAAACCATGCTTCTACAAAAACAACTGACTTTCCCCTGGGATTTTAGAATATGGAAGTTCTGACCACATGGTTCTGCAATGGCCGACATTGAACATCCTACATCATTCCCAGAGGCAAGATACAGCATGCCTCCTTGCCCTTCACGGGACACGGCATAACATGGTGAGGATGGGACCTTTCAAGGAAGATACAGAACGTGGCATCTATCATCACCTTACAGCTTCCCACACAGCAGCTGGGACAAAAGCCCTCGGGACCACTGAAGGCGCCATGCTGAGCAAGGTTAGGTGGGTCCCTGGAAAGGGGCAAGGTGACAAAACCACAGGAATCATGTCCATGCAAGGTAACTCTGACATACAACTGGTGGCCCCTGCTACTTGGGAAAGCTAACACAGGAAAAATAGTAGGAACAGCAGGACCAGGTGGGCCATGAGGTCCACCGGAACTCTGGGACTTCTGATTCCAGTTAGGAGCTTTCATTGAACATCAGCACCACTCAAGAGAGGTGGGTATGAAGACTCCTTCTTCCTCCTGGCAGAGCTAGAACAGGAAACAAGGCAGGGTGGAGACGTGGCGACCAAGACAATCAACTGAGCCAACAGGGCAGGGAGGGTTTTGAGAGTGAGGCCAGCATCTGAGTTCCAGCAGTGAGCTCTTGAGACACGCAGGGGCTGTGTAGACGCAAGACTTGCTGGAGAGAGAAACAGTCACCAGGACTGTGGCCAGTAACGCACACAAAGCTGTAAAAACTCGACGTTTTACATGATCTTCTGAAGGTCAAACAGGAATTTGGCCACTTTAATATATTTCTTTTTTCCGGCTACACTGATTCAGTAAAACATTCACCAGAAACTCAGAAGTGTCGGAGCTACGGTGTTTCTGTCTTTCCTCTAATACAACTGTCATTAATTATTAAACCAGACTTTGCTGAGCTACATGAAAGGTACTTAATCTTTTGCAGCAGCCACAATTACCCTAGTTTTGGAATTTTAAAAATAGATTACCATGTTTTTCCGATTACTGAAATGTGGCTGATTATTTGTTTTTTTTTTTAAAACACTAAATGACTTCCTAATTGCCTCGGGGGCAGGGGGGAAGTGGTAGACGTTTCATACTTATCCGGAGAGAAAATTTACAGAGCATGGGAAAAATCAAGTTTTATAATAGAAGAAGTATAGGTGACAGATCCCTTGCTGCATTCGGAAAGGTTCCTCTCTGCAAAGTTAAAAGCTGAGGACAACTGAGAACTTACAAATGAACCTTTAAGGGTGGGGCCGCAGCTCAGTGGTGAGGGCTGGCCTAGTTTCAACCTCAGCATTACCACCATCACAATGAAAATTAACGAAACATTCCAGCAGTTACTGTAAAAAATAATAATAATAATAATAGCAAACCAAGTGTCATTTCCCTTGAAGTCTGTTACGGAAGCAGGAGGGTTTGCTCCAGCCCTCGCCGCCAATTTGTATTTTCTCCTTAAGTCACAGAGCCCACCAACTTCCCAAGGATATGTTACCTAACTCATAAGTACTGAAATACGGGTGCAGTGTCTAGCCCTGTGATCCCAAGGCTAGAGCACTAGCCACCTGGGGGCTCACAACCATCTGTAACCCCAGTTCCCGGGGACCTGATACCTTGCTCTGACCTCTGCAGGCATAGGCATGAACAGGGTGCATAGACATACATACAGGCAAAACACTCATACACCTAAAATAAAAGAAATAAATCTAAAAAAAAGTGTTTTTAATAAGCCAGGCCCATTCCAGAGACTCCCATTCAACTTGTATAAAGTTAGAAGCAGGCACTGCTGTTTTTGGGATTGCTGGCTAGCTGGACCATAATAAATCAAGTCATCGGTGCCCCTCTCCATCTATGTTTGATTGCTAATGTCTGTCCTTTAAATAGGTTATAAGGCACAGGACTGCTCTGGCCTTTCCTTCTTCCCAACATTCAGGCCATGTTGAGATGTTATTGTTTCCACCTCAGTGCTTTTGTGGAAATAACAAATTCCAGCTTTTTTTTTTCTCTCTTTATTTTTTTACCCTTGCCATTGGGTAAATCTTTCCCCTCTCCTAAGGGCATTGGCCAGAGGGGCTCACAGCTCCTTCTATACCAGCCTGGCTTAGGTTATTGGCAAACAGTCACTCAAAGCCAGCACTAATGGAAAACACTGGCAAGCCCTGGGTGCTGCAGACGACCTTCCGATTCAAAATCCATGCAGTGTGAAGAAAGTAAAAGGACATAGGGAAGGCCCTGAGTTCAGTTCCCAGCACCGTGTACACGGGGCATGGTAGTGCAAGCCTCTAATTCCAGCACTCGGGAGGCAGAGGCAGGAAGATCAGAAGTGCAAGGTCACATGCAGCTGCTACACAGTGAGTTCAAGACCAGCCTGGGCTACAGCAGATGGAGCTCCAAATGCATGAATAATAGAGCTCTGGGGTGTGTAAGGAGGGAAGGAGAGTAAACTACACAGACAGGAAAGACAGCCCCTTCCATGACCCCTTCCCACCGCTCTTCTCAGCCCTTCCTTCCCCAGGGAAGAGGCAGGGGGAAAGACAGAAGGGTTGCGAGTGCCAGCCTTGCTGCTGTCAAATTTCTGCTGGGGATTCTGTGGGGGTGGAGGACTTAAGAGATGTTGCTGGAGTCACTCCACAGTGAGGGGCATCACTTTATGCCATCCAAGTGGGTTTTCTGAATGGATAGGAAAACACTTAACCCCTCCCTCCCCCCAACACTCTCTAAGCCTCTTACTTGGGAAGATGCTCAATCCTCTGTTGACTTCTAAGCTAATGATCAGAGCTCTGGCTGTGATGCTGAAGATTTGCCGAGGTGCAAAATTCAAACCGTCAGTTACCTGGAAATTAAAGCCTCCTGACATTGCTCCTTCAAAAGAAGAAGATACACTCTGGTCAGTTTGATTACCCTGCAAACGTCACCTACCTCCACGCTCTCTCCCTCCATGGTCCCCTGCAAGTAAGACATAGCAAGTTTGACAATGTGTTAATTAGCCACTGAGCTCACTGAATCAAATGCTGCTGCATGCCACATACATTTGGATCTACAACAGACAGCCCGGAGGACTGTGGTCGCATAGACTGTATCACCCAGAGATGTCACAGCCTGCTTAGGATGTTCCATGATGTTTGCATACTGATGAAATCATTTCTCAGTGTGTCCCTGACTTTAAGTGATACTGGATTGTATTATTGACAAGAAACAAAGTTAAGACACATCAATAAAGGTTAAAATGCAGATTCCCTTGACCTCTGACATAGTAAAAACAAAGCACAGATGTTACCACTGAGTAATTTTTGAATAAAAAATACTCATCACCTGTATTTTATTATTTTGAAAGCAATCCATATCAGTGAAGTAATATATGTCTATAACTACACAAGTAATTTTTGACATGTTGAGAGAGCTCTATACCGAAAATCAAAACTTAAGGGAAGGGATTATTTAGCATCCTGCAGCTACTACAAACAGTTACACTTTTAGTGACCTATGCAGAAGAAAGTGTGGGAAGAGCGCAGCTCAACCCTGCACAAAGAACTGTGGGCAACTAGGAAATGCCGAGAGAAGGAGAAATAGGCTTTCCCAGGGAAGAGCACACCGACTGGCTGTCCAATGCCAAACAGCCAACCCTGAAAACACACACACACACACACACACACACACACACACACACACACACACACATGTAACAATGAAAAAAGAGGCCATACATTTGAAAGAGCGTTGGGAAGGGTATATGGGAGCTTTGAGAGGGAGGAAAGGGCAAGGGGATAGTATATAATTATATTATACTCTCAAAGGATAAGAGAAATTAACAAACAAACAAATATCCATGTCAAACTAACCATATTCTGAGTGGAAAGAGAAGGGAAGGGAATGACCTGGCCTCACTTTCATTAAGGCTCTGCACAGAGATTGCACTCCCACATTGTCAGACTAGGAATGCTGTAAAGTGGAAAATTGACTTATGTACATCAGTGAAATGGAGATGGACCAGCATCGACCCAGTTCCCCAGGGTGCTTTACCAGTCTGACTCACAAGGCAGCAGGCAAGACCTCTATGCAGGGAGACTGGGGAGCCACATTCCCATCACTCTTTGAAAATGTCCATCTAGTAGTAAATTAAAAGCCTACAAGCCCTTACAGAATGTACTAGGTAGAAATGTGTCTTTGCTGCCCAGGGGGAAATAAGGCAAGGAATGAAGGCTGTATGGTCAGACTGCAACTAGGTATGGGTACTCCCTTAGTAACACAGATCGACACGAGGTAGGTGGATACTTAACATCTTTTAAGTCTTAGCTAAGCAGAGCTTACTAGGAAGCCCCAAAACCTTACCAGAATGTTCACAGGTGGTGGGTTTTTTGTTTTTTTGTTTTTAACCAACATGTTCATAAGTCACCATTAAAGAGCCAGAGACTGGGAAAGAAAAGGGCACTGAGTGTGTCGAACTCCTAACAGGGCTCACAACCAATTGTTTTGCATTTATTTGCTCTCCTGGAAATAGCTTTTCAAAGTTGTATTTAGTGAAACACAGAATTAAAGAGAGAATGCCTTCTATCACTAGGAATTCTGAAAGTACCTTATGAATCCAGAAATAAAATAGGGACAGAACCGGAGGAATTTCATCAAAACGAAAACAAAATGTTACACAGAGTGGGACCTAACACTAAGTAGATCAAAGAAGACCAGGAAGGAAGCGACACATAGGGTGATCTGTAGACTTTCTATGGCAGGGCTCGGAGTTTTCCCAAAGGTACTTTCAGGAGGGCAAGTGACGGAGAGCCCCTGGCTGCCCACATCTTCGCTGTATCAAACGACTTACGTTGTTGTATGGACTGGCGAATTCAATTACTGCAGAGCACTCTGCAAATGTAAGATGCTAAGCGAGATTAATTAAACCTTCCCCCTTTGTTTGGGGCTGGTGATGGACAGATGGACAGCTGGTTTCAGCAACAGAGGCATCTGCAGCTGGGCTCCAGTCCTTTGAGAGTGAGCTTGCCTCAGTGTCCACTTATGAAGGAGAATGAATTAGCCTTCGCCTTATCCTGGCCCCTACCTCCCTTTTCTTCTTCTTCTTCTTCATTTTTTTAGAAGTTGTTTTCTCTTATCTACTAAAAGCAAATATTGACCTGGTAGCTGACAAGTCAATCAACCCAGAGAGCTCAGGGTTGTTTCCATCCATCACTGCAAATGGTAACCCCATCCTCCTCTGACCTGCCATGCCCTTCAGTGGAGAAAGACCCGCTTCAGGGGCAGGCCAAGCTGAGTCTTTCTGAGCTGTAGGTCTCTTCATCTCATAAATGGGGTCATGACTCTGTGTGGCTCAGAGGACTAGGAGCACTTGTGCATCGACATGTTCAGTGTGACGGTGTCTCCTGCGCTGCCTGACAGACGGAAGAGATTTAGGAGAGTGCCGAAATAAATCTATGTGCTGGGTCCCAGGCTCCAGTCTGTGGCCGCCACATGAGAGCGAGCATCCACATGCTAAACTGTGTTCAGATTCTTGGGGGAGTGTTAAGTGCACAGATCATCAGGGCATCATTACCTCTGAATTTAGAGGGTGTCTTAGCTTCCTTGTCTGTATTATATTCTCAAAGAAGACAGTTTAAACTAACTGGGGAAAGAGTGAGATTTAAGCTTTCAGGTTATGCATTCCTGGATCGAGATCCTTTCCTCTCCAGCTGCTGCCTACCCTGGTCCACTGACAAGGACCGACTTATAACAAAGCCACGCCACCCTGGCAGAGTTCCTGGGCCAACTTTCCAGTAAATGTCGTCGGTATTGATTCACTGAATGACTAACAGGAAGCAAAAAGGGCCTCCAACCAACATCAGGATCTCATAAATACAGTGACAGCCATTCATTCATGAATGCAATGCTTGTACAAAAACTGCTTTGTTCACTCATGCATCCTCAGCATCTAGAATGGTACTACCTGACACACAGTTGGTGTTCAAAATTATTTGTTCAAGAAAGTTGTATTTATGAAGCACCTATACTATGTTCTAGTCAACGTTTGGGTGGGGGGTGAGGATATGAGAAAGTCTGCTCTTTCTTAGAACGCTTGCACTGCCATGGGGAAGGGAGATAAAAAGTAGAGATCTAACTCAACCTACACTAGTCTCATAGTCAGGGCAAGAGTGGAGAGTCCCAGAGAGATGCTGCGCCAGTGGGTGGAATAGGCTCTCATGGAAGGTAACTAGCCCTCCTGAGTAATCCTCGAGGGAGGCTCTAGTGATTTTATTAGCTTTTCTAAACATGTTCTTTAGAATCCTCCAGCGCTTGGGAAGTTTCTCCATCCCGTGCTCTTCAGTCAGCAATTCTGAGGTTCGACAGCCACATCACTCGCTGCTCAGAACACAGCTACTTGACCCTGCTCTGCGACTTACCAGAGTGTACGAACACCAGCTGACCCTCATCGATTTGCGCCTGAGTGAAGTTCTGGACGCTTCTGCCGGGAACGGACTTGAGGGCCAGGTGCCCATTGCTGGGAGGAGTGACCCAGTAGACCAAGTCCTGTGGGGAAGAGTCCCCATCTTCTGCACAAAGGTCATCTCTGGTCATCTCAGTGACAGAATTCACCCACACCTTAAAGAGAAGAGAACCGATTCCAGTCCAAGCACATAGTCAGGACCCGGGGCCCCATTGGAAAAGATGAAAAAAAAAAAAAAACAAAAAAAACTAAGCCAGTTCACCGGAATTTTTAAAGAATGGAGGTGCTTTTTTAAATTTTAATTGTATGCATATAGGTGTTTTACCTGCATGTGTATCTATGTGACACATACATGTCCGGTGCCAACAATTTAGATGAAAAGTATTCACTAACGATGTACTCAACGTTAATTACTCAACAGTGCATATGCACTGATGTAAATATCTAACTATAGAGCCAATGGTTACAAAGCACCCTGTGTGCTGAACCAACGCTAAATACACCACACGAATCTCAGCTAATGCAGCATCTGCTTCATTAGGTTGGTTTGAGAACATCTACGCATTGCTTTCAGCAGCTAATGGTCTCACCAGCTTTTAAACAGTCGGGGAGGAGAAACACACATTGCACATTTGTTTTTTCCTTATTCTTCCTGTCTTACAGGAAAACAAGGGCCTGGGTTCTTTGTTCTCGTGCGGTCTGCTGTACTGATGGTTCATATCTGTAACCATAGCCGAGAAACATGGCTGCTTTCCTCTGTTAAAATCTATGTGCATTGCCTAAACATTTCTCTCTGTCTCTTGCTCTCTCTCACTCTCTCCTCACACCCATCTCCTCCACACTGTGTGTGTGTGTTCAGGTGTGTGTGTATGCATATTCATGTGTATGCAGGCACGTGTGTGTGTGTGCATGCATGCATGCATGCATACATACATACATGCGCGCGCGCACACACATACCTATGGAGACCAGAGGAAAACCTCATGCATCTTTCTTCAGGGGCCATGCACTTTGTCTATTTTTTAGCAAAGTCTCTCACTGGGACCTGGGGCTCATGGATTAGCCCAGGCTAACTGTCCAGAGAGCTCCAGGGATCTGCCCATCTTTACTTCTCCAGCACTGAGATTACAAATGCATCACCACGACTGGGACATTTTTATGTGGACACTGGGGATCAAAGCCAGGTCCTCACACACGCATGGTAAACACTTTACTGACTGTACTTAAGCATCTTAACAGTTCACCAAATTTATTGTTCATCTACCATGCGCCACCAAGTATTCTGGACACTTGCACTGTATCAGTGACTGAAACGAAGGAGTCATGTCCTTGTGGAACTTGCACGTCAGCAGAGGGCACAGAAGGACACAGAGAAGAAGCAACAGGCACAGTAGGAAGTGAACAATATAGTGAGTTATAACATCACTACACCATGAAAAAGATAAAACAAAGTAAGGGAATTCTGGGATGTGGAGGAAGGCCAATGGGATGAAAGAGAGGCCGTGCATATATGTGCATATTCAGGCACGGGAGAAGTGGGCGCAGGGCAACACTGGCATTAGCTCAGGAGTAGGAGGAGTGATGAAGAGGCCAATGTGGCAGGAAGAAAAGAAGCAAGATAAAGGAGAAAAGATGTTTCAAGACAGAAGAGATGACCAAATATGCACTGTCAAAATGTCAGCTTGTCCTCAAGGGCAGGGGGAGAATTCAAGCAGAGTCCTGACCTGGTACCTGAAGTATCCAACCAGTCTGGCTTCATGTCATGATGGTCTGTAGAGGCAGGGAAACCCACCAGTGGGTGACTACAAGGACCCCAGAAAGAAGGACAGAAGGAAGGCTTGAAGCACAGCGGGACGGGAAGGGGTCTGGTTCTGGGAGTCTGCTGAAGGTGTGCATGAGAATTACAGGGGGAGAAAAGTGGGGGGCTGATGGCATGTTTGGGGCCTTGCCAGTGAGAAGGGGACATTCCCACATTGAAAGGTGGACAGCTTCATGGGGGGGGGGGTGGACTGCAGAGATCAGGAGTTCACTGTTGAGTCTAGAATGATTTGGACACTGAGTCTCATCAGATGGAACCAGAATGCCAGAGTTTCTAGACCTGGGAGTCACATGATGGGGTGATTTGAATAAGAATGGCCCCCATAACTTCACATATTTGAATGCTTAATTACAGGGAGTGGAACCCCTTGATAGGATTAGGAGGACTAGGAGGTGTGGCCTTGTTGGAGGAAGTGTGTCACTGGGGGTGGGCTTTGAGGTTTTAAAAGCCCGAGCCAGGCCCAATTGCTTTCTCTGCCTCCAACTTACAGATCAGATGTAAGCCCACAGCCACTGTTCCAACACCACGCCTGCCTATCTGCTGCCATGCTCCCAGCCATGAAGGCCATGGGCTCACCCTCCGAAACTGTAAGCAAGCTCCCAGTTAAATGTTTTCTTTTGTAAGTTTCCTTGGTCATGGTGTCTCTTCACAGCAATAGAAAAGAAACTAAGACAGTTACTGACTTGAAGATCAACTCATGTCAGTAACAACAGCACTGCTCAAAATTCAAATGCTTGTGTTAAAACTATTTGTGTTCAAAAACACTGGGTTTTGTGTTTGTCCAGTGACAGTCAGGGTTCAAGTCCCTGTCTTGGTACTTACTAGCAATGTAACCTTTCCACATCTCTTAATTTCTCTGGGTCCTAATTTCTTCATCAGTAACAAGGAATGACGGGGTGATTATGTATGCTGGGTGATTTGATTTATGTATTTAGCACAACTTTACCTGACACAGCAAGTCTTCAATAAATACTAGCTTTGTGTTACCCATTTTCTTCAAACATGATTTGGTTGTGGTGCTCAGTGACAAATCCAGGTTCTTTTATGTGCCAAACAAGTGTCCCATCACTGAAGATACACACTCAGCCCAAACACTAGATTCATTTTTATGTATGCATGCCTGTGTCTATACACACATATATGTGTGCAGGTACCCTACCCGGCCAGCAGAGGGACTCTTATCTACTGAACCTAGAGTTACAGGTCATTTTGAGCTGTGCCATGTGGATGGATGCTGAGAACCAAACCCCAGGCTGGAAGAGCAGCAAGTGCTCCCAACCAGCAAGTCATCGTGTGGGACACTCTTCAACAGCACTCAAGAGTGCCCCTGCTGTGGTGACAGCACCAAGGTTATTTCCTAACCACACACTTCCTAGTCTGCTTAATGCCACAGCATCCATGATGGGATGAGGAGTTCACCTGTTAAAAACTGCGATTACTGATGGGTTCTCTCTCACCGTTTGGAACACACTCGCTGGATACTTTCTGCCCCAAGCTCTAAGGACATCAATTTTTTAATGTCTACTAAAACCACAAAATTAATGGAGTGTTCAAATGACAAGATGTTGGCCTTCATTTAACTTGTGGAAAGGCTGCAGTTTCTATAAAATATGTAAGTCAGCGTGTTTAATGAAAAATACCTTGCCCAGTCATTCCTGTTTCAGGATTTACATTTTAAAATCATTCCATGTGGCTTATTTTTATTTCTTCAGGAATGAAAACTTATTTGGGAATGTGCTACCATTTCTCTTCCTATGACTTGTAGACACTCGTTTTTCCAATCAAAGCACAGATGACCCGCCAGAGCACATTTTCCACCATAGTCCCTCTACAGCTACACGGTGCTTTTTCCCCCTCTCACGTCTGGAATATACCATCTTCCAAAACAAATGGAAAACCTGTCCCTTAAAACAAACACTCCCTCAGGTCTTCATTTCTACTCATATCCAATGTAGGTCCATCAGCAGTCCCATTGCTTCCAGGGCAGCTTGGTTCAGTGCCCAGCTTTGGGCCACAGTAACTTCAGATAGGTTGGGGGAGGACAATGATGACCTTGGACTTGAATTCAGATCTGAAAGTGATCCAAAGTTCAAAAAATAACTGCCTGAAAGACAGAAACAATCAACCCTGGAGCATGTCATCCAAATTCACCTTAGCGTGTAAGAGGAAGTGTGGTTGACCTATGGGCAAACCTATTGGTTCTAGTTACAACCCAATGCCATCCAAGTTGTGATACCAACATTCAAAGACCCCGACCTTTGTTTCGGATCTCAGGGGAGTTGTGGAAAATGTTCTGAACTTGATGCCCTTCTGTGTGGCGCTCCAGGATGGCAAGTGACTCTTAGCCCTTCCTTCTTCCACTGTACCTGGTTGTGAAGCTCCTTTCAGTGACAAAGACTGGCCAAAAACAAACAAGCCGGGCCAGGTGGAGCTCAGAGGAAGAATTCTTGGCTAGCACACACCGGGCCCTGCGTTCAATCCCTAGCACCGTCCAAAGCCAAGCCAAGCCAAACAGAAAATTAACTAAATGGTTCTATTTTTAGGGTAAAAACAAGGCAAATCACTATAGTATTATATTACAGTGCTATAGAAACTTGGAAAATGAAGAAATGAAGCCCCCTTGTGGACAGAATTTTATGTGGCCTGTATTTAAAAAAAAAAATCACTGGTTATGCTTAGACACAAAAAACACTTTTAGGGACGGACTTCCGAGTCACTTGGGATGGCCTGACTCTGAGTCTGGGTTGTCAAAACACAAATGATCCCACACACCACCAAACGGCCTTACCGACAGAACCGAAAGGCTGGTGGTTTCGGGATGTGTCTTGTTACTGCAGAAGAAACGCATTCCTTGAAGTGCTGAGTTAGAGAAGGTCATGGTTGGACTTGGGCTCTGAACTCCCATCCGGAGTCTAGGATGCCATGGGGACTCTAGTCTCCCAACCCTCACGGCCTTCTCCAAAGCAGACTCCGGGTGAACATTCTTGCTATCACAGGCCCTGACAAGAGTAAGAAGCATAAGGCCATGTCAGATCACCTGAAGGAGGTCAGAAATGACATAAAATCTGGGCCAGGGAGATGGCCCAGCAGGTAAAGGCACCTGCTGCCAATTCTGAGGCCCCGAGTGTGATCCCTGGGACCTACACTGGAGAAGAAAAGAATCAACTCCCTGCAGGTTGTCCTCTGACCTCCACACTTGTGTTTGGTGCCCATGCGTGCCCCCTTCCATGCCCCAAAATAACAAATATGATTTAAGAAAGAAAAAAAGTGAAAGAAAGAAATGTGAATCTGAAGGCCTTGTGGGAGTCACATTTTGCCTCTGTCCCAGATTCTGTCTCTGTCTAACTTCGTTGTTTGGACAAGTCATATCCATCTACTGCCCACACCCCACCCCTACTCCCTGCAGCCCAGGCCCACGCACACATTATAGGAGTAACCTCCTCCTAACCCACTCCCCAGCCCATCACCTCCTGCAGCTCAGGCCCGTGCACACATTATAGGAGTAACCTCCTCCTAACCCACTCCCCAGCCCATCACTTCAACTCTCACATTTAATTCCATGTTCCTGGGAAGCTGTGAGCTTTTCCTACTTCCTCCCGGTCCTTGGGGTCCTTCACTGTAACTGTGAAGGAAGAGAAGGAAGAGGCAATAGTGCTTGGCCATCATGATCTCAAGCTCTTAACCTAAGTCTCTCTCTCTCTCTCTCTCTCTCTCTCTCTCTCTCTCTCTCTCTCTCTCTCTCTCTCTTTCTCTCTCTCTCTCTCTCTCTCTTTCTCTCTCAGTCTTAGCCAAGAGTTCTTGACCTGTGCTACAGATTCCTCATCTTCAAATAACAATGATATCGCATAGGGTTGTTGAAGACTTACATGAGGTGCTGAGCCCAACACCAGGCATAGAATAAATACTTCAGAAGTATTAGCTACCGCTGTGACTGGGAAGTGGCCGTTCTCTTCACCAATGAACTGCTCTGAGATACAGAGAAGAAACGTCACTGTCAGACGTAAGCCCCTAAATTTGGGAAGAACTAGTCACATATTTGCTCCTGGACAATGTACTCTTGTAGCCGTTATTTTAATTTAGTGCATATGCTCTCCATATTCACTTCCCATACTGTTGACAGGCCCGACAATTCTTTAGTATTATTGGCAATGGATTCATGGAACTCACTGCAATATGACCAAGACACTTAGCCTTTCCATGCTAATTTGCCATTGTGACTAGACAGTCTAGTGGGAAAGACAGAAATATTTTGAAAACAAAAATAATTGGGGGCAGAAAATAATAGCAAATCTTAGATTCTATGAACTGCCTAGGCAGGCTTTCTATGTTCATAAGGCAAATCCTGGCTGCTTATTGGCTCCTTTTCTAGTTGAAATTAGATTGAGAGTGATAGTATGTATTAATATTGTGCTGTAAAACTTCAATGCACAAAAATACATTGTTCTAAAACTTCAGGCAATTTTATTCACCGTGTGTGTGTGTGTGTGTGTGTGTGTGTGTGTGTGTGTGTGTGTGTGTGTGACACCTCAACTCTACCCCTTTTACTTGGGATATTTAAATTCTTGTCATTTGTTATCTTGACTCCTTTGTGACCCTGGCTTTGGATGACCACAGCAGTCCATAAAGTGAGCTGTCAGGATTTGAACGAAGATACCAACTGTTCACCATCCCATCCTGCTTTCTAGCTAGGAAGGGCAAATCTGTGTGGAGGGGCAATGAGCAGGTGGGGTGAACTTGGCTGGCAGAGCTGGAATGATGAACAGTCATAAGGAATCTTCAAAGCTGAGGACAGCAAGCAGGCTTCCCTGCCTGGAAGACAGAGGACTCTTAATGTAGTAAACTCGGGCAGCATTTGGAGAGTAGGCTGTGGGTGATTAGAGGTGGTAGCAACTTTGTCATAACCCTATGGTATCAGTTTCTAGGAGTTCAGGATTCATGATTTCAACAGATAAACCCCTAGAACTTGACTCAACTCATAAAAGGCCAAGTTTCCGGACTCGATGATGGCTCAGTCATAAAGTGCATGTCACACAGGCATGGGGACCTGGACAATCCTCAACGCTCACATAAAAAGTCATGTCTGTCTGGCATGTGCCTTTAATCCCAGCACTGGAGGTGAAGATTGGGGACTCCCTAGTGCCTACAGGCCCGTCAGGCCAGCCCAACTGTGAGCTTCAGTCCAGTGAAAGACTGTCTCAAAAAACAATGAGGTGGGAACTTTGTTGAAGAAGATACCCAATGTCAACCTATATTCTCCATATACATGTGCATATCCACTAAATGCACATATACATATATACATACACAGAGGTCATGTTTTCCCAGAAACAGAAAGAGGGACGGAGGGGCATTGTTCATCCATATCAACACATCTGGCTTTGATAGTTCCATAGCTTGCAATGCCTTTCAATTATCCAAAGTAGTCAATACATTTCACACACCCTGTGTGTGTGTGTGTATGTGTGTATGTGTGTGTGTGTGTGTGTGTGTGTGTGTGTGTGTGTGTGTGTGAGAGAGAGAGAGAGAGAGAGAGAGAGAGAGAGAGAGAGAGAGAGAGAGAGAGAGAGAAACACAAGGTATTTTGGTACTGAAGATTCCATTCCATTTAACATATTTTTTTAAAATACTGATTTGGAACCATAGAACCTGTAACTTCCAGATCATTCCCACAATGGGTGGCAGGTGTGGACTCTGAGCTCAGACTACCCAGGCTCAAATCCCACTTTTACTAATTGTATGGTGTTTGTCAAGTGACTTAACCTTTCACTGCCTCAAATAGTTATTGTAGCCCTCCTTTAATTTCAAGAATTATTGAAAGCATTAAATGAGAAGTTATAAATCAGTGATACGTTTATAGCTGAACCTGACTCACGAAGGGCGGAGGGGCTTGCAAATGTTGGCTGCTTCCCAGTCTTTTCTCTGGAAACCAAAAGAAAAAAAAAACTGCATCATACTGGGGGGGGGGGGCGCGTTTCTTATGCTCAGAAATCAACTCTCAACATGGCGCTGATATTTATCCTTCTCTTTTTCCCACGCGTTCTTCCCACCACTCCAAGTTCTTCATGGCAGGCTTACTTCAGACTGCTCACCTTTGTTCTGGAATACTCCTTGACTAAGAAGGCTCCTCCCTCTACTATGCATACAAACGAATCCTCTCACAACCCCAGCCCTACGTCCAGAAGAGTTCATAGGAGTGAACGGCAGACTCATCTCCTTAGAGAGGTCCACTTGTGGCCTGGCCCTTGGCTGGTACCTGAGACTGTTAGCCAGTTTTCTACACTGACTTAAACGTCCCCCAAATGGTAACAGGGGTTCACGCTGTCTAAACCATTGTGGGAGGCTCCTCCTTTTCTCCTGGGGGCCTGGGATTTGTTCTTATCAGGCAGAAGGCGCCTGCCTACCTGACCAGTCCCAGAAAATATTTTGGCAACTAATGAGCTTCGTGGTAGAAGTCACTTTGCATATGTTGTCACACCTCGCTGGGCCAATCGACTGTGCCCCGAGTGACTTCACTGGAAAAGCACTCCGAGACCTGACCTAGTTTCCTCTGGACTCCACCCCGTGTTCAGCTTCCCTTTGCTGATTTTGCTTCAGTCTGTTTCCCTGAAATAAATCTTAGCCACCGCATGCCAAGTCCTGGACATGTCTGCCAATCCCACCTAGGGGATGCCTTGGTTCCCCTAACATGCATGCCCCCTTAGAAAGGTCTTGTCCTTGGAGAGATCTTCCCTCTCTGCAAAGTCAGTGCTCAACGATCAGAATCATCCTGAATGGTGGAGAGAGCATCTGAGAGACTGGGCTCCAAGGTCACGCCTTCCTTTATGACTACACTATGCTTTGACGTTCCCAGCAGTTCCTTTGGGAGGACTGTGAAAACACCACCAGTTAAAGCAGGGACCAGGACTCAGTGAACTTTCAATAAACGTACGCTTTTATAGCAGCGTTTAATTGATAGCTACAGTTTCTTTCAGTAACTAACAGGTCACTTCTCAGACGACTCTGCAAGCAACCTCTGTAGGAACTGCTACAGAAGAGCCTGTGTGGGGGAGAGGGGCAAACGTAACCCAAAACAGGAGGTTTAGACGCTGGGCAGCCAGTACATAGCATTCGAAGAGAACCGGGTAAAGACTGCAGAGAAAACTCAAACTAGTTCCAAAGGCGTAAGTACTGTCCTCGGGAAATGCAGAGGCAGAATAACTCACCACGCTGTAAGATAACTGAAGCGCTAAAAAGCCTATTCCTAGGTCCCATTGCCTTGAACAAATAATAACAAATACTGAAACTCCAGCCGTTTTCAACAATGTGAGACCTGCTACCTAGACTGGCCTACACGGTGGATTAATGGGTCCTGGAATACTTCATAAACTGAGGTCAAGATTTACTGCTTCCAACTTCACTTTCATCCCTTTCTTCCCGTCCTCTCGGCCATCTGTCTGGCCACCACTGTCAACAAAGGTCCTTTGCTGCTGCGTCAGTGGTCACCCATAAATGGTGATGTGCCAATGCCATTCCGTGGCATGGTGGGCGAGACACTTCCTAATTTGAAAATAAGAGAAAGGACTTGGCTGGCATGAGCAAAGCCCTGGGAACTCCAACACCAATTAGACACCAAACAACAATACCCCTTAAGTTAAAGATAGTTGATGTTTGAAATCCCCCCTTCAAAAAGCACCCCGAAGAAAGCATGTGGAGATTGTTAGAGGGTTAAGTCAGTAGAACTACCAGCCAGCCCCTAGTCAGGGCCCTCATGCCCCCAAGTTTTAGCTTCCTAACTGAAAAAGGGAGACAGTTTGATACTATTTTTTAAACGATAAAATGTATCAAGAACGGGGCTGGAGAGATGGCTCAGCGGTTAAGAGCACTGACTGCTCTTCCAGAGGTCCTGAATTCAATTCCCAGCAACCACATGGTGGCTCACAACCATCTGTAATGAGATCTGGTGCCCTCTTCTGGCCTGTAGTCATATATGCTGTATACATAATAAATAAATAAATCTTTAAAAAAAAATGTATCAAGAACATACATAGTAATACATACCCAAGCATGTATTATATATACACATCCAAAGTAGTATACATACACAACTAGTATGTATACTGCTGAATATACAATCCATAATATATACATTTTTGTTTTTATTTGACATTTACAAACTGAATGTGGATTTAAATTACGTAAATTTGTAAGATACAGTGTGTGTAATGATCAAGTCAGAATAACTGATATTTCCATGTCCCTAAACATTTATCATATTTATCATTTTGTTGGTAACCTTCAAACTCCTCTCTTCTAGTTCTTTATATGAATGTTTGTTGTATAGATCAGTTGATCTATGTGAGTTGTTTACTGACTAACACTGTCAAAACTCATGATAAACTAATGGAGCCTTCAAGACCCACAGTTAAACTCAACCCCATGGACAATCAGAGACTGTTACCCGGGTTTTCCTGTTCTTCAGCTGTGAATATAATGAGTTCCAGAAACGGAGGGAGGACCAGTGAAGCACTCCAAGGTTCCCATGGGAAAGAATGAAAGGCAGTGTGAAGGGACAGGAAGAAAAAGTATTTCAACAGTGGAAACTAACTGTATTTGGTTAAACATTCTGTCTTGGAAGGGGTTAAAACGGCTCTCATGGGACCCCGAGTTAGTTCTCAAGAGAGTATGTGGTTATAAAAGAACCAAAACCCCTCCCTGTTCTTAGGTCTCCGCTTTGTCATGGGACGTCTTCTTCCAGGAGCGCCTGCCATCTCGGTGCCTTTGACGCGAGGCCTTCACTGGCATTAGCTCTTAGGGTCTCCAGGATCCAAAACTGTGAGCTACACTAACCTATTTTTCCTCCAAATCACCCCAATTATTTCATGATAGCAACGGGAACAGCCCATCCACAGGCCTGTGAATGAGAAGAGTAGGTTTGTTTTTGAAGGGGTAAAATCTGGCCTCCATGGTATTCAAAGCTAGCGTTCCCTGCTTAGACCAATTACAGAGGTCCATGTCTAAAGAACACCCTTTTTAACTTCTGTACTGTTTTATTAACTCTTTGAGAATATCATGCAATGTATTTTGAGGATATTTACCACCTCCCACTTCTTCCCCTTACCACACCCTTCCATCCCTTCCCATCCAACTTTGAGAATCCTTCTTCTTCTTCTTCTTCTTCTTCTTCTTCTTCTTCTTCTTCTTCTTCTTCTTCTTCTTCTTCTTCTTCTTCTTCTCCTTCTCCTTCTCCTTCTCCTTCTCCTTCTCCTTCTCCTTCTCCTTCTCCTTCTCCTTCTCCTTCTCCTTCTCCTTCCTCTTCCTTCTTCTTCTTCCTCCTCCCCCCTCCTCTCCTCCTCCTCCTTTTCCTTTCTCCATTGAGGACAGTTTGTATTGCCCAGGTAGTCTAGGGATTGGGGCCTGCCCTAGTGTTTGGTCCGTCCATGAGGGGGCACATCATTAAAGAAAACTGACTCTCCTTCTCCCAGTAGCTATCAAATGTCAACAGTTCTTCAGCTAACCATGGGATTACAAGTCTATCTTCCCCCATGTATGTTGGGATTTTGTTTGGCCAGAGCTTTCAAAAGTCTTCTGCAAAAGCAGTCACAATCACTGAGTCCATTTGTGTATCTGTCATGTCTGGAAAACACTGTTTCCTTCATGTTACCAATCTTTCTGTCCCCCTCTTCCAAAAAGATTCCTAGGCCTTGAGGGAAGGGGTATATGTGGTTTGAATGAAAATGATCCCCATAGGCTCACAGGGAGTGGCATTATTTACAGGTGTGGCCTTGTTGAAGTAGAGGTGGCCTTGTTGGAGGAGGTATGTCACTGAGGGTAGGCTATGGGGTTTCAGAAGCTCAAGCCAGTCCCAGTGTCTTATTCTCTCTTCCTGCTGTCTCTCAACCTAGATGTAGAACTCTTAGCTCCTTATCCAGCACTATGTCTGCCTGCATGCTGCCATGCTTCCCTCCGTGAAGATAATGGACTGAAGCTCTGAACCCGTAAGCCAGCCCCAATTAAGTGTTTTCCTTTATAAGAGTTGGTGTCTCTCCACAGCAATAGAAGCCCTAACTAAGACAGGACATGACATGAATGTCTGATTTGGGGATGAACACTCCAGTCTTTTGTTGTCTGCACATTGACGACTTGGAGGTCTCTTATAGCTGCCATCTACTTCAAGAACCATTCTTACATGTGCATTGTACATAAGCAGACATCAAGCCTGATCACAGCCACAGAGCACAATCTGCAATTTCCTGATATTAAGTGCTGCTCACCAGGACAATATTAACTTTCCCACCTCCACACAGCCAACACTGGAGTCATGACTCTTACCCAGATCCTCCTACTGCAAAACTTACTCTCCTAATCATCATGCTACCCATCTAGGGGGAACTGTCCATGTGCAGACACCTCCCTAACCCACTACAAAAAGACCCTGTCTCATCAAGGACACCGTGGGTGGAACCTGATCAAGAAACGCAGAAATCGCGGCCAGCAAGATGGCTCAGCAGGTAAAGGCACTTGCCACCAAGCCTGACGACGTGAGCTAGATCCCTGAAACCCATATGGTAGAAGGAGAGAACCAGCCCTCACAAGTTGTTCTCTGACCTCCACAAATGTGCCATACTATGTGTATGTGTGTAAACACACACACACACACACACACACACACACACACACACACACACACACACTATACACATACAGAGAGAGAGAGAGCAAATAAATAAATGTAAAAAAAACCCACAGAAATTATTATCTCCAACAGTATCCAACAAGTTATTGCAAGTAATAGCTAATAATTCTTTGAAACAGCGGAGACATGTTAACATACAAGCATGGTCATATACATGCCTTGCTATTTTACAATAGCAATGATATAAATCCGAACCATTTTGGCGGCCCTAACGTTCTTACGTTAAATCAAAAGCGCACGGCACTTACCTGGAGAATTTTATTGGCTGTTATTACTGGAATCTGGTCATTTACAGACTCAACAGTCACAAAAAGAGTCCGAGGCAGACTCTGCTTCCCAAGCTCTGAGCTGTTGGCCAAGACGGTAAGGCTGTCCAGAGACTCCTCACTGCCGTTATGAACGTAGTAAATCAAGCCCTGCTCCACCTGAAACCAAACCCAGAAAAGCACTCAATCCCAAGCCATGACCAAACTGCTGCAAAAGAGGCCCAGGCTTAAGAATCTCCCTAAAGCACAGAAGCATGTCTCCATCCCACGAAGTCCGAGTGAGCATCAGAGTGGATGGATGGCATCACACTGCATCCTGAAAATAAGTGACATTACCACTCCACCCTAAGGATAGGTTTAAGGAAAGGCAGAGAAATGCAATGTGGTGTGGTAATGAGAGTACTGGATTGGCAGCAGAAGACCTGAGTTTAAATGCCACTTCTAACAGTAACGTGGGCTGGTGTGCATAACCCCGCCTTCCTACCATCAGGACCGCACAATAAAGTTCAAGTTCTACTTGCTTCTTTAAAGTGACCACATTGTGAAGGTTTTGATTCTTTTATTTGACAATTCAAACGATTAGATTTAGGCTCCCGTAGGATTTCATTTCTCTTCCTTGGGAACACATAGATCAGGGAAACTATTAAGTTCCCCTAAACATATTTTCTGAGCTAAGAAGGCAGTGTTTCCTTAATTGTTTTCCATGTTTGAGGTTATGTGTGATGGTGAGTTTTAATCGTCAACTTGAGACAATCTAGATTCACCTGGAAAGAGCATCTCAATGAGGATTGTCTCCATTGTGTTGGCCTGTGGGTATGGCCCTGGGGGCTTGTCTCAATTAAGTTCACTGATGTAGGAAGAGTCAGCCTACAGTGGGTAGTGCCATTCCCTAGGCAGGGGGTCCTGAACTATTTAAGAGTCCAGAAATAGAGCTAAACATGTGAAGTGAGCAAGCAGCATGCATGTGTTTATTTCCCTCTGCTCTTGATTACGGATGTGATGCAAGTTCCTGTCACTGTGACTCCTCTGTTGTGATGGACTATGACCTGCAGTTGTGAGCAGAAACAAACTCCTTTCTCTCTAAATCACTTTTTGTTGGGGTACTTTGTCATAGCAACAGATATGTAACTAGGACAACCTGCACCTCCTGATCATGAGCCCTCACTTTCCTAATAAATCATGTACCTCTTAAGTTAACATACATCTCCTGTAGACAGACTATCGCAGAGTACATTACGATCAGAGTATTCTACCACAGAAGATCTCTTTCACAGTGATATAGCAATTGTATTATTTACTTTTATCCCTGTTAGATTCCATCTTTTTGATTTCGGTTCTGCAATGGTCACTGGATGGTTTCGTTATTCCTCTTTGATATGTAGAAACCAAAAGTCTGATGGAATTCCTTTCCCCTCTTTCAGACTTGACCACTGGAAACACTGACGATTACAGGTCAGCATCAGAGATCAAGAGCATGCATGTTCAAGCCAGACCGAATTTAGCTTCAGTGAGTCTGTGACCGAAACACAATGGCAAGAACTTCCAACGCCCCAAAGGAGTTGTTGGAATTCCGAACAAGTCTCTGGGGCTGTGTTTGTTTTGACAAAATTTAGCCAAAAATTTTAGCAGTTCAACTTTGCCCACTCCTGTGGCGCACTTCCTTTGAGCAAAGTCTTTTGATCTTACAGGGGTGTTTCTGACAAGGGGTGAAAAGTTCAGTTCCCTCAAGGGAAAATCATGGCCACCCATACACAGGTGCAATGAGAATTTCTGGAGTTCCGTGGGTAGAGATTCTAGACAACAGGCCTAACCTCAGGTTCCAAGACAACACAGTGTTAAGCTACTCCAGCACAAACAATGAGAAGGACTGATCAGAAGCTGAGAGAATTCAGAAGTGAAAGCACATTAGGGACATTGATCGTGCTCACTTCCGGGACACTTTTCCTGGAGAAATACATCACTTCCCCCAAATGACACACCCTTTAATGGGGAATTTGTCCCCAAATTGCATACCATTTAATAATATTTGGCTGAAAGCTGTCTATTCCTATCTTTTGAAAGCCAGAAAAAATATCTGCTGATCAGATTAAGGGCCCAGCCCTTCCTAGCTCCCTTTTCTGGTTTATATTTTTCTTACAGTACATACATTAAACCTGCTGTGTATTTCACATGTTTCTTGCCTCTCTGCCTCCCTTGTTCCCTCACCCAGGGAACTCAAAAGGACAGGGTTACTGCCTGATTAATTCACCACTGTGTCCTCATCACCTAAGTGCTGTGGGATGGGCTTTCTGTACGCTGTGAATATGTGTGGCTACCATTGGTTAATAACAAAGCTGCTCTGGCCTATGGCAAGACAGGTTAGAGCCAGGTAGGAAATCTAAACAAAGACACAGGGAGACAAAAGACAGAGTCAGGGAGACGCATCCAGCTGCCCAAGGAACAAGATGCCAGCAGACTGGTAATGCCACGGCCACATGGCAAAATATAGATTAGTAGAAATGGGTTTGGGGCTAGAAAGATGGCTCAGTGGTTAAGGGCACTGATTGCTCTCCCTAAAGGACCCGGGTTCAAATCCCAGCACCCACATGGCAGCTAACAACTGTCTGTAACTCAAAGATCTGACCTGCAGGCAAAACACCAATGCACATAAAATAAAAAAGTAAATAAATTACAAAAAAATAGAAATGGATTAATTTAAGATGATAGAGCTAGCTAGCAAGAAGTCTGAGCCATAGGCCAAACAGTTAATAATTAATATTAAGCCTCTGACTGGTTATTTGGGAATAGGCAGGTGGGAAAAACTCATCAGACTACACCTAACTCTAGAAGCCCTGACACAAGACATTCACAAACTTCTTATTGAACAAATGAAGCCAGGGTCTCTCCACCAAGACACTGAAGGCCACAGACACATAGAATTAGTGTTACTTTAAGTATTTTAAGTACTTTAAGATATTCTCAAAACCTAGAGAATACAGGGGTTACATATAAAGAGACAGTGTAAGGAATCACCTGCCCAACAGGGACACATGACCTTATCATATGTCTGAGAACAGGCTGAGTGATAACACAGATGCTCCAGGTAACAAGTACGTCTCTATACACAGATTTCAACAAACATTCCTCTTATGACCATGGCAGTCACTGACTTGACTCAGACAGGACCCAGAGTATATGAGATTAAGGGTACTTGATTCAACTTACACCAGAGCAGATGGTTGCTATAGGTGGGTTTTCTGGCCTTTGAGATGGAAGCCACGAGAGAGAGATATGAATGAATAGTCATCTTCTCTGGGTCAGAGGGAGAAACTGCACTCCTACCCTCTGCATCCTGTTTCTTCATGGCTTCCTAATGATACTTGGGTAAGTCTAGCCTCCTTGACAGTTGATGTAGACTACACCTCCTACGGACAGAGGAAGGGACCCTCCAAATGTAGCCCCAAGCAACCTCTGCCCCTCCTCGGCCTGTGGAGTACTCCTCAGCTACCCAGATGGCGTCTCGTCTCTCAGGCCTCCACACTTGGGGCTATGCTGCTCTTTTACCCTGCACGGCCCTTCTCTGGTTCCTAATCTGTTACTTCTGTGCTCTTTATCTAGCTCCTCAAAGTCTAGATTGAACATTGTCCCTTTGCAAAGAGTGACTTACGATCTTCTCTCTGCTCTCCAGTTAGAATGGTACAGGCCAGTTCTGTACTCCTACAACACTACTGTGAAAATACAACATGAGAGACAAGAAGAGAGCATCCCAATTAAAGATGAAGCATCTGGCTCCTCCATTGCATTTCCTGAAGCAAGGAGTATGTTTTGGTTACCATGGTAACACATCATAACTAAAACAGAGCAAGCCTTTAGGAAGTGGATTTGAATCCATTAAGAATCCCGTAATTTGTATTTTCAAATTTTTATTTACTTTTATGTTTGGGTGTTTTGCCTGTATGTATGTCTGGGCACCACTTGCATGCCTGGTAGCCATGTCAGATCCCTTATAACTAGATTTACAGATGGTTGTGAGCCACCATGTGAGTGCTGGGAACTGAATCTGGGCCCTCTGCAAGAGCAATCAATGCTTTTAACTGTTGAGTCAACTCTCCAGCCGCCAACTTGGAACTCTTAAAGGCAAAATGAAGCAACACACATATGTTTTTAGCTGGAGAGGCGAAGGCAGGCAAATATGGTGGGAAGTTGTTTGTGGTTTCCAACCGAAAGAGTCTGTGTTGCTAGAGCTTTATAAGGGGGATCTGCAGGCTAATTTTCAAAATGAAAAAAAAAATGGTAGAAATCATTAATTTATTCCCGTAAGAAAGCAAAGTCTAACAATAATACCAAAGCAAAGAAATGAGATAGCAACCTTGAGTTGACTTTGGTTATTTTATCTGCTTTTATATCTGGATGCCAGATGAGTTGATTGCCAGGACTGAGTGAGTCACTCTGGACCCCTGTGGCCCCATGTTTAGCAGACAGCACAGTCTTTGTAAAACACCTGGTGACTGGATGAAGGGGTAGGTGAATGAAAAACGTTCACCAAAGATGAAATAGCTGAGTGTTGCTGGTATCAAGGAGAGGGACAGAGTGCTCTTGCAGAGGTAGACATTAGTAAGGATGGCACAGTCAATTCACGGTGTACAGTCAAAAGTCAGGAGACTAGGAGAAAGCAAAAATGAAAAAGAAAATATCCAAGGGCATCTGATAATCTTTCTGTCACATAGTTAGAGAGTTTACGAGGGGAATAATGCCTCTCACGTTGCAGTTTCGGCAGAGCCAGGATCTAAGAGAAGTTTCCAAATTCACGTCAGTGAAAAGAAATGTTGAAATGTTTTTAAACTACAGAGGCCCATCTCAGAAAGTAGTAAATACAGCATCAGCATCACTGAAAATGTTTAGGCAATGTTAACACCGTGGGACACTAGAGACCGGCTTCTAGCATCTTGTGGGAAGCTGGACTCCAAGGTCCCATCACCCTAAAGCCTGTGAGTCTAAATGACAAAGAGCCAGTTCCAACCCGCCTCTGGCACAACACACTCAAATATATTAGCTGAGATTTATTACCTGTTTCCTGGAAAATTTCATTAGCTTTACTCTTGGAAAACTGGAACTTTCAATATAACCGTGGTTTGGTGGTTCCAGGAGAATAAATTCACAGTCAAGACTCTCAAAATACTTGCTTGGAATTCTGAGGTGGTCTTGTAGAAGTGCTTTGGAGCCCCCTTCTCGAACTGTGAAATTCTGTACCTCCAGAGGTATCCACTCAGGGATGATATCCAAATGCACTTCCACTCTCCTTACAAAGTGGGAGCCCTTTGTCACATCGAGGGTGAACTGATCCTTTCGTTGGCCGGGAGCTGTCTGTACATAAAGGACATCGCCATCGTCAATATCCTGCTGGGTGAAGCTCAGAGGAAACTTCCCATCTGTACCCACGCTGCCGTCCTCTGCTGGAGATTTTTCGAGGTATCCATGCACTGGTGGAGTTCTGACTATGAACACTGCCTCCAGAGGTATATCGTCCTCATTCCCAGCCTTGCGTTCACAAACACAACACCAGAAGAAAAACACACAAAGAACTGTAAGAGTCAAAGCTGTTGATGAACCAAATGATTTCACTTAATATTGACAAGTAGCCTAAGTTACAATCAGGGTTGTTACACAGCTCAGAGCCAGGTCTGACCTAGGGCCCATGCCAGTATTTGGAATATCAGCCCTAGACTGTCTGTCCGTCCGCCCATCCATCCATCCGTCCATCTGTCTCTCTCTGTCTCTCTGTCTCTCTGTCTCTGTCTCTGTCTCTCTCTCTTTCTTTCTCTCTCTCTCTCTCTCTCTCTCTCTCTCTCTCTCACACACACACACACACACACACACACACACATACACAAAGTCAACAGCCCTTGAGTAACTATGAAGTATTCCCATACAGCAGTAAAAACTCTGAATATTCTAAAAATTAAGGCAAAAGAATTCAGTGTTATTAGGGGAGGGCTGGAGGCTTGCCTCGCATCCCTAGCACCATGGTAGAGGAATTATAAAGAGAAGGAATCAAAGATGGTTTGAGGAAGAATAGTTGCGTCACTAAAATTTCACAACTGTCGAGGAAAGCGCTTTTTCCCTGTTTAGTGTTCTGCTTTCACTAGCTCAGCAGTTCCTATGCATTGTCATTTCATTGATTCAGCAAAGGCCATTTAGAGACTGTATCTGCAACTGATTTACACTCACAAGAGGGACCATGCCCCCTCGTGGTGAAACGTATTAACTCCCTAAGCTTGAAAAAAAAATGTGAAAAGCTGGTGCTTTCTATTCCCTTAGTCAAGACTCAGTATTTACCAAACTGATTCTAGCTCAAACTCATCTCTGATATTGCTGGTCACACTTGGAAAGCTGCCTGTAGTCCTGAACACAGGGTCAGAACTGCCTGTGTATCTGGCCAACTGTTAAAAATACAGCTTGCCCATCCTATACTCTATAGGAGACTCCCCTAAAAACAACAGCCCAGTCACGCTGATCCCAGGACTGCCTACTAGAAATTTCAAGGTAGGAGTCTGAGGGAAAGTCGCGGCTCTGTTCTCACACTGGTACTGCTCCACTGGTCTAGATCAGTTTTACCCATCGTTTTCAGGAAACTAAACAAGGCCACATCCAGAAATAAAGAGACTGTGCAATGATGCCTTAAGCTGTTTGGGGAATCCTTTTTATGTCTGTTAAATTACTACTTCCTCCCATCAAAAATTAACCCATATCGAATGTAATGTTGCTAGAGCTGCTGTTAGCAACAAATAAAAATAAAAAGCATTTAATTTATCACAATATATACTTCCCTCCCTTAGTCCTACTTCATACTACACTAAGCATGGGCACACACATGAATGTGTATATAAACACAGCCTTAACATTGGGCAGATTTTATTTCCAAGTGTAGGAAAATGGGTAGAATCAAATTCCAAACCTCCTAACTTTTCATCTCAGTGGCATATACATATGTACATAAGTGTGTGCACTCACATACCTTAGAGCTACTCTCAGTGCCATGGAACACACAGAGAAAGAGACAGAGGGACAGAGAAGGTATTCTCAGAAGCAAACACATAGATTATTAGCCCCTACTAGTCTAAGCCAATAAGAATGCCCAGTGCTTTAGATGACACCTACCTGGAGCCCTCCTCTGCTCAGTTTTACTTGTTTTCCTTCTTCAACTATAAGGGTCTTCGTGTGCAGAATCTGAGTGTCACGTTGGTGACTCTCCAAGGACACTTGAACACAAATGCTCACGTCTAAGTAGGCGTCTTTAACTTTCACTGTCAAGTTCAACACATCAAAGTTCCCATCGCCATTGTGCCTGTAAATCACGTGTCCCTGCTTCAGGTCATGCTGGGAAAATGAGTGGAACACAGAATTGTTGACCAGAATCCTGCCATGTCTGGGGGGTTGCAGGATACGGAATTCATATTCGTGGTCTGTTCGGACATCTTGGTTTGTGGTGACGCTCAGGTTGGCTGTGGTGAGGCAGCTGTCCCGCCCTCTGTGCACGAGCAACCCTGTGTTGTTGACTATGTGGACATAGGCCTCTGACACACTGACCTCCAGGAGGGATGACGTGTAATGGACACCATCTGTCACAAACAGCAGGAATCGGGCAGAGTCTGGACCGTGGTGCCTGAAGAGCACACGCCCTTCCTGGAGGTCCTCTTGTCGGAACTGGTAAAGCTTCTGAGTCGGGTCACTGGCTTTCACCAAATCTCCATTTGGTATGCCACGCCGAGTGTAGAGCAACTGCCCATCATCAAAATCTAAGTCCGGGTCATGGAAGCAGAGGTCTGCTAGCGTCAGTAAGCGCTGGCTATCCCGCACAACATGAAAGACCTTGTCCACCACTCGCACTGGCTTCTCATCATTCTTCAGCTCAACAGAAATGCTGACTTTGATCTCTGCAGGCATGTGCTCGGAGTCAAGACTTCTGACTCCTCCCTGTTGGCCCAGCTCTGTGGCAGAGACCAAAACGATGAATTCATCGTGCTGGGTCTCAGAGTCATCGTGAACATATATCAGCCTTCCACCCTCTATGTCTCCCTCTGTGAATCCAGTGATGCTATTGTCACTTCCCCGAGAAGTGGAAGAGCTGAGCAGTTTCAGTTCCCCATGCTGAGGACGCTTGGTGACTTCATATTGGAAGACATGATTGTCCGATGTTTGAACAAACAATTCTGATTTTGAAATTAATGTCCATTCCCCTTCTTTTACAAATAATCCGGTGTTGATTAAAATAACATGTGTCTTTTCTGCCTTAAGGTTTATCCTGAAAGTATAGTCTTTTGATTCAATGTGTTCAACAACAATTGAAAAACTAAAAGTATCCTGTGAGTGTTCCCTGGGCCTCCCCTGAGGTTCATAGCTTACCTTAGAGTCTGTAATATTTTTTTGACTGAAAACTGAACTTGTTTTAAGAACTTCATTACTGAGTAGCAAGTTTCCTTTCTTAGGTGGGATCAGTAACTTGAAATAGAGTTCCCTCTCAGCTACTTCCACACCCTCTGTTGCAGCCTGCAGATGATCAGAATCCAATATTTTCTTGCTTGCACCGCTAATCTCTAGAGGAATATTCTTCAGAAGTGTCAGTTTCAGCCACTGAACAGTCACCGGAAACAGGAGCTCTTTGCTTGCTCTTCCTTCGATGCTAACTTTAAATTTAAAGTGATCTGTAACATTTTCTTGCTGCTGTTCTTTGAATGAACTATAGTATCGAATCCGACCCTGGTCAACGGAGCGTTGAAAAAAGCTACTGACCCTTTTCCATTCCCCATTGGATCCCCGATGCTGAATTTGGCCAAACTGAGGTGGACGGGTGATATCATAGCGAGTGTCCAACTCATGTTGTTCACCATTTACCTTCACTGACAAGTCACTCTTGGTGATCAGAACTGTACCACCCTGTGGCACCACCACGCCATTCCTATCTGCCACTTCAAAGTCCCAAGGAACAGCCGTGACACGCAACACCACGGTATTGCTAACCAGCTCACCATCAGTTGCTCTCAGAACAATCCGAGAGTTCCGGTGACCCCTGTGCACGTAGAAAATGTTGCCTTCTTGTAAATCCACATGTGTAAAACCATTGATGGGTCTCCCAGGGTCATGGGCATGTTCTAAAAACCCAGCGTCTGCATTGAAGTTGCTAAGAACTGAAAGTCTGAGATGCTGAGACTCTGTGTCGGGATCTGACACCTGTACCACATTGGGGGTCAGTTGTTTCTTTGAGTTCTCGAAGAGAAGCAAGTGTCCTTCTGGGAGCTTAAGGTATGGGGGGTCATTCACTGGAATGACAATAATGTTAAAAACATGTGGAATGGGATCCTGCAGCTGGGATGGCATTGCCTTCTTGCTACTAGAAAAAACCCAAAATGTAAAAGCATCTGTAGGCTCCTCCGAACCATCGTGGACATACCACACTTTCCCATGCCTCAAGTCTAACAGAGTAAAAGTCCTCTCCTTTTCTTGTGCAGACCAAACATCTATTTGAAGGAAACCGTGAGCTGGCATTTCCTGTATTTGAAACAGTATCTGAGAATCGTTGATACCCAGATCCATAAAGTCCACATTCACGTTGATATGCTTTTGTCTCAGTAAGGCCCGTCCACCTTCTTGGACTTCCAACTTATTCAAAACCAGAAAACTGCCACTTTGATTTTCCAGAGGAGAACCGGTACTGGGAACCACAGTGGAGGGGGATGGCTCCGGCTGAAACAGGCCTTCTGCAGTCACCGAAGGATTTGTACCATGGACGCTCTCACTTGTGCACCCAGCAGAAATGTCTTTGGAAACAAGTGCATCCCTTAATGCCCTCTTTTCCAAGTTTGCTTCCAAGGCTCTCAGGCATCCTTTCAGAGAGATGCCTCGAGCAGATTTCCCAGGCACAGACACAAGGCCTAGCCCCCGCCCTGTTTCCCACATCCGGTGATCCAGACCTCCCACAAACAGGGGGCCTTCAGATACAAATGCTTGGCTTTGTGGAGGCAGCATGGCTCTCACCCCGTGTTCATCTACCGTGAGGTCCAGATGCCTCCTCGTGACTCGGAGCTGAACAACATGCCACTTGTTGTCACTGACCAAGGTGAAGGATGAAAGCTGAGTTTCTGTTTCTCCCCTTCCAACATGAGCCTTCAGTCGACCCTCGTGTATTTCCAAAGCAACAAAATCTCTTCCTCTACCTGACTGAAATAAAAGCATGGCTTGTTGGGTTTCAGTTTGCACAGCAAATCTCAGTATCCCTTCCCCCTGTACCCTCCATTCTGGAAAGGCGACATAGGACCTAGAGCTGAAAAAGCTAATAGCTTCATTCTTCCCAGCAAAAAACTCCTCGCTACATCCCAGGGACACCTCATAAACCTTCTTAAAACCAGGGTAAGACCGAAGCGATGTGAGGATCTCCCTCTGGTTAAACACCACGCCCTCTATGCATCCTCTGAAGTTGGGGGTCTTGCTGTCCAGGTAAGGGACACTGAGGCCCCCATGACCTCCTACATAGATTCCATGGTGAAATGTGAAGTTGTGCATCCCCCGACGAAGCTGGCCAGTTGTCTCATAATGCTTGTCAATAACCAAGAAAACATTATCCTTGCCATAGTCCAGTTCCACAGAATGCCAAACCAAATTGTCCACACGAAGTCTTTGTTCAGAAAGGAGGATCTGTTCACCCACACCCAAATTTATTTTCACCTAAAAGAGACAAGAGCCATAATCAGTGAACCTCATCAAGATGTTCATCTCGTAGTGTTTTACTCGGGGGATGGAGTTGCTATGGATTGACTCCACTAAAACTCATGGTGAGGCCTGAATCCTGAACCCAGCAGTGCTGAGAGGTGCTGAGACCTCAAAGAGGTTGTTAATAGGAGTCAAGGCTATGCTTTTGGGGGGAGTGAGTTCTCTTAAAGAAGTGAATTGGTGACGTAAGAGGGAGTGGGGTGGTAGAAAGCAGGCTTTCCTCTTGCTTCTTCCCCTCCACCATGATGCCTTCACCAGAAGCCAAGCAGGCTCTACCATCATCCTCTCACACACACCCAGAAATGAACCTATTGTCTGTGTCCTTTATAAATTTCTCAGCCTCAGGCATTTTGTTAATGCATGAGAAAGGATAGAGAAAGAGAGGGAGGGGAGGAGGGGAGGGAGTGGAGGAAGGAAAGAGAGAAAGAATGAATTTAGCCATGAAAACCTCCTATAGTTATGGATTACATGTTGAAGTGAAAAATAATAAGGTCAGAATATTTAAGACATGCTGGAAAAACTGGAGACAATCCACCCTAAATAAATGGTATACCACTTTATTCTAGTGAGAAATGGTTTCTTCTCTTTTTCTGTTGCTTTGTGTTCTCTAGTAACTGAATGCTTATATAGTTTAAAGATTTAAAATAATAATAATACCTGTAATATTCCTGACAGAAGTTCTATTAGGCAATAGTCAATTTTCCCAGCTGCAAGAAAAAGTAAGCCTTGTGGCTTGCTGGTTTGAAATCTCAATTGAAGAGACAGCCTGGAGGAAACTTCTGTGATACTGAGCCCCACGTAGCTTTCGCCATAAAAGGATGCTTTGGGGAAGAAAAACACAGGTCAGTAAACTTGCTATACAATGATGATGCTTCACATTCTCTTCCTCTTCATAGCCTGACCCTGCTCAAGAAAGCTGCCTCGCCAAAGACCACGCCTGCTTTCTAGGGTGGCTCACAGACCTATCACAAATGTCTCAAAACACAGCATTCTCTTCCCTAACTCAGGACAGTTCCGTGGGGTCCCTCTTCATTAGAACACATCAAAGGGGCAGCCACGGTTTTCACTAGTGCTGAAGAGCAACTCTAATTTTTTATCTCCACAAGTCTGCTCCCTTGCCTTCGGCAGGGCTGGATTCCAAGCTCCCCCTAACAACACTCCTGCGCGTTAAGTTCCATCTCCGATTTACCTTCCCATGGAACCTACCTGGTACTAGAAGTAGCCTGAAAAGGTCGACTTTGGAAGGGACTGGGTGCTGAACCACCCTCAACTGAAATGACAATTGGGATGAGTGTCACTGCTCACAGGTGGGGCCCAGGAACCCCTGGCAATGATGTTAAAGTTCTGTTGGTTATGAACTGGGATGGAACAGCAATAACAGAACATACACTAGTCCCGCTGTAAGACTCTAAGCCAGAAAAAGCAGAGGGCCAATATAACTAACTATGAGGACAACGGAACTGGGTACTGACTGGCAAGCTTGAAGTTTTACAGAGGGACAAGCCCAGAAAGGTCAGTGTTAATTGCGACCTTTGTCCTCATTTCCCACAGCAGGAGGACAGAGGAAGCTGAGACTCACACCACGAACCAATCACCAGAGTAGCCAAGTTCAGACAGTCTCAACAAGCTCGCTCTGACAAGGCAAAGGCTCTGGTTAGATAAAAGTGGAACACCGCTGTGCGAAACTGGAACCCTGCATCGATTCCATCAAGCATCTTGACTCCCAGACCCACGAGAGCCCTCTGCGTCAGCAGATGTGGGTGATTCTCTTATCAAGGCCAGCACCTTGGAGTCTGCAGAAACCTCTCACCACAAGATACCACGGGACCTCTGAAGACAGACCTCGTTGCCGCCAACAGCCAGATCCATAAGCAAAGGGCAAGCCATGACTCAACCTTCCTGGTCATGGGTGGCTAGATATGGGATAGATAATGCAGATGCAAAGAGGGTGTCCATGTGATTACCTTGTACACCTCTTGGCAATAAATAAATGACGGTGGTCACCGGGGCATGCTGGCGTAAGTTGTGACATCAGGTGGCCACTGAAGCAAGAAGGGGTGTTAGTTGGAGTAAGCATCTACAGTGAATCAGTAGGTAAAGGAAATGGACCACTCCGATATCGTTCCCTGGCTTTACATGACAGAGTTAATCCAAGTGATGTGTGGAATAGCCCATGGTAGACTCTGAGACAGACACTTGGATAAAGGTTGATATGAATGGTATTGGAAAACAGTCCCCAGCACCTTCAGAACCTTCGAGTCTAGTGGAAACTGCCACTGAGATGTCATCACAGCCTAAAACCCTTTCCTCCCAATCAGCTTCCTTCTCTTTCCTTTCCTTTATGCAGAGGTCGATCCAAAAACACTTTGTAATCAAGTTCATGCATGTTTATCTCCAGCCAGAGTCTGCTTTGGGGGTAACCTAACCTGGGATCCCTCCCTTCCTCTCCTCTTTGGTTCTAAGGCACTCTGAGCTTCTCTTACCCAATCTTTAACTGTGACCCACTGAAACTGCAATTTTTGCATTTATCCCCTGTACTATTCCATGAGTTTCCTAAGGTGGAGACTACCTTTTATATCTTTGTCTCTCTGGTACCTGGCCCAGTTCCTAGCACATGGGGGATATAACAAATTCTGTTGGTTCCCCTTTTGAGAGGCTACACAGACCCATCCATCCATTGAATTTCATACCCATCCTTGTACAAAAACTCTAGGAAACTGCAGCAGCTAACCTGGAAGGCTAGCCAATGACTGACTAGAACAGAACTCAGGGCTAACACTCATGATCTAGAGCCCGCTGTCGGGTCAAGCTGGGACTGTAGCAGCTGGCAGCACATCTTTGCCTTGTGAGCCCTGCCCTCACTTCTTGACATTCTCCCGTGGGAGAAATCACTCGGGTTCCTCCTATCTCAGGCTCTCTGGCTAAGGAGTCTACCTGAAATAGATGCAGAACAAGTAGGCACTTATTTAAACTAATCACACTGGTTTAATAGAGCCTTCATTCTATAGTTAAGTATTGGATCTTGCCTAGGAATTTAGGTAAAGGCAATGGTTGGTTAGAGTTAGGGCAAAAAGCAACAGTCTAGGTGTTTTCCTGTTTTTATTTGTTTGGGTTTTTGTTTTTTATTACCAAAACATTGGGTTTATACAAAGGTGAATACGGTCTCTGCAGAGCTCTCTAGATACCATAAGCACTCTCTATATCTGTTAGAAGGGTCCCAAAAGAGCAGAGAAGGAGAGGACAGGTTTCTGGAAACTCGAAGTCCCTCACCCTCAGAGCCCTGTCCCTCCCGGGTCCCCATACTCAAAGACAGTCTCACCTAGAGTTTACAATCACCTTTTTCAGAGAAAAGTTGACCCACTTCCAAAGTCAAGAAGACAGTCTCAGCCAACAAGATGGGCACACAGATGTGCCCGGCACTCACCTCCTCTTCCACCAAGAAGAGCCAAAGCAAGAGCTGAACAGCCACTCTTTAAGGCATGTGACCTCAAACCCTGGACCTCAGCAAGGTCTCTCCCCAACAGTCAACCCTTGAAAGACTCTGTAAGACCTGGGACGACAGCGCAGAGAGAATTATAAAGCACCCCAACGCGTGCCACTAGGCTTTCCAGCCAGGGAGGGGGGAATTGCACTTGAACAGAAGTGTCCTTGCGAACGCCATGATGGCCACCGCTAGCAACCTTGGCTCCTGGGAAGTTTCTTAGCTATCACAGGTTTACACACTGTCTGGGGCCGCCAACTGGAACCTACCTGGCAGCTTTGCTTTTAAAAAGGACTTCTCACCCTTTCCTCCTGAACTCTCCTAGCTTAGGCTCTCATGTCTTGGTCCCAGATGAAGAGGGAGCTGCTGTCTGCTAGTGCTGGAGGGAATATGAGCCCCTGTTCCCTTTTATCTCCAGGCCCATAGTCATTCCACTGGAGGGAAGGACTGTAGACTCACAGACCACGTGACCCAGCGCAGCCGCTGTAACCCTAGCATCTAAGACTTCTCCACACCCAGCACTGTAGGGACGGACATCTCACATCTCCGGAGGGGGTAGAATGGCGGAGAGTTCACCTTCCAGAACTGAGTCCACAGTGCTTACCCACTGGAAACAAGGAGTGTGCAGCCATATGTGGACTCAGGCCAGTACCACAACTGAAGGTGCTTGAGCACCCAGTCTCCACCAGTGGATGAACCCTGTGCTGAATTTGATGTTTTCTATTCTCCCTCTGGGGCCAGAAGACAATGCCCAAAGCATTTATGCAGCCCCACCCCCATAATCCATAAGTATTGCTCAACCTGTGGATAGCGATTCCTTTGGCAAACCTCTATCTCCAAAAATATTTACATTACGCTTCATAACAGTAGCAAAATTACAGTTATGGAGCGGCAACAAAATAATTTTATGGTTGGAGTCACCACAACATGAGGGGTTGCAGCATTAGGAAGGTTGAGAACCACTGCTCTGCTATCATCGCCCTGCTCCATGCTACCTTCCCACCTAGCAGTATGATGACTCCAATTGTTGGAGTGGTTGCACAGTATACATCCATACCCATCCTGTGTATACCACACCTGCTGGAGCCACAAAAAATTCCCACACGCACGTGACCAGCAGGTCTCGTGTTCTCTCTCTCTCTCTCTCTCTCTCTCTCTCTCTCTCTCTCTCCCTTCCTCTCTTGGTCCCTCACGAACTCTCTCTTGATTTCTCAATACAGGCTTTCCCTGTGTAGGCCTGGCTGTCCTGGAATTAGTTCTGTAGACCAGGCTGGCCTCAAACTCAGAGATCACCTGCCTCTGCCTCTATGGGCCAGGACTAAAGGCATGAGCCCCCATGCCTGGCTTGATGTTGGGTCTCTTTTACTCTGCCATACCATGTGTTGTACTTGTAACATTTATTACAGGCAGAGAAGCAAGAGAGACTACACTGTCATGCCCTAGAACTAAAGTCAATACCACATACCAATGTAGGAACAAAAATTAATTTAGAGAGAAAAAGAATATGGCAACATGGTGGATCCAAGAAAATACATAATTCCCTAGCACTAGATTCTAAAGAAAACAACAGTAATGAAATGCCTGGTAAGGAATTTGTTAAAAATGATAAGGAAACTGAATAAAAATCAAGAAAATACAGGTAAGTAAAGCAAGACCAGAAAAACAACAGATCATATTAGTGAGAAATTCAGCAGAAGAGAATGTGGTACATGCATACAGTAGAGTTTTATTCAGTGATAAAGAACAAAACTGTGCTGTTTGTAGGAAAATGATGGACTGAAGATCTTCATGTTAAGTGACATAAGCCAGACTCAGAAAAACAAATACTATATGTTTGATCCTGTGTGAGAAGTTGAGAATGTAGACATAGATCTATGACAAGAAAGTAGAAGCGACACTGTTTGGGAAGAGGAGGGTACTGTGGGATAGAGGAAACTGGGGAGGAAAGAATATGAGGAAAATACACAATATATGTGTGTGAAACTTTCAAATTCAACCCAGCATTTTCTAAAAATGAATATATACTAGTAAGAGACAAACACATTAGAAAATCTAAGACATAAAAAAAGATTCTGCAAAGAAATGGAGACCTTGGAAAGGAATAAGTCAGGAATCTTGGAGACGCAGAGATCAACAAGTCATTTAAGAACTACAGACAGAAGTCTCAACAACAAACTAGACCAAATAGAGAAAGAAGATCTGAACTCAAGACAAGTCCTCAGAAAGATCTCTATCAGATGAGGAGGAAGACTAAGTAGGAGGAGAAGGGACAGGAAGAGAAGGAATGATGAAGAACGCCTTCAAGAACTTTGGGACATTGTTCAATGTACAAATGTCGCATCTCAGGAGTGCCTAGAGTAAAAGAAAAACAGGAAGGCATGTAAAGTCTATTAAATGACATAATGCCTGGAAACCTCATCGTCTCGGGGGAGATTTGAACATCTAGATATAGGAGAGTCAAATGACCCAAATAGATGTGTTCTGAAAAGATGCTCACACCAACTTATTATAGTCAAACTGTCAATGTCATAAAACAAAGAGAATTCTAAACCCTGAAAGAAAGAAGCTCCAAGTCATACTTAAGGGAATGTTCACTAGACTAACAGAAAATTTATTTTTAGTGGAATCCCACTATGTATCCCAGGCTGGCCTTAAATTCAAAACCCTGCCTCAGCCTCCTAAGTGCTCAGATTATGTACTGTCATGTCTAGCTGTCAAAGAGCAGACTTCTAAGATGACCAAACACTGGAAAAAGAGAATCAATTTCAAGTGCTGTCCTACGACCTCCACATGCACACCATGGCACCTTATACCACACCCCCCCCATGAATAAATAAATATCATTTCAAAAAATCCAAGACTATAAGCAGTTGTAAGTATGTATACACTAGTGTAGATGCACATGATTCCATAAAATAATCATTAATTGAGGTAAAGGAAAAGATAGCATCTAATACAAAACCAGTGGGAGAACCCAATAACACATTTCCATCAATGGACAGATCATCCAAATAGAAAATCAACAAAATAATTACATTATACTCTAGGTCAAATGGCTTTAGTGGGTGTGGCAATGCAATATGATAAACTATGTCTTATATTCTAAGAGACTGGAACTTTGGTTGAACCTCACAGAGCTACTAGTGCACCTGTAGGTCACTTAAGACTGGAACCAGTCTGTTTGTTTAACCTGCCTTTAAGAGAGAACAATGAAACAACCAACCTTTCTTGCCTTGTATTTCCTTGTAATCCGCTTTTAAAACCAAAGGTAATGTACAGCTGTAAATGTAAATTATGTACTCTACAATACCTTTACCCAGAGTAATGCAGGTGTGCTCTGATAATCTTTGTTGGAAATAGCAAAAAGAGGCTGAAAGCAGTCTTGTAAAATGGACATCCATCATAAACATTGAATGCAACATATGGATGTTACTTGATAAATAATGGTTAAGTTATCTGGGTCAGTTGGGGTCAATTGGAGTCAATGACTTAATCCCTGATAGGTCTCTGTTAAAGATTTCTATAAATTATCTCTTATTCCTTCCCTATGTGATACTTTCTGTACATTCAAAAAACAGAGTAAAGCCCTTTGTTAGGGACACTCAGACACAGAGTTAGACAGACAGACAGACAGACAGACAGACACACACACACACACACACACACACACACACACACACACACACATGATGGCACACAAGGACAGACAGACAGACAGACAGACTTGCAGTGGGGGTGGTTCAGGGGTGGATTTACAAGGCAGGTTTCAGTAACACATGCTTTCAGATTCGGACTGCAGACAGACAGGGTAGATGACATGGAGAGAGTGAAGGAGAGAATTCAAATCTGGGCTCACCCTTAGTTAAATGACACCGAAGGAAAATGTTCTGATGTCTTTCCTAATGTAGCACTGACACATTATTGGTGAGTGGGAGCTGATTAATTAATGTGTTCAAACCAACTACAAGCAGGCACTTTCAGAACATTTCATCCACAACTACAGCATATGTCTTCTTTTCTTCAGCACATAGAACTTCCTTAAACAGATCATACATTAGGTTCAAAATAAATCTCAACAAGCCCAAGTTAAAATCATATCAGTACCTTTTCCAATCACAAGGGACATACATCCAGAAATTAACAACAACAAACATCAGAATTCATTGAGACTTAACAGGATGCTACCGAACATACTATGGGGTCATTAAAGACATCAAAGAGAAATTAAAAATATATAAATAGAAATAATCTATCAAAACTTATGGGACACAGCAAAGGCCGAGGAGTGTTTCAAAATAAATGAAAGATTTTAAACATGCAACCTAACGATACATCTCAATAACCTAGGAGTAAATCAAACCCCAAATTAGTCAAAGGAAAGAAATAACTAAGGTCAGAGAAGAAATAAATAAGACAGAGTCTAAAAACAGATAAAAGATCAGTGAAGCAAAAGTTTTTTAAGATAAACAAAAGCAATAAAATAAAATACTTAAAAATAAATTTAGCCAAGGAAGTGAAAGGAAAATTATACAGAAACCGAAGACACACAGAAAAAAGAAAGGCATCTCATGTGCAAGAATTGGAATAATTCATATTATTAAAATGTCTGTGTACTATCTTAAGTGATTTGCAGACTCAAGGCAATCTCTATCAAAACATCAAATATATTCTTCACAGAGTTAGAAAAAAATCCTAAATTTTATATTAAACAAAACATCAAAGACTCCAAGTAGTGAAAAAAAAAAAAAAAAAAAAAAAAAAAGGTCTGAGGCATCACAATACCTGATTTCAAGGCATATTACAGAACTATTGTAACCAAGCATCACGGCCCAGGTCTACAAACAGACACGAAGGCCAATGGGACATAGCAGCCATCCCAGAAACAAACTGATTCTCAATAAAGGCATCAAAAACACACACTGGAGACAGCACTGGGAAAGCTGAAGGTTGGAACTTAACCCTCGTCTCTCACCCTTGTGCAAAATATCAACTCAGAATTATCCAAGTCCTAAACGTCAGACCTGAAAAGTCTCAACTTACTAGAAGAAAATAAAGAAGGAAATGCCTCAAACATCTCATTGATATAGAAACATAGAGCTAAAATCATTAAGGTGCAGCAAGCAGCCCCAAATCTCCCAGCCGCTGAGTTTATTCTCCTGAATGCCCCCCACATTCCAATTTCTGACAGGCCTGCAGGCTGTATTGTTAAGTGTTCAAAGCCAGGAAATGTTTTCTAAATCATGAGATCTACTGCTAAGACGACTAAATAACATTCATAAACAATATCCGTATCTTTTCCCATGTTTCACCTCTCTGGCACTAGTCTATTCCAGTCTCAGCTGGCGGCCAGAAAATTCCATCACCTCCAGAGAAAAACAAGGAAGTGGGTTTGAAACTTCTGGTCCGACAGTCTGAAGCCACTTGATGTCCTCAGTTACCTCCAGGTTGACCCCATCTTCTCAGCCTCTAACACACATCTCAGAATAACAATAAGAACAAACAGGAAAGCAAGTGAAATCAGTTCCTGGAGGGAAAGGAGATCTGGCCTCTGGTGAAGGCCAGGATGAGGATTCCAGTATCTAATCAGGTTGAACAGCCAACTGGAGACGCTGTCCTTGTCCTGTGTGCTGAAATAAGGGGTAAGATGCGCAATGCCAATGGTGTTCGGTAAGAAGGTAGCTAAAACACAGTGCTCCCAGAGGGCAAATATTTATATCGGCCTGCGGTTTCTCCCATGAGACAATTTTCAGTCGTCATATTTGCCTTACAGTTGACTCTAACTCGTTCTTCCAAATGCTTCCTAGTCTTTGGTTGGATTTTGGTTGTTTGACTTACCATTTACTGAGTGCTCAGCGTGTGCCCAGTATTGTCAAGAGCAGAAGGTAAAGACTTAACAGCTGGCTGCCTTTTACTCTTGTAGAAAGGTTCCTAGAAAGAAGAGTCCCCTGAAGTGCTGGAGTTGATAGGACGGCAGCTGGTTTGGGTGAGCTGGGGAACACGAGAGGGAGCAATCAAAGCAAAATGTGCCTCTTCCAGGTCCACAAAGGAGCCCAGGGATTTGCTTTGTGGCTGAAGATTCAAAGGTAAACACAAGAGACTGTTGCTGCCTGACTCTTCTGTTGCTGTGACTGAAATACCCGGAGGAAAGCCACTTAAAGGAGAAGGGGGCTATTTTCTCTTACAGTTCCAGGTAGATACATTCCATCCTGGCAAGGAAGACATGGCCACCAGCAGGGACACCAGGGTGGCAGGAGCAGGAAGCTAGCTGGTCACACTGCATCCACACTCAGAATGCGGAGAGTGGCAGGTGAGGCCAGGCCAGTAAGCCTCAAGGCCTGCCCCCAAGTGACACACTTCCTCCAGCAAAGACTCTACCTCCTAAAGTTTCCAGGGCTTTCCCAAACAGCACCACCACCTGGGGACCAAGTGCTTGACCTCATGAGCCTATGGGGAGAGGTGGGACAGTCCACATTCAAACCACAACAGCTAACCAAGCAATCACAATTTCTATTAGTTAGACCATAGCTGACTCACTCAGTCTGGCTAAAGGACGTGGAATGGAGGGGTTTCCGGGCAAGACCTAGGGGATGGAGCAGGAGGAACGGAGGGAGAAAACCAAGAGGAAAACTGACAACACAAGGGACTGGTGATATTTTATTTGTATTAAAATATTATTTGTATGTTAATAAATAAAGTTGCCCGGGGGTCAGAGCTATTAGCAAGCCATAGGAAAGCAGGGCAGTGGTAGCGTACGCTTGTAATTCCAGCACTTGGTAGGCAGAGCTGGGTAAGTCTCTGTGTGTTCAGGGATACAGCCATTATTGGATACACATGCTTTTAATCTTAATACCAATCATGGAAAACCTGGAGGCCTATACAGACAGGCCGTGAGGAGGCGGTCATGTGGTTGGGTTTACAACCAATGAGAAGGCAGGACAGGAACTCTATATAAAGACTTTAACACAGGGGTAGCTCTGGTTCGGAGAGGTAGGACCACTGCAGGAGGAAGGGTAAGGTTTTAGCTCTTAGCTCTGACCTCTTGGCTTTCTTCTTTGCATTGGTTCCGTGTTTATTATTTAATAAGAAGGTTGGATACATCTACATTTGGCGCCCAACGTGACAAAAATTCATTAAAAACCGCTTGGCTTGGCTTGGCGGCAGGTCCGGTTTCCAGCCTGGGCGGCCCGGCTGCCTAGCTTGGGCCCAGGCCTGACTGACCCGCAGCTGGAGCTACTTGCAACTGCTACAAACAACTCAGGCCTGCCCTGCCGAACAGGGCCCCTGTCTGTAAAGCCAAGGCTTGACTCGGCTCAAGCAGCTACACTTTCTCTCTCTCTCTCTCTCTCTCTCTCTCTCTCGCTGGATTCACACCTCGAACACCAGGTGGCTGTGAAATTCCCTGGGATTCTACTGTTCTACCCAGACTTGGTAAGTCAATTAACATATCTATTTAAAAGAGAATTTTTTTCTACATTAAAAAAAAAAAAATGGGCTTTATGTGTACATTGGAAGAAAATTGGGCTTTGTTTGAAATTTTAGGCACTCTGACAATGGAACAACTATATGAAAAGATTAATATTGATCGAATTATTCAGTTTATTACTTTTCTTATCCTCATTTTACTATTTAAAAAGATCGTCAACTTAAGTGCCAGGATAACAGTCTTAGAAAAACTTGTTAAACCGGTAAAAATGAATTATAGAGAAATTCAAATTCAGACAGAAGAAATAAATAGTGAAGTTGTTTCAAAATTGGATCGTAAGGTTACAGAAAGAAAGCCAGTTTTCACACAATCACCCTTAATTTATCCAGTAGCCGTACAGCAGCTACCTGATGAAGAGAATGAACAAAATACTTGGGTTCCAGTTGAAATGTTAGACTTACGAAGATTTAAGGAGGCAATAGCATCTTATGGCATGCACTCCCCATATGTAAAGCAAATGTTAAACACCTAGTCAACTTGTAATAGGATTATACCAAAGGACTGGCGGGAATTGGCACAGGCTGTTCTTGAACCCGGACAAAATCTCCAGTGGAAAATGTGGTTCAGTAATGAGGCTAAAAATATAGAAAGACAATGGAGGGATAGCGGAATACAAGTCTGCCAGGATCAGCTTATTGGCGAAGGCCAATATGCTTCAGTACCAACACAATGTTCATATGATGTCCAAACCCTACTTCTATGTAAAACGGCAGCTTTGAATGCATGGGACAGAGTTGAAGAACCAGGAAAAAAAACTGAGTCATTTACAAAGGTTATACAGGGCCCCAAAGAATCTTTCACAGATTTCTTACAAAGATTGACTTCAGCAGTACAAAAAAATGGTCCCGAATTCAGAGGCTAGTCAGATAATAATTGAATCTTTAGCCTTTGAGAATGCAAATGCAGCGTGCAAAAGAATAATTAGGCCGTTAAAGGCAAGATCTGCACCTTTGGAAGATTGGATTAGAGATACAGTTAATGTAGAGGCTTATGACCATGATGATATGTGGGTAGGAAAAGCAATTTCAAAAGGTTTGAGCAATGTTAGATGTTTTGGATGTGGAAAGCAAGGACATTTGAAAAGGGATTGTAAACAGGTCATTCCTAGAAATAATGTTTCTTCAAGGAACACTGGCAACAGAATGCCCCTTCCTTCTGGAGTATGCAGAAGGTGTGGTAAGGGAAAACACTGGACCAACGAATGTAGATCAACAAGGGACAGACAGGGTAACCCTCTGCCTCGAGCTTCGGGAAACTCCCAGAGGGGCCTCAGGCAGGCCCCCACATTAAATCCAGTTCAAACCTTTCCTGCAGTTGTAGAGGAAACCCCTACTCAAAGCAACTAAATAACCAAATGTCTATTGGAATAAATCATGTTAGTCGAGATGATGAAACAGAGAAAATAGGAAATACAGGAAAAAACATAAAGAAAATTTTTTGGCAAACTTCTATTAATGAACAAAGACCAAAACTAACAATAAAAATAAATGGTGTTTTGTTGTCTGGTCTGGTAGACACAGGTGCTGACATTACCATAATTGCACCAGAATTTTGGCATCCAACTTGGCCTCTTCAGGAGGTAAACATTCAACTCTTAGGAATTGGGACATTATCTAGAGTGAAACAAAGTGTAAGATGGCTTGAATGTATAGGTCCAGAAGGACAGAAAGGAAAATTAAAACCATATATGGCTAACATAGCTATGAACCTGTGGGGTCGAGACTTGTTACAACAGTGGAATACTCAGATTAATATCCCTCCAATCTCAGAAACAAATCATAAATTAGTACATGTTTCTGAGAGAAATATTAAAAGATATTATTCTAATGAGTGCTCACCAGCCATCCATGTCATACAAGAACAGGGCACAACAACTGATAATCTTCCAAAAACATTAACAGCTCTACCTTTAAAATGGTCAACAGACAAGCCTGTATGGGTTCAGCAATGGCCTTTAACAACAGAGAAACTCCAGGCTTTACAAGAGCTGGTGGAAGAACAGTTAAATGCTCATCATATTGAAGAATCAACCAGCCCTTGGAATTCTCCTGTATTTGTTATAAAAAAAAATCTGGTAAATGGAGAATGGTAACAGACCTTAGAGCAATTAACAAAGTAATTCAGCCAATGGGCTCTTTACAATCTGGAATTCCTTTACCTACTCTGTTACCAAAAGGCTGGCCTCTCATAGTTATTGATTTAAAAGACTGTTTCTTTTCAATACCCTTACAAGAAAAAGACAGAGAAAGATTTGCTTTCACAGTGCCTACTTATAATAATTCTCAACCGGTTAAAAGATTTCAATGGAGGGTTCTCCCACAGGGAATGTTGAATAGCCCAACTTTGTGCCAATATTTTGTAAAACAGCCATTAGAAGTGGTATGTAAAAAATTTCCTAAATCTATAATTTATCATTATATGGATGACATTTTATTAGCTGATTCAAATGCAGATACTTTAGAAAGAATGTTTGAAAAAGTAAAGAAAATTTTGCTTTGCTGGGGATTACAAATTGCTTTAGAAAAGGTACAAAGAGGAGATTCTATTAATTATTTAGGATATAAAATAGAACTTCAAAAAATTAGACCTCAAAAAGTGCAAATTAGGAGAGATCGACTACAGACTCTCAATGACTTTCAAAGATTATTTGGAGACATTTCTCATCTAAGAACTATTGTTGGGGTAAAAAATGATGAACTGAATAATTTGTTTAAAACTTTAGAAGGTGATAAGGACTTAAATAGTCCAAGAGAATTATCACCTGAAGCTGAGAAAGAATTGGCCTTGGTAGAAAAGAAAGTACATGAAGGGCACGTAGATCGTATTAATCCAAAGCTGGATTGCATTTTGGTTATTTTACCTTCTAGGCATTCCCCAACAGGAATATTAATGCAAAGGGAAGATATTATATTGGAATGGATATTTTTACCAAATAAACCAAATAAAAAATTAAAAACTTATGTGGAAAAAATCTCTGACTTGATTTGGAAAGGAAAATTGAGACTTCGTCAATTAGCAGGAATAGACCCAGCAGAAATTGTCGTACCTTTAACTAAGGAGGACATTGAAAAATTATGGATAGAAAATGAAGCTTGGCAAAAAGCTTGTAGTAATTTTTTGGGAGAAATTAACAGTAAATATCCCAAAAGCAATAGAATTGATCTTATAAAGAGAGCTGATTGGATCTTGCCTCGAATTGTGAGGAAAAAACCCATATCTGGAGTTCGTACATTTTATACAGATGCCAACAAACAAGGAAAGGCAGGTTACAAATCAGAAAATGTAAGTAAAGTGGTTCAAAGTCCTTATAATTCAGTTCAAAAATCAGAATTGTATGCTATTCTGTTGGTATTAATGGATTTTTCAGAACCTCTCAATATAGTAACTGACTCTCAGTATGCTGAAAGAGTAGTATTACATATTGAGACTGCAGAATTTATCCACGATGCTTCAGAATTAACTTCATTATTTATTCAATTACAAGATACAATCAGGAAAAGGAGTCATCCTTTATATATAACTCACATCCGATCCCATACTGGTCTGCCAGGCCCTCTAGCACAAGGCAATGATGAGATTGATAAATTATTGATAGGAAATGTGCTGGAGGCCTCAGAATTTCATAAAAAACATCATGTAAATAGTAAAGGTTTAAAAAAGGATTTTTCCATAACCTGGCAACAAGCCAAAGAAATAGTAAAGAAATGTCCTACTTGTTCCTTCTACAATCAAACACCATTACCAGCAGGATGTAACCCAAAGGGTACTCAGAGGAATGAAATCTGGCAGATGGACGTGTTTCACTTTGCAGAATTTGGAAAACTGAAATATGTACACCACACTATCGATACTTATTCAGGATTTCAATGGGCAACTGCTTTGAGTTCTGAAAAAGCTGATTCTGTAATCACTCATTTGCTAGAAGTTATGGCCATTATGGATATACCTGCACAAATCAAAACTGATAATGCTCCATCATATGTCTCTGTTAAAATGAAACAGTTTTTTGCTTATTATAATATAAACCATGTTACAGGTATACCACATAATCCTACAGGTCAAGCAGTTATAGAAAGATCAAACAGAACTCTAAAGGATATGCTAAATAAACAAAAAGGAGTAACAAAAACCCCCAGAAATAGACTACATAATGCTCTATTAACTGAATTTTCTCAATGCCAATGAGAAAGGAACAACAGCTGCAGAGAGACATTGGATAATAGAAAAAACTACAGAATTAAATCAGCCTATATACTTTAAGGATGTGCTGACCTCAGAATGGAAACCAGGGTATGTGTTACGTTGGGGACGAGGTTTTGCTTTTATTTCTACAGGAGAAGATAAGCTGTGGGTACCATCAAAATTGATAAAGGTGCGATTTGAACAAGAGAGACCTCTTAATTAGAGGAGGTGATAGTTCATCAACTATCGTAAACATCCAATTTAAACTAACTTACACCAGTAACACATGCCTTTTCATTTAATCAGATAACTTGTCAAAAAGGAACATCCCCAAAAAACCTTGGGGAAAGGTTTTTGTTTTTGTCTTTTAGGAGAATGAAGGTTAACGAATTTGAAGAACACTGGACAAATGAGACAACTGAAGAAAAGGAACAAATCATCTATCCTAAGAAACAGAGTGAAATGGCGTATGGGTATGCTATCTAAAAAAATTTTATGTCTTCCTAAATGTTTGTTTCTGCTTTTCTTTAAAGATTTAACACTATTTAACTTCTAATAGTCCCAGTTCAATTAAAATTTAAAGCTGACTTTGGAGTTGGAGAATGGCTCTCTCCTTTAAACTCAAGCATGTTGTTAAAAGGAAAATGCAAACTCCCTGTATCATGCCAGAGGAAAAGAGCCATCTTCTGCTATGGGACAGGAGAAAAGCCAAATTAATTAAGGGACTATTCTATTACGAATCTCAACTCTTTGATTCTATTCTGATTCTTTAAACTTTTCTTAAAGTATGAATTTTATATCAAAATTTACAAGATCAATATATATAGATATATATACATTTTAAACTTTGTTAAGATATAAATGGTCATATAGAGTACTAACTAATTCTAAAAAGTCGCATATATAGTCTTTGTGTTCGAGTCTCTTATCAGTTTTTTGCAGGAAATCACGGTTAGGCCTAACATCAACTGAAGTCTCCAGGAAGAAGATGGGGCCCCACAACAACAACAATTCCACGTGGACAATAATAACATCACTATCCTGAATCATGACATGACACTAGTGGAATTCAGGTGTTTCTGGTACTGGTACATGGACTACTCTCACTCAATGTGAGGTTGAACTGTTGACCTTGTGTACATCCTACTTCACAAATGAGTCTGTCAGATATGCTAAGCCTATAGGCTGAAGATGATGCCCCAGCACTTCGGAGAAACCTCAGGTGACTGTCCAGGCAGCCGGCTGTTTCTGTCAACTCACAAATTTTTTGGAAGTTGCTTATGTGCACTTCCTGTTTTTATTTTTGTTAGCTAATATTATTTCCTTCTTGGGTCTCTGAGGGAGTTGAAGATTAGTTAGTTATAGTTGAAGTTTAGTTAGTTATAGTTGAAGATTAATTAGGATACATTTTGGACTTACCAAAATAGGATAGATAATGAAATTATTTTCTCTGAATTTGTCAAATACAAATGGACTAGACATTGTTTAGGTATTTATTACTTGTATATATTGTATATAGTTATTGTACTTTTGTATATAGTTTTTCTTATATTAGTTATAAGCTTTTTCTTTTTTTTCCTTTTTATTAAAATAGAAAAGGGGAAATATGGTGATATTTTATTTGTATTAAAATATTATTTGTATGTTAATAAATAAAGTTGCCTGGGGGTCAGAGCTATTAGCAAGCCATAGGAAAGCAGGGCAGTAGTAGCGTACGCTTGTAATTCCAGCACTTGGTAGGCAGAGCTGGGTAAGTCTCTGTGTGTTCAGGGATACAGCCATTATTGGATACACATGCTTTTAATCTTAATACCAATCATGGAAAACCTGGAGGCCTATACAGACAGGCCGTGAGGAGGCGGTCATGTGGTTGGGTTTACAACCAATGAGAAGGCAGGACAGGAACTCTATATAAAGACTTTAACACAGGGGTAGCTCTGGTTCGGAGAGGTAGGACCACTGCAGGAGGAAGGGTAAGGTTTTAGCTCTTAGCTCTGACCTCTTGGCTTTCTTCTTTGCATTGGTTCCGTGTTTATTATTTAATAAGAAGGTTGGATACATCTACACTGAAGGTCCTGTCTGGCTGAGTGCAGTAGGAAAGGGACAGGTACAGTGGAGGCTGCGGCAACCTGAAGAGCGAAGGAGCCGACAGACAGAGTAGGGAGGGGCTGCCTTCGCCATATGGAGGGCCTTCTCTGACCATTTAAAGTCCTTTACAACATAGGTGACTGGCTGCCCCTTTAATGGCCTTCATAAATCTCTACTTTAAAAAAAAGTCTGTGTCACCAGTTGTTATCTGGCTCCAGTAACATGACACCCCAAATGGAATGTTAAGATTTGGAGATGAAAATCTTGTTAGTCAGACCACCGCCTAATTCTCAAGGCATAGAACTATGTCCAGCACACGTTAGATTACTTAATAAATGACTGCCTTGGAAATCAGGAGTCTATCAAAAGAGGGCTGTGGTGATATATTGTGTACCCCAATAAAGCTTGCCTGGGGATCAGAGGACAAAGCCAGCCACTCTATTAAACATAAAGGTCAGGCAGTGGTAGCACATGCCTTTAATCTTAGCGTTCAGGAGGCAGAGATCCATTTGGATCTCTGTGAGTTCAAGGCCACATTGGGAACAGAGCCAGGCCTGGTGGCACACACCTTTAATCCCAGCACTAGGAAGGAAGGAAGATGGCAGGGCACAGAAAGGTATATAAGGCATGAGTAAACAAGAAGTCTCTCTCTCTTGAGGCTGAGGATTTCGTAGAGGTAAGAATGTGGCTGGCTTGTTCTGCTTCTCTGATCTTCCAGCTGTCACCCCAGTATCTGGCTCCAGGTGTTTTATTAATAAGACCATTTAGCAATTCGTGTTACAGAGGGTCAGAAAGGAATCAATTAGGGAAATGACACAATCAGACCGTAACTCAGAGGATGACAGTACTGAAACCCGGGCTGGAAGGGGTGCCAAGAAGGGATGTGACGTGAGTGAGCTCAAGACACGGTTAAAAAGCAGTATCGTGGGGGGTGGGAGGGGGAGGGAGATGCTAGAAGGCAATTCTCATCAACTTCCAGATTTGGGGTTTGGTGGCAACTTCCTAGGGTGGAAATCTGGGATGAGAAGACTTTGTTCTTGAGTTGTTGACACACATACAAGTTTGGGGAGCAAATGGATGACTTACCAGTGAGGCAAACAGAAGGTTCCTCACTGGTGGGCCTGTGAAGAGGGTTCTATGAACAACGGGAAACATTAAACAGCTTTCAGTCACAGAGACAGATGGGGTCTGGATTTTAGAGAAGGGTCTGGTGGCTCTGTGAACTGGGATATAAATTAATTAAAGAAGTATTTAGAAAAAAACACTTCATGTCTATTTGCTGTCACTGAAAATTAGAATTTCTTTTTTATAATTTTAGTATCTGGGGTAATGTTATGTCCTGTCTTTTAACATACAGCTGTGCTTAGAAATGAGTTCCAGGAGCATCATGGGTATAGAAATTTGTCTTTAAAATTGAAATTGGAAAAACAAAACAAAAGCTCTCTGGCATCATACAAACTCCTAAGACCAAGTTCTAAGAAGAGCCCTGCCCTGGAAAGGACCTCACACTCATGCTGTGTGATTCAAGCTCAGTCAGTCAGTTGGAAAGGCAGGTTTTGCCCTATAGCTCCTCAATGACAATCTCTAGTGTTTTAATAGGCTGTGGACTTTGTATGCACGTCAAGTTGAAGTGGGATATTTATTCAAGGGGCATCTAACTCTAAACAGGTCCTCTGAAGAAAAAAAGAAAACTTACAAGCAAGAAATAACTTAGCAGAAACATCCTCAATACCCTACGCAACCTCCCAGCAGACTAACACGAAACTCGGCTCCATTAAATTTAAATCCAAGTAGGAAGTCAATGAACTCAAATCTGCTCTATGGCTGAAGGGCAGGTTTATCAGATGCTTGGTGAGCTGTGAAGGGCAACTCTGGCACCAAGTCCCTGTGCTACATGTGCTGTTGACATTGTTGGAGGAAGAGAGACAGCAGAGGGCAGCAGGTTCAGACACACTAAAACATCTTCGGTTTCTAGGTGGATCCAGGTCCTTTGGCTCTTTGCTAACCATAACTAGCTAGGCTCTCAACTCTCCGATTCATCCAAATATTAACTTTTGTGCAATTGCTCTGGGCTGGGTCCTCAGACTACGAGGGCAAAACCAGCAGTTACTCCACCCTTCCCTCCTCTCAATGAAGGATTCTTGTGTCTGGCACTACTCTGGGGGCTGCTGTTTCTATACTCTTGGATGCAAACAGTTCCTGCTGAATAAGCCAGTGAAGCAGTCCTGGTGCTCAGTCTGCCCTGGTTGAGCCACCAGCTTCCCTCTGCTGGGCCACAGAGCCTAAGTCCAACCATTCATGCTCTGCATATGGTATCTGCTGCCCAGGTTCCTCCTCAGACATGCATGTCCGTGCTGGACCCAGGCGTCCTCCCTGGAGTGACAGTGCCTTGTCCTAAGATCTGAGGTTGACAGCTCTTCCAGCCTCTCCCTCTTCTCCCAAGGCACCTGCCTTCCAATGCCCTGGACAGAATTCTACGACCCTTATTTATCCTTCTCTATCTTCCAATGCCCTGGACAGAATTCTACGACCCTTATTTATCCCTCTCTATCTTCTAATGTCCTGGACAGAATTCTATGACCCTTAACTATCTTCTGTGCACCTATCGTCGGGCGGTAGGTGTTTCAACTGTGAGGATCCAGCACTCTGTGCCACCTGCTGTCACATCAGCTGCTAAAAAAATCTGAGTCTGTGCATCAGTTTTGAGACACCAATCATGAAAGGAGTGCCAGGATATTTGCTGCAGAGCCCAAAGAATATATTAGGCCGTCTGAGGTAGTTGTGATCTAAGAGCCAAAACAACAACAAAAAAGAGCTTAGTTTATTTGTTTCAATGTGGTTGAAATTCTGCCTCCACTGACTGGCATGTGAAATGGCTGTTCACCTCTTGTTGCACACCTCTTGTCTTCCAAAGGCAAACGGGGAACTCTGCAAAGTAGACTGGTGTTCCTCCCCTCCCTTGGCATTCACTTACACCACAGGCAAGCTTGTCTGGTTAACTAGGTGCATCAATTACATTATCTCACCGTAAGTAAACACATCCTCAAAAAAAAGAGTCACCTGTGCCTAGGTTTGGATGCCATCTGTATCCCAACTTTAAGAGTTGGGAGCCTGGTCTCTTCTATGCCAAAAAGAGGTGACAGAAACTTTAAAAGGTGGAGACTAGTGGAGACTGTCGGGTCACTTAAGACATCACTCCCAGAGGAGATTGGGGTCATTCTCAGGGAACCGTTGCTAGCTCTCTGGAGAGACGTGTTCTAAAATGCCAGACCAGCCCCACCCTGAGCATTCTCTGGCTTCTTCTCACCCTTCTGCAGGCTCCTAGCATGAAGCCAACTGCCACGATTCCCTCATCAGAGCCAGCACCAAGGTCATGAGCTAAAGAAACCTCTTTTCTTGAAAACAAATTCAGCGTTGAGTATTTTCTCATAGCAGAATAATCAATGAAGATGTTTTTAAAATTCTTCCAAGAAACTCATGGATAAAGACGCATTAAAAACAATGTGAAGAGCAGCAATGCCAAGCAACAGGTCAGCCTGGCGGGTCTCTTCCGGAACAAGTGCCCATTCAGCCTCGTAAGAAGACAAAAGCAGTAGCTGACAAGAAGGTGGTCCAGATTAGAAGTACTGAAAACAAGACAAAAATAATAAATACACTGGTAATATGGAGCTAGTGTAATGTGCGTCCTATTATAGTAGGTAGCTGCTCCAGCTTTGACCTGGAAGTACTACCCCTACTGAGGCTTCGGTAACTGTCACCCCTACAAGGTGGGGCCAAGACAGGAATGCTTAAGACCCGAGATCTGGATGTGCCATCTCTCTTGGTTCCTGGACCCTGGACACTGGAGGTAGACCGAGCAGAGTTCTCCAGAGAACACTGCCGGACTGCGCTACACCTTTCCTGGGCCCTGTTACCTATCCCTTCACTTGTGAATTACCCCACAAAATAAACCTCCCTTTTAACTACGTGGAGTGGCCTTAATTACTTCCACCAACATCCTATCACCTTCAGAAAGTGCCCGATGACAATAGTATGATTTGAAAACAGAATGCACGAGGCACGTGCACTAAAAGTAATTTTACTAGACAATATCTATTGCCAGACAGAGGTGGCTTCTGCTGTGGTAACTTGCCAAGCTGACCTATCCAGCACCCTGTACCCTTCAAGCACTACGAACAGCTCACCGTGGGCAATTCAATTGCTCAAGGAAATACCCTGAATTACACAAGGAGACAAAGGGGGAAATGAAGTCAAATTGTACATGTGGCAACTCAGGAAAATATTCTCAGGACTGGAGGGATGGCTCAGTGGTTACAAGCATGGGCTAACCTTCTAGTAGACCTGGGTTCAATTCCCAGAAACCACATGGTAGCTCACAACCAGTTCCAGGGTATCTGATGCCCTCTTCTGGTCTCCTCCAATACCAGGCACATGTGTGGGAAACAGACATATATGCAGGTAAAACACCCATGGACACATCCATGCACAACTATAAGAACTGGGATCTAAGCCGGACGGTGGTGGCGCACGCCTTTAATCCTGGCACTCGGGAGGCAGAGGCAGGCGGATCTCTGTGAGTTCGAGCCAGCCTGGTCTACAGAGTGAGTTCCAGGAAAGGCACAAAACTACATAGAGAAACCCTGTCTCAAAAAACCGAAAAAAAAAAAAAAAAAAAAAAAAGAACTGGGATCTGACTGGGGCGGGGGGGGGGGGGGGTGTGTGGGAGGGGTGGAGTGAAGAGAAGACAGACAACACACAAACAGAACACTGGGGTCAGATCGTCTGACCCAGAAGCTCAGCATATTTATTATAGAGTTGAACAGAGAGACACAGTTATTGCATATAGCAGAAGCGGGAGGCAGAGTTACTACACACAGATAAACAAGGAGGCAGGGTTTGTGGTACCCAGATGGATCAAGGAGACAGGTTCAGCTAATCTCAGGAGCAGACTCTGTAGGGGAGACGTCTTTGGCTAAAATTGAAGGGTGGGGTGGGGCTGTGGTGGACAATTTCTACACATACTATCAACATCCATACATGGACCAGAGGAAGGCTTTTCCATTTCCCTCTTGGCCCCACCAAAGGGACAAGAGGAAGGCTTTGCCATTTCTGTATGAATCTGAGGATCTGGACCCTTTGACAAGGTAGAGCTTAGGGTTTCCTCTTCTCCCTACAACCCGTACACATAAAATGAAAGAAGAATAATAAAATATTCTTCCAAGCATCACAAAGAAGATTTTTGGCCTACAATATTTGTCATGCTGTCCGGGCCATGGATGAAGAACATACATGTATGAGGGCCTGCTGTGGAATTCTGTGAACAAAGAAGCCACACGCCTAGTCTAAAGGCATATACAACCTCCTGTCTCCTAGCCACACTAATTGCATTGAAGAGGCGGAATGGGGAATAATGACTAGGGAAGGCTGGAAATGAGTGTTTATTGAGCATCCCCAGTCTGCAAACAGTTGTTTGGGTTAAGCCTCTCCGAAGACGTTATTACCATAGCAAGTTTACAGAGGCAAAAAATGGAGAGCCAGAGGAGTAACTGTGCGGAGTAACTGGGAAGATAGCCCTTGGGTTTGAAGCCCAAGCCTAGCCGACTGCTAAGCCAGGAACTTCTCTTTGCTCCCAACTATTCCTGGCTCCCTGTCTGATACCCTCTGGGTCTGTCAAAGGCCATTCACTGCCCTTTGGAGTCACACCTGCCCCTTCAGTCACAGTTACTGCAATTCCAGGCCTCCAACCCTTGGCCACACCCACCCTTGGAACCAGACCGGGCAGGGCAGCCTGGAGATGAGGAGCTAGGAAATAAGGAAGAGGATGAAGGTGTACAGTTTTTCCAGACAGCCTCCTCACCACCGGAACAAGGAGAAGGGTGAGGTGTCTTCCAGGACCTAGATGGCCCCTGGAGCATTACTCTAAAACGACATCATCGCGCAATGATGGCGCGCAGCAATGCTCTCTGGCCACCCTGAAAATGAATTTAAGTCTTCAGAATCTTACAGAAAATACTACAGACATGCAACGCCTGTGATTTAGAATTTCTGGAAGTCTTTTGTAGAATTGAGGGTGGGAAGGCCCAGGAACTAGGGCTCAGTCATGTAAAAGGTTAGAGAACCACGTGCTAAGTAATCTGGAAGGTAGGCAAAACGCCAAGGAAAAATTTTTTAAAAAAATTATGTATTTGGGCTCAGAGAAGTAAAGGACAAGGAGCTGGGGGAGTCAAAGAATATCCTCTTTAACTGAAGTGTCCCCCAACGCCTCGCAGGTCACAGGAGACCAAACAGCTCCCGGGCCAAACTCAAAAGGACTAGCCAGGGCCACCTGAGGAGTCCATTCTGCTGGTCAGATGGCCGATCTTAAAAACTCCGAGTCCCGAGTTCTCGGCGAGGAGATGGGGAGCAGGCCCGGGCTGGGAGTTGGAAGTGGTCGGCCGGCCGCGGCGGCGAAGCCTGTGTGCAGGGCCTCTCTGCGTCCTCCCCTCCGCCCAGCTCGGGGACGCGGGGCCTGAGCGCACCCGGGATCGGGGGGTGGGGGTGGGGGGCAACCGCTCGCCCGGATCGCCCAGCCTCCTCCTCGGGGAAAGGGGGGATCGCGCCCCAACCCGGCCGCCCACCCGCTCCGCGCAGCGCCGCTTGGCCTGGCCCGCCCGGGACGGGGAAGGGAAGTTGGGGGCGCGTACCTCCGAGCGCCCCGCGCGGCCCGCAGAGCTCCAGGCAGGCGGCGAGCAGCACGAGGCGGCGGACCCCGGGCCGCCCCATCCCGCCGCGCCGTCGCCGGGCCGCGTCGAGCTCTACCTGCGCGGGGCCGCTGCCCGCCGCGCGCCCCGGGAGCCTGGCGAGGGGCGGCGTCCCCGGCCGCGGGGCCCGACGGGGCGGGGCACTTGTGCTACCTGCAGCTGTCGCGCGGGGTCAGCGCGGGTCGGCCGCTACGGTGAAATCAGAGGGGGCTAGAGTATGGGCTCCGTCGCCATGCAGGCGACAGAGGGGTCAGGGGGTCGGTGGCCCCCTCCCCTGCTTGCAGATCTGGAGCTCGGTGTACCTAAGTGGAGAGAGAGAGAGCTCTGGGCCACAGGCTGGGGTGGGGCTGGGGGTGGGGGGAATAGTGGGGCAGGACCTAAGCTGGCCTTGAAACAACCGGTTCCTCTGACCACAGCACATCTCAGAAGGACAAGGGGCTCGTTTCCCTCGGCCCTATCCTAACGCCGGCCGTCTGTGTAGATAGATGTTTGGGAGTATGTTTTGGATGAGCAAGCGGAAATGGCAGAAGAGAAGGTAGCATAGCCATTTCTTTTGCAAATGTGAGCCTTAGTTTTGTTTTTGTTTTTGTTTTTAAGCTTGGTTCCCTAAGTTAAATCTGAAATTTTGGAGCAACTATCTGTCAGAGTAATTAAGGTCTAAGATTTGATATGTGGCCGCTATCGTTTCCTACCTTGGGAGCCACAGAGAGGAGAAGCCCCCATACAAGCAGCGCCCCTGGGAGATGGTTTGACTGGAAGATTTCAGGGCTCTCCAGAACCAGCTTCCCTGGGCTACTTTTGCAACGCTGGGAGTTGTCAAAATGCCAGTTCTCTGGCTGCCGGGACAGTCAATGTTAGTCCTGCTTTGTTCCTAGGAAAACCAACGATGACTTCATTTCCCTCTCGTTCCCTTTTTTAGTTCTGAAATAAAGTGCTTTTTAAGCGTAAAGTCACATTTTGACCTTTTCTGCAGCAGAAAATCTGTGAGGCCACTGTTCCACTTCTAAGAAAATATGTTTTGTCTACCCAGCAGCCTTCCATGATCCTGGGAACCTCGCCTTCCTTTAGGAGAACTGCATTCTACTGCCTGCCCCAGCACGCGTGGGAAATAGGAGTTGGCATCCACTTCTAAGACCCCCCCTCTCTGTCAGGTGATGGGCTGGGGGTGGGGGACTCATGACCAGAGCAGGGCCTGTCATTTCTAATCTGAAGACTTCCACTGAAAGCATACAAGAAGAGGGCCTGCAGCTCTCCAGAGGGAGGTAGAGAAATTATGGATCGCTTTGATCTCAGACTTTTCAAATAAGCTAGTGCACAAAAAGATGACATAGAAAAGAATTGACCTGGGATTGGGGTCTACCATCTCCATTCATTCCTGAAACTGGTTGAACCTTAATCCTTTCCAGGTTGTTTTTGCATAAACCATTCAAGTCCCCTTTGAACTGAATCTACCTGGACTTAGGCTCCAGACTTGTAACCAAGGGCAACCTGTCAACTTGAGCCCAAACACAATATATGTGGGTGGTTTTAGTTTGTGTTCTGTATGTGTATCAGTGGCCTTTCTGTCACGGTGATAGCTTAAAGGAGGGAAGGCCGACTTGGCTCATGACTTCTGAAGTTTCCATCCATGACCAGTTGGTTCTACTGATTTTATGCCTGAGGTGAAGCAGACACACAATGGTGGAAGGGCAAGGTAGAGAGAGCAGCTCCCTTCCTGGAAGCCAGGGAGCAGAAAGCACAAGAGAAGAAGTCTGAGGATAAAATAGATCTTCAAAGATACTCCCACTGACCTACTTCCTTCAACAAGGCCTACTTTCTAAGAGCCCATTCAGCTATGAACAGACCAACGGATCAATCCCTTATGATCCAATGTCAATAGCGCAACCAGCGGGGACCAAGCCTTCAACACATGAGTCTTGTGGGGGTTGGAGTAGGATATAGTGGGAAATACTTGATATCCAAACCATACATTTGTAAGCCTTGAGACAAGCGGCAGACATCTAACTGGCTTCCTGGGCAGGTGGGATTCTACCCGTGGCCTCTCTGTACTCATCCACATACAATTCTATTGTATCCTCTCTCCCCAACAAATGTGCACTTTATCAGTGTTATCTGACCAAGCGAGAACTGGTCATCAAGACAATAAGCAGCCCAACAGGGATCCAGCCAAAAAAGAATTTCTAGGTCCTGTGCAAACCTGCTGTTTTTACCACTCTGATTTCCCACCATTTACAGCAGAGTGTAACACAAACACAAACCAGACCTTTGTTTCTTCCTTCTTAAGATCACACCAAAGCTGCGGTCCTCACAGCTTTAGCTTTCTGTGGTGGTTTGAATGAAAATGGCCCCCAAAGGGAGTGGCGCTCTTAGGAAGTGTGGCCTTGTTGGAGGAAGTGTGTCACTGTGGGGGTGGGCTTTGAGGTTTCAGAAGCTCAGCCTAGGCCCCGTGGTTCACTCTTTTTTCACTCCCAGCCCCTCTCCAGCACTGTTTCTGCCTGCACTCTACCATGCTTCCTGCTGTGATGATAACGGACTGAACCTCTGAACTGTAAGCCAGCCCCCAATTAAATGTTTCCTTTTACAAGAGTTGCCATGGTCATGGTGTCTCTTCACAGCAACAGAACCCTAAGACATTTCTAGATGTTGCATTCAGAATGTAAGTCGATATTAGCCCAAAGCACTGGAGGTAGAATTTATGATCAGGTCTATCACAGCTGAGAGATCACTTCAGTTCAGGCTCTGTAGGTATATAGAATATCTTGGCAAGCTTGTATCTAAGTCCGTCTAAAAGCTCAAACAGCCTCCCAAAGAGGCCTTAACAGTCACCAATGTCTTCCAGAAGGACTTCTATTCACTTGTCATCTCTAAGGACATAGTTTGGTATCTGGAAAGGCCAACTACAAATGCGAGCTGGGTTACTAGTAACTGGCATTGGTGTAAGACCTTGGAAAAGTCACTCACAAGTCCTATTTGTCTCTTTGTATAAACTGAAGATCCTATAAGGCTTATAATATGGCTTTGCAGACTCATGATTAAGTACTGAGCATCATGTGTGGTTCATGATAAGATTTCAGCAGACACCACTATACCTGGGAGCCCAACCAGAACCATAGGGCTCCTCTGCCAGCCTCCAAAGCATCCTTGCTCTTATCTTTAGGCTAGAGGGCTATTTTACTTTCCTTGTATAGGCTTAGCATACATACAACTGAAGTCTAATCCTGTTACCATGGTAGTGGTCTGCAGCATACTCCAACCACCCGCAAGTACTGATTTTCTTCATGCTGAACAATTGTGAACCGAGTGGAGTGGGAAGCTATGGCTCTGGTCCCAGAAGTGTGGCAAGTCACCATGCCAGCTTGTTTCCTCTCCTAAAAGATGAAAGGAATTGATTAAGTAAATTCCCTTCAGGCTCAACATTTTATGATCCTAATTAGTTATCACTGGTATTGGGACCCGCTGCACCATTTAAATGAAGCCCTTTTAATTAGCACACAAGGAAACATGAAATGCTTGATTTCTCTACACAAGGCAAGGAAATGATTGCTAATAAACTCGGAGCTTTTAATTTAGAGAAAATGGTTAGAGTGTCAAAGAGAGAGGATAGGATTATCTCCCTGGAGAATGCCCCTTGTTCCTCATTTTAAAATGATTTCAAGTCCATCATGTGCATCATCCCAAGAGGGAATGTGGTCTCCAGCCAATTTAGATGACTATAAAATAATGAGAAATTAAAATGCTCACAGTTTTTGTGAGAAATCCATTGTTTATGGTGACTTTAAGTCTTTACAGTGTCTACTCAAGAAATCAGCACACATAAAGGTCATATTCCTTTATGTAGTCATGCCAACTGGCGACAGCCACAAGCTAGATGAGCGCCCTGACTCACTCTACTCGGAGAATATTTCAAGACAGCTGCTTTGAGTAGAAAAAAAAGAAATCTTTTCCAAGTAGGAAGAACCAGTGTTTCCTGCTCTCTCTTACCTGTGGGAAGATAAATACTTTATGGGAGAGTCTCTTCTATTCCACCACAGCTAATAATGCAGAAACCGGGGCATATTTAATGGTAGAGAAGGGAGCTTGGAGAATCAGAGGTGGGCCACAGAGGTCATCCGGATGTGCAGCAGCCTAAGCTCATGCAGCTTCCTTCTCCTCTATGCCCGAAGGGTTTTGGAAGCTCTCTTTAAATGATAGCTTCCAGAAGGAATGACCCTGCTGGAAAACTCTCTGACTGTGTTGTGATACGTATCCTGGAGATCCGATTTTTATTCACCCCAGATAGAGTAACCAAGGAGAGATTGCATTCATGATCAGTTTGGTGAACCATTGAGTTGATGAAGGTGACTTGAGAATGCTCCAACACAAAGCCTTCACCCAGCAAGGGCGAAGCCTTGGGAAAGCTCCACCCTGGGGGCCTACTGAATGCTTCCCCTCTCACAGCAGTTTCTTACTTTTTATAGGACCTTGAGGAGGGGCATTGTGAGTTTCTTGAAATACCCTCCTCCCCAAACTCCCATTCCTGGAGAAAGAAACTATGGAGCAAGACAATAGTATCATTATTTAGGGAAGTGGTTTTATTGTTGTTGTTGTTGTTGTTTTGGTTTTTTTATGTTTTTTTTGTATGTATGCTCTTTGAACTATGATTATATGGGTAATGAGAGATTTAAACCCACGCTCCATGATTCATCAGAGCAAGCTGCTTAACCTTCAAGAATCAGTTTTACTATTGGAAACAGGTGATGTCATAAGATTACATGAGACCATCCAAATGGCATGCGGGACACATGGTGTCTGAGTTAGGGTACTATTGCTATGATGAAACACTATGACCAAAGCAACTTGCTCACAATTTTCTATAACAGTCCATCATCAAAAGCAGTGAGGGCAGGAACTCACATGAAACAGGAACCTGGAGGCAGCAGCTGATGCAGAGGCCATGGAGGGGTGCTGCTGTTATGCCCAGATTGTTACCCCAAAGATTCCACCACAGACCTTAGGTACAGAATGCAATAGCATGGTTTATTTCTGTTTGTTTACAAGCCGCGGGCAGGGAAGCTCGATCCAAAGCACTCACTCGTAGTAACCATGAGGCCAGGAGGAACTTCCTTTTTCTTTGTGTGGCTAGCTTTTTAAAGGCAAAATCCACAAGCCCTTCGGGGGGTTGGGGGAGTTTTGCAAGGGTGCAACTCGGATTGGTTTATTTTTATCTCTGTTCTCTTTTAATTGGGTGAGGGTATGTAACCTTTGAATTTACTGGTTGGTGGTTACAATTATTACTTTGGGGGCAGTCCAGCCCAAGTCCCAGGCTTTGTCCTTGAGCCACCATGGGGGCTGGCTGGCCAAGCACATACTGCACATAACTCTAAGTTGGTGAGGGGCCCCAGAGAGTAAACATCTGGCTGAACTTCATGGCCCTCCCAGAAACTGCTTGCTCAAGTCTCAGGAAACTGAAATTGAGGCCTGATCTCTGAGAGAAGACTGAGCAGCCTGTTATGGCATCTGCTTGGTCTTTCACTGCTACTGGCTTGCTCCCCATGGCTTGCTTAGCCTAGTTTCTTATAGAACCTAGGACACCAGCCTAGGGATGGCACCACCCACCATGGGCTGGGCTCTCTCCCATTGATCACTTATTAAGAAAATGCCTTACAGCTGGATCTTAGAGAGGCATTTTCTCACCTGAGGCTCCCTTCTCTCTGATGACTCGACCTTGTGTCAAGCTGACATAAAACTAACCAGAACACATGGTAACAAGCAGCATTTTGACAGTTAATTGTGGTGGTTTAAAAGAAAATGGCCCCATAGGGAGTGGTACTATTCGGAGGTGTGGCATTGTTGAAGTAGATGTGGCTTTGTTGGAGGAAGTGTGTCACTTTGGGAATGGGCTTTGACGTCTCATTATGCTCAAGCTATGCCCAGTGTGGGACAGTTCACTTCCTGTTGCCTGCAGGTCAAGACATAAAACTCTCCTCTACCTCTCTAGCACCATGTACGCCTGCATGCTGTCTTACTTCCCACCATGGCAGCAATAACCTCTGAAACTGTGTGCCAGCGCCAATTAAATGTTTTCCTTTATAAGAGTTGATGAGGTCACGGTGTCTCTTCACAGCAATAGGAACCCTGACTAAGACTATTTATTGTTCCTAGTTCCTTTAAGCAAAGCAAGGTAACCCTCCTGTAAATAATACTATTCAGGGGCTGGAGAGATAGTTCAGTCTGTGTTCAAGCTTCCTTTCTCTTGCTACCATAAAACACTCTGACCAAAAGCGACTGAAGGGAGGAAAGGGTTTATTTCATCCTACAGGACCATTGCTGACAAAGTCAGGGCAGGAACTCAAGGCAGGAACCTGAAGGCAAGCCTGCTTGCTGTTCCGTGCAACACCACCTCAATCACAGCTAAGGAAGTACCACAAAACCATGGATGATACTGCTTGCTGACTCATTCTCGGGCTCATGCTTAGCTAACCTTCTTACACAGTGCAGGACCACCTGCCCAGGGAACACCACCACCCAGAAACAGCTGGGACCTGTCACATCAATTAATAAGACCAGCACCCACAGACCAATCTGACCTAGACAATTCCTCAATTGGGACTTTCCTTTCAGATGACCCTAGACTGTGTCAAATTGATATTTAAAGCTAATTAGGACAGCCATGAAGTGATTGCCTCATAAGCCTTAGAACCTGAGTTTAATCCCCGGAATTCATGTAAAAATTCTAGGCATGGTGGCATGGGCATGTAATCCCACCCATGAAGAGGCAGAGACAGGAGGATCCCTTGCGAGTCAGCCAGTCTGACTTATTGGTGAGCTCCGGGCCAATGAAAGACGCCCATCTCAAAGATATTGATGGCATTTCTAAAGATGACAGGTTGTCTCCTGGCTTCCACATACGTATCCACACATGTGTATATACATGCTCCCCCCACATATATGCATCCACACATACATGAGCACATGTACACACATATACACGTCTATAAAAAGTAAAAGGTTACACTGTTTCAAGACATTCAAATACCAAGAGGAAAAGGGAATACCCAAGTAAGGGAAGTAAATAGGAACTCAGTTGTTTAAAACTATTATTATTCCACCCCTGAGTTTGCTTGTGTGGAGCAGAACTGTGCTGAAAGCTGAGCCCTAGCCAGAGCCTGGTCCCCAGTTTATATCATCCACGTGGAAATGGTTTCTCCCAGTCTCTCAGACACTCGGGCTCTTGACTTCATTTCATCACCTCATGTAGGTGATTCCCCAGGAAGAGCTGAGTCCTCTCTAGACACCAGCAGAAGAAACGGTGTGTTTCTGCTGGCACACAGGCAGGAGCAGATTCAGGCATCCACAGACGGAGGCTCAGTCCTCAGGCAGCGCTTCCATCCTTGGCTAAGGCCATTCATCTAGCAGGAAGGCCCTGATCCCCTTCTTCAGGGTCGGCTTTGATGATGTTTCACTGCACCTTTGATGATGACCATGATGACGATGGTGATGATGATGACAATGATGTTGTACTCTTTCCTGTCATTCCTAGACATTCTTTTCCCCACTTCTCCATCATCTTTTTTGATTTGAAGAGCAATCTATTTTGGCCCCTCAACTTTCTGCTCTGGTTTTCTTCATTGGCTCACAAGGGGAAGAACATAGATGGAATCCCTGCAGCTTTTGTAGCCTAAACAGGGTAAACCTTGATGGGAATGAGATTCAAAGATACAGAGACGGCTACCTGTTTGAATGGTTACCAAAAGGCTGCTCATAAAGATAAAAATTATAATACCTCAAATTATTATTTCAGCCCTTTCTGGCTACAGGACAATCTTTTTATTTTTAAGAGATGTATCTTATTTTTATTTGTGTGTGTGTGTGTGTGTGTGTGTGTGTATGCCCTGTGTGTGCAAGTACCCACAAAGGTCAGAGGAGGGCATCAGATCCCCTGGAGCTACAGGTACAAGAAGTTATGATCCATCCAGCATAGGTGTTGGGAGCCAAGCTTGGGTCCTCTGCAGGGTAGCAAGTGTCCCTCACTGTTCTTAACCACCTACAGGACAACATGTTACAGTGTGTTAGTTAAGTAAGTTAGTCTCTTTCTCCACTACTTTTAAAATCCAGAGTTCATGTCAAGGATTTGTCATTTAGAAGGCACAGTGAACTTTGGTTTCAGCTTACCCAGGACACAGGGTTATGGCTGGCTTGAAATTTCCCCAGAAAACCGGCATGTAGAGACAAAGGAAGAGAAGGAGGGTAGAAATCATCTGGCAATGGACCAGAGAAAGAGAGAGACAGAGACAGAGACAGAGAGAGAGAGAGAGACAGAGACAGAGACAGAGAGAGAGAACAGGGAGGCAGAGAGAGAGACAGAGAGACAGACAGAGAACACTGGAAGTTGATGGTAGGTTATACACTTGAGGAATTTGGCTTCAGAAGCCTTCATGCTCTCTGATTATCACTTCCTGTTTTGCTGTCAGCAATGAATATCTTCCCACTGAAGGAATGCAAAGAATGTTGCTATCATATGGCTTTATGGCATGGTAGAGGTCAAACCAACCACTGCTGGCATTCCCAAGGCTTCAGTCCACAAAATGAGATGGTTCCTGCAGTTCCTGCCAGTCCTGAGTCGCTGGGCCACTGTACCGGAACTTTACAGAGCCCTTGCAGGAGCATGGAGCACATCAAGGTGACTCTTGTCATTAGCCAAGATGGGAATTCTCATCATTGTCCCATTACTGGTAAATGTTCGGCTTCAGACTGCCTGTGCCATCTCAGAACTGAGTCTCCCTCAGGCAACTGACGGAAATGTGAAAATACATACTGTGTGATGAGAATAATGGGCTGTCCCCCACAAACCCACCGGTGAGATTTGTGTGGAGATCCCTCACAGAAGTCCTTTCCTGAGTCCCAAAGCTGCAGTGTAGCTTGTGGGCATTAAATATGTGAACTTCCACCACCCTCCCCAGCTGAATAGCCTGGGGTTCAGACCCAATGCCAACAGGCACCAGGCCTCATTAGGGAAGGAAGCATTCCTGCTGAACATGCATCTTAACACAAAGCTGCCTTCTGGTTAAAGAAGCGTAAGAAGCCGTAGGAGACTCTTTTGAGCTCTCTTTGAAATACGAAACAGATTCGAAACTGTTGAGCGCTGCCTCCCAAGAAGCCATTTTTTTCCTGTTTTACTTTCCCCTTCTACAACCCCCAACGTATGACTAAGTCCCCCTTTCTCCCTGCAACTGGGTGAGACAGATGAGTACCCGAGAGACCACCCCTCAGCCATGCCCCACCCCACCCCTGCTCGCCCAACTCCAGCCCCAGCGGCCAGAGCTCGCCGTCTGACCGAAAAGCCCTACAGGCTTTTCCACAGCCCTGCGCCCATCTGCTTAGGATGCATGTGTCTCTGGTGCCACCTGCAGGACATAGAAACAGCCACGCAGCGTCCCTGAGGTAGTCCTGATGGTGACTGACTGCGGAGTTGAGGACCCAAGAGAGGCAGCGAAGAGCAAGGTGAGTCGGATCCGTGAAGGAGGGCAGTGTCTATTAGGAACACTCAGCAATGCAAAAAGGCTTCATGAGAGGTAGAGGAACAAGAGGAAGAGGAAGATTGCTAATGGTTTGAGCCATTTGAAGGATAGAGCCATCCTCGATGAGAACACCTTCCTTAGCACACCAGGGCACTGAATGATCATGCCCAGATGGACAGGCCGCTAAGAGTGAGAAAGCCCAGGTGCAGGGACTGCTTCAGAGTTGGGATTTGACACGCAGGAGTGTGGGGTCAGACTGTAGGGTAAAGGGGGGTCTCAGGATCAGGAAAGGGAGTTTTAGAATTAGAGCTCGTCTGAGAAAAATGGGGGGAGAGGAGAGAGGGAGAGGGAGATTGGTCGACAGCATGGAATCCAAATGCCAGAAGAGATTTCCCTAAGAGAAGAGGGTGCACTTAAGCATAAAGAGAAGTCTATTTATTGCTCAACGTGCTGGTCACGGAGCCCGGAAGCCTCCATTTTCTCTAGGATCTGAGATACAAGGATGCCTGCCAAGTATTAGGGGCATAACACAGGCCTGGGAGGTTTGGACTCACCCTTGCTCTGGTTGTCCCCCCTCACCTCTAGAATGTAAAATCGATTGTAAGTGGACTGACCATTGCTCACAGCGTGTCCGGAAGTGGACTGACCATTGCTCACAGCGTGTCTGGAAGTGGACTGACCATTGCTCACAGCGTGTCCTGTCCGGAAGTGGACTGACCATTGCTCACAGTGTGTCCTGTCCAGAAGTGGACTGACCATTGCTCACAGCGTGTCTGGAAGTGGACTGACCATTGCTCACAGCGTGTCCTGTCCAGAAGTGGACTGACCATTGCTCACAGTGTGTCCTGTCCAGAAGTGGACTGACCATTGCTCACAGTGTGTCCTGTCCGGAAGTGGACTGACCATTGCTCACAGTGTGTCTGGAAGTGGACTGACCATTGCTCACAGTGTGTCCGGAAGTGGACTGACCATTGCTCACAGCGTGTCTGGAAGTGGACTGACCATTGCTCACAGTGTGTTCGGAAGTGGACTGACCATTGCTCACAGTGTGTCCGGAAGTGGACTGACCATTGCTCACAGCGTGTCCTGTCCAGAAGTGGACTGACCGTTGCTCACAGTGTGTCCGGAAGTGGACTGACCATTGCTCACAGTGTGTCCGGAAGTGGACTGACCATTGCTCACAGTGTGTTCGGAAGTGGACTGACCATTGCTCACAGCGTGTCCTGTCCGGAAGTGGACTGACCGTTGGTCACAGTGTGTCCGGAAGTGGACTGACCATTGCTCACAGTGTGCCCTGTCCAGAAGTGGACTGACCATTGCTCACAGTGTGTCCGGAAGTGGACTGACCATTGCTCACAGTGTGTCTGGAAGTGGACTGACCATTGCTCACAGTGTGTCCTGTCCAGAAGTGGATTGACCATTGCTCACAGTGTGTCCGGAAGTGGACTGACCATTGCTCACAGTGTGTCCGGAAGTGGACTCACCATTGCTCACAGTGTGTCCTGTCCAGAAGTGGACTGACCGTTGCTCACAGTGTGTCCTGTCCAGAAGTGGACTGACCGTTGCTCACAGTGTGTCCGGAAGTGGACTGACCGTTGCTCACAGTGTGTCTGGAAGTGGACTGACCGTTGCTCACAGTGTGTCCGGAAGTGGACTGACCGTTGCTCACAGTGTGTCCGGAAGTGGACTGACCGTTGCTCACAGTGTGTCCGGAAGTGGACTGACCGTTGCTCACAGTGTGTCCGGAAGTGGACTGACCATTGCTCACAGTGTGTCCAGAAGTGGACTGACCATTGCTCACAGTGTGTCCGGAAGTGGACTGACCATTGCTCACAGTGTGTCCGGAAGTGGACTCATCATTGCTCACAGTGTGTCCTGTCCAGAAGTGGACTGACATTGCTCACAGTGTGTCCAGAAGTGGACTGACCATTGCTCACAGTGTGTCCGGAAGTGGACTGACCGTTGCTCACAGTGTGTCCGGAAGTGGACTGACCGTTGCTCACAGTGTGTCCGGAAGAGGACTGACCGTTGCTCACAGTGTGTCCGGAAGTGGACTGACCGTTGCTCACAGTGTGTCCGGAAGTGGACTGACCGTTGCTCACAGTGTGTCCAGAAGTGGACTGACCATTGCTCACAGTGTGTCCAGGACAGTCTGGTTTATACCTCTTTCTGTGGTTCAGTGTTCATAGCAGCAGCCCATTCTCAACAAGAGAGCAATGGACTAGGTGGTGGCCACGTCCAAGTGCCTCACAGAAAATAGCTGAGTATTTGCCTAAAACCTATACATATCCTGTCCTATATTTAATTTTTATAGCTTACTTTTTAGTTTGTTGTCTTTATCAGATTAGCACATGTGCGTATCACTATTAATGCAGTGTAATGAAATGTCTTGACTCGGATATGCGTTGGATGGTAGCCAACTCTATTTTAGGATTTTCACCACCTTAAAGTTTAGCCATTTCTTTATGGTGAGCATATTCAAAGCCATTGTAAAACTGTGTTTAGCCATTTAATGTGTGATGGCTAATTATACTGTGCCATGGTACACCAGAAACTAGTCCTCCTATCAAACGATAATGCTGAACCTATCGATCAGTCTCCCTCTTCCCAGCCTTCCCTCTAGTCTACCCAGACACAGGTAATGATTGTTCACCTGCGAGAGCAGCTCTGTGGATCCACTCACAGGCGAGCTGAAAATGAAGATGAGGAAGAAGCAGGTTGAGAAGTGGGAGAGGGAGCAGAGGAGGCAGAGCTCTCATACTTAAAGAAGAAATTCAGCATGATAAAGATGAAGATGATGATGATGATGATGATGATGATGACGTTGACGGAGGGGAAGAAGAGGAAGAAGAGAGTCTGCAGGAGACAGAAGGAAGGGAGAGGCTGAAAATGTCAGAGAGGTGGATGACAGCTAGGTCCCTCCAGGATGAGGTTGCCTGATGCTCCTAGTCGTCAGTAGAGCAATTGCCCTTGTTTCTTCTCGTGTGATAGCTGATCCTGTGGGAATCGATCTGTAACTTCTTCTAGGAGAAGGGCACTTTTACTATTTTGGCCTTATCATTCAGGTAAAGATTTGCTAGTCTGTCAACCACAGTGTACATAGAAAAGAATTTTCATTCGCCTTCCCTTTGTGAAATTCTCTAGCATTGTATTTAGACTCTGGATTTTTATAATTCATGCTTAATGTAGCAGACATTTTTAGCTCATAATTAAAACAATGCTGCTTTTTCACAGGTATAGTTTGGTGCATTTCATTCATAATGTTTTCAAGTTATTTATAAATTAACAAATTACACTCATCTGTAATGTGAAATGGCAATAGTTTCTTATTTATTTATTTATTTACTTACTTACTTATTTTACATCCAGATCATAGCCTCCCCTCCCTCCTCTCCTTTCATCTTCTCCCCACTCCTCCTTCCTACCTCTCCCACTCAACCCACCCCTCCACCGCAATCACTGAGAAAGGGGCAGGCCAGCCATAGTCTCTTGAATGATAAAGCTGATTGATTTTTTTAAGGGGCAGGCCAGCCATAGTCTCTTGAATGATAAAGCTGATTGATTTTTTTAAGGGGCAGGCCAGCCATAGTCTCTTGAATGATAAAGCTGATTGATTTTTTTAAGAGGCGATCCAGATAACATTAGCTGGAAGGCAGTTTGGGGGGTGGGATGGGGTAAGAGAATATGAGGCCTTTCCTGTCACCATTTGGGAAGCACAAGCAGAGTGAGTAGGCTCTCTTCAGCAGCAGTGTGGGTCACGGACTCGGAGGCTCTGTTCATCGATGCAGTTCAAAGCTTTTATGGAGCCAGATTTTCTGTTAAGTCCAGAGACTCGCAGGCAAGCCCTTTCTGTGGGTGATGCTGTGCCAGCAGGTTGCTGGGTTTCAGGTGCGATCTCTCCCTCAGCTGATTCTCCATCACCGTCCATCGCTCCTTCCCTCTCCTCATCCAAAAGAAAGCTGGCAAAGTTGTGGGTACCCAGGAAACTTATTGTACACTAATGCAGAAAGTTCACAGATAACGGATAAAAGACTACTTATTAAAGAATTATACTGAGGAAAACAACTCACTAACAGAATGAGGCAAATCCGTCACAGAGTCCTGGAAGGCTGATGGCTGGTCCCACGCTGCTTCACGCCACCAGACTCAGTTTCCACCATCCAAGAATGAGAGAGAGAGAGAGAGAGAGAGACAGACAGACAGACAGACAGACAGAGACAGAAACACAGAGACAGAGACAAGCTTTGCTTATTGCACAGCTTCCCGTGTTGACATCACATGAGGCCATGTTAGGCTAAAGAAGCAGCATCCTCCTTTCTCAGAGGCCAAACTGATCACCTGCTGATAACTAATAACATGTTCAAGTCTAATTTCTAAGTTGTTTTCCTGGGTGATTTCAATACCAGTGCTGGGAAGTATTTATCATATTTCTGAGTTGAACCTTTAAGTATTCTTCCTGTATTGATCAGATGTAGCATTTGATTGGAATATAATGGCAGTTGGAAGACTGTTTGAAAATCAGTATTGGAGTTGGGGTTTATTTCTATTAAAAATAAAAAACCATTTGGGGCAAGGGTGTGTACTTCCTGATGGCTACTAAATGAACACGAGTAGACGGGTCCCCTCCCTTTTTTCCATGAGGCTCCATGTTCAAGACAATTGCTTTTTGAATCTTGGTCATTAATTTTTGTTTTCCTTTTGTTTTGTAGCCTAAGTATTTTATTTCAAGGTTGGTATCAGCAAACTAACTGGAGTTCTGCCTCTATACTGGGACATGTAGAAATTGCTCACAATAGTGTGGTCGTTGCTATTTAAATTTAAGATCTTTGGCCTGGTGTTTTAGAATAACAAGTAGGAAGTTATTTTCAGAGAAGCTAACAAGGCTGCATACCTGACAGAAATAAATGTGTGATAAATTCAGTGCCAGTACTGGCATCTCCAAAGGACTAACATTTTCCTCATTTCAGTAATTGGAACGTCTGCTTTGGTTCCTAAGAATTCTCTTTGCACACTATTCCAGGTTCAAAATAAATGCTTATTTTTAAAAAGGAAATCTGTGTATTGACTTTTTAATCAGTCATCTATTGCACAATCAAAATTAGAGTTCTCGGGTTTAAAAACAGCACACAGGGCCTAGACAACTATGAAGACTTACCTAACTCTGTGGGTGGCATTTTCATGTAAGTAAGCAAGGGTGGGCTTTCTGTTCTGCAGTTCTGGGTTCTATTTTAACACTCTTCTGTGTACAGTATGGTAAGTCCTTAGAGGCTTTAAAGTTGACACTTTTGTGCAACTGTGTTTTGAATAAAGCCACCACAGTGTTAAACACAAGGACAGGAAATGCCGGTCACATGTTTCCATGTTTCTGACTATTTCATTTTTTTGTTTTTGTTTTTGTTTTCGTTTTTCTGACTGCTGTAACTTCAGTTTTTGAAACTGAATTGCTTTGAATAAATCGAAGAGTTTTCGATTAATGATAAAGATAATGATAAATGATAATGATAAAGAGTTTTATTTAATGATTTTAAACAAAATAAGTGCTGAGGAATTAGCTGTTGAGACTTAGATTGCTATTGAGCTCTGTTTTGGATTCTGTGGGGCATGCAAGCTTTATGTGACAGACTCAACTGCTAGGGTTACACAATATCCTCTCAGGTCGTTTCTTCATTTTAAATGTGCACATCCCTCAACACAGTGACCGACGAAGACGTCCAAATGACCCAAACTCTCAGTATAAGAAGATCTACAAAACGCCTTGCTTCCTGTAGTCTGAACTCTTAGAGGAAGATTCTGAAAGACACAGAGAGCAGGTTGTGAGATCCGACAGGATTTGAGCCCATATCACACCTGACAACCCCCGTTCAAAACCCCCATTGTGTCTAAGAAATGACTGGAGACTTATGTCTTTTTATAGCTTTTGTCCATTGACTCTGGGATAAATGAGAATCTTGAGGAAAGAGATATTTGAACCTTATAACAATGGAATAACTGGTACACATGTGGTTGTCAGTCAAGGGCAATCCCTCACTCCCCCCACCCCCACCTCCACCCCCCCCCACCCCCCCTACCCCCCCCCCCACCCCCGCAAGAGGATAATTAGCAATTGGAGGTATTTACTGCCATGGCTGAGGGTCTGTGACTGCTGCTTCTAATGGTCGGGTACATTGCTAAATACTTTGCAACATACAAGACAGAGCCTTTGTCACAAAGATGATCTGGTCTGAGGTATCAGAATATTAATCCTGCAGAAATTGTGAATTTCAGATAACGCTGCAGTGGGGTTGTTGAGCAGGGAATACTGTGCAGGCCCGACCTCTAGTGGCCAGTGTGAATAATGCAGCTGAATGTATAAGCTTGTTTAGTGGTCTTAATCCTCACTCTCTTGCCCTGCAAGAGCTATTAAGTAACCCTTCTAGGTGCTGGTCTTCCCCCACCCCCTTTCACCATTCACGTTTACAAAATCATGAAGCACAGGCTTTCACTTTTCATGATGAAACTTCAACCTTTCAGTTCCTTTCTGTCTGCCATATCAGTGTGGCTTCCTGTACAGCTATAACCCGCAGAGTGGCATCTTCCTTGCTCTCCTTAGAGTAGTCATGAGAGTCGTAACAGCAGTAATGAAATCTTCCTGGGGTTTACTAGGAATGCACGCCTCCTTTCTTGTGCATAAATCTCCATGACATCCTAGTGAGGTGAATCCTTCCTTATCGAAGCAATGAAAGAGGTATCCACAGGCAATTTGCTTTTCTTATTTTAAAGAGTTTTAAAGTTCTTAAATAATTTTTTGGACCCTTCTGTGTGGTCTGTATAAAATGTCAAAAAAGAAAAAAAATGAGAAAGTGCAAACATGAGGCTCTCCCTTGACTGTGGGAAATGATTGTCTTCCCAGACCCCAGACTATGTCTGCAGGTACCAAACCTAATTAGATCCACTCAGCCAGGTCGGGGGAGGGGGAAGTACAGTGCTTCCTGGCCTCCTAGGGAGCTAATTCTTTGGGCCAAGGACCAATAAATAACCATGCAAAAGACACCATGACTATGCAGCCACACCGCTGAGCTCCTATGGTAGTTTGAATGTAAATGGCCCCCATAAGCTCATAGGAAGTGGTATTATTAGGAGGTGTGGCTTTGTTGGAGTAGGTGTGGCCTTGTTGTCAGAAATGCGTCACTGTGGGGGCGGGCTTTGAGGTTTCCTATGCTCAAGATACCACCCAGTTTCACAGTCCTTTTCCTGTTGACTTCTGATCAAGATGTAGCCAGCACCACGTCTGCCTGCACACTGCCATGCTCCCCGCCATGATGATAATGGACTGAGCCTCTGAACTGTTAGCCTCCATTAAATGTTTTCCTTTATAAGAGTTGTTGTGGTGCCAAGGAGTGATGGCACACGCCTTTAATCCCTGAACTCAGGGAGGCAGAGGCAGGTGGATCTCTGTGAGTTCAAGGACAGCCTGGTCTACAGAGTGAGTTCCAGGATAACCAGAGCTACACAATGAAACCCTGTCTAGAAAAACCAAAAAAAAAAAAAAAAAAAAGAAAAAAAGAAAGAGTTGCTGTGGTCATGGTGTCTCTTCCCAGCAATAGAAACCCTAACTGAGACAGCTGTCTAATCTCTCATCATCACCTCACACTCACTACACTGGAGAATGTGAGGAGGGCTGGTTGGTGGTTTTCCACCAACCTGAGAGTTTATGTTCCAAGTCAGCCTTGAGAAAAATACGGCTAATGGGGTGCTTTGGTTCGGCCAGTAACTCAATCACTGACACTTGACATCGAGGCATTCAGTACTACCTTGATGAACACAGGTTATGGCACCTCCTACAAATCACATGCTGCAGAGGGAAGAAGGGGCATGGCCAGGCTAATTCCAGTTCAAATCACTTACCGGTTTGCTCAAGTTTCCTCTCTTTGCTTGCATGTCTGTTCAGCTGGAAATGGTTATTCTAACTTAACCTGCCCTTCCCGTGAGAATGCTCAGGAAATCATCCACTAAGCATGCTCTTACACAGGTTTGTCCAAGCTGCAGCCTCTGGGCTGCGTGCTTCCCAGGATAGCTATGAACATGGTCTGACACATCTTTAGATGACAAACGTTATATCGTGATGTCACAAGGTTGGACACCTCTGCTAACATCAGTGCTTGCATCCAAGTTTCTTTCTCATGACAGCAATTAGCAAGAAACATCTCAAGTACTCCAGAAATTAAAGGCTAATGTTGAAGAGTTTGCAGAGCCTTTTTTTTTTTTTTGAGACAGGGTTTCTCTGTGTAGCTTTGCGCCTGTCCTAGAACTCACTCTGTAGCCCAGGCTGACCTGGAACTCGCAGAGATCTGCCTGGCTCGGCCTCTGAGTGCTGGGATTAAAGGCGTGCGCCACCGCTGCCCAGCACAGAGCCATCTTAAAAGATAATATACCTTAAGGGCTGGAAGTGTAGCTGGATAGTAAAGTACATGCTTAACACTCACAGGGCCACGGGTTTAATCGCCAGCAACCAAAAATGGTGAGATGATGGTAAAGATAATGGTGGTGATAGTGGTGGTGGTGGTGATGATGATGGTGGTGATGATGATGGTGGTGATGATGATGGTGGTGATGATGATGGTGATGATGATGATGGTGATGATGATGATGGTGATGATGATGGTGGTGATGATGATGGTGGTGATGATGATGGTGATGATGATGATGGTGGTGATGATGATGGTGATGATGATGGTGGTGATGATGATGGTGGTGATGATGATGGTGGTGATGATGATGGTGGTGATGATGATGGTGATGATGATGGTGGTGATGATGATGGTGGTGATGATGATGGTGGTGATGATGATGGTGGTGATGATGATGGTGGTGATGATGATGGTGGTGATGATGATGGTGGTGATGATGATGATGATGGTGGTGGTGATGATGATGGTGGTGATGATGATGGTGGTGATGATGATGGTGGTGATGATGATGATGATGGTGGTGGTGAACTGGTGGTGGTGATGACTGTAGCAGGAATCTTAGAAGGTCTTATTAATAAAAATCAAACCTGAGGCCAGTTATTGGGGTGAACTCTGGAGGATCAGAGAAGCAGAACAAGTCACAGCTACCTCGCCTCGCCAGTTCCTCAGCTGATCCTGTTTCCTCAGACTGGAAGCTTCTGTGTCCTCTTCCAGAATGGATCTCAGCTGAACTGCTGCTCAGAAGCCTAAAAGCTTAACCAGCCAAAATGCTTCTGGTTTCTGGTCCTCATGCCTTAAATACCTTTCTGCTTTCTGCCATCACTCCCTGGGATTAAAGGCTCCAGTCACCATGCTTGGCTGTATCCTTGAACACATGGATTTCTGCCTCTGGAGTGCTAGGGTTAAAGGCGTGAGTTGCCACCATTTCCTAGCCTCTGTATCTAGTGGCTGTTCTGTCTCTGACCCGAGATAAGTTTATTAGGGTGCACAATATTTTGGGGAACACAATATCACCACAATTGACGGTGATAGTGATGATGGGGATGATGGTGGTGATAGACCTAACTGATAATGTTGATTATTTCAAAATTATTACTCCGCTTTCTAAGAAACAAGTCTTCTGGGCCTGGAGATATGGCTCAGCACTTAAGAGCATGAGCCGTTCTCGTAGGGGAGCTGAGCCCGGGTCCCAGCATCCATGTCTGGTAGGTCACAAACATCAGTTAACTCCAGCTTCAGGAAGACCGGATGATTGTGGTCTCTGCTGGCACCCAAACACACATGCATATACCTCCCCCCGCCACACACACACACACACATAGTTAAAAACCATCATGTTTAAAGAAGAGAAAATGGTTTCTCCAAGAACTGGCATGGGTGCCACATCTCGAAACAAGCTGTGCCACTTGGGGGCACCGTTAGGTTTTATGAAAATCTTCCACTTTAAAGTGTCACCTTTGACCTGGTCCCTCGTCCAGTGAGTGCTATGAAATAACCCTGAATGTAGAGTTCACATCGAAGAAAAGAAACAGAAACGGTAGTTCAGTCTCTTGATGTTCAGGTGGGATTAGGTAAGACTCATTTGACGTGCTCTCAATTCCTTGTCCAAAGCTGCCTTTATCCAGCCAAGTGAAATAAAAGAATGTTGTGTTAAAAGAGGCTCTCTGTGTATTTTGATAGAGGAGACAGTTGCTTAAGATCAACATTCCAGTGTGAAAGGAGAGTCACAATGAGGGAAAAAAAAATTGCACAACAGGAATCTTCGGCTTGAAAACCGGAAACCTAAGCTGTTTGGGTTCTGTGGGGGAAGCTTTTTGCTTTATTTGGGCGTTTGGAGCTCCCGGGGGGGGGGGGGGGGGAGGGACGGACGACACTGATGTGTGATCTTAACCTCTTGATCAAGCATTGTTTGTCTGACACAGACCCTACTTACATCCAGAGAGAGCAGAAAAAGACAAGGAGACTTGAAATCCCCAAATATTTCAGGGGGCTCTGCAAAGGGGCCTCATATAGGGCTCCTAATTCACTAGAGTGTTTAATGGAGTTAAACCTTCATCACTGGAGAATTGTAAATGAGACTGTCAATGGAGAAGGTACCTGAGAGCTAGAGAGAGAAAAGAGAGCATCATTGGTCCAAACAGAATTTGCTTTCCTTGGCTTCCATCTACCTCAGCCTCTCTAGTCTCTGGGACTGAGTGTGTGCCCTGTGCCTCCCTTCACACCATTTTACTTTCCCAAAGGATCACTTCATAGCTTTTATTTTTTCCCTAATAGCTGTATCACTCTAATTATTACACCTACAAATTCAGTGTCTTGGGGCTGGAGAGATGACTCCGCGGTTAAGAGTACTGACTGCTCTTCTAAAGGTCCTGAGTTCAATACCCAGCAACCACATGGTGGCTCACAACCATCTGTAATGACATCTGGTGCCCTCTTCTGGCCTGCAGGGATATGTGCAGATAGAACACTGTATACATAAAAAATAAATAAATCTTTAAAAAACAAACAAACAAACAAATTCAGTGTCTCCCGTTCAACTGGAAGCTCCTGCAAAAGACAAATGTTCTAGCTTTGTTATTTCCCATCTTCCAGCCCAGGAAAATACCACAACATGATAGATGCTTTCAAAGGTACAGACTTACCTAAAGAGAACTAAGAAAAACAAACAAAGAAAGGGAAACTCTGGCATCTCTGGGATAATGGCTATGGGTCTCTTATACAAATCAGTATGCCATACACCACCACCACCCGGAAACTCAGCATCTGTGGGTGGCATGAGCACTTATTCTTCCCCTGGTTTGATCTGGGAACTGGGGTCCAAGCCCGCTAATGGCTCCTTAGGGTCTCATCTCGGAATCAGCTAACTTCGGTTCTGGCTAGAGTTGCATCCGACTCCTCCTTGACTTCGTAGTTCTTTAACCATGAGAAGTACTAATATTTGTGGGACTGAATGTTCAGAAAAGAGAAGGGGAAAGTATAGAGGAGTGCAATTGAAAGGAGTGCAATTGAAAGAGCTGGGCGGTGGTGGCACACGCCTTTAATCCCAGCACTTGGAAGGAAGAGCCAGGCAGATCTCTGTGAGTTCGAGGCCAGCCTGGTCTACGGAGCGAGATCCAGGAAAGGAGCAAAGCTACACAGAGAAACCCTGTCTCAGAGACGCACCGATAATTATTACTGATTTTGCATGGAGAGCAGGGGGAACGTTCACAGCATTTTAAAGAGCTAAATAAATAACAATAAAAACAACCACAGAGATTGTTGGAGTGGGAGGGGGTTAGAGAATGATGCTTCCGGGCAGGATAAATTTGGAGCGTTGTGAAGACATCTAAGCAAAGTTGACCAGAAGCAGTAGGGGCTAGAAGATGGGAGGGCCAGTGGGGATGGGAAGGGACTGGTGCTTCCTTCCGGGAGTAGGGGGCGGGACTTGGGAAGACGCTGCCATCCTGCTGCCTGGGTCTTAAGGACCCTCAGTCTCACTACATTGCACTCATTGACACTGCTGCCCCAGGCCCAAGCCACCAGCCCTTTTCCTCCTGATTGTTGCAGATGCCCCTTTACTGATTTTGGTCACCAAAGTCCCCGCCCGCATAGCCCTGCAAGGCCCCATCCCTCACTTTCACTCCAGTGGGTACCAATTCCAACTCTGTACCCTGCTTGCGATTTAATGACTCATTGTCCACTGGTTGCTTTAGCAACATCCACGTCTGGGCTGTGTGCAAACCTACCCAGCTCACCAACCTTATGGCTTCCGCCATCATGATCTTCTGCTCTTCCTGGCCCTCGTGATTCACTCCCTTCTCTTAAGGGCTTTGCTCAGTCTAGCTTCTCCTTAAGGCATTGCCCAACCCCTCTCTTTAAAGAGGCACTAGCCTCATTCCTCACTAATCCATCTTTTCCTGCATGGCTTTTCTCCTTCCTCATCTTTTATCAGCATCGGAAGTCCTGTATATTTAGTTTAAAAATATGTACAGAGCACCTTCTGCCTCTAGAAGCTCCTTGAGCCCTTGCCCTATACGCAGATGTATGAGCATCTGTGCAAGTATTAACAGTATGTAGCCTGTAGTGTATAATCAGCCAAACATGTTAAATGATTGAGCCAGCAAAGTCTAATAGTCTACTGGGCAACTGCCAAAGGCAAGAATGCAAAACACCAACAAAGCCACACAATAACCAGAGAAGAAGGAGAAGGAAGAAGCCTTGAACCATGAACCAATGTTGAGCACAGACAGGCAGGGCGAATAACTCACCCAGAGCCACAGAGCTAAGGGGACAGCAAGTTCATCTTCTGACCACTCATCCAGTCTGTGGGAAGTTACCAAACAGCCTCACCAGGAACCCTAGCGAGGGTGACAGAGGTGGAAGGGGAAATCTACACTATTAGGGGGCACAATTAGATCTGAGGGTCCTTTAAAATAATTACAGAATTATCTTTCAGTTTAGTAATGGGTACTGCTAAGCATCTCTTGGCTTCCTTTATCCGGGCTACAGCAGACACTAGTATCTTATAACTACTGTGGTTCTAGTGTCTCTGCTAGGCAGACAGACTTCTTTAAAATAAGTCAGAAACCACAATAATCTCCAAATGTGAGCTGTAACTAGGACATTGCTTCATTTATTGGAACATGCTAATAACTTGCTAAACTACACATTGGCAGCATCCAACGCTCAATATACTTTCAATATTTTCTCCAGCCACCCCCAGAGCTGGATAACCAACCACGAGCTAGCAGAGCTTAACGACGCAGTAACTATCCTGTTTCACCTCGCGTTTCCTGAAGATGGTCTGGTTATCTGCCTGGAAATTTGACGGTACCGTCAAGGTGGCCATGTGTCTTGAATCATAAAATATAGTCCACTGTCCTCTGTCCAAACCCACAAGATTATTTCACAATACATCAGCCCACCATTCAGTGCCTGGAAAGCCTATTCATGGAGAGATGTGTTGGGAATGTGGCCCTCCAAAGTACAGCTCTCAGCCTCACAGTTCAGCCAAGCACCAAGACTCCAGTGCAAACAGCTGCTGAGTGCTTCTGTAGGCAGACAGTAAGTTGTAAACTCAGAGCAGTGGGAAATGAACACCCCATCATCCGTGTATCTACCCATGAGAAGACCTCCAAAGAGCATCTGGAGAAGAATGGCTGAGCTTCTGACCTCAGCAGCACTTCCAGGCAATGACCTCCTGCGAGAAAGTAATGTACGCAGACGAGAGAGTCGGAGAAGAGACGAGACCTGGAAAGGAACTGAGAACGGATAGAAAGGAAGCAAGCATGCATCCATCTCAAATAGGCCTTGATTCTGGAAGGAAAGCAGAGATCAGGAATGTCTGCACAGGGCCACCACCCTGTGGCACACTGTGTGACAACCCAGTACTTCACCTCGGGAGAGCGGGACCTGTGCCCTTTGCCCCAGTGAAGATCCTCTTCATGCTGGCTCTGCCCCAACACCCCTTCCCCTTCTCCTCATGGATTCTGCTCCTCATTTGGTCTCAGCTTCACTCGTTCTGATGAATTCCTAGTTCTTGCTCCCTGTAACTCCCCCTTTACAACACTATTTTTATAATTTCGTCTCTGCCTTTGCCACTAAGGTCAAAGATCTGTTAGCACGTGGCCCCTCCTATACCTACAACTTGGGCTGTTAGGAGAGGTCCAGAAACAAAGACAGCGTTTAACGGGTACTTTAAAAAATTGCATGGGGTACATACTTGAGAGTTTCTCGAATGGGCTAAAGGAATGCCATCACCAGAAGTATGTTTCAGAAACAGAAGCGGGGGTTGTTACTGATATTTTACTCTTTTGGGGAGCCTGCCACCCAGCTCCCAAATAAATCACACACAGAGGCTTATGCTTAATTATAAATGCCTGGCCTTAGCTTGGCTTAGTTTCTTGCCAGCTTTCCTTAAGTTAAATTATCCTGTCTACTACTTTTTGCCTCTGGGCTTTTCCCATTCTCTTACAAATCTTATTCTTACTCAGTGTCTTGCTGTGTAGCTGGGTGGCTGGCCCTTAATGCCCTCCTCTCTCCTTTCCCATTCCTGGATCTTCTCTTTCTCCCAGATTTCTCCTTCTATATATTCTCTCTGCCTGCCAGCCGCCTATCCTTACCCCTGCCTTACTATTGGCCATGGAGATCTTTATTAGACCATCAGGTGTTTTAGACAGGCACAGTAACACAGCTTCACAGAGATAAACAAACGCAACATAAATAAAAGTAACACACCTTCAAATAATATTCTACTACAGGGGGTGTCTGTAATCCTTTGGGCTTTTTGTTTTGTTTTGTTTTGACTACCTTTGCCCTTATTTGGGGGCTTAATGTAAAGAGTAGCCAGGGTGGCTTCTCTTCAGAGGCTACTGTGGGATACCTCATGTCTCCATAGAGTACCACATCAAAACTCACTGGATAAACAGTAATGATGTATACTTCTCACAGTTCAGTGGAACGGATATTGAATTAAGGCTTGACTGAGAAATTCTCCAGGCAATGACTGGGATCATTGGCTCAGCTCCCTTCATCTGGTGAGTAGGCTGGGCTAGAGGCCTGAGATAGCTTCACTCACATACCCCAACACCCCTCCCTGTGTTCTCTCTCTTCTCGAATTCATTCTCCTTATAATGGTCTAACCTATGCTTCTTTATAGTGTGAGGTCTGACTGTACAGAGGAAGAAGGGAAGTTAAGCTGTCTAATATCCTTAAGGCTAAATCTAGAATGACAAAGTATCATTTTCCCCAATTCTGTTTTTCAAACTGTGTTATAAGAGCATCCCAAGTTCAAGAGGGAAAGAAAGTCGACACCTCTCCTGGTGGATGGAACAGCATGTGCACACAGAGAAAGAAAGAAGTGATTGCTACCATATTTGGAAATTCCACTACACCCCAAACCCAGTGTGAACACCCTATAGTCTACATTGTCATGCGGCTCTAAGCCAGTGGCTCTCGACCTTCCTAATGCTGTGACCCTTTTACAGTTCCTCATGTTGTGCTGACCCAACCATAAGATTATTTTCATTACTACCTCATAACTGTAATTTTGCTCCTGTTACGAACTGTGATGTAAATATCTGATAAGCAGGATATCTGATATGTGTCCCCAGCGAATCGGTCATTCACCTCCCTGAGGGGTCACAACCCACAGGTTGAGAACTGCTGCACTAAGACATCATCTACAAGTCAACATGCCCCTTTCCACACCCTTAAGTGTGTGGAAAGCCAAATCCTCCAATTTTTTTTTCTATTTTAAAAACAAGTTCTTGCTACAGTTTGGATCTTACACATTTCCCTAAGACTCACCTTTTAAAGATTTTATACTTAAATGATGATGTTATTGGGAGGTGGTGAACCTTTCAGGGGTAAGTCATTGGCGATGGGTCCCTGGAGGGGGCTGTGCGACTTTGTTGTTTCTCATCTTCATCATGAGATGGACAGTTTTATCCATCACACTATCCCCACTGGGAGCAGCTTCCCTCCAAATAACTCCATGTTTTCCATCTCTTCAACATAGAAGAGGTTGGATAGCTTTCTGCCGTGGTTGAATAAAATACAGAAGCGGTACAGGTAGATCATTGAAAGTTGGGATTCCAAGTTCTCTGTTATCTTACATTTTTAGCAAAAGGGCTATCTAAAGGTGCCAGGCCTCTCATCAAGGATGATGGAGTTACAGAGGGAGGTGTTCTTTCTTTCTGACTCGTCTCCAGTGGCCTCCCTGCTCCCCACTTGAGCACATCATGCTCTGGTTGTGAACAAGTGGCAGACTTAATACTGGCAAGTGGCGGGATAGATGCAACATGAAAACCCCAGATAGATAATCCTGACTCTTTAGAAACAATGCACAGAGGTGATTGACAGACTGTATGAGTCAATTTCTATACTTTAAGATATTATGGTTGCTGGATTATGACCCCAACAGTTGGAAAAATAAGACAGGGACATCAGGAATTTAAGGCAAGCCTCAACTACATAACAAGTTTTAAAAAAAAATGAAAAAGAGAATGACTTTGACATTCTATATACAACTGAATTCTATAAACATACAACAAAGACCTAAGTGAACTACATGAGGTGTTAAGAGGCAAAAGAAGTTAATGAAAGACGCTCAGAGATGCTGCCACCACCAATAAGCCTTTCCAGGGTTCCGGGAGGAAATCCACGGGGAAGAGAGCTTCTTTACTTGTCTCCCTGTGTCTCAGCATCCCACACCGAGTTCTGTTCTCGCTTCTAATCTAAACAGCAGAGCTGAGCTCAAACAATACAAAGAATCTCATACCACCTCAGACATCAAAGTGTTTCCTGGGGAAAAATACCAGTACTGTCTTTTGGGCTTTCCCAACTGCCAAACACTTCAGGGACCATTTCTTTCATTTTTTCCCCTCTGGTTCATATCCTTGAAATGGACCAATGGTAATATTTTTTTTTGGCCTGTGATTCAATGCTGATTCATTTCTTTGCTATTTTGTACTATTTTCCCTGCCATGTATTCTCTTTGTCTGAAGCTTATCTACCCACTGCTATAATTTCCTGAGGTTTAGGTTTTCTCTACCAGGAGACATATTGGCTACAGAATGGCACAATTATCTCATAATGCTTGAAATATCGATTGTGCAAATGACTCTTCAGGCTCTGTGAAAATGTGACTCACTGTGACAAGTTATTTAGTCATGAACCAGGCTCCCGTGTCTTCCTTCGCTCATTCCTTTGGCCTTAAACACTGTAAACAGGAGCCATTAGGGTATTGTGTTGGGTGACGACATGGCCAAGCATCTCCATGAGATACTTTTGAGAATGAAAGGAAACACTACAAATAACAAGAAGCCTTAATTGAGCTGTACCAGATGTAGACTGGAATCTCCCTGGGCAAAGCAAGATTCAAAGCCGTCCAATTATTTGTACATTGGAAGGCACTCTGTGATCTGGCATGGTCAGAACTCTAGTCGAAGTTAGTCAGGCTGTGGGACTCTGAGAAATACTTTCGTATTTATGTACATCAGGGCTTTTAAAGCAATGAAAATGGAAATCTAGACTAAAAATCCTGGAAGTTTAAAAAAAAATAAAAACGTTGGACTTGAGGCCATCTGCTCCAATTTATGTAATGACGAAATTGCTCTTTCCAAGAGCCAGGCATTTACATTAGAGTTGGAACTGTCCCTTTTCTCTTCCTGGTAGAATGAATTCCTGTTCTATTGATTGTAAATGACTACAGAGGGCAGGATTTTCTCTCCATCTCAGAACCAACTGTCCTCTGCCCATATAAACCGGTGGCTTATAACATTGGGGCTCCTCTTTAATTTTGTAGTACTTCACAAATACTACAGAAACCTACACAAGCCTAGCTTCCAGTTAACTGATTCTGTTGCACTGATCTATTGAGTCCTGACCTCTCATTTTTATCAATGTACCTTCTGGATTTAAGCATTTACATTTCAATCTCTTCCCATTTCTGTCTCATTATTGATATTCACTACCTAGTGAGAGATTCTTCTCACACATTTATTGCTGCTTAGAAATAATTTCCTTTAGTTCTTTGGAAGTATTTACAATCCAAGTAGTAGCATAATAAAGCAAAAGTCTAGGCTTCCTTGGGGACAACTTTCTGTAGGTTGCTTTGTGTTGACATTTAGGAATTTTGAACAGCATTCTGTGATTCAACAGATGCTTGGAAGTCAGAGTCTCTCTGCCTCAGGGATTACTGTTGCTTCGGTTCGTTCAGTGACTTGCCTGAGATGGCTCTTTTAAGTGTGTGTTCTATGTCATTGAAGTCTCTACTCAATTAATTTTAGAATCAGCAAATGACTGGCTGGATATTTTGTTAAATCAGACACCATCTGGTATCCAAATAGCCATGTCAGCCTAACTGACACTCTGAGGTTCTCAGGACAGTCAGAAAGTGGCAGCCATCACTCATGTCCACCTGACTGTGATGATGTCTGATCTAATGTTGCTAAAACTCTCAGAGTTTTGGAAGAAGCTGGAAGTGTGAAATCTCTGAATAAAATTCTTCCAGGTTTCGGTGTGAACAGCAGCTAACAGCGGAGAAACAGGACTCTGCTAACTGAACAGAATCTGCAGTGGGCACTGCAGAGGCCATAGGCTGGGTCACATGAAAGTGGGACTATATGGGGAGCATTTTATACGGTTGAACTAGGAGTGTGTGGGGGGAAAAAAACCCTTTGGATTTAAAGAATGGAGTGATATGCACTCCCTAGGAAAAGGCTAACCTAACGAAGGAGGAATGAAGAACGTATAGAAAGGGGCTGTGGTAAACAATAGAGGTCAGGGGGACGTAGGGGACTACAGCTATTTTTCATAGAAGAGACAAAGAAGCTCTGCATTGGATTCAGGTATAATTTAACGTTTTTTTTGCTTCATTTTTATTTATGTGTGCTTGAGTATTTTTCCAGCGTGTTTATCTGTGCACCATGTGCATGCAATGCCCACTGCAGCCAGAAGAGGGCGTCAGATCTCCTGGGACTGGAATTGCAGCCGTGACTCATCACGTGGGTGCTAGGACTAGAACCTGGGACTTCTGAAAGAGCTGCCAGTGCTCTTAACCACAGAGTCATCTCTTCATTCCCTGGGGTAGAATTTTAAGACAGGCATTCAGTGAAATGTAGATGTATTGATTGGAAAAAAAAAAAGTACTCTAGATGGAAAAAAGCATCCATAGGGCCCAAGTCATCCGGAAAGTTTAAAGTAAAAGCCAGGTGAGAAAAAATAAGGAGGGCATGAAGTACTGACCAGCTTTGCTCCTATGCCTGGGTCCAGGCACTTGTGTGGAAACCCGTGCTCCGCCCACACAGATGCACCAAAATAGCAAGGCACCAAGAAGCCTGCTGATGACTCATGAATCATGGGACTGATATAAGAGAGAACTTTGTCATAATAAGACTACTTGAAGCCAGGCGGTGGTGGCGCACGCCTTTAATCCCAGCACTCGGGAGGCAGAGGCAGGCGGATCTCTGTGAGTTCGAGGCCAGCCTGGACTACCAAGTGAGTTCCAGGAGAGGCGCAAAGCTACACGGAGAAACCCTGTCTCGAAAAACCAAAAAAAAAAAAAAAAAAAAAAGACTACTTGAGCAGCCTCATTTTAGATTATGTACAGTCATGGTATCTTAACTGATTTCTTAAAGTTCAGAAAGACCAAACAGGTCAGGGAAAGATGGAGATTCCTCCTTGGAACATACCCTCCACACTTTTCTTCTGTCTCCCAGGGTCCTCATGTCCCCAGCCTCCAACATCGAGCCTTCGTCTCAGACCATCCAGAGAACATCATCCCAACCTTTATTCATGTCCTCTTCACGGTCCCATCGCCTCTTCCCTAATCAAGTTGTGCCTGATCTTGTCTTATTCTTGGACTTTCTGGCTCTAGATCATGGGATGAACTACTAGATGCAGATAATGCTGATGTCCTGACCCACATTCTTTCTCCTCACCTTAAATTCACCTGAACTGCAGGGAACAGTCCTGTCTTATGTCTATATCAGTTACCTCATCTTCCTGTCCTCTGCCTGTGGTCTTCTCCTATGACATAAGAACTCTGTGTGTTCTGTGGGATCTACAGATTAAGAGCCCCATACAGGAGAAACCCTTAACCATTTAATGAGGGGTGTCTGCCAGGGGACAAGCACCCAGCTTCAAAGAAGTAGTTCTGTTAAACACACCTTTCCTGGTGTGACAGGGCCCCAGACCTCAGCACAACTGACTCCATGATGGAAGTACCAGCTGTAAAACTCAGCACACAGCACCACCTGCCTCAACTAAAACAAAGGCCTAAGCCATAGTTGTAGGAAAGTCTTAACATGTGCTAACCTTGCTTTTTGGCTTCTGTGGTTCTGCTTCTGGCTAACTGCTCATGTTAACTGAAGTATATCAACCCAAACATGTTGTTGTTTTTTGTTTGGGGTGTGTGTGTGTGTGTGTGTGTGTGTGTGTGTGTGTGTGTGTGTGTGTGAGTGTATGCTTAAAAGTTCACCCTGAGAAAGATCCAGGGCTACACTGGGATCCCAAATACCCAGTCTAGTCGCCATCAGGAGAATAAAGACTTTCTATTGGCTTAAACTGTGTCTGAGCAGTCTTCTCTGGTGGATACCCCACAGCCACTTGGTGGCTCTTTAGTGGGAGGACAGCCCATGTGCCAAGAGATGTCATTCTCTCCTTAACACAACTTTTGTTGGCATGACAGTTGGATGCCTTTCTCTTCTTCCTCTCCCTTCCAGAAATCACTCTCCAAATAAAATCCCAACCTCAGAGTATGTTCTAGGGATGGTTTCTGGGTCACTCAAACTAGATGTTGCCCATTGAATCTACCAATGAGCAACTGTGCTCATAGGTTTTCTTTCAAGATTACCCTTGAATACTGACAGACGCCCTTGCGCTTACGTTGGGGTATCTTTTGATGTAAAAGCATGCAAGTGCCCTTGGTGATTTGGAGCATAATTAAAGACCAATCAAGGAGATACTTTGAGACACACAGCACCTATAGGTAACCCTAAGACACACCCCTTAAATATGCACCCACGAGGTTTTACATTCTGTGAAAATGAGAATACGATGTTTCCAACCACGATGGAGCAAATCTAAATTAAGGTTCCACATCTAGATGAGTTGTTTTATTCATTAGGGGAAAATATAGACTACTTTTTTCCTTAGTGGGGCTCAATTTGAACTACAGGTGATGAATGAGATAAAGGTTGAACAGAGCCAAAATTGGCTGGACTAGCTACAGCCTTTGATTGATGACCTACCCCAAACCAAAATAGTTAAGACTTATTCAGAATGTGTTCATGAGCTTTAGGACTGAATTTGAATGGGAAAGCCATCTTAGAGTCTTTTGTTGTTCTCATATAAAGACATGTTGAATTTAATGTGCAGATAAACCACATTCATATTCAATATATTATACTCAAAGAAAAAAAATGGTCTAAGTATTTAGATGTACATCATTCCTCTCTGCATGCATTTCTTTTCCTATGTCTTTCTATCAGCTTCTGGATTTTTTAAGTAACATATCAATCTACTCTGTTATATTTCTTTGTTAAGCTCCTGTCTTGTGTAGAAGACACAATGCCAGACCCAGGGGAGACAGGGAACTGACTTGTATAAAGTTCTGGCCCTCCAGGAACTTATGGTTTAACAGGATCAATGAAAAGGATTATATTTTCAAATCAAATTCACCCAACATCGAGTTTTATTTATACAAAGAGACAATCATTCAGGAAGGACAGGCAAAGCTAGGGGAGGTCTGAGACATCTTTTAGGCTCCTCAGGTCCTCCTCCGACACTGGACATGTACTTTGTCTCAGTACATATCAGGTAGTGTAGAAGTTATGCCATGTCTCTGAATTACACAGAAATGAATGATGTATCTCACCAGACAGTCTCCAAGTGACCATGTTTCAAAACCACAGATCTGCTGTTTCTGGAGCAAACTAAGGACCTCTTGTTAAGAGCAATCCACAAAAATGACCTCTGCCTGGAGAATGTCATTATTTATTTCCTAGAGGTCCAGTTACTATGACAAAGAATTCAATTAGGTCATCTGTCTTCTTTTCTTTTCCTGGTGAGCATCCTCATAATGGAGAAAGAACATGAGCTATAGTTCAACCGATTCAGTTCCTTCCCCCTAGGTAGATGAGACATGTGCACAAACACCTATAAGACCAGACAGAAACTGAAGTTAGGTAGTAGCTAATATAGAACTCAGGGGACAAGTAGAATATAGAAAATTCTACTGTTGTGAATACTTACTCTGTCCTTTTTAAATTATTGTGGCTTCCATCTACGACCAGAATATATAGGGAAGGCCGAGAGTTCAGTCCTGTCCGTTATTTGAAGACTGAGCCAACCAGATGATGTTTGACAGTTCAACACATCTGAGGATAGGAGGACAGAGTAGGTAGTTATAAGAGTGAAAAGCCACGAGTACAATTCCTTACACATATCTCTAAGAGGTTAGTTCTTCATCTCACCCCGTGTTCCTCCTCTCCTCCCTTCCTCTCCCCTCCCCTCCCCTCCCGTCCCCTCCCCTCCCCTCTTCTGTCCTCTCCTCTCCTCTCCTCCCCTCTCTTCTCCTCACCTTTCTTCTCATCATTCTAAGAAGGTCTTGGCAAGGGCTTCCCATTCCTGGTAGCTTCAACACTAATCCAGAAGGTCCAGACCCCAAACACAGCATCTCCTATAGTGTACGCTTATGAGCTCCACCGTGGAAATGGACTTGGCTCTTGACCACCAGGTAGCAGTGACCTCTTCTGCTCTGATCACTTCTGTCTGGACTCTACATTTCTTCTTTGCATTTCCAACTCTTGCAGTGACCATGAAGCTTCTCATACTGCAATGTAGTATCCTTTGTTTTCTTACCTAAGCCTGGTTGAATGGGAGTACTCAGAGATTCAGTTTGGGGCATAGCGATTTTGAGAAGTCTGTTAGAAATCCAAGAGTTGATGCTAGATAAACAACTAGATACATGAGTCTGAAGGAGGCACGTTTGACCTCTTAGGAAAAAAGTCTAAGCGGGTATTGTATTACATAGATGCAACTTTTAAACCTACAGGACCGGAAGAGATGATCGAGTCTGTTAGTGTAGATCAAGAAAACATCCAGAAACCGAGCCATGGACATTCCAACATTAAGAAACAAAGCAAATCCAGCAGAGGAGCATGAAAAGGAACCAAAAATAAGGTAGGAAGAAACCATGGAAGTATGTTTCTCTGGAAGCCTATGCCTCTCCATTGAACCTGGGTTTGGGTTTTGTTTTTGAATACTGAAAACTTCACACTACTCCGAAAAATTCTCTGCCCTTCAAGGACCAAGGAAACCCAGCTGAGAATGATGAACGTGTACTAGGGGAAGGCATGTGTGGTCTAGGTCCCTTCTGTGTCACGGGTTTGTGACTAGAGCAACTTTGTTTTCTCTTTGCCTAAGTTTTCTTCAGATATAAAATAAAGATGACTTTGTTGCTTATCTCCCTACAGTGAATGTTTGGAGTGTTTTGTTTGTTTTTCAAGACAGAGTTTCTCTGTGTAACAGCCCTAGCTGTCCTGGAACTTGCTCTGTAGACCAGGCTGAGCTCGAACTCACAAAGATCTGCCTGCCTCTGCCTCCTGAGTGCTGAGATTAAAGGCACATGCCACCACACCCGGCTTTGGAGATGTTTTTAAATAATCATTTTTAAAGTAAATACTAAGAAAAGAATTTCAGGGGTCAAAGGTTGCCACGGGCAGTCTGAGGTGGATACTTAGAAACTATAAAGTACTTCAAAGCAAAACTGAAAAATGTCTAATTCCTAATATTGTTTTTTACCAAAAAGAAAAAAAAAACTGAATTCAATTTATTAGCCTTCTCATTTTTCTTACCTGTAACTTGCACCTAATGATACTAACAGGCAGATGGTGGTAAGAAAAACAAATTAAATGTTTGCAAAATACCAGCAAATAATAAGTCCATTCCATCCTCCATTCCACGTTCTTAGAAATCTAGTAGGGGAACGATCGTATTTTAACATCATGTGATTCCTATAGAAAGAGATAATGAAAAGCCCAAATTGTTTTAACGGGAGAAGGCAGCGAGCCATGAAATTTCGAACAATGTTCTCAGGAAGTGAATGCTAAAACAACCAGAGCTTTGAATTGTCTGTTCGACTCAAGGCTCTGCCTGACTGGCAGGATCAGAAGTTAGACAAAGAAACAATGCTTGGTTCTCCACGGACAGAGCCTTCACACAGATGTGTTTGGAGTGACTGAACGATGCCCAGGCTTTTCTGTGTGGTCTACGGTCCTTCCAGAGAGGTTGTCGGCACAGTGGCTCCCAGACACTGTTTGGAGATGTCTCACCTTTTAAAAGTCAACCCGGCAAACTGAATTAGAACATAGCTAACAAGGGGCTCGAGAGATTTTCTTTATTTCTTTAACCAGAGGCTTTGGGGCTTGTGAGTGACCTAGGACTTCTCACCCACTCTGGAAAAATAATAGCAGAGACATTCAGCCTTTGTTGTTGCTATTATGTCCTGTGTCCCATGAGGCTGGGGCAATATGGGTGGCCTGCATTAGTGTTGGGGCTGCTGTGAAAATGGACCACAAATAGCATGGCTTAAACTATAATCATTGCTTTCTCATAGCTCTGGATGCTAGAGGTTCAAGATGAGGTATAGGCAGGTCCAATGTCTACCAAGAGCAATTCTCCTTGATATTCAGATGTCCACTTTTTCACTGGATCCCCACACAGTCTTTCTTCTGTGTACACAGCCCTGATGTCTTGTCATGATCCCAAACTTTCCATTTTTTTTTACATGAAGCTTCCAGACAGAAGAGATTAGAGCCCACCCCAAGGATTTATTTTAACTTAATCGTCTCTTTAAAGTCTACAAAAAGTCACATTCTGAGTTACTGGATATTAGAGCTTTAATTTTATTTTAAGGGATTCATAATTTAGGCTCCAACAAGGGCTGGCTTAGAGACTTACATGCATCTTCTTAAAATATTAGGTGACTTATGGGCAGAGGCAAAAGAGGACAGCCCAAAAAGGCAAGCTCGGAGTCCAGGAGCATGTTCCCAGGTGCACTGTCAAGCCAGTCTCAGAACCAGGTATTCTTGTGGAGACAAGACAAACTGACCCTTACCTAGCCCTCTTCTCTCTCCTGAGCTTTCTGGATACCTAGGTGCTTCCAGGGTAAAGGCTTGACCCTATCCAGGTTGGAATGCGTGTCTCCTCAGCGACCATCCCCGCACCTCACCCAGGAGCAGTCAAAGGAGTTATCGGGAGTTAAGCTGGGAACCTGGATGCTCTTCTCTCCTGTGATGGTCAGTCCAGGCTACATAGAGATGCCTATACTGTCGGCATGGGTCAGCAATTCCTATCAGAGTAACAGGCTACAGTGTGCTGCATCTTTGGACTTATCTTTCAGATGGCACTTGAAGGGCTGGCAAGAGAGTGCCAGAGCCAGAAAGAGCAGGCTGGAGGTGAGGAGGGTCTCAGAAACCATAGTGTAAACACTAAGAAAGTGTATCTGACCGTCACACACTCCTTTTCCCTGAAGGTTTCACTGCTTTGGTTTTTCCCTGACCAGGGGAGGAATGGGTATTGTCCTCAGTCGTTGCCAGAAAACATTCAGATCCTTTACTGTTGTCTTCTCAGTTTGTCATTTTCAGACCAATCTCTCCTCCAAGAAGGCACCTCACTCATGCAGGATGGTACTGTGTGCGGCAAGGAATGTTCCCTTCCTGTTGTACCAAACGAACCCAAATGCCTGAGGCTTGGTGTGCTGGAAGGTCCTGGTCAACAGGTGGCCTTCCAGGGCTCCTTCAGAGATTCCGGTGTTCAAAGATTTTCCATTTTATAGTTCAGCATTCAAGGGTCTCAGAGACATGTCCATCAGGGAAGATGCAGAAAGAAAAATGAGGATCTGCAGGGAGCAGGCTTGTGGGCCTGACCCAAAGTCACATTCATAAATTCAGTCACATTTCATCAATCAGAACTGTTATGGACATGGTCTACTAGAGCTGGGAGATGGGAATGCAGCCAGAGTGACACCAGAGAGGAAGGGGCATGATGTCCACAGTAGCTTGTTGGCTAAAGGGATCTACCAGGAAATATCTGCTGTTTCTTAATTGTCTCCCATGAAGAACATGGCTGTTTGATCTATGTTAAACAAGCATTGCGAAACAACAAACACCAAGAGTCCTCAATACTTGCTCTAAGTTGTTGGGAATAATCTGACATCATTTCAGAGCAAGATCCTAAAGGGGGATCTTTTAAAAGTGCTAACAACTTCCTGTCTATGGGAGTTGGGACTTTTCAAAAGACCTGAACTAGACTTTGCTTAGGTATACTCCCACGGCTGCTTTTGAACACAAGAGGAAACATTTCATTCTTCGTGGAGTCCAAGTGAGTTATTCCCCCAAAATATCTATCCAATCCAATGGCTAAAAGCAAACAAAATGCAAAACCTCTATTGTGTATTGTTGTACTTGGTAACTGTGAAAACGTCCAAAGCATCTTTGCTAGCTGCTAACGATCCTCCAACTGCATCCCAGCCTCTACACAGGGTAGACTGTACCCTTCGAGTGATTACAATGCACCAGGGTCCTTTGGCTCTGGCTGAGTGGCCTGTGTGCAGGCTAATATCCTCGCTTTGTTGTTTCAGGCTGTGGTGGAGTTATCAAGTCCCCAACTCAGCCTGTGTTGATTTTCAGAAAAGAACCTTTTCCTAGAATAACTGCAAGAACCCAAAGTAACATTGCTTTGGGCAGACAATTGGAACCACTTGGCAGGCTTATGAGATACCAGCCCACCGCCTCTACCCCAAACTCTCTAAATCCAAGCCATTGAGGATGGAGTCTTGACCTTACTGTTTTCCAAGCGCCCCAATATCATTCTTATATACACCCCACTCTTCTCATATTAGGACTCAAAACAAGCCACAGTTTTCACAGACCTAGTACAGTCGGCTAATAGAGGGAAAAAAAGTTTTGACTTTGTATCGATTTCTTATTGCTGTAACAAATAATCGTAAACTTAGTGTCAAAACAATACAAACTTATTATTGTTTTTTCGTTCTATATGTGTCAGAAGTCTAAACCAAGAGTTCTGAGGCAGAAATCAAAGCTGTGTGGAGGTTCTAGGGAAGAATGTTTACCAGCTTCTGGAGGCCACCTGAATTCTGTGGCTCATGGTCCCTGTCTACATCTTCAAAGGCTGTGGCATAGCATTTTCAGTCTCCCTGTCTTTATTTCTACTGTCATAATACTGAGGCTCCCAAAGAACCTTTGTAGTTACAGCGGACTCATCCAGAGATCTACATAATTTAAAAAACAACAACTCTAGGTCCTTCATTTAATCACATGTGCAAACCCCTTATATCCCGAGAGGTCATATAGTCACAGGTTCTAGAAATTGGGATGCGGTCATTTGGGGAGAGGCACATCATTCTGCTCTCCTTGGGATCATTTAAGAATGGAGGAATGGCAGAGGGGTGATCAAGGTGACAGAAGCTTCAGCTACATAAATAGGTAAATTAAAAACAAATAAACAAACAACAACAAAAACCCAAAAACAACTTTCTAGAGATACAGAGGATGATGCTTGAGAGTGTTGTCCGGCCATCCAGGGAAGAGCAGAGCAGTCACAGGTAAGGATTCTGGGTTGACTGTGGGATGCACTATTCCTAAGCCTCCACTCCCACTGAAACATGAGGTTTCCCTGTAAACTGCCTAGCAAGGGCTTTCCGGCTTTTCGAAGTAAGAAGGATGGGGGAGAGCAGGAAGCTACGGGTTTGCTCTCTTGCAACAGAGAAAACGTCACTTATAATGAAAAGGCTAAACTCTTTGAGGCCCAGCCACTCACCTCTTTCCTCTGCTGGGACATACAGATACCACAGGCATGGCATTGCCCTCCAATCAAAAATCCTTTTAAAGAACAAAGGGAAGTATTACAGGCCTAAAACCTGCAGACGGTGCCATCCCACCTGAGCGCTGGGGTGAGTGCGCTGCCTCTCTGTGTTTTCCAACCACCCGTGGGTGAGAGCGTCTCCTCCCACCCAGGTCCCACTGTGGAAGCTTGCTATCGCAAAGGACATACTTTGACAGGTTACAAATTGTTTTCAGCAGCTGACCTAGACATAACATCACCACTTCCTGATTATATTGATATATGTTTCTATTATTTGCTTATTTGCGCCTCCAGAGACAATTCGTTTTTGTTGTTTTACCGTAAACAACATTGCAAGGTCTCAGTATTAAATCATAATTATTTACCCTTGCAGTTCATGCACCTTTGTCCCTCGGGAATCTGGTGACGTGAATTTACAGGAACATCGGGGTATTTCTCACCAACAGTTTCCTGTTATTGATGCTTTTGTTTGCTTGTGATTTTTTTTTTTCTTCACTCATTCGGTTTCTCAAGGGAAAAAACAAACGGGCACGTGACAGTGATCACGGTCATGAGATCTCTTCTGGGGACCCCACAGATGTGTTTTTGTGAAGGGCTGAGCCCTCTGACAAGGCCAGACGCTGTGGGATTGTGTGGATGGACAATTGGTTATCATTCATTTGCTCTCTCTGTTTTCCCACGGGCTTCAGATGGCTATCTTAGCGAACGTGCTTCTGTGACAGAAACTCCGCAGGCCTGAAAGAGACTGTCCTGAGATAAAATCTGAATGGAAATAAGAGACTCATTGGTGAGATGCAATTGATTCTTACGATCTCTGAAACACTGGTATCCAACGTTTATGTTTTCACCGGGCAAATAATTGATTAGGTTGCTCACGGGCCTATGAGTTCTTCTCAGCTGAAGTAGAAAACTGAATTTCCAAAACTCGGACACACAGGAAATACTGAGTCTTTTTGTATTGTATCGTTACTCTAATATATGTCCATCACAGTTTTCAAGGTTTGCTTTTAACCAAGCAGTGAGAATCCTTATCCTCAAAAACATTCAGGAAATCATCACAGCTTTTTAAGAAAAAAAAAAAAACCCTCTGTTTACCAATACGTTATTTCATGTGATCCAATGACAGTCCAGAATTCTGCTGTCTGAGATGACAGCCATCCGCTAACTATGATTATTTAAATTTAAATTGATTAAAACTAAATGACAGTGAAGTTCCGTGTTTTCTTTCTTCTTTCCTCCCTTCCTCCCTCCCTCCCCGCTTTCATTCTTCCAGCTAGCCACATTTCAATTGTCAGCTGCCACGCAAAGATAGAGCTATCATCAGGGACAGTTCCAAATATGAACGGTACCATCCCAACACTGCACAGAGCTCCGCTGGCTGTGACGCTCTGGGATGCAGCGTCAGCCGGCACTGAACCTTCAGGGCGATGATGTATTAGTGAAAGCTGCAGCTAGATGGTCACATTTGCAAGCCTGTCATTTCTACGGCCAGAGGAACCCTCTTAGACCTGATCTTTCCTCTTTTCATTTCTCCCCTCCACTTTTATTCCAAATCCCGAGCATAAGGACCAGTAAGCTGGCTAGGCAGGTAAGGGTACTAGCTACGCATGACTGATTAAACCTGAGTTGGATCACCAGAACCCACGGCAAAAGAGAACTGGAGAAGTGACCTCCACGTGTACACTGGGGCACACACATGCACACACACAAACACATAGGCACAGAAAGAAATGAAATACAATAATTGTTGAAGAACTTAAAAATCCTGTCTATGTTCCATTTGTTTTCAGCATCACACCTTTTCCTTACACAGTCTCAAAAGCTGTTACCTCCCTCTCTCCCTGCCTCCATTACCTCCAGAATGGTGTCAAAAACAGTTGTCCCAGACATCACAATTCTTGGCCTCTTAGAGCCACTGAACACAGTACGCATACATGTTTCATATTAAAAAAAAATAATGCAACCTAGTGACTGAATTTATTTAATCTAAGCATTGTTTTCAAAACTTGGTTCAAGGCATGGCTATAAAATGTAAACATTACGAGATAAACAGTAGCAGTGTAACAAGAACGGAGGAAATGTGCTTAGCCAAAGTGTATTTTTAATTTATGGATACATGGTCCTGGTTTTAACTTAAGGTTCACTAGAAGATTCTTTTTCAAGCAAAGAAAAGATACCTTCCTTCTACCCACTCTGTACCTTAGGTCTGACTGTAGGAGAGGCTTTGTCCATTGAGAAGGATTTTCAAATCTTTGGATCAGTTCTCTTGCCAAGTTTTTACCACCACCTGAAGCAGTTCACACAGTGAAACTGCAGACCAGGCTTCCAACAAACCGCCCTGCGCCCCTCTAGGCTTAGATTTGGGCCTGGGGTGATGGCTGGGCCCAGCTGTGTTCACAGAGCCACTCAACAGGACATGGATCACCATGTGTGATCCAGTGATCACAGAGTCACTCAACAGGACATTGGGTCACCATGTGTGATCCAGTGATCACAGAGCCACTCAACAGGTCATTGGAGAACAGGCTGCCACCCCAGACTTCCTAGTCTCTTGTCAACAGTCCAAACCCTAAGTACATGTCAGCTGAAGTCCAGAGAGTGATGGATGTCTACAGGGAAAAGACCTTCTTAAATTTGGGCTTTGGTTCAGTCTTCTATTTACATAGCTAATTGTTTGAATAAGGGTGCCTGGCTTAATAATATATTTGAATATGTAGAAGTATCATTTATTTATATCCAGTTTCCTGGTGGGAATTGTGATACTTATGAAATCAAAGCATACCCATTCCCAAATGGCCAACCAAACTATCTCTTCTCCAGAACAAGAAAGTTATGAAAGGAAACGTAATAATCATTTGTCTGAACTGCAATCTTCGGCTTAAGTTCCAGTCTTTGCCCATAATACATGCTTTCAGTTTTTCTGAACTCCTTAGGAAAGCTTTAAATATGTATGCAATACCGAAAATGATAGAGTTTTACCCAGCCTGGAGGAAACCCCCAAGGTATGCTTGTCCAACCATTAAGGTGTTGAAAAGCTCTGGGTCCTGCAAGGCTGCTGGAGGTTTCCCAGAATTCCTGTAAATATTCAATCATTTCACTTTTTCTTTAATATTTACTGTGTGTGTGTGTGTGTGTGTGTGTGTGTGTGTGTGTGTGTGTGCATATCTGTGTGTGAGGGTGTGCATATCTGTGTGTGAGGGTGTGCATATCTGTGTGTGAGGGTGTGCGTGTAGGTATCCTTGAAGAAGAAAGTGTGGGATCCCCTGGAGCTGAAGTTACAGCCAATTGTGAACTACCTGAGGTGGATCTTTGAGTTTGAGTCCAGCTCGGTCTACAGAGCAAGTTCCAGGATAGTCAGGGCTACACAGAGAAATCTTGTCTCAAAAAAACAAAAAAGAAAAAATGAAGAAGCAGAATAAGAATAAGAATAAAAATAAGAATGAGGAGGAGGAGGAGGAAGAGGAGGAGGAGGAGGAGAAAAGAGCCTACAAGTTAAAAAAACACACAAATGGCTCGGGGATGTAGTCAATGGTCGAATGCTTGCCTAGAATGGGCAAGGTCCTGAGTTCAATCCACAGCACCACCATTACCACCTCAGGAAAAAAAAGATACTTAATTATAGCTAGGCATGGTGTCATCTGGGGAGCAAGGAGCAGGATCATCATGAGTTTGAGTAAGCCAGGCTACATAGAGAGGTCTGCTCTAGAAAGAAAGGAAAGAACTCTGTCAGTGCTGGTGAGTCAATGGGAGACGATCTGGCAGTGAAAATAATGCAATTTAATATGCATTTCGTACAAATGATAAAAATGAGAATAAATGGAGGGACTAGAGCTGGAGAAGTAGCCTGTTGTCACAGAGTGAGGTCAAGTGACACTCTCTTTCCTCCTCTTCTAAAGCCTTAGCACCACTACCTTCAAGCTACAGACTGCCACCATTTGGGGTGCCATACTTTGGGGGTTCAATTCTTTTGGGGTGCTGTTCATTTTGTGCTGACTGGGTCTTCCCTAAGGGAAAAGCTGGAGTTCAATGTTATAGTAGCAATATTTTGTTCTACACAGTTACTACTGTTTACAATGTCTTATTGCCCACCCCCCCATCTATTGCCACAGTTACATCTGAGCCAGTTGGGAGAAATCCTTCACTACAGGCAATCGTGTGCTCAGTGTGAGGGCAGGTTAAAAATGTATCAGAGGCCTGTCATTGTGCTGTCTCCTTGAGAGAAAGAGGCTTCTAATGACATTTTTCTGTTGGTGTTGGTACTGAATAACAGAAAATAAGTGGATTGGGTGGGAGTTAACTCATTTCACAGGAGGTTGGATAGACACTGGCTGTTTATCTAATCTACTGGATATATAACTCACTTCTCCAAAAGTCTCTCCCCTAGTAAGTACCTACATGTAAGGCTTTTTCTTGGGGTCTACATCAGGGGAATGTAGAAGAAAGTTTTCCTGTGTCCCGCCCAGTCCCGCAGCCACTCGGTCCCAAGTAAACACATAGAGGCTTATGTTAATTACAAACTGTATGGCCTATGGCTCAGGCTTCTTGCTAGCTAGCTCTTTCACCTTAAATTAACCCATTTCTATTAATCTATGTGTTGCCATGTGGCTGTGGCATTACCACTCTAATGGCATCTTGTTGCTCCTTGGGCAGTGGGTTGGCATCTCTCCTGACTCCACCCTTCTTCATCTCTGTCTTCAGTTTGAATGTACCACCTAACCTTATTCTGCCTTGCCATTGGCCAAACAGCTTTATTTATCAACCAATGAGAGCAACACATATTCACAGCGTGCGGAAAGACATCCCACAGCAGGGTAACATACATTTCAAGGCAAACAATCATGACAACTAATTATTTGTTTTTAGGATAAGAATTTTGCTTTCCCCAATATCTAGATTTCAAACATAAGATACTCTCTTCAGTGAATGATGGTGTGCCCACAGGACTCTGGGACCAGTACTACTGCTGACTTAGTCTTCCAAATTTTAGTCACTGGTAACAGCCTGCTAAAAACTAAATAATTCAAAGACCATTTTGATAAAGTGTGCCTGCATTCCTCTATAAGTAAGTGCTTTATTTTTCTATGCTGTGAACCAAAGAATGTATTATTTTATGTAGCTAACTACTATTGATGGTATAGAGAAGAAAATGAAGAAGTATTTTCATAATCATGTTAAATTTTAGAATACAAAGCATATGAAATTCAGCTGCATGAGAAGAATAAACTCTAGTGTTCTATAGCAACTTATATATTTCAGAATGACCTAGAAGACAGACATTATAGGCCTAAAACTCAAAGAAATAAATGGTTAAAGAAAGAGACATTCTAATTATTCTGGTTTGATCATTATAGTAGATTAGCTGTATCTATCAGGTTATCACATTTTATTCTACAAATATGAGTAAGTACACACCTGTGAAAAATAAAATCTTTAAAAACATGAATATCCAAATATTACTCTTCAACTTTGCCTTAAATCTTTTTCCCATTCTTAAATTTTTAGTCTGTCATATCATTTTGCCTTAAGACATAACTTTAGAAGGCAATTAGATTTGTCTTTTTGAGTAGCTTTTAACTGAGGAAGAGAGAATTCTTTCACATTTATTATAATTACTGAGAAATTTGAATTTATTTTGCTTATTACGTTTAGTTTTGTCTGTCTGTCTGTCTCTCTCTCTCTCTCTCTCTCTCTGTGTGTGCATGTGTTTGCATGTATGACAACCTGAATTTGATCCTTAGAACCCACAAAGTGGAAGGAGAACTGACCCTTGCAAATTGTCCTCTGACCTCTACATGCACACCCTGGTAAAATCATCCCCCTCCTCCACACAAAATTGATTAATTAAAAAATTTAGTTTTACCTTTAAAATACATATGCACAAAACATGCAACTAATGATCATTTTCATGATAATTTTTCGTTATCAGCTTTTTTAAAAATTTGTTTTTATATTTTCAGTTATGTCTTTATTTTCATGCATTTTCTTTTTCTTTGGTTGGAGTAGATGTACAGCAGTTCTTTTGCCAATGATCTATGAAAGGTAAACTCCTTCAGCCTTGTATGACTGAAAAATGTCAATTTTTTCCCTCATTCTTCAGTGATAGTTTATCTGGGTATAAAAAGTCTTATAGAACTAGGTGTAGTGGCACATACCTTTAATCCTAGCACTTGGGAGGCAGAGGCAGGCAGATCTCTAAATTCAAGGCCAGCTAGGACTATGTAAAAGTTTCAGGAGAGCCAAGGGTACATAGAGAGAACCAAACAACAGCAAAAAGTCTCATAAATAGATACTTATTTGTTTGTTTGTTTTACATTGATAACATTACTTGTTTCTAGTACCATATTCTGTTGCCAGTAAGAAATTTACAGCCAGGACAGTAAATATTCTAGATCAATAACTTTTCCATTGATATAATCTTTTTACTCTGGAAACCATTTTCTTCTCTGTCTGCAGTATTCTGCTGTTAAACCATGATGTTTCTAAATGTAGGTTTGCCTTCACGTTTGAAAGTGTATTTTCTTTTTTTGTTCGTTTGATTTTTTTTGTTGTTGTTGTTCGTTTTTTAGACAATGTTTCTCTGTGTAACAGCCCCAGTTGTCCTGGAACTCGCTTTGTAGACCAGGCTGGCCTGGAACTCACAGAGATTTGCCTCTCTCTGCCTCCTGAGTGCTGGGATCAAAGGTGTACACCACCACCACCCTAAAGTCGATTTTCAACTGAGACTTGGTCTTTTTGCTTTAGCCTTTGGTTCTTTCCTGTTCCCCTTCACTCTTCAATGCTAATCAAGGAAAGAGCGTTTTCAACATACTCTTCCTCCTCCTCCTTGAGGTTTTTATTTATTTCCTTTGCTTCTTTATTGCTGATTTTTCCAAGTACTGTCTACTAATCCATAATTCTACCTCTTATCCAGCCTAGGGTTATCTCCTCTCCTGGAAATTTTATTTCAAAATTATTTTTTACGTTTCTCAGATTTTTTAAAGCTGCTTCATTTCCATAATTATTTGCTCTGAACACATTTCTCTCTGTCTGCACACATGTATTATTTCTGTATAAAGATTTAAGTTTATTCAGGGTCCTTGGATTCTACCAAAAAAATCTCATTTTTAGCAGATTTATGCTCCAATTACTGATTTTATTGCATGTTTCTCTTAGCATGTGTTTTAGGATGCTGGTATTCAGCCATACTGTTGAGTGAAAGTTTGGAGAGTTTGTGTCTTTGTATTTTGTATTGTCCTCCTCCTCTGAGTAAGAGTCTCCATTAATGGTTTGGCAATTTTCTCCATCAGATGCCACTTACTCTGCATGACTCCTGGCTGGACAGGAATCTTGCACAGGAATATTTTATGAAGAAATTACAGATCCAGCCATGTAGCCTAAGGCCAGCTAAGTTTATTGGACAATGTTAGCAGGTTTCCTCTAATTCAAAAGCTTTCTCAAATCATCATTGCTGGAAGAGTGTAGTGGTTTGAAAGAAAATGGCCCCCAAAGGGAGTAGCACTATTAGGAGGTATGGCCTGTTTGGAGTAGGCTTGGCCTTGTTGGAGGAAGTGTGTCACTGTGGAGGTGGGCTTTGAGGTCTCATAAATACTCAAGATACCACCCAGTGTTACAGACCACTTCCTGTTACCTGCATGATGTAGGACTCTCAGCTACTTCTCCAGCACCAGGTCTGCCTGTATGCCATCATGTCCCACTATGATGATAATGAAATGAACCTCTGAACTGTAGGTGAGCCACCCCATTAAATGTTTTCCTTTATAACAGTTGCCATGGTCATGGTGTCTCTTCACAGCAATAGAACCCCTAACTAAGATGAAGAGGTTTCAGCCTCCTTTCTCACGTGCAGAAGTCTGCCTTTTCCTTTCATTTCAAGTGAGTTTGGTTCTTTTCTCTGTCTGGCACAAATGCTTTGGTCCTGATTTTCCTTACAGAACCAAACCTCTAGCTCCAACTCAGTAATCAGTATGCCATGGCTTCAGCCTAGCTCACCACAGTCACTCAGCATGCCATGGCTTCAGCCTTGCTCGACATAATCACCTGTCTTCCATTTTATGAAGACTGTTCATACTTATTTTGTCTTTTTAGTCTGACACTTTCTAAATTTTGTCAACATATGTGTTTGTGACAAAAGGAATTATTTAAGATTGATCATACTGAGCTGATTTGACAGAAGTCTGTTATGACTTCAATATTCAACAACAAACATGTTTTCAGTTTTTCCTTAAAAAAAAAAAGCACAACACATTAAGTCTTAGGTCTACTAAAAACATGAAATGGGAACTCATTTTAAATTGCAGAGAGTAACTTTGTATTCCAATTTTTGAGTTTCTCTTCTGTTAAAATTTTGTTATTTCTGGAGAGTTTTAAAAATGTTGGTGACAATGTGGTCTGACAGCAGCAATTTTGGTCCTTGACTATTATGTTATAAATATTTTCTGTTTTTTAGAAAAACAAACACACAAGAAAAATCTGATCTGAGAATATGCTGTTTATGAACTAAACACCAGGCTGAATATTTTAAGTGTAAAGTTAATGACAGGTTTAAGGGCCCACAAAAATTTATATCAAAGATATTCCATTTAAACATTAGGATAGGAAGAGGAAATTCAATATATCTATCTATGGAGCATTTGGCCAAACTTCTTCCAATACTCTCATTTTTTTGCTGAAACTCCATCAGGTGAAAATGAACAGTTCTCAAAAGCAATTTTTTGTCTTGATAGTTGATGTCAAACATGCTTCAAAATTCCTTCCTCAATTTTACTTACTTCACATTTCTGCAGAGATTTTTAAAAGACATTGTAAACCAGAAGTGGTAGAACACACCTTTAATCCCAGAGCACCTGAGGCAGAGGTGGGTGGCATCTCTGTGAGCATTGGCCAGCCTTGCCTCATCTCCCCCCCCCCCGCCTTTTTTTTTTATAATTGCTTACAATTACAATTACAGAGTCTGGGAGCTCTGCTTACCTCTCTCTCTGTTTTGCCCTTGTCCTCATGCTGGAACAAGATGGCTTCTCTGCCTCCCAGACATCCCTACATCTGATGGAAAAACACAGCTTGTCTTTCTAGTCCTTCAGAGGGTTTCTTGTCACCATGCATCTAGTAAATAGCCCTTGTGATTCATTTGGTAGACTTGGGCCATTTGTCCTTTTCAGATCAACTGAGACAAACAAGACTGAATGATACAGATGCATTCATCAGGATTATAGTTAGTATCATCTTCCTTGGGCATCCACGTTCAGGCAAAGTTGGAGCATCCTGGCAAATGATAAGGGGGGAATAACTTCTAGGTAGACCACAAAGAATGCGCATTAAACTATCAATGTTTTCATCCAGAAAAACAAGGGGAAATAAAACTATTCAGTGTCAGGCACTGATTTTTTTGGTCAGTCTCCAATCCGGATTTGTTTTGTGACCGTGACAAAATTCTACTTCTAAACATCTCCATCTACATGGTCCATGGGTACTTAGTGTGTCTTAACAGAAAGTCTATTATTTCATTTCATAAACACCTTCCTGGAATCCAAATTTAAAGTTCAAACCCATCCTCAGTTTTCACCTTTCTTTTGACCCATGTACAACTGCTCACTAAATTCTTGTTGACTGTACCACATAAGCACTTTTAAAATAGGTTTTTAAAAAAATGAAAGTCACAATGATCGTCTTCAGAACTAGTCATCTTGTTTCTTTCTGTTTTTTGTCCTTTATATGGAGCACCATCAGTACCATGTCATCCTTAGCATCTACTGTTTGCTGCAGAAGAAAGGCATCAGCCTTCATGGAACAGTCCATCTCTAGCCTCCTTCTACAGTTTCATGCTAAATCTTTCTACCTCCTGGATTTATTAGTCGTGTAAAAAAATCACATAAAACCCCTTCTGTGCCCTGGTCTTCCAAATTCCTGTGCTTCTGTTCTTGTTCCCATTGCCTCTTCCTTGGAACACATTATTCCTGATCAGACCCCTTCAAATCTCAGTTCATCCCTTTTGATTCTCTTCCCTGAGTCCCTGGTAGACTTGTACCCACCACCGTTCAGATCTATTCCCATCCTTTTTTTCCTCTCTGCATCGCTGTCTGTCTTAGGAACTGTGAGTGTCCTTCTGTGCCATCTTCGTCTGGTTCACAACAGCTGTCAATAAGTATAGTGAATCAACCAATCAGTTGGCACACAGCTTGTGAAGAAGAGCAGGGCTGATTAGTCAAAACAAGGATCATTAATTTGTTTATTCATTCACTGCGGTGATATTTTATTTGTATGTTAATAAGTAAAGCTTGCCTGGAGATCAGGGGGGGGAAGGCCAGCCATTTTAAGTAAACAAGAAGTCAGGCAGCACATGCCCTTAATCCCTTAGCAGGCAGGATCTCTGTGTGTTCAAGGCCATATTAGGGAACAGAGCCAAGCATGGTGACACACGCCTTTAATCCCAATACCAACCATAGAGGACTGGAGGTCTATAAAAACAGACAGAAAATGACAGAGCTACGTAGGAAGAGGAAGCGAGGTAGCTGGGCTAAGAGAGCCAATGAGAGGGCAGAACAGCAAGACAATAAGGGTGTGGGTAGACAGGAAGTAACTCGCATTTGAAAGCTGCAGAATTGGTTAGGTAAGGTTGGCTGTTGGCTTTCTCTGATCTCTCTAAGGCTTTAACCCAAATTTCTGGCTTCGTGTTTTTTATTTTAACAAGACCATTTAGAAATTCATCTACAATTCACAACTACATACTTATGTCTCTCCTAACATGGGTGAAACACAGACCAAATTCATTAGGGGTACACATGATGACCCCCCACCCCCATCTTTAAGCTTGCATTCTGCTTAGTATGGGAACATAGAAGCAACAATTCAAGGTAATCCTGAAACCAGTTCTGCCATCTTAAAATCCTCTTTACAGAGAACTTTTCCATTTTGCCACTTGGCCATTTTGGATATTCCATCTACGGTTACTTTAGTCTTGATGGAGTTGTGGTGTCTTTTCTCTGGTTCCTGTCTATTGTTTACCCAAAGCCCATGGGTACAGTGGTGAGCTATTACAATGGTTAGGAGAGGTATGACCCTGAAAAACATATTTTGGTTGTACCTAAATAGCAAACAGCAATGGATTTCTCAGCCATCTTCCCCTCATCTGAGGTACTACCTGTAAATGTGAAAAGTTATTTCCATTTCTCCTCCTTTTCTCTTCAGATTGATTAAAAACAAAAACAAAAACAGGACTTGCACTCTCATGACCACCTATGGAATTTCCTTTTAGTTTATTTTTCACCCTCAAATTCAAGATACTCTATTTCACTTCCGCCTTGATTTTTTTCCCAGAAATATTTTTATCTCTTATAAAATTATTCCAAACTTAAGTAGGAGGCCTGCTCCCTGGAGACCTGGAGCTTGGGTTGGCAAAGGACACTTGCTGGAGGCTTAATGATCATTGCACAAGAACAACCCAACCACTAGACAAATAAAGTACCATGGTGGTTCCCCCAGCCGAAGGATAGCATAAAGGCACCCCCTGGAGGCAGAAGGGTAAGCTGCAAAAAGAAGGAACCAGTTCCAGGCAAAGGATCAGGAAAGGGCAGCACTTGCAGCTCCATTGGGGAGTGTGCTCTCTGCAGAGAACCCTGAACCCCCATTAGCCCTCCAGGTTGGGTGATTGTCACAGCTTTCACGCCCTGAGATGTAAACTACTACAGTTTGGATCTTGAATAACCCACAAAAGCCTATCTTTGGTTTGATCCCAAACCAAAGATTTGGTTCCCAGATGGTTGTGAAATCTCTAAGAAGTGGGGCTTAGTAGAAGGAAGTCAGGTCACTAGGAGTATGCCCTTGAAGGGAATACTAAGACCTCAGCCTCCTCTCTCTTGAGAAACACAGGCTTCCTCCATTATGTGGCCCTGACATGATGTACAAGACCATCACAGACCTAAACCGAGGACCAAGAGGCCAGGGAGGGAAATCATTGAGAAAACACACACATACACACATGTGCACACACCAAACAAACAAAACATACCTTTAAGTTGATTATCTTTAAGTTGAATTTCCTCTCTTTAAGTGGATAGTCTCAGATATTTTGTCACAGTACTGGAACGCTGCCTAACACACCTACTTTGAAATGGAAATTGACATGCAGGTGATTTACTATTAGGCAGTCCTCTCATGGTACCACATTTGGAAGGGAAGGAGAAGAATGATGGAAATACTGACCCATGGCTTTCTCTCCACAGTGCCTCAGGGGAACCTGCTGGAAGTTCCAAAACTGGGAGAACCATCCAGAGCTTTCCAAATTGGGACAAGGGACAGGTCTTTCTTTAGACCTTGATGTTTTCATGCAGGCAGCCCTGCAGAAAGATTGTCTTCAGTAGACGTGGTCCAGCAGTCCATCCAGCAAACATGTGCGTCCTCTTCACAGAATGTGGGGGCTTTCAGGGCAGCACTGTGTGACTATATCCGTAATTTTCAGTTTCTGATGGTTCTCCAGCATGGCCTGTCAACGTTTCCCACAGCAGCATGCTCCTCGCCTCCCACGACTGTGGCTGAGATGTGTCAACACCCTGCCAAGCACAGAACAGCTTCAGTACAAACTTGCTCAATATTGAGCCCATCCCAGGGCCCACAACAGAGGCAGCACCCGGCAAAGCCACAAGTGAGTGTGAAGGAACTTGACTTGCAAACTCAAAATAAATAAATCATATTGTAAGTCTTGGAAACCAAAGAAAAATGGAAGCCAAATCCCAAGTCCACTGGGCAGCAAAGAGTCTAGGGGAGATGGGATTTCTCAATTTTCTGGTCAGAAGCAGGGAGACCGTGTGTTGGTTACTTTTCTTGTTGTTGTGATAAAATACTTAACAAAAAGTGACTTCAAGAAAGAGGAATCTATTTCAGCTAACAGGCTAAGGGGATAGTTCATCAAGGAGAGAAAACCATGGCAGCAAGAGCTTGGGGCAGCTGGTCACAGGACACCCACAGTCAGGAAGCAGCGTGATGATCACTGGTGCTCAGTTAGATTTCTCATTTTTATTGAGTCTGGGGCCCCAGCCGTGGAAAGGTACTGCCCACATTTTGGGCAGGTCTTCCTACTTCATGAACTCCAAAATCTCTCAGAGACATTCCCAAAGGCGTGATTCTCAATCTAGCCAAGTTGGCAATAATAAGTACCTCAGAGCCCAAGTGTAACTAGAGCATTTGGGTGGATAGAAAGGGTTCCACTCCTTTGCTGAGTTTGGAATGGCGGAGGGCTAAACTGGGTCCCCAAATGGCACCAGCTCCAATAAAAATAAAACAGAAACTCAGGTGAGGGAAGCATGGAAGGCATGAACATTAGGCCTGGACAGAGGACCCTGACTAAAAAGGAGACAAAAGAACCCTTCTTAGCCACCGAGAGGCAAGTCCTCTGAGTTCAGACTCCACACCTGACGCAGAGAAATAGCTCAGAGCCCTGTGGCCAGTCCCTGCCCAGCGGCCCTTTTCCAGCAACTACCTCTCTGGGTTGTGGATGTAGTTCTTGTATTCACCTTCCTGCTTCCGAAGCTACTCTTCCAGGACCATGCCCTTGTCCGTGAGTTGTTCTTTCTGCAGTTGGAGCTCTCCCAGGGCAGTTGTCCCCCTGCCCACCAGGGGCCACAAGGCTTGTGAATGGCTGCCTCTCAGAACCTTGAGTGACAACCTCCTTAAGTCTCAACCCTCCCACCCATGTGTTCCTGTTCACCCCACCACACACACACACACAATCACATATAATCATATACACATTATACCCACCCCCCCATGCTTTCTACTCCCACAGGCCTGGCCTGCACATGCCCCTGTCTCAGAGGGTGAATCTCTAGGCTATGGCACTAGACTACATGGGAGCCGGAGAATCAGGTAAGAAGAGTGTGAGGGTAAGAAGCAGGTGAGAGTCTGAAAGAAGCAGAATTTTGTGTATCATGAACTCGGCAGGTCACACAGTCTAATCTACCACCCAAGTGTAAACCCGCAGCCTCCGGGAAAAACGTGTGCAGCCACCTTGTAGTCCCAGAAACCTCAAGCGCAGAACCGAGACATGAAGGTCAGTGGAGACACGAAAAGGTGTGCAAGCTCAGCAGGAAGGGATGGATCTCTTCTCTGAAGAAAACACCCCGCTGGACTGAAGTTCCCGCTTATCCTCCACCACAGGAAGTCTGCAGTCTGCCCAACGTCCGCTAAGAGTCCGTGGATGGAAGGAAACGAAGCAAGTGCGCATGCGCATGTCACAGTCATCGTCGGCTTCCGTGTCTGTTCTTCAGATGGACTCATCTGTTCCAGATTTCAAGGATTCATGAAGGCTGAAAGGCTGAGGCCCTACTTGGCACAAAGATTGGTGGATGAGAACGTTCTACCCTGCCCATCCAGTCTCCTATTAGCAAAATCTCTCTCTGTGTCTCTGTTCCTTTGTCTCTGTCTCTCCATCCCCCGCTCCTGTCTCCTTACTGACTACTGGATAGCACACAATCACTCACTCCCTGGTGTTGTAAAGGTCCTCTTCCCTGGGAGAGATGGGACTTCAGATTTTGCAAAATGAGGGTCAAACATAGTATCTCTCAAGAGAGTCCTGGATCTTACCAGATGGTCTAAGTTAATGCTTTATATTAAGTGGGGGAAATCTCAAAGAAGTAAGTCTGATTGCATCTACTCCTCTCCACCAAATGGAAGAGAGCAGGTTCTAGAACCTTCTTCTTTCATCTTTCACTGCTCTTAACCGATCACAGACCAAATCATTAACTTCAGAAGACAACTACGAAAAGGAAATTTCCCCATGTACATTTTACCCTCAGGTTTAAGTCACCTGGAAACTAAAATACAGAGTCCCTCTTGTCACCAGACCCTACTGTACACCAAACACTTGGCCCAGAGACAAGAGAGAAGCAGATGTGGTTTCTGTTTGTCCAGAGCATAGAGTCTCACTAGAATCCCAGTGTCTAAGCAACTGGTAAATAGTTGTGGCTCTCCTTAGATGTCTGCAGAGAGGCTACACAGAAAATGTATCAGAGAGAAATGTCACCAAGCCAGAAAAGAGAGTAGATGTCTCCTTACCAAATGAATTAAAATCAGAAGAGCAAGAGTTACTTTGGCAAATGGTAAGAGTGGAGGGGGGTCACTGTCTAGAGAACGACATGCCGTAAACCAGCGGGCAAGTTAGAGAGGTGGACAAGCATGGCGGTGGCGGGAGAGAGAAGTGGGCACGTTTAGTGGGAGATGACTGGGAACCCTGACTCAAAAACACTGAAAACATAACCATGCGAGGGTTTCAGCTACGGTGTCAGCAAGAGCTTTAATAGAAGATCAAATGGCATTTCTCTTGCCCTCTGTATTACCTACATGTCACTGTGTTTTGTAGGAAGCCATGAATTTACCCCTTGACGTCAGCATCCTCTGGGGACTCAGGCCTCCCACTGTCAGTCACATTCATGATCTAATCCCTACAGTTCAGAGGAATGAAACATAATTTAAGACCTGCAAGATAAACCAATAGAATATTAGGCTGAGCCCTAAAGGCCGGTTAGCCATCCCACTCAGTCACGAAAGAGGAAACAAGGTCTGAGGAGATGGACCAAGTTGCCCAGTTCACACCACTGGCTAGTCATGCAGAGCAGAGGCATGGCTCTTGCTTCCTAAGCATTGTCTTCCTGTCAAGGTCAGGTGTCCTCCTAAGATTTGACTATGTGACCATGCCGATGGCAGGTGTGTCTCTGCACATTTGTGCACCCAGACTCTCTCATTGGAGACTTTCCTTCTGGATAGTGCTGTGACATCCTAAACTCATCAGTGCTGTGTGCACTGTGTGCTCCCTCGGGCCGGGGACAGTGGATCTGGACAGGCACGGGGCATTAGGATTAGCATTCTCTGTCTGTACAGCTCTGCATTCCATCTCCAATTGTTCTTGGGCACCCTTCTTCTGTGGAAAGTTCATCCCCACTCCCCACCCCAGCCAGGCACTGAGACTCCCCAATCACAGCACATCCCAGGACATTTCTTCTGCAGTGGTCGGAGGAGTTCTGTGGTTATTCGATGCCACCCCTGATCCTCCTAGTCCTAGGGAGTGGAAGAAATCCTAACAAAGTATTGTAGCATCTGGATTCAGGCAAACTGAGGCCAGCAGGACCCACCTCTGTTATGTGTGAGCCAAACCAGAAGCTCCTCTCCTTTGCGTGGCATTGCATCTCAAGAAAATACATCCTAAATGGAGAATATCATTAAACTGAGAACGAATTCACTGTATCTCACTTGCCAAACATCATAGCCTAGCAACACAGTAAAGCATCAGTCATTTCTCTCCATGATCATCGGGCTGACCAGAAAATACAGCTCATGCCCACATCACAACAGATTATCATTTTTGTTAGAAGGCAAAAAAAAAAAAAAAAAACATTCAAAATTTAAACTCAAAGGGTGGTTTCTACTGTCATGCCGTCATAAGCTGAAAATGTGTAAATCAAGTCAGTCCAATATACAGAAAAGACTGTGGCATTTGACTTCTTTTACAAAAGACACATTTGTTCCTGCGACCAAGCAGAGGTTTTTCTCTCAGAATGTTATACTCATGCACCCAGAAGCCATTTATTCGTTAAACAGCCAATGGACTCCTGCCAGAAGTCTGAAGTTTTCAAGAAGTTCTGCAGCTTCAGAAGGGAATGACTTTTGGAACGAGGCAATACCTGGGCAGGTCAAAGGGAAGAGGGCTAGGCAAACTGTCAGGGTTTGAGACTTGTCTCTGCCACACAATGCTCAGTCATAGACAGGCTATTCTACCCACATGCATCAGTATACCCATCTAAAAAATGGGTATAAAGACAGCACCTGCCTTGATACGTTATGAGAATGAACAAATGAATACATGGAAAGCACTTAGAGCATGTGCAGATCAAACACACACTATCATTAGAGACTATTGTGAGTAGTATATAATGAGTAATGTATAATTATTAATTATGTAATATATGATTAGTAGCATGTAATTATTTATTACTATTATTTTAATTTCTGCGGGGCTGAGGATACAAAGGGAACCCAAGGCCTCTTGTATTCTAGGGAAACAATCTACCACTGAGCTATATTCCAAGCCCTACTATTGTTACTGTTATTTGGTAAGCAGAACTCCATGGATAACCAAGAAGGGGAAGTGGATATAAGGAAGGGAACAGGGTCTCTGGGCTGCAGAAAGGGAGAAAAGAATGGTCACCTCCTTAGTTCCCTCAGGGCCAGCCACATCTTCTCAGCTTTCTGTGTCTTTATAATACCTTGATATCCATCCATCTGTAACCTCTGTATTTTTAGGTGGGGCTCTGTTTTTGCAAACAATAAACTCAAAAGCATCGTGTCCACAAGACACAGTGCAGCCCAAACCAGAAGACCATCTTGTTTCTGTGTATAGTCACCCTTCCTTATCTATATTTTTGTTGTCCATTCATTCAGTAACTTACAGACATCCATGACCTGAAAACATTAAGTGGAAAATTCCAGAAACAAACAATTCATAAGTTTTAAAGGGTATGTTGTTCTAAGCCCTGTGATCAAACTTAAAACCACCCCAACCCATCCTGCTTAGGATGTAAATCACCTCTCGCTCTGCATGTCCATGCTGTGTGATACCTGCCCATTAATCACTCGGGAGCTGAACTGTCATAGTGCCACCAAGCTTTACATTTAAACAACCTTTATTTTACTTAGCAACGGTCCCAAAGTGCAAGAGTTTGGCATTGCAATACATTGTTGCATTCTATTGTTACAATCATTCTATTTTACTAATTATTAGTTATTGCTACTCTCTTAATATGCGTAATTTATAAATTAAATACTAGCGGGTGTATATACAGGAAAGAGCATTAACCTACGTAGGAGCCAGTACTATTCATGGTCTCAGGAATCCTTTGATCACAGAAGCCTCTCCTGGAAGAAGGGGCACACTAGTCTTCTTTTCTTCCCTAGAAACCCATCTTCTGCAAGAACGACTGGAAGTCTAATGGATCTCTGATGACAGGTGCCAACATCATCCCTGACTCATGGCTCCCTTACTATGCTAAGCAAGGAACCTGGCCCAGTATTGTACTGGATGATCACAGAGAATCTGCTCCATCCTCACCTCCTAAGGGCAGGTACGCGGTCTCTTTTCCTGAGATATGGCTTCCAGGATCTCTCTGCAAATGGGCAGAGAGTCGAAGGCTCTCTGCTGTGTTCTATTCATAGAAAACCTTGGCTGGACTCCAGCGCTGGGTCACATTGTTTGTGTGGAATGAGGATGTGCTCTGCTTTTTCAGAATAACAAGCCCGTGTTTTCGAGTCATCAAGGGAAAAACTTTTCCCACAGCATAGTGAGCGGAGTTCCCTTCATCACACTGAAGGTGTGTCATTGCAAAGGCCACAAATAAAAGCTTCCGCAAGAAGAGAGTCGGCATTCCAGAGCCTTGGCCGGTAAACAACATGGTCGCGGAAGATGCCTGATGCCCTGACCCTGGTTCTTCCCCAGGAAATAGGCTCCTGCCTGCACATTTTCTCTCCTCGCTTAAAAACACACACAGAGCACCGAGGGAGGCAGCTGAGTATGTACTCAGGGAAAACTTCTGGTCTCACTCTCCCCACCTGTTTTCACGACCAAGTAGGAAAATGTCGTGAAGGCAAGCCTAAAAATTCACACTTGTCCTGAATTTTGAATTTCAGAGTTACTGCTACTGAGTGACACACCCTAGGTCCCCTGTTCCACTCACTGACATTCTCCTTAGGGAAGGTGTTAAGTTAACCCGTCCTAATTCAGCCTTTCTCCAAACCCGCTTTTTTAATTGGCAGACAGGACTCTCAATGGCTTTGTGCACATCCCACACTGAAATTTACCTATAAGGAAGAATATTTGTCACAGTTAAGCTGTTCACTAAGATGGGCCACCTGAAGCTACCTTCCCAAAGAGTATTGGAAAGGCTGGGGACACAGACTAGTGTGGAACACTGACTGGCAGGGCTGTGAGGGTGGGCACCATCAGCCCCTCACCTTCCCTGCGAACCTGATTGTCCAAGACAGGTTCTTCAGCAGGTGGATTTTTCCATTTTGTGAGGCATCCCACACCTTACCAATAAATTACATTTTTGTGAAGTTGATAGAAGTCAGTGTTTTCCCTTTCTTTTTCTCTTTCTTTCTTTCTTTCTCTCTTTCTTTCTTTTTTTCCTTTCTCTCTCTTTATTTCTTTCTTTCTTCCTTCTTTTTTTCCTCCCTCCCTCCCTCCCTCCCCTCTGTTCTCTTTTTCTTTCTTTCTCTCTTTCTTTCTTCCTTTCTTTCTTTCTTCCTCCTCCTCTTCCTTCTTTTTTTTTAACTTGCAACCAAAGAATCCTAATAAACAACTAGACATGATACTGCGTTCTCTCGAGTTTCCATTAGGTTTGTCCTACCTCCTCAGTACCTCTGTAGGGACAGGGACCAGCACTGATTACACCATCTCTCTGTGCACAGTGACTGCACCTTCGCTGAGGTCACATGACTCACAGGTAAAGAAATAAATAGCTTCAGACTCACTGGACTCTCCTTTCTAAAATCGCCACTGTGTTTATATAAAGCAACTGAAAACAGGACTCATTTTCAAATCCCTCCTGGTAGCCAGGAAAAAGAAGCCAGAAAGTGGCTTTCGGGGTCTACTTATCGCTAATATCAGATTCACACGGCGGCTCTGGTGCATTAAATAACTAGAAAGTAAACCAAGGTGAGGGAGTTCCTGTGTTATTTTCAAACCAAGAATTTCACCGTTGCCAAGAGTTCCTGAACCGGCCAGCATTCCTTGGTTTCCTTGAGGAGCTGGAACTTTTCTACACGGAGCTCAACATGCACTCTATGAGGAAGAACCCTCTGAATAAACTAAGGGGAAGCCACAAAGGAAGCGAGCCAAGTCCTGAAATAAAAGGCAGGAATAGAAAACTAAAAATAACACGCAGGGACCTGTGCCACATCTGCAGGGCTCCCTCGCATTCCCTTGAAGCATTGTACCTTTTTTTGGTTCTGTTTTCAGAGTCATATGCTAATAATTGTTTGGCGCTCTAAATAAAACACCATTATTTGTCTTTAAAAATAGTCACTTCTCTTTGCAGGATTGTGAGAGTGTCTAATGATGTTACCTGAGTTTCTGCTCAGCGCTATTAACCTTTAATGGATAGCGTTAATTTTGTCCTGAAGTTGATTTTCTATTTGTTGTAAAAGGAACATGTGAGATACTTTAAATGTTCCAGTCTTGCAACAATGAATAAATTGAACTTTAAAGAAATAAATAATGAGATTGGCTTTGATAATAACACAAACGCTCATCAACTATTGGGCAAGCGCAGTGATGAGAGTCAATGGGATATATATAATTGCAACATTGCCATAAGCCATTGCCCACACTACACAGAGGATATGGAGGAGAATGAAGGCTGAACAGCTAACCTGAGGTCAGTAGCTACCAGGTAACACAGTGGATTCACCCTGACTCACTCTGATGCAAAGTTTCCAGGCCTCTTGCCCTCCTGCAGAACTTTGAGGTGGTAATTATCTTTTTAAAACGTGCTAGCTAACTATGCAGTTAGCTCAGAGCCACAGGCAGGATGCTCACTGCTTGCTTGCTTGTCAGTCACACTCACTAAGGAAGGCTTACAGTTGGGTGTCCGGCTAGATCCCACACATTGGTAGGGGCTCTGCTTATAGAATCTCTCTTCCACCGTTCAGTTCAATGGTCCGATTATTCTAACAGCGGCTTTTCTGTTAAGACACATCATTAGGGTAGATTTTAAGAAAGTGAGTGTCTCATACTGAAAACTACCCATCTAGAGGTCATCCACAATGAGTATTTGAGGAGCACTTCCAAGTTGTTAATTCCTGTTTTCTCTAGACACAACAAAAACAGGAAATATTTACCAACTCCACAGGTGTGAGGAAATAGTTTTTAAAACCCTGGTGGCCTGAGCCACCTGCTTGAAGCAGATAGCCTAGGTGCAGAAGGCAGATTGTCACTTTAAAAGTGGGTTTCTGTGAGTTCCCAAGCTTGCTTCCGTTGAGACAATATCTGCTCCAGCAGAGAGCTACCGTGTATCCACTTGGATTGAAGCTCTGTCTTCACGATTGAGTGCCCAGATGATAAAATACATTTCAAAATTCTTGAAGGACCATATTCTTAATAACCACAAATAGAGATTACTTTATTCTTTTTCCCAATTAAAGAAAACTACCTCCCAGAATTTTTTTTTTTAAAGAAAATACATAAAGATGCAAAGAATAAAACAAACATCGCTGGTCTCTTAACTGATCCATGCATATATTTTTGCACACAAATTTGGTATGGCATAGTGACATGAGTTTTGTAAACCAATATATAATAACAGTTCGCTCTTTGCTTCTTACTTTCCACTTGCTTGCTTGAGTGAGACAGAGTCTTACTATGCAGCCCACACTGACCTCAAACTCATGACAACCCTCCTGACTTAGCCTTCTGGTGCCATGATCATGGTTCTGCCTCACCACACTGGCTCAACAGCAGTGCTCTTCAGCAGACCTGGCTGAATTCTCTCGCTGAAATCATCACGCTCTGATTGCATGCTGTCCAGAGCTCACACGGAAGTCAGCATCTATCTTTATCATCGTTGCTCATCAATAATCCTGCACATCGAATGTCCGCTCCCTGTTACTGCGTGGGTAACACAGAAAGAAACAAACATTAGTAAGTCAAATTTCCATCCTGGTGTGGGCTTAGTGCCTTTTGACCTTGCCAGATAGCCTTCTGGAAAAAAGTGCTCATCGGCAGTGTGGTTTTTCACACCATTCAGACAGGCTTCCATTCCCACCCCCACCTCCATGAACACCTGAGACATTTCAGCTCAGCTGTGTCTCTGGGTGACACATAACATGACTGGCCATTCTTCTTCAACGTCTTTGTCTTCATAAGACCACATTATCGTCTATCTTCCTGAGTCTCCGTGTTTTCCACCTCCATTCTCCTTTTCTCTTCGCCTGCCTGACCTTCCAAAGTCCCCAAGGACTTTTGTTTTTGTCGTTGTTTACTTTTGAGACAGTGCTTCAAGCTTGAGACCCTTTTACTTCAGCCTCTTTGCTTACAGACACATAGCATGACAGCCAGTCCCAAGAGTTTAAAATGACTTAGACATTTTTCACTCCTTTTTTAAATAGTAAAAAAAAATTACACATATTTTAAAATTAGGTATACCTTGCCAAGTACTGTGGCTCACAGCTTAAGGCCCAGCACTTGGGAGGCAGAGTAGGAGGATCTCTGTGAGTTTGAGGTCAGTTTGTCTACATAGAGAGTTCCAGGGTGGCCAGAGCTACATACTGAGACCCTGCCTTGAAAATAAAACAAAACAAAAATGAGGTATACCAACTGCTTAGAAAATACAGCAGCCAGTTCTTTGTAAGACTAACCATGATTGGTTTGAGCTATAGCTTGTTTTATTTCTAGACATCTAAATGCCCCTGCATCAGTCATTCTCAAAGTATGGTTTATAGAATCCTGAGTTACCTGGGAGTGATTCAAACGGAACATTCTTGGGCCCCACCTCAAAACCTACTGAATCAGCAACCCGCGGTCTACTCAGGGCTCCAGAGGCTTCTAGAGATGCTAGCCTCTGAGATCCATTACTCTACATCACACACCCTTCTTAAGTGAGGTGTCAGGTAAATAGGATAACTAAAAAGGAGGTAGCTGTGGGCTGCTGCACTGCATTTGTGGATCCTCTACCTCTATCTAAAACTCCATCTAATGGGAAGAGTAAAACGGGGTAGACACAGAAGAGCCCGTCCAAACTGCCTCTTATAAGAAGTGACAGTTGAGTCAGGCTGCCATCAGAGCTGTCCTAAAATGATTGCTTGCCTAGTGATGTCCTCAGTATGGCAGGGGGTGGGGAGGGTGGGGGGATGGGGGTGGGGAGGGTGGGGGGGTGGGGGTGGGGGGTGTTCATCTGTGCCGTCACAGAAATCCCGCATGTCCAATTTACTGATGTTTCTTAGGCTTCTTGGTTTTGTGGTCACATTGCACACAATAGGCAGCGTGGAAAGCTGTCAGGAGACCCCGTGCTAACAGATGAAAGGGGGGGCCTCTTAAGAAGCTGCTGCCCTCGTAGGAACAGACAGTAGGATGATCCTCACATCCATCCATCTACCCACGCAGCCACCCCTCCACCTAACCCATCCCTCCAGGCTTCCATTTGTCCATCTGCCTGTCGATACTTCTCCACATCTATCATCTACCCATCTGTTTATTCATCTATCCATTGCGGAAGCACTAATCCTTTTTATCAGGTTAATTTTTCTCTAATGCCAACTCTTATTAGACACCACTGACCTATGGCATTTTCTTTTTTCCCTAGTGCATCCAAGAATGGCCTATTGGAATATAGCAAGAAATTCTCAGAACTTCTATTTATATTTCTAATCTCATCCTTTTAAAAATAATTCTAGCCTGAGTTCTTGTTTTATGATGAATAAATGTAATATACTAATATTATAGTGTGTATATAGTTATCAGGTGTGTGCTTAAAAACTGCAACAAAAGCATATTCAATTAGGACCATGGAGAACACAAAGATTTTAGAGACCCCCACTATACAGAATTAGCCAAAAGACTACAGAGCAACTTGGGATAGATGAATTCTAGCATATGTGGTAAGGGTCGTGACTCTGGGACCTCAGAAAACATGCTGAAGTTAAAGTCAACAAGTTCACTCTTTTTGTTGTTGTTGTTTGTTTCTTGAGACAGGGTTTCTCTGTGTAGCCCTGGCTACTCTGGAACTCACTTTGTAGCCCAGGCTGGCCTTGAACACTCAGAGATCCCCCTGCCTCTGTCTCCCAAGTGCCAGGATTAAAGGCGTGAGCCACCACATCCAGCTGACAAGTCCACTCCCATTTGATTTGATTTTCTAGGGTCACACTGAAGGTTACTACAAAGCCAGGAGCAAAGGGCTGTCCTGTCCGGTCTAGGGCCCACTCCACTGTCTACACCTCAAAGAGTACTGTGGGCTTAGACTTCAAGCCAAAACGTAACCTGAGCCCTCTACTCCCTAAGTGAATAGCATGAAACTTTGTTGATACAGGTGATAGTGCAGATTTTCAGTGTTTTTTTTTAAACTTAGTAAGACTATAAAGATCCTTTTTAAATATAACTTTGTATCTAACTGACACCTAGTGTCTACTACTTAAAAAAAAACTGAATTTTTTAAATATGTAGATGTTCTTTCCCCACTATGGTATCAATTCACTTCAAATGCTTTTGTAACTTGTCCACAAGGCTGAGTCACATGTACCATTCCGGGTCGTGGTACTCGCAAGCTTCAGTGTGAAGGGTTCTCTCTTTTTCCAGTGGCACTGGATGGTCCGCTGCTGTCCTCATTTTAAAAGGTACATCGGCTTTCAAAAATGTTAGGAAATAAACGAAAACAAAATGCTAATGTTGATTATGAGTAAGAACAGGAACAGACGGAGAAAGTAAAAGAAGTGGAGATGGGTCGACATTTGCAGATCTGTAACCTCCAGGAAGTTAACAGCCGAGTGATACAGTTATTTGGGATTTCCTTCCAGAACCTGGAATCAGGAACAATGGCTGTTTTGTGGAAATTTTTCTACCTTCAAAGAAGGAACAAAAAAGTAAAACAACAACAAAGCAAGGTATGTGCTGAGTTTGGTATCTGAAAGACAGTGAAAGAGCCGCCATGTCACAACCTAGAGTCCACTGTTCCAGGCCTTCACTCTACATCCAACTTAATATACCAAAATCTGATTCTTATTGTTTTTTAATAGAAGGAGAGACAGAGACACAGAGACAAACAGAGAAAGGTTTAAAAAAAAGAAGGAAGAAAAGAAGTAAATAAAACTCGGTAAAATGGACGCTTATATAGGGACCCACATTTCAAGAGGGTCATAGTCTGAGTACAGCAAAGATATGGACAAAGACAGAAAGGTTCTGTCCCCTATGTTGATAGGAGAAACGCTTCTGTAGCATAAAATTCCAAGGAAGGACTTATCCTTTAGTGTGAATTAGCTCTCATATTTGTTGAGTAAAATTGAAAAGAAATCAGACGATGTGGAACAGCTATGCCATTTTTATTGGACAATAATAAATTGTTCTTCAACAAACAAAAAAACCCAACAGCTACATCTGCTTACATTCAAGGATCTTCTGTACATTCACAACTCTGTTGACAAACTTCGAGAATAAAATATAAGTAAATAATGAAATAATTCTTAAATAAGTTCTTCACTACAAATAAAATACTTTTGCAAATATTTCCCAGCATCACCTGGTACAACAGTCCTTTTTGTGCTAAGGTCCACATATGTGTGACCCCGATTCCATTCATCTATCAAGTTGGAAAGAACACAAAATGAAAATGAAATGTATCTTAAAGTCAACATATTTCGTGATGAAAAACTGTCTTTTCCCAAACTGTCTAAAAAGTTGTTTTCTGGTTTAAATTTAAATTTCACCCAAGATTTAGCATTATTTTTTTTATTTCAATATTTTATAAACTTACAGTAACTACATTTTTATCAATATTAATGTAATCATTAGTAACATGTTTTCCATATATGGGTATTTGAGAACCATATATGTTATATACCTTTTTCCCTAATCATTTTAAACAAGTAACAATAGGGTAATTTCTCTAATATATGGAAGAAATACGGGTGTTGAGAAATATTTAAGCTAACAGATTTGTCTATAAAAATACATAAATATTCACCTTCACCCTGTTCCATGCCCCAGGAGGCAAGCTACTTCCTAAATTTGTCTCAAGGTCCACAGTGCTTAAACCAGAAGTGGGAGTATGTATTCGTCCTTGGTCCAACCCCGCCCCCATCAGGTGCAGGTAGCTGTAACAAGAGCATTTCCACTCAGGGCAGTTGCTCAGACTCCCGTGAGCTTCCAATATCTCACTTCCTTTAAGGCTTTTCTGATCTTGTTTCCCCAAATTAAAACAAACTAATCAATTTTAAGCTACCACAAGGAAGAGCCAAAGGTTATAATCCCCTACTTTCACTACCATCCCCATCCTCTCTGGCTCCTTGCTCTTTCTTCAACCTGTATCTCAACAAGAGTGTACACCCAAGTCGAAGAACCCATGGTTTCTCCAGCTTTGATCAGACTACTCACTGACCATAAGACCATCTTATAAGACCATCTTAACTGCATGTTTAGTTCCTTAGTAATCTCTCTCTCTCTCTCTCTCTCTCTCTCTCTCTCTCTCTCTCTCTCTCACACACACACACACACACACACACACACACACACACACACACACACACACCAGATCTATATGCATTTAAATATTTAACAAAAAGTGTTCAGTCATATGTGTTTTATGGGTTGTATATAGCCTACATTTTTTTTCTGGATCCACTCTGAATCACACTTGATCTCCATAAATTACATGTTCATAGTCTATGCTCTAGACAGTTCTTAAAATGTTGGCTGAACGTTGGTCATTAAAGTGGAGCCATCTCTTGGCACACCCCAGCCAGGATCAGCGTGGATTTAACCATTTCATTACAGAGGGCCGAGCAGCATTCCCTTCAACGAGCTCTTCCCTCCCAGCATTGCCGTCCCCAGATGCTGCTTCACGATCTGAAATCAAAAGGCATACATATCATGTCCAGACGTCTGTAAGTCAAAGATCAGGTGTGGATTTATTTTATTTTGGTTTTGTCTTTTAATGAAATTTAAAATAAATCTCTGATTGAGAATTCTCTGCTAACTCTACTGAACATCTCTGAACTGACACTCTTTGCAACATTTCTGTCTGTATACCCACGCTCACCTACCCTTATGGTATACATGTAGCTCTCCTGTCCCCGACATCATCTCACTCTGTTCCTAGAATTCCAGCTTCAGAAAAGCAGGACCTTCTTTCATCTGCTGTTTCTTCCACTTGCCCACCTGTATCCCCAGCATGGATAGCAACGCTTGGAACATGATAGATGCTTAATACATACCCAGTGTACGACCAAATGCTGCAAGAACAGATCTCTAAAAAGGGTTTTTATAATCACTGGCACAAAAAAAATTAATTAACATTCTGGTATGACTTCAGAAGACAGCTGTCTCACCCATTCTTTGTACAAGAAAGGTTTATAAGATTTAGAATCTTCTAAAGTGAAACATTTTGCTTCTAAAAGGAGTGAGACATGCTTGTGTCCACAGTGTACATCCTAAAATAGAATGGTGCAACGTTAATGTGGCTCGGCAGACAAATGGGTATAGAGCATTCTTAGGCCTCACCTAGCTCACTAAAAAAAAAATGGGACTCATGGATTTCTGTTCTTGGACACTGACTGCCAAAAATAAAAAATAAAAATTTAGAACTGAGGCAGGTAGGATCAGGAAGCCCACCTGTCAAGAGAGCTATTGCCATCAGCAGGTAGCAAGGAGAAGAAGACCCCATGCAGTTGGGAGAACCTATGATGGTGGATCTGATGGTCAAGCCATCTGCTCTCAAAGCGTGGGATCAGATGGGTTTGTGTGGTGGTAATGTGAAGCCCACAGCAGAGCTGAGGAGCCGTGTTCTTCCCTGGAGACTCCAGCACACAGACAGGCAAATCCCCTGTAGACAAGGCACAGGCACACAGGGCAGCCTGTCTGTATTTTTCAGACGTTCTTCACTCCCTCTTGAACCTGAGGTTGACTAAGATGACATGAAGAAAAGTCTTTGAAATATCATGGATCCAAAGAGAAAGAACACCAACTGCTTTTCTTTTACATTTCCAGGAAGAACCTCCATGCTTAGTTTGGGTTAGTGTGTAGCTTAACACATAATGACCATCAGTAATACAGTATCTTTCTAAGACTTCTTTAGAATAGCCAAGATATCAACACCATTCGCAGATAAACGAGAGAGTGTTGCAAACGCCTGTGAAAGAGCCTGCACAGCTAAAGGGAAGCTGCCAGCGGGTCGCAGCAGGAGGGACTTGGGTAGGCTATCTATAGTTCCCATCAGGTAGACTGCTGCAAGCAGCCATCACTGGCTCCCAGAGCCATTGAAGGGTCCCAACAGAGTGGTGGAGGTGGAACTCATCCAGTGTACACAAAGCCTTGGCTTCAGTCTCCAAGACAACAAAAATCAACCAAACCAAACAAAAACAACACAGATAGGCAGTAGAATCAAATGCTGCCCTGTGAGAAAGATTTAGGTGCAAACTTAAGTGAAGAAGTTTGTGTAAATTGTTGCTTCACAGTTCTTTGTAACCTGTGGTTTTAAGAAAGCAAAGCAAGCGTCAGGCAAGGTGGCACAGGCCCAAATCCCAGCACTCAGGAGGGAGAGGCATATATTACTATGAGTTTGAGGCCAGCCTGGTCTACATAGTATCCCTGGTCAACCAAGGCGACATAGTGAGACTCTGACTTAATTTTTAAAAAGAAAAAGAAGAGATAAAAGAAGCTAAAAATGTTTGAGGTGGCTAGGTAAACTGAGAAAATAGATCTCAAATGTGTTCTGTAAGCGGCTCCTTTGAAGCCTTTCCAGATGTGAGAGACAGCTTGGTGGTCTCCATTGATAGTTTCCAGGTACCGGGAGGATGTGAGGAAGAGGGAAACCAGTGAGTACTGGGCTAATCAAAAGGTTCTGGAGCTGGATGGAGGCTGTGGTTATGCAATACTAGTTATGCTGAGGACGCTGATGGAATTGTCTTCAAATGTTATATGAAAATCTCATCAACAGCTAATCAAGTCTTACGCCCCACACTTTTGCTTTGTCAAAGACAACAGAGGTAAGTCACATGATTTTATCTGTTGTCTCAGTTTCCAGATGAACTGTCCACAAAGACATGCATCTATAAGTTAAGATTTAACATATAAGACTGGAGTCGTACTTAAAACTACCAATTGACTTGTCTGAAGATGGTAACAGAAGAAATAAGCATATTTGCTGAATTTCACACTTTAATTTATTTTAAGGGCAAAGGGCCAGAAATACAACCTAAATAAAATGGATTTGGATGACTGTTTTCTGTCTGGAGGAGGTAGAGTTTATTGATATTAATAAGCAGCAGCTGTGGCTAAATTTTGAGGGTTTAAGAGTGAAGTTTTTTTCTTTTCTTCAAATGACCCCTTATAAGGTTACAAGGTTGTGACTCTGTGCAGTCACAACCTTGCCTTTTAATTTTATTTTTAGCTATGGATGGAGGGTTATGAGTATTTTGCCTGCAGAAGCAAGAGCTCCTCTGGAGCTGAAGTTACAGGTGGTTATGAGATGCTTGAGGTGGGTGCTGGGGATTGAACTCGGGTTCTCTGGAAGAGCAGTGCAGTCTGTTCATCATTGGCCATCTCTGAGTGCGGGAGGGGCTGTTAATTACTTAATTTTTAAGCATGATAGATAGATAGATAGATAGATAGATAGATAGATAGATAGATAGATAGAGATATGGATATAATTTGATTGTAAAATGATTAAATAAAGCCAGTTAACATATCCATCACCTCACACATTTACAACTTTCATATTTTAAATCTATTATTTTAATAATTTTGAAGCATGTAACACATTATCATTACCATTCTATTCACTGGCGGAATAAGATCTCATGACAAAAGCTACCTCATGTATTGATTTCTTTTGGTACGGTCATGTTAAATGAGTTCCGTTTACCTTAACAGAGTCCCATGTGCTTGGCCACTTAACAAGATAAGCAGATGAGAGCATAGAACCACCTCAGAGCAGTGCTCGGCTCACAGCAGCACAGCCTGGACCAGTCAGCAGCGTGTAAGCTCCGGTTTTCCTAGTCCCTGGATCTCACTACGGGGATTAATTCTTACCAGCTTCAAAATCCATAAAAACACAATTATTCCATTTTATTGTTTCCATTTGATGAAGGAGGAGGAGGGAGGAGGAGAGGGAAGGTGGGCAGAGGACAGAGAGGAGAAGAAATGGTCTGTAGTTTTTATCGTGGCTCTTAAAGCTGGTCCAACAAATACCTCACTGCTCTCTTTCTATGTGGAGTTGGGAGAGAAATAGTTTTGTCTAGAGAGTCTATAAATACAGATCACTAAAGAGTTCCAAGAACTTTGCATATCTTGGTCAGTTGCTTTCTATGACAGATTTGTTTTCGGTAATTCATTAAAACGTAGTAAACTTTATGAGAACCCATAGTATCCTCAGAATTATCAATGAGATTTGTTTTGAAAATAGCAACAGCAACCAAACTCAACAATCTTTCCCCTGAGGAAAACAAAGAAACAAGCTCATTCAGACAGACCCCATATTCTACTCACTGGTTTTTACATTGATTCACACTGAAACCAAGATCACCACTTACCTGTGTGAGAGGAAGCAGTCCTGCTGGGTGACTTGGCTGCTGCATACTGGAAGAAGGGAAATTCCAGACACCTCCCGGTCACCCTGTCACAGATGCCCGACTGGCAATTGCAAATCTCTTTGCATTCCATCCCAAAAGTGCCATAGGGACAGTCTGAGGGCAGAGTAAGGGTTCAGAGAGATCGCTGCTTAAGCTTTAAGATAGCTGCTTGTTAAGCGTAGGCTCCCTCCTCCCAGCCTTAGGATTTGAATCAATCTCCTGGACTTGGACTGATAAATGGAAATTATCAGTCCAGGGTTTGAAAGTTGAAAGTTGAAGTCATAAATGTGAAAACACATAGTAAGGCCAGATAACACCTGCCTCAGGCTTAAGCTCCTGATACAAAACTTAAATTAGCTACACGTAACCAATCTCCTTATCCTCTCTTTCTTTAGTTATTTATTTGTTCTCTCTCTGTGTGTGTGTGTGTGTGTGCATGCGTGTGTGCAGGCATGTATGTATGCATGTGTGTGTGTAAGTGCAACTGTGTTCGTGTGTTCACGTGTTCATGTGTGCCTCTATGTGTGTGTGCATGTGCATGTGCATGTGTGTGTGTGTGTGTGTGTGTGTGTGTGCGCGCGCGCGCAGCACATGTGTGGAAATCAGAGCACGACTTGTTGAGTTGGTTCTCTCCTTCTACTGCGGGCCATGGGACTCACACTCAGGACTGACAGCAGGTGCCCTTACCCACTGCAGCTTCTTGCCAGCCCCACCCTTGGAGCAATCTTAACTCTATTTGTTCTCTGCGTAGATAACACAGATTCTCACAGGTTATCTTGGTCACAGCTCAGTGAAGATGGGAGATTAAAGAGACATAACATTACCTCCTCAAATAATTGGATAGGTGTGGCGTGTCTAATCTACAGTCGTTGACAGTTTACCATTTGAAGGGCTAAGAGACGCATCAGCGGACTGTGAAATAACCAGTCCCCAGTCTGCTCCCACACTCACAAAGTTCCTTCTCTCTCAGAACAGCTCTAGGCGTTCACTAACTCCCCCAGCTGTTAAAAGGATTCACTAATCAAGGTCCCTGAAAAGATAAGATGCTAAGAGAGCAAGAAACCTCGGGGCTTACACTCCTGAGAGATTGCACATCTACCAAGAACCGAAGCTTTCAGAGCTTCAGCGTTTAATACTTAGACTAAGAAATGCTACAACAAAATAAAGAAGTCTGTCACGGATTAAAAGAGCAGGGTTTGTGGCTTAACAGTATCTCAAGAGGTAAACTCAGCAGCATCGGTATAGAACACTGGTTCTCAACCTGTGGGTCATGACCCCTTTGGCAAACCTCTATTTCCAAAAATATTTGCATTGCGATTCATAACAGCAGCAAAATTACAGTTATGAAAGTAGCAACAAAAATAATTTTATGGTTGGGGGGGTCACCACACCATGAGGAACTGTGTTAAAGGATTGCAGCATTAGGGAAGTTGAGAACCACTGGTAGAAGATGTATTCTTTCAGCATGGACATGTCCTTGCTAATGTACAATCACACAAGCATAAAGACATGTTGTTAGCCACCCAGCAATGCACTGGATGATCAAGATGGATGTGCATTGAGTAGGTCTTTAAGGACACAGCACTGCTCTTTCCCGTCACTCAAAGGATAGAGGGCTCTGCTGCTACAGGCCCTCCTTACCCTGGGAAGAAAAGTCCTTAAGACAGATCTGGAAAACACGTCTGGCAGAAAAACACAGGATTAGGATGTGACTGTCTTTGGGGATGCTGAAAATGAAAACCTCAGCCCACTTGCCAGTTTCAGGTCCAGGGTGATCCATATGTGCTGAGTGCTGATCAGATAGTAAACATTCTGTAAATAAATGTTGGCTGCCCAATAGCTAGCCAGCAACATGGGGTCAAGCACCTAAATGCTAAACAAACAAACAAACAAAAATCTGAAATTCACCTGCAGCAATGGAGAACCACCCACCCACTCTGTTATTTCCAGCAGTGAAAAAACAGTTCGAAACTGAACTCACCAGTCATGCAGAGGATGCCAGAAAGAGAGGCTCAAAATAGATTGTTAACAGCATAGTTCACTAACCTCTGCCCCACAGCTGGATTCTTTACCCCATGCCACTGTCCGTTCATAACCACATTTCCAAAGGTGTTTTTATGGCAAAGGAAAAGCGGTTACCCCACATATGCTCACTATATCATAGCCGGGACTGGGTTAGCCACCTCCTCCCTAATTTCCTCATGTGAAGTGCTGTTTTCTTAGCAGATAAGCCCTGTGATTTCCAGAAAATAGAGTCTATACAGTTGAAAGAAATGTAATATGTGTGTTCACCAAAGAGAGTATTTCCTCAGCAGCCCACCTCTTGTCAGTTTTAGTCAAAAATAATATAAGCCAAAGAATAAAATTTTCCAATTTTTTTCTACAATTTCTTTAGAAAAGATTTTGCAGACTAAAAGATCATTAATTTATGAACTATTTTCTAAAATGAGAATTAATGAGGTTGTCCCAAGTTTGGATGATTGTCATTCAGGCAAGGATGTAATTGTGTTTAGTACAGAGACTATGAGTTATTTAGAAATTTCTCAGAACTTATTTTTTTTTAATTTTAGCAGCTTCTTTGTATTATACAACTGGATTGAAGTTCTAGAATGTATTGCCTTTTAATCACAATAGCATGTAATGGTGGGATTATATGGCATCTATGTATGGGAGACTTTTAATAACCACTTCTTTTATTTTTATACATTCAAAAATATTAATTTAGTCACTAAGTTTGAAAATAAGTTTCACAGATACATCAATGAATCATTTAATTGTGGTTTCTGTCTTAATTATAATTTCTTTTTTAAAACTCTATAAAAACAGCCACTTTTTTTTAAACAGACTTTTAAACTTCCATTATTTCTGCTTGTCTTACAACATCTGCTATTTTCTGGCCAACTGAAAATTTTTTTAAGTTAAATTAGATTTATTTTATACTTCAGGAGACCCTCTTGCAAGAACGTGAGTTATTTCGTTGGCTGACTTAAGCCCACCCTATGCCATAAAGTACATTAGTGATCATCAGAAATATTTGAACTTGAGGCACTCCTCCCTGTGAACTCTTTCAAGATCAAAGGCTGGTAAAATCTGAGGCTAGAAACCACTCTAAGAGGTTATCTCTGGAGGACCTCTGTAATCGTTGCCTTGCAGGGGAAAGGACACCTAACGCATTTGTAGCAGACTACCTGTCAAGTTTCTAAAGCCTTCCAGAAAAGGAAACCGCACCAGCTACTTTCTCGAATCTAAATGCAGAGTGGAATGTTGCAACCCTTGCTGTGATTCCTGCACACTGCTTTCCAAACCTCTCTGCAGGTATGCTTCTCTCTCTACCAAACACACCACCTGCATCCATGCATCCTCCCTGGTAGTTCAGAGGAGGAAAGAGGAGAAACGGAGGATCTCCGGAGCTGACTAAATGCCCTGAGGGAGCCCTGCACAGTGGGAAGCAAGGAGTTGTTCTTTACCTTTGCAGATACCAAACTCGTCACCAAAATCGTCCTCTTCACTGTAAAAGTGACACTTCAGCCCCGGACCGCACTTGACGCCATCCATGCCTGAGACTGTACGGTAGCAGGTTTCTCCGGGCCCCGCAGCGCACACCTGACAGCAGCCACAGTCATCCAGCACTGTCCTCTTGCAACGCAGGCTGCTTCTGCACTCACTATTGTCGCACTGTTCCGGGCAATCCACCGCATACTTGGCGCTCCAGGCCATAGCCAGGTGCACAGGTACCAGGAGTGTGGTCAGCAGCAAGAGGCTCTTCATGTCTTCCAGCTGGCTCCGGCTCAGCTCCCTGCCGTCGCGGTCTTTGCTGGCGGGAAGCAGCCGTCCAAAGTAGTAGCTGAGCTTCTGCCTACACGTTTATGAGTTTTATACACTGTGTTGCCCGCATGCTTCCCCGTCATCAATTTCCTCAACCCAGCGGCAGCGCTGAGCTCCTGCCAGCCTCTCTTGTTTTAGTTTATGAAATCCAGGATGAAGGCTGGATTAACACGCCGCTGCCATCCAGGAATTGAAAAGCCCAAGCTGATGTCATCTGTTATGTTTAGATGGTTGTTTTGCATGAGGGCTGAAAACCTCCACTCACATCCGTCTCAAGGACTCAAGGACGTCTGCGAAGGGGGAATAAAGAAGGTTGTATAGCCCCCTTCTGCACAGGAATTGCGCTGACACCAACACAACACTTAGGATGTAGCTTTGTCCCAGTGTCCCTTCGTCTGGAGGAGACTGATACAGACATGAATCAAGCCAGAAGAAGTGTCTATCAAATAATAATAAGTACTTGGTATTTTTCCTTAATAAATAACTATGAGATCATTTGGAAGAAGAAACGGTTATATTGTGCTTTTTCAAGACTTAGAAGAAAGAAAATATTTGGATAGAGGGCTTTTAAAGATTTCTTCCTTCCTCACACGCTCCTCCTGGGTTGTTATTTCTAAAGCAATTTATGCTGTCCATATTATGCTGTCTATCATGGCTATCGCTGTGTTTAGCTAGATGTGTGTGCAACAGCTAAGCATTTTCTTTAATCAATACAAAAAAATAAGAAGTAAGGTTGTCCTGGCATTGTCTCTGAATTACTCAGTTCTGGAAAAACTTATCAGTTGGACTGCTCCTGACCCAAACTCCCTGGGGAGAAAACTCATCCATCACTGAGTCTGTTTGTCCAGTGACTGCATCCATTCAGTCCTTCCGCTCACCTCCTGGCATCTCTCAGAGCTTTTGCTTCAAACCACCAAACAAGGCACTGAGCCCAAAGAAACAAGTGAGCCAGCAGGGAAATAGGAACTCAGCTCGAGCAAGGCAAGGCATGGGGAAGGGAAAACATTACCCACCAGGAAACAGGGTCTTTCTGCCGTGGAGGGACACAGAGTGTAGCCCCAGCAAGGAAAACAATAGCCCTCTTAAAGTATTGGCTGGACCAGGGCCCTCAGAAGCAAGGTTTGTGTAACAGAGGATGCAAGATGTCAGGGAAGACAGAGAAGGCCTCACATTAACTGTATGTTCAGATTTAAGCTTCCACCCCATTTGTCAGCATAGAAATAAAGCCACTGTCACTTGGCAAAGAAGTGACCCAGTGAAGTGGGTAACTCCTGTCTGTCACAAAGTGACCCTGGGGCATCCACAGGACCCCTCTTCCTCTGTTGAGAGCTGGTGGTGTTAGAGTGTCTGACCTCTGAAAGTCATGTGCCCTCTAAAAGACGAGCCATCGAAGCCACAGGATGTGACCTGATGATTAGGCTTTGCTAGGGTACATTTGGGGAAACGGAGGCAACAGAAACAAAAATTCAAGGAATTGGGGAAGTGGGAAATGAAGGCAATACTCTTACCTCCCAGACTTCCCAGAATTTTCATGATAATCTAACTTGAAATACTCTATGCTCATCTCTCCTGGAGCAAACATGTACTTAGCAGGTGAGACACTCTTTCTTTGTGATAGTAGGTAAGGTCTATTGAGCACACAACATGTGCCAAGTACTGTTCTTTGTGTACATATAGATTATAAAAAGTAATTCATTAAGTAATTAATTACACAAACTAATCCATTTTGACATTTCCATACATGTAATCATATTAAACCCTTTGATTGTCCAACCTTTAAAGGTTTTTTATTAATTAATTTCTTAATCATTCCTCCACTTAACTCCTCCCAAATCCACCCAAAGTAAGCCACTGACTCCAATATGTGCTGCCCATATACTCATAGTTATGGGACCATCCCCTGGACCCTGGTCAACCTACCAGGGGCCACACCCTTAAAGAAAACTAACCCTCCTCTTCCATGTCAGCAATTGTCAGTAGCTTCTCAGCTACAGGAGGGGTAGGGACTCATGAGCCTGCCTTCCCTCCATATTGGAAGGTCGACTGGCTTGATCTTGTGCGGGCAACCGTAGCTGCCGAGTTCAAGTGCGGAGGTCCTGTCATGTCCAGAACACACTGTTTCCTCCCAGACTCCTGACTCTCACAATCATTCTGTCCTGTCCCCTTGTCCACAGTTGTCCCTGATCCTTGGGGGTGCTGGGGCGAGGTATATACTTCCTGTTTGTGGCTAAGTATTCCACAGACACCTCTTCTCTGCTCTTTGACCTTTTGTGAGTTTCTGCATTAACCGCTGTCCACTACACGGAGAGAATCTCTGCTGAGGTCTGAGCAGCACATGAATCTATGGGTTCTATCACCCTTGTTTATTCTTCCTTCTGGTCTCCCTTTTCCATCCCATATGCCCAATAGCCATCCATTTACTTTTATTTCTTTGTTCTTACATTTCACATGGACTTGTCTCTGTGAGGCTGTCAAAGTGATGCTCTTAAATGTTTCTCTCTCTCTTTTTTTAGTTTGTTCTTCCTTTATTGTCCTTTGTGTTCAGTTTCAATAGCAACAGTTTCATGTGTTTTGCTATAGTCTGAAATGTTTCCCTTTTTTCATTAACTCCTGTCATCCACTCACAAAAACCTTATGAAGCTACTACTGATACCATGTCTCACTTTTTGAATGAAGAAACAGATAAAAAAAAAAAAGATTAAATAATTTGCCCACGGCTTCTCTACTGTCAGAGGTCGACTAGAATCATCTTAGTCTAAGGTCAGAGTCATCCTGTTGCTCATTACAACCCAATTGTGCTTCAACGGACAATGATGCCAATGGTCTGGCTCGTGATTTAAGCTGTCTCCTGTTCAGGGTTTGTTAAACATCACTTTCTGAGAAAACAGTGGTTAACTGGAAGTGTGGTAAATAATGCCTGATCTTTATAAAGATCTTACTATGGGCCAGACTAAGCTAAGCACTTCATTCAGGTTACCACATTTAGCCTTCAAAACAATGGGGAACTAGGTATTATTCATACCCCCATCCTAGAGATGAGAAAACAGATGCCTGGAGAGGTTAAGTAATTGGTCTAACATCACACAGTAAATAATTAAGTCAGGATTACATCCCTAAGACCAATGGGCTCTGAAGACTAGAATACAAACTCCCAAAACAAATACATACAGGTGACAAAAAAGTGACCCAGGTGGGTGAAGTACTGGGCTGTGCCGGTATAAGTCACAGAGAGGACACTTTCCACCTGAAGACCATACAAATCGCTCATACTTTCCATGTAAGACAAAGGAAGACCAAAATGATACCACGTTTGGTAAATGCACTGGACAGAGAGAAAGTGTACCTTAAGGGCACCAAATCCACAACACTACGGCAAACACAGTCCACAGAAGAGAGCAGAAAATAAGATTGACAGAGTTCATCAATGATGAAACTATCTCAAGGCAGAAAACCTAACCATTTATTTGGGGGAAATTATCATCACTTGCTTCAAAGACTCCACAAAACCCCATTTTGTCCCAGCAATCCTGGTGGGATTTTTATATTTCTAACTTCTCCAACTTTTCAAGTAGGGAAGTTACCAACGAACTCAAAGTCGGTTAGGAGATCACAGCATCACTAATCAAGAAACCAACTTTAATCTTCAGTCAGCAGAGAGAAATGGAGGGTAAAGGTGGGGCTGTGATGGAGTACCTGAGGTCTGCCTGCCTGACCGGCTTTGTGCTGGCGTCTGGCACATCCTAACCCTGCTCAGCCTGGGCAACAGTTGGCAATGAGCAAGAAGGGACAAACTCTCACCGCTCTGAAAATGCAAGTTCAAGTTACAATGGGTCTGTTCAAATCACCTCTGGATCCAAAGGCTATGGTGAGTGGTCTTCCAGAAGAGAACAGAGAAATGATTCGACCAGAGAGCTTGTCAGCCCAGGACATCCTGAACACTTCACTGTGACTCTTTCCTTGAACTCACCACCCTAACCAAGAAAACACATCGACATAGTATGCACTGACAATTTGTGTGTTATTTTCTATGTAATGATTGCTTGTAATAAGATACCAGGGCTTTCTTTCTGGACAGACCAAGATCTGGTGGGGAAGGTCCTGTGTGCTTTCCAAACCCTCAAGAGATAGTTCATGGTCAACTCAATTGTACCATGTTAACTGTGCCTTCTGAATAAACATCCCTACCAGATAGTATTGATTTGATTGAAATTATGAAGGCAGACTCAAAGGAAAATGTTGCTAAGGAGAAAGAGGAACACTTATAAGAAGATTTTAGGCATATTAGAATTGGTTTTCGGTTTAATTGTTTTGTATAGAGGGGGCATCTAAAACCTCCCTGCTTTGATACCAGCTCTAACATTCCTGCCAGCACCTACTGCAAGCTCTAGCACGTAGTAGAGCCTGCTAAATGCATAAACACAACCACCTGTTCCACTCCCTTTCAGGTTGCTGACAGTCATGGAGTCTCCTTTCTTTTTCTCAATAAAACACAAGAAATAGCAATGTCTCCCCTTTCACAATGAGTTAATGGGACGATAAAGGGAAGATGTAAAAGTGTAGTTCAACTCTAACATGTTATATTTTTCTTACAAAACGAATAGTATCCCAAAAAGAAATGAGCTGATGACTATCACTCCCAGGCTCCACCCATTCCCCCGTTCATCTCACTTTCTGCAAGATCTCTCTGTCATTCAGTAGTTCACAGAAGACCATGGCGACCAGTCCAGAATTCACCCCCCACCCAGGAAGGTTCAAACACCTCTTAGAGGCCTTCCTCACCTCATTACAGCATGGTATGGCAAGCCAGCTCCTCCAGCTTCCGATTTAGTTTAAGAGAATTTGGTTTTGTTTGTTTGTTTATACCATCATTTTCCTAAATGACTAAAGCATTAGTGTAGGCTCAGGAAGCCAGCTGAACATTAGAACCATCTGACACAATAAAACACAGCTTTAATAAGTAGCATTAGAGGCTACTACTAAGATATTTGGAATTTTCACTAGGAATTTTGGAAAGACTGAGATTTCTGATTAACACAAGAATCACAGGAGATGATTGGGCTATTTTGTTTCTCTAATAACACCGCACTTCCCTTGCCTGACCTTGAACTGACCCTTTTATGTTATAATAAAATATTGATCAGGACCATCCTCAGTAGATTCATCAGCTTGTCTAGTGATGAGGGTCCCGGCCTTTTATATGACATAGGCAAAATGATTGATGTAAAAAGAATTTTTTTTTTCAGAACCAAGGTCCAAGACTAACTTCTAAGCCCTTTACTTGGGTTGAACTGGCAGTTTCAGACCTGTGCTTCAATCTGATGTCAAAATATCGTGGCTTTATTAGCCCTGGATGCTCAAAACGAAGGACCATGTTGTTGTGACTTTCTAAAAAAACAAAGAGGTAAGGAAAGAGGGCCTTTCTTTTTGTCAGCTGCCATGGCTGTTGTGACGTTTGCAGGACTATAATCTGAAAGTTGAGTCAACATGGCACCCAAGGGTGTCCCTGTGCACCATGTCTCAATCAACAGACTATGTGCATCAAAGCAGGCTGCGAGCTTATCAGAAACAGCACAGCCAAGGATCACAGCTCGGCATGTCCGCTGTAGGACAAATAAACCAATAAACCAATGAATTCTCAGAAACTCAGAGCTTTGAGAAGCCGCCAAACTAATGATTTTTTTCAATCATATCTCATCATTTTAGTAGGATTAATACACAGAGATTGCTCTTGGGATTTCTAACAGAAAAAAAAAACCCTATCTGTAAGGGATCCACTTAAGATTTTTAATTATATAATGTTCATGAATTTTTTAACACTTGTCACTGACTCAGAGATGTGCATATCTTCACACTGTCATTACCTATATGTACACAGTCAAACCTTCAAGATGGATGTCAATTATTCAGAACAGATTCTCAGAGATGCCAGTGAGAGTTATCATTTAAGGAATGCTCTGACTCTATAGCCATGGGATCATCTATTTAAAAATAAATAGAGACATTAATTCTGAAGGCTCAGATATGAATGTGAATTATCTTAGGAATGTTTGAACCATTACTAAATTTATGTTTCTTCTTCTTCTTTAAAAAAAAATTTTTTTTAATTGTGCATTGGTATTTTGCCTGTATGTATGCCTGTGTGAGGGTGTCAGATCTTGGAGTTACAGACAATTGTTAGCTGCCATGTGGGTGCTGGGAATTGAACCCGGGTCCTGTGGGAAAGCAGTCATGCTCTTAACCACTGAGCCATCTCTCCAGCCCCCTTTTGTTTCTTCTTATGAATTTACAAACTTCATGTAAATAATAAGATAAAAAGTGCTTTAAACAATTATAAGTTTTAAAAAATATAGCAATATATAAGTTGTATTATGTCAGAGTTTAATTGGATGAATGCTTTCCTTCTTTAACAGACACAGACTAACAGACACACAGACTAATGACTAATAATCACCCTGTTGACATCTTAGAATCAATGAAATATGGTAGTTATTGGTTTGCTTAGCAGTAGAATGCGTTCCATTTTATCCATCTTTAATCTCCTTCTAGAGCACTACGTTATGAAATCTAAGACCTTACTCTTGCAAGCTGCCTGAAAAACATCATCCTAACTTGATCTGACTAGAAGTATTTCGGGGTTAAGATACATGTGCTGTGAAACTCACTCTCAGTTCCAAAGCACGCTCACACATCCCAGCTGCGTCTCTAACAGTAGACCAGAAGCCGGAGTCCCTGCCGCCATTTCCTGGACAACATGCTGAGTCTACCTTCCTCTGTAAATATATTTAGGAAGTACTCGCTGAATAAAACACCAAACAGTGCTCTCAGGAATGAAAAGAATTCAGTAGTTCTCAAGGTAGCAAATCAAAATTTCAACTTCCATGTAGTCTAGTTTAGAAAGCTGGTCTGGAGACCAACCATTTCTGCCCAGAATTGCCTTGTTGAGCACAGACACTTGCTGTTTATCTACATTAATGCTTTTTTTTTTAAATTTAACATGATAAAACTTTAAGGCTATGAATGATCACCTTCTAGGTATCCTCCTCTCTCTTCTAGACTAAAATTAAGAAAAGGGTATTGACCCTGCCAGGGAATACCTGAAGGGAACTTGAAAGAGGCTGAAGAGAAAGTCAATGAGTAATGCTATTTGGGGAGGAGGGGGGGAATAAGTGTGAGAGACTCAAGGCATCACGTTGTCCATTTGATCCATCTGTGACTGGAAACTAACTCAAATATTTCTCCCTAAACGACAGAATGCCTGTGAGCCATTCACATCAATGAAGAGAGCTGAAGAGCTCAAAGTACCGAATGGTGCTTTCTTCCATGTGTGTTCCCACAGAGGAGAGAATAAGCAGGTAATAGAGACCTTCAGTACCTGAAGAGAGGATACAGGGAGGGAGAAGACTGATCCAAGCCCTAAATATACCCAAGCTGAGCTAGAGTATACCCAACTCAGAAAAAGTCTGACTTAAGGAAAGGCTCAGGGACAATGGCTTACTCAACTGACAAAGAAATCAGAGCTTCGCTTTTTTTTCTAATTGATAACTTGGCACTTTAACATGTATCTTTAAGTAAATACAATTTAAGTGAAACAAATTATTTACAAATAAAATCGTTTACATCTAAAGTAAATACTCTCTAAAGTACTTTAGTTTTTCTTGATCTTGCACTACAGTAGTTACATTTATAAACACAGTGTAAAAACCCCCAAGATTTGTTTCCATAGACAACAATTAGGACATATTGTGTGTCAGTGTGTCCAGGTCAGCCGTTTTGGAGACCTTTATAAAGTGCTGCAGACTGGTTGTTTTATAAACCACAAAACTTTCTATAACACGGTTCTGGAGGCTGGAAGTCCAAGATCAGGATGGCTGGGTTTCCATGAGTCCCTCTTTTGGCTTATCCTTTCAATGATCTCATCTTTCAATGATGCCTCCCTTGATTTCTCCCCAGGTCAGATTTCATCCCTCACCCAACCTTGCATGTCATGTCTGTTCTTCTTCCATAGCCTCTACAGGGCAGGTACCAGGAAACAAAGCCAATTCTGTGATCAATGTCGTGGTCCTCATAATGCCTGCCTCAGCTCTTACATGCTGTAGAAGTTCATGACATAGTATAGCCTTTAGGGAAAAAAAAAAGGCAACTTTCGGAGGGTAGCATGAAAAACACAGTCTTCCAAGTGACAGTGAGTGGGAGAACCCTGGGCACCCTAGCTTTCTCCCAGACACACAGGGGGTTAGGGAACGGTGCATTGGGAATGCTCTCTCCCTCCACCTCTTTTCACACGAACATGCTGAAGGCCACTGCAGTATCATATTACTACACACTCATGGAAGATGACACACTCACTATCTGTTCATCCTTATTCTGCCTCCCCACTGCACCAAGATCATCACTCCTTATGACCCTCACTCCTCTGAAATTAAAGGGAAGCAGAAGCCCCCGATTTATCCATCATGTAAAATATACACCTTGGAGTCAGACTACCCAAATTGGAACCCTGAATGCACAGTTGTTAACAATGTTGTTTGTATCTGAACCTAGATCTCCTAGATGCAAAAAGGGACAGGAGAAGGTCTGCTTTCTCAAGTTATTCTCACATCTCAGTGCCTGGCAAATAGTGATCACTCAAAATATATTGGTGATGATGTGGACTATGGTTAGGACTCCAAGAGACTCCCCTGATGTCCCAGTTCCTTATAAGCTAATGATTCTTGGTGTCCTTAAAGCACCAGAGTGGATGGACATTGAGAAAAAGATAGGAAGTAGAGAAGGTCTTTGGGATGCGACAGACACTTAGGCTATGTCCTTACCCACTAAATCTTTACAGTAAGTTTGCCAGGGGTAGGAGAGGTAGACAGAACTCAGTCTATACAACAAAACGTCAATGTTATCTCAAACTACTATAATGGTTTCTTTTAATAGACTCACCCTTTCATATATATATGGAAACCTCAATATTGGTCCAGGGTTTTGGGGGGTTGGGGAAACTGCAGAATCCAGCTGAGAGCCTGAAGGCCGGGAGTGGGCTTTATTTATAACACCCCAGCAGTTTCCAAGGGACTGAAATAACAAGACCTTGGATGAGATGAGTCATACAGATTCACAGGATCAGAGAAGTCCGAGAGGATCAAAGGACGGATGAGCCTTCCAGCTCACTGCCCCTCAGAAACGAAAAGACTCATTTCACGGAGCTTTCTCTAATCTGTACCAACTAATTTTTCAAGGATCGAGTCTAGAGGAAGGTTCAACAGGAGACTTAGTTGCTATAGCCACTTGGATCTTAGACAATGGGGATTTCAGTGGGATAATGAAAAGCCTCATGTTATAATTCCTTCCCCCAAACAAAATGAATGAAAGTTGAAGCCCTCTTTAGGAGGGAGGGATGAAAGACATAGCTGAGCAATTTCCACAGCATTCAGAAATAAATATAGACATCACTGAGCATCATAAATAAGTAACTAATCTAGTCAAGTGTAGTTACATAACTATGTATCTGCTAGGCATGCCTGTCTGTTTTTTCTGTTTAATTCTCTGTTCTATGATGTCTGCCCACAGAGATCCAATGGAGTATGATGTAAAATACGCTGGTCATGACTTCCAGCATTTGTCTCACTCATCATCTCACTTTGTAATAAAGGCGAGTAATGTTCAGTGGGCTTCGTCTCGTGAACTGACGGGCAAGATGATCATCGGGACTCTGGAGAGCAGGTTGATGACGAGAGAGCTATCTGTGTTTGTTCCCATCCCCACTTCTCTGGGCTTCTATGCAGTTAACCTAGTGTAAAGGGCACTATAACCCACATAGACCAGATCTGGCAAGTCAGGGTTGGCTGAGAAGACACACTGGGTCTACCCCCCCCCATCTAAAGCAGTGTACAGAAGCCAAATGGAACTAGACTTGGGATGTCACAGCCTTCCAGCAACTTCTGTGGTGTGAGAAGAGACTGGACACAGAGTAAGATGATCTGTCAGTACCTCAAATCCAGCCCAACCTATCAACTCAGCAATCCATTCTTGGGAGACTCTGACCTTCCTGAGGTGATGGGAGCTGAGGACTGGGCCTTGTGGCTCTGGGACGCCACAGCCAGCTGCAGAATTCCCATATCAGCATTATCACGTGGGAAACACTGGCTCCTCTGCCAGCACGATCACAACTGGCCGGGACTGATCCCTGAAGTCATTGAGGCTTCCACTGGCCACCTCTATTCTGGGGAGGCCGGTAGGCTCACTTCTCCAAGGAAAGTCACCTTTTGTCACAAACCCTCCATGAAAAACTGTCCACCTCATCCCTGTCTGTAGTGAGATAAAGAATTTATAGCTTCCCATCTAAGTACAAAGTGTGACATCCTTATGTATGACATGGGTTCTCCTTATTTGCTAGCTCCCAACCCAAATACAATCTCCCCTTTCCTGCCCTATTCTGTGCCTTGTGTGTACTATACATTACCCAGAATCCATTGCCCTCCAGCATCTGGTAGTTTGACATGACAAGAAATTGCAGATGATCCAAGTAGGAAAGAGAGCCCAGGATAGGTCTTTCCTGGCTCTTTTGGTTTTTGGTTTGGTTTGGTTTGGTTTTTCAAGATGGGGTTTCTCTGTGTAGCCTCGGCTGTCCTGGAACTTGCTTTGTAGACCAGGGCTGGCCTCAAATTCAGAAATCCACTTGCCTGTACCTCCTGAGTGCTGGGATCAAAGCCGTGCACCAAGACTGCCTGGCTCTTTCCAGACTTTAATCTGCATCCTCCTGTTCTATCAGGAAGAAGGTTAAATAGGGGCAGCAATAGCCTCCTTTTATCATGTGTCCCCAAGTGCCTGCAATCCCTTGCCCTGCTCACACCTCTGTGAGGGTGCCCTTTATGAAAATGTATCCATTTGAAACACCTAAGTGAAATCAATTTCCTGATAAGAATTTATTAGAGTAGGCATTGTTCAGTCTTAAGATCCTGTAATTCTATACTTGTTGTCTAAGCAGGATATTAAAACATCCTGAAAGAAATACAGTATAAACACTGGAATCTTGACTTCCATAATTAGGTGAGATATTCTGCCTCCCTCTCCCCAAAATCATCTGTGAGTTATTTCTCTAACTTGGGAACTTAGTGTTATAAAAGGATCTGTGAATATTCACTGAATCTAGTTCTAACAAATCAACTAAATAGTTACCTTGAAAAACATATAAGCTTTCAATAAAATAATATGATTTGGATTTGGGTGAGAACATTGTATTCACTCATAAAGTGATGATAACAAAATACTAACTGTTGTAGACTCATGTCAACTCTCTGTGTGTTTTTTTTACTTACATTGTTCACATTCTGGTACTTTTTCTATGTGTGTTCTGTGCTGATACTGTCTCATGCCCAGAACTCCATTCTCCAGCTACAAAATGTGTTTTAACAGGGACTGTGCCTTTGTTATTGAATTACTATAGAGAATCCTCTTTGCTCTGATCCACTTGGCAACCTGTTGGCTGCCTGCTTGTTTAGTCTCTTGCTTTCCCACAGGAAGAGTAATCTTATTAGTAATTTGAATATATAGCTCACAATATCAATTGTTGCCAATAGTTATTGTCACTACTTTGAAAATTGAGAATTAAGATATTTGTCCCAGAAAAAAAAATTAGTTTCAAATAAAATACTGTTTTACTGTGTGTTGGGTTTTGACCCACAGATTTTTTCCATCAATTTTCTGAGCCTTCCTCCAAGGGAGAGGCACATAATCCCTCTCACTAGACTCCCCTAGTTTCTGATTGCTTCTGGCACATTCACAAAACAACATCCTGGGGATCAAAGGCTTAAGATTACACAATGAAGAATGTTCTAGATGTCTGGAAATGGAAAGCCTACATTCCTCTAGGAGAGTTTTCCTTCTTCCTGAATCATGAATTCCTAAACCCTCCTGGTCTTCTGGAACTTTGAGCCCTCTGATTTGGCTTCTACAAGCTGCTGTGGTTTTGACTGGGACGGACTCCTTTGCATAAACTGCTCCCTGATGCTGCAGCCTACCACCTTGGACCCTACTGAGTGAGTCCTTGGGCCTCTCCCCTAAGACTCTGACTCCATATGACTTCTGAAATCAAGTTAGAGGCACAAAGGTCGTGTCACTGAGAGGTGGCCTTTCTTCCTACTGTCATGCTGTGTTACTCTCCAGCTTCCTACAGTTTCCTTCCCCCAATTTGCATGTACGTGTCTATGCGTGTGTGTGTGTGTGTGTGTGTGTGTGTGTGTGTGTGTGTGTGTGTGTGTTTGCTAATGTAATCTGTAGAAGAGTAGCCCAAGAGTGGCCCTGGGATGTTCAGGCTCTGTGATTTTTTTGCTTCTTTGGAGAGATGTTTAAATCACTTTAGTATAAATAATACTTCGCGAGTACAGACCAAACTTTAAAATAGTTTTCCAATCACCTCCCCACAACGCATTCACATATTAAGCAGAAACCTATCTGCCTTAGCATTTCTAGTGTGGCCATTTGAAACATCTTCCAGGCAAGAGCAGTTGAAGGCCTTTGAGTTTATTTGTAACTAACAATCTGCAAAATCAGAACATCACTCAACACCCATCTTTACCTATGCAACACATATTCTCTTGCCAAACTTTCTCATTCTGTACCAGCACACATCTGTGAGACACCTCCCTCTCAGAGACGCCACTCTGCATCCTCAGACACTTTTGTTGTTTCGAGACAGGGTTTCTCTGTGTAGCTTTGGAGCCTGTCCTGGAACTCGATCTGTAGACCAGGCTGGCACGGAACTCACAGAGATCCGCCTGCCTCTGCCTCCTGAGTGCTGCCACCACCCAATTCAGAGGCTTTTTTTAATAGCTGAGAAATAATGAGAACTCATTAGAAAATGAACACTTCAAAATGTCCTCTGGTGTTGGTGGTGTTTCTTAACAAAAAATCCTTGGAGAGGAGAGCAGTGAAGGAAAATGAGACATTGAAACTGGAAAAGGAAGGGTCCCCACAACCCATTCTCACCTGCTTTGAAACTGGGGGTTGACTGGCCCTTAGGAGTTGTTATTTTTTGTCAAAATCCAGAAAACAGAGAGAGTTCAATGCATGTGCTGAACTTCACTTGGTTTATTAAGCGAGGACCGAGCAGAAGTAGATTTTGAAACATGTTCTTTCCTGTTGACACATGTTCAAAGAATGTCTGAAGGAAATACTAAATTAAAATACAGACTGATTCAACTATTGGCATCAAGTAAATCTCTTACAATGAAATATGGCCGCTATCTTGAACACAAGGGGAAAGAAAAGAAGGTTCCCAACATCAAAATTTTATTGATGGAAACAATGAAAATCTTAATTTAGAATTGTTTTTTTATGTTATTTTGACTTTAGCTTTGTGAATTCCCTTTGGAGATGGTTACTCAAAATGGCTCTATTATGTCTCTGGTTCCTGATATTACTGGGGTAAAGAATATATGTAGGAAATAAAATACTTTAATATTTAAAGTTGAGAAATAACAGCTCTAAATAAACAGCTATGAATATTCTTGCAATGTATGATACTTTGTAAGCTCTTGATTAAGTGCCTAATTTGGCATAATCGTCTTACCATGCTTTTACTCATTTGCAAGTTTATAGAGGACATGATGCAGTGCTCATCAGAGGAGTTCCATAAGTATTAGTGTTATAATTTAAAAACAGTGGGCGGCGGTCTTGGCGGGTTGGAGCCAAGGAGCCCCACAGCGGGTGAAAGAGAGAGACAGAACATGCAGACAGCTCTCACGAAAAGGATTTTCTTGGGGGAAGGGGAGAAGGGACGCAGAGTGTGCCTCTGGAGATAAAGGCTGAGGAGAGAAGGAATGAGAGAGGAAGAGAAGAAGATAGGGAAAGGGGGAAGGGAAGGGAATGTAGATGCGGTCTCGTGGAAAGAGAGAGGAAGAGAGAGGAAGAGAGAGAGAAGCGGGCGGGACCACCTTTTAAAGGTGGGTCAGCGCATGTGCACAGAGACCACACAGCAATGAACTCATGATGTTGTCACGACCCTGAGCAGGCCAAAGTACTGCCTGCATACAAAAAAGCGCATGCACGAAGGGAAGATGCATCCTGTCAGGTCCCAAGGGGCGGGCTAGGCATGCCTGAATGCCAACAATTAGAGTGTTGTATGTACATTCTAACTTCACTAAGAGATTCACAGTTCTGTTCAGGCAAAGCACTTCTCTATAATTGTCTGTATCCTGAGGCTTTGCATAAGGCTGGATTTAAAAGTAGTGTGGTTGTCTTAGTTAGGGTTTCTGTTGCTGTGATGAAACACCATGACCAAAAAGCAAGTTGGGGAGGAAAGGGTTTATTTGGCTTACACTTCCAGATCACAGTCCATCATTGGAAGAAGTCAGAACAGGAACTCAAGCAGGGCAGGAACCTGGAGGCAGGAACTGATGCAGAGGTCATGAGGG